>NC_132970.1:12747500-15147500 GCF_047496725.1 Anoplolepis gracilipes | reverse complement strand
TCGCCCGCATTTTCATTCATCAATTGGCCTCAACGTGAACGATGAATCATCTTGTTCGTCGATAGACATACAGGTACAAATTTATTCGACCGTTTGCGCACGACACGATACATTTCGCTCAAAATACGGATACACATATTTCGTATATATTTATTAATTGTAAATGCACAGTTGTCGAAGAAAATCGAAAGCTAATTTTTGTTCTTGTGGATTTATGATTCTTTTTCGCAAAATTTAAATCAGGAACTATCAAGATACTAATATCTTCTTATTGCGATGGTATCTACTTTGTAATGTATACAACGTGTACCTACATCTTTGCTAAAATTTAAAAAAAAGATGAAGATTTGATAATATTTACAAATTTACAGTTTTTCAATTTTTAATAGCAATATTTTAACTGATTGAAAAGAAGATTTGAAACGCAAAATCATTATAGAACAACTATCAGTTTGACATTTTTTTTTTGTATATAACTGGAACTGCTATTTTTTCCAAAATTCTGCGGGAGATATTACAATCGGACATAAATACTAACGAAAAAGTGTGCTTCGGGCTTTCTGGATTGCAAACCGAGTTGCATGGAGTTGCTGAATGCGCGAAATTAAAGTATCCCAGCTGATGTAGGGTGATGTTGGGCTCGATAGAACAGAGAGCGGAAAGAGAAGGAGAAAGGAAGAGGGTGTTTTCGACGGGGGTGGCGCGGTCGACGAGGGTTCCACGGCTTTTTCATAACCGAGACAAGGGAAGGGTTGCGCCAGACAATGGGTCTTCATCTAAATTGTAAATTCTACATTGTAAAATTTTAAACGGCCGTTATTGCTCGCCGATATATGTGGCTATCGGTTCTCGTCGCGCAAGAGAGTTTTATTTGTATCAATACTCGTCGCTTTCAAATTTTTATCATTCCTTCACTTTACAATTTAACGCGACTTTAATTTGATAAATACTTGACAAAAAATTGAAACTTAATTATTATCTAGTTATTTTATAGAAAATAATATCTTGTGCAATCACAATCAATATACATTTGATTAAGCTCACTGTTGAAAAGATATGGAAACATTGTCTCCTTTTTATTCCTTAGAATATCTAACAATAAGATAGGAAATATACTTTAAACAACTATATTTTGCATTAACTTTTATGGACTAATTATGTAAAAGAGAGTAGTACACTTTTCGAGGCTAGAAGTTCGTCGTTCCTGAATATACTCCCAGAACGAAGAAGAGATATCGATGATCGCTGGGGTCTGGCTCGCGGACAGGATGCAGCGACGTGAAAATCAGATGAAGACGACTCGAAATGAAAGGAGAAAGCAGGATGAACGGCAGAGGAGCGTCAGAGAGCGGTCTAAACCGCGGTGTCACAGCGAAGCTGGGAAAACGACAGATCTATCGAAGCGAACATAGCGAGAGGGAAAAGAGAGAGAGAGAGAGAGAGAGAAAGATAGAGAAAATGCCAGAATGGCGAAGATGGAAGGAAGCCGAGTCGGGCGGAAGAAGATCGGGCTAGGTCGCTCTCTCGCCGGATTTGCATTTTGATAAGAAATCTCGCGGAAAGTTTTCCCCGATCTCCCGTCGTTTCCTATCTTATTCTGTACCATCCCCTTCCACCTCCGTCTAGTCTCCAAAGGATAAGAGAAGTCTTCTCGCCCTTCTGCTGCTCTACCTCTGCCCTCCTCCTCTTCCCATATCCCGCTCTTATTCTTACCTCATTACGCTGGATTAGCTTATCCCGGGCATCCCGTTCTGGACTCAGCTACCGCGACGGAAACTTGTATTCCCGTGGAAGATGTCAATTAAGGCGACGCGACGCGGCGCGGCGGAGGAAAACGCGAAAGGAAACGAACGAGAAAGTTAGAGGGAATCGGCGTGTCGCGGGACAAGATCGGGCTCCAATTTGAATTTTTCTCCGGCGGAAATCGCGCGCGACCTACTTCGCAAAGTGTCTTCTACGTACGCGATCGGATCGGAGAGACGATATTTACGTGTGTCTAAACATTTTCTTTGTGAAATCTGCCAATATCTCACTTGTTACTCTCGAGCAATATAAATACATATAATCCCAATCCGAATTTTTGCACCTACGCTTTGAAAGTTTTTTTTTTCTATTATGCAGATACTTGAGAACTAATAAACACTTTTTTCCTTTCAAGGTAATTATAACTTTACAAACTAATAAAAAATAGTTTAATATAGGGATATTGTCTCAAGTCACATTATGCACTTGCTATTATTGGAAACATATATAAAGAGGAGGGCATGCTAATTAGTTAAGATAGCGGAATATTCGTTGAGCCAACCGCCATTATCACTATAGCTATTAAATAAACGTACTGGCATGAACTTTTTGATATAAAAAATTCAGGTTACCGTATGTAAAAATCATAATTTCTCGTAGAAACTTCCAGGATGTACCAACTCGTGGTTCGTCTACGCTCTTTCTTTATTATAGCCGATTGGATTAGCTAGCATGCCATTGGACGCAATTTCCGTTATGGAAAATTTTCGATCTCCGGAAAGATGTCAATTAAAAATTGGAGGGAGGAAAAAACACTGACTAGACCGTCCGGAAGGAATAAAAGCTGGATTTCTAGTACATTCTCCCAATGACGAGCAGAAGAACAAAGAAAGAGAGGAGGAATATTAATTTCCCCTTCTGTCTCGAGCCTTCTTGATTTTATCTCTTCAGGGTCGAATCGCATGTTTATCTCGCAAAATTTTTTATTAGGAATGACTTGGATATAATCTCGATTAAATTAATTTTTAATTTAGATTATTTAGTTTTTTCACGTGACCATGGAAAATACAAAATGTATCATGAGTAAAATATTCCGAAATTATTTTTGTTTCCGCGTGCGTCATATTCGTATTCCAAAGCATCGGTTTCGATATCTTGGAAAATTTGCCGATGAAATTTTTAAATTATTCGTAATTATTTTAACGTCGATTTTCAACGAATCGCTTGACACCTTGCGTCATAGACGTCTCGTGACAACCGATCAGTATTATGGAAGACGTGGCATTATCATGTCGACGTCAGCTTTCGTTATTATCGCCGTTATCTATTGTCGGCAGCACGACAATCACACATCGTCTCGCTGTCTCATCAAATATAGCAGCAGCGATCTAATAGTGATCGAAATGAGAGAAACAATTTTCTAAAGGATGATGTCTGTTATATAAAATTATTTATTATTAAAATAAAACGTTTCGAAAAATACAAACAATCGTATCGATGAAATTCGTTCCAATTTCGTCGTCTGACCTCAGACATTCAAATTAAGAATCATGATATCCGCGTGGAAAATCACAATCGTCGCACGACTATAAATCATTAATTTACATAAATCTATCGCGATGGACGACAAATATAATACTCGTCGACTCCTGCGTGAATCCCGTCCACAAATCCTGTCGCTAATCTCCCTCCCTCTCGTGCCGATTGCGAAAAACCGAAGGGTTACTTACGAACGCCGCTCCCTCACCCCCGGTTGTTACGCTCTCTCCTGGAGCATTTTTTTCCCTGGACCATTTTGCGCGCACGCGTTTCGTTCCACGCACATACACACACCACATACACACACACACACACACACACACACACACACACACACATATGTACACACAAACGAAGCGTCCGTTCGTGCGATCGATGGTTGAAAAACGCAACCATGCCGTTGCTACCGTTGCCGCAGCAAACTACCCTCTCTTTTTTTCTCTTTCTCGCTCTCTCTTTCTCTCTTTTCTCCCCCCCCCCCTTCTCCCGTAGCATCCTCGTTGCTGGACACCCCGTCTCGCTCTCGGCGATCCGCCATTTGTATTAATGAACGAGATCGCTTGGTTTTGCCATGCATCCCTGGACGCATTGATAGGTCTCGTATCGGTTGCCCATGGGTGGGAAAAAAATAACGAGAGAAGCACAAGCGCGGTGTGTGCGACAAACCCGGCGTTCTCTCGGCTGTTTATTTAGCCAAAATGAGAAAGCGTCTCCGTAATCGTAACTGTGAGAGAGCTGCGTGCGAGCGGCGACTTTCGTTAAATGAAAGTAACCGTGCGTTGTTCGCGAGAAGAGGCCACGGCTTTGGTTCGGACATGAACTTTAAATCCGCAACGCGAAGAGAAAGAGAGCTGAGCTCTGTCACATCACGCCAGCGTATTAAAAAGTAATCGTCGCGTGGAGTGCAATAACGTAAGCCGTAAAGTAACGCTTTCGAGGGAAACGAATATGCACAGAGTTTTTAAAATAAATAAAGCTTGAATGAAAATACCAGACAAAAATGAAGTGCGCAGAAAGATGCGCTTAATAATTTGACAGTACATAATACTTGAATGTGCATATCTAAAGCGTTCGATTTTTTTTTTAATTTAAATTTAAAAAACAGATAATTAATATTATTAAATTTTTTTTTAACGAATTTGAAAATGAAAAACAAAATATTATACACACACATATATATATGAAAGTATGTATACATATGAAGGGACATACAATTTACTCTGTACTATTCAAATACTGTTATATGTATAGATTATATATATATATATATATATATATATATATATATATACATATGTACAATCGCAGCAATCTATGTCTGCGGTAACGATCTATCTAAATTGCGTGAATTTTCATTGCGGTTCAGCATCGTCAATGGCAATCTCGATGTCGCGATTCCATCAGACATAGTGTAACAGCAATATTGCTATCACGTATATTTCAAATAAAATAGCTTTTATTCAGAAACACATATTTGAACAACGCTGCCGGGTCAAAATTTTGAACGATTGCGATATATATGTGTATATATATATATATATATATATATATTCTGAACGTCTAACACTTTGAAAAATGACGATGCTTTCGACTTTCCTGCGCGGAAGGCAAGATGGGAGAAGAAAAAAGCAGAAGAGTGTGGAAACAATGCTTCGATGCGGAGAATGGATCAATGGAAGAAGAAAGAGGAAAGTACCCTATGTGAGAGGAATGAAGAGGGTGGAACTGTTTTACATGGAGCCATTCACCCTTGGTACTTTGTGTACACCCTCGTCTACCCTTCATCCCCGTAGCTTATTTTCGACGAAGAAATCCCCTTGCTTCGATACTCGCACTATCATGCTCTATAACTATGCAATATTCTTGACGCTCTTAAAAATATCGTCGAATAACGTCGCGGTAACAATTTGACTTATAAAATTAATTACTTAAATAAATAAATTCTTATTGCACGCATTTTGGTCATATACAGATAGAAATTCTCGAAATAAAACACAGATATTTTATTAACTGACATGTATCTATTAATTAACATCGGAACAAATATATTTATAATTTTGAATTTTAAATTTTGACATGATGAAACAATGGTTGACACAATCTAGTTTCTGCCACGGCAGATGTATGAGAATAGAGAGAATAGAGAGTGTATTGAAATCTTTCCATCTTATTGAAACTGGAAACATCAATCGTATGCGGATCACATTTTCCGCAAAATTCACTTTAGGCGATATGTTTGTTTCCTCGTCACGTTTGGATATTTCATCGGTCACAAGCTTGAATCATTCGTCGCGACAAAAAATGACCCAGAAACGTTACAGAAATGGACGACAGTGACGAATCATCATGTTGCATTTGTAATATTTTCGAAATAGTGAGAGAATATTTGCGGAAAACAGCTGATTACTCGTTTTTTTGCGAGATTAACTGTTTTATTACAGTAATATCATGCTTAAATAACTTAACGAGTTAGGCAAATTTTCATGTAGAATTATTTCCCGATAAAATTAACTAATTCAAATACTCTTACGTATCTCTGTACAAGCAAACGATTAAAAACTCTATTATGATGTTATTTCAAAAAAAATTTCACTTACCAATATATTGCGAAAGAAGTTAAATATAAATGGAAAGTATTTAAATATTTTGTTAAATATTTATTTTAAAACAATCTAAGAAACGGTTAAATACAGGAATCTGACAATAATTTACAACTTTGGAATGAAAGTATGCCATAAATAAGGGATAAAAGTTTAAGTCTTTCATTAAAGCACGGTGACTTTTCTATCGAGAAAATTAAGTTAATCTCTTGAGCGACTTTTTTTCATCTTCATCGTCTGATTTATCGCACAATAGATTTGATTAAACCTCATTCTATTTTAATCTCATCGTGACGCTTAGACACAGATCAAAACGTAAATAATTGAATAAGTCTCGATGAAATATTTTAATTCTTTATTTTTGAAAATAATGTTTTAAATTTTTTACTTATGTGTTTTATGTTATGGAAAAGCCATTTAAATAATATCTTTTTAACTCGCAAGAAGCGAATGTAAATGTTGCATTTTTATTGAATAATTTTAATTGAATTTAGAGAAGAGAAATTAATTAATAAACCAACAAATGTTCTCAAAAATTACTTTGCTTGCATTCTGACTCTATAAATGGATTGGGAACAGAAATATACCTGACACAGATATGTGCAATAAATAAAATTTATGTTATTCGTAAAATCGATGATGCAACGGTTTTGCTACATGAAGAAATTTCCACGCATCATCCAATATGCATTTACCTGATTCTGCTTTACGCAAAAAATTGTCTTGACTATTTATTTATTTTTTTTTATCATCTTCCGCTATTAACATCAGTTTTCATACTTTATGGAACACATGAAGCGAATGAAAGTTTGGCGCGTTGAGGTGCATTTTCCATTATCGGCAATCAAGGAACAACGGTACAGATTTAACCTTCGGGCGAAAATAAAAGGAAGATGGCGGGGGAGTCTTGCAAAAGGAATCATTCTTCTTTCTTATTCCTTGTTTTTCTTCGCATATATATATATATATATATACTTCGTCTCTTAATGGAGAAACAGCGTTCGATTTTCCACGCGGAAGAAGCATGGGACTTTTAAATATTCAATCTGCCAACTTCGTAGGTCTACTCATCCTTCGTCTTGAGAGAAAGAGAGACAGCCTTTCCTTTAAACTAAACGAGTCCTTTGATTCTTTCCTTTATCTTTCAGCGCAAAACTTCGCAGTTTCGCGTTTTCTTTACAATCAAATTACGAATTTAAAGAGCGAATTAAAGTCTACAATTCTCAGTAATTTTATTACTATTTAAATGTTATTACAATTCGTTGGATCGTACAACAAATTTGATAATGTCAAAAAAAATCTCACGCTCATTAAATGCGTTAAAAAGTTTCGCAACCATTGTATTGTCGAACTTCTCGGATTAATACTTTTATTATATTCTTTTTATTACAAAACACTCTCTGAATATTAACATTATTATCATATACTATTTTCATAATATGTTCTCGTGTATTACCGCAAATTGCCGTTGTACAAGTGCACTAGTTTTAGCATCTGTCAATTACGTTTTGAGACAAGCCGGTTCGGTTATCTAATCTATACCTATCGCTTGCTTCACGCAACCGACATGTCGAAGGTGCACTTAACGCTGCACTTACAGCAGCTGTATGAATCAATTCTTGCTGAAAATCCTGAAAATTTTGAATAGGAATAGTACATTCAATTATTTCACAAAATAACACTGTTTTCAACCTATCGCTATTTTTATGTGTACTCGCTGCGTAATTTTTTCCGTCGCATTTTAAATTGTGCAAGAAAACAATTGTAATAAGAGAAACGAGGATACTAAAGTGCGACATATTTAATAAAATTAGATTTTGAAATATCTTGAGAATTAATTTCTTACGAACATGTTCTACTAAAACGTATTCTAAAAAATTTTATTTATTCTAATTAAGCGCACACACAAACACACACATTTTAAAACGTTTTAAGAGATTATCATACAAAATCCAGTTTTTAGATGAATGTATTTTTTTAAGAGAGAGAGAGAGAGAGATATAGTATAGCATTAAATACATTTCAAAATTATCACAATTAAAGTAACTTCAACAATTGCAATAAACCGTAGCGATAAAAAAAGATAAATACATTTCATGTGCGAGTTCAAGCGGTAAAAATTATGCAACAGATAATATATATATTTTTTAAATTATGCGTGCGAAATGAATATTGAAAACTTTATTATGGAATTTCACGAACAAATTGAAACACGCGTGTGCGATGGCATAGCAAGAAGCATATTTTGCATGGCATTTTTAGAGATACTTAAAACACGCAGTTAGGCTCTTCGTATATCGACATATACGTATCGTGTTTGTAATGCATGATATAACTGGATTACGATATCGAGCGCGTCGCCTCTTCTCACATGTCCAAGCTCTAAAACGCAATTGGTGGCAGGTCGCTGTCCCGTTTTCTACTTTCCTACATTGAAGACGGAACAAACAAGCTTCGAAACTTGCCGCGCATTAAACAAGTTTCGCTCCTCCCCCTCCAATCGATATAATTTCCATGTGCAACAAAACAGACCAAAGTGGTAAAAGTGTTTATCTCTGTCTCCCACTCAAAATGTTGAAATAGAGAAATTTTAAAAATATTATTAAGAAACTTTACACACACAGTAAACGACCGTAAAATACGACACTGCTGTAAAAACAGTAAAAAAAAATTATGATATGTCATTACCTTGTAAACACGGTAAATTTCCGTATAACAAGCGACTGAAAGTTCCAAATTTTTTTATATTTAAATTTTATTTTGATGTTTATTTTTCGTCGGATTATATGATGGATAAATTATATAAAAGATTACATAATTTAAATTATAATGAACAAAATTCTGTTAAATCTTTCTCTGTTTTGTTTTAAAATAAAAAATATTTTATATAATATATGTATTGATACACAAAAAAATTTGTATGCTTCTATTGCATGTAATAAACAATGTATTTTTTTTTAACTTTATATAACGAATATCGTATAACGCGAAACGTTATATTAGAGATATTTAATATATGTACATAGATATACATTAGAACTTTACACCGCTTTTAATAAATTAAACTTTAATGATTTTTAGAATGCTAAGTTTGACGCGGTATAATTCATTAAATACTAAACGCAAAAAACAATTGAAGCGACCAGTGGATTTTAATGGGTTAAGGGTTAAGCACAGGAAACGAGGCGCACTTTGTCGTGACGGCGGCGTCGACGAAGGCCGTCGGCAACGGCGGCGCAGTTGCGGTCCACGTCGTATCATCGGGGATCTCGCGTGCGCGGGTGCGCGCCCCCGTCATGCGAAAGGGAACGAGGGCGCACGAATCGGGGGTAGAGGGCGAGGAGGGCGAAAAGGGTGGAGGAGAGCAGCGGCGTCGTCGTCGTCGCGCGACGGATCGATAGGATACTCTTTCCAGCGACGCGCATGCGAGCTCGTGAGCCAATGGTCGCGCGAGGGTTCTTTCCACGATGCGAGTCGCCCTTGACGGCCCGGAGAGGGTAGGCGGAAGGGGGGTTGAGAGTGGAGAACGGGGCGCGGGAGGAAGGCCTGGCGCCCCCAGGGCCGTCGGCCGGTGCCCCTCGACGAAAAATTTCGCGCACGGTGCAACCGACGCTTAATTTTTCGAAAGTTTTAACGAGCGCACCGCGCTATTGAAATCCGTGAATTCGCGAGTCGTGTCGAATTTGCCGACGTATATATCTGCCATAACACGTATCACCCCCATACGTGTCTGCTCCCCGGGAAACTCTGGATTTTTCCGGGATTTCTTTTTCGTGGAGAAAAACCAGAAAATTTTATTGGGATTCGGAGAATCTTTTAAAAATATTTTGTTATATTATTTTTCTCTTATATTGTAAGTATTTGTAAATAATCCGCCAAGTCGTGAATCATCATGTATTGTTTTATAAATATATGTTTTTTCTCTTTGTTTTTATATTTGCAAAATGCATTGTTTATTGCAATTTTTAATGTCAAAAATGAAAATATGCAAAAATAAAAAAACGTTTGTCTTATGAAAATCATTCGATTCTGTTCAGTACTTTTGTTTTTAAATATAACATTTAAAGTGACTATTTTTCTTTCATGTGAATGAAAATTATTAGAAAACGTAAAATTTCTAAAATGCTTATTTTAAAAAATTGCAAAATTATCTGATTTTATCTAGAATTTTGAACAAAAACATTTAGAAAATCAAGAAATTCTCAAAGAATTATATTTTATAAAATTTGAATAGATATCGTCTTTAATATTACAAATTTTATAAAACTCTTTTTTATTATAGATGATCTATGATTTGCTACAAGATTTAAAATAAAATTCTCTTTACAATTTTAAGTCCACTTTACACGCTCTATTATTATAAACATAATTATAATAGAAAATAATTATAATACTTAGAAAATATATCAGGGTACACACATAAAATATATTAAGAATCTTCTAAAGAAGTTTTAATGTTATTCTCAATAAAGTGAGAAATAAACGTAGTATATTAAAGTACTTTAATAAGGTATGAATACAAATTGTTGCAAATTTAATGTAACAACGTTGCTGATATTGGATTAACATTGTGAAAACACTATCTATAATTTTCAAACATGTAAGCGGAGAAGTTTAACGATAATAATTATAGTTTATAAACGTCATATCGATATACCCGTCCAGAATATCACGTTAACCGAGATTGACATAATCTTCATGACGAAAGCACGAATACCGCGTCACTGAAGGAAATGGACACGACGTCGCGAACAAAGGACAATTCAAACTCGATCTGTGCCGGATACATCGATATATGAAAACGTGTTTCGATATTAAAATCGTATTCGTGGAAGTAAACCGAAATTTAATAATCAATTATAATTTCCGCGCCGAAACATACTTCTGTATTCCACAATACAGGTTGCACGCGCGTGTTTATCAACAAATTTTATCTCAAACACCATTTCCAATGTCAGACAAGGATAACGATTGTTGTTTCTGTAAGGACATCACGTTTCGAGCGCAACGCCGGGCATGCAGATTTCTTGCATCCCTCCCTTCTTTGCTATTCGTGCTCACGCTCGCGTCGCAAATCTCGAGGTCGTTTTGCGCGAAAAGCGAACGGTGATTTTTATTTATCCTTTGTACAATTATTTTTCCTGCTCTTCCATTCGCGATATGTCTGACAAAGCGTTGCTGCTCGTATCGTCGATTTCGCTAAAATTTCGCGCGTACAAGAGAGAGATCGGTATATCTACACACTTTATCCTCACAATAAAATTAAAATAATCTTAAACCGTGATATTCTACAAGTGATTTGAAATAATCCCAGCATAATCGTATAACATGAGTGAAATATTAATAAGTGCTCTGTAATAAGCACTGTAACAAATGCAACGAGGCGTGATAATTATATTCCGCAAATGTTATATTACCTCCTGTCGGATACATCCACAGTTTATTCGGAAGCTCTCTTTAGTACTAAAAGTTTTCAAACAGTTGAATTCACCTGCTTTACATTGATACGGACCGCTGGGGGATTAGAGTAATTACGGAGCAACTTTATTTGAGAGAAAACTATAATTTTAATATTTTCCTAAGCGCTTTTATTTTTCTTTTTTTTTCGAAGAATCGCTCAAAGAGTCGCGAGAAAAACAGGGAACGGGATATGTTTGACGTGAGAGGTACGCGTTCGTTGACAGTATACGGGCTACATAATAAAGCCCTTGAATTTCGCCTCGGCCGGTGTGTATATTATACGTCGCAAAGGGATTGGGCCTGCGTAATAGAACATTTATCGTATTGCCGGCGTCGTTACCATGGCATCGGACGCACGCGTTTCTGACGGGGACCGCTTAGAAATCACGGGAACGCACGCTTCCATCACACGCGCGCTATATATGTATTCGCGTTATCTACCTGATCGAAATTTGGCTCGAACCGTAATTACATACGCTTATCTATATCCTATCTATACGGTAATTAACGTTAATATCGTTACTCGGAGCTAAAATAGAAATTAAGCAAGTTCATAAACACATCTTACGATTTATTTATTTATTTACTTTATATCTTGCGTTTTTTTATATCGTAATTTATTTCTTCAACATTATTTATAAATTAATACTAATTTCGAATGTTCTTAATTTGTAAGCAAGCGTTTTTTCGTTATTTTTTTGTACAATTTCCACGATTTTATCAATATATACGTCGTACAATGCACGAACTGCACCGGAGCGAAATGAATTGGTCAAATATAATTGGAAATATTTTTCGTGTACGTAAGAACTCTCGACTCGGGACGAGGTATTCTCTATGCATTAATAATGATTTGCTTCATAAAAAACTATACGAATTGTAACCGTATTATTTTCTGAACTCTCTTCGTTATCACAATGGCTTGGCACAATATAATCTGGATGTTATTTGCGTCCGTAGTTTTAGAAACGTAGCTATTTTGTAAAAAAAAAAAAAAAAAACAAACCGAAATATGCAAGATAAAATTCTTACTCGCGCGGAATAATTTTATTTAACGCTTCCGTGTTATATTTATTTAACGTTGTTTTTCCATGTTTATATCGCGCAATTTGTCAATGACATAATCAGTGTAAAACGATTCGGTGTCAACATGTCACTAACCGAACGCGAGGAAAACTCTACAGAGTTTTAACATCCCTCTTGTTGACAAATTACTCGCAACAACTCTATTACACTATGCGGACGGCCACTGAAAAATTGATTCGTTCCGATATCGAGACGTCGATTGATGCTGCCGTGTTAAGGTTCGGAGAAGCAAAAGTCGTGCGTGCATTGCATCCGGCTCTCTCGAAGGAGTGCGTGCAAATTAATCCGCGATAAGTTATCGGTATAATTATATTGCCTCATCACACCGCCACGACGACGCATTACCGGTTGCAATCGATAAATATTATTTGCACGCGAAGAATACAAGCTGCCCTGTCGAAAAAACTTGCGGTTTCCGTGGCAATAATTGAAAATCGGTATTGAAAAGAGCGTTCGCGTGCGTCGACTCGGGCTTGTTTATCGGCCGTCGCGATCTTTTCCTTACAAATTAGTCCTTGCCATAACCGATAATTATGCGAGATCGGATGATCGATCGATTTACCGATCACCGACCAAGGTCAGCGCGACTCGATCTGTTTGTAGCTCCTCCGAGTATCAATTTTTTTTTTTAGTGAAACACATTTTTTATATTATAATTATATATATATATATATATATATATATATATATATATATATATAAATTAAAAAAAATTATATAATAAATCCATACACAGAATAAAATCATTTTTCTAACTCGATATTGAAACAATTAGAATTTTGCTTTCATCTCTCAAGTATTAAATATGCTTTAGCATCGCGAGAAAGTTTTAATGAAGTACGTATTTTAAATAATGGTAGTAAACACACACAAATGTTAATCTCATTTTAGTTTGTTTCACAAGCATTTAAATGCTGACATTTTCTGAACTGATATAAACATCTATCATGTCTGAGGATTTGCAATAACAATAAAATTGATTGATTTACGAATGACGAAGAAGGTCAGTTTGACGTATTTCTTGGAAAGGAGAATCTCACTTCTTTTTTATTTAATATCCATGTGACCGAAGAATGCACGCGGATCTTTAACTATGGCTGGATATATTCTTGGTAAGGTAGAACGAAGGAGAATTTCTTTGCGCAGAACAGACGTGATATGTCACCGCCAACTTTGTTTTGGATCGATGATTATGGTTATTCATTTTTGCAGAGGATAATAAAGTTGAAACCTTTTTCAAGTCGTCCTCCAGGTCGTAAGTTTATCTATCGTCGCGCAGGAAAATATTTGTGCATCTAATTAACATGCTTGGCCGTGAAAAGTGATTAATTTCGATATTCTACAGAAATTGTAGGCGCGCATGACCTTAACAATCGATCGATCTACGTCTCTTTGCTAAAAAAAATTAAAGAAGCAAACATCCTTAAGATTCAGTACGAATGCCTCTGTCTTTTCTTCGCGAAGGAATATTATATCCAGAAATTAACAGTTGCATATGCATTGTTTCATTCGACCATGAGGTGTTTAATTTCATCGGGAATCTTATGTAACGGCTCAATGATTATTATTCGCGCATTATGCGAATGACTATTGCATTCATCAATGTTTAAGTTGGGTATGGATATTAACCGATGAAAACAAACAAGTAAATATTGCTTGACATGTATTACAATACAGCGTTTCGTGGGCGATGTAATTCTATCTTGATTAATACATTAATCAATTAAGCGGTTAATTAAACCAAATATATCTCTAATATTATCGAGGGCTGATTAATGGCACGATATTATGATACCTAACATGATAATCGCATTTAAGTTTAGTCAGCGTTATTACACAATGTAAATTCAACTGAAATTATAACTTAGGCGTACAAATGAGATATTTTGTGCGAAATAAAGAAATCGTATGCGGAAAAAAATTTATAAAAATTGAATAATTATTTTGAAAAAGAAAAAAATATATAAAAAATATACGATAATACAAATAATATATTTTGGCAATTTTTGATGAAAAACTGTGCTTCTTGTATAATGTTATAAAAATAAAGAACGGAAATAAATTATTGAGGTGACCTTGATTCGTAATTCGCCTTCGAAATGCACCTGCAAAATTGCACGGCATGCAAGGGGTTGATGCCAGTCGAGCAGGTGCAAACGACCTTCCTGACTTTGTTTAGTCTCTCTTCTCCTGCGGAATTTTTCAATATTTTGATCGCGATGGCGCCGATTCAGGTGCAATGTCATTCCGGATGGAACGATATCGGGTTAACGGCATCGCATAATCGGACACGCATAACCGTATTAATTGAGATTTCATGACTGAAATTTCGTGCTGTTTAACGATGTTACCGACGCTGATTAAACGGCCGATTGAAAATCATCGCGAAATTTAATAAACATACAATATATATAATTTTGATACTTTTGTAATAAAATGACTTTTATTGTTAATTATTATCGCTATTTTAATGTTTATATAGATGCTGGTTTCTTTGTACAATAAATTTCTAAGTCCTTAAATTTATTATATCAAATCATTTTATGTGACAATAAACAATTTTTGATAATGTTTCGTTTTATGATTTATTAAAAATTATTGGAAATAAAAGATTGAGATTTTCTAATCTTTTCTTTTTGTTAGATTTATAGTAAACCGAGATTTTTTTTTACTATCTGCATTATTTTACTATCTTAAATCAATTGCATTTGCATGACATCGATTGCAATCGACGGAAAGAAGTGATAAAGATAAAGGAAAGTTTGCCGCCTCTTATTTGCATGCATGTTTTATCTATCTTGCTGAAAGTCTCTCGTGTTAGAATGACTAACACGAAATTTCAATGCAACTTTTATCGTAAAAGATATCTGCGAATTCTGATGACTGACATTTAGACATTGCTAAGTGGACGTATACTACTAGCTATACGCAGTTTGTATCGTTTCTTGCAAGAGGTAGCTTTTCAAATAGACAGTCATTTAATTATCCTGTCGTTCAGCAATAAAGTATTTAAGTTTTATCTAAAGAAGACGGAATAACCACCGCGGCAACGTCGATTTCGCCAAGCTTTGTGGTATGTTATTTGAGTGTAGTCCATGCTATATAACAACTGCTAAATTAAAACTTTTTACTTGTGTTAATTTGAATTTTTGTATACATTTTAATTTTTTTATATTGTAATTTTTAATTTTCAATTTTAAATATTAATTTTTTATTTTATATTTTGTATTATCTTATAATTTTTATTAAATACTTCAAAATATGAAAACAACTATTTTGTACAAATTTTTTTTGTAAAAAATTAAAATATTTATATAAGTTTTTATTTTTAGTCGGCGCAACTCTTTTATATGTTACTATTATTTTTGTAGGATACATTTTGCAAAATAACTAAAATAATTGTAGAACAGTTTTTACAATATAAAATAATATTATTTTGTACAATATAATTAATAGTTTTTGATAACTGATGCGTGACTTGGCGTCTTTTTTATCTTTTTTTATGAAAAGATATTTTTAAGGATTTAAGTTATTTGCTTGAGATATGTTGGATATATTTGAGAATTATTATAATACATGGATTATACATTCAAATAACGTACTAAATATCTAAAAAAAAGTGGACCAAATTGGTGTTTCAGTGATCATGTCGTTTCTTGTTAGTCTGATTAATTCTAGCAAATTATTATTTTTTTTTTTCTTTAGTCATTCTACGTCATTTTTCCAAATCATCTATAATTTAAGAGTAAAGAAGACACGGCCATTAAGATTAAGTTAAGACAGTAAGATTGTAAGATGAAGTTAAATATATCTTTGAATAGCAAATTAGCTATCTTTTGTCAATGTTCACTGACGAATGTGTTTTCCTCTAAATTGCAAGCATAATTTATACTACTGATTCAATTCGCGAATCAATAGTGCTCGTTTGCGTAATCGCAATGATAAATAATAAACCCCATGGGATACCATTGTTTACACTGTGTAAATATAATCTAGAACTTGACATTGTTGAACACCAATACTTCCATTCGCTTTAGTGTAGCAAATAATTACGTAAATTGTAAAATTTGTAGAGGAGCTACAACAATGTTTATCTACAAATAAAATGTTACATCAATATTTTTGACATTTTTTATAACAAGTTTGATAGTATTTTATTAAAAAAATGAAAAATATAATATAAATATCATGCTGTTACTTATTATATATTAATTGTTATTATTCGTAGTAATTATTGAAGTGTCGTTAGAAATAATAATATGTCACCGATATATCTGTCATTCTTCTGAAAATGTACGAGCTTGTTCGCTTTTGTAGCTTCAACGTTCCCTGAATATTGATTGAAAAATTCAGCGTGCCAAAGGCAACCTGTGTGTCAAAGAACGCCGATGGCAGCATTTTGATTCTCGACATTTTCACAGTCCCGACCGAAACACCTTTCCTTTGAGACAGCCCTGAGGCACGTAAATTGCGCGCGCAGCCCGGTTTGAAATTCGTGGCGCGCAGCGGAGGATCCTTGGGGGCTGCGTTCCTCTCTCGCCTTTCGTTCCACGTCCGTTCGTACGTTCGTTCGTTCGCTCGTTCGTTCGTTCGTTCGTTCGCTCGCTCGCTCGCTCGTTCGCTCGTTCGTTCGTTCGTTCGTTCGTTCGTTCGTTCGTTCGTTGGGTTCGTTCGCTCTCTCCACCCGTTCGGCTCCGGTCGTGGAAGTCGATGCTAAGGTCGGAGTGCTCTGTCGCGCGAGAAGGGAGTGTCTCGGGCGCCTGTCTCGCCGCCCTCCTCCGGTCCTCCCAGTGATCCCGAATTTCCTCCGCGGGCACACGCGCTTCCCGCTGTTCGAGGATGACGCTCCCGAGTCGTCCGGTCTCGCCCGAGTCTGATACGCCCGGCATTATTCGCGAACGAACACGTTGGATTAAATGCGCAATTTAAGAAAGTAATAATAATAAATAATAATTATAGTAAATCGAAACTAATAATAATAACAATAAATCGAAGTTTGTTTTTGAGGAAAAACGAGAGAGAGAGAGAGAGAGAGAGAAAGAGAGAAGGGGAGGACCGTATTACGGATGTCCGCCAGGTATCTCTCAGTGGCAGCGAGTGCACCAAGACTATCGATTGCCAAGTGTATTTAAACGGCTGCGCGTGGAATCGCTAATAACTGCGTTCTCGCTCGAGAAGCGCTATCTTCTACCCTTAACGGTACATCACATCGTGACCGTTGACGACAGTCCGCCCTCTCTCGATTGATCGATCCATACGTCATCGTAACGCGCGTAACTCGATCTAGTTCGCTCGAGCGTCCCTCGAAGTGCGAAGGACAGTGCGGGATATCCTTGACACTATGACGAGACGCACAAGGAGGAGCCGGTAGTCCGCGGTTGGCAGGGATGTCCTCGTGACATGTTACCCCGTGACCTTGGCTGGCGCAACTACAACGTCCTCCGTGGAGAGGGTCGTCTTCTGGTGCGCGGATCCACGACAGGGAATACGAGCGGCCGATCTTTCAATCCGCGCGAGATCGAGTATCGCCTGCTACCGCTGGTGCAGGTCAAACCTGACTTTGTGATTCCATATGTGCTCTGCTGGAGGGTGCCGGGCGCGATTCACCGCATCCAAATTAATCCGTCGATTGTCCATCATCATCATCACCATCATCATCATCATCACCACCAACAGCAGCACCAGCAGCAGCAGCAGCAGCATCACTACCAACAACAGCACCGTCAGCGTCGACGACACTTTGAGGGAGCGTCGCGACCACGTCCACCACCTTCGACGGAGCATCGTCTCACGTACGGCGTGCAGCGTGACATCCTTGTTGAGTCTGGTATGGAAACAAGGTGAGTGATCCTGGAGATCGTCATCGAGGTCGCAGCGGATTGCGCGAGGTTCTGAGGTTCTGAGGTCTGTGGTTCTCGGGCGTGTCGTCTGCTCGGAGCCTGTCACGCTTACCACATCGATTTGTAAAATCATTTTTTTAAATTACTTCTAACCTGCTTCGGACACGACCCATCCTCTTCTCAGACGTATAATTGGTGATGTGTAATTAAAGGATGGAGTTTTATATTTTAGGAATCGCATTCCAGATTTTTTTTCATCGATGAAGTAAACGCGCTAGCTCTTCAAAATCTATTCAACTAATGAGTTTTATAAAATGATTAATTATTAATAGTGTCAATTTTTTATGTGAACAGTTTTTTATTAATTATTAATTATGTCAGTTATTTTATAACAAACAACAGTAATCAATCAGTATGATACTTGTATATACAATAATTTAATATAAAGATTTTCCACAATTTCACGTCATTGAACATATTTATATATAAATATATACATATTTATAGTACAATATAAATATATTTTTATATAAATATACATTTACAACAAGATGTGCGATAATGTTTGAATTTCGTTAAAAGAATATGATACTCTGATGCATTTTATAAAATATCGAATTAAATCTCTTTGCAAAAGGATACTTTTGGCGTTTTTTTTTTATTTTTTTATAATGGCCATTGATCAAACATGATTTTTTGTATAAAAGGATTTAAAACAAACAAAAATGGTTTATAATGCATATAATTTTCTAAATCTCTTTTCAGATATATAAAGCCTTATAATTCGTTTCCTAAATCTAGTTGCCTTATAAATTAAGTTATTTACAATAATGGTTTATAATATGATGTTTAAATCGATTTAAACTATTATTGTAAATAACTGGGCTCCAATGCAATTTAGGGTATTACGTATACAAAGCATTCTTATTTTAAACACCTTTAAGCAAAAAAAATCATGTTTAATCGATGACCGCTAAAAAAAATTAAAATGTACCTAATGTATCGCATATATCTCGACTTTTTATGCGATTAGGACATTACATGTCCTAATCATTTTTGTTTTCCGGCTCTTTATACAGAAAACCATGTTAGCTATTTTTTTTTTTTTTTTTTATAACGCCACCTTTCATAAAAGTAATCATATCCTTTTATCAGAAAATATATCTAGCATTTATTTTTTTTTTTAATTGTGAATATCTTTATGCATGCGTGAGCATAGATAGACATGCCACGCGCGGATAAACCCCGTCGTAATGCGGCCGTAAAGCTTTTCGGACACGCGACGCATCACAGTTCATTGCCCGTATCTCGTGCCTCTGTATGGGGCGCACCCTTGTCCGACAGCGAAATAGAAACATTTCGTCGTCACCTCGACTCGGCTCGGCTCGACTCGAAATCTGACACCGTGCCAGGTGTTCCTACAATAGCAAGAGAGTGCATCGTCGATTAACGTATCGCGCAGTCAACTCGCGACTCGCGGTCGTTATCGAATATTCATTGTGCAATTATGTTGCGTTCGATTCGATACACATGTTATTCAAGATATTAGAATCTATATTTATTTATATAAATACATGAAGAAAAGGCGAGTTGGAATTGCAATTGCACTAAAGGAGTTTTCAAGTGCGCCGATATCTCTCGGAAGAGATTTATAATGCGTGATATGATGCGATGTTAATACAATAGTGCACCATAATCTGATCTCTCATGTCGAGATATTCCTCTTTTTTTGCCCAAAGAGAGCGGCAAAAGCTCGTAAGCAGCTTCTTTCTGCTTGACGACCTCTCGCTGTCACTGACACCGGCTTTAGCCGACGGATTTTTCTACGAAAATCTAAAACCATACGCACAAAATAAGATTTATCTTTATGACACGTATTATATTATGAGAAGACAAGGAAGAAGAAACACGGATAATATAAATTATAAATTGTTTAAGATCTTATAATTTTATTAATTATTAATATATTTATGTATTATTAATATTATTAATATCTATATATATTATTAATATATCTATAAATGACTTTTTGCATAAATTCACTATTTTATCGCAAAATCGAAGCAGAAATATTGAAAATTTTATTCAGTCATTGGAGAAAACCAAAGACAATTATGCGACATTGACTCTCGCATGTGTGTAAAAGTCGTGTCACAGTGGACGGATCGATCCCTCGCAAGTGATATGTTCGTCACAATGCAAATGTACGTATCTCATTGGCCGAGGATATATACGTGTATGTAACGCGAGATTGCTCGTCAAATCCCAGAAGCATCGCGTATCTTCGGTTCGCCGCGGGGCCCTTTTTATAGCTTCGAAATAAAAAGGCCGATCGCTCATAAAAACGTACTCGCACGTTGGGGGAAAAAGGTTGTGTGAAAAGAGGAGGATTTTGTGCTGACCGTTCGTACGGGAAAGCCATTTCCGGCGGCTGAGAATGGCGGTTTCCCATTTTGCGTAGAGATGCCTTCGGAAAGCGCAAATACAACATCGAATAACATGACGTTCTTTAACCTTTTGCAATCATCCTCGTAATAGAGGCATAGAAAAGAAATGTCAATGACTCGCGTCGATCATTCTTTGACTTAAAGATGAATGTATAATATATTAAGAACATAAGAATTTTATAGATTTATTTTTTTATCTCTTCTGAATATGTTTCTAAAACCTGAACATATAATTATCTACTTGTCAGTTTAAAAAATATTTAATTTTTATATTTACATTAATTCTTGTGGGATTACGTATTGTAAAATTTATTGAAGATAAATTTGAAGAAAAAACATTAGTAGTCAGATTAAAATTTGTATATATGTACTGTGCAAAATTTCAGATTTATTTGAAAATTTTATTACATGTAAAACTGTGATGAAACATGATGCAATTATTGATCTACAATAATCGAAAAACTTTTGAGTTTCTTGCAAACTATATTCAGGTCTAAATATTTTCTACTATTAATTAGAAGAAAAATTAATTACAATTATGTTATTTAATAAAGATGTTAAAAATTATTTTGCGATGTATTTTTAATTTTTTAATTTAATTCTTTGCATAATTTCAGTCTATTTATGATTCAAAGAAAATCCTTAAAAAAATATATTGATTTAAAATAATATTTTACTATTAATTTTTGAATTACAACTGAACGAAACTTTATAAAAACAAAATGATGGCTGAATAAAGTTATTCTTTTAACTCACTGTATAATATTGTACGGCTTATACATTCTTAAGATTTCGCGAGAATCAAAAATCAAATCGTTTTACAGTCACGAGAGACCATTAAGAATATCCATGATTCATAACGTTATTACTGCTTAATAAATCTTTGATCACGTTACTATTATAAAGTATAAAGCAAAGAAATATTTATTGGTCGATGTATATTCTTTTCCAATGTCCGTTCATATGTATTAAGCCATAGATTTGCTCCCAAGTGACACAAATTGTTCACATTGATGTAGTAAAAAATGCAAAAAGCAAATGTCGTTCTGCAATGTATGGTCGACGAAAGAACCCGTTATTCGTTCATTAAAATTAATGCATTGTCATTGTACTTCAGGGAATAAATTATAAATACATTGTGCGACATTGAACGGTTTTTCTGCCTTCATTCATAATACTTTATAAAAAGGTAAATAAAAAAATTAAAATGTAGAGATTTATTGTTTTTCCAAATTTTTAAACACGGAAATTTAAATATTTAAGTGAAGTATATTTTTAAGGTAAAATATATCTTCTATAATATAGCATAAAAATGAACAAAAATGAACAAGAAGTCATTTTTATTTTATTTTTGAAAGGAAGTGGAATATTTAATGCAGCAAACCATTTTCTGGTGGTTTAAATTTTTTAAATCTTCTGCTCGCTTTTGTAATTTAAAATTTTCCTTTCCAAGTAGAATCTTGTTACTTTCACGCCATTGTAAAGCCGGAAGTTGCTTCAGAAAATTATCTACGGTTATATTGTAAATCAATCGTGTCTAACAAGTAGTAATTGTGACTTATAATAAAAGATACGTTTTCAGTTCAATCAATCAGTGCGAATACATTCGTATAAATGGATAGTGCTGTAAACATAATTCGGATCTAGGACGAGGCTGTAAGATCGAGGTTGATGGTGCAATGAGAAACAGTTGTAAGAAAACAAATAGAATCTACAAGATAAATAAAACGAAGAGATATCACTAACAACAAAATGAAAAATAATCAGTTAATGTTTGGCTTTTTTTGGGGCGAGGGGGGGTTACAGAAATGTCTCAAATTGTTAAAGAAATGAGTTATAAAACATGTGGCAAAATTATTTATCTTTATGTTTCCTTTCCATTAAAATTTCCATTAGAACATATCTGAATAATTTTTCTTTTGCTTTTTCTCTCATATATTTAGCTATATTTAAATCGATGTTTCTTGCTTAAGTTTAAATAAAGTTTTTAGATTTTAATGTTGATTATAATTTTTGATAAAATTACAAATTTCTTCCCGATCAACCGATCAAATATATTTGTTTATTTCTGAATAGCATAAAAAAGATAATTGAACCAATAATTTTCAGAAAAGATAAAAAATATAATTTTACAAAAGAGTATTTTACAAACGCTATTTTTATATAATGTATTTACACATTTTTTAAGTAATTAGATATATATTTAAAAACCATTTTATATAGCTCGAAATATATTGTGAGCGGCGAGATTATTTAAAAATAAATTCTGATATTTTAATAAATTTTTAAGTGTACTTGCTCCCTTAAGATATTAGGTTTTTTTCCAAGATTTATGGAAATGGACGATTTCGCGAAAAAATGTCATTATATAAAAAGCGATATAAAATTTAAATTTTTGCGAAGGCACACTCAACGACTCTCAGATATTAAAAGAAATGAGATCATCGAGTTCTCTGTTTACACAGTCATGGATGCTTGTGATTTATTGCAATTCGTAGAACTTTCAATATTTCGAATGTAAATCATTCATGTAAAAAAAAAAAAAACTCTGCATGCTTCTAAACAAAGTGTGTACAATTTACATAAAGATATAAAGTGTCGAGATAAAATCTTGTACACACTGTAATAAAATTGCTTTCATTTGCCACAGAAATAAAATCTGATAATAGCATATTACATCTACTCTTTGTGAATTTTATTAATATAAAAAAGTTTGCAATATCGCAAGATATTTCTTTGATTTTACATAATTTAAAAATTATTATAAAATTTAACAAATTATAATTATTATATATCTCAGTCATTCACTGTTTTACAAGTATAATTAATCAATTTTTTTTGTATGACATCAAGAATGTTTGTATTTGAAAGAATACATTTGGAAAGAATGCCAAATTCTTATAAGCATTTATAAGTAATAAATAATAATAAATCGTGTCAGAGATATTTCGTGATATGCAAAGTGAGGCATTTTGCTGTCACGTATAATTTTTCGCGGCGTTAAAATTAAGGAATGGGAATTCTAATTTTTACTTATCTTTTCAAGAGGATGCTTATTTCACAAAAGAAAATATCGACGTCGTCATTACAATTAAAGTTGCAATGTTCGAAAGTAACTGTCATCATTGTTCTGTCATGCATGCCTTAGACATGTGCAGTCGTTATCATTATTCTAAATTAATTACGTTTATCTAGATAAACGGGAGAGAGAAGGAAAGAAACGGTACGATAAAAAGAGGCATAAAAAGAGACAGATTGTTCAATTTTTTATTTCTTCGCAAGTAGAACAGTTTCTTGTCTTCGTTTTGAAAGAGAGATACGTTAATCCGTAAAGAGAAGACAAATCGATTTCATTGTAGAAAACAGATTATTCCTTCTATGCAATAATTAATAGCAAACCACGTTCAGAATATTTTTTATTTGCATCATCAGCACCACGTTCTCTCGGTGCAATAAAACACGCCTATCTGATGTCATTATATCTTAACGTTTCGCGTGAACTAGTTTAGTGCGTGTTATTAATTCACAGAAAGACCCGAGGAGGAGAGAAAGAGACAGGGAAAAGCAGTCCCGAGAAGGAAGCGAACTTTCTCGATCACGTAGCTCAGATCGTTGCACAACAATTAATATTTGCAATTTTCATTGAATTCCGTCGCGTGTAACCTTTTGCATAAATACATCGATCGTGAATTATTATCTTGCGATTAGAAATTCATTAAAGACGCTGTAAAATGGAGATGCCGTTCTTCCAGATGATTTTTATTAAAAGTCAAGGAGCTTTAATTACGGAACGACAGAATAATTTCCTTTTTTTTCACGCTTGCAATGTTGCAGGTGCAACGTGTAATTTGTTAAGCTAACGAGACTTAAAACGATGTAAGATACGATGTGAACTTTTTATAAAAGTTTCCTATTTTACACATCAATAGCAAAAGACATGGCAACTATTGAAATTACATATTATATAATGTGTATGTACATATGTATATGCAATATTCATTTAATGGAATATCAAGTGGAATTTCTGATGTCTGGGATTTTTATAAAATTTAATATGATTTTTACACATTGTAGTTTTTTTTCCCTACGATTTGCAATATTTATGACGAACCATAAGTTTACTCTCAATTAATCTTTACTTCAGCTACGGCAGTCTTTTTATAGACTGAAAGCTCCGACAAGTATTTTTTGTAATTTCACGCGCTATACATGCATTATTCGGCATAATAATGTAAAATATGTTTATAAATTTATAAATTTTGTAAAATCTGCGTCAATGAGAATATATAAAATTTTACATAATGTGTGTCAGCAAAACATAGGCAATATTTATCGAAACTTAATGCACGATGAGATTAAAATATACAAAATTTTGTGCTCGTTAATTTGTGTTTTTACATATCGCGTTACGTTCGCAATTTATATTTTAGATATATTGCTCTTTTTGTCAAAAACAATACAATTTGTACCAATAAGAAAAACTATCATACGTTGTCACATATCATCGGAATTCGTGAGCTTTTGCGGAAAGGGAGGATTTCTTCGTCAGTTTGAAAATCCTGACGAACGATCGCGGGGACAGAGAAAGCTCGCGAAAGAACAGCGAGGGGGGTGAAAAGTTTTCAAAGACGATTTTTCTAGAGCAAAAAAAAAAAGATGGCGCGTTGTTACAGCTCCCAAGATATCTTTTTCTCTTTCTTTGTCTTTCTCTCTCTCTCTTTCCCATTCTGACGTACACAGCGATAAAAACCCTCGGATTCCCCGGGACTTTCCTGGGTTACACGAGTCATCAAAAACTACCCCGTAAAAGAAAGTAACAGACATGTATGTGGAAAAAAAGAGAGCAAGAGAGAAAGAGAGATAGAGCTCGTCGACATGGCGCGTCGCGATGTTAGATTTAATTTAAGCATGTCGGTCCGAATCTTCAGCGTCTTTGCGATGCCGCATTGCTCACATTCCCGTCGACTTCTTCCGGGAGAGTTGATAGCAACAGCGACGCCGTGCGACGAATTTTAGGAGCGGAAACAGGCTCGGTATCGGTATCTCGGGCTCCAGTTTGTCTCCATTAAAGAGATATAAAATACTCGCCGACATTTTGTTCTCTCGACGAACAAAATTGCATTGAAAATGTACTTGAAATTAATTCCTTAGTTCCTTTTCACCCTGTTTTTCCGAAAAGTAATAACAGTTACTCTTTGCGATTTACACAAATCTTCCAGTGAACATTTTTGCCCCGATAGCTCTTGATGAGTTTCCTGAATAATGTATGCGCCCATGATTTATACAGGTTTACTTGAATGACAGCTCGACATTTTTTTATAAAAACTATTGTGTTTCACATACGTTAAAGATCTTGAAACGCCTTTTTGTTTTTACACGGTACGACCGCAAACACCTGCAAGGCTCATTTAGAATTATATGTTTCCTGCATACAAGTCGTGCATCGTGGTGTTTGCCTCCTTTTCAAACATACGTTTTCCGAGACATACGCTAGGTGCCGACAGTCGGCCATTTCTCACTCATAAATTATTAATTTCGCAGTGGAAGGGAAAAAAAAGTTTGTTCTGAATGACTATACGTATTACTAATTATACAGTTGAGCGTACTAAACACTGGATAAAAGATGTTGTAAAGAAATGAAAACAATTGGGGTACGGAAATAATTTATATCTATCCGCGATATATATGACAATAATTACTTAATATTTTATTATTGTGTTTGCAGTAAGCTATATTTATAAGTATATACACGATACTTTTCAAAATATACATATAAGATGTTAAAATGTACTTGCATAATTTTTAATAGCGTACAAAAAAATAATTTTTTTAATTATAATATAAATATTAATGTCAAATATTAAAAGAAAAATTCTAAGTTTGTTTTCACATTATTTCGCATGATGTTAAAAATTCGTACTTTATATAAAGAAATGTAGTTTAAAAATATATCATAAAAAATATATCGTTATTATAAATATTCTATTATTGTATTATTGTATTTATATATTATTCTATTATACATATAATAAACTTATTCTCAAATTATATAGAACAATTTTATACATAAAATTCTTCAATATTATAAATCGGTCGCAAGTGATGTGAGAATTATATCGGTATAAAGTCTTAAACATATAAGTAGTTTCTAATGTATATTAATAGATAAGATATATAAATATATGAGAACAATTTTGTGAAAATGAAAATTCTTTATTAACAGTCTAAATAATCATTTTTTAATTGAAAGATTTATATCTCTTTTCTTATTATTCCAATGTTACAAAAATTGAACAGTGAAGAAAAGGGGAAAAATAGTATAATTGAGTAGAATATACTGAAATATTTATTAAATTGAATGTATATATACATATAATACATATAATGGCTGTACATATTCGTTAGCTTGAGTCTTTATTAAACTAAAATTTCACAAATATTGTCAGCTTTAAATTACCATTATTATACAAAAAATTCGCACTCCGAATATCCGGAACTCAAAGCCGCGTGCCAATTGACGTCACGTGTGATTTAGCCATTTCGTGCAAAACGAGATATCGGACCAGCTGTGTAAAACAGATTATCCTCAAAGCCGCGCGGCATGTTGCCCCTGCCTCTCTCTCTCTCTCTCTTTTCTTTCTCTCTCTCTTTATAAATACATTTTTTTATTACATTCGCTTAATCATAATCGTTTAAAACAAATTATTGCACACATCGCCGTCAGGCTCGACCGCTGCCTTCTCTCCGCGTTAACCATCGTTCCTCCGCGTACGGAAAAGTTCGAGCCGCAATTCGCAAACCGGTTCGGTAAAAAAGATCCCGACTTGAGAGATCGCAACCTGATCGGTTTCCTAGAATATCTCTACATCTTGGAGCTTCTCGAAGCTCCAACAACGTCTGCGTACTTCAAAAGTTGAACTTTTTTCCATACAACTTTCATGCTACGTGCGGCTCCGCAAAAATAAATCCAGGAATGTGAGAAAAAGTTAGAAATCTTACTTCAGCAGACGTACAGCAAATATTTCGGTGCACTTGTGAAATTTGAAGTAATTTTCGAAATTCTTTTCGGACGAAAACTCGACAAAGTCTCGTATTATCTTCTTTCAGAATTTTGAAGAAAATTTCCAGTATTATAGAATAATATATAAATGTGTGTCTTAAATTTTAAATATAGAGTCTGCTGAAACCCATTCAAATTAAATTTTATTGAAAAAAAATGATAAAGTAATATTTTAATATTTAATTACAATTATAATTTTACAATCTTTCAATATTTTAACAACAAAATCTCTTTTCTCTTGGAAAAACTTTTTTACATTTGTAATACTTCTAATATGTAATAGAATGAAGAAAATATTTAATATATATATGTAATAGTAGTTTTTATCTTCTCTTCATGTGATATTAAATTTAAGAAAAAAATATAATCTTCTCTCTCTCTCTCTCTCTCTCTCTCTCTCTCTCTCTCTCTTTCTCCTCTTGATTATAACAACCAATTAGTACGAGATAGAGAAATCAATATTGAACTTAATTTTGATCACTTAATACGCTGAAATAAGCCGAAATTTACAAGACGCCCAACGCGAACAATTTGCACGATTTCGTGTAATGTTTTTTTCAAAGTACAAAATGTCAAATATTGTTTTACGAGTTTTTAAATATTGTAAAATCGTTTTTTAATGTTTAGATAAAAAGACAAATCTCACATTTGTCACTAAAATATTTTGTGAGTAGTATTTGTGTGTATATAAGACACGGCTTGAATGAAAATTTTCATGTAATCACGATAAGAGCAAAAGAATGTAGAAAAAATTCAAGCAGTGAAACTAAAGGAGAAATTCGGCCAATCTAGCAATCTCTTCCTTTTTCTCTTCTTCATTTAATCTATCATTCTCAAAAATACTCGACTGTTGGTTAATTAGCTTATATTTTTCGTTCTACTAGTTAAGTTCTTCTCGCATGCTGCAGAGTTCTAATTCCGGAAGCAACCATGTTTTCTCGCAATCTACTATATTCGACAAGAAAAATAATAATTCCCCTTCGCAATTCTCTCGAGATCCGAATGAGAGCCACTGCATTAAAGCAGACGCCTCGCGACGTTGCCGCACCTCGCAGATCTCACTCTTCTATCGACCGGGCGGCGTTGCCGCTCCTTTACCATGCCCCTTTATCGCCCCTTTCCAACGCAGCCCCCTTTCCTCCCCTTTCTCTCGCTCCCGCCCTGTCTGTCTTTTTCTCCTCGCCGATGGCTGTCCACATTTCTCTCTTTATCCACTTGGAAGTCGGAGCCCATCGCTAGATGGCTAGACCCTTCTCTCCCTTTTTCTCTCCCTTTTCTCTCTATCTAACTCTATCTGTATCTTCTTCTCCCATTTTCTTCCTTCTTTATTTCTCCTTTTCTCCTTCTCCTCCTCTTCTTCCTCTGTCTGCCCGCTTTACCTCCTTCTAATACAGCTGTTCCATCTTTTCCTAGGACAGATGCCGCAGCTAGGTGCAATGTCATCTTTATTATCCCTTTTTCTCTCTTTCCTCTCTTCATCTCTTCTTCCTGAACCTTCCTTCCTGCCCGACAATCATTCGATAAAAGCAAGCCAATCGCGAACAGCTCGTCTGTCGATGACGAGGTCAGTCTTCTTCTCCCTTTTTGGATCCGGCTCAATGTTGTTCGTTGTTTGGACGTAACCTCCTGATACTACACCGATATTTCGCGAGTAGTTTCAAACTATCGGAGTAGATCGAACAGCTCGAACTTTCTCGCTTGCACTAGTCGACCAAGTTCGACGTTTCCCCGACACTTTTCGACACGTCTCGCGAATGAAACATCGCAGGGAGCTCGGTTGGAAGTGCACGTACGTACGAAATGTACGTAGAACGAAATCGATTCTGATTAATATAAAACTCTAGACGAAAATTCCGAGGAAAGTAATATTATACCGATGTTTTATTCCGTAAAATATTGTTACTTTTTCATTTTGTACAATAATTAATTCCTTTCTCGATCGTTAAATGAGGATTTTATCGTATCAATTTCATATTACTCTCGTATATTGCTACGCTGAACGTATACTTTTCATAATTGAACATCTTTTTCATTTCGCGTTCATACCATTTCACAATTTCCAGCAGACTCACGAAATAAACTTGGAATCTGTGTAATCTGCGCGAGATATGTTTTTCATCAACCTGAATCTCCGTCTTCGAGCTAGTCCGTAGCCGCGGTGGTCTCTCCCAGAGGTCCGCACTTCTGACTGCTTCTCTTCCCTCGGATCGTCAAGTATTCGACTTCGTGACTCACCAACGTGGACATCATCCAACGGTCGGTGTAGGTCGAGGGGCATCCGAGATCTGGGTCGGTTTCCGTTGGAATTACAAAACGAAAAAAAGAGTCTACATGCTATATGAATTCCCTTCTTAACATTCCATTTGTAAAACCGCCGCTTTTATACGCACTCGCTATTATCTGCCTAACGTGATCTCAGATTTGTATCGAATACTTTGTTATAAAAAATTGAGTTACATATATATATATATAAACACTTTTAAATATTCAAATTAGTATTATTTTAATTTTGTTAGCTGATAATTTAGAATTTACAATTTAATACTCAATGTTGATAATATTTATATTTTTACGACTTATATTTTTTTAGATTAAATATTTCAAGACCCTACACGAAATGCGTGATATTTTTTTATTGAATGCTTTATCAACTATATCTTCCTCTTCTGCTTTCTTTTTTATTATGACCATTAAGATAAAAATTCTTTTATTATGACTATTAAGATAAAAATACGGGACAACTTAGTTTATAAAAAAACGACATCACAGGATTTGAAAATTTACATCTTTCACTGTCCATTTTTCTCGTGAAGCAAGTTAGCTTTGATGAAAGGAGATGATAATAAGAAGAAAGATACGATCTTTGTTCGTGAAACATGAATAAAAATCCACAGAATCTTGTTTTTTCATGAAATTTTATGAAACTTTCTGAATTGACAATGTTCAGAAAAGACAATTTTGAATACGATATCTCGCTATATCCGACTTGTCACTAAAAATACATAAAAAAAGCAAATACAAGGCTTTATTTATGCACTGAAAAAAAATAATAGCGAATCAACATTATCAATAAATACATGACATATTAATTTGATTAAGAAAGTTGTTGAATTAATAAAATAAATGTCAACTACTTGATTGATGTTTTTAAAATTCAACATTTTTTTTTCACTTTGTCAAAAATGACAATTTTTCATCGATCCTGCCTTATTAATCAATTTTTAAATTTGCAAAATAATATTGAATTTATAAATAAAGAAATAAAATAATATTGCAGATACACAATTGATTATTTTGCTATTTTTAACTAAATTTAATTTTAGAAGTTTTAGAACAAATTCTTCAATAACATGCTACTATGCTTATCTAAAAAAATATATGCAAGATATTTATCTATAAATAAGATGTTTATTTAAACATCACGAACATTTGTCACGAAAATTCGCGTGCTTATATTTGCAGCGTCTTGACGTCAGTGCACATATTAAACTAAATAATTTATAGATATGTATATTTTCACCCATCTCACAATCGCTTTCATATCAAACCTATTTTACTTATTATGTCTGATTATTATTAAAATAAAAAATATTACAAACATTAAAATCAAAGAAAATGCGTGTGGTTGTTTCAGAGAATCAAATGTGTAAGAAATTAAAAAAGAGGGCGAGAGACCCTCATTTATATTCTCATATTCCTCACGGCTTACGGATTCAAGTTCTTGAGAAGAATCCATTCCCGTGAATCTATGTTACTCAAGGATCGTTTCTCGAAAACGACCGGACTGATCTTAATAATGCGGCTACCTACCTACCTACCTACCTACCTACCTACCTACCTACCGCATACTACGATCCCTTTTGCACGACAGGGGCAGCAACCAGACGGGATAACGTAGTGTAATGAAGATTAATCTCGTCTAGCAGGCGCGCACCGACCGTCCCGCGCATTCATAAATCAATCATATCCATCCGATTATCATTCAAATCGGTCCTCGATCCTCTTCGTTGCTTGCCGAGACTATATACATACATCGTTGCGCGGAAACATCGACAAATCGGCCACGATCGGTTGGCCATGACGACCTAAGAACCTAAGAACGATCACAATTGATAGCGATTAAATCGAACAGATTGAAGTTACAAGAAGAGAGCGCTTCATATTCCATATTTATACTCTTTGTCATTTCAATAACTAGTCATCGCGAGAAAATTCGATCGTTTGCCTTATATCATTTAATTGCCAATGACAATTTATTGTACAATTACAAAAATAAGAAAATAAGGCTACATAATTATTCCTTATTTTTGTAATTTACATTACAACGAGCTTCGTCATTATATTTATATATTATAAATTTATTGTACAAATTATGGAAAATATATGCTCGCGCAAAAAATACTGTTGAAATAATGACGATTTAAGTGAAATATCGCAAGCCGAGAAAATCCACCAACCGTAAAATCCCTCTTAATTTCTTACTGTTGACGTTTATTCGCTATTATAAAGCTTATGATAATGAAGATGCCTCTATATCTTTGCGCATTCCCTTTGTAAAGGAGAGAGCTTACCGACATTTTACGCGAGGCGTCGCACGCTTATTGCAATCTTATACATTATGGAATCCCTAAAGAGAAAAAACATTTCAACTCCTCGGGAAAGCTCGATTAACATAAATCGAATCGGTCTAATCCTGCGATATCTGCGAAGGATACGATCGAATAGATATGAGGTTCATTTATGCAGAAATCGATTACCTTTTTCCGAGGAAAATTAATTATTGCGGTTGATACTGGAAAAAAAAAAAAAAAAAATACAAAAAAAAATAAACACTCGTCGCGAGAGTGAAAAAACGTTATCGTGTCCCCTGAATATGAGAGGACACCATCGCGACAGTTTCGAAAGGCCACGTGTCCCTTTCCCAGCGCAATCACGTTGCTTTCCCCTCGTTCGCCGACGACAATAACAGTAACGTTCGTGCGATTCGCGAACCTCGGAGTCGGACAACGCAAACGTGTACGCTTCTTTTCGCTGTGCACACAGATCGTGTGTGTGCCGTGTGCGCGCTCAATGTCTGCCCCTGAGATTCCCCGACCTATCATCATCGGGGCAAAGTAACCGCAGACCGATCGATTCGGGGAACTCTCTAATTTGCCTTTTCAAGTTCGCCCGTTGCAGCGAAAGAAGGGCCGAGTATGATGTATCAGGTAGCGGTCGTGTTAGAATTTATGGTACGCTTTGGAAATATTTCCACAAGCAATTACGATGTGTCCGTAAAGCTTGGGGCAGGTGCCGACGTAGCTTTTATCGTTCTTCTTCCCTCCTGAAGGTTCGGTATCTAATTTAGTATCTGCGTGTGTTGCAAAGTATTTCGTCAAATATTATAATAATGCTTTAGTTGCAAATCAATTATTTAAATGAAGCATTACATATGCATTTATATATCCATTTAAACGCATTTTTCTATGCGTCATATAATATTACACAAGTCTTATATTATTACATATTTTATAAAATTTAATATAATATTCTGATGCTAAAAACTTAAGAAATTTATAAAAAATGAAGTTTATTAGTTTGACTTCGGGAAATACTTAGAATAATCTTGTAAATATTTTTTTTTAACATGGTTATTTGTATAATAAATATTACACTCCGATTGCGCAGAGAATATATTAACAGCTTTAATTACAAGTTGATTCAAGATCGAGCGTTTGTTGGTCTAATGAAAAATAAAAGGATGCAACAGGATAAAGTCATCATCAATTATGCGACAGTCGCGCAATTCGAGGACCGAATGTAAATCCGGTATCTGTCCAATGACCACAAGCATACCGGTACATTTAATATGATAATCGACGGTGCACGCATATTAGATCAAGCTTCGGTCTGTCTGTGAACGGGAAGACCGGTTCCATGATGCGATGAAGACGGATTAAGGTTGATTCATATTATGCGACATGACGCGATGCATATGCTTGTAACAAGACGACGAAATGTTCGAAAGTGAAATAAAAAAATATCAGTGTCTTTATTTTCATCATAATACTATAGGGAAAGGCATTTTAATGAGTCGCGAGTGATGTATTATTCAAGGAAAATTAAAAAAGTTTTTTTTAATATTTTTTATATAAAATTCTGTATTTTATACATAATATATAACGGGTTACTTTATTCTTCTTGCATAACATCATATGTATAGTGATAAAAAAAGCTGATAAAAAAAGTATATCTACTTTTTAAAAATAGCAATATAAATATTAAAATATTAATTAATATTAATATATATATATATATATATATTTATATTTTATATGTATATATGAGTTGATTTTTACGCACTTTAAGAAAAGTAAAAATATAAAAAAAATTTACATAAAAATTACGAATTTATTATATTACACATTTCTTTAAACGTACTAAATAAAATGTATACGTATTAAAATGAAATTTAACATAAAAAAGTTTATAGTATAATATATATTAATAAAATTTAATAATGTATATAATAAAATTTAATATAAAAAGTTTATAGTATAATATTATATATTAATATATATAAAGTGGCTATAAATTCTAGTCTTTATTTCGATTTAAATTCGAAATATTTAAAATCGAAAGAATACTTAAACACGTGTCATACACGTTTTTTTTATTTTTAAATAAAAATTTTATGTAAAAAAAAAATTGCACAGCGGGATTGGCAGGATACTTTTCCCGCTGGCGAGGAAGAGGCGATCGAGATTCGTCGCCGGAAAATTACCAGGATGTAACGTCGTTGTACGCAGAGTCGACTCGTAAATTTAAATTTCTAGCCGATCGAACGATTCGCCCGTACAATGCACGGCAGCATTATGACAGTGCACGCCAACTTTGTGCCGATTCTCTGGCGAGCTTATGCACGGTAGATAAGTTATGGGTGAGCCGCGATCGATTGACCCGGGGAGGTGTGTTCGTATTGTGAGAGGACCGTCGTACTTAGATAAGAAGTTACGTAATTCTTAACGGTACAAAAGACACCGTTCGGTATCTGTCTTTTTTATCGAAAAAAAAAAAAAATATTGATAGGAATGACATAACTTTGAATGTGTGACACATAGGAAAAAAGAAAGGATAAATAAATTTTATAATCGTTCATTTTCATTAACGCACGTGGATTTTATCAGACCAGATATTCAATTGTGTTTCGCGAATAATCTCAGTCTATAGTGTGATTTTAGATAATGTTTTTCTGGGCATCAAGGTTAATTGGTATAATGCATGTTGGAGTTGCACACTTGTGCAAATGAAAGTTTTTCATGCGGGCGTATATTATCTCTCACTTTAACACCTTAATAACGACGTCGCAGCAGCGGTCGTTAATTAGGAAGTTAATTCACCGGCGGCGACTTTAACATGCGCTTCCACACGGCTATGCACGCCCATACATTTCCTAAGATTCGCATATTAATTAAGACTGAACGTCTGCAACAATCGTGATCACCGCAGTCACCTTGGCATTTGTGTCGAAATGGATACGCGCGTCGAACAATGGCTATCGTTAATGAGTCGCGCGTAATAGTCGGCAAGTATTAGCCTCGCTATCGTTAGGTGACGTTTCATCACAACGAATAACAATGATGCGTACTTCGGGTTATACGTGTGTATTCTTTTATCATTTGCAGATGAAGATTTTATATTCTCGATAAAAATTAACATTCTCGCACATCTCGATTAAATACTTGTAATAAAATGTATAGTTGAGGGAGAGAGAGAAAGAGAAAGTCAATAAACATTAAGCAGAAAACAAGTCCATTTTTAACCTACATTTTTTTTCTTCCATATATTTAAGTTAAATACTTTGAATCTTAATTAATTACATTTGTTTGTTCGTGAAGTCACTTTTTATTTTGCGCAAGACTTTAATTTTACTGAAATACAAATCTGGTAAACTTTTTTCTCTCTTTTTGCAATTTTATATATATCCTTTTTATATATTTATATAAATTAATATTAAATTAATATTAATTGAAATTATTATTTTACATTGTAGTAGAAATATTTTCGCTTTCTTTCTCTAATATCATTATTTAAAAAAATTTTCTTTTCTAAAACATCACATCTCGTTTATGAATTTCAAAGTTGACGGAAAAGAGAAAATGTTGGGCAACATCTATATAATCTCCACAAAGAATAAACTCCGGAAGCTACCGTTAGAAATTACTGAATCTGTAAGCCTTTTCAGTTACATATAACGTGTTACTGCTGTATATTTTTTTATTTTTTTACACGCATTTACGTGTAAAAAATGGCGATGTAAAGAAGATGAAGATGATATGTGGCGCGAATGTTTATTCTCAAAGAAAAGCAGTCACGTGGCACCGTATGACGATGGTTTGTTTGGAAAACGAGAAAGAGAGAGAGAGAGAGAGAGAGAGAAAGAGAGAGAGAGAGAGAGAGAGAGAGAGAGAGAGAGAGAGAGATAAATGAGAAAGAAAGGTAATGAGACTTGGTATCTTTTTCACTACCGCCCCGCCATGTTGAAAACCTCCCTCGGGGCTGTCGTTTACAAGGGCGTGGGCGTGCAAACCCGGGGAATTTAATTTTCTGAAATATCAGATGTCGAAGGTAAAATGTCCTCGTCGATGGCAATTGCAAGTGCGTTTTTTCTTTCATTTCGTTCCTCTACTTTATTCTCTCTTCCATCTCCTCCTCTAGTTCTCTTATTATTGAGTTTATTACCTTTCTTTTTTTCTTTTTTTATTTACAACCATTAAATTATTAAAATTGAAATAAAAGTTGTTAAAGGGACTTTATTACAACGTATTTTCCTTTGTCAAATATTATTTACAAAATCGTGTCTTAACAGAAGCGCTTTAATTGATATTGTTACTTTTAAATCGGTAACTCTGTACTCTTATAGTCAGTAAAATGCATTATTCTAGTATTAAATGTAGTCATTCGATAACTTGGATGTATTCTGTATGTACAGGAATGTAATAATATAATATTACAATCATATAGTGTGTCGGTCATATTATCGAGATCTAACAATTGTAAAATAATAACTGGTGCATACATTATATAAGGTGAAACTAGGATAATTTGCGCATTTTTAAATTCTGGTAAGTGGAATAAGATGTGAGCAGCAGTGAACATTATTTATAGAAGCTTCGATTAAATTCATATGTTGATTCACGTATTTATCAGTGCGTTATTGACAATTTTTTGTTTGGTTTGTTGAAGAGTACTTGGATTTTCAGGAATGTTTTGTATCTTTTTATTATAAATATTTTATCTCTAAATAATTGTAAATAAAATGATTTCTAGTTAATTCTTTGTTTAGACTATTTCATAAAATTTTGAATTATTTGTGAAAATTTCTATTCGCCGATTACGTGAATGCAATTTTTCCTACCTAATAAGGATAGTTTGCGCAGAGATTTCGTGTATTTTATCTTCAAGAAGAGAGATTAAAATGAATTTGTTTATTCAATTAATTTCAAAATCAAACATTTTTTTTGTTTTTATCTTATCTACTATATGTATTTAATTATATTTTACATAATGAATAAAATACATAAAATAAAATATGCAGTTTTTAGTTTTTTTTTCTTTTTCTTTTTTGGAACTATTTTTTTGTACAAGGTACCTTTTTATTTGTTTCTTTTCTGTAGTCTACTTAACTCTCTTAAAATAATAAAACAATTTCTATTATTTTTCAATCTATTATTATTACCTATTATTATTATCATTATTATTTATTATATTTGTAGAGTAATAAAACAAATTCTAATAAATTTTGATAGAACTAAGTAATTTACATTTCTATTCAATCAAAAAATTATCTTTCTTACACCGAAAAAATTGTATTCTCTATTTTAGAAGAATTCCTTCTAAAGCTTTCCTCCAATAAAATATTCTAAAAAATTCAGAATATTCTCCTCTAATGATCTTTTGTTAAAAATAGTATATGAAATAAAGAAAATATTCTTAAATTGTATCATACAAACCCTATTTGCGCTTACACCACTAGAGGGCATAACGGTATATTTTTCCCGTAGATAGAAAAACCTTTCGCAAAATATAAGAACCCCAATCCACAAGAGAGCTCAGTATCGGGGCTCAGCCCTGAAGATGCAAACTGCAACGTTTGCGAAACGTCATTGTGTGCATTACGCTGTTCAATCACGCGGCATCCATCCGAAAGTCCCCAGTTTAGACAATTCTAATGGCCACGAAAGCCTCAAGACTAGAAGTGTATATATATTCTTACATATTAAGAATATCTAATACTTTTCTATTTTTTAGAGGATTTCTGTCTTTAGTTAAGAAAATCCTCTTGGCGCTTATTTTAGAGGAAGATATTCTAAAAATAAGTGGTATATATTCTTAAAATGAGAATTTGATTTTTTTGGTGTATTCTAACGTAATTTCTCCTACCGCAAAATTGAATTTCTGAAAAACATTGCATTATCTAAAATTGCTTAACATACAAAGAACACATTTGTAAATATATTTTAAAAATTAATAAAGTTTCGATAATTATAATAATTAATAAACATTTTTAGTGATTTTTTTTCCGAAATATATCCTAACTTTACCTTATAGATATTAGCATATCGATGTGTACACGTGCAACGCGCATTCGACATTATTTATCGACGGATTATACGAGCAATTGATACGACACAGCTATACCATGTTCCCCGGGCTTTCGGCAAATATTTTCCGAAGCGATTCCATTGTTGAAGAGTATAGCCCCATCGCGTTATGAAAAAGCCAACGAATACAATCACGAGGTACTACTGCTACGCACGTGTTCTCGTTGGAATGCAATGTGGCATCGTCGTGAAAAAGATTACCACATGAAAATATTCGATGCCTCGAATTACTCGATCGCATTCATTCACTGATAAATCGAGTGTCGTAACATGAAATGAATTCTTCTCGTCATTATTATTTACCTAAACATCGCATATAGTTTGGTGCGCAGTTGTAGTATCTTGTGCTTTCTAGACTTATTTTTGTTCATTAATTACTACGAATTTGTAACTGATATCGATTATCTCTGTTGTTTCAGGTAAGAAGGATACTATTGGTGTTCTAATCAGATTTTCCTGGTTTCACGTAAGTAGCGCGTTATCGTGTTCCATTGCGATAATGTACGATCGATCGGCGACATAAAACGTCCACGGTTTAGAGGATAAAGATGACAAAGGGTTTCTAACGGGCTTGCAGAAGCAGGGAGAAGTCACAAAGGGAAGAACCCGCGACGCGTGTAAATTTAAGGGTTTCACTCAGCTTTTTCTCCATCGTCCTCCTTCGCGTCCCACAGTAATATTCCCGGTGCCTTCATCCGCCACGATTGTCATTGTAAAGATACATACGCGTGAAAGAAGGAGAGAGAAACCAACATCCCCTGGTGTTCTACGAGAGATCATTCACCTCACAACGAGTTTTCGCGCGAAACTTTGCGAACCCATTGTGAATGGAACATTTAATACGGCGTGCGATTATATATTTCTCCCTCTTTTCCGCGGTGAAATAAAAATTTTATGACGAGCAGCATTTTTTTTTTTTTTTTTTTTCGGTTAGATTGTCAACGTAAATGTAAAAGAAGAAGCGCGCACGAGATCGATGAGCGTCATGTAAGTTGCATTAAAATCCGTATATTTTTTCGACGGCAAGATTTTACGACTGATGAAAATAATGTTCGTCGCATCTTGGGAACGAAGTTTCTCATTAATGAGCTCTTATCGAGAAACTTTGGGATCTCATTGTCAGATGTGACATTTTTATCGCGATCGAAAAATTGCGAAAGAAAAATTCTGCAATAGCACTTTAGTTTAAGAGCACGTTGTATTTTATGCGTTTTTACCGGTTTTCGATAACGTAAAATGGTAGAACTATTTATATTACTGTTTTAATACACCCAAGAGAATTTTTGTCGCGAGGAAGCGGGTACTGTAAAAAAAAAAAAAAAATTACCGTATACGTTACTTTTATGCATGTTGCACGGGGAACTCTTCGGATACGCGCCTTCATTTGCAGTAAAGTCGCTACGTTTTTCAGGGCGAACGTCGCCATTTGCCTTAACCCATATCTCGTGAAACTTTTTGCATCATTTCTATACGCGAATGTATAAAACAATATTATAGCCAGCAAAGGAAATATTTTACGTGGATTTTGCCGCAGACAAGTCGTGCAGAGACGCGCAATTCCTTGGATATATAAATGGTGCCAAATCATCGTGAAAAATTTTGCGGAATCAGTACGCTATTCTTGCGCGCGATGGAAGCCAAGAAGGGGATTAATTGTACCCAAAGAGTAATTTATCAATTTCCCCGAGGTTCTTTGCTTCTTTTCGCGGAGATGATCCCCATCGGAGAAATCGTAGTTAGGATCTTTTGGGGTCGTACGTTAACCCCGACGGAGGGATGAGTAGTCGAGAGAAAGAGAGAGAAAGAGAGAGAGAGAGAGAGAGAGGGAGATAAGGGGGGAAGGAAACGAGAATGAGAGAGAAGGAGGGATGGAGGTAAATGCAATCTATGTATTTGAGTTGTATCGGCGGCTAGAATCGTTGCTGACGTCACGTATTACAGGCATGCGCTTACTACCAGCTGTTTTCGACATCTGCGCGTACACCATATTGAAAATTATGCGAAAAGTTGTGACAAATGTGTTCACGTTAGCGTGGCACGTGCTCATTAATTCGCGTACTTTGCTACGCTCAGGAAAGGATATCGACGAGAACATATTGTGACTTTACTCGAGTTAAGCAGCGCGTAAATTTAGATGTATAAACATACGTTTCGCGATGTCAAACAAACGTAGCGCGAAAGTTTCCGGTTATTTTTATTTAAATAATTATGGAAACAAAATTCTCTCTCTTTTAATCTTCCTAGGATTCTGTTTTTATAATGCATATTAAGTGAAAGCTGAAACAAACTTTTCTCGCTCAATTAAATCTCATTGCGTTTGCGCTTTTTACGAGATATTAGATATTTAAAGATATAAATTTATGTGGCGATATTTGATTTTTTTTTTACCTATAATAAAGCAAAGCGTGATCTTTTATGCGTCAATTAACGCAAGATCTGAGAGAGAGAGAGAGACGGAAACAATTAAATGGTTCGTAGATACGGAAGGTAAAGTTTTCCCATATGGCCTGTAAAAAATATCGAGCGTAACGTCACCGTGTTGCGTTCGTGCGAGTAATGATTATATTTTATCACGAGATAATTTTAAGGATGGTAGCCTTCATATAATAACAATGCGTTTGCTTATTCGCACGCTACTTTAATTCAATGTGCGTCAATTCTCACGCGCACCTGCCTCTGTACTTTAACCGTCAGATCGCTTACGATAATCACTTTACTTTCAATGCGATACAGATATTTTGAAAAAAAAGACACATAATTGCATTGCTTGCTTCGCATTATCTACGTTATATATTGTTGATGTAATTGTTATATCGAGTAGTTATTTAAATTAATTTTCCGTTGAAAAAATCATATTACGTCGCGTAAGAATAGGGTAAACTAGCGTATGATGGCCATACGGAAAAGATGGCCATAGTAATTTTTTCAATAATCGCTACATAGTGCGCTTTTTTAGTCATTATGAAAGATAATCGATATTTACAGTAGTTTATGTGCATACATTGTTCGAAATAACGACATTGTGAATCTTACATCATATTTTTACTTTTGACTACCTGCAAAGTTTTCCATTTGTTCACTAAAAACTGTTATAACGTCGAATAAATTACAGTTAAGCTATCGCAATCGACGTTAGACATATATTATAAAGATATGTAAATTGTTGATATGACCTATAATTTTTATTTTTGTTTTCACTATTTTTTTTATAAATATTATGGCCATCTTTCCGTCACTATGGTCATCTTTTCCTTAAAAGTTGAGTAAGATGGCCAATGCTTATGTTGTACTATTTGGATAATATCAAATTTCTATTAAATATTTTCCTTTTAATTTCGATAATATTACTAAAATTTAAGCTTCAGTGAAGATAATATGTCAAACATTATTAAAAAATAACAAAAATAAAGGTATGTTTTTTGCATTTTGAAAAACTATGGCCATCTTACCCGAGTTTACCCTATAAGAGCACTAATGGAGATTCTTGATAAATCTCGTAGAAGCCGTCGCCGACCGGGTCCATAATTTTGTCGCTCGACGCCCGCGCCGGCACGACTGTCCGGTCATAAATTGACTCTTCCGTTTCAATTATTTTCCGCGATTATTCAAACTGCATCCGGCAAAGACGGGCCGGAAAGTTTTTTCCCTTCCACGACGCGAAAATTCTGAGATTCGCGCTCTTTTTCCCGCGCCTTCGCCCGGGTTAACGAAGTGTCTTCGAAGTTTCCGCGGACGAGAAGTTGTCCCTCCGCCTCGAAGTGGAACGTGAACGTTTGCATTTTTCATCAAACGAGGTCGAGGAGAGCAGGAAGCGAAGGTAAAGACGCGACAAGACGTGCACGTGCGACAAAACGCGCGAAAGAATGCAGATCGGACATTTTAGCGGAGAGGAAGTCCCGTGATTCTTTTTATCGCGGCGGAACACGAATGTGTGTATGCACGCGTATCTTGCTCGATTGCGTTTTTTTTTTTTTTTTTTTTTTTTTTTCGAAACTACTGGCACGTGCGTCACGACGCATGCTGTCCGTTCTCGGTGATAGATCACGTGCCATCTTCCGCGCGTGTTTTCCGCCGCGCTACGCGCAACTAAACATGAAAGAAACGTCTCCGAATTCCTCCTTTTTATCGCTACGTGACCTTAAATCGATCGGCACGTATAATCGTAACGGCAGCGACTCAACGGTATCGCTTAAAGAATGTTTCTTCTCGGAAAACTCGTGGGGAAAGACAAATTGACTTTCATACGTTTACTTTCTGCAGCTTATTAATTTGTAAATTCATAAATTCAGTCCATTCAATGAAATAAAAAGTTTTTATTGCAAAATATGAGAGACGTCTTATCTAGATAAGCGTTCAAAATACAAGCAAAAGGATCTTATATATGGGTTACTTATAAACGTGATAACTGGCGAAAGAAATTTATTATCATCGCCTATACTTACAGTCGACAGCCATTATCGTGGATGTTAGAACTTGCGTCATGTTTTGTCGATGCTGCCAATTTCATGATATTGTCTGGGAAAAGCTTCTACCAAATTTACTATCAGCGTTTCCCATAGGTCCCTGTAGCATTATGCAGCCTCCATTCGATAGGAAACTTCCTATTCCGCGTGCCTCGGGATATTTAATCTCGAAGATGGAATATTTATATATGACTTGCTCTCCTAGGGGATCATCTGCCATCCTATAACTATACGCTCCGTCAAAAGTGTACAAATTTATGCGGCATTTAACATCGTCCAATTGCTTGCCATCACGTACGATTACAATCGTTCGGGGACGATTTCTTTTTTAATTTTAATCTCACGCGCAACGAAATACAAACTGATCGTTCGAAAATTGAACCAAGTTCGCGCGACGAATGGAGTGGCGAATAATCGGGAAAGATTAAAGACGAAGAGCGACGGTGCCTTTTTGGGCGGATAATTAATCGTCGGCCGGAATCATTGATTAATTTGCACGGCGAAGTTCTCTGAGCGAGACTGAAAAATTCAACGTCTCCGCATCGCGTATTCCTGAAGGGTTCTGTTCGTGTTCGTTCGATCGTGCACATTATATTATACATGCCTACCTACGTCGGATCGTTAAACTTTGAAACCCTTCTCTTGTTGGGAAAGTCATCCGTGTCGTTCGTGGAAAAGCCATGGGAACCCGTAAGCAAATAGCACTTCGTTAGCCAATCCTATTCCGCGATGCGTTATCGATCGCCGGGCCGATTCATGGCAACTTCGAATGCACTGCTGACCGCAGGATTTGTCCAACCTGGCGAAACAATTGTGCAAACAAGGTGTTTCGGGCATACATATTCTGTACAATTCGGAATACCAACCAAATTCGATTCAAGGTCCGTGCGATTTTCATCATGATTTCTGAATAATCTTTCTTTTTTTTTGTCTTGTTTTTAATTAATATTTTAATACTTAAAATTCTCTTATATATATAATTTTTAATAAGCAAGAGTATAAAACTATCGTATATTGTGAAACAGCTGTAATATATTGTAAAACGATGTAAATTAATTCGATATCCTTACATATTTATATTTTCATTTTGTAATCTCGTTTAATATCTCGCATATATAGGATATTTTTATTAAATTTAAATTACGACAAAATATTTTCTCTCAGCACTTTTATATCTCTAATAAATTGACTGTTAATAAAAATAAATTAAAAGATTAACATGTGCAAAACACGGTTTGTTCGTATCGAATACGACTAATTGAGTTTTTTTATCGATTAATCATTAATTACGTAATCAATCAGCTAGTTTTTAATTCTTTGGTTAATTATTGTAAGATAAATGTTGTTTATTGTTTTCTCAATTATATCTGTAAAGTAATGCAGATTAAAGCCGATAAAGTATTTAATAAAAGAGTGCGCAATCTTTTTGATTTGCGTTACTAGCACAGGGACAGTGTTTATAAATAATAATAAAAATAGTTAGGAACTACGACTTAGAAGTTACATTTTAGATCCTTGTAATTTGCGAGAGTTGCACTTTATAGACCACTAAATTATGAATTATATCGCGCATAGCAAGCAACTCTCCCTTTCATGAAGCGAAATCGCGTGAGAGAGTAAGTTTTAACTTTTAACATTGTATCAATGCAAAAATAGGTTCTTGATTAATTAAACGTATCTTACTAACGAATTATAAAATGCAAAAATTCCAATTTAGACGAAATCCTTACGCCAATTTCCGTCTTGAGTATCTTTTTGTTCGACGTACATCATGTAAAAAAACCGATATCGCGGAAAATGAGAGTATGGGTGTTTCTTAATTCTTATGTATAATTCATAAATTTCGTCATCGATAATCTTTCTTCATACCGTAATTCTATTATTTTATTATCGTTCACGATTTTATGAATGATAATTATAAGAATCATATAACATAACGTTTTTGTGTATTTATTCGAAATAAGCCCAACTCTCTACGCTCGCGATAAATTACGAGCTTTTTTTCTTCCTCGCAAAGTTGCTTTGTTACGATCGAGCATATTCGAAATGCGTCGTTAATTAAAATTTTTAATGAATTTCCCCTGACGCTTTATATTGTCGAGATAAAACAGTATTACTTTTTTTTTCTGCGGTATTCTGACAATGTATCGACGTGAATTTTACCATCGTGTAACTTTATTTTTGCATTAAGTTCGACTTTGGGGAAGGGTCATGCGCTCATTAAATTTTTTAATTGCATTACGATACTCGAGTTTTTCAGGAAAATTTAAAAATTGTTTTTATGATTCCTCTTTCATGGATAATAATTTAGTGACGCAATAATGGTACAAACATACTTATTATTTATTCAAGAACAAACGACAGAATAAACATTTACACAACATAAGTAAAAACACATTAAACCTCTAATGTTTTATTTATAATTGCTGGAGCTACAAAAATACAATTTTCTTTCATCAGAGTAGTTTTTATCTGCATATCTTTAAGATATAAAGAATAAAATAGTTTATCTGTTTATTCTTTACATAATAATTTATTAAGTTTATTATTGTTTGAAAAACAACCAACCCTCTCTACCAATTTCCGAAATCTTTTCAGCCGACAAGCACGGAGAGTATCGGTAACTACTGGTTCGTATTGATCCTCGCGGGGGTGTTCAGGGATTGAAAGAACCGAGAGCAAGAGGGATGAAGAGAGAGAGAGAGAGAGAGAGAGAGCTGCACACGCTCTCAGAGCGTATATATGCTTCACAATGTGTGAGGCGAAATAACAGAGAGAGAGAGAGAGAGAGAGAGAGAGAGAGAGAGAGAGAGAGAGAGAGAGAGAGAGCTCGAAGAGGGGAATAACGAAAGAGAGGAAGAGAGAGAAAGATAGTCAGGGAGGAAACTGTCGGGAGAAGAAGGGTGAGTTTAGCAGTGGAACATCCCCCAGTGACTGACACACACCCTAAAACCGAACCAACCCCGGATCTAGTTCTAGCCTAACCTATACGCCGACGAATATCCATGCACCATCGCTTGCATAAGAAGTCAACTTAAGCGAGTCCCGGGGGCCGCCTACCGCGGCAAACCCGACGAGAAAATTTGCTTAGTGTGCAAGCCCAAAATTTATCGAATTTCTCTCTCTCTCTCTTTCTCTCTCTCTCTCTCTCTTTCTCTCTCTCTCACTCTTTATTTTAATATATATTGAAATAAACATATTTATTTATTTATTTCTATCTCAATCGCAAAACCCATCGTAATTACAAAAATATATTTGTATTGGGACGGACGATCGCATCATGAACAGCCGCGCCGTGAAAGCATTTTAATCGCTTTTTGCGCGCTTTAGGAGGATGGTCAGGCTGTCGAATTTTATGCCGACACATTGGGGCGTCGAGTATGAATTTGTGTAACGTAACGCAATGGTTGATGTTGCGCATGTAGGAGATGCAACGATGTTTAATTTACAGAGACATAAAAAGGTTCTGGGATATTATGTTTCGTTATTATGTTGTTTCGTAATAAATGTTAATTATCCAAAATGTAATTGCTTGAAAAGAATCTTGTATACACAAATAACAATAAACATAGTTACACACGATGTAATATATGTACGTTTAATTGCGCATCGAAATATATTTCGATCGTATTTTTGACGTAAAAGAGTAACAAATATTATATATAAAAATGTATTTATCCCGCGGGAAATTTTTTTTCCGTTTGACAAAATGACGGTGTCCACCTCTCGTTTCGAATCGCACCACGAATCTCGCTTATCAAACGCCATATGGCGCGTTAATATGTCGTCCAACATCAGGCGTTTTTTTATGCAACTATGCAAACGACCGGCCAGAGTGCATTTCGGAGTCGGGATTGTCGGTCGTGTCGAAATGTCCCTCGGTAACGACAGCAAGAGGGTTCCGCCGAAAATACATGACGAGACTACCCCCTCTCCCTCCGTCCTTCCCCATCCCTCTCTCTTTCTCCCTCCCTTCTCTCTCTCTCTCTCTCTTTCTCTCTCTCTCTCTCTCTCTCTCTCTCTCTCGTCTGTATCTTTGTCTCATGGTGTCGATGAATCTCCTATCCTTTTCGCTCTTCTGTTTCGATACTATATCCGTCCAGCTTGCGTATCCTGTGATAACCATTGATTTCCCTGCCGCTTGAATCTGCCGACCAATGTCCGAACGTGTATGATCGAATGGTCATCGTAATCCTGCGATTTCCTAGTTTCGCGACATTGATTAATCGCGTCGATTAAGATCATCGATATTCGCTGACAGCGTCGACAATATCGTTTAAACAGTATTCAATAGGATCGTGCAAGGCATAGTTGAAGTTTCAGATACTTTTAAAGTAACGCATATATATTTGTTATACTTTTTTTCAAATAAGTTTGAAGAGATCGTGTATATGATTATTCTTAATTTTACTAAAATCCATTATTTTAATCTCCGTAATCTAGTTTCAATAAAAAAAAAAACGGAGTTTTTAACTTTTATCACAAAGATAGGAAAATTTCATCGAGGTGCGAAAAAAACTTTTAAATTATTTTATTGTACTTATTATACATATATATATATATATATATATATATATATATATATATATATATATATATATATATATATATATTACACATAATCCTTTATCCGTGAGGAAGAAAAAGAGAGATAATATTTGCTTTGAAATTTTCGTTAAAATTAATCTTTAACGTAATATACGGAATGTAATGGAGATACGTAGATGTATTATTTAGCATTCAAATTTAGAAATTTTTGAAATAACGCGCCTCATACAAGCACACCTGGCACATATGGCACCTGAAAATTCCGCTTTCCATTACATCACGATTAATTACATTTGGCCAACTAGCGGTACGCGATAAATTAGTTTTCCTGTCCTGTAACGTACGAATCGGCAGCTTTGTAACGAAGGACTAACAATATACGAGACGAATTATCGTCAAAGCGTGGAAATTCGCGTCGACGACGTTTATTAGATCATTTTACGCGCGTGTCCGGATAATTCCTCGATTGATTTTGAAAATCGCATTACAGCAGATTCCAGGGATCCAATTTGTATTTCCGACGAGCTATATGGGAGAATCAATTCTCTTCGAATGAATCAATCGTAGTATAGCGTAGTTCTGAAAATGGGACATAATCTGTCCCATCGCGAGACGTCACATTACGTCTCTACATCAGAATCGAACCGAGCAAAATTAACTCTATCTTTCATGAAAAGTAAAAGTACAATATGTAAAACGTTTCTCAAATTTTATTCTCTAATTTAATACCTTTTGAAATATTTTTTTCTTTTTTTTTTTTCTTTTCTTTTTTTTTCTTTTGTAGATCTCACATTGTTCGAATAATGCTGTGAAAGTGTCCAATATCGTATATATCCATCGTTGCCTGAAATTCTAAGATCTTTTGAAATTTTTCTCTTTTTGAACACCGACCACAGGTTTAGGCGATAGCATAACATCTTGAGTTACATATATATATACACCGCACATAATTTTCACAGCAAGACTGAGTAGTGACATTTGCAGGTTAACGTCGATGTCAGACTCAGTCGGGTCGTTCACCCTGGGTCGAGAGCCTCCGAAATAAGCGGCAAATGCAGACACACACACACACACACACACGCGCGCGCGCGCGCGCGCACGCGTATATGTGGGAGGAGATATTCGTAGCATCTTTTAGGCAGATTTTTCGAGGTACGCAGGCCAAAAATTTAATGAAGCTTATGATAAAAACGTTCTACATCCTGCGTTTCATCGGGTCAGTACCCTGCGTCGCAAAATTCCACTTTGAATCTCTGAACTGAACTAATCTCTGAACCGAACGTCTGAAAAGGCATTAATTCCATCCCTTCACAACGACGTTTTATTCAGGTACGTGTTTGCAGACAGGTACTTGCAAGCGAGCCCGACCGCCGCCCTATAAATAGCAGCTCGGTCGTCGTGCTCTCGCCGGTTATCAAGGAACGCTGCCCTCAGCGTACTGTCGACCGCGCTGGGACTACTTTCGTACGATGTCCTTTTTTCCTTTTTGCCTTCATCGTTCTTTTCTCACTCGCCGTGGATCTTGCGCGTTCGTTTTACTGGCTTACGAAGCTCGTTTCTCACCGAAACGCTTCTCCCGACGACTGTTTATCGATTTTTATAATTAACTCTACTACTTTCTCTGCACACTTTTTAAATTAATTATATTACGTTTTAATTGCACAATGATCACTTGCGACATTCCAAATTATTAAATTTTCTTTCTCAACGTATCACACAATTTATGTATTTTAATTATCTATAAATTATCTTTGTGATGGCTTATCTATTTATATAATTGCTATAATTATAAATCAATATTTTTGGCTGTATAATGATTAAAAATATAATATTACATATGCTATATAAATTTATATTACAGTAAATTTGATATATTTAGTGTTTCTTATTATACCGCGTTACTAAGGACAATTTTAGCCTCACTGTTATATCTTCGGGATGCCCTTTTTATCCTTAAATAAAGCACTAGATTACGTGCAACGCAAAAGATGTAGTTTCTCGAGTTCTCTTTTGTAGTTCGCGCCAAGATAAGGTCCCGCATGACGTACGCGCTCATTTTATCGCGACTCCCCCCCCCCCTCATTAAGTTTGTAATAATAATTATTCGTGTCAGAGCACACGCGCACGTGTTATCGCGAGCGTGTTTCGTTAGTACGCTCCGCCTTCGCCGTCATTGTCGTCGACGACCAATTATCGGTGTATGAATTACCAATTGCTGTTAATTAAAAGGGGCAGGTGCGATCACGGTGCAAGCAAGCGCAATCAGTCCCGTCGTGTTTGTTCTTCATTGATACGGAAGGAATGAGAGATAGAGGCGAGACCCTCGAAGAGCAATTGCAACTCCTTTGTTTCTTCCAGAAAAAAAAAAAAGCACCGGAAAATATCACGTTTAAGCGAATAATATCAGCATAATTTTCAAAAATAATATGTGTTCGATATAAATTCTGTGATAAAATATATATAGATATCAAAGACACGCACAATATTTATTATGAAATTTACTAAAAATGTCATACTATTTGTGTTTTAATAGTAAAATATCGGGTAATTTAGAAGTCGTGGGAATTTGTTTAACACACGCGGAAAGAGTCTCTCTATAATTTTAATTTTTCTTGCAATAGCGACTGCAACAACGGACAGACACAAGTTGTTGCATTAATTATGCATACGAGACATAATCGATTCGCAACAGTATGTGTGCTGCGACAGTATTTAATTTACATCTCTGCAATACTTTTTCTCATTTCTCGTAGTTCGTGATGTTAATAAGATTTAGTGTTATCGTTGCCTGTCCTTTTCATAGTGTTACACTGATAAATAAAATCGGACACACACACACACACACACATACATTGGAAGAGAGCATGCTCTACACGAAATGCTCTCTCCCCCGTCTGTCATTCTGTACGGAAGAACACTGTATTGCGCAATTTGTCTGATGACGCGATACTACTCTCCGTCCCTTCCATTATCGATCCCTAAGAGAAGTGTGACGTATCGTTCTCACCCTTTTTGTCCGCACAAAAATATGTACTCTCGCTCGATTCGAGCGAATATCCTGAGAGTAATAACATTTGCGAACGAATGTCCTATTCAAAGCTTTCTAATATTAGCTTAAATATGTTTTAATCTATATAATAATGTATCTTTTTTATAACAATATAAGAGCGCGAATAATACATGCAGTTATATATAAAAAAAACTAATAATTCACAAAATGTTTGTCAACGCCTTTAAAAGAGAATTTTTTTGAAAGGCTTTTTTAGGTATCTTTTTCACAAAATTTAAATCCAAACGGTATATATTGATAAAGTTATTCAACATTCACGATTATAACTTCATGTAATTCTCTTTGATATTTTAATTATATAATTATTATAGTAAGAAAAAAATATGTAAAGCATTGGCTGATACATTATTTCTTTTATAAAATTATTCACAAAATGTATATGTGTATATGTAAGTGTGTAAATTTTTAAGATAGTTTGACAAATAAAATTTTTATAAGATCTTTACGAAAAATTTCAATTTCGTTTTGAAAAAGACCTTGGGAATATAAAGTTGCAGATAAACCACGTGCCACGATAATTTCGCAGTGCAAGACGACTGACGCATAAGCCGTAATCGACCTCATTATTCGCTGAACAATGAACAATTGCGTATAAGAGTAGAAATAATCAGCAATGCACCGGCGAAACTCCGAGGACAGGCCGCAAGCTTTTTCATCGCCTTTCGCAAATACAAATCGCACGTACGTATGTTCTCGTGCTATACGGCTTTTCCATCACGTACTTTATATAACATCCGCGAAAGAAACCTAATTGTTATAGTTCATCGAGTGACGCATCCTATCAAAATGCACGGAACGAACAAAAAAAGACGCCAGTAAAAAGAGACGAGGAGAGAGAGAGAGAGAGGCGAAAGGAAGGATTCCTCATCCTTCCTTCTGAGGAATCCTTCCTTTCGCCTCACCCGCGCCCGAGAACCTCGGTGAATAAGCGGCGGAATATTTTTCTAACCCGCTCTCCTCTCTCTCGGTATTGCAACGAACGAGGTATTCAAATATTTAAACACGAAAATATAGTGGAAGGCACCATGCATGAATTATGCATAAGACGTGTCCACCGTCGTTGCGTCGCGTCTCTCTCCTCCTCCTCTCGGTCTCTGTCTCTCTCTCATTCCCACGTTCTTAAGTTCTTTCTTCAGTGTGTGACCCATGGCTTCCTTCTTCGATGCCACGCGAACTTCTGTCAGCATCGTTACCTCGTACTCCAGGGCATTACTTGAGGAAAGGTGACCCCTGAACATATATATTCCGCGTGCGAAACGCCACGATATTACGATGATCGGGAGATTAAATGGAGCAAGAAACATTGCAGTGTGCATTTAAATTTCTTACATATTTTTACGCGAGACCTTAACACACATTTAATAATTTAATTTATATTTAATATATAGGAAATTTCTTACTCACGAAGCTCTTGTCAAATGAATATTTTTAATTGCAACGGTTGTAATAAAAAATATTTTTTATCTTGATGAAAAAATAGAATATATGTTTGCCGGTAAGAATAAATAAATTGGCAGACGACTGAATGATTTATAAGAGAAACGTGACATTCTAGTATACGTATGTTAGATCATTTTTACCGTCAATATTGCGTGCAATAATGGATGAGAAAACATTCCCAGCGAGTGGAGGAAGGGCGTCGCGCGGTGAGAGGAGAGTCGGAAATCCTTGATCTTGATCGCGCATAAGAATGGTGGCGAGAATAATAGGATACCGCGACGTTGTCCGGCCACGCTTATGACTGCTTATTTTAACATCAATTCGCCATGTAATACCGACAATGTTTAGTCATGATTTCTACCGGAAACCAGTTTTCATTCCGTCATCGATTCACACGTATTGTTCGTTCGCAATCGACACGCGTAAATTAATAGGTTCGTACTGTTCTGCTAAGAGCAGAACAGTAGTAGTAATCATTTTTATCGAGAATAAAATAATCAAACGAATAAATTAATCGAGTGAAATTTTACGTGTATCTTCAAAGAGTTCAAATATATCGATAATTTTCACGTAATTTTTTATCAACTATTAATTATTAATGTTTAGCTTCAAGTGATTATATCGCGCGTACATTTAATTTGTTGTATAAAATCATTTGTAAATGTTTCACATTTTAAATATTAAATATTAAAATTTAAAAAAATTCTGATAATGTTTACACACGCTTATCATCGCGTATATCGCTCGTTCACGAAAAAATATTTTTTTTTTTTTTTTTTTAACCACGATAATTTCTATTAAAACGCCAGAAGAAACCGTTTCTAACTTTCAGAGACGACGTAATCAAATTCTGACTACATTACGTTAAAAACCATGAATATTGCATCATAAATGAAAAACGATATATCTAGAGTTAAATCCAGGCAGGAACGTGTGATCGCCTTTAATGATTATTTTCTCGTTTCTTCGTATTTCTCTTACATACGCATATGCATTTATAGACGGATATCAGGTAGCACAACAATAATTAACACGCAGAATTGAAATTACGTCAACGCGTCACGTTGAAAGACGTTAAAATTAATTGCCGAGATTTTAGCCGCGGGCTCTTGTATATTTACCACGAATTTACACTTCACTTGCGAATTGAAAGCGCGTTGTAACGCGCCGACGTAATGCGCGGTTACTCGGGAAGGGGAAAAAAAATGTCGCCGGTTTAAATGAGTTTAATTCTGGTAGTTTCCAACACTTACGCAAGTATGCGGTTTAAGCCGAGCGGGAACAGGAAGGCCGATTCTCCGCGAGTTTCGTCCGTTATATCTGAGCGTTTTAGCGCGCTCACCAAAGCGCAAGTGCATCGAGCATAGTTCCTAATTGTGAGAAATAACGCGAACGTCTTTTAATGATAGAGCTGTAGGTAGGTCTCGATGATGTAACTTTCACAAGGTTCTTTTCGCGCGCGCGCTTTGTTACTCGCCGATACGATCCAATTTTCCCTCTTCTTTCCGTTTGAGCGTCTTTCTCGCTTTATCATCTATTACAGCGAGTTACTCATCGATTGAGAGAAATCCTCCGTGTGAGTACGTATGTGTTTATATTTCTTTCTAACGCTCTTGAAAATCTCGTGCATTTTTCCTTTCTCCCTCCTTGTCTCACCTTCCTGTCGAGCATTCGATTAACCGCACCCACGCTTCCCTTCATTCATCCTATTGGCGCTTTCGACGCGCGCGTGTGCCGCTTAAGAAAGTTGCACGTTCATTCATGCGTGGTCGATATCTCGCTTCGAGATTTGATATAAGAATTTCACTGGACTTGTTTGAAATAATAATAGCATTATTTCGTACTTTTTTAGGAACTTGAATATCTTTCAAAATTTCTTTCCATACTTTCAGAATACATATTTGTAAATACATATACGTGTTTATTATGTGTTGTAAAAAAATAAATAGAAATAATAAACAAATAATGAAAATAATTAAAAAATAAAATAAAATGTAAATGTAAATAAATATTAAATGTTTTTCCGTATTATTATTGATTAACGATGTTCAAAGATGGTAAAATTAAAATCTAATCTTTATCATTAATTCTATTATTGTACGATTATATTCCTATTTTGAATATTTAAATGTTACACGTGTACATCCACGCTGTATTACAATATTTTCGCCGCTCCATGCCGTGACGGGCAAAACTTTTACTCGTCGTGAAAGACAGTGATATCCTCGAGCGTCCATCTATTTTCTCGCTGTCGGGTAATCAATCGCGAGTATCGATTTAATGCACCCACGGACACTTTGGTTGTCACCATCGTTTCAACATTGACGGGAGGATTTTTTCCTCCTATCTCTCTCTCTCTCTCTCTCTCTCTCTCTCTCTCTTTCTTTCTTTCTTACATCACATTTTTCTTAGAAAGATTTCCAAATACGTAGGTCGCTTTGTTGATCGGCGATACGACAAGATTGCTTTTTCTCTTTTGCCGAGTTCTTAGTCGATTACTAGCTGATTAAGTTCGCCCACACGTTACGACTCCTTTTTCGTCCTGTTTTCTTTCCTCGTGTAGCAACGCTGACACAATTCTACACGTCTAAGTGTCCTTATTGAATGTATCACAAGCCATCGTCCAACTTCTCGTCCCAAAGTTCTCGATGAAGCGTAAATGTCTACATTGTATGAAATTCACATATAGCTAAAAATTGCTTCTGCCTCTTCTTTTACTTCTATCTTTTCCTCCTCTAAAGCATTTTTCTTTACAGTTTAGCTTATTTCTAATCTATTTCAATATATTGAATTTTTTCTTTCGTTATCATAATTTTCATAATTTTTACCTTGTATTATTTTGACAAAATATTGACAAGTAATTTAACATTTCGATATTTTATAAATTAAAAGATTACAACAATATAACAGTATTGATTTAAAATTTATATTTTATCTTTTAGTTCGATGATTTCGATTTCGATCGATGGTTTCTATGGTTTGTTTCTATTAATTTGTATCTCTTAATACACACAAATGTGACATGATTTTTTTTACTTAGTTTATTTCATTAATCTCTTAATTTTTATTTTTTTGTAATTTGAAGTGGGGTTTCGAGAATTTATAATAATTGAAAAAATTAAAAGACATAATGCAGACAATATTAAAATACTCTTCACATTTATCCAAGTTTAATGTTGCAGCAATATTCATATCATAAAATTATGTTGTCTACAATTAAATATTATTGACTACTACTGTGAGCATGCAACACGACACTACGGTCCCATTTAATATTTGTTTAAGAGAAAGTTGTTTCTTGATTTAAGCATAAAATATTAATCTCGGGAATCTTCGCTAGGGAATTCCGTCGGCCAAGAATATTTAAAAGCAAACCGGAATGGCAATATCGACCCGTGATACAAATTCGGTGGGATCGCTCCGAACGTTGGCCTTCTCGTTCTTTTGTTAAGTCCCCGACAACTTCGCCGAAACGTACCGATTATTGGCGTTTTCTATAATTACGTGTATCAAGGATATTCGTGTTTTAAAGGAGCCTACCTGCAGACCATATAGTCGCCCTCAAAATATCTAACGCCAAATGCCAAGGTTGGGAAGTATAGGTATGTCCTTACGATTCCGCTCGACCGGCCGCGATCTACTTGGGCAACCAGAAGAGTTGCCGCGAGTACGTTTCTATCACATAATCGTATATAAAACAGCGAAAGGCTCGCTTTCTAATTGTTTTAAAAATTTAATTTGCAAAAATTGAAAGTAGACATAAGAATAGACACATTGCGTGAAATATTAATATTTCAGTATAACTGCGGATAACTGAAAGATCTATAAAAAATGTTGAAAGTATAAAAAAAAAACAAAGATTATATGAATAAGATTCTGAAAGGCTTCATTACAAAAATAACAGTTGTTTTAAAATGAATAACTGCATGACACTTTAATCATTATCGTAAACACAATAACAGCTTTAAACCTTAAAGAAGATGTATAAAGTGTTTCTTTCTTTATGAAAATGTATATTTTGTACGTCTACGTATGGATAGTCGTATGCAATGAAAAATAAGATTCTATCTAACAATTTTTCTATAAAATAATTAAAAAATTTAATTAAAAAATATAGGCAAGAAAGATATATATTTATAATTAATAATAAATCTCAATTTTAAAGAGCGGTATTTTTGTAACGTAAAGAGGATTCTTTCATAATTCTGATTTCTTTTTTTTTTTTTTTTTTTTTTTTTTATTTTGATGCGTAAAACTTATCTTCAAAGTTTGTATCTTTCACTTATATTTTGTATACAAGCCTTCATATTGAATATTTACTTAAAAATTTTTGGGACATTTGAACTAAATGTTAAATACATAATAATATATATTTATATTATATGTATTACATTATATTTATTTTCAGTTTTTCATATGATATTTATTTTTAAAAAATTGTGGAAAACTTTTATCGAATATAATTTGATACAAATTCTCTCCGTTTTTGGGACTATTCCATAATTTGTAATGTCAATGTATGACGGAGATATTTGCAGCATCTCCTTAGAGATACATTCGGAAAATTGACAGAAACGGGACGACCTGATTTCGTGCTGGCTATAAATATCATTCATATTGGCGCTAAAATCATCTTGATCGCATCTGAATTCTCGATGTACACAGGGCATAGAGAACTTCGCAAATTGCGATCGCATAACTCGGCCGATTAATTACACGAAACACGAGCAGATTGAATCGCGGATACGCGATTGCAAGAGAACTTTACGGAGAAAAACCTGTTTGCCACACTTACCCGCAGCTTGTCGAGTCTATACGTATCGACATAATGTGCGGTTAATTTTCGCGAAAAATCCGGAGAATAAAGTACACCGCGCCGACATATTGGATAATTGTCCTGAGCGGTGCTTTTTTTTCATTTGCCTGTCCGCAATTCCGTTGATTAACTCCGATAATTAGCCGCGACATATTTGCGGTCCGCGTCGCACCGGCCAAGAATTTCCAGCGATTTTCTTTTTCGTAACGTCCAGAAGCACGAGCTGCGGTTATTACAAGGGAAAGGCGCGAGTTATATTACAATTTTCGCGGAGAACGGTGCGCTAACTCGCCTCGGGTGAAAGAAAACTTCCGTACGTTCTATTTACGCCGGCAAACGTAAACAACTCGCGCGTAAGTATGGCGTATCGCATTGCGGATTTAAGTACCGCGATCCCTCTCGTTGGGTAATTGCTTTTATTTTTAGCACGATTACACACGATGTTCCAGAATCATACTTTCATGCAATTTTGGATTTTTTTTATTCCTCTCTGTCTCTCTCTCTCTCTTTTTTTTTTTTTTTTTTTTTTTTTAAGTCAATTCCTTTTATTTTATAATTTGCAAAATTAGAGAGCACTGCACAAAACTTATACTCGAATTATGTATTTCATGTATTTCTAGTCATTTATTTTATTTGTAATTGTATATTTTTAAAATATAAAATCGATGCTATTTGATGTTTGATGTTTCAAATTATCCTCGGTACATTTCGTTAATTTTTTGATATTGTCAAATTTTATATATGATATTATTACGGTTTAAATTCAAATAAGATATTAAATTTTTATAATAAAAAAAGGAAATTAAAAGCATTTAATGTTGAATAATTTGATCATGTATGTTTGATAAATAATTTTCAAAGGACTCATTTATTCCTTAAGAGAGTTAAATTAATTTTAATGAGATAGACGTACACAATTTTGAAAAGAAACGGAACCTTTTTTCTCAACCATTTATTTTTAAATAAAAAAGATTTTGAAAAATAAATCTAAATAGTAAAATAATAAAAACCTCAAAATATAGTTCGTTTCTATTGGTTTATTTATATTGGTTTTCTCTATTGGTTCATCTCATACCATACGGCTTCAATCGCATACTACAGCAATAAAAGAGAGATTGATCTTATTCTCTATATCTTTTTTTATTTCATATTGATAAAAAATTATATTAGTATACATAAATAAAGAATAAATTATAATGATATTTTAAGTGGATATTGAAGTACAATAGTTTTGAAATTTGAAATAAGCTTGTTTTTTTTCTATAACATTTTTTAAAAAAAACACGTGGTTTATCTCCAATCTTAAATTATACTATAATTTTACATTATTATTCTTTACTACTTTCTAATATTCAAAGTTAAATATCTTGACGATTAGGTTAATATTAACGATAATAAACGATAAGGTAAATACAGTTTAAAGTATCTAATATTCAAATTAATCAATTTATCGATAGATTAGAATTTAGCTACTCGTATTAACTATTTAACAAACTCAGTGATTGTAATGCTGATATCTTGTTCAATTATTACCTTTGGATAAACAGTTTCATGTGAAATTATACGTTGTCGTACTGTGACAACGCTATATATACTTAGTTATCTAGATAACAAGTTAGTTTGACGCTTTATATTAACTCTCCGTAACAGAGCATACCTATTATTATTTTTTTCTTTTTTGTTATCTCGTTTTATTGTCTTGATGCAATGCATACTAATGTTTACAGAATATTATACGTTTTAATGTTTACTTTGAATGCGCTATTTTCAGTTTGAGGTCCTTAAAAACGGCCTTAAAAATAATGAAGATGATTATAATATTTCCAGAACAATAAAATGCAAAGAAACTACTTTACAATGAAGTCCGAATTAGATTCCTAAGCAAGGAGGGGGGGAGAGGGGGGTAAGATTGCCATCTATGTCGAAAGTTTGGTCTTGGGAATGAACTTTGAATTAGGTTCCGAAGAAGGGGACAACTAGACTTCCGAGGGACGGTTGTACTTAAGCACAGCGGAGAGGCTTTTGTCGCGGGGCGAACAGACAATGCCGGCCGCCCTTATATCGCCCTTTGCTCGTCCCGACACCCTCCGTGCTTCATGGTCAAGTTGTCCCTCTAATAGTATTCTCGTCCTTCTCCGGCCGTCGTACTCTACCTGAGGGGCTTCTACCTCCGCGAACCCCTTTAAGGGAAACTCCCTTAAAGATCTTCCTCGCGTGCTGTATGTAAACCGTGCATATGTAAAGCGTAATCTTGTCCCTCTCTGCCCTTATTACGATGTAGTAGAAGGGGCTTTTACAGGCGTTGCACGTTAGTAAGTATTCATTACGGTGCGCTGCGTAACTTACGTAATAAAATCGTTTAAAGCGTAACCTTCAGTAACCTTTCACCGCGCGTCGAAGTGCTTTTGTCTGAAAAATAATATCGCCGTATGATGAAACGGCGAACGCGAGACAACGAGCGATTATTGGACACGACTTACGACGGCTAATTAATTCCTCGGTCCACGCCGCGCGTCGAATAAAACGGGAGATAGAATGTATATTCCTGCCGCACAGATGTTATTAAACCTGGAGCAATAAATAGAGTACCTAGTGGAATAATAACGACGATAATGACTGCGCGATAGTGACATCACAAGTACCACAATCGATCTCCATTCGCCGTTAGAGGAATCTTGATTGTAATTAAGAGAAGCGTAATTTGAGTGGCGACTTTATCAGCAAGTAAGACTTTTATCAGAGAAATAGCTGTCAAGATAACGGATAAAAAAAATGTGAAAACTTATCATTCAAGAGAATTCAATTGATCGAGCTTTGATGATCTATTTTTTGCAGCTCTATATTTTAGAAAAATCTGTATTTAACTCTCAATTCTATGAAACAATAAAAGTATTGTTTAATTGTTTTTAAAGTTATCTTAAGAATTTAATATTTCTTGTTACTAGTAAATTTATTTCCTATTTTATTAAACAATTTTCCTTTCTCTTATATTTTATTCCATGAGTTATTCAAAGGAAGTGAAATACACAAAATACATTTAATAATATTTGTATAGTTACATACAGTTGGTTGCGCAAAAGGATAATAATAATTCTGATCAAATGTTTTTCTTCTTTTTGGTAAAAAAAAAGTGAAGAAGCGAATGATCCAACAATAACATCTAACGGTATGCTGACTGTTGATACAGATAATAAAGTAAATTGAAAAGGAAACATGAAGGAAATTGAAGAAAATAAATGTAACAAAAAATAAGACACTAGAGGAGCGATAAATTTTATCGAATTGATATCTCAATTTGACATTGTGTTTGCTTAATTTTTTTTAAATAAAATTTCTACATTTCTTACTTTATAACTTTCTTCTTTTTTCTATAACAAAGTTTCTTTTGTCAAGATTCGCAAAAATGCAATTGTTTCGAAAAGTACTAGATTTACGATGATAAATACTTAATTTTAAATCATATCTAACCTTTCAAATTCCAAACATCAAAGAGAACGATTGCTTTCTGGCAGATACATTTAATTGATTTTTTCCATTAATTTTTTTTTTTTTTTTTTTTTTTTTTTTTTTTTTTGTGAAAAATTCTTAATGCGTCAATATTTTTTATCGGCGTTCGGTCTTGTCCATTCTCAAGGTAACACAATGGAGTAAACAAGCGGAACATGGAAAAACGTTTCGTGCACCTGCACGCTTGCAAGGACCAACTTCGCAATTTCCACGGTGTCCTAGTTTCCTTCGTGGAAGGCATTGCTATCGCGCAAGCTACGGCGCGCGGACGTGCGGTACTTTTGGCTCGGCTGAAAGTTGCTGGAAAACTCATCAACCTCGTTTGTGGATTTTTCTACAGCTGGCCCCGTTCTTCAATGAGCATTCAGCGCGCGCATAACCTTCGAACCGTCGCGCGATATTGTATACACAATGCCTGCCATTAAAACGATCTTGCGTTTCCTTCATTTCGCTTTTCTCTTTTCGCACGTCTCGCATGGTTTCATCACCGAATAATCTGATAAAAATATGCGTCTCAAAAATAACCAATGCTTCTTTTATAAAAAGTACATTATGCAATTTCTTGTTTTGTTTTTTTTTTTTTTGTGTTTTCTTCATTCTTATATTACTGATTTTGAAATAATAAAGTATTTGTATTTGTGTGATATATAAAGGAATATATGTTTTAGAAAATATCAAATGGAATAAATATTGTCTAATTTTTTAGAAATTTTTTATAATGGCAATTATCACTAAAAAAAATATTTTGCTAATGTAGATAGATTTCTAGATGTCTCGATTAAAATTTATCGCCACTTTTCGTATCTATTAGAATATTGTTTGTCACGTATAAAATTTATAGCAGCAATATTCTAGCAATACCTCTAGAAAATTTAGGTTCCATTGCCAAATATTAATCACAAATATAATTGTCCTTGACAATAGGTCTTAAAGGCAATAGGCATCACAGGAGAATTTTCTGTCTAAATTACACTAATAGTACAGATATAAATTCTGTCTCTATCATTTAAAATTAATTGATTAAGTGCAAAATATATGCAGTATCACAGTATTTGCTAATAATTTATCTGTTTAAGTTAATTTTTTACACCTAGACAATTTTTGTCAAAATTGCAAGATTATTTTTTTGAGTGTAACCTTTAATAATCGAGATATAAAATTGCTGAATAAATTTTTTGGATAAATTTATTCTTCAGAAATGTGTCAGGTAATCGCACACATATCGTCAGCCATTTTTATTACCAGTATCCACTAAGTGCTCCGAGTTGTGATTCTGTGAAAATTGCAAAATGTTTGCATTTATAAGTACATATCACATGGTAATATCGTACAATTTACATATACGTTCATTTAATAACTAGAATAGCTAGAATAACTGATTAGATTCGACAAACATGCTAATCAATAATTTCTATTTTAAAGTCTTTTTATCTCTCTTCGACTCTTATGTATTAAGTAGAAAAAAATTATATTAAAAAATTAATTGAACTTGTTAAGTATAGATACATTTGGAGAATGAAAAATTAATACGTAGTCGAGAAAATGTATTAATGAGAAAACTACTTTTAACTCTTTCTAAGAATTCAAGAAAATCAGTGAAAATTAGTACTTAAGTAAAATTTTCTGAATTATGAATAACATAGTAATATATACAAAGCTATATTAAAGCGTCAATTTTTATAAAGTATTATTATCAAAAATGAATAAAATAATTATCGAAATGTTTTTCTCAATGAAAATTAAAATGATAGAATAAAATAAAATAGAAATTACTTATATTTCATAAAAATTTGATTCATGAAAATTTATTTACATATGTGTATAGTTTTTCGTAACTTAAAAGATAATAAGATAGTCGTGATTTTTATTTATTGAAATTGAAGATTAATCCAAATTTCCAATCGTTAAAATTCTCACCTTCGAGAATATAACCTTCATAGAATCGACAGTCATAACCGAACCGATTGGGAAAGAGCGTGTTAGCTGTACTTCAAAGTGTTAGAGTCCTGTCGCAACTGTGAAGTCTCCTCGGTTCTTCGTTCGAAAGACGTGACCTCGTCGAAACAAAAGTTACCTTTCGCTGTTCGAGAGGACGAAGAGAAGAAGAAGGAGGAAGAGAGGGGAGCAAGGGGCAACGCGCTTGCGAAGAGGGCCCTGGGGCTTTTCTTCGGGAACTGAGAGAACCGGTTGAACCGGTTCCATCCGAAAACCACCCGGTTTTCGAACCGCCTTACCATCCACAGGGTAAAGCCCCGGATGGATGGGGTTGGGAGCGGGAGAAGGTTCATGGGAAACGCGGTTAACTGTCTTTACTTGGCGGGGCATCGTCCGTCGCCCTCGTCTGAGAATCGTCAAAGCGATTAATCCCGTCTCACTTTCTTGGTCTCCTTCTCGCCACAGAGTGCTTCGTTTCATGATCGTGGGCAGGGTCAGTTATGTTGTTTGCGTATAACTTATACGACGAGAAAATGATACCACATACTCGATTAAATTTGTCTCTCTTTCTCTCTGAAACGTAGGACGTAAAAATCTTTGAGTGATAATCACATAAATCATGTGTTTGCCTATAAAGATCAAAATGAATTAAAATAAAAAAAAAAAAAAATAAATAAATAAATATACTAAAACTTTAGCATTTTTATATTTGATTTTAATATACAATAATAAGGAAATAAAATAATATACATAAAAAAAATTAGTGGACGATTCAGTTTGCGTTCTCTTCGGGAAAAAGGCATCGGCAGTCGCCGATGGTTTTGTTACGATCTGCGAGGCCTTCATCGCAGAGCAATCACGCGTATTGCAATCGTCAACCTTTTGTCGTGGAGAGATCGGCAATGGGGAGAACCAATTGCTTCCCTTCCTCTGTTCACCTGCGCTTTATAGATTCTAGCGCCTTTCAAACGGGTTGTGACATTGGTCGGCTGGCCTTTCCTAAATACCAAACCGCCAACCATGTCACGTCGCATACTTAACTAGCCAGTCGGCGTCTACACCTTCCGTTTACCGGTCGTCGATCGAATGATTCGTAGGCGATCGGTGGCACAATCCTCCTCGATGACACGTTGACGTGGCGTGGTTCCGGGCCGTTGCAGCTCGAAAGATCACGCCTTAGCTGAAGAAAATTAACTCCTCTTTCACAGAAAGTGTTTATAAATTAAAGGATTCATGTGTCTTACAGATTTATCGTAGACGTATAATTATTTAATTATTGAAGCTTTGTATTTATTTCGACTAGGGTTTTTTTTTCAATGTTTATTCATTATTGAACTTTAATTAATGGCTATAATTTATTTCTATATCAAGTACTTTCTAATTATTTTACCTTATACTTGTACTATATTATTCCGTGTTTTATCTCTCTTAGATTTTTCTTTCTCGTTCGGGGTGTGCAAAAGTTATTAGCTTCAAGTTTCGTAGAGTCATCGTGCTCGTCTGCCGACAAAGCTCGCAACGCTTCCTACCTAATCTGCCACAGAAACAAATACTACGCGTACTCAAGACAAATATCCGTGACAGTTTGGAGCATGTGGCAAAGTCGCGTAACGCAAGACAGGTAATTAATACCAGTCATTTCTATCGACATGAAAGGTATAAGGACAAAATGGGTATTACTATCCACATTTCTCACGGTACTAAGACTACATTTCTAAAGTAGCCGTTTCTTTTATGGTTTTTAGTTATACAATATATCCTTTAATAAAATATCCTTAATGTTTTTAATTTTATTTTCATAAATATTATATTTTAATGGTTTATCATATTACCATTTTTTTCTGTTATAAAATGCTCTGATATTTTACATCTTATGAAGAGATTGAAAATTCGCTTAAATTAAAAAAATCGGTTTCAACCTGTGATTATCAGAGAAAAATAAAATTTATAAATACAATCATAATTATTTACATAGAATGAGAAATAATTTAAAAATTGTCTTGTATTTAGAGAGATTTGATATTTTGCATATTAACTTTTTTTTAATACAATATTTAAAAATAGCGACATAGCATTTTTTAAGAAAAAAAAACCATTTAGAAAATTTATAAAAATGTTTGCAATTTTTTTCTCCTATTTTATATTGTAAAATGATATAAATTTAAATAATTATAAATGTATTTTAAATAAAATCTTCTTGTATGTCTGTTTTTTTTTTCGCTCTTCATCTTCAGTTATGGTATTTAAAAAAGTACGTAATTTTTTTTGCATTTGTTAAATAAGAAATATACGAGAAAGTGCAACTATTACTTTCTTGAGTTAATCAACAAGAAGGAATTTCTCGAAAGAAATATTGAGAAGTCGATCGTTCACCCTTTCTCTCCGGCGCGTAAACACGTCCAAGTTTTGATACGAAGCGAGTAAGGAACAGCGAGAGCGCTTTAATTCGTAATTGAGGGGAAAGAGAGGGAAAGAAAGAGAGCGGAGAGTCTGGGGCACGTTCGATTTGTTGCAATCCGTGTCCTTGCACCGTAGCTCATTCATTGGCTGCGGGACTTGCGGCCGCGTGTGACACTGCAATCTGTCTCTCCGTGCGATGAAGTTAATCCTATAAATACGCCGCAAAAACGTGCACTGGATATATGTACTGTAATACGATTAGCATTTTTAGCGATCGGCGGTCTCTCCTTTTTTGATGATGATTTTTTTTTCCAATAATTTTTACAACTGAATATTTGTGGCTTTACAGTTGCTACGACTTGTCGTTTGCTGTTATTTATTGCATATATATATATATATATATATATATATATATATATATATATATATATATATATTACTTGAATTTGTTTTGGATTTTATAATTTTTATAATAGAGATTGTTTCATATTTTTTTATATATTATTTTCCGTATCTTTTTTTTTAATTATAGTGATAATTGTTAAAAATTTAAGTAATATATTTTGTTTTTTCTTGCAATAACAGCGATAGTAGGTATCACAAGAATTATAATAAATAGTGATAAACACGGGATTTTTTTATAATCGAAACATATCAATAAATAAATAAGTAATAAATATATAATTAAATAAAATAATCAGTTTTTAAATCTAAATAAATTTACTTACATTTATTTGACATGCTTACGTTTTATTATAATTTTTACTATTGATAATAGAACATTTATACTCGATATTTGATTAAGAAATATCTTAATTACGTCATTGTTTTTCAAAGATTTTTCTCGATTGATCAACACGATCCGGAAATCCAGAAATACTCGAAGATTCTTTGCGGTTATTTATGACGTCGTTTATGTGAAAGACTTTGAAAAATATATCTGCTTAGAAAGACGACCCCGAGAGATTGTGCGTTTCAGAAGCCCACACGCAACCCAGTTTTCTCGTAAAATTGGGCAACGCAAATTTGGCGCTACGCCCAGACAACGCAACCTTGCGCAATTTACCGTCACGTAAATTCAAGGTCGCTCGAACGCACATCCTTCCGTCAGTCTGCGCCCGCATTGTTGTTTCTTCCGTTAATTACACATTTTTCCAAGGTTACTTTCGCAAGGCGGCCCATATTGCGCGATTACGATGGTCAATTTGACGTATACAGTTCAAAGAATATATATATGAAACTAAAGATCTCAATTAAAGATTTCAGAATTTAAGTGCGAAAATAACTGTGAACAATGTTGTGTCATAAAATTTACATGAAATTTACATTTGCTTATTTTTTTTTACACTCTTGCCGATGATTTAATTTTCTTGCGATGTATCTTGACATTTAGACTTCAAGTCAACATCTTGGTAAAATTAAAACTTCCTCGCAGTTAAATGAAGAGTAAAAACTTGTTATTCGTGCCAAAATACTCTCTCAAGCTAAATTAAATAATAATGCAATTGAGGCTCTCGCGAATATGTTGTATTTGTTTCATGAAAATTGCAAGTTTAATTTGATGTGCGCGCTCGTTTCTTAATTTCGAAGTTTTATTCGATTTTTAAAACTAATCTCGCCTCGATAAGAGAGAGAGGAGAAGGGAGCGAAACGTACGGCCGATTGAGAATACGAAGCCGGGTGAATTTTTCGCGCGAAGGAACGTTTTCGCGAGAGGCTTTTTACGGAGGTGTAGGCTACGATTTTGCAAGCGGTGACTCGCCGACTTACTTGGCATCGCCGAGATAATGTAGGCACGCTCTCTCACACGCCGGCGTATCGCGTTGAGTAACGTCAAACCGTGTTAACGACACAAGGACACGCGTACGTCTCGACGGTTGTGTGCCGCGAGAATCACGGACTTTCCATTAAACGAGCACGCACCCGTTCCTCGCGTAAGCACGGTTTTCCGAACGATTGACGGGATCGACCTTTATAGCATTCGCTGCATCCAAGCGTTGTATCAAACTCGAGGAGAGAGAGAAAGAGAGAGAGAGAGAGAGAAATGTGTTTGTGTAATTTTGTTTAAAATATGTAAAATAAAAACTTTCCAATTTCCAAATCTCATTTAGAATTTTATGAAAATCCCATAATGTGATCTTTCTTCATCTCGAATATATTATATCTGACAGGATCATTATACGTATGCAAATTCAATATTGAGCGCGTTTAGCTAGAAATAGAAGTGAGGAAAAAATATTTTTGCAAAAAGCAAACCAGCTAATATCTTTGAAAGAAACATTCAATTGAATCGCACGATGAGTAATTTGCCAATTGTATTAAATTTACAACGGCTTGGCAAGATTTGCGCCGCGCGTGTGCAAATTTAATCGCGGGTCTGACCGTCTTCAGCCTGTGGGGAAAAAGCGCATAATAGCCGGTAGTTATAGAATGTATGTATATGTATATGTATATCTATTCGCGTTAACGATGCAAGGACGAATGTAACGTTTCTGATTCGCCGGTAATCGACGACTTTTGATCGCAGACACGTGCGACAGGAAACGACATATTAATATATGTTTTACGACTCGAAACATAAATCAACAATTAGTTACCTTTAATAAAATTATTTAATTATGAAATATTTTTAATAATTTTTTTAAGTATCAGAGCCTCCCTGAACTTTGATTGTATTCGATTTCTCATGATAAATCATATAAATATATTTGAAAATATGTAATTGTTAATTGCAAATTTGTTTTTCCTTAAAAACAACTATGCGTTTTCTTCACACTAAATAGTTGATTCCTCTCATTATTCTGTGCATAAAAATATTGACATAAGATAATTGAAAAATGAATATGGTACTTTACGAGATATTTCATTACTTATGTAAAATTATGTCAAATTAATTATGTTAAATTCTAAAATATCTCGTAAATTATTCGAGTTTTGGTCATCATGCTCTAATAATTTTTTACATAAAATATTGTGAGGAATTGATTTATATATATAAAAAAAAATCAGATTGGATCCATTAAAAAAAATTAAGTTGATCTTGAAAATCTCCTTAATGTCTTCACTTAAAAAAAAATTGTTTTCATACAGCGTCTTTCTTTATTTCAAACATTTTTGTATAAAGAATTTTTTTTTATATATTCTCAATTTTTGCAAATATTTATTGATCACTTTATATATGAATCATCTTGTATATCGATAAAAACTTGTAACAACAATATATTTTTTGTAAAAGAAATATTTTTTAGTTTGTTCGTTCAATTTTTCGTGGATTTATCGCAGCTTAAGAAGTTAAACACTCGCTGATCTTTCAAAGTCGCGATCAGGATTTACTATCGATCTCTAGCGCGATCGGTTTCCTTCTTTCGCCGATCGGCGAATCGACAGTCTTGCGCCGATTTCACGGCGCTCACGGTGCCCACGCACGAAATGCGCGAACGTAACCGCGAGGTGGATGTAATCACGGGCCCCGTCACGGGCCATTAAAGTTAGAAAACTGGCGTTAGATCGGCGGCTCTAACAAATCGCCACCACACCACGGCACGCCAAGCCGGCTCGGCAACCTGGTGATTGTTATTAACGTGTCGCCACCAAATCGATTTGCGTTCACGGCCCGTCGAGCAAGTCTCACAGTTTGTCTCAATTCCGCGCGCGGAATTCCGCGACGTGTATTATCCGTCAACGTGACATGACGACGACCAGCGATGTTGAACATGTTCTTTTCGAAAGCGAAAGACAGTGCTATTTAACATTAAATTCTTTAGTTTTCGCGAAAATTATTATAAACATCGTATTATTGAATTAGAAAATTTAAGCGTTTTGTAACAAGTGGGTTTTTTTTTTTTTTTTTTTTTTTTTTTTTTTTAGAAAAATTCAAAATTTTAAAAAATGTTTGAAATATTTCGAAATTATATACATAAAATGAATAGTTAATTGTAAATTTCTAAAAATATATATAAGATTGACATTAAAATATTTAAAATACTGTCTTGTAACATTATGTTTCTTGATCCTTAGCTACCTTTCTCTCGGAAACCACTAGTCTGATTCTTGATCATTTTTTAAATCTATTCAGAATAAAGTACGGTTTAATCATTCGATTTAAAAAAAAATTGTAATTTTATACTTTTATTTTATTTTACATGAAAATAAAATACATTAAAATTGTCATGGGAACTATTAATATGCAACATACATTTATACATATGTATTAATACCTTCTAGAAAAATATTTGTAGTCAAAGGTAACTTGGGGAGGCTTAAGTTTGCGCAAAACACCGTTCCCTCAAGGACACAATACGCCGAGCTCTCGTCATCAGTCGTTACAAATGACTGGCCGATTTTAATTTTAGAAGTGCGTAACGTCGAGAATGCGCGTGTTTACCGTCGTCGGCGATGGTTTCCTTTCACCTGACGAAAAAGAAGCCAGTAATGGGAAAGAGAGGATAATGCCGTCGTCCTCGAGCGAATTCGCGCGACGACAGGCGGATTCTTCGTCGCACGGGTATTTCGCAGGCTATCGAACCCACGTCCTTAACCTTTAACGTTAGTCCAGAATAACTCGGTGAGTTTGTTTATTTCCAGATTGTCTAGACGAGCTATCGCGATGCGCGTTGCATTAAGTTTTTCCTCATCGCATTATTCTGTCGCGTCAACGGAGAAATATATCTCTCTTTCTAACCCTGACAGATACTCTCGTCAGAAAGAAATACCGTAATACTTAACGTCATATAGTAAGATCAATCGATAAAAATGGGATAGGACGTGCAATAGTTTATGAATAATTATTTCGAAATGACATCGAACTTTCTCTCGATAATGAAGCTTAACTTGCATAATTTATCTTACAATTTGGAAAATTACATTGAGTATATCGTTTTATTTATAACGTTCGCGATGCCGAAACAAACATCGATGAACGATGATCTGTTGAACGAGCGACGTGCGTATTTCTGTTCGAAAAAAATAAGTGTCGATTCGAGGACCATCGGCCAGCGCTTTCCAATCTAATCGTCGTCGACCGTTCGCTCGCCGACATTTACAGCTGTTTCAAAATCCGCGCAATTCACTTTGCATAGCGGGCTCCAGCGAGTGCTTTGCTTTTATCGTGATTATGACAAAAGGTCAAAATGTGGCGACCGCTGACGTAATGGATACGCAACGAGAGAAACGGGGACTTTATATACTAAATTGTCACGTTGCAATTTCTTTCTCTTTAATACTTGTATAAGCACTTAATTGCCTCTATTATCAATTTAAGACACTAATGTAAGAGACTCGAAGTGGCTTACCGATAAATTACAGCGAAAACTCACACTAACATCGTCGAGTGACACGCATTTTCTTATTCAATTGCAATCTCCTATAGATTTTAAGTCTCAAATTCTTAATCTTCAATTTTCAATTTTTTTTTTTTTTTTTTTTTTTTTTTTTTTTTCGCAATCTATATAACAATGTCACATGAGAATTTCACCAATATCGCCACGATAATCGGAATTATAATTTATCGTGAGAAAAACAAGCACCTTCATTTCTCGGAGAAATGGCAAGGTAATTTTTAGTCGCATCGTGAAAATAAATTTGCTCGCGCCTCTCGTAATTCATCTCGAGCATTTCGAGATAATTGGATGCATAGAATCTAATTTGCATAGCGGAACATTCGTTTTTTATCGCACCGAGAGCGAGTGGCAATCACAAAAAAAAGGTCTCATTATCGTCGTAGAATCGTACGCTAAGTAAAGAATGGCTAAAAGCTTCGGGGGTTTGCTGTCGCGCGTCCTCCCCCCTCCCCCTCCCTCTCCTTTGCTTGAAAAAAATGAGACCTGTTTTCCCGTTTTCATTCCTACCGTTTTATTCTGACGAGAGCGAGAGATCAGCCTCACTCCCTTTCCCTTCGCCTGTGCCGTTCACATGCAAAAGTTTCGCAAGTACAAAAGGGCGCGCGGGGATAAAAAAAGGTGCGCGCGGGCAAAAGGAAAGACGGCGAGATGATCCTCTCCGTAGCTGCTCGTGACACGATGCGAGACGATCGGCGTCGACGCCGCACGACTGGCCGCGCTTTTTAATATTTTGCTCCGTTTCAATGGACGTTTTACCATCACATTGCGACGCAAATGCACCTCTCTCTTTAAGTCTCTCTCCGATCGTCCCGAGTTAGTCGTCTTATTAAGACTTCTGCCCATTGTATCGCGCATTATCTCACGCCGTAATTCTGCCACATTGTTTCCGCTCTTGCATTTTAATATCACTAAATACAGCTTTAGAGCAATGATCTCTATCTTGTATGTATGTTACTGTTCGGTAATCATTTTAAAAATCTTATTAGTGCATAAGAAATATACGAAAGCATTTTGGTATTACATTAACTAGCTAGCGATATCCTTTTTTTTAATTTATATACTTATCTTTCTATTTAAGATCACTCCTTCTTTAAAAAGCTTTTAGGAAAATGTTTATACCTTATTGTAAAATTACAACGTGATCTCTTGCGCGGATAATTCGCAAATCTGTACGATTTCCTTCTTGCGAATTATACTCGTGAGCCTGCATACGAATTGCATCTTGCAAGTATACAGGTTCTGATTCGTGTCGTTTAAATGCACCGACGAAAACGGAAATATGTATGTATGTACGTGTATTGTTTCTAAGATAACATCGAGACACGAAATTAATAGAGAAAATTTTATCAGACTGCGCGTTCTTGCTTTTGATTTATGGTACGGCATGAGTGATATATCATCCAATAAATCTGTTGCTAGTTAGATATGTCATTGCGAGTCCGAGATAAGTGATGTAATATAATATTAAAAAAAAACGAGAATTACATCTTTGAAAAAATTAAATTAATTATTTCAAAAATTTGTATATATATTTTTTTTCTGGTTACAGGTAAGCCCGCAAGAGGAATCTATGTATGTCGTTCTTACGAAACACGAGACTGAGATATCATCGACAGATTTGATAAACTAGTACCAAGGTATGCCTTATTTTAATTTGTTCCTCATTTCTGAAATAAATATTTTATGTTACAAAATTTAATTTGTTTTATTTTTTTTATTTTAAGGTAAGTTTTCTTAAAAATAGAATAAATAAATATGTATTTTTTCATCAGAAAGAGAGAGACCATATTTCTTGCAACGTAATCTTTTTAAATGAAATCAATACATATCATTGAAAAACAGTAATTATAACAAGTCAGTAAAACTTTACTTTGAAAAAAATCGTTGTTTTAATCTCACATTCAGTAATATTGTAAAATATGTCTTATATTATTATATTGAGATAAATTTCTAATAATATATTTTGTTAAATAAATATCTGAGTTTTTGATCAAGAATCTTGTTTATTTTTTATTACTTCTTATCACATCTTAAGAATAAGAAAGAATAATATATATATATATATATATGCATTTTTCTAAATTTTTCAAATGTATTCTAAATTTTAATATTAGTTACATGTATTTTATCCTAGATATGTGTTTGTATATAGGAGGGATTTTTCTTCTTCAGAAAATAACAATCTATAAAATAAATAGAAAAATTGTAAAAACTATGCAAATATGTTTATTATTATTACTTTTATTTTTGTAAAATTTTACTACCATAATTTGTAAGACATACATAAGACGGAACAGCAAAATATGAGCGTTTGAATAATCTTTTGTGAAATTTTGTATAACTGTTCTAATCAGTAATGTTTTCATTGATTCCATTTAACATAATGTTTTAATTTGTTTCTCATTTCTCTGAAATAAATATTTTATGTTTCAAAATTTTATTTTTTCTTTTTAATTTTTATCCTATTTATCCTTTACTTTTAAAACTGCAGCGAGTTTCTTAAAAATCAAACAGATAAATAAATATGTACTTCTTTACCAGAGAAAGAGAGAGAGAGAGAGAGAGAGAGAGAGAGAGAGAGAGAGAGAGAGAGAGAGAGAGAGAGAGAGAGAGAGAGAGATATGATATTACGTAGAGTACAAAATGAAGAATCTAATCATTGAATAAAGAATCTTAGAATCGCATTACAAACGCGCCGAGATAAAACATCGATAAAAGTTTCAAGCTGTGAAAGTGAGATGCGCGCTAATGAATACGCAAAGTTTCGTAAAGCAGATAAAAAAAAGAAAAGGAAAAACCGATTTCGCGTCGGATGTGACATCGTCGCCTCTGGCTCGTGACGGGTGAAGAGAATCGCGCCGCGCCGGTGGCCTCGCGGCTCCTTGACACGATACACCGCCCACGATATTAGCGAACGGTATAAAGCGCCGCTCCTCTCCCGCAGGAGGTCAAGAACAAAAAGAGAAAGAGATCTACGTCGGCGCGAGATCTCTCTCCCTGTTGTCGTCTGCGCTGGCGCTCTTGGTCGAGAATCGCGGCCAATCGATAGGCGACGACGCGAGTACCGCGCCCCGCCACATCGAATCCACCCTCGCGAAAGAAACGCGACGAAACGTGAATGAGGGAAATACATACGTTGTTATAAATGTAAGGCGACTCTCTGTCAAGCCACGTGCGTGACGCACACGCGCGTCCACCTTTCATCGTCTCTTTCTATCCTTCGCATGCGTCGCGAGCGTCAATCAGCTGATTCATCGCACGCGCGAAGCTTCCTAATAAAATTTGATTTATTCAAAGAGCTCTGAGAAGAAAAACGTCAATAATCACGTGGAGTCGACTCTTGGAATATTACGAATTTGTATTTTTGGATCTAATGCTGGTATTAGTTAATATCAGCATTGTATTAAATGTATAATAAAAATATTTATATATACATATACATATATAATTTTAAACAGCTGAAAATTCTCTGTCTGTCTCTCTTTCTCTCGAGTATATTTGTAGTCGATTTAAAATTCTGTTAAAACTATTTCTCTGAAATTGAATCTATATATTTCATTCATATATTCTATTCGTTCTATTAAATAATCTAACATTTATCTACTTGTTAATTTTAAAGCGACGTATTTAGTATACGTTTTTATTTACCGACAATAGATATCAATATTGATTGAGATATTTAAACTCTAAAAATCGATTTAGCCATAATATCGGAATTCGGGAATAATTTCAAGGATTAATATAGGTAAAGATTAAATTAACCAAGGTAGATCAACGATTATGAATGACTGACCTTTATACGAAAAGGAATCGCGTGCATTATAATGCTATACGAAAATACATATCTTCGATCACCGGTTATATGAAAATACATATACATTTCTCTCTCGCTAAGCAAACCAACGCTTATTCCGCTCCGAACGATAATTCGTTCCGATAATACTAGACTAATAATTATGTTATTAACCGGCCATGTTATAAAACCCAGATAAGAAGTGCCAGCAATTAAGCATACATATTATTATTTATTATTGTCACCTGTTTCACGAAGCAATTTTTCATTATCTTCTCGCGGTTAAGTATGTGATTTTAGAAAGGGAGAGGGAAGAGATATAAACACTGGAAAACTTGAAGTTTCTTGAAGAGCCAGCTAAGCCGCGGTAGAATTAAGTGTGCGAAAAAGAAAAAACGTAAGTTTACAGGATACACTTGGCTTTCATCGATAAGGCACGTGAAACGACGCGTTCCCGCTCAAAGAGCACACCCGGTAGAACGATCGGTGCGTGCTTCCGCGCGGTATGACCGTGCGCAGACCGCGTATATCCTCGCTCCATTATTAATTTCAGTGCGACTACGCGGGAGAAGGGAGGCGTACACGTGCACTCGCGTTCACGTGTGTGTGGGTGTGGACGAATGCGTGCACGCGCGTTAACCTCGTGCGAAATAGACGGTCTGTTCCCGTAGGACCAATCCTTAACAAATAGCCGATAAAAAAAAAAAACAAGCGGATTAGTATTGTGGGTTATATTAAAGCTGATAATATCATTTGTCGTTACGAGTCTTCCCGACAGTAATGGCAACTTTTTTTTCCAAGAAATTGAATTTTGAAAGAGCGAAAATATTTATTGCATAAGTAATAAACGTAGAAATTATAAATTATGAAATAAAAGATGGGGAATTTTTAAAAATCCTAAATGTTACTCAGGCTATTTTGCGAAGTAATTATAATCACGAGGCTAATGGCTAGAGACAGTGAAAGCTTATTCTATTATTTTTTAATAATCGCAAACAGAGATTACCCATTCATCTCGATCAACAGATTGTTCCTGCTTAATTAAATACATGTGAGAAAAAGTAGAAAATGTGAGAAAAAGTACCAACAGCGTTTCAACAGCACTTATCTAACACCACGTTCTAGAAAAGCCTTATACTTTTTGGATCCTTTCTTTAATTTACTCTTTGGAATAAAGCAAAATAATTGAGCAACATAATTTATTAGCGATAAGTTAAAAAAAGCATATTCCTTAGACAATAATTAAAGAAAAATATTCATATGCAAAATCTTGTACTTTAATATATAAATGAATATTTTTTATATGAATTTACTCTTTCTTGCAATCAAACGAAAACTTTATTGTTGCATATTAATTGGCGTGTAATAATAGATCGTTCCTCTTTTCCTTATTCGAATCGATCATCGAACAAAAAAAACTTTGCTACAGAATTATTACGATCAACTGTCCACGCCCAATACACCGTAAATGTCAACCGTAATTGCAATTACAATTAGATCAATTTTCATTGTTCTCTCAAGCTATCTATAGCTGCTCGAGTGCGACCGAATTATCTTATCACCCTCGGTAAGTATCGACTGCTTCGATCGCTCGAAATATTCGCATTCTACGCTGTAATAACCGACAGGAAGCTGTAGACCAGATCTTTATCAGCGTCATAAACGTACCATATAATAAATATAATTTAATTTAACATTTATTCATAAGGTTCGCTGATTCTTCTCAAGGCTATGATGTTTTTCTTACCCCAAAAATGAAACGTCTTAGGGTTCATCGTCCTCCAAAGTATTTTCAATTGTACATTTTCATTTGTGATCCCTCGTCTCACAATAGTCCCTTTTTCCTGCTCACTTCTCGCTTCTTGTTTGTGACCTCGGAAACGAGGTCGATGAACTTCGAAAGTCCTGCCGAAAACGATCCCGTACGATTTTTGTCTTTCCGTCAGCTGCAAATCTGCTCGCTTCTTTCTCCTCGTTTATTTCTCGTTAGGCCGATTTCTCACGAACGGGGAAATGTATCTGAAAAAAATCGCCACGCACTGATGAGAGACCAATCGTAATATTCGGAGCACCATCCCGAAAGTACATTAGAGAATAATAAAATCCATGGAGCCCGCGAAGCATCGATTTCTCTTTAATTACATAACATTACGTGATGTTATTGTCCGAAACACACAAACTGAGCAATGAGAAAGGCAAATTTTCATGAACCATCTTTTATCAAACATATAATACAAGCTGTGGCTGGCCTTTCGCGATCGCCTTTGGCAATTCGTATATACTATATATTAACCTACCACGGATAGCAAGTCTCATATCTTGAAGAATCTTTTATAAAACTCGTGCGAAAAAAATATTTTATGCATGCATTGTACAAAAATAATTTTTATTTTGAAATATTTTTTTTCTAATTATTACATACAAAGAATATTTTTAAGACAGAAAGATATTTATAAGAATATACACTACAAAATTAAAATTTATTATATATATATATATATATATATATATATATATATAAAATTTTATTCTGCGATCTGTATAAAAGAAATGTTGCTTCTGGGCCGAAATTTGAACCAGCCTCCACAATTGACTTACGTCATCCGCTATCCGAAAACGACTGAATAACAATATAAATAACGTAAAAAAGAATGAAAAGCGTAAGATTAATTTAAGCCTATTTCGTAAATCACTTTGTATCGTTTTTACCTTGAATTAACGTAATCCACTAGGTTCGAATGCGATATATGTAAGGTTCGTTAAAAATCGATGTAAAGTAAAAATGATGAAATGGAATAAAAAAAAGTTAACTCTCAGCACATTAATTTGATCTTTCTATCAAATCCCAAGGCTCACAAATGTGATTCCTTCGCATTACGGATTTAAAGGCTTACCGTTTTCCAATGTCAGCGATATTTCCTTCGCGTTTCAAACTTTGGTCAGCATCAAAAATTGATTAAACAATGGGACGATAGTAGAGTTCTTTCGATCGTGATTCGATATTTAAATTAGAAAAATGTATATAAGAAGAAGAGAGCTATAATTTTTTCATAACACATGTTGCGAAGCGGTAGAAAAATTTATACTAAAAATTACTAGAGTTGTCGAAATTATATAACATATATAAAAATTAGGGAGTAAGTATATTAATTTAAATTATATATATATTAATACTATATATAATGAGATTTTTATATATTATAAAACAGAAGGAGAAAGAGAGTATAAAAAAAAATTACAATTACTATAATATATAAAATATATAATATACGAGATATAAAAAATTACTATAATATGTAAAATAAATAAATAAATAAATAATAAAACATATATAAATTAAAAAATATTAAAACATGCTTTATATGCTATTATTGCTAACTATTCAACTATCTATATTTTTAAATTAATTACTAACAATAAAAAGATTATGATGCACAAAGTAAGTGCGTGTTTCTTATCTTATTCTTTTCTATTTCTATCATCTGTGCATTTAACTTATTTAGACTTTTTATAGCGATGTTATCATATCGCGTACGACGCTCGTTATTAACACTTATCAACGCACATGTCAGTAGAGAGACATTGGTACTGTTCATTTACGGTCGCGGAATGCGAGCAATGAAAGCAAGGTTGATCCCAAGGAGATTGCGAGATGATAATTTCTGATCGATTATACGCGCGTGCTCCAGTTTCCTCTGGCTCGCAAATTTTTCGACACTTCTTTCTTGCCGTCACCAGTCGAGTGAAAGTCCCCCTATACGCACGACATTTTTCATCAGATGCCGGATCCTGCTCGGACAATTCAATATTATACCATGACGTGATATTATCGCGAAAATCCTCTAATCGGATTAGCTTAATAATTCATACATATATAATTAATTCACGTTAACTTTTGTATTATTTTTTTATAATTTTTAATTAAAGTTTAAATTATGTAACACAAAATGTCATTTTTATTGTAATGTCGTTAAGCATCGTTAAATCTATATAAGTAAAATTTATTAAAAATTTTGAGTATATATCAGTTATCTATTTTTTATAAAGCCAATACGTACAATTTTACAAATCACTTGCCAAATTATAAATGGTTTAATAAGCTACAATTTAAGCTTTCACGCGGTAGTTTATGCAGAGGTTGCAATTAACGTACACTTGATAATAATTTAACCGGAGGTCAGTGAAGTCAGGAGCCAAGCATAGAGATCAGAAATATTATATCGTAAATCGATAGAGTTTATTGGACAATTTAGCCGAGGACTTAACGGTCACACAGGAGACAAGAAGATGAAAGGGGCGACATACAGCGGATTGTGTAATGATAAGAGCGCGATATTGAATCGAAGAAGAATCTTAAGGTCGCAGAAACACGCGAACGCGATGCGATCTTTGACTTGCGACTTGGCCTTAGGCTCTTTCAGGGATCATTAATTTCACGCGATTCGATTCCGACCGCATTTTTGCAACCCGCATTTTTGCGCTTATCGTAAAATCCTATTGAGCTCTTTCCCCGATCTTTCTCAGACACCGCTTTTGCGCAGAGATAATTATCGATTACCGTTTCGGCCGGATTCCGCAATCTCGAATCACGTGATACGCCTTTTTCGCTATCGTCGAGCATAAGTCAATCTGTGTGCGAATATTAATATACGTGATGTTATAGAGGCACGTCATGAAGCTGCTAAATTCCGTTTCGTTTGTCCAAAGGTGAGCAAGAAGAGTATTTCGAAATAATCCTTCTAATACTTCCATTATATTCAGCGTTATAAAACATCCGGAATATTAAGATTTAATTACGCACACATAGTATCTGATTTTAAATGAATTTTTGCAATTGTGTTTCTTTTTTAATTTCTTTTTTTATCATAAATATTTCCAAGTTTTTAATCGATTTCTAGGAAATAAATGATTTAATATCATTATTAATATATATTAATATTATTATTTAATATTATATATTATAAACATGAATATATTATTGTTAAAAAACATATACTTATTATTAGATACGTCTACAGATGAAATAATCGACCTACATTTTGTTCGTCGAGAAAATCAACTCTACGGCTGAAATAGCGAAAACGAAGGGCGCTGACCAGGAGACGACCGTCAAGAGTCCAGTCTCGCACGCTAAAAGGAAAAGGAGATGGAAAGCCAGGTCGGATAGAGAGCCCGGCTCCTTCGTATATGTACAAACGCGTAACGCGCGTTTCTCCACGCGCACACGCTTAAATAACGGTACAAAACACGGAAGCGATCGGCACGCGACTCGCCTTATCTTGGCGCACGATCCGCGCGTGTACTCGCGAAAGGAACACGCCCGGTGCATTCTCTCCCGCCGAACTTTGCTTAAGTCACCGTCCCGTTCTCCGAGATTCCAAGAGATCGCGCGCGATTTACGGCCTTCTTTTCTCCGACGCGACAGTCACGCGTGATTGCCATTAACAAAAATTATAATTGTCGAAAAAATTAAATAAAATAATATTTGTTGTTTAATTTCTTGTTAGCGATATATATCTCGGATGTATGTACTCATCTATATGTGTTAATCTCGCTTATGAGCTTTCTTCGAAAGTACACATCCTTTCACCATTTTGTCTAAACGTACATATAAAATTCCATCTATGTATTAACTTAGCGATCGCACGACACACACTTTCAACGCGTCTGTTTATGATTTATGAGCGGCTGACGTATGGAAAGGTAATGGGTGATAGTCGTTAAGGCTCGATCGTACCTGTCAATCTCCACTCTTGGACTTTAGAATCTTTCTAACGAAACTGAAATGTTCGAACCTTCATCATTAAAATGTGCCTGCAGTCGGTTTTCCTTTCATATTCTTAACGATTAGGCCGAGTATCGTGCATTAATATTATTTATGCCGAACATTATTATGAGGGTTTAATAGAGAAATTTTTACTGAAAATTATTAAAGATGTCGAAATTACTAATATATTACTTTACATTACATTAAAGAGAGAACATTAAGCTAGAAAACGGTCCCAACTGAGAGACCGTTTATCTGTTGAGATTCCAGATAGAAGGTTCCAAAAAAAGCAAAATCCTATATCAGACAGCTAGTTCTAGCATACGTTAAACATTCTTAGATGGCAGGAAGCTTGTTTTTTCCAGCGATTTTCCAACATCGGCAATTCGGCCTGTCGCTTAGGTCCAACTTATATAAGTTGCGAGGTTGAGAGCATCACGTCCAGTGAGTATTTGGTCATTAACCCCACGTTTGCAAATTGACCTGATGCAGGTAAGAAAGTCCTGCATCCATAAAGAGAGGACATTCCTAGATGGCAGGAGGCTTGATTTTTCCAACATTTACAATTCGGCCTGTCGCTTAGATCTATTTATATAAGTTGCAAGGTTGAGAGCACCGTGTCCAGTGAGTATTTGGGTCATTGACCGATTAGCAAAAGTTTCCTGATACAGGTAGCAATTTCTCACTTGACAAATCACCAGGCAGAGATCTGTTTGTACCCAGTCGCACTTTTCTTTCTTCTTCTTTCCATGACTAACAATAAGTGTTGGCCCTGCGGCCAATGACCGAGCAATAGAGAACCTTCACCGCAGACTTCTGTCCCGAAAGTTAGAATTGTGATCTTTTTCAACAAGGATATACTATTGTAATATACATATACATATATATTTACAATATATAATTATAATATACCTTATACTAATATATAAATATGACGTTTAAAATTCATCTTTGAAATTACAATACAGTGACTATTTTATTTATTTACAGTCTCTTATCATATACATTTCAAGAAATGTTATAATATTTATATGTAACTCTCACACTCTTTTTTATTGTTCACTTATATGTATACATACAATATAAACATCACGTTTCATTTGAATATAATATCTCAATTGAATAATATTATATTTATTTATAATAATAAATTTTTGCGTGTCTATCGTCGTCCTCAAGAAGAAAGAGATCAAAGAAAGACATTAAATTTATTAAAAACTTTATAATTTAATTATTGTATGTAAATATTGTGTACTTAAGATTACACTTTGATTAAACTCTGATTAATTTAATTCGTGCGATTAATTCAATTGGCAGAATTGTCCGTGAAATTTCTAACCGTATAATTCGTTATATTTAATCATCTAATCTTCCTTTCCATATGTCAAAGAAGTTGATAATTCTATTTATATTAACGGAGTACTGCACAAATATTATTGATAAGTTAATCACCATTTATCGGTAATAGAAGTCTCAGAAATAAAATGTTGTACGCATTAAACTCATTAATTATTCATGTTTAATAATTTTTTCTGTCATTTTGAAAATAATTATCACTCACTGTTTCTTAAATTTATAAAATTCCGTACACAAAAAAAGAAAATTGAAATTTCTATATGACAAGTCTAACAATAAAACGTGTGCATATGTGTGTATTTTAATGCTAATGCAAACGTAGTTGTATATATTATTCTTTAACCAGATAAGCGACGCGAGACACTCGGCTCTCATACAAGGGAATTAAATTCATCTTTTTCCCCACAGTATACTGAGCGAGACTCTCTGTCAAGGTTCGATGCAATTTTTTTTTTTTTTTTTTTCAATAACACCTCAGCGACCCTTACACTTTTTTACCTCGAACCCTTTCGTAGTATGACCCGCGTTATTACACCCGCGTAAGCGGCCAGTCTTTAATGGGTTTGCGCCTGCTGTACAAAGGTTCAATGACTTCTCTCGAGAACTTTAAAGGTGAGCGCTTCGTTTGGCGAATTGCATTTTTGCAAATGTCCACGCTGATGGATGAATCATCGTCGGAATGACGAAACCACTTTCCTGTCAAGTCAGATATACGATCATTAGTTAACGTACACTTATCATAAGTGCGTTTATAAATAAATCATTCATAGTTATATGTACTCTATTTTACGCGTAATTAGCAGCAATATTTATGTCTCATTGCATCTATCGTATAAAATATTTGAATTACAGATTGGTCGGAATTATTCAGTTCAATTATAAAAATCTGCCAATTACTATCTCTTGGAATATTTATTTCTGTAATGGCCTTGTAAGGCAGTGATTATTTTATCATAAAAAGTTCCGATGTAGATATTCCACTTTATATATATTCATTGTTCTTACTAATCGTTTCTACTAAAGATTATCTGAATCATTTAAATCTACTTTAAATCACTTCTCATTCGCAATAAAATTTAGATTTTATTTATCGTTTTATGTTTATTTTTTATGCGTATATATATATATATATATATATATATATATAAATTTAGATTTTATTTATCGTTTTATGTTTATTTTTTATGCGTATATATATATATATATATATATTTTTTTTTTTTTTATATGAATTCTATACGTGTGCATGCTGATTCTATAAATGTTCTTATTATAGATAGAAAATTCTTTCATATAACTATATAATCTTTTAAAGTCAAATTTATATAATAATGTAAATTGTGTAATAATATATTAATTATGTAATGAATATTATAATAAAATTTTTTAAAAAAATAAAGAATATGTAATATAATAAAACCGGTAATATATATGGTAGGCAAATGGTTATTTGTTTGAACACTATTTATGAAAATAGAAACAAAAATTATTTTGTAAAGCAAAAATAGTGGATATTTAAAAAAAACTGAAAAGTATACTTAAAAATATATATACTACTTTGATATTTTTACTCCTAACAATATATTAATACATAGTCTTGTTTTAAAATACATAATATATATTATATAAAAAAGAAAAATCTCAATACAAATTAATAACAAATTTAAAAAGCGGGTGACAGTTTATGATAAATATGTTTTATCGCAAACATTTTCTCTTTATGCTTTTTTAAATTAAGATTTTTTGTTTCATTAATTAACTGATTAGAAAGAATAATGTCCTTGAAAAATATAGAATTTCGCTTACAAAGATTCGTTTTGTACGTTTTGTACGTATGGAAAATCGAATATCTAGGTCGACGGGATTTTCCCGTGCGATCTACGTGTATTACATACGACACGTATATTTACTCAAGTCTACGAGAGACGACAATGGCCTTTACGTGGATGGGGATATTTCAAACGTACTACCTATCCATCCACCTATCTACCTATCTATCTATATCTACCTATGTATACAAGGTGCATCGTGAAATCCCAGAAAGCCTATCAAAACGCCGCAGCTGTGCGCCACGATTCTTTCGTATAAAACGAATTCGGCTTCGACAACGTCGGTTTGAAAAAGCGTGGGTGCCTTTTCTCTCACCTCCCGCATTTTATCCCCGCCTCGTTCGTGCCTCTTCTTCCTGGACCTGACAGATGTTCCCGACCATCGACCGCCCGTTCTGTGTAAGATCCCGGGGATTGACCTCTGTGAGCAACAATACTGCCTGAAATAGTCCCAGCGCACTGCGGTTCCTACGGCCCTGATGCCGTTTATCGTCGCCGTTGCGCGGTAGGTCATTGTACTCTCCTATTCTCTCTCTCTTTCTCTCTCTCTCTCTCTCTCTGTCTCTCATCTTTTTCCGTTTATCACCTTCCTTTGTTGAAGGAACGCACTTGGTTGCCGAGAGAAATTCTGGTAGGTAGGTAGGTAAGCGGGATAGCTCGTGATGCGTTCGGCATACTCTGAATCAACTTCTTTTGGGGATGAGAACTCGTGGGGAAGACACGTGCATTTTTTTTTTTTTTTTTTGTCATGTAGGGAGAAGCGTCTCATCGTTGATCGTCTCACTGTAGCCCGACCTAAGCGTAAAATATCGTCGAAAGTTAAGACTCTTTATCCGACAAGAATGATATAATAAAAATATATATTTCATATTGTACGACCTTCTTTTCTTTAATCAAAAATTTCTTAATTTCAGTAACTGTGTTTGTCAAGTTATAGATTTTTTACACGATATTGCAACAATACTTTATTTACTGTAAAATACCACTCTTATAAAGAATTTTGATATTTTTCATTTAAAAAAAAATTTGAAAAAATAAAATGGAATGCTGATAAATGTACGCATGATATCCAGATCTGCTATTCTGTTGCACGTGTAGCGCGGATTTGAAGGGAGCCTCGAAACGTCCCTCTTCGTTCCTGCAACAATGAGGCGGTAACATCGTTGTTGGTAGCGAGGCCATGTATCGTCGTTCCTATACGGCTGGGCGTTTGCTTCGCGGCGCTTTTTTTCGTCTCGCCTTATTTACACGTTCCTTCGCGCTTCCTCTTTTTTGTACTGAAAGAAAGAAAAACAGTCGAGTACAGAAGTTTGTACGCCGTTTTTACGTACGGTTCGAAAGCGCATACATACCCTCTCTGCACTTGGGAAAAATATCACGAGTGTGCAGGCGTGAAAATATAGCGAATTTTTATCTTTCCGTTTTGAACGAAAATACCTGACTCTGTAAAAATTATTATTTGTTTCATATATATATATATATATATATATGCTTGTTGTAGAAACTGTCTTATGCTTCTGTTTTTATCACAATCTTGCGTTAACTGCAACCTTTACTTTGAGACAATTTGTTCTTCGTTTTACCTCAGTTCTCTCGAGTCTAAAGTTAGACTGGAGAAATGACGTTGGTGTCGCGAAAAAGCTGCCATTAATAAATCTAATAAGCACATTCCCTCGCACGCCATCAGGTGAAATGACAGTCTCTTCCCTCCCTTCCCAGCCCTCCTCTTCGATCGCGTCGTAAACGCAAATCAAAACGAGCAGGTTCGCGATAGACGATATAACGTAATAACCAGCCGTTCTTTCTCCGATAACCGGCGGATACCCTAATCGAAACGAGCGTAACGTTTCGAGCTCATGCACGCCGATATCGCGGTCTTTAACGCCTCTCAACATTGTACACCGGAGATTTATGGACACCGTTAAACTCGCTACTTGTAATCAGTCGCAGTCACAAGCGACCGAGATAGGAGGCAGAGCGGTAGGCGGTAAGAAAGGAATTATGGCTTCTCGGGGCTGCGTTTTCTCGCGCAACGGCCACTCCTTTCGCGGCTCCCTAAGCTCGCCTAAGGACGCATTTACATAAGTAAACCTTCCAGCGCGCGCGCAATCAATGACAGGTGCGCGCGGTGCGACAAACGAGCGAGTGTCGAGAAAATGGTGGAACGTGGAACGCGCGACGTCGAACCTTGTACGGAGAATATGCCTTCCTCCCCTCCCCCCTCCCCTCTATACCCTTCTCTATCCTCTTCTCCGGGAATAAATTGCGGGAAATTGCAATCGAAATTCGTATCTCCTGTACCAGTCTCTTTTCGTCGAGCTTTAATAAAAACATCTTGGCGCCGGTAAAAATTATTCATTTTTTAACTCTGAAAAAAAAAGAAAAAATACGTCTGAATTAATATTAATTTTTTACGATGTGATTCGATTGCGCGATTTTATGGTACAAGACGACAGAAGATTTTAAGGCTGTTTTAAATTATAATTTAGAGAGCTTTATACTTGACAATAAAATTCCACCTCTCTCTTTGTGAGGCTTACTTACAAAGTTGAAACTAAATTGCGAAAAGTAATGGTATCTACTTATCTAACTTCCGCTTAAAGAAACGATCACTTCCGGATTGCGGTCGGAGGAATTTATAAACATAATATCTGCAGAAAATTGGGAATGGGTCCTTCGATACTTTCTCACTGATGTCTAAAGTACAGGGGTATAATTTACACCGCATACGAATATAATTCAAACCGCATTTCCTGGAATATGGATTAAAAGCGAGTTGACGATACGAATTACAAACGACAAACACGCATTATCGAGCCTACTTGACCTCCCGTCACGCAAACTTCGACCATTTTAGCTCCCGATTTACGTAAGCAAACCTTGCAGCGAATACAACAGTCGGCAGCAGGCGTAAAACAATGACGTGGTTGGTTTCCGCCCAATTACAACACACATCGACAAAGAAAAGTCTCTAGCAAAATATCGCTTTCCGAAAAATTCCTTGCAGATATTAAAATTCTAGAACATCAAGAGCAAAAACGATTTATCCAAACGTTTGTTCTTTGCGTTACGAGCAAACATTTTGAAAAAGTTCAAAAGATGCGACGAATGGAAGCTAAAGTTCGCTCGGAGCGACCGTAACCGCGTAAGATAGAGAACTTGCACAATCGGAGAACGAAAACGCTGAATGAGAATTATTCAGAACAGGGTTCTGTCTGAATAAAACACGTTTCTTTCATATGGCTAGTACTCAAAGAGCTGAACAGAAGGACCCGCGTCTTAAAAGAATGATATCCAGCTGACTTCAAACCTTACTTTGCTGCGTGTGTGTGATAATAAAATTATTTTAAAATATCTCGACATTAAATATTTCTCAAAAACATAAATGCTATATTGTATCATTTATTGATACATCAATCTTATATTTTATATTAACGTGCGCGTTAATATTATTACGTAAAATCAAATATCATATCTGATAAAATCTAATACAGCTTGAAAGTATAACTTTATATAATTCGTTCGAGTTTAAATTTACTTCGATTTTATATGGAATAAAAAAAAAAAAAAAAAAAAAAAAAGAAAGAAATAAATCCCGAGGTATTATTTTAATCTGCGCTTGTGGAAAATTATCAACGCCGATCTATGTATACGTGCGCGTGTCCTCGATTGCACCTTTCACCTCTGGTCTGTTACATAAAGTTACACTTTGACAAACGCATCGTATATACTTCTCTTCCGCCACACGTACAATATTTTCGCAACGTTTTCGCAAGAGACAAGCCGGACGAGCGTCTTCGTCCGTTGTTGAGAAGCGAAGGCACTCTCGCAACACTCGTTTCGTCGCTCGATAAGGCTGGCTGGCTCTCGATGAAAGGAAGGAGCCTGTTCCACGTCCCTGAAGGTCTTCCTCGTCGGCCTCGGCTTCGCGAAGCGAGTCAATCGACCGGTCCGTCTTTTTCTCACGGCCGTGGATCGGCCGTACGGCCGACATACCTAAAGCTTCCATCAACAGCTGGCCAATCCCTTTAGGGACCAGCTGCACTTCCCGTCCCGACGATACAAGTCATATATGTACACCGAAAACTCTCCTTGTCTCTTTTTTTCTTTTTCCATTTCTCTTTCGGCTGCTCTGTCACTCCCGAAGTCACGTTGGGATAGTCGTCAATTTTACATGAGGGATCAAGTGCAAGGAGACCTTTTTGAGTTTTTATCAGTGTCATTTATCTGTAAAAATTTTTCGAAGAATTAAAAATCGATTTTATTCAACAAGAAAAGGCATAATAACATTTTATTACATTCAATTATTGAAATATATATTAATAGTGAAAATTTTTTTAAATAACTTATTCCATTTTTGTGTATCGAGTTACAAGGAAAAAAGGTGTTTGAATATCCGTCTTTCTCTTGGAAAGCGACAGATTATTTTTCCATGCTTGTGCGAAATTTTTAGTTTTTAACTTGTTATGTAAGTAATTCTGTTTGCACAATCGACGCGGTCGGTACATTTTTAAATTCAATTTGCGCGTATCCGTAATTTACTTGCGTCTCGGCCGCGTAAACACTTCCGTAAAACATTCAGATCCGGTAAACGTTGCCGGACATTCACGCCGGCAGCGGCGGGTTAATAGAAAACTTCATCAGCGTTGCCACGTGGGGCGCAAGAGCGGGGTAATAATCGTAATTGCATCTACGAGAGTGCGACTGCGAGATTAGCCGGATTTCACTTTTTCAACGAAATGTACAACAGGAGATAGCCGTTCTCTCTTTCTCTCGCCCTCTCTCTCTTTCGCTCGCGCGCGGCTACTCTCTTTCGTAATTTTCGCCAGCTTTTGTCGGCGTCGTATTTTACCCATCGCGAAATTTATTAATTTTAAAAGTTGCAAGACGTTACGACGGCCGATACCGGCAAATTGCACTTCGGAATCGGTGTCGGCGCCTCTCCTCCATCGTCCGTCCGCCTTTTTGCACCTAGTCGTGCGAAAGTTCCAATTATCGGATAATGAACACATGTAATTTTGTTTATTCGGGAGAAAATCGTTACGTCAGCGATTCCTCGCGACACGAACGATTTTTCGGCGCCAAGTGGCCTCATAAAGTTATTTTCGATAATTAAAGCGCGAACGTAAAATATTGGATAATTAAATTGCTTTCAATAAGTTTCATTAAGTTATTACAAGGATGTTATCAAAGTTGTAAAAGAGGCCACTGATCTAGAATTATATATTCCTCGAGAACGAGTTCCGCGAACAAAAAGAGTAACAAGAAAATCAAAAACAACATGTTCTTTATATCACCAGAAATTTGATCTGATGTATCACACACGTATGTGCGTGCGTGTGTGTGTGTGTGCGTGTGTTGTAATTCATTATTATTATCCTGCAACTGTTGATCCCACAAACCCGATGGACTATCAAGCCGACGTTATGGCGTTTTGCGTGGCGGCGAGAGTGCGCGAGATGAAAATAGGAGCAAATTTCCGTTATATACGCAGTCCGTAAGCTTTACGATGATCGACGAAGTTCGGATATTGTGCGACGCCGAGGCATTTATCGAGGACCGTTATATAACGCAGGGAAACGTCATAAAGCCATCCGGGGATCTTTGCGATTAATGGCACGGATAAAACCCCCCTCGTCCCTCCGCCGAATTCACTCCATGTCCGTATCGTAAAACCGTGGAAATTCGACGGTGCGAAATTCCCGAAATGTCGTATCGTCCTTTCGCTCGACCGGCGATAGATGTCATGCGCTTTTCTCCAGAATTGGCGTTTATCTGACTGAGATGGAAGTTGCGAGATGCAGTTAAAAAAGCAGGAAAGAAGCGAGATGACATTCTAACATCGTGCATCTGGCGAGAATACGATTACGAATGGCAAACGATGTGTTTGGGTAAGCAACGGTGCTGTATATATTTCCCGGGAAATTACACGCGAACGATCCTTTGAAAGAAATCAAATTTCTTTCTTCAACATGATGTCTTTGTGCATATCGGGAGCGCGAAGAAAACCGATGTTTTTGCCATAAGTTGCGGTCAGTACGATCGTAGCCAAGCCGAGACATTTCTACAGTTTTTGCTGCACCGGAATTCGGCATTTGAAATTTTCTTTGCCTTTACATACGCGCGATATAATATTTTTGCTCAAATGACGAGAAGAAAACGCGTATTTTACGCAGTTGATTCAATGTTTCTCTATATTTGTGTCTTGATAATCTCCTACAGAAATTGAATAACAAGCGCCATACGTTAGTAGTACCGGACGCGGCTGAAGTAGTTTTTGTCTTCGGGGGATATACATATATGTATATCCTCTCGCGTGTAAAATTGTATAAATTATCGGCGGCACGTTCGTAACGTGTTCAAGTGTAACACATGTGTTTCGAATATATAGTATACGTTCTCTTATGTCAAGAGTTAATTCAGAATAAAGAAAACGCGTCCTTGAACTTTTTCTTTATACCACTATTTTTAGCATTTAATGACTACTAACAAGAATAAATAGAACAATTTTTGTATTTCTTAATAAAAAAAAAGAAAAAATCTAAGATATCTTAAAATATATATATTTATATAGTATTTGTATTTTTTTATATTTAAATTTTATTTCTTATTAAAATAATTAAAAAAAAATATATATATACATATGTATATACATATCTTAATAAATTCTTTTTTATATAATACTTATACATAAATAAAAATACGATATAATGATGTATATATAATTATCGTTCTTTTTTTTCAATAGATTTAGATTCCAAATTTCACCCAAACAAAATCATTCCCTACTTATTGCATGAAAATTATTCTTGTCGAAATTATCTCTGTTAACTTTAATCAAATTGTAATCAGTAAATATTATTGATACAATTATCGAATAAGCAGTCTGAAAAATATTAACGGATGACAAGAATTTGATTTCCTCTCATTTCTATTGGTATCAACGATAAAGAAATGTCAACAGTTCTAAAATTAAATCGGAAAAACATTTCTCTAGTTAGAAATATCGCGTTCTCAAAGTCTACCTGGAAAGGAAGATAAGTCTAGCGATAAAGAAGATGGAAATTTCATCTTAGAACTATTAATATTATCGACATGCTCAGAAATTGTATTTCGTAGGAGTATCTCGAAAGTTCCACATATTTGCGTGGTCTTTAATCGTTGTTAAGGGAATGCCGAATTATCAACTGAGTTCTAACCTAACAAAACAATATATTTATTATGCAGCACATTTTTTGCAGGCGAATACTTTTTATCTAGGGTTCTAAGCTCATTTCTAAAAGTTTACAAATATTCTTTCATGCAATTCTGAGAGGGGAAAATTTATTTTATTTTATGTGCATGAATTGCAATTTTTATATTAAGCAAATATATTGTTTTGTTAGGTTAAAACGTGGTCGGTAGTTCGGTATCCCCTTAAAGAGCGCGCAATTTATTTTCTAATTTAATAAAGTAAGATATTCGACTCTTATTTTAAAGGTCAATCACCACGGGCGTCGATTAAACTTGACTAACGACTTAATTAAACGTCGACAAGTCAATTGGACTGTAATTGGTAAAACGTGCAACTGAAAGAAACCGACTTAACTATCGCGTTCAAGAAAAATAACCAATTTTTTATATCCTCAGAGAAGGACAATTAAATTAAAAAGAAATATCCTTAACGAATAATAATTCTAACAGAGTAATAAATAATAATATGTAAGCTAAAAGAAAGCAATATATAATATATAAAATTGAAATAAAATTATTTTTCAATAACACTATTTTGCAAGACATTTTTTACACTTGGAGATGTCAAATGCAATCTTCTTTACACAATTTATAATTTCTGATAGAGCTTATATGTATATTACGTCACGCATCTTTTGAATCTTGAAGTTTACAAATAATCTCAATAATTTTCTTTTTTTCTTCTGCAAAATATCTATCTTTTTCCTGTATTTTATAATCTTTTGTTTTTTTCCCTCTATTTTCTTAACTTTTTCCTATATTTACTTCTATTTTCTTTAATTATCGCGAATATTTTTGAAGATTCCGCTTTAAGTAACCAACCATCCTAACTCTTTGCGTCGAAATCGTTCTGCATCTGTATAAAGGTCGTTAAAAATTAATAAATTACTTACTCAACAAATTCCTTATATCTTTTTGTATCATCTTGCAGATATATTTTTTAATCCCGCTCGAATCGAAATCGATAAATAATCAATTGACGTACTTCGAAGCTCTTCGTGACTAAACACTTTCCGCCATCTTACTCCTACCTAATCTAACCATGTGTTTTCCAAACTTTAGTGCCACCATGTTGTCATCTTTATATTTAACAACAATGAGGACAGGTCCTAACTTGGTAATGAAAACTTGGTTTGGAACACAGCCATGATCTCTCTCTTCCAACCGTCGATTCGAAATCTTTTGCCGGATGCAGGTATGAAGTTTTCCTCTGTATCTAGGTGAGCAGAATTGAAAGGGAAGAGTGCTGAAAAGGGCAGGTGCGTATCTATACGTACCTATTTACGCATTTACGGTCGCTGCACGCAGTTGCGGCCCCTCGGCGCTCGCGGAGAGAAAGAATCGAGGCTATATCCAATTATTAAAATTAGAGGCTCCGTCGCCTTCGGTGAAACACTCTGGTAACCGATCCCGCTGCAACTCGATTTCTCATCCTCATCCTCGTCGTCTCTTCTTCTGCTTCTCCTTTTTCTTTCTTTTGTTGCCGGTTTCTCTCTCTCTCTCTCTCTCTCTCTCTTCGCTCATCGTTTTTGTGGTTTTCTTTAGCTCAGCTTCTTTTCGCTTTTTTCTCTTGTCTCTTTTTTTATAAATTGATATCAATTTTTTCTTCATTATTTTTTCCTTCTGTGTTATCCTTTATTGATTTCATAATTAATAATCGAAATAATTTTCCATCAATTTCGAACTATCATCTTTTTACATGATTCATAATTCGGGATAAACCTCCATTAAAAATTTATCTAAATATATTTGAAGAATTGCATAAAATGCAATAAAATGCACATTAATGCGAAACATCAAAATACGCAAATATATATTTAGATTTCTGTCGCGAATAATAAATATTCAAAATGGGTTTGAGAAAATGTAGATCTACTAAAAGAGAACATACCCATATTCTCTGTTCTCGTCTATTTTGCTTCCCTCTCTCTCTATAATATCTCTGTAATCTTTAATTAAATCAAACTTGAACATGATAATATACAGCGATAGACATATTAGTGCCGCAGTCACTTATATCTTTCATACTTTCTTCAAGAGAGTCTAATTTCATGGTATTTAATAAAGGCTTTTTTCTTTTTTTTTTTTTTATTCCCTACACGTACCACGAATGGGAAGAGCCTTTGCAGGAAGCCGTCGTTTCATCCAGCCTTTCAAACTGCCATTTTTGTTCTACTTTTCCTCGGTCTTACTGGTTATCCGTAGGTATGATGATCGATACGTGAATAGACGCTTCGCCGATTCCCACCCCATTTTCTCACCCCACTTCACCTCACCTCACCTCATCAATCCAGCAATGTCCAGAACGATATCGACGCAATGAGAGACGGCAGTGATGCAGCAGTTCGCAATATGTATTTTCCGAGAGAATTGCAAATCCGCACTCTCCCCGAGTTGCATTCTCGCCTCCGCCAAATCCCGGTCATCCCCGGTAGACAGGTTGTTTTTTTAGCACGAATCATCACGCGTAGTGGCTTCTGAAATCGTGTCAGTTTGACGAAAACGCGACTATAAAATTCGATATGGAACAGAATGGTTGAAAAAAAGAGAGAGATAGGGGAAAATATTGTTAAAATAATTAGAGCTATCTAATATTACGTGTAATTTGACGCTTCGTCGAGATTCCGTTCGTATCGCGATATAGTTGTTCGTTATATGATCTGTTATATTTGCGCGATATTCGCATCAGTAGATTTAATATTTTCCGGAATGCACGCAAATATTATCTGCGGCATTGAATACGATAATACAACAGTTAAATGTATTTTTAAACGTATTCTTTTATGGGATAAAAGCTAATCGAATTTTTATTTATTGTTAATTATTTGGCATCAATATTAGATACATATTACGTATTTTTAATATACCAGTTGAATTTAAATTATATTTACTTGACACACATTATCACTTTTGTAATAAAACGAGAAAAAATGTCAAGCGTCATTAGATTTAATATTTTCTGAAATGCACAAATATTATGCGGTATCAAATATAATGATACAAGTTAAATCTATTCAAATATATGGGGTGTGAGAATGGAATTTAAGATTATTGTTATTTAAATAATATTATAGGATTTTCATAATTTTTGACAATTATTAGATTTAACAAGCAATAATTTGCTACATTTTTTTGCTATCTTTGTATATAATTAATTTTTGTTTTTAAAATTTTTTTTTCTTGATTTTTATCAATATCTCCTATACTTGTCGTAATTACAATATGGAAAGCACCAGAAGCTACGATTTGCGAGTTGTACGTATTCTGCAACAATATGTCATTTATATGCGTTATCTAACAAACATGGCTACAAATTTTCAAATTCTCTGACGTCCTACGCGAAAATAATCGATAGCCTGCTTTCAGATGCAATCGCAATTCGATGCAATCCAACGTGGTTTCCGCGATGGATGCGACTTGTTTATTTTGTTGACCATTTGTAAAGCCAATCCACAGAGATATTTGGCGCTCACACTCAAATTAAACATTTAGGGAACATTTAGTTTGTAAATTTGCAGTATTATTTCTGAAACATTAATCAGTTGTTTACGTTAAATACATTCTAAAGAAAGCTCGAAATTTTCTTATTAATTCAAATAACTTCTTTTTTGTCTATTTCTTCTCTTTTGCTTTTCTGCGAAAAGCTTTACTATCATATTATAACAAATTCAATTTTGTACAACTTCAATATGAGAAGCTTAAATATTTTATAACTGGATAAATATAAATTAAATTAAAATAAAATCTTAAAATAAAATTTACAATAAAGTTTAGATGAGGTATATTTTAATTGAAATGTAAAAATATTTTAGAAATATATAATATTATTATTAACATATATCGAGCAAATAATTAATAAATAAATTAATATAATTAATAGAATATTAATTAATATTAATAGAATAGATAATGATTAATAGAACTTGGCTTATATTTTACCAATTTTTCCTGAAAAATTCAGTAGAATCTAAATATATCAAATATATATAAAAAAAGCTCTAAAAACTAGGTATATTATATCAAAATAAAAGAGCATCTCCGAGAGAATTTAAAATTTAAAATGAAAAATGAAATTATATACTTTTTCTGAGATATATATATATATATATATATATATATATATATATATATATATTTATTTATTTATACAATATAATATCAAGATTTATAAAAAATTTAATGCTATTAACGGACACATTAAATAAAGTTATTAATCAAAAAGGATTCTCTAACATTATATTTTTTATAACACAAAAATTTTCTTTTATATCAAATATAAGCTTTTAAAAAAATAAACATTTATTACAATTAATTAATGGATGATATATGTTACATTTCTGAAATTATGATATTTATTTAAATAAACACATTTATTTAGCAATTATTAGTTTAATTATAAATTAGTTTTATTATAATTCTCTCTCTCTCTCTCTCTCTCTCTCCCTCCCTCCTTCCCTCCCTTTCCTTCCTTTCTCTCTCTCTTCCTCCCTCCCTCCCTTCCCCTCTCTCTCTATCTGTCTATCTATTTACCTAGTTCTGCATACAAATTTTACATGCTTTTGTTCTACTTCCAAGTAAGAGAAATTTTAAATTCTGAATCCTGCGAATGCACGAAACGAAAAATGTATATGACATATTAAAGATTGACTTTTGAAACTTGGAAAAATTCAGGTAACAAAAAACGAAGATATTTTATCATTCTATAAACAAACTGTATATATGTCGGAAATCATAATACAATCAAAAATACAATATTTCTTTAGATAAACATGAATTGAAAATGTAGAGAAAACTTATCTTATACGAGACTCTTTCGAAAAAAAATAACTTTAAAGATTGGAAAATAAATAACATGTTTTTTCTAGTTTAAATAACTTCAATCTTGCGTTATTTATTTTTTAATTTATCTTAATAATAACGATTGTTAAGATGATACATTTTCTTTACTAAAAAATTGAAAGTTATGTATTTTTTACATTTCGTTTATTTCTCTTTTTTTTTTTAGAAAACTTAAGATATTTTAAATCTTTTTACTAAATGAAACGTTACTTTTTTATCCATTAGTTCTGTCGAAACGAATTAGATGATATATGATATAAAATCTTTAGAAATCAATCAAGTTTTAAAAAGTGTAAATGTGTTTTCAATTTTCAATTTTCTCGAAAAGTCTCGTAAAAAAATTTTATTCTACATTTTCAACTTATTTTTCTTTAGAAAAATCATTTATTTTATCATACTATGACACAAATACGAGGAGACGCACTATTCTAAAAGAAGCCGAAGAACAAGGCAAGACTTGGACTGAACTAAAGGCGTTGGTTATGAATCACACGTGCTGGCAAAACTTTGCGAAGGGCCTGTATTCCTCGTAGGAGCTACAGCAACACTATATACACTATGACACTGATTCTATATTCATAAATTGTTAAAAACTGGAATCTCTTTTAGTTAATAAAATCAATTTTCGAAACGCTGTGATTGAGCACATGTTTTTGCATTTTACTCTTCCTTTTTCCTGTTTCATGTAGTGATGACTTTATGTATTTATCAACAAATATTTTGAATATCCAGGCCGCGATATAACAATAAAAAACATAATTTGTAAAACAATTGAAAAAGAAATAATTCTTCACTCATACTAAAAATAAAATAAATCAGAATAATATTTGATGAAATATTCTTTTCATTTATATTTTCAAGAATATTGTATGGAAAATTCAAGTCGAGTACGAGTAACTAACGCGTTCTGTATGTGTACAAATTATTTACTTTTTTGTTATTTCCATAGAAATGTTAAGTTATACAAAGTAAAAGAATTTTATTAGTTATATCAGATTAAGATAAAAAAAAAAAATAAAATAAAGTAGGTAAAATTTACACATGTACATTAGTCGAAGTAGACAAGTTTTTCAATTTATAAGAGATAACACCGCTTAAGAAGAATTCATTGTGAGTGTCGGACTTCAGACTAACTTGCGAAGATAATGTATTTTACAATTAGCGTGCGTCTAATGTAAGAGATAAGCAGCTGCTAATAGTAAGAGAAAAGAAGATAGAGGTATAGTATCTAAACCATCTCCTCTCTTTAATCCTTGCGGTCTGACCTTGAGACTTTTTTTTTGAGCTTTCTATACTTCTCCTTCTTCTTCTTCTTCTTCTTCTTCTCTGCGCGTTATCGTTTTCTGCGTTTTCTTATTTCTCCTGGACCGAGCTGACGCTTCATCTCGAAGATCGGATGGGCACAAAGACCCGTCAGTCCAGTCGATCCTTCTCTTTCCTTCTCTTCGTCATTACGTCGCGAAAGCAAAGCTCGCAAACTGCTGCGCTGCTTATATTGCAAAGGGCATACTCGTTCGTGAATAAAACACACTACTTGCTAGACAGAGCTGTCACATGTAGAGCTTTTAGCCAGGTACTCTTCGATCAGCGTCATCTTTGATAAATCCTTGACTGATATGCAGGGTTCCTAAATAAGTACAAAAAATTTTAAAGAATATTCCTTGGCTTATTTTATAAAGAAAATCTTATGAACGTATGTTCTAAAATAGCTATTTTCAAAATACAGAAAAAATTGAGAAAAAAAGAAATAAAAATTTCGAAAATTTAAGAAAATGTTTAAAGATATTTTAATGGACTTACTAACAAGTAAACCTACCCAAGTGTTACACTCCGATTTTGATAAGTTTTTCATATGCTGCAGTCTAGCTCAAAATAAGAGACACATATTTTTTTATACGTGCCCATATGGAGGTGAAACACCCTCTTGAAAAAAATCGGTTTTTTTAGTTCTTATATTTCTGAGCGAATTTTATTCAACATTAAAAACCATAAAATTTTTATTAGAAACTTTTTTTTATATCTCTTACCGTCGAAACGGTAAGAGATATAAAAAAAGTCTCTAATAAAAATTTTATGGTTTTTAATGTACTTTAAAATCATAATCAGATTTTTCGAAAATGGCATATTTTTCGAAATCCTCCTTCAATGTTTAAAAAATCTGATAAATCTGTAAAAAAAAAATAACAAAAATATGGGTAGGTTTATTTGTGAGAAACATCCTGCAAATGACTTTTAGACATTCCTTCCTTTTTTGTGGAAATAGGTCTCTTATTGTTAGTTTTTTCTTGCATTTTCTTTTCTTTACTGAAATCGTTTGGAATTTTGTTACCTAAGTTCTTAGTTTGCAAGTTTAATTCAAACTCTGCGTTCGAATTTCACTGCCAGTAATCTGCCAGTATACACTGCCAGTATACTACAGAAAGATAAACGTCCTTCTTGACACATTCGCTTCTGAAATATAAAAACACATTAAAAATTCTTTCAAGATCTTTTTAGAATATTTTTGCATTTATATGCATTGTAGAACGTTTAAAAATTGAAAGGCATAAAAGATATCTTTGTAAGCAAAACAATTTTTAAGTTATTTTTAATTATAGAAAAATGACTGCTTGAAGCACACATCGAGTTCCGGGAAGTTCATTGTTGCGCGAATTTGGTCCCAAGTTTTACCGCAATTGAACGCTGCCCGTCTTTAACGGACCGCACCTTGTGCAGATGCGTCAACAGCGAAAAGCAGATCTGGTTTCTAACGGTACCATCGGGTGCTCTCCTTTTTATCTTTCCCGTTTTAAAGGACTGTGACAACGAAAGGGAACATGTCTTCCTGTGTAGATATTTTTTTTATCGAAAAAAATCAATCAGAAACGAAATACACTCACAGGATCGTCAAAGATTGTTGGAAGTAAAGTTAAAATTAACGGTTAACACATCATGACGTTCTCGCAAACTTTACTCGAGGAAAATATTACATCTGCAAACTCAAAATGCGTGTCATCTAAAATCACTAAATGAGTGTACACACAAGTCGCGTCTCGTCGAGAAATGTCGGGAAGGAAATAAAGTAACGAGAGAATCGCGAAATTTAATACGCGCTTTAAAAAGAATTTTTGTAATTTTTATAATCAATTTGTATTTGCGAGTTCTCTTCATCATTTAAATCGAAGATTTATTTAATTAGATATCTAACGTAATGAATTTGCAAATAGATATCTAACATGAAATTTTCGCAATAATCGACACAAGCAAAGTTCTTTCGTCACAATCTTATGTGCGTAACAGCCTGTAAAGATGAATTTGTTGAAGATTCTCGAATTCGGCACATCCACATGTGTGCAAACTAGAAGAAGAAAATTTTTTTCTTCGCAATTCTTCTATCGCGGACAAAAAAATTATGGAAGTGAAATCCTGTCGTGCATTTAGTAATGCTATGACTTCTAGTAAAAAGTTTTCTGGAATTATTGTATTATTAAATGTACATCATTGTGTGCGTTTTATCTTTAAGATTTCCTGGTCATTACAAATTTCGACAATTTTCAAGTATGATATTCAACTATAATATAATATATAAAAAATATATAAAAAAGAATATCTCTAAAAAATTACCTTTTTAATAAAAAGGTAAAAAAAAGCGTTCAGTTCAGGGACGTACTATACAATTGTGCAAAATAGTTATATTAATTATATTAATTGTTTACAAAAACTAGTGATATATTATTATAAAGAATTGCGTTAAGTTGACAAACATAAAGTAAAATTTTACAAAATGTTATTTTAATTATAAAAAATGTAATTAGAACAATTCAACGCTACCAATTTTATTGTAATATAGCTTTGGCAGCGCTGAGTTGTTCTACATTTTTTATAATTAAAATAACATTTTGTAAAATTTTACTTTATGTTTGTTAACTTAATGCAATTCTTTATAGCAATATATATCACTAGTTTTTGTAAAGAATTAATATAACTATTTTGTACAATTGTACAACACACCCCTGAACTCAACGCTTTTTTTATCTTTTTAGTAAAAAGGCAATTTTTTATTAATTAAAACCCAGTACGCCGCCGACTAAAATCGTTATAGTTAGATAAAAAAATTGTTGCCCGCATGTATATGGTATTAAAATAATCTGTGGACAAATATACTATCGATGTTGGGGTCCAGCTTAATAGGGGATATGCAATAGCATCGATTGCGCACGTCTAGTACATATGAGGACCTGTGACGAGTTTGTTTTAATGGTAACCACTTTTAACACGTGGTAGATTTTTCGTGTATACGCCTAGAAACGCCAGACTTCTAGGTTTTAGTTTAAAAAATCCAGGAATCCAAAGAAAAAAATTCCGAATCTCTGAAGAAAAGAAAAAGAGTTATTTAATTTTACATAATTTATTCATGAAAATGATAATTAAAATGAAAAACTACCGTACTTCAAAAATAAAAAAAAGATTATTTATTTAAGATTTGTTTAAGATTTATTTAAGACTTTTTGATTGTAAAGATTCTAATAATTTTTCATTTTATTGTATTTACAAGTCGAAAAATTTCACAAGTGGTAATTAAAATAATTATTAATACTAAATTCCAGAATTCGAAATGACACTACGTTAGATTGTAACCGTACTTTCGTCCAACTCACAATGAAACCTTGCAAACTCGAAAATTCTAATTTTGATGAAACTTGATCACACCGTGTTATATATTGCGGCTAATTAACATACGCATGCATGTACACTGAGCAATAAAATTATCACAACAAAAATTAAATTAGTTGAAATTTTGGTATAAATTTTATTTAGAATCGCGTATTTTGTTTTATGATCACTTGTGATCTAACTACCGTCAACACCGTCCACGAGTAAAACTACCTTGAGTCAATTTATTATACACACGATGAGACTGTTCAAAAACGTAAGATAGTTTCGCAATCGTCTAGAATCTAGAAAGAACCATCTTAGAGCGCTCGCTGATCACAACTGAGGACCTAGTACTCGGTCGCGAATAGTTATTTAGCTCGTTGTTAGGTGACGGTTGCTAGGGGGGTCAAAAATATATCCCGAGATCCTTCTCGAAATTCTTTTTGAGATTTTTACAAATATACAGGGTGTTTGAAAAGTCGCTAAAGTCAGATCGAGATCATTGAATTTTTTAAATAAAACCACCTTTCATCGCATATTTTTGTAGCTCTCTTCGAAACCTTTTTAAAACATTATTATCTATTTTGGATCAGCCGTTTCAAAGTTATTCAATTATTCTTCCGACATATTTCGAACACTCTGTGTGCCATAGCGCTGTAACGACACGTTTCCTAGGTTCATTTGCGAAAAATAATCTTTTGTGTCCCCCTGACAACCTCTGAAAGTTTGTCGATTTAATTTCTAGGTTTTAGTTTAAAAAATCCAGGAATCCAAAGAAAAAAATTCCGAATCTCTGAAGAAAAGAAAAAATTTTCAGTTCATTCGGATTTTACAATAATTGTAAATATAAGCTGGCGTATCCAATATTCAAAATATTTTTTAAACCGCATTACAATTTATATATACTACATAAAACGTATAATGTTTCAGACAAAAGTTATAAGGTTGCAAGTAAGTGAAATTTTGGTATAAATTTTTGTTGTAATAATTTTGTCGCCCAGTGTATACAGAGTGGTACGATTTTTCTTTAATAAAAAATTTTGTCTGAAGCTTACTTTTAAATGACTAAAAAGACGCACTACGTAGCGGACTTAGTATCGAAAAACTTACAGCCTATAGTCATCTTTTCTGTATGATCATCATATCCAGTTTACCCTGGGTCATTTTGTAAAAAAACCAGTTCTTTCAAAACTTTGTCGTTGATATTAATCTTAATAGATTAGCCGAAGCTATTCTAGTAAAAAAACTTGTAAGAAACTGGTCAAATTTTTTACCTTTCTTTTATATTTCTTCTACTAAATTCTTTTTGACAATCGAAAAGGAGGATTTAGGATCAAGTGGAAAATTTTATATCAGGTTTCCTTTTCTTCTATCTATTAAACATGTCAGACACATGACTTATTAGTAATTTTAGGCATTTGAACCTATTTGTGTGTTTTTCTAGAAGTTTTCAAAAAGTTTTTAATCATATAAAAATTTAAATTGTTTTGAATCTTATTCGATAAGAGAAATTTTTAAAAGATTTTACAAAATTCTGAAAAAAAATTTTTAATTTGGAAAGCTTTAATATCTAAAAAATTTTATTTTTTATAATATGTATGTATATATAATAAAAAATTAAAATTATTTTAAATTTGAAGTTATAATATCGTGTTAACAATTCTGGCGAACGTTTCGATCAGATTTTTCTCATTCTTTTCAGCGCATAAAATAATTTACAATATGTATCGCATAGTGTTGTATTAGAAAAAATTCGACTTGCGCATGGAAAGATCTATGGTTTTTTGTGACTGTCACTATTATATGTATTAGTGAGTCTTTATGGTTTGTTGGCTAGTAGTTGTGTTTTATGATCAGTTATACCTAATGTTAAAACAAATTATAGCTCTAATGCCAAATATTTTATACTTATTATTATAATTTTATAGAGCCTTTACGTTACTAATGAATATTGAATATTTTTAAAGTATTTGCGAATTTTTGTAAATATTATACAATTATTATTTTGCATTTATATATAAAATAGAAAATTAATTAAAATAATAACGTAAGTTATAAAAGAAAAAAATACAATTTAGTTACGGAAACAAAATCTTGGATATATTACTACATCTACGTATCTTTTTATTAATATTTGCTAAAAGAAAATCTTTACACATACATTGAAGGCACTCAATTTTTATATCATTCTTGTTTTATTGTAATAATAATATTTTACTTTGTAAGAATATTTAAAACTTGCAAGACTTTCAAGATTTTCTTAGTTCGGTTAATGCGGACAAGGTATATAAGAATAAAAACATACGCTTTCGTAACCTTGAATTCGTTTAACTTTTAGATGTCCTTGGTTTAGCTTAATGATTATAAGGGTAAAAGAGAACGAAAAAGACAAAGATGAAGGATTTCTTTGGTTCGAAAAAAAATGTTTGGAAATTACGCAGGTAAATTTTACAACCTTTTCTGTTTCTACATGTTTGGTGGTTCTGCACACTGCGTATTTTTTACGCAAGAATTCTGCGTAAATTTTTTTATTTTTATTTCTTTATTTATCGGCAAAAATGTCTAGTGAAAAAGAGAAGAGAAAAATATGCGATATTAATTATAATTATTTTACATTTATATATAATTTTATGAATTTATTTTACATTATCTTATCGACAACTCGTTTCGTTATTAAAAAAAATTCAAAAAGTTCTAATGACCAATGAATATATATATATATATATATATATTTTTTTTTTTTTTTTTATTTACGATTGTTTTTCGTGTGAGAAAGATTCTGAGGGTGTCAATAAAGTATGGCACTGGTAAAATATCTCGAAAATTAGGCATTTGAACTCGAAAAATAGTTAATGGAAAAATATTTTATAGTATTTTTGAAAAGTTCTTGAAATGAGCTACAAGATTATTGAATAAAAATGGAGATTTTTCTGTTTAAAATTGACCTTGAGATCTCCTCCAGAACTGCGTTCAAGATCAAATAGATATCGCTATTTGATGTATTTTATTAAACCGTACAACTTTTGTATGGAACATTTTCTTTTCAAATGCCTAATTTTCGAGATATTTCACCGGTCTCATACTTTATTAACACTCTGAATGATGATCTTTCAAACAACGCGAGTTCAAGTGGAAGTTCTGTTCACATATGTATAAATAAATGGAACGGATACAAAGCAAGATTTTTAATCTTTTTAAAAAATAATACGCCGTTATTAATATAAAAAAATAATAGATCTTTAATTTATCTGTTCTCACATTGTGATTATTCTTATGCAGACAATAATCACATTTTCTCAAGAGTTTTTAACTCGTCGTTGTTGACGTAAATCTCACAGACCCAACTTTAAATTTTAATTAATTACAAAACTATACATAATGATTAGATTCAAATAAATAAAACACACATATAATGAAATTCAAGAATGTTATCATTTTTTTCACAAGGCAGCTAAGAAAAGTTACAAATATATAAATTTTTTTACACTTCTGATTCAAAACAACATAATAGTTCTTTTTCTTAAATCAAATTAAATAATATCTTTATAAATAAATACTAAATTAAAAAAAAAATAGTTTTTAGAAATGAATCGATTATTTTAGGCTTCTGTGTTTTCAGCTGCTTGTCACGGGCAGAGATGCGTACAAATTAAAAAATACCTAGCTTTGAAAATCGTCTCACGTCTCTCAGACCCGACATCAACGACGACAGGTTAAATATCTTTGAACTTCTGAAAATCTAAAGTTTCCAAGTTGCTTCAGAGTTATTTAATTTTACATAATTTATTCATGAAAATGATAATTAAAATGAAATATATATAAAAACTACCGTACTTCAAAAATAAAAAAAAGATTATTTAAGATCTGTTTAAGATTTATTTAAGACTTTTTGATTGTAAAGATTCTAATAATTTTTCATTTTATTGTATTTACAAGTCGAAAAATTTCACAAGTGGCAATTAAAATAATTATTAATACTAAATTCCAGAATTCGAAATGACACTACGTTAGATTGTGACCGTACTTTCGTCCAACTCACAATGAAACCTTGCAAACTCGAAAATTCTAATTTTGATGAAACTTGATCACACCGTGTTATATATTGCGGCTAATTAACATACGCATGCATGTACACTGAGCAATAAAATTATCACAACAAAAATTAAATTAGTTGAAATTTTGGTATAAATTTTATTTAGAATCGCGTATTTTGTTTTATGATCACTTGTGATCTAACTACCGTCAACACCGTCCACGAGTAAAACTACCTTGAGTCAATTTATTATACACACGATGAGACTGTTCAAAAACGTAAGATAGTTTCGCAATCGTCTAGAATCTAGAAAGAACCATCTTAGAGCGCTCGCTGATCACAACTGAGGACCTAGTACTCGGTCGCGAATAGTTATTTAGCTCGTTGTTAGGTGACGGTTGCTAGGGGGGTCAAAAATATATCCCGAGATCCTTCTCGAAATTCTTTTTGAGATTTTTACAAATATACAGGGTGTTTGAAAAGTCGCTAAAGTCAGATCGAGATCATTGAATTTTTTAAATAAAACCACCTTTCATCGCATATTTTTGTAGCTCTCTTCGAAACCTTTTTAAAACATTATTATCTATTTTGGATCAGCCGTTTCAAAGTTATTCAATTATTCTTCCGACATATTTCGAACACTCTGTGTGCCATAGCGCTGTAACGACACGTTTCCTAGGTTCATTTGCGAAAAATAATCTTTTGTGTCCCCCTGACAACCTCTGAAAGTTTGTCGATTTAATTTCCAAACACTCTATATATTTTTAAAAAATCTCAAGAATTTTAAGAAGGATCTCGGCAAACATGTTTAACCGCCACGATGACATTTCCTAACAACGCCCTATTATATTCTGTTGATTATTTCACCTACCAACGAACCTCTGAAAGTTTGTCGGTTTAATTTCCAAACATCCTGTATATAAGTAATAAAATATTTAAATAAATTTTTTTTTATATATTTTAAATAAATTAAATCAATTATTTTTAAATCCATTAAAATTAATTATTATTAAATTTAATTTAATATTTAAATAAATATTTTTTGTACAATTTAAATCCATAATATCATAGTATTAGATTGATTTATGATTGCTTTCTCATTTTCTCGTGCATGAGTGGTATGAGTTCTACACGCAACATTGTCTTGTATCAAAAATTCGATTATTTAAACTGTCGTTCCCATTGAATTTGGAATTCTACATTAACGTTTATATCACGATTAAAAACATACGTGAAGTATCGCGAACGCATATCGGTAAATATTCTACCCTAAATTCATCAAAGAATCTGTCATTCTTCTCCGGCAGAATTAAAATAGACATTTACACATTTGTCTTCGCCTAAGTATTTGCAATCAGATGCAACGAGAAGAGTTCGCTAAAAAAAAAAAAAAAAAAAAAAAAATATGGAATGAAATAAAACGTAACCAATCTAGTTGGACAAACAATACCAATATCGTCCAGAAATATTTCACGTTCTCGATGGAGTGACGTTTATTTGTCGCAAAATATTCGTGGCCAGAACAATATAGTCGTGTCTCTTGAAATAGCAAGGAATACTATACGAATTTCCATTGAAAAAAACTGCTTGTCACGGATGGTCTTTCCGGCGTTTACATCACTCTCTCGGGTTTTAGACGGAATTAATTATTAATCGGCCGACGGGCGCGCGCGGGTATATCGGCGCGGCGGCACATGTACATTTTTTCAGAGATAATTCGATGTGTCCGACCGGCTGGTAGATTCGAGAGAGGTCTGCGAAACCCCTCTGCAAAAGGGAGAACCCTCGTATTCCGTCTCAAACACGGTCTCCGTCCATCTCTATCCGTTTCGCTTGTCTTCATATTCGCTCTCTCTCTTTCTCTCTCTCGCTCTCTCTCTCTCTCTCTCCTCTCTTCCTCTATCTCTCTCTTTTATGCTCTCTCGCACTCTCTCGCGAATACAGTCCTCTCGATAAATGCTCAGTGCTAGGCAGACTTAGGCATAGGCGCAGGGTTTGAGGGAGACCCACTCTGTATTATTCGAGTAACACATTTTATCATAAAATAGACGCGTCGCGTTTATTTAAATGCAAAGAAACACATTCGTCAGATAAATTGCATTTTAACATACGTCCATATAATGGACGTTTATTTGCACATGTTATACTCCGTTGCAGCTAGCGAAATTATAATTCATCGATCGAGTGTTATGCACATACTATTCGTGAAAAAAGATGTATTATTATCGCGTTAGTTAGTTAGTTATATTGTATACTTATATGTTAGTTATATTGTATATACTTAAAAAGAGATTAAACAGGTTATAGAGTAACCGCTAATGTGCTACAATTACGCTAATATTTCTTCTGAGATACAAAAAAATTGCGGCATAAACTGATAACTTAAAATTCACGATGTGTGTCATTTAGTTAACGATGACAGCTGTAAACTAGAGCTGATTGGTTAATAGGTTGGCAAGATAGATATTTCCAGGTAATTTTTTTGGGCAATATCACGGCCTTCGGTCATTATTGTGTACAGTGTGCTTTAGATAATCGTTGATAACGCAACAATGACATGCACGAACAGAGAGCACGTGTTCTGTTACGAATATAGTAGTAATGGAGATTTATAATAATGATAACGTTTGTTTGCGCACTCGCAATATTTACTAAATACAGTCCTATATATATTTGCAGCAAAACTCTCGAAAGAAATTTAGATAAAAACCAAAGGAAGTCACACATATACATGATCCTTTGGTAGAATTGCCGTATAATATAATTTCTAAAATCTACATAAATCGCTATGAAAATCTGCTACCAATAAAGTATAAGAAACATTAAGTATATCAGAGATAAAAATATTTCTCCTTCTCTCGAGAAAATTTCTCCCCGGTTTCTCCGGGGAATTCTTCGTTTTCGCGAAAAAACAAATATTTCCTGAAAATCTGCATATTCGCGTTCATCACGCGCGTGTCACGGGTCGCGGGTCGCGGGTCGCGGGTCGCGGGTCGCGGCGTGTCTACGCCAATGCCGACTGCATCAGCGTTCACACGGGGTGTACCCCACACGATCCCCACATGACTACCCGGTTGCCTTCCCCCTCCATTCGTCCAGCCTACAATTCCCCTTCACCCATCGCGTCCCCTCACCCACCGCTCGATACATGTGAGCTGTTCGCTGTTTCAGTCGTCGTTGGAACGTCGCCGAGGTCGTACCTCCACCTTACCTGGTATATCGACGCGTTTTATCTACGTAAACGGGAGACCGCGCGCGCGCATACATATACTTATACATATACATATATATATATATATATATATATATATATATATATACATACACGCATACATACACACCCGGTAATTTATGTTATACGCACGCGTGCATAAACGGCCGGTGCTGGTGATACGAAGCGGATAAAGTTCCGAGGAGAGAATACGACGAAGACGACACGACAACGAACGCTGTGTGTTTCGCTCCTAAAGGCTGTTGCTAAAGTGTGTGTGCGCGAACAAGTGTGCAATATCGTTATTTCTTTTTATCCGCGCGCGCGCGTCGTTATCGTGGAGAAACGGCGGCGAGCAGTTTCCAAATCCCGCACAAAAACGGCCAAAATCGCGAAAGCCCTCTCTTTCCCCAGCTGCGATACTTACTCTAATGATCTCGTTGAATTATGTCGAGGGATCGTGAAAAGGATGAGAATCCTCGATTCTGTCAGTCCGGAAAGAGTAGTGAAAAATTGACAGCTTTTTCGTAACGTTACGTTTCGCGTAACGTAAACTTCCGAAATTTTCTTCTGACATTAGGCAGTAAGTAGTATAGACGTCACACTTTTTTATTTGAGTAAAATTTATAGCGATACAATAAAGCTCAGATTAAATAGGCGTGGAATATATATATCGTTGCATACAGTTTTTTGTCTTTTTTTTTTTCGGAGTCATCTATTCACTTCTTCATAAAAATCTACAAAAAATGCTTGATTATGCTCGATCGTGATATTTCTTAATAATTTTTTTAATCCTATCAAACGGGTTTTCTATATTCGGAACTTAGGACTAAAGCACGTCGCATCGGCTGTCACTCTTGAGAGTGACTCGCTTTTATCATAAGTTTGAATTCATTTTTATCTTTACGATACATTTATAATTTTAATTATTAGATCCGGTTTTAATCATTTTTATTAATAATGTTTACTTTTGTTCCTTAAAAAAAAGTTTCACTCATTCTTGCCTCTAGTTTCGATGTCTTAAAATTTTGTATCGAAAAAAAATTAATGTAATTTCGATTGTAATCGAACAGGAAGTTTAAAAAGACAAAATAGATAACGTATCTGAAAAAAAAAATAATCCGTGTTTGTTTTGATGAGTCCGATCAAATATTGATTATCAAACAAAAAGAATTTCGAAACGAGCTACGCAGAACAAAAAGAGCAAAAACTTAATATTTCGAATCATCATAAAATTTAAAATAATTAATACGAGTCACAATCTTGGCCAATTTTTGAGGGATTTGAAAAAAACTCGTTGACACAGTAGCCGAGCTGTCAGCCAGGAGGATACGAACCAGAACAAAGTACGAGAGACATCCTGCCGGATACGTCGCACGAGATATGGATTGGTCGCTAAAAGCTCGCCGAACGTAAGTTTCCGTTAGAAATTTCGCAATCCGGAAATCGTCCGACTAATTCATTCCTTCTGATTCGTCCCAGGAAACCGCTCGAATCTGTCGAATCGATTGTTCCGACGGAAAAATTTTTTAGTGAACCTAACCAGCAGTGCAATTTAAAATACATAACTCTTATAACAATACACCTTTCTCAGCGGTCGTTTTAGATCAGCTGTTTCTAAACATGAGATCTACTTAGCGTTCGAGGGCAAGACAAAGTGACGAAGTTAAGATAGGAAATAGTCACAATTGAGGAAGTGTTAGATGAATATACCTCATGCTGTGCAAAACAAATTTGTGCTTGTTTTTGTAATGTGACTTATCAACACATGTCGTCGCTTATCAATGTCAATCCTTAATATTGACACGATTATCAGTCGCTCATTTAATCGTTATTTATGATTCGTTGAAAAAAATTGCATTGTGTATTCAGACATGTAATATTTTAACAGTTTAAACTATCACAATATGTGCGTTCACTCTCGTTCATTCAGTGTTCATCGAGTCGGTGCTTACTGACGAAAATAATACGCGCGTCCGAAGCGCGTGATCGATAGATCGTGGGAATTGACAGAAGCGATGAGATCAGCACTAATTCGCGGTGCTGCGAAATTCTCGTGGACTGTCAGCCTCGCGCGTGTTCAAAAAATGTGTGTGAATTTTGTCAAACCCCCCACCCCCCTCCCGCCTTCCTTTTAGTGACGTCAGGATCTGTTAGTGGTTGTATGCAATAACATCGATTTAAAATAAATGATTACTGAATAATTTTCACACATAAAATTCCAGGAACTAGTCACGATTACGCTCGCAGTGCATATACAGATCCAAGTTACCTATCATATTCAATATTTGCTTTGCGGAAACTTTGGAAAGACGTTGACATTTATATGACATTGTATAAGCTCTTCTATCATGTCCTCTTATAATTTCCTTTCAAAAAACTTTTGAATCGTAACGTTTGTAATTTCGGTGAGATCGTGATTTTCGATGCTGTAAATACAGATACTGTATCTCGGGTATGTACATAAATACAAACACAGAGATCACTTTCACGTATTTTTAGCATCGAGATCGGAGTTCATCGGTACGTTTTACACGCCACTTTCGCGATATGTTTAAAGATTTTCAAAATTATACGTGACGCATATCGTGACATCTACGATGAGTTAGCAATGCGTGGGATTCACTAAGGCGGGTTTTTCGCCAAAAATTTGTGTCACCAAAAATACCGTAAAATTTTTAATCTCACGTCAATTTTTTTAGCTTCTGGCGATGAACGATTTTTATCGAGCAACATTGAGATTTCATGTTTTATTTTTTTTATTTTTTTTATCGGGTTTAAGTAATTGAAGGTACGATGCACGGAATGATGAGCAAAATATGACGATGCACGGAAGAACGTAATTTTGTCTGCGGAAGTCTTCGTATTACAATGAAGCGTCGAACACAATGACTACGATACGATTACTAGCACAAGGAGTTTCAGAAGAAATTTTTCTACCATTAACTAAATTATGTTTTCTTTTTACGTTTACGAAGCTAGTAACTCAATTTATTGTAAATTAAAATGAAGCTGCAAAATCTTTTCCTGCTTCTTTTTACTGTCAATTTGAAATAATTTTTTCTCCAATAAAACATAATAAATAAAAAAATTAAAACCGAATTTACTTCATACTTCTTACAAATGTTTACACTTTAAAAATAAAATGGCATTCTATATGTGAAATAATGCTGTTTTGCAATAAATAACTCGCAAAATTGACCTCAAAAATTTAATCTTCCATTATCAGGCACTTTAAAAAGATATAGTGAATAAAAAAAATTAGACAGAGAAAATTGAATATTTTTAATAAGAAAAAATTAATTATTAAATAATAAATAAATTTAACAAGAAAAAAATGTATTATTAAATAAGAAAACATACTTGTCGATGTAACTTTAATACATTGATATGGCAACTTGAAGATTAAAAAATTTCTAATCTATAATCTATATACGAAGTATAGACCTAAAATCGTATTATACGATTGTAAAGAGTTAATATTTTCCATTTCCCGCGACCTATTCTATAAGTGTGGATTATCTCGGTGGAGAGCCCTGGCAGAAGCATACAAGCTGGCCTTTCACTCATTCATTATTCGTGCCGATTCCTTGCGTTTACTTGAAGTTATGACCACGCTCTCAGTTGCATAATGAATCGTAAGCCAACAATGCTGTCGCGTAATCGAATGGCGCAGACATTTGTGTTCTATCTATGATCCATGGACGTGCATTCTCGCCTACAAAGTTTTCATAAAATGTAGAAAAATTACACGATATCACAGATAGTAATATTATCCGTATAATTTTTATTTTTAAAAATATAAATCTCTTAAAAATACACAAATAATTCTAGAGATAAGAGAAGACACGAAAAATTATTTGTTTTATTGTTAGTGCAACGGATATTACTAAGGATGCTAAGGATGTTAAAGATCGATTAATATTAATTAGATATTTTTCAATTGATTTTTTTTCTCTTTCTCTTTTTTTCTCTTAAAGTATGAATAAATTTTGAAGATTTGGTGATGCGTAGTTTTTCGTAGTATAAACAACTCATTATTAACTATAATCTTTTTATCTTAATTTCTTTAAAGTACCTATTTTTGAAAGCCTTAAGTTTATGCTAAAAACATTTTTCTTATGGCTCATACGTAGGTACACGACAACATCTTTGTTCTATCTCTACACTAGATCTTTCTGTCAATTTTATCAAAAATAGTAAATTGTAAAAAGTGGAATTTTTTGGGTTCTTTTTTGTTCGCAGCAGGCAAGCAGAAAGCTCTCGCTTTTCGAAATAATTAGAAAATAGGTGGCGAATACCAAAAGATTAACAAGCAGGAAAAAGATCTTAAAATTTAAAATTGTTAATAACCATGATAAAATACAACATATAAACTCGATATTAATAATAACTTTAATAATAATAATAATAATAATAATAATAGTAACATTGGTAGCGATGATAATAATTACAAAATCTGATATGTAAATCGAAATAATATTAGAACTATATGGATGCTCGCACGAATATATGCAATAATAACATTTTCACGGTAATGGCTAAAACAGAGATGTGTGTGGGAAATCAAATTAAAGAAAAGCCGGTTATTGGCGCGTGGTGTTTAATAACACAACAATCGCGGGCAGGCATTAACGTCAGGCGAGTTGGTGAATTGCAAACATAGCGGGCAAATTTCGTGACGGCTGATTTCACGATGCGTGTGTGTATGCATACGCGCGCGCAGTGAGTCGGGATAACAACGCGTTCTAAATATATTCCGCGTAAGATGGATATGTGCTGTTACGTATTTGAGCAAAATCGTGACGTGCGTCAGCTGACCAATCCGACCGACACGTATTATACGTAACATAGTCGCGATAATATCGACTGAATTAAATTGTCGTTGAATATTGGACGCTCGATATTACATATGGGATTAATTTCTCCAAAACTTTTCCATGCGATCCGTGTGAATATCATATTTTGATATTGATTTTATTTTCATTTTTTAACATATTTTGTAGCTCGTGCTTACAAGGGAAGGACTAGAATTTGCCCCCCCCCCCTGCGATTTCAATGAATCTAGAGTTTAAGGTAACCGACTACCACCATGCATGTTGCTGGTCCGAATCTTTTTTTTTTTTTTTTTTTTTTTTTTTTTTTTTTTATATAATCTGAGTTTTTATGGCTATTTTGTGATTGTGCGACTTATATTTTAACACATAAAAATATTATTTAATAAAATATTCAAAACACGTGGAAAATAATAATTTAATATATTATTAAATGATATTTTTCACGTGTTTTAAATATTTTATTAAATAATATTTTTCTATGTTAACCCTCTATGGGCCCGTGTAAGTATGTACCGTGTGACCCTTCAGGTCACATGCTAATATATCGACATTTTATCAAATAATTTTAGTTTTTTCATGAGATGGCGTATACGTCTTAATTCTATAATATCTCTGAGACAACCAATACCAGACAAAAACACAGATTATAAAAAAAAAAAGAACGGTCCAAAATCTAAATTATTTACTTCTTACCATTGCTGATTCCATCGTCTTGAGTACACAGAATTGTTTTTTGACGCTAGTGCTAAAGTTGTTATTAGCTATTCGCTTGATAAGAGTGGTAAAGTTACTCGAACATGTTTAACGTTTCTAGTGTCACAGTGATCACTAGACGCCAAAAAGTAAGTGTAGAACAGATTTAGAGCAGACATGTGCAACTGGCCATAACTAATTGCATAAAATTAATTGTACAAAATAAAAAAGAAAAAATTGAAATAACTCAACCATGATATTCTCCAACAAATATCTATCCTACACTTTTTTTCGCCCTTTTTATTTTTCGGATTTTTCTAAATATATATATTTAGAAAAATGAGCGAATGAGCGCGCGCTAGACCATGGGCAAAATTATCACAAAAAGTATGATTATTTTTCGTTGCCATGTAATCCACGTGACACTTACCGTTGGAATACCTTTTTTTACCCTACTATTGGCCCATCCCTTCTCCTTTCATCCCTCTACCTATTGCTACAGTATTTAAGTAAAAGCAGACACAGAATGGAACAGTTCTTTTTGATTATTTGTGTAGTAACAGTTCAGTTGAGCAATCTAAATTCAAGTGTCGAAATGCCAAGAACAATATTCAAAAAAAAGGAAGGGAAAGAAAAAAGGTATGTAAATCAAACATCCGTTCACGTATATATGTGATAAAAAGTAATTAAGACATAAAAAGTGAATTAATAATTTCTACAAATATGAAAATTGAAATAAAAAGAATGAAATAAATTATAAATAAAAAATTAAAAAATTTAATTTTTAAAAGATATTTTTCGGATTTTTCTAAAAATATGTATTACCACGTTTTCTTTTCCACGTGGTATAATAAAATTTGAATACGCTTTTGGATGAATGCCACGTGGAGAAAACATGATTTCGACCTGCACAAACAGTAAAATTGACCGAAAGTTTTTTTTCTTAGAGACTACAGAAAAATTATAGCATGCAAAAACTAAAAATTATGTGTTCAGAGTTCAGACTTTAGACCGTGTTATGTTATTATTTATCGATAATTTAACAATGGAAAATTTAAGAAACTAAAACTATCATACAAAGATTTTTAATTATTTTTCTTATAATTCATAACTAAATGATTTAAGAAAGAAAATAAGAAATGATGTGCATGCATAATACTAGTTGTTATATTACAGTTTCATCCTAATAAATTGAGTCTTTAATATACAATGGGCAACAAAAAATCGTAAGAAAAATTTATACATATATGCAATATAGTAGACCTAGTGTATTTTTAAATATAACTATATAATTTTAAATTAATTTTTGTATTTCTGATATACAGGATGTCCCGTAAAGATTGAATCAACGTTCGTGAGCAGGTAGAGCGCCTTAAACTGAACAGAAAAGTCCTTTACCATTTTGCAATTTTTGCAATATTTATTGAAGTATTAATTAAAAAAGATTGGCGAATGAGCGCGCGCTTTTCGCAGGTAGATCATGGGCCGTACTCTCTAGGTATTCCAACGGCGAGTGTCGCGTGGATTACACATGGCAACGAAAAATAATCATACTTTTTGTGATAATTTTGCCCATGGTCTAGCGCGCGCTCATTCGCTCATTTTTCTAAATATATATATTTAGAAAAATCCGAAAAATATCTCTTTTTAAAAATTAAATTTTGTAATTTTTTATTTATAATTTATTTCATTCTTTTTAATAATTATTGTGAAAATCGTAAAATGGTAAAGGACTTTTCTGTTTTGTTCACGAACATTGATTCAATCTTTACGGGTTACTTACGTAGTAATTTTCACATTAGAGAGTCGTATCAATATTTACTTTAAAAATAGTTTGAAAACTGAGTGATTTTTTTTTAGTGAAGTTTTCATTTAGATTCTTTATTTGTGATTGAAGAATTTGTCTGATCAAACATCTCAATCAGAAAATATGGTTTATTGTCGAATTTGAATATTAATGTTCTTTTCTGCTCATTATCAGTTATGAGTTATGACCGAATGAACGATGTCGATGAACATCCCGAAGGATCGACAATTTACTCACTGCAGCACTGATCTAAAAGTGGAAGTCATTACACTCTAGCTCTCATTACTTCTCGATCGAACGATCTCTTCTTCTTCCTCCTTTTTACCACAACTTGACCCTTTCGTATTCTTCGTCGAATCGTTCTCCTCCAAAAGCTGACTTTCTTGCAGTAATGCTACCAAAAATTTATCGCATCTCGCAGTTTTTAAAACAATTTGTTCAATTTTTCTCATTCTTATTTCTCTCTTTACTCTCCTATTTGGTGGGAATCTTCTAAAAACTTTTAATATCTCTTATCGATCGAAAAAAGCATCATTGGATAGAACAATCCAATTGAATACATTTATATCGACCTAAGTAGTGTATTTTTAAATAGATATAGCTGAGAATCTAGTGGAGGGTACAGCAAACGAATACAGAAACTTGAGAGAAGGTATCGTTTATATCAATGCGCATTAATACAGAATTGGAAGTTGTAACTTTTAAGTCAATTTTTATTAAGTCTCTATATTGTCGCTATCGTTTATGTACCTGACTTCTTACCGGCTTTTTCGCATTTTGTATGATTTTTCATTTTAGAGGTACAGTTAAACGAAAAACATTAGTCGCGCATGCACATAGCATCAACATTATTATTGGGCATGATTATTTTTTTCAATGAGTACAGATAGCCATTTTTTAATATATTTTTATCCGCTGAATAGCATATGGAGTAAAATATCTCACTTGAAGAATAACGATATAAGTTGTACTTACTGTTATGTATTATATGTACAAGAAAATTTCAGGAACGGTTGAGATCGAGGATTATCTATAAAGGTATAATACCATTGTCCATAAAATAACATCAACTATAATATTTTCGATATTTTATATGTATATATATATATACACATATATATAATAGTTTTATGTCAAAGATATTTTATTTAGAAAAAATATATATATATATATATATATATATATATATATATTATTAGTTAAGTTTGTGAAATCTATTAAATTTTTTAACAAAATGTAATATAAAATAAAAATGCATGTTATTATAAGATCGTTTATATAGAAACGCACAATTTCTTTATCCATTCAAGTCACAGTATATTTCCAAGAGAATTATCAAGAGCGATTGAAAAAAATGTAAATATCTATTTTACGCGGAAGTACATATGTTTGACACGTGCTTGATACACTCAACATACTTAAAATACTAAATGTTCTCATTGAGTTAAATTATTTTTATTACATTTATCATAAATATATATCTCTTATATAGCTCTTAAATAGCTTTTAATTTCTTTATATATGTTTTTTACATATAAAAAATTTTTTTATCAATACTTAATTGAATATCATATTTTTACACGCTTACATATCTTTACGCAATTATATTTCGAAAGCAAGAGAGAATATTTTGCTACTATGTTATCGCATTCAAAGTTAAAAACATTTTATTCATCGTTATTATAGAGAGATTATAAACTTTAAAAGTCCAAACACATTTTAAATGACATTCAAAATTATAATATGCTACTTTAATTTTGCAAAATCAACTATTCCGAAGATGCTACTTTATTCTTTGCCTATTGCATCATATCCTGAAATCATAACCATGTATTTAATACGATAAAATTAAATATAGTGAGTTAACATATAATGTACCTATATGTATAATTATACAGAATTGAAATAAAATTTATTTAACGCAAAATTCTCAAATGAATATAATTTTATCTCTGAAAATTTGAAATGCATTATTGCACATTAAATTTTTACACCCTACTTATCATGAAATTATTGACTTGAGTATTATTTGCTTTCTCTCTTTTTCTTTCTGATATGTTCTCTACATCATATTCGTCATAGCAGTCTATTATATTTATATGTAAACAACATATACACACATTGCGTGTGCGTCACATTCACGTCCATTCATGAACCAAACTTTGCAAACTTTATGTTTACAATGCATCTTTGTTTTTTGCTTGAGGGATGTATCCTGTAGTATTGAATAAATAACGAATAAATAATTCTTTTTTTCTCGCTTTCACCTTCCATTATTTCTCGATATATTTTGAAAACAATTTTTCCCGAAGTAATTCCCGAGTCATCGGCTTATTTTTTACTCGCAAAATATATTAGTTCTCATGAAGAGAAATAATGCATTTGAACAAAAATCGTCAAACAAGTTCTTGGAGTATAATTTATTTTTTCTATTGAAAAAATTATGACATATTAATGACATTCAATTATAAAAATAGAAATATTTTTTAATAAGCAAATATAAATTTTGTTATTCTTAATAATATTATTACTTAATTACGCATTAAGATTATTTCTATCAGAGAAAGAATATAATAGTTAGAACATAATTATTCGGAGAAACTTATGAGGAAAAATTAAGTATGTCTTTTTAAATTTTCGGCGAATTAATTGAACAAAAGGATTTTGAAAAAAAATATAATACTTCTACTATATTTCTAACACATCATGTGTAACCGAATAGCATATATGTTACATCACTGTTCGTGTCGATTCTTGGTAATGCAACACCCGACGAAAGAAAAAAGTCTTGTTTTTTTTCGGCATTCTACTGATTGTGAAGCTTTTTTAATAGACGCCAATCGGCATCTTTGAACTCGAGCGAACGCAGACAAGCAAGTGAATTAATTTCTTTAACGAACATTTTTGTTGACGGATGTACAAGACTTAGCACCTTATTTATGTTCAAGAAACGCGACATATGCAATAAAACTTTATACAGTCATGACATTTTTTTGAAGTGAAACACAACGTGGCAATATTAATATTATTTCGTAGTGAAGATGCATCTCTGTAAAAATTCTTGAAATGTTGAAGTAATATGTACGAAACATATATCAAAAATTTGGAAACTTTAAACATTGAGAACATTTTTATAAATATATATTTATAAAAAATATTTTAATATAATTTAATCTGCATACGTTGCGTGTAATAAATGTCTAAATTTTTCATCTAAATGCAATGTATTAAACATATGAAAAATGACTACTTTTTCATTTTTTTCTTTCAGAGTGGACCGTTTCGTACCGAACAGAAATGAGGACACGAGGTACATAATACGACATTTATAAAATTCAAACCTCTCTACGTACATTCCTATAACTTTTTAAAATTATCTGTAAGTCTCCCTTATCTGTATCTTTAATTGCAATTAATAACATTTAATAACAATTTTATTTAATATTAGACTTAAACATTTTTATCACAAATCTGCAAAGTGTATATTTGAATTATTTTTCTAATAACTTCAGAAAATGCCAGTTCGTAGGTAGTTTTCAATTCTCCCTTCTAATTTTTAAAGCTAATTCTTAATCTTAAAATTAATTCCTAAAGTTAATTCTTAAAATTTTTAGCTCTTTACTTGAAGATAGAGCATGTTTAATGTAATTGCTAGTTATACTGCTCGTTTGTTGATGTATTTTATATATTGCTTAGGTATATGTTTGTATGTGTACAAATTTTGAACATCAATAGATCAGCAAGATAGATTAATTTAATCAATAGATTAGTTATACAGATGAATTTACAAATTTATATTTTTTAAATGGAATAACTTTTTAAGAAATAGGTATTCTCTAATCATTTTGATTATCATATTTGAATCTTCATATCGTAAAATCGTTATAATTAAAAAAAAACAATTTAGTCGTATCTAATTTTGTTTTTAAAGCTATTTTAAAAATTTTTATTCTATTATTATCTAATTTAAATAAGAAACGAATATTAATTAAACTTACATTTGCATCAAAATTTTCGTCTAATTTGTCAAGAAATAAGTACATCTGATAAACACATTATTTGATTTATGCCTTAATCAATTATAGAAATTTGTTTTTCTTTATCAAACAGGCAGACAAGATTAATAGCAATAAAAAATCAATGGACGAAAAAATTTATATCAGAGAATTCTTGTTTGAAAGAGCATTACTATTTAAATTACTAAAGTTTAACGGTTCCAAAATCTTTGAAATTAACACTTTACAACTATTTAATTTATTATTTCTATACTATAAAATCAAGAAAAAAATCTTTTGAAATCTGAATCTGCCGAAAATACATTGATTTTATTAATTAAAATCTTTTCAGTTATTATTAAATTGTAGTTATTTGTATATCTAGGAGATTTTTCTTTTTAATAAAGAAAATCTGAATAACAACAAGTAATATTTAAAAAGTTTGATTAAAATTTTTTGGTTAAAAGAAAAAGTCATTATTGTTCTCTGTTAGATGGAGGCAACAGTATTTTTAATACATGCTCGTTAAAATAACGGCGGTAGCTTCAGTCCAGACTCAGCGCACTCTTAGACTGTGTCGTCATCGAGTAGCAGCTGTTTCCATTCAGTTCTTCTTAGTTAGCGACTTCCTCTGCAGCACTTTTAATTAACGCACACAAGACATACTAAATATACATCGCATGTATATTTGATTAACTTAAATATCCATAAAAAAAAATTTTTTAAAAAGTTCTTTGTTTTCTTTTTATTGGCAAAGTTATATTCATTAGTCGCTTCTTTAATAAAACTTGTCGATAAGAATAATTTTATAAAATAATCCAAGAATTTTCAACTTTTTCATTAAAAAATAATACTATAAATGCTGCAAATGCAAATTATGAAATATTTTGGAATCATATTTTACAAATATATTATATATGTATATAAAATTATAATTGTATTGTGTGTTCTTATGTATGCAGGTTATCCTATATAATTTTTACATATCTATGTATGTGTGTATATACACATTTCAATTCTTTTTCATTAAAAAGTAGCTATGTAAAAATTATAAATTCTACATACATAAGAATATTTTGCACACACAATACGATTACAATTTTATTATACATATATATATATGCTGGAGGTTGCAATTTTAAACAAAATATAAAAATTCAGATTATTAATATATACATATAGGGTGTACGGTAGTCAACGCTCGTGAGCAGGTAGAGCGCGATAATCTGAACAGAAAATTCTTTATCATGTTGCAATTTTCGCAATAATTAAAATATTAATTAAAAATGCTCAGCGTGTTTTGAATTAGCGGCCAGAGTATGGAAGGCGTTTTAGGCGTAACAACAACGAGTGTCGAGCGGATTGTGCGGCAACAAAAAGTATAGTTAGAAAAAGTAAAAGTAAAGCTAGAAAAAGCTTACTTCTCGTTGCTGCGTGACACGCGTGACCCTCGCCGCTGGGTATGTTTAGAGCGTACGTCCCAGGATCTAGCCGCGCAAACGTTGGCTCATTAGTTATCGAACACCCTGTATATAAATATATATATTAACAATAATCTTATATATAAATAAAGTTTTATATTTGGCTTAAAATTGAGGCCTCCAACAAGCTAGCCTACCCCGGGGGCTTTCAAAAATTGAGGGATATGCGCTTGTCAGCGCTGCGTTTGTCAACGCTTATCAGCGCTTGTCATGTACATCTACTGTACATTCCCTACTGTATGTGTATAATCATGCTGAGAATCCTCCTGATTTTATACTGAGTTTCGCGAATTTCACTTACGAGAAAGTGGATCAATATTATATCCATCTAGTCGCGATGATATAAATCCTTAAATTTATATATATATATATAATATAGTTAATATGCAGGACCGCTAGAGACAAATAGTAGGAGGCTGACAGTAATTTAAAGGAGGCTCTACTATTTAGTAATGTTTAATTGCAGTTTTTTTAATTACAAGACATTTGCTGTAAATTTAACAATAAAATAATAAACATAATAATCTTTTAACATAAGTAAATTTAAAGTAATAAACATAATAGTTGTACACGTTTAATATCAATAATGCATAACTACTATAATGCACAAGATTTTGTTCTATTTCCTATATTTCATTAATAATATAACACACACTATATTTTTTCATTAATTTACTAACACATACATATATTCTGCATATATGTACACTATGCATGTTCTGCAATAATTTGTAATTTTTTTAAATATTTTATTCGAAGTCGAACGGACAGACATTCCTGAGATAAATTTTGCATCTTTAGTTCTTAGGGGAGGTGCAAATTTTTACAAGGAAGGCTAAGCCTCCTCTAGCGTCTCTCTAGCTACGGCCTTGTGTCTTACCCTTGTGCTATTGACTATCAAAGTTTAAAACACAGTTCACTGTTTACACTTTCGAGTCGTTCGTATGATATATAGAAAGACGTATTTATCGATAGTCGAGATTTAACTCAATCGATAAAAGACCTAAGGCATTTCTTTTTCTATCAGTTATATTAATATAATAAAAATACTTTATATTTACATTTATTACATGTATTGAATTCTACAAGATTTTTGCCATAAATATGGAAAATACCAAAAATAATAGGGAAAAAGTATAAGCAGATTGATGAGAAATGTATAAAAAGAAAATAAATAATTTATTTGACTGAAGTTTTTTATAAATAAAGATATTTTTATTTATGCAAAATATTTAGTATAAAGGAAAAATAATTCTAATTGCCAAACATTATGCCGCTGCTAATCATAATTCAGATTTGCACAATATTGCATAGCATTTTGTTTTTATTATAAGATTAAAATTTTAATTTTGCTGATCGTCAGCAATTCAGCTCTTAAAAAATACTTATACGAACGAATAGAAAGAAAAATATAGTTTAAATTTTTAATTTTACAGTGTATTTCATCAGATACATGACATTTAAAATGTTAAATTTTTGAAAGATTTGGCCATAGACGTTTCTGTTTTTCAAAATTTTAATATCAATCATATGATTCAAACGAGAATTTCTCAGCAAAAAATTGGTATATGTATGTAAATATATATAGTGTATTATAATATTTTATAATTCCTTGAATCTGAATTCTTTCCCGTATGGGAAAGGTTGTAGATTGAAATTAAAATATTATAATGTGTTTTACATTTATATACATCAAGAAAAAGAGGTGTGACAAGCTATGGTTCCACATAATTAGATGTACCTATTATTATTTGCTCCGATATAAATTGTTATCTTTCATTGCGAAAAGATAACTGTCTACGATGAAGACAAGAATACTGATAAACTTATATGTTCGTACATATAGCCATATATATATAATTTCAGTATTTATACAATATTCATTGCAGAAAACTACTTTACAACAACTGATTACAATTTATAAGAGCAAACAAAAAAGAAATCTGGTTTCTAATGCTATATGTGATGATATATGTATATTACATAAATTTCTATTATGTTACATATATATATTTCTGCTGTTTCTAATGTTTCTAAATATTTTCATCTAGAAACAAATTTTTATCAATTAAATAGAAAATTAAATGCATATGATCATTTAGAAGAAAAAATAATTAAAATTTCAATTCTTAGAAGATCATTCTTGTTTCAATTACAAAATGCATTAATTGAATTATTAGAAAGGATATCTTTGCATTACTGATGATATGAATGTAAGCCTGATTGCCATTGACAAAAATTATTTAATTACATATACTTTATACATCATTAATTCAGAAACATTATGTTTAATATGCTTAGGAAGCAACATAAATTTACGCTAATATTCGAGTAGTGGCAATTTTGACAAGAGCTATCAAAACGCATTCGTAAGTATATGTCAATTGGATCTTATAATCGCTTATATTTAGAGATGATATTAATTAGATACAATAAATTACATAAATGATACAAATTTTATAAATGATTATGAATATGACTTGACTCAATTTATCGAACTGATTCTACGAATGAACTTTATAAAAGATATCTCAAAGATTGCCTCTTTAAAAAAATATAAGTCGATTTTTCTTCAGCGTTTTAGCTGAATCCTTTTTCCCATAGATAAATTACTATAAGTTAACATTAAATATATCTTGTTTAAAATTAATTAGCTTAAAATATTAATTACTCTGAGTTTATATTATTAATATATGTCTTTGTAAATATTTAGTGTTAATAATCTTAATTCGCCATCTCTGAATAAATAGTTTTATTTGTAATTACTTATGAAAAAAAATAGCCAAAACATCGAATGTATGATATTAATAAAAACTATTTTTCTTATTATCTATTATTAAAGATAAGTGTAAAAAATTATGTGATCTATAAAATATTTTGTATTGTATAATTTCTGGAGATGGATTTTGAATGTCTTATCTAATATGACACGAAGAAATTTATCGATTCATTGACGGTCGATATATTTCCGTCACTATCTAAAAACGAATGATAGCAATTTATAATGAATTTAAATACAATCACTCTGGGGGAAAAAACACGATTATAATCTACTTTACAGTCAACGGTTAGTAATCAAATTGTTTGAATTGCTCGTAATCTTAGTTTTGCGTAAACAATCTACCCTTAACCCCGCTCAACTAAACATTGCAATCTACTTTGGAAAAAATTTTGACCGGTTTTTTTTGTAATTAAGCAATTTAACATTTTGATTAGTGCCCTTTAAGTAAAAATTATTTTTACGTAACTGGATATCGACAGAACTAATTAAGAGAATTGACTAGTATAACTTAAAAATCTTTGAAATAAATAGAATAGCCAGAATTGAGAAAGTTACTTTATAAAAGTAATAATTTTGATAACAATAAATTATTTTAAATAAGAAACTTTTGAAAAAAAAGTGTAAACAAGCTTTCTTAAATACTTTTAGATTCTGTAAATGTAAATAAAATAATATTTTTATTGTTAGTTTGCCTTCAATGGATTTGTAAATATGGTCAAAATCGCTTTCTTCACCTTTCTTCAATTATTTTTATTTTAAAATTCTAACACGATACAATAATTTTGATAATATCTAGTTCTTGACAAATCATTAAATTATCTGTCTACTTAAATGTTTTTTTAAAAGGAGAAAGATACTAGAAAGAGATTCCAGCAGTTTCTATGTGATACTCTTATCAATCAATTAAGTTCCATTTCACGCATATACGCACATGTATCTATAGTATATGTTACATGTACTATATAAAATGTACGCATATGCATGAAACGAAAAATATCTACGTTTTTTTATTTGATACAATTATATTCGAAAAAAGTATAATATATTCAAGTATATTCGAAAAAAATCTCAGACAACGCAGAAAGAACAAAAGAAGAACAAAAGAAAGTAACTGTTAATTTTGTTACTCGTTATCGAAAAATGTAACGAAATTACTTTTTCCGAAATTACTTTTTCCGAATTTACAGTTACCGAAAAAAAGTAACTATAACGGTAACGACGTTACAAGCAACGCGTCACTTCCCAATCCTGAGAATAGCTAATTGCAAAATTTAGTTACGAGCAATCCAAATAATTTGATTGTTAATTGTGGGCCCCAAAGTTGTAACCGTATTTTTTTTCCCAGAGCACGCGTCGTCGATGCGAATGACACACACGGTTTGCGATAAGCCCGTTCGTTCTGCCGCATCAATTGAAGATCACCGATTTGAGTGCATCAACTGAGATTCCTTGTGGACAAGTCTTTCTTTGCATCAGATCTGCGTTTACAGACATCGCATGAAATTGAAGTGACCGCGATTTCGTTTCGGAATAGGTGGCAGTTAAAAAAAAACCATTCGTTCTGCCGCGACATATCAATTGAAAATCACCGAAGAATGTAAAATACGATACTATTAAATACATTTAATATCTTGCTTGTTATTTGAAAGATACGGTCCCAATTAAAATTTTACCGAAATTTGAGTAATTTATTTATAAGTAGACTATAATTTTAGGTTTTGTTACAAAAATATGATGCAAAAAATTAAGATTTTGAATAAATGACCTTTCTTTCCACACTAAGAAAAAATCGACTTCATCAAATGCATCTAAGAATCTGTCATTAAAAGAACTCTGATGAATTGCATGGCAATCTAATTTATGATGTTAATTAATGATCATGACATGACAAATAATAATATTATTAAAAAGCAATAAAGATCCTTGTAAAAGTTGTTATAAAAATATATTAAAATACAAAAATATATTGTCGAAAAAAAAAAAATATTTAAGGCAGCAACAGACAGATTCTCGCTTACACTCTCTCCTTGTAATCTTCACCGCGAGACGTTCACCTCCCACATTATTATATCACCGCGAGAAGGTATTTTTACGTCCAACACTTTCGACGACGCGACTCGTGCCTCGCATAGGCGGCGAAACGTCATGGCGGTTCGTAGAGAGTAGTCTGAGCACGTGCGCGCAAAAAGGGAGCGAGAAGATGACCCTCGCCGTATAACAGACGAGGGAAGGCTCTCTTTTTCGTAAGAGACCGACGAGAAATACTACATTGCCAAACGCAACATATACGTATATATTTACGAACCGGGTCCGAATACACGTTGCTATCCTCCTGTGCCCGCTGACCCATTTGTGAAACTCGCGCGTTGCCACACCATCTTCTGCTGTGTGCACCCGATTATTACGACACTTGACGAATTACGCGGTCCTCCGTGCCAGATTTCAAGATTCTACGAGGCTCGCTTTTCGTTGATTAATCGATAAAAAAAAAGATTGAGAAATTAAAAAATTATAAATTCGAAAAATTATGATAAAACTATAATTTAATATACTATTTGCAAATATAAAGTGAGCTGTAATTTACTGCTTTTCCACCGTTTCAATGCAATATATAATATTAAAATTTCCCTTATTTTACGTTATCGAAGATTACCTTCTTGACAGCCGCGCGTCAAAGAGCGGAGTGAAAGAGCAAAGATATTAAAAATTATAGTGCAATTGTAGGGGAACGAGAAGAAACGAATTGGATTTACGAGACGACACGACAAAGGCCTTTATACGGTTTCGAGGGAATAAGGAGTGCTGGGAAGGCCGTATCGGTCAGAGCCCCCTAGTATAAGCGGCTTTATCGGACACCGGTGCATACAACGATAAAACGGATATCAACGCGTGTAATTCGCTGCAATATGCTCTTTTTCTCTCGTCTTTTCTTTCATGCCGTTTGTTATAAGACCGCCTCTTTTGAGAGTGATCTTTTGAGGTTGGAAAAAAGAAGTCCACGACAGTTATAAATAATTTTCTTAGAGAAAGAACCACGCGTCCAAAGGTATCTCCTTGCTCGATCTCTTGCCCGCGTAATTTACTGTCCGTTAATTTTATTTAGTCGTAAACATTTTTATTTTTTCATCATTTGAGACAGTTAAAAGCAAAGATTCTTGTAGCGTTCGAATTAATTAAAGATACGTACATTACAAAGAGTGCATAGTATATTTTGCAAAGTATAATTCTCTGTAACGACGCATCACGCAACATTTTAATAATTAATAATAATTTCGCCAATAAAATATAATTCTCTTAACTTCTTATCTTTCTCTGAAATCATCCTAATTAAATATTCAATCTGCCAAAATTTGTTAATATCGACTTGCAAGCACACATTCGACAGATTTTAAAAATTGTTTCTCTTAAAAATAGAAGATTGTGATTACGCAAAAAAATTTTATTCTATATTTGATTTTTGTATAAAGGATCGTCTTTTTGCCAGATACTATGATTAGACATCTTGTGTAAAGTGTCGAGTCAATTATTCCATAATAATGAATGCGTATAATCAGGTGCACATTGAAAAAAAAGGGGCGAAACCTTTAGCACGCGAAAATTCAATTCGCTCTCGCTTGATCAAATTACATTCTACAAGATAGTTACAAGAGAAAATTAATTACTTGGCGTGAACATATTGCGAGGGTCCTTGCGTAATTGAGAAACGTCCGCTGCAGATTTTTTTGGGTCGGTATTGTGGAGCGGGAGGGGAATACACGCGTACACAGTTGAAAAATTTGTGTTAAATTTAACACAAATCGCATGTCCCAAACGGTCCACAGAAATTTTTCTATTAATTTAACATATTAGGCATACGTTAAATAGTAACAATAATATTATGTTATATTTTAACGTAAAAATAAATGTAAATTTCATAGTGTGACATAATTTTTGTGTGAAAATTTAATGAGAAAATAATGTTAATGTAACATATATAACATGTTACATTAATATTATTATAATGTTAAAGTTTGTAGTATTATATAGTATCTATTATTTGATGGTTAAAATCAAATATTAGAGATATTATATAATATTACAAATTAAATATAAAAATTAAGTTTTATAGCAATGTTCTGCATATAAATTGCGATTTTATTCTGCGTATGCATATAATACATATATAATAGTTTAATTCTTTTTGTAATTTTGTGTACGCGTAAACATGTTAAGTACTTCAGTTAAAATATAACAATAATTAATAATAATATACAAACTTTATAAGATAAAACAGATTTTTTAAATAATTTTGGATACAGTGGCATTTATGAGACACACGTCCAAACACGTCGAGAAGTGAGACGGTATTAACAGTCACTCTTATATTATAGAATAAACTCAACATTTTTTCTGTAAATTTTAACAGATAAATTTTATCACTAATAATTCGAAACATATTATAAATATAATGTAAAATTAAAAATACATGCACATTGTGTTATTTTTACACTATTTTTCAGTTATTTTAATAGTTTAACAGTTGACTTGAATTAACATAACAGCTATATGTTAAATTAACAAGTAAATGTGTTAAATTTTAACATGAAAATTTTTACCAGCAAAACACAAATTTTCCAACTGTGTATATACAAAATAATACATATATAAAGATATATGTATAATCGCGCCTTTGCAGAATGTAACATTCTTCGTGCATTGATATCGCGAGAGGAGGAATCGAGTTTTGCATGAAAGGGGAACGAGTGGGATAAGAGACTCTGACGGTGACGATGGGTAAATAAAGCATAAACGTGTATATGTATGTAAAATATATACACATGTGTGTATTGTATATTTGTCTGTATGCGTAAGAGCGAATCACGAAGGTCGTGAGTCGTGAGACCGGTGGCATCGTTATAAAAGGTAAGACTGGGGGGCTATATACACGATTCCAGAAAGGCAAAGCTTTGAAAAAGGCCTTTCCCCGTCGTGGGCAGAGACGCGCTCGTCCATCTAGAAGGGACCTCGTCAGTGAAAGACGAGTACATGAAGAGAGGAGAGAGTGAAAAGCTTCTCTTCGAGCTGTGTTTAGCTCTTTGAAGCGAAGAATCGTGTACTAATATTGTAAAAGCGCGGCGTAGAATAACGCAGTTTTTAGAGCTCTAAACCTAAACGAAAAGATATGCATTTCTAACCCTCTGCCTTAAATACATAAAATATTAATTATTATGTATATACACGTATATATTTTTATAGAAGATATCTCGAAATTCACGATTAAAAACTACTATGACTATGAAAAAATTCTTTAAAAATTGAGTAAAAAATTATTTACAATTTTTTTATTCCAAGTAGTAGTTGTGAGATATTAAGCTAGTCAATCACAAGATATATTTAGACGTCTGTTTATGAATCGTACGTGCGTCACTACCGTACGCGACTCACGAACAGACGACCGTCTAAACATCTGTTTATGATTGGCAAGCTTTGAACTTTTACATCTTAAACACTACTGCTTGAAATAAAAAATAACAAATAATTCTTTTACTTAATTTTTCGAGAATTTTATTATCACACTTTTTAGTAACTAGATACCTTATCGCAAATTTCGACATCCTTGTATATTTATGTATGTATATTCATATTATTTTACACGCAAGAAAATTCAAATTATAAATACAAGTGACAATGTTACAATGTAATATTGTTTTCTTATCGTCCATTATTGTGACTTATATTCTTGTCAATTTTGCTAATATTGTTATTAGAAATATAACACCATAAAATTCAAATGCGCAGCTACTACTTGAGAAATAAGTTTCTTATATAAATAATAAAATAATAGCTGATGATAAATATATCAGGCAACTTAAAAAATATTTCGTGCTGATAAATAAAATAGGAAAGATACAAGATAGATGAAAAGGTAGGAGATGAACTTATCATTCGAATTCATACCTCAAATCAATACCAAATTAATAGTTCGCATAATATACACATAATATATACATAATATATACACACAGTATAAAATACATAATATAACAATACGCAAGTATATGTCTGTATATTTTTTCTTTTATTAGTATTTCTATTAATACTATTGATAAAAATTTATCATTGTATTTCCTGGCCATGATTTTTCTCAAACTCCTTATTGATAATTTATTAATATTAATATTACGTCATTATAAATCAAACTTTTTAAATTATATTTAAACATAATGAATTTAAACATATGAAACAAGCGAGATATATAGAACCATAGATACGAATTAAACAGAAAGTTCGTTCGGAAGACGACGATTAAAGAGGTTATTATTCATCAGGCGATCTTCTTGACTGCTTAAGCTAACATGATCATTTTAGAGCGGAAAGATATGGTTCAACGTAAATACTGGACAGATATAGAGTAGGGTTATCTAGTCCTTCCAACTTTTAAGCAGAATCAATCTCGTTTAAGCTACGAGTCGGAATCGTATGATCGTAGTCTGAATCTCGTAATTAAGAAGTAAACCTTTCGATATAACAGAATTGCAGTGAAACTGTCATTATTTATTTCGCTAATAGTTCCTGATTTGCTACCAAGTTCAACATGACTATAGAAATTAAGAAAATTAAATTAACAATTTGCTCAACATGATAACCTTGTTAATTAAAAATCGCAGAAAGCGGATTAAGATAAATATCTGCAGAGAGATGCCGAGTGGAATTTTTTTCGGAGAAAAAAAATATTCTCCCAAAAACCAACGCCGGTTCTGGTTACCCGCGCGGCTTATCAGTATGTTTCGTCACCGGGCCAGCTTTTTTTCAATAGTGCACTATCAGCCTTAAGCAATGTTTTACCGCGATACACAACGCAGCAGTTGTGTCCGACGGCGTTATCGGAGCTGACTGTAGTAAAAAAAAAAATTGTAAAAGACGGCGCGCAAAAACGATTCCGCGGTTTATCTTCCTGCTCACGTATCAGCGAGTGATTTACGCAATCGGGGCGATTTACGTGTAGTAACGTTCGAAAAAAAAAAAGAGATTGAAAGAACTGACGTTTGGAAAGCGACGGCGAAACCTGAAAATATTTCCCTCATCTCGCATTTGAGGCAATCCATGCGAGGAATTGCGAGGTTTTGTTTTAACGTATCCAACGCAGTCGCGTACGATTTTATATGAAAGAGCGAAGAACCATGAATTTTCAACCCATGAGTACGGACGAATTCGTGAAACCTTTTGAAGAAAGTCGCCCCGTCCGAAACATTGAATTACATGAAAGAACATGAATGACGCGAATTTTAAAACGCGAACGTTTCAAATGTGCAATCAGTACGGTTTTGTACACTGAAAGAGCGATGGTTTGGAAACACCATGGTACTTTCAGACGAATAAACCCGGATCATGTTACATCGAAAGTTTGCATCGAATTATTCGTCGAAATAAAAGAGAACTGAATTTTCGAAATTTTATTGTAGTAATAACTTGTTTTGTAGTAATAATATTATAGTAATTTAAATATTAATTCGAATTAATATTTAAAAAATATTTGAGAATATTTTTTTTTTTTTTTTCTTCATACAAATCCCTTTTTAATTTTAATCGTTACTCCGGAGATATCGAATCGCCGAATCGGTATTTCATTTCTCATCTCTCCTATATATCTAATATATCTTATTTTTTATCCCCTTTATTCGGACAACGAAAGCTTACTTCACAATGGTCCCGCATGCGGGTTGCATTCCATTCTTCGAGTTCCCCGTTTCTTTTCTTCGCGAATCAGAACGAAAAATCGACAAGAGGGAGGCGAAATCTCGTCCTCCCTACGAAATCGTTTTTCTGCCGCCGCACACAGTGTTACGAGATCGAACCGATGCCTATCTCGCGCATTAGCATCGAGCGACCTTTCCCCGTCTGCTTCCACATTGCTAAAAAGATCACGACGACGATGGATCCGCGTCGTGAGCCGATTTTATTCGCGAGAGACCCGACGCGATCGATTATGGAATAAAATTGCGCTTCGCTTTCGCTCTTCACGCGAAAAGGTCGGCGACGATCAGAGCCGCGCTCTGATTTTCTTATTCTCACTTAAACACGTGTCTTATTGACGTGTCTGTCAAATCACCGCGACGCACAAGTAGCTATTATATTATCTCTAAAACTGGATTCAACAAGGTTCAAAATATCATACGTATAATTAATTTATCAAAATCTGTCATGTCAGAATTTTTTGGTTATTTAATTGGTATATAAAAAGTCAATGTCTCGAGAGATTATAAATTTCAATGAGATACAAATACACAAAAACTGTTCTAAGTAAATTGTCAGATTGTCAGATTAATTCAATTTGCGAAAGTGTGTGTGTGTGTGTGTGTGTGTCTCTTTTTATTTCTGTTTCCTTCGCAAGAATTTTCATAACATCAAGTTCGACGGTTCTTCGACAAGGTTTCCTTTTGAATTCTCGGTCAAAATCTTCTCTTTGCAGTTTCACCGTGTTTGTTATCGGGAGAACCGCGAACACTCCCTGAGTGAATACGCAAAGTTTCATAAATTACAGTCGCATATTCACAGTGGTCGGAGTCTTTACAATTAGTGAAAGGAGAACTCGGGGAAAAGAGAGAAACATATTTCGACATATTTCGACTACAAAATGTATACGGGCGTTGTACCCGGGGAGAGGGAGAACCGCCTGCCTTCATTTCGCCTCTCGACTCTCGACTCTCGACTCTCGACCGGAGTCGAGCTTCCGCACCGCAACCCGCTCGCCTTTCATATCGACTTTTACCAGTCGTAAAACCGTATCGCTCGAAACCGTCGGTCGACCATTCCGGCGTATTACGATCAACAAAAAGACAGCCTTTATACTCGACGTGTGTTGCGCTTTAAACCTTCATCTTTGAACGACGCCACAATCGGTACTATAAGATTGCAATTGGAAATTTTTACAAAAGAACTATCTTTATTTTCTCTCAATTCCAAAGCCCTCTTTATTATATAATAAAGGCTACTTCAACATATTTTAAATTATGACCAAATTAGACGTTAATTGAATATTAATTTACACTATACATATCTGTTTATTCTTTAGAAAATTTAAAAAAATAATAAATTATCATAAAAAGGGAGTTGAGACTCAATAAAATAAAATAAAATAAATATATAATATAATATATAATATAAATAATAATAAATGGATTCGATAGCTAAGAGAGTATGATCAAGTTCGAGAGGTCGAAGCTGAGGGAAAGGGGACGCGGTGAGATCGTAATGTTCATCCACCTCCATCGAGGCGAAAGATTGCGCTTCCATAAGGAGCGATATCTCGGCGAATCGTGCTTATTGCGCTTGATGATTGTCTTGACTCATCGTTAGCGAATGTCAGCGAGTGACGTTAAGAGCTTGTTGATGCCTCGTCGAGGAGAATGTCATATGACTTTAAAGATGCTTATCCGATACTATCGAAATATTGATACTCTCATATTACATATATTACATATTTCTCATTTTCTTTTTTTCCCCATAAAAATATATTCAATTCTATATCCTTGTGTTTATTATTATAATAATAAATAATAAATAATAATTCTTTTTGAGTTATTCTTTCTTTAAATTCGCATTAATTGTTTTTTTCCTTTATAATTATATAAATGAAGATAAAAAAATATTATCATATTAATATATTTAAATAAAATATTTTGCGAGACATCTCCATAAATGACGTAGATGTAACTTGTTCGGAAAATCGATCATGAACTCGTCATCGTGAAGTAACCCTAAATAACGAGTCGCTAATCAGCTGTATGATAACTTCTTGTATAAACTCGTTATCACTTAGCAGTGATTAACCAAAACTCCTTGAAAAGCTTCTGTATCGATTTTCGACACCGTTTATCGCGGTTGTACAAAGATAGGAGTATCATCTTCTATGCATACAAATATCAGAATCGACTTTTTTATGAATTTTTTTTTTTTTTTTTTTGTTAATTAGACAAACATTGAACGCGTATATCACTTTAATCCGCATTAAATGTGTCCTCGATCGCGAGGGAGCCAATAAAGTCTCTGCTGTAATATAATTCATTGCTAGCGGCGGATTATTATATCGAAAAGAAAAAAATTGTTTATCAATTGCACTTTGAATCTCGAGAAAAAATTTCAACGAGAAAAAGAACGCGATACGCTAATAAATCGTAAAATAAAACATTACATAAAACTCTCGCGGCCGCCATCTAATTCTCAATGCGTAAAAGTGTATGTATAAGTCGCGCGACTTATGTAATATTTTTTTATTCTCTGATATATTCTTTTCTCACATATATTACAACTTTGAACCTTCGCACACGCTACGAGATTTTTCCGTTATTGTTACCGTGTCGAATCTGCTGCGACTTTATTTCTGTTGTAACTCTGATTGAAATATATAAGATGATATACACTACTCCCGATAATGAACGGCCAATAATATTATACGCAGTATATCTTATCAAAAGTTCGAATAATTTTTTTTTTTTCTTTGACAAAAACATCGAAATTCTTTCTTTCTAATTTTTAAACGCGAAGAAATTTTAGTAAATTAAGAGAAATTATTTTTGAATTAATTTGAATAACATATGTGTTCTCTGCCAGTAGTTTGTTTACTTGCCGCTATGTGATGTAAGGACGCGTTACCTAATTCCGTGTGTGAATTATGGTTACGAGTTCTATATAAAACCTGCTAAGCGCGATTCTCTATAATTTTGCTCCAAATTCTGTCAGTGTAATTTTTGATCTCTCTATAGGAGATTCAAGATATTACACTGATTATTATTGGAAGATCAGACAAATAAATGTCTCTGAGATAAATACAAAATTAATTTAACGCTTAATTAGGTCGTTTAATATTTAAAATTTCAAGGAAAAAATATTTATTCGCTCTCTTATTAATTACTTATATTATATTATTATAACTTCTTTTGCAGAATTCGCGCAAAAAACGTATGTCGGGAAAATGTATTCTTGTATAGAAGACTATAGCGTTATTATTCTTCTCTTAATGCTAGGCATGACTGACGTTCGCGTCTGTTACGAGATCGCTGTTATGTGACCGTTCCTCCTCGTCATTCGAGTTTTACTCTGCATCGCGAGGTTGTATTTCCTCGACGATCCATCGCGACCACTGTGTTATGCCAGAATTGGAAACGCGGCTGAAGAGCTCGTCTCGCGGAGACCGGAGGAATGCGTCGAACGTGTATGCGTGTCCCGTCCTTTTCGTTCGACGAGACCATAAGGGTCCAACGCGACGCGCCGGTTCTCTCCAGACAAAGCGGACAAAGACCCAGTTCTGGACGCGCCTCCTCGACGATGGTCTCGAAAGAAGCCCAGCCGCCGCGTATATGAGGAGGACTGCGCGAAATGATATAGCCATGTAAGCGTGTGTAGCAAATACATATATATATATGTATGCGTGCGTGCCTCTGCCTCCGTCCATGAAATACTTTCACTGGTTTCACGGCCAGCAGACACGTTTACACGATGCTAATAATACACTTCACGGTGCTGTGGTACCATTTACTTCGCTGCCTCGCGGCCGTGCGGATCGAACAAGAAAGATATATATATATATATATATATATATATATATATATATATATATAGAGAGAGAGAGAGAGAGAGAGAGAGGGATAGGAGAGAAACAGAAGGAAATGAAGAGAGAAAGAGAGAAAGAGTAAGAGAGCTTGAGATCCGAGCTAGTCCCTCGTCCTGTCCGCCTTGCAATGTATTGTCGACGATCGGTCGACGAACCTCGCGAAACGTCATCGGTCGCATTCTATCGCAACCTTGACGCGTTTCGACAGATGGAATATTAAAGATCGTTTGTGCATGTAACATTTTGCTCGCGCTCTCTCGCGATCAAGGACAAATTTGATGCGATTGGTATATATCGCGGGCGTTGCAATATGTCACTCAGAAAGGAGTTCCTTGAAAGATATCGATTCTTCATCGTCGAAAAGAGTCCACGTGTTGTTAGATTTTAGATACGCGCGAATGCTTTCGAGAAGAAAACAAGGATCCTTTATCCGCCCCTTTCACCTCCGCGATTGCCCTTGACCTTCATATATTCGAGAAAACATCGGCGGAATTTCGTAGAATTTCCAATTGAATTTCAAATTGAAACGTCAGTGCACTCTCTTGCGTTTCTCCGTCTTTCTTACGAGCGCGGAGTAAGTAATTGGCACATGTAAAACAAGGAAGAGGAGGGTATCTACTATTGTTGTCTCACCGGCAGGATGCGTCGACGACACGTTTCTGCTGTACATCCGCCGGAAGAAGCTCCTCTTCGTCTTCGATGAACACCCTCATCAATGAAAATTTAATTGTCGGAAAAATTAATGAATCGAATCGCATATATAGGAATTTACATATTTGTAATATCTTAGATATCTTGAGAATGTGTTCCACGTCAAGACATTGCAAATATGTTAACTTGCGTAATACATATCGTTAGATAAATCAAATAATCATACATTGTATAATATACGGAGAAACTATACTGATTATGAGAGAAAAATGTGTGGTATTTGCGACTATAATTGCATAGGAGTAGCATATAATCACAGTTTAAAATCGTATCTTTATTATTATTACTATTTTGTAATGTTACTGTAATGTTGTATAGTTATATGTGTAATAATCTTATACATATAATATAATTTTGCCAATTAAAAATTCTATTATAAATAAATTAAACTAATAATAATTTTAAATGTAGAAAATAAAAAATACAGATACTAAATAAAATAATAATTAAATTTAATAATTTCATTATCTATTTAATAACTTTACATTATTTCTATTTATATTATGTATAATTGGGCCAATATTGTATAAGATCCAGTTACGATGTTGTTATGGTATAATATCAATTGTGTTCATAACAAATGTAATGGTATGTTTTACTTTACATTTTACAATATTTTTATAATATAATTTACGATACTTTAAATTTTAAACTATAATGATATGGTTGCATGTTAAGGCTATGATAATAATAAAGCAATGATAATTATAATTTGTATTATTAAAATAACTGTAAACATCTTTCTGGTTAACAGCAAAAATACTAAATTATAATGAAATTTTGATAACTACAATTATTTTATCTCTCAGTGTAGTTTCGATATAGAATAAATCATTATACAATATATAATTAAAAACTCAGACACGTTTTGTTACTAAATTCGCAGTTCAACATGGCGATTTGAACCGGCGAGAGAGAGAAAGAGAGTTTGTGACGGACGTAGGAACAAGGCGTCAATTGCGAGCTCGCAAACGACTTCTTACAACACGTTGCAACGTCGAAAGTCGATTAAAGGATGCGCCTTGCGAAGGAGGGTCTTCGTCTTTTCTCTCGCAATTTCGAAATCCGCACGATGCAACCCGAGAGAATCGCTATTTCTCGAAGCTCACGCGGCAGCAGCGTGAGCTTCGAGAGAGGATGAAGAACTTCTTTATTCAGCGTTTCTGACGTAAAGGATTTTTAAGTGGGACCTGTTCAAAACCTCTATTAATCTGAGGGTGGTGTTGGACTCGCCTGCCAGTCAGCACCGAAGTGCGCGGCAGGCCCTACTAACTAAATTTATTAATTCTACTATAACAGCAGGGTAAGTCCTGCTGTTATCCTTAATGTTCGGACTACGAGAACACGTTAATATACATGCACGACTTGGACGGATTTAGGGCCTGTTCGGCCGCCTATGTCGTCGTTTCAAATATATGACATAACTCAGTGGTAATTTATAACTCCACTGTCTTTCTCTAATTTATTGTTCCTCCTGATTAACAGGAAATTAATATTAAAAATGGAATACTAACTCTTTACATTATATTTAACATCCCTTTTCACTATAAATATTTCCGGAAAATATTTATAATAAAAATTGAAGAAATATAAATACAGAATTAATTGCTAATTATAATTGCTGAAATTGTACAGTTAAAAATTATTAATATTAAATTAATATTATTTATATTAATTTATTATAATTATATTAAATATTTAAAATTATTATAATAATTAATTAAAATTATTTAATAGTAACATTAATAAATATATAACAGTAAATAATTAGAAAAATAAATAATTACAATATCAGTGTGACATCATTTCCAGAATTAATTAATCGAAATATCCTAGTGTTGAATTTATCGGTTGTAAAATAAATTTTTAAAAATCGAAAACATTCCAAAATTCATATCACTACTAAAGTAAACTATGTTAATACAATTAAATTTAAATTTGATATTAAAATATTTCCCGAATTATTTTCTCTCGAGTTATATTAATGCTGAATTTATTGATTCTCTCGTTTAGTTTAAAATTAAATCTAAAAAAGGACCGATTATGGTATTAGCTTGCAAAACAAAAAGTGTGTTAAAATAATTATTTTGATGTTAAAACGTTTCCTGATTTAATAACTTTTAGACATATGTACCACTTATCGAATTTAATTCTCGCGAAATAAGTTTTGGATTGTTTTGTAAATTTATTTCATTAAAGACAAAATGATTTAACACTTACCAATATGATGTAGTTATAAAATACAGCATTGATCTAATAACTAAATACAAATATATTCAAGTTATATAAAGCGATTACATATATAAAATGATTAGATAGTCAAAAAATAATTGTTGCGTACAATTGAATTTTATCTCTTCAAACAAATATTTAATTTTAAAAATTACTAAATTTTCAAAGAAATCTATTTGAAATATAAGCTTGTAATATAAAATATAATTAAAAATAGAAATTTAATTCTTACATAAATAATATTAAAAAATTTTTTATCTCAAACATGATGTTAAAAAATTGTATATATATAAACTTGATCATACATATATGTGCATACATAAATATTTTAAGTATATTTAAGTATATTTAAGTATATTTCTAAATAAGATAATTAGAATATTTTATATTCATTATATTACATAATGATATAAAGTAAATTATTATCGAGAAAATAAACTCAATTAAAAACTTTTACAAATGACAAATAATAAATTAAAATTGATACACATATTATTTATTTAATAATTACTTTAACGGTTCTTTAACTTTTTCCAGATCTTTCCCTTTTTCTTTTGTTTGTTCTTTATTGTTCTCCGTAACACTCACATGATATTCACCCGCAAAAACACCATTAATAACGATTACACGTGCACTAATTAACAAAATAGGACAATTGTCTTGTATTTTACACAGTACTCGCGACATTAAATTGTACTTAATGCCTACTTTATTCTATAATGTAATAAGAGAGAATATGAAAATCATAATTATACAAAGTTATGATCCGTTTACTAAAAATATGGCGTAGCCGAAATCATACAATTAAGAAATAGTATGTATAGGTATTTAAAATGCGAATAATCGCGACTGATATTTTTTTAATACTTGTTCCAACAGAATCGCAAGAAATACGACACTTGCACATAAAAACAAACAATAGCGGACCATAACGTCACATAGTTCGGCGTTTGTTTTGCGAGGTATAGCGCTCTGTCATTTATACACATGTAGTCACCTTGTCATTCTCGCGACGAGACTCAAGAAGACAACGCGAATCCGTGTGCCGCTGTATTATTTCTCGAAGTATTATTACGACAAGTATTAAAAGATACGTTAATCACGATCATTCGCATTTATAAAATATATACATACTATTAATATTGTTTGTTAGCCACGGAACATTCAATCGCGTGATATCGCCTTGTACAATCGTGATATTGCATTCTTACATTAGTCGCAATATAAAATAAAATGCGCGATTAATATCAAGAGCGTTATATAAAGTATCGAATAATCATCAAATTCTGGTATTCAATACGTGAATAAAATTAATAGTGATTTTGCGAGTGAATATTATAAAAGTCATGAAAAACCAGCAAAGGACAAACAAAAGAAAAATGGTAGAACAAACGTCCGATAATGATAAAACAGCTGTGAGGTGAGCAGTTTATAATTTCGTTAATTTATTACTTGTAAAAAAAGTTAGTTATTGTTATCTTCGCAATAGCGATTTATTTTACATTATTGTATATTTTAGTAATACATAAAATATTCGATCTTATTTTGAGAAATATTATTAATATATTATATAATATTAAAAAAAATATTTAATAAAATATTATAAAATAAATAATTAAAAATTCATCGTTTAAACAATTTTCTTATATGTATATATGTTTCACAAATTGTGATAAAAAATTTTTTCCAATTAAATTCACTTTTTGATGAAAAAAGAAATAACTCTAAATTTTCTCAAAATACATCTCTATATCATTTTTTTTGGCCATCCGACATAAATGTCTTAATGGTCGTAGACAATAATGATATTGTATATAATATTGTTTGTCTTTTATAAGAATAGGCATAATAAAAATTATTATCAATAAGTTCACACGCATATTGTTTAAAAAATCGACTTTAAATCCATTATTTAAAATAAGCTTCTCACAGCTAACAGCTATGCATAAGACCATCGAGGGCATTTCCCTTGCTTAACCGCGAATATCATGACTTTGCTCTTGCTTAAATAAATAATAATCGCTGGGTTTACAGAGGAACATATAATAAAGTAATTGAAACGTCTATCTTTCTTCCCGTCTGACACTCATTTTGTACGACTTTTATCATATCGGTATTTTATCATGTGCTTAAAAGTATATATGCTTTTATATCGATCTAAAATTTTTTAATTAATTATGTTGTAATTTAACTTTGACTAACTATCTTCTTTAATTATACTAATTTAATATAGTATCAACTTTGGTGTTACACTGATTACGAATAGAACAAAGATTGCGTATTATAATAACAAAAGAAATTCGCATAATAAATTGAGTTTACAATGTGTAACACATAACGTAAATAATATGTACGACTCGTACCGTCAAAAGCAGAGATGGGAATGCTCGCCTGGTGTTATTGTGCAAGATGAAGGTACTCCAGACATCATATGCAAAACCTTGGCCGTCGAATTGGCAAAACGCCTAGAAAGCAAAGAGAGATTTAAGTTCAAGTCTTGGGTGACTCGTAATTGCGTTTTTTCCACCAATAATATAGGAATGATTTAATAAGTTTGAAAAAGAGAAAGGAGCAGAATTAAAATTTTATCGCAAGATTTGTCAGAAAAAATTCTTTTCAATTTATAGAGAAAAAAAGATTTCGGCTTTTGAAATTAACGACGTTGAAACCGACACAGCTGATTTCAAATACATATATATAAATAACATTAGATTGTCAATAATAATATTGACCAATTATTTATCTTTGACAACGACAGTCTTGCATGTCATTTATATTGTGCAATAAGAATTGCTATTACAAAATGTTATTTATAATTCAGTTTATAAATTCACTTTTTATCAACAGTGCCTCAGAAAATTTTATTATATATATATAATTTTTGCAAACAATTTTAAAATAAGAATTAAAAAGGAATTTTCTGAGGCACTGTTGATAAAAGGTGAATAACCAATTTAAATTTAGAATTAATTAATTTAAATCTTAAATGTTTTAAATCTCTAAATTTATTATTAAAGTATTCAAGTTTTTTTTTCAAAATTTTATTTGCTCTCTCTTTCTGTTGTTTTATAGAGAATATATATATATATATATATATATATATATATATATATATTCTAATAATAAAATTGAATACTTTAATAATAAATTTAGAGATTTAAAAAATTTAAGATTTAAATTAATTAATTCTAAATTTAAATTGGTTATTTTAAATTTTCGGTGCTAATTTTTCTATATAATCTACAATAATTATATCAATATGTATTCTTCAAGAAGCGTTGCATCATAATTTCTTTTTACGGTTCTAGTCAACGCAATGCCACGGCAGTTATCTCGCGCGAATTTCGTCGTAGTTTCAACTTGTCTGCCTCGGTTCACGAATTTCTCAAAATATATCCGCTCCGCTCCCCTTGTCGGTTTCGCCGTCGCGCGAATATATCCGCCTGCTTTGCTCTGCTCTGCTCGCGAGCAAGCGCATTCGTGATTTCACGCCGATGGACATGCTAACGAGCTTTAAGGTATTCACCGACACGTGCTCGGTAGTTTGCTCATTAAATTAGATAACAACGAATACACCCGCCACTTATGTATGTGTATTGCCTTCGAATTTCTTTCTCTCGTTTCCTTTCTCTCTATCTATCTCTCTCTCTCTCTCTCTCTCTCTCTCTCTCTTTCTCTCTCTCCCCCTCCTCCCACTCTCCCACCTCGTACCTCATATAGTGGGGTGCCAAGGATGTGTGTACAAGCCAAGGCGCACAGTGGGGTCGGGTATACCAGACAAGGTCACGGCTACCAAGTGCTAGTTTCTCTCTCTTCTCTTCCACGTTCATATTCTTTCCTTCTTCCTTCTTTCTATCTTTTCCTTTATCCTTTCCATTTTATCTTTCTCTTTTTCTCCCTCTCCTTCTCTTTCTCTCTCTATCGTGGCAGCCATCTTGGGGAATGCGTAGCGTCATCGAATGCATCTGGAATAATAATAAATTATCATCTCCGCTTTACCTCTCACCTTCTATCTCACCCCCTTCTTTTTGCAGCACAATCTACATGCTCAGCCCAATGTATGGCATTATACTGTGCGAGGAAAAACGATATGTTTTCATCGGCGTGAAATAGTTCCTTTCTTCATTTCGTCTCTTCTCCATGACTTCCTTATTACGTATGTCCGGCCATTTTTTCTTCACGAGTTGCAGTTTATAATTTAAGTTTGATCAAGAACTTTCGCAAAAGTTACATGAATAGCCGAAAACGATTCTCTCATTTATGGGTTCTTTGTCAATGTGGAAAGGAATCTATGTCGTGATTCTAAAAATATTAAAATGTTTCATTAATGATTTACAAAGTGTTCTAGGTTTTTTTTCTGCTAAACTGTGCCAGTGTGTTTTCACAAGTAGAAATAAAAAAAAAAAAAAAAATGTTATATAAACATAAGTTTACAAAAGTTTTATTAAAATTAACAAAAATGAAATGAAAAATGGTAACATATTTGTTTCTTATTATTAATACAATATTATGAGAGAATAGGTCGACAACCTATTTATCTAATTTGTTTACATGATTTGCGTTTACTATTATTGTATTTACTATTATTATTATTATTACTACTATTATTCTTTTTCGAAATTTCCACCGTTGTTTTCATTACAAGCTTAACATTGCTGGAAAATTGAATTTATCATCGTATGAATTTCGTGTCGATTTTTTTTTTATCTCCATAAATACAATATTAATTCTTTCTATTACGGACTTGAAGGACGGAGTATTAAGCCCAGATTTTAGGAAAGGCGAGTAAAGCTCCTGCGGGAAGGGATCGTCATCTTGGCAACATTATTAGTGCTGTCATCTTTCATGTTCAATATGTTCAATAATTTTATTTAAGGCTAAATAAATAAGTTATAAAACATATATGTAATTCCTCATTTTTATCGACTATTCTCCCAAATCAGCTAAAAAATATAGTTGAATACCAAAAGATGACAGCATTAGTGTCGCCAAGATAGCGATCCCTTCCCGCAAGATCTTCATCCCCTTACCATTTTGCTTCAAATCCGTGTTTCTATTAATTCAAGTCATCGACCTATTCTCACAGTACTGAATTAATAATAAGAACAAATCCGTTATCATTTATTTCATTTTTATCATCACTTTTTAATAAAGCATTTGTAAGTATTTTAATATTATAATATAATCCTTTTTTACAACGTATGAAATATTTTAAATAAAATTAATAATTTAATTTAATTAATTAGCAGTATATATTTTCTGCGTACATTTTAAGAATAGTTAGAAAATATTTCAATTGATTAGAGTACAAACGTAGGGTAAACAAAAGTATTCCGTTAAAAAAAGATTATACTACAACATTGTCAATTTTTCGCCCTCGCGTGATTAGCCTATAATAACTTGTATTTATATATGATCTACCGTAAAAAGCATGTAAGGTGATGGTGCCTCGCCCTCAGGATCACACCAAGATAAAAAATCCTTTTAGGAATCTGACTTGTAAGTTTAGTATGTCGTTATGCTCTCTCTTTCGCAGAACAAATGTATTTCCGTCGTTCTTTATCAATGTCTCGAAAGACGAAGAAAGATACGCATCGTGATATCACGACAAAAAATAAATTTTCAAAGAGGGACATTCTCCTGGGAAGAGATAAAGTCCGCGACAAACTTTGGAGCTGGTGGCAAAGATCTTTTGTCCTACCCATTGTGTTAGACATCTCGAGATGCGAGTTCTTCTCGGTTACCTGAATTTCAAAGTATCTCACTCTCTTTCTCGATTATACTACCTATCTCACAATCAGTATCCAAGCGAATTAATTGAGGATAAAATATTCGGAACTCAAGAGAGAAGAATTTAAATATTATATCAAAATATTATTAACAAAACAGGTTCTTTAAAGATTTTTTACGTTAATAAAAAATTGACTAAATTAATATGAGTAATGTAATTTAAAATTGTTTTTTTATTCATCGAATGACATTTTATTTGCCAACTAAATATATATATATATATATATATATATATATATATTTACACTCTTTTTTAATTAACATAATTTTTTAAAAATCCGCGAAAAAAATTTAATTTAAATAAATAATTTTCGTTGATAAAAGCGACTTTTCTTTCATTATTAATTGTCAAAATACACTGTGTTGTTGAAACTTATTTTTCAGATTGTGCGAGAGAGGCAGGTGGGAAACAATTTAGCATATACTTTACCATGTTTTTCTTATTATAGATTTTTTTTTTATACATCTTGTACATCTTGATCTATTCCTTTCGCGGAGTATCCGAGAAGTGCTCGCTTTACCGGCAAAAGACGACGACAACGGGGAACCTTAATCCGGGAGGGCAGAGACGGAAAACAATGGTGATTGTCTCGAAACGTTTACAGCCTAATTATGTGAACACGGGACCCGAGCTCGGTGGAGTAACAATGCTATAACTCGTAACAATGTACGATTGTTCATTGTCTGCCCGTGCCTCTCCGCTGCTTTTCTTCGCGTGCACGCGCAGGTTCGTAACCCTAATCGCGAGTAGGACCCTTAACCCTTCTCAAGAAATTAGGCTACTGAGGCCGATAAATATGTGGTGATTGTAGCAGAAATTTTCGCATTTTTATATCTTGTCGACGAAAATTTGCAAATTTCTCTGAGCGTGGATGTAAAATATGTTAAATCTATCTTATGTCGGGAAATCTTCTTTTAATCATGCTAATTGTTTCTATATGTCATAGTTAGCATTATCTAAAGAGAAAATAACTTATATAATCTTCACGATAAGATGTGTATTATATTCTTATCACCTATAAATGAATAATACATAATTTTTATATAAGCAACACGTTTGCAATAATTGTGATTTTTTCTTCTTTCTTTTTTTTTGTCGATTTTCAGATGTATATTTAAAAAAGTTAAATTTAATTCTAATATAATTCTAATATTATGTTCTTGTGATGATTTGTGATAAATTGATATATTATCGCTCATCTCTAGTATCATACAATCATATTTCGTTAAACATAATCATAAGATTTCATTCTTATGATTTGATAATTTATTATTCCATTTTGATTTGACAACAACATCAAGTGAAATTAAAACTTAATTTTGAGCATTATACTATATATTCGTTGAACTGTGTTTCGTCGAACATTTCCCTCCCAATCTTTTTAAAGCACGTACACTTGACGTTTTTTTTCTCACATATGACGTATACACTTGACGTTCTTTTTTCTCATATTGCAAAGATATTTCATTGTCCTATCTTTCCTAAGGTCTCGTATGATCAAAACACTACATATACTTAGTGTTTAAAAACATCATGTTTTCTAAAGTAAGTTGGCGTGAAGTTTGAAATAAATCATCACGAGAGTTATATTCAGCTATAGATTAAATATTAAAATATGATAAAAATTCCTGTGAAATAATGATTAATACACTTTTATTTTATATACACTTTGTTCGCGTACACTTTGTTGATTACAGTCTTACAAGTGAAATTATTTTGTCACTATCTTTCAAGATAATGTATATACTTTAACACACTAACAGAATTTATTTAAAAAGTAGAGAGAAACGAGAAAGGAAAAGAGAATGAGAGTCTCGAATCTTCGAATTGAGAAGAGCATCGAAATTCCATTCAAAGCACCATAGAACCGGCCCGTTCAGGTGTTGCACGAAGCCAATGGCAACCTCGAACTTTTCATGGGCTGCTCGTTCGTTGGCTGTCTCTCTCTCTCTCTTTCTCTCTCTTTCTTTCTCTCTCTCTCTTTCTCTCTCTCTCTCTCTCTCTCTCTCTCTCTCTCTCTCTCTCTTTCGTTGTGGTGCCAAACCTCTTTGTCAGTCTCGCAACATCCGGCCCGTTCCAAGGCCATGCAAGATCACATACAGAAATCGGGTCGTTGAACCGACGGCGCTCCACGATGCGCATTGCACTATAATAAAGCGAAAGGTGCCAGCTGAGATATAAACGCATAACGCACTTGATACACCACTACGACCGTCGTCGTGCTCGTCATTTGATAAGAAAATGATAAGAAAAATGATTTTTCTCTTTATAAGTTAGATTCCCTTCTTAACAAAGTTATTTCCTTTGAAAAACTTTCTCTCGAGTGGCGAATATTTTATTACGAATCTAAATTTACATTTATGTTTATATTTATATGATTATTATTATAAATATAATTCGTTTTTTGTATCTACGTGTATCTTTCAAGATAAGTTCCATTATTTTTTTGTTAAAATGTAAATTATCTTGGCATTTGTACATAGCAATTAGATAATGACAGAATAATTAGTAGTAATAGGCTGCATAATTACTGGACATGAAAATGTATAAACATTTATCGTTTAACGCGATCACATTTATCGTAGTTAATTATTTTAATGCTTAATGTATATTTGAATAATTCTTATACGATGGGTTTATTCCAGACTTCACGCTAGAATGCATCGAGCCATTAGCGCCAACAGCTCTAGTTAAATTGCATAAGATAATTGTAACTTTTCCTCTATATCAGTATTCAGTAATACTCGGTGTAAACGACTAACCGTCATTACGCACGCATACTCACTTATTCAGATTGTACATAGGATGTTTTTCAGGTAGCAACAGAGAGAACACAGTGCCTCAGACTGAACTCTGTTTCTACCTGAATTTGGAAAGTACCAATATCTTTATTCAACGTCCCTTTGGAATACCTAAACGCGCCCTCTTTTTCGACGTATAGTGAACAATAAAGATAGAATGATGCTTTCAGGAATGCAACCATAATTATACAGTAAAAGCTATAACAAATATTTTCGTTCCCTGCACTGAAAAAAAAAAAATCATATTTGAAAATATATATTTAATAAGCTTTCTTAATAGATATTTTTAACAACTTATGTTACGTTATATGAACGGATATTTTTATCTTACCGTGATAATTTTTTAGAATATCTTTTAAAATTTTAGAATATTTTCTAAGATTAAGAATATTCTTATATATTAAAAATATTTGATACTATTCTACTTTTGAGAGAATTGACGGCATTTCTATCTTAAGTAAAGGAAATCCTCTTGACGCTATATTTTATAGGAAGATAGGCGAAAGATAAGATATTGTATTTTCTTTCTTTTTCTTACTTGTTGCTCTAGATACATTAAATATATATTAAATATATTAAAAATTATTTAAAATTATTAAAAATATATTAAATATATATAGAGCTTTATGTACCTTATTGCGTATCAAGATGAAATATCTTACGGATTAGAAGAACAAATTTTTCTTTGTCTATTTATACATTTTTTATAGCGTTTTTTTAAACCATTTTTTATAACGTAAACAAATGAGTAATCTTGTGTATGTCTCATCTGTTTTCGTTTTATTTTTCTTCTTTTCACATTCGAACTTTTACACACGTTAAAGTTTCAAGGTTTGTACATTACTAATAGTAAACTGTATATCCCGTAAAGTAAATGGTCCTTTTTCCCCCTCTTTTTTTATGTTCTTTCTTTTTCTCGCTTTATCTTCGTCTTGCTCGTTGCCATAGATATATTAAATATATTAAAATTTATTTAATATATTAAAAATATATTAAATATAGAACTTTATTTATCGTACCGCGTGCTAAGATTAAATATCTTACGGTAAAGGAATACATTTTCTTCGCGTTAGAGTCCTAAGTACATAACGCGTAGTTTACAATGAGACTTTAAGCCTTAAGAAATTAACCAATTACAATTGACTTTAGAGAAGAATAATGAATATGATTGGTTCATTTCTTACGACTTAAGGCTTACTACAGCTATTGTAGACCCTGCCTAAGAGAAACGCCAACTACGTCCGTCTTTCTGATTGGTGCGATACCTAAATAGCGACTGCAGCGACATACCTATATTTCGTCTACTAAATAATACTCTATGACCGGTATTCATAGTCCGATCTTATATTTAAGATCGTCTTAAGATCCCGTTTAACCAAGGTAGCCGCATAGCATTATTTTATTGGTTGAATGAGATCTTAAGACGATCTTAAATATAAGATTGGACTATGAATACCGGCCTTTATCTGATATTAAGGGCTAGTACACAAAATGCATAAGCTGCATATGCATAGCATAAGATCGTATGGATCAATAATAATATGACTACGTTTACACGTCACCCTTAATCGGGTTTAATAACATCCGTAGTTCTAAGACTAACAATCATAGTTATTCCATTCTTCAGCGGAATAATTGTGATTGGGCAGTTTTAGAATTACCGATGTTATTAAATCTGATTGAGAGTGACGTGTAAACATAGTCATTATGTAAATCAATATGGCGACTTAATGCTCAATGCTTATTGGTAGCCTTAATTCTAATTTAAAGTAGAGTCCATGCGCACGCAGCGAGTACTTAAAACGATGGCAAGATGAGGGTAGAATCCCAAAATTGGGACTGTAGAGGGGGGTAAAGTTGGCGTTCCTCTACTATTTAGGACTCTACGTCGCGTCATGTGAAGTAGTCTTATACTTCTGAGGGAGCATGCCTTCCAAGGACGGTATCTCAGAACCAGTCCCCGAATGTCGAAAAACGCGAGATGCGCGTGCGCGCGCGAGCGCACACGGGAAAAAATGCACGTGCACGAGGGAGAAGGTGCGAGACGCGGATCTGCTGTTGTTGCTGCTGCTCCCGCCTTTCGTTTTTCCTCCGACTCGAGACTCGAGACTCGAGAGCCGCGCGATGAGACCTTGAGGAAATCTTCCCCGCCACCGTTCTCGATTTCGCCATCGGGCTCTAGCGACCGTCGTCAAGTCGTTTCGCGATCGCCCATTCGCGTGTAGTTGAAGGAAAGGATCGAAAAGCGCTCTTCCACTCGTGGCACTGATCTAGACCTTGACGATGAACAAAGCAAAGAATACAAGGAGACTGCCTGGCTTATCAGACACAAGCGTTCGCATTTATAGAGAGAGAACACACACATTTTTTTGAGGCATAGAAAAAAGCAGAAAGACAGAGAGAGAGAGAGAGAGAGAGAGATATGTATGCTAACGGAATCTTTCAGAATTTTTTACGAATGTAGATTAATTATCCTAATAATCAATTTCACTTTAAAATGATACAACATTAAACATATGTTTTAATTTAGAAAGGTACAAACAACTGAGTGTCATAAAATTGGAAAAAATTAAGCAGGAGAATTATATTTAAATATTTAATTATCGTGGCGATTATCTAGGCTGCACGCTCGGTTAGGCCGAAAGCTAAACAAAGACAGACATAATGCCTGTTGTGATCATTTAGCGGAACGCAGCCCTAGAAATTATTGTTACGATTTATGATCGGATATTCTTATAATATATTGTTATAAAAAAAAAAAATTATTAATGACAGGAAGTCCAAGATAAATGAAACGGAATTAAATTTAATATTCGCGTAATTTAATTTCGAAATCAACGTACAAGAACTTATTTTACGCACGAGTTACTCTTGAAATGATTGGTGCTTTTGTTTTCGACAATTAAATTGATCGCGTGAACGATCTTGCACAGAGGCTGGTCGCTATAAGAAATGCATCTCTCTATGCAGAATAAAGTCGTAACACTTCTCCGACTAATCCCGAGACGATACGTTACTCGGCGCTCGCTGCTCGCCGCGTACACATGCAGACGTCGTGAAATATCTTCTTCTAGCGAGTGTCGTTTATCTTCATACAACGCTTGTCGTTTATCTGCAACGCGAGCCCATCAACGCCGCGCATGCTACGATATACACGCACCTTGTATGTTACTTTATAATGAAAGAGAGAGAGAGAGAGAGAGAGAGAGAGAGAGAGAGACAGACTAGGTATTATCTCTAAATCACACGGTTATCTCACCCCCTCCCCCTTCCCCGAAGTTTTGAGTAGGACTCGGCGCGTCCTTGTTTACATAAATCAGCACGTGTAATTTTAACGAAGCTATTAAATTCCTGTCACCTTCCCTTCTCTCTGCTCCGCGAGCCATTATGCTAGACTCAACAAAGCTTAGGTTTCGTTTCACTGATGCTATTTATATAGATCGTGTGACAAATATGTTTATACTTGAAAGTGAGAATTTTTCTCACATTTAAAACAGCTGTTTTTTCTTTTTTTTTTTTTTTTCTTATTGCACTCTTCAGCTGCATTTGTATGTAAATAACATCCGAAAATACGTATGTATACAAACATTGTTAATTCTTCAATTTTTTTATTTCTTTTTCTCCAACTCTACATACATATATAAATAGCGAATGGACTAGGTACGTATGCGACGTAAAATGGTGCTCTACGACTGATATGGCCGCAATAAAATAAATGTGTTGCAACAATTGTCATTTGTCATCTCTGTCTGCGAACGCGACGCTTGAGGACGGAGAACAAGCGTGTAAATAAGACTCGTCTGACCCGCGTAACCCATCCTTAAAACGCGCCTCCCAAGACGGAGACAGATGCTCTCGTATAATTGACTTCGAGGAACTGCGGAAGCGATAATAAAACAGAGCATGTCTCTCATGGACCATTGAAAAGGCACATATAATGGACAAATGTGTGTAACATAACAGATTAACATGAATCGCATATTGTAAGATGACGTCGATTCGAATATTTTAATATTTATATCTAGAGACTTGTTTTTTTTATAATAAATGATGTAGAAAATAAATGCCAGTTTTTCAGCTTGAAAAATATTTTTAATATTACATGGATTATTTTTCCTGTATATTAACCGAGGCTTGCGTAAAGAAAGATTATCTGATGAAGAATAAATTTAAATTTACATTTAAACTGAAAAAAAAAACTATCAAGGACGAACAATAAAGACAATACTATCTTGAAATACTTTTCTGTAAGCTTACAACCAGAAAAAGAATAGAATTTAAGTATTAAATATTTTGTCCCAGTCATAAAAAAGTTTGCTATAGCACTTGCTCCTATAAATAGAACCGATAAATTTTTCAAGACGGAGAAAGACAACTTTCGAGCAAGGCAATAACTCGCGTCACGCTTACTATCGCAGCGTTAAAGAAGATGCGAGGTGCAGACACGAGAGTCTCATGCTTGACCCAAGCGACCCCAGTCCTAAATGCGTTGCCAAGCGAATCCGAGATGATCTCACCGACCGCGGAGAGCTAAGAGAATCGAGCTGAAAGGAGCCACCACAACGGCCGCCCCAATATTTGACTTCGATCAAACCGAGAACTGCCTATTATCTTGGAATTCAGGGACGGATCGTGGACCTTTAATAACCGACCAAATCGTAATACGACTCTGCTCGTCGTTGAAACGAAAGAGAGAATGGTCATTGTTGGGCGATAATTTCGTTATTGCATTATCGAATTTCGGCGGACTTGTGTACGAAATTACGAGTTTTCGATGCGATGATTGAACTTGGAGCAACTCATGTTTTTCTTAAGTATCTCAGAAAAATATTGGCAAACTTATGTGAAGAAAATTAATGTAATATATCGGAATTCCTGTCTTCTCTCTGATCTTTTTTATATTTATTACGTTATATTATTTATTAAATTTATATTTTTTATATTATATATTTTCCTCCGCAAAAATGATTGGATAATATTTTTCGCATTATATATCTTTGTATGAATAGATACTTCTCTTTCTCTCTCTTTATCTCGAACTAAAATTCAATTAAAATGCAATTTAATAAAGTTCTTTTTTTTATTATTTAATTTTCAAATTTTATTCATCTGATTTTTTATTCATCTGATTTTATTCAAATGATTTCATCGATGTCGCACACATGTCGAACGTTGCCTAACGTAATCAACGCACGAAACGGCAATAATATTTCGCAGCGTGAACAATCAATCGCAATACCCCCGGCACTTTTTTCGTCGTCTTTCGATAGCGGTTACATCACGCATGATCAAGACGTATACCCAGGCGAAGTCACACCGAGAAATTATTGTTCATCACAGTGGCCCGTTTTCGTGCTGGCCGAAATAAAGCAGCAACCGACCCGATTATAATATGTATATAGGATTTACAACCGTGTCGGGGAGCCATTGTTTCTCGGGTCGGGTTTGCGAATCGCCAGGGTGTGGCGGCACGCCAGGCGAAACTTGTAAAAAAAAAAAGCTGCGCCGCGAAAGCACGTCGGAGTAAAAGAAGGCCTAGGACAAAAGACTCCACTTTGTCGAGAAACTGTAGGTGCGTTGTGCCGACGCGAACGCCTCTATCGAACTTTTATCGTCGCAGCTGGCGAACAGGTGTTGACGACCGGCTAAGTCGTCAGCTGTACCGCTAAAATCGCCTGCTTCTAAGTGTAAAACGGCCGTTATTAGTTGCCGGTTGTGCTACGAACCGTCGTCAATCGAACACCGGTATATTATCCAGTTTGACATTTTTGTCGAGACTCTCGACAGAAAAATGAATATTTTACACGATAAGACCTGGTACTTAATCTCTGATATTTAATCTTGAGAAAGAGAAAACTTATCTATATGTAGAAAGATAAAATTATTATACATATATAGGATGCTACACAAAACCATCGGGCACAAATTCTTTAGCCAATTTAGAAATGACTTTCTCAGGGAAAATGTTAAGAGAGAGTGTTAAAGTCATTTTTTATTGCACCTTTTCGATTTTTCACCTCACATATCTTTATAATTAAAAACTCTTAAACTCGAAATTCTACAAAACTCCAGAAATTAATTAAGAATATAATTTTCACATCCGTTTGACTTCTCAAAGTGTTTTATTTGATTTCTTTAACTATTGATGCCTCAACATTTCACTATATAGAAAAATTGACTCTGACAAACGAATTTATTATTATAAAAATATCCGATGAGTTTTGACAGACTTTCTGATACATCTGATACTATAAAATTTTGAAACAATTTTCACACCGAATAACAAAAGCTTATCGTCCTATATGTAATTTTCGGATTGGATCCATGAACTGTCGCGATGAATTCTTGTTTTAACGCCGCCAACGAGGCAACGGCGACGCATTACGCATCGTTCCAGTATCATTGAACGCAATTGACATCTACATCGTTAGAGTTTATTAGTACCGGTTGGCAACTGGTTTGTCGATGGCTCTTGGCGGTGTCGTGCGTGATGAGGCAACGGACGATGGCGATGTTTGGTCGATCCATCCTGCCGTTTCCTCGACGTGCGCTTTCTTCGACGTCGGGATCGCTCTATCACCCGGGAAATAGAAAAAAATCACCCCGAGGGAGAATTCGGTTAAAAATCCATATTACGGAGCCGCGTATGCCGTGCGTCGTCGATAATCGTCGAAATATCCCGTCTCTCTTTCAACGCAACACCGTAATCACGGAAGATTACGTCGAGCCACGCAACGGTGGTTACAGCACACACGAACGTATGATTATGATTGCTCTAAATCCGTGTGCTCTCCTCGCGGGTGTGCTGACGCGCTTCCGGATATGTTTATTAATCAATGGCAATGCCGTAGGTTGCTATAATCGCTCGCAAAGGATGTTAATAAGATAAGTCTAACGATGACGGTCGCTAATATTACTGCAAAAATTTAGCAGAGCTCTGGGTGATTACTCTCTGGAAAAATATGGAAAATCTGGAATTCTCGTGGAATTTTATTGGGACTCGGGGAATTTTTATTAATTTACACTCTTTGAAAATTTTGCTCTTATATTGTAAACAATTGATATTCCGCCGGTCATGTGAATTGTACATGTGTTAAAATATATCTATATATTTCTGTTTATATATTCAATATTTTTAAAAAATATTAAAAATATGCAGTATATACCCTTTATTGTATTTCTTATTATTAGTGATTAGAAAAATGAAAATTTTATGCAAGTGAAAAATGTTTATCTTACGAAAGCTTTCAAAGAAACTGCATTTAAAATTTAACTGGCTTCATATATGAATTAAAAACGTCAGCAAACGTATACAATAAAACAATTTATTTTACAAATTGCACCAAAATCTTTAAAAAAATACTCTCTTTACCTGGAATTTTGAACAAAAATACCTGAAAAAACAAGGAATTATTGTACAAGATTTAAATAGATATCTCATTGTTGATCTGCTGTGAATATAAATATCACTATATTTTTATGACATTTGGATATTTTTATTTTCTTCAAAAGATCTAGCTAGATAAAACCCCGTACTTCAATTTAAAAATGTAAGATTATACTTTTATAAATTCAAAACGTGAAAAGGAAGGGAATTAAAGCGATAGAAGCGGAAACAGATTGTGCGTTAATATTTATAAACACGAGTAATATGTATATGTTTTGAAATAAATATTAATCGACAAATTAATCACTGTAAGCGTGCTCGCGAACCATTACGAATCATCTGCTGTGCGCGTGAAAATATGAATTTCACGATGCGCAGCGTTAAGCTAAACGCTGCATGAAACATCGACGTTGTGCACGCTAAATATTTACGCGACCGCGACGGAACGAGCGCGCGAGAATTTGTAAATTAACAATTAACGCGGCAACTCTCTTTCTCTCTCTCTCTCTCTCTCTCTCTCTCTCTCTCTCTCTCTCTATCTATCTTTTCGTCATCATGCACGCGTTTCTGGCAAATATTTATTCGCCGATATAGGCGTATAGATTACCTTGTAACAGTTGCAGTTGCGTACATAGAAAAATACATCTTTTCTTACATCGGCCAGATAGATTTCAGAAAAATATTACAATATATTGTCAGGATTTTTCGAAAAAAATATGATATATATATTGTCAAATTTTTGAAAATGAAAAATTATTTATGATGTGTAATCTCTATAATTATTTCTCAAGTATGTAACATATATGTCAAATTACGTATATTTCCTTGAATTCTCTTGGATCAATTTGAAGGAATTTCAGGAGGAAATATGTAAAGGTATCAAGCAATTAAAAATTAAAAAGCATTGTATTATTACGTTCTTTGTGCTCTATGTGAATCTACTTGAATAATCGGTTTAATTTAAAGTCGTTCTAAAGATTTTTTTTATTACGAGATACGAGAGAAGCCTGACGTAATTCGGATTTTTACCAGGAATATTTCGATGGTCTATTTTGCAGAAGGAGTTGGTGGTAACGCCTATCGGTCGTGAGGACTCGCGTGGCGCGGGGCTTTGAAGGGCAGGGCAGGGGTGGATTTGGAGGTTGGTCCCGTGTCGAGGTGGGGTAAAGGTGACCCCCGCGGATCAATACCGCCGCTGGTCGGGCGCCTCCATAGCGTTCGAACCGCCAAGCGTTCTCGTATTTCGTCTCGAAATCAAATGTCTCTCGGTCCAGATCGTTTGTAGAAGTTATTCTCAAACGAATCTCCGTGATCCGCGGATTAAATTGACCCTTTTGATAACGAGCAAATCTAAATTTGCATAAACTAATTTTGCGTAGATATTTTTCCAAGTCTTTGGAAACATTTGAATATTTCCAACTGTCTTTCTTGATAGTGAGTAAAACTAATTAAGAATTTATCTTTTAAAGAAAATGAAAAATTTTTAATAACACACACACGTAGGTCCCTTTTTTTTTTTTTTTAACAAAAATTTCAAAATAATTTCTAACTAAATATAGGCAAAACAGTTCCGTTCACTGAATCACAATCTATGATGAAAGCTAATTTCTTATTGTTTTTATTCATCTAATAGTTATGTAAAAACAATTTCAGCTTAAGATTTTATCAGAGGCATTAAAATCCGAAAAATAAACCAAGAAGAATACGACGATTGTTAATTATAAAGTAATCTTTGTTCATTGCTAATGTAATCTTCGATAGTGTTATCGAATCAATCTCACACAAGTACTTTTGTTTATTGTTCCGAATATTTTAATTGGCCAAGTCGATTCGCACAAGGGAGGGAGAAATCCCCTCCCACAATTTCAGTACTTTCTCTTCGTTTCACTCAAGGCAACATCGCTGCGTCCGTCGCGGTTAACAGAGAGACAAATGCCATTAATGGACAGCAAATGAAACGCTTTGCTATAGCGGTCAGCACTCGCTGACGACGATTTGCCATGAACGACTCGACGCATGGCTCAAAGGGCATCTTACTCATTTACTTTCCGCACGGCGGGAAATTAAATTCGCGGTTTCTCGACCGCGTTTCCTGTTCGCCATGCAGCAACAATCGTAATGATTTATTCATTTGCCATAGCGGTGATTAATTATGAATGTTTCACAATTATTTGGAAAGGCATTTCGAGGCCGAGGATTTCGAGCGTCCGTTTATTTTTACAAGGATGTACTTATATTACTTCGACATATGTATTAAAGATTTCTCGAACGTATCTATAAAATTTCTTTTTTCAATCATTTTTACAAATATTGATTTATCATTTCGATATAAAATCGCATTTGATTGAACATTGCATAATTTGATATATTTTTGCAATTGAAAAATGATACTACGTAAACACGGATTACATAAACGGTCAAGAATCCAATATTTTAGCTGTACATGTTTTTTTTTTTTTTTAATGTGCCAAGATGACACTTTGAAATATGCATCTCACATATATAATATTTCTATTTTCTATTCTTTGCAACCTGAAAATTTAATACCTCGAAAAATTAAAAGTTTAGCAAAATAAATCACAGTTTTTTGCGCGATTAAAGCGATCGAAGCAAAAGGAGAAATTATCTGAGAATTATATGTTACAGTATATTGAGAGGATGATACAGAAATAATAACTCACTGGTTTTGCTAATATATTTAGTAATGTTACATCAAACTTCATACTGACAATGAGAGTTCTGACGAGTAAACAGGTGTCGACGAGGCGCAACGAATTTATGGCGAAACATCGCGCTATCCGCTAAACGACCTTGTTAACAAACAACAACGATTAACCAACAGAAAGTTTCTTCGAGCCGTCCACATCGCGGCTGTCGTTGATATAATTATCGCTACCTATTATAGCTGCTAATGTGTTTATATTATCAAATCGCCGTCAAAAGACAATTAACTTGCGCAAATTCAATCTCGAAAGGCTTGTCGATCATCGTGAAATTTTGATATTCACATCTGCTCACGTGCTATCATAATTAATATATCGGAGCATGTAGGTGAATAAATATATATTGTATTAGAACACTTTAGATTTATTATAGTTTTTAGTTCTTAGCCATTTATATAAGCCCTATTAAACTACTTTTACTTGATTTATAATTTGCGACGGATTATATTCAGGACAGAATATTTATAAAATTCTATTTATAGTTTTATGTGTTACATAATACAGAGGAAACCTAGAAAATTGAAGAAATAGGACATATATATATAATACACACGCACATTGAATGAAATGAAATTATAGATAGATTTCTGTTTTGAATTTTATCGCGAATTATATAGATTGTCTAAAATCAGCTTCAAATGATCCAATTTAATTCACGATAGAATTCTATTTATAATTTCAATATATATCACGTATGATGTAGAAAATTCATTAAGAAAGCAAAATTAACACACATACAAAGTTAACACAAATGTTGTATAGATTAGACACACATACATTAAGATATATATATATATATATATATACGATGCATAAAATTGTGAACACATTTTGAATCTTATCTGGAATTATGTCGTGTAAAAAAAAAACAGCCTTTAATGCGTAAAAGCCAACTTTTTTATCCGAGGCACAAGCGAAATTTTTCACGGATTTCCGTAGTGGGGTCCTTTTTCCTGATGTTGATTATCGCGAATGAAACCGAATCGGCCGGATTCAGGATGCCAATGTCCGGTGTCCGCGACCGGAAGTCAGCACGACGACATGGATACGACGAGCGATCGAGTTACGGTCAGCGTACGTTATATTACATCACGAGCTTGAGGAAAGATTGTTGGATTGAAAAAAAATCATTACCCGGTAGAGTTCTTTTTATTTCTCTTTCTTTTTTTAATATTATTCTTTTATCCTCATTTAATATTGCATTGAGTACTGAATGCAAAAATAGGTGTGATTATTTTTAATTATACAATTAATCAGAAATTCAATTCATATAATAAATTCATCAAATTATTCCTCATTTATTTTTGATGAAAATGGAATAAAATTATAATTAAATAAATTTTAAAAGCATCGGACCAAAAGGACAAATAAAATTCTATAACCGTTGTATCTTTTTTCATTTTTTCTCAAGCTTAGATGTTACATTTTTTTCTGCAGAACGCAATAGAATTATTGATGAAAATATATATATATATATATATATATATATATATATATATATATATATATATATATATATATATATATATATATTTATCAAACCAAATATACATTTATCTCGCTGATCTAAAATCATTTATTACTGCGTTTCGTGGAGCCGTGCCGTCCAATCTTCATTTGTTTTCCGCGGTTTTCTTTTTCTCTCCTGGTAAATGAAAAATTATCATCATGTATACAACTAACCTTACTTGTGTTACAAGCACATCGTGCATCGTAATTCTGCCAAGAAAGTCGCTGTCACATTCTTATCTGCAGATCTCTACGTGTGCTCGTGAACTTTCGCTTCTCCGTTAATCACAGTTTGTTTACAGTCTGAAGTAATGATTATAGATATATTGCTGATTTTTGCGCTAATTTTCATAGAGAAACTGTGATACGCATATACAATATTCTTGAATGATTTTGATCTAAAAAAAATTTGGTGCTAATTTTTTGTATAAATTACGTAACATTTAAAAATAATAAAATAAAATAAATTTTTAAATCAGCTACATTGATTGACTTATATAAAATAATTACGTCACAACGTAGATTATTTACGATCATCATTATCAATCAAAAATCAATCTTTTACTGCTTTCAAGTTAAATAATTTAGGTAACACTACTCTTTGTTACATCTTGATACATATTTATCTTATCTAATAAAATAATATGTTAAGTGCATCTTAATATACACTTAATTTTTATACACGTGTTTTAAAAAGCGAGGAAAGCGTTATATTTAAGAAATCTTGGAATTATATATCGCACGTTCTAACATGACATAACATGATAAGGCAAGTTTCTTATCAACAGCAAAATGCGGTCATTCTTAGTACGCAACTCACTCACTTTTCTTGTATTCGTTTAACGTGTGGTTAAACGTTACACGTAATTTTAATTATATAAAGTATAATAAAAAAAACACGGAAAATATATTGAATGAAAAATGAAATTCTTTAGATACATTATTATTGCATTACAAAATCTTGACTTAAAGATTTTTATTTTAATATTCTTAATAAATAATATTTGAAAATCTTTTACTCATTTACGTTTTAATATAATATACGAAAGAATAACGTTGTATATCATAAAATTAAAATTATATAAGTAAAATTAAATATCACTGTTGAAATATAAGTCGTTGAATAATTAATCTCTTAATATGTTTTTCTTCTGAAGTATACGCTATATAGTTCTTTTTTGTGACAATACGTATGTCCTATCCTAGAAAATTCAAAATGAGCAAGCGACGTGCAAAGGCGGCGAGGTAGAACAAAAATCCGTGGTGGAAGAAACGCTACTCCGCATATATAATACTTTATTCGTTACAAAGAATTAATCGATTTCCATCCCACGCTTACGTACTATGTACATCGGTAATCCGTTCCGCAAAGTTCCGCAAATAGGAAAACGTGATTAATCGAGATTTGCTCGGACATCCTTTTTTTCTGAATCGTCCGCGTGACGAGACGCGTACTTTGGGATTATTCCGAATTCGGAGGCATGCTCTCGCCGGCATGATTTCCTGTATGAAAATTCAGTGGGGTTTTCTAGAATTTCGAAGATTTACCCGAAAGCGGAGTAAAAGCGGAGGAAAAGGAGAAATTAAGCGTGAATATACAAAATTTTTTTTTTTTTTTGTAATATACAAAAAAAAAATCCTTGATCTTTTTATCGAAACTGGTATAATCTCGCTCTATCAACAGAGAACAATCAGTAATAATTAACAAATTACGAATAATTTGTAATCCTTTGATTGTATATACGTTGACTTATCATATAAAAACAACTATCTCTAATATTTCACTTTCTCCTATATTATTACAGATTTATTTAGCAAAGATTCTGAGGATAAAATTAATGAAAATCAGAATCTTTATTTTTGTTTCCTTTTAATTTTTGTAAGTTTCAATTCAAACTCCAGGCCCAATTATAAAATAACGCGAGCATCCTCAGACAAGATAAGTATTTAACATAACGCTCTCGTGGGTTCGCCAACCGTGAAAATCAACCCCAGCCAAAATCACTTTCCCCCTTCCTCGCGTATCGATCCTGGCTCGCGTATCAATCTCTATCTCCCTTTATCTCTCTCTTTCTCTCTCTCTCACACACACACACACATACGTACACACCCCTCAAAACGCACACGGATTAACGTGCCCTCGTTCTGTTCTCGCATTGCAGGTACAAAGCGAATCGTTGCGTGAGCGGGGGTGGTAGCCGCGGAAACGGGGCGACTGGCGGTACCGGAGGCGGTTCAGGTACTGCAGGCGGCCGCGGCGGCGGCGGGGGCGGTGGTAGCCCCGGTAGGGGCGACGGCGGCGTCGGGGGAGGAATAGACGGTGGCGTGGTGCCTACTGCACCAACGACTACCGGCCATCACCACCACCACCATCACCATCATCATCACCTCACCACGACTACCACGACTACCACCACCACCACCACCTGCGGCAACAGACATCACAGGCACAAACTGCCTGCCAGCAAGCAGTGCACCGAACACCGTCACCACCCCCATCACCACCGGCATCACCCACACCATCGCTCCCATCACCGGGGCATGAACATGGGCCAAAAGATTTCAGGTCAGACTTCACGAAAGTACCGCGCTACATGCGCTCGAATATGATGATTGCACACATTCCTGCAATTGATGAAGGAATAAATGAATTTTTGTTCTAGTGAAATGGCAGAAAATTGTGATCATAATTTTATTTTTTTTTTCCAATATATAAATTGTCACGGTTAATTTTTTAAATTATTGTTTATGAAAAGTAATTAAATATTTTTATTTTAATATTAAATTGCAAAATTTTTATTTTAACGTTAAAATAAAAATTTTAAGACTCTGAGAAAAGAGAAAAACATAAAAGGTAAAAGGGACTTTTATTAGATGTGTAAATTAATTCAGTGCCCCCTTAATTTTACTCATTTCGAATGATTACTTTGAATTTACATTTATTTTCTTCCCTAATGCTTTGAAGTGTTGCCATTTATGTTCATAAAATTAATTTAATATAGCATTTAATAGCCATCTATAATATAGCAAAGTAAATGACAACTTCATAAATTAACAATGATTACCATGGCTACCGCGACAAAGAACATATATATTAAGCATTGTATATTTTTATCTACTAATTAAAAAAAAATGTTGCTGAAGCTACCAATAGGATTTATACGACTTTTAAAGGTATAATGAAACATGCAAAAAATATGCGAAACAAAGCTTGTTTGGAAACAACACTGCTATAAGGTTTAAAAAGATGTTACAAATATGATGTATGTAAAAAAGAGAAATATGTTTTCATGTTAAGTCCAGACGTAGAGATCAAATTAGAATCTGAACTACTCAACTAATTGGCAGAGATTTTTTTGTTAAAGTGGCAGAATTAATCCAAAATATTGAAAATGTCAATGTTGTATCTAGTCTGTTACATATAAAGTGCACTTTCTTTGATCACGATTTTATATTAAAATCAGAATAGTATCTAGACTTTAATTTTTGACGGTGTCTATTCAAATTGAACGAACGAGCATGAAAAAATACTTTAATTATTAATATTTTTTATGTTTTTAAATAATTATATTAAATTTTATATTTTTTATAAAATTATTAATTAAATAACGCTTCTTTACTAATATTTGTTTACTTTATCTGAAGCTGACTTTATGTAGACGTGTACCAATCGTTTTTTTCCGTGATTATATTTATGCATATATTGTTATAGCTTACAATTTAGTATGAAGTTCAGATGAAGGAGATAAAAATAAAAACAAAATATCTTTCTCATTTGCCTTAAAGAATCTTTGTCTTTCTTTCGTTAAAGATTCTGTCTAGAAACTTTTAAATTAGAATCTCGATTAACTTACTAATATCGCTATCTTTTTTGTTACGTAGTTGGACTCTTTTAAAAGTACATCTTATCTTATCTTATCTTTTCTTTCTGATCATAACTACATAGTTTATAAAAGCTATACATACATGTATAAAGTGCGCTTTTCTAATATTTATTTTCATTGTGTTATAAAAGGTCTTCTCGGCATATGTGTTAGGCAATTCTTCCTTATATATATATTTAAACGATTAAAGATGTCATGTGTATCATACATGTATCATGTACGTACATATTTTTTGACATTACATTGTAAAAAGTAACTGTGGACAATGGGTCTAAAGTTTTCCTACAGATACACTGTCCGAATTTTCAGAAGAGTGAATTTTGAAACATTCTGAATTTTCACAAAAATAACTCTAATAATTAAGACAAATTATCTGAAATTTCTCTCAGACCCAGATCTGAAAGTTCAGACAAAAATATGTTGAATTCTTAGCATCTTTATGCAGTGTATATTATCATGTGTCATACTATGTGTAGATTATACTCATAAACGGATTGAGATTATGTCCATACTTGCGTACGTGTATGTGTGTGTGTGTGTGTGTGTGTGTGTGTGTGTGTGTGTGTGTAGACTAGAAGGTTTTTCTAAAAGGATTAACTCACCTGAGGATTAACTCACCTTACTTGAAGCGTTCATCGAGGGTCAAGGTCCTTGACCGCGTATCATTTTACCTATTGTCAGGTAGAGCAGTTTGCACTCAGGTAAAACACCAAAACTTAGATCAGGTTCTTTAGCCGGGATATCTTGTTTTTTCAAGATAGATAAGACTTTCTTTTAGTGTGCTTTTTAAAATTTTGTTCTATTTAATATTTTTATAATAATATTTATATTTCTATCGATAATAAAGATAATGAAAATATTTAATATAACTGATAGAAAACAACAGTTAACTAGGAAAGATAATTTGACAGATAAGAAAATTTACATTCTGTTTGTTTAAAATAACTTGCGCGATAAATAAACATTATTTACATCTCATGATGAAACAAATTATTTTTATATACATATAATGAAACGTAATAAATAATTAATTTAATTCGTATTTACAATAAACTTAAAAAATAATATATCAAATATTTTTACTCTCTTTATATATGAAGAAAATTGGGGAACACGAATATCAATTGTCAATTAAATAATCAATTAAATAACTTTGCTTTTTTCCAAGAGCTGATTTATATTCTCAACGAGATGCCTTTATCATCAGAATTCATTCGTCATACTAAACGCAACCAATGTATAGACTTACGACTTACCTATGTATGCCGGGTAAACTTTTGAAGAATTTATTTTTCTTCAACAGTTCCATCCGGTTTCGTAAGAAACCCGCACCGGCTGAATGTCGTCATCCATCTATAGATGTGACTTTAAACAGTCGTTGATTGTAACTGAATATCGAATGTATGATAAAATAATTCGTAAAAAGAAATATTACGAAAATATTCGTCGGATAGTCAAATAAAAAATTTCAAATTCCGATTTGAGAAATTCTGTCCGTAGACACACATTGTTTTCTTACCCTTCGTAGGGACACTGAGGTCTTTGAACTTAGGATTTTCCTCGACTTAAAAATCAGAAATCTTTTCTGATTTTTCAGGCGTCTAGAAAGAAAAACCCTTAAGGGGTTTGAGGCGTCTAGAAGAAAAACCCTTAAGGGGTTTTCTTTCTAGACGCCTGAAAAATCAGGTAAGATTTCTGATTTTTAAGGTAAGAACTTAAGTTCCAAGACCTCAGTGTTCCAAAAAGGGTAAGAAAACAATGTGTGCCTACAGACAGAATTTATTCAATCGGAATTGGAAATTTTTTATTTGACTATCCGACGAATATTTTCAAAATATTTCTTTTTACGATTTATTTTATCTTACATTCGATATTCAGTTACAATCAACGACTGTTTAAAGTTAATACATATATAATATAAAAATATATGATTTCACTTAAAGTTGCAAATGCAATCGATAAAGAATTATTTCTCTTCGTTTCGTCGTGCGATCATTATTTGAATCGTCCATCTTTAATTTTTCAATGGTTAAATTATATCGTCGTCGGGGTTCAGCGCCTCTGCGAAGTAAAGACCATCCTTGCTAATTACTTACCGCATACAACGATTCTCATTAAGAGACTCACGGATCCGCGGACAATTCCCTCTCTAAGAATAATCGTTGCTTCCATCAACCTATTCCTCCTTTTCCTTTAACAAGGCACTTTTATCTCTTTCCTCAAAATTTTGAACTCAGATCAAATGGCAATGACCTTTTTTCTTGCAAAAGAATTTCCTCTCTACTGGCTTCCTTTAAAAATTTCTCAAAATTTTCACAAAAATCTCGACAACAAATAATGACACAAATATTCGTATTTGGAAAGTGGCTTTTGTCATCAATCATAAACCGTGACCAATTCTTCGGCTTCGCTATGATCGAAAATTTATGATTTGAGTTCACATTGTAGAGAGCACGAATTTAAACAACTTGAAATACTAAAGGCGACGACAAAAAGGAAGAATAAAAAAAAAGGACCTAATGCGGATATGTCTGGCAAGGGACCGTCCTGAAAGGGCCCTTTTCGTTGTTCCTCATGCCTCTCCAGACGCGACCCTTCAAGAATGACTGCTCCGATATCCTAGGAGGTCTCGAGACGCGGGAACAGCTGCCGAGGCAGATAAACCAGGGAGAGTTTGTGTCAGCCAAAGAATGTTGGAAACTACCGTCGACCTGACATTATTTCTCTTGGTCTTTCTCTCTTATCCTTCTCCCATTTTCCCTCCTTTCTCCCCCATATATCTGCTTTGTCGCTGAATCTTCATCGCATTCTAAGCAATATCTAACCATATCGCCTCGCAAACGATATCTGAATCTCGAATGAGTGTTTATCGAGAAAACGCCAGCATTATTTTCGTCCAGCAATATCGTTTTTCACGATATCGTTACTTTTCACATATGTTGGTAAAAATATCAATCTCTCCTTGAATCTATCAATGTATAATTCTCTTCGAAATATAGAGTATTCCAATAATTTTTTCTTTTTTGTGTATTCCACTATTTTTATTTTTATACTTAATATGATAGATGTATAAAAATTCCTTAAAATAACATTATATGGTTTGACGTATAACACATTATGCATGTGACTTTTTTCTTTAATAAAATATTTTCATCGAATAATTATTGGATTTTCTTTAAAACAAACTATATACATATATGTTTTGTTTATTTTTATCTGTAAAGCTCAATAAGATAAATTTAATGATGTAAGATAAAAAATATTTTAAGTATTATTTGCATTATTAAATTTTGACTTTTATATCTTGGATATGTTGCAAATATATACATATTTCATGAAAGAAATTCTTGGCATTTTTTAATAAAATATTTTTAAAATATAAAAAAAAAAAAAAAATCTTCAATGATCATTTTCCGAGATTTTGTACACCTGACAACAGTAAATCATATAGTTGATAACCAAAGAAGATTAGAAATTTTTGTATGAAAATAAGCTGGATCTCTGAAATGAATTTTTTCGTATTTATCAAGATTTAATTTTGGAGAAATTTATTTTTGATAATTCATCGAGCACATATACTTGATTTGATTTCCCCAAGTTATTATATTTATTGCATCATTATATCTATCTATTACAAAACACAGACTATCTTAAATCAATGTATATTGTTTTTTTATCATTATATTATATTCCGTTCCCCGAGATAAAGCATGATAAAAGAAAGAAATAACTGAAACAGGTTATAAATAAAGTTGCACAAATTGATAGAAGTCAAATTACTTTTCAAAAATAATATTTACAAACACGAGAGAGAGAGAGAGAGAGAGAGAGAGAGAGAGAATGCCATAGAGATAATAAAGTTAAGTTAAACAATGAAATCTTCAGTTCTACAACATGCGGGTTACCTGATCGACGTGTTTTTCAAAACAGAAGGTTTTCACGAAAATATTTTGTCATACGTTCTTTGTCTTCGGTATAAAAAAAAAATTGTCTCCTTTCCAATCTATCTACATGTGTATTTCTCTCTACAAGCGTTCCAAAGTCGCGAAAACACTCAGCGTCCAAAAAGAAAACGTGATCATATTCGATTTGTTCCACTCCTTACAAAAGGTTCCTATAATATAATTATATTCTGTATTAAAAAAAAAAAAAAAAAAAAAAAAAAAAGTACGCCATATGTATCTCACATGGACCAGGACGTTTACATTAGACTAGTATAACGTTTGGCTAGAACTTTGCCCGCAAATAATCGAGTCGATTAACGAAGATAATCGTGAAAAAGATGGTAAAAACTAATTTGATTTATTTTCTTGTACAGGCGGCGTGAAGAGCATGAGCCGGGAGAGCGGTGCCGGAGCCGGCGGCGGGGTCGGCGTCGGCGGTGGCAATAACACGACGTACACGCGGTCGGTGATACCACGGGAACTAGCGCAAGACTTTGCAAGACCGCCGCGTCTGGATGTACTTCTCGACATGCCGCCTGCCTCGCGAGACACCCAGGTTCATCACAGTTGGAACGCTGATGACCGTAGCCTAAATATATTCGTCAAGGTAAAGCGCTATGTTTATATATATATATATATATATATATATATATATATTTACAAGATGGTTAATTACGACTTATTATTAGTTATTATTACTCGGTATTTCTTATAAATGTAAGTCTTAATAGAGTCCAGTCTCTAGCAGTATGAAAAATTGATATTTTTTTAAGAATATTAGATATTGATGTTTTATTATATGTGTTTTTTTTTTATTGATGTATAAACAGTAATAATAGTCAATATTTTTAGATCTTGAATATTGAAGCTTTTTCTTTGTTCAATAAAGCCTGTGTGTTATAATATATTTTTGGGAATCTAGTTACATTAGAAAAAATCGAGAAATAACAAAGTAGTATCATTTAAAAATTAGATATCTCAATTTTGAATTTTTTTTATTTCAGAGAAATATTAAATATTAATTTTTTTAATTAATTCTAATTAAGTATCTCAAAAATTCTACAGAATAAAACTAGACTGAATTTTTTTAGTTAATTATAATTACGTTTAGAGGCTCGTATATCGAACAAAAAAGCTAAATATTTAAGATTGAAAAATACTGTTTAAATATCAATAAAAACCTATATAAACTGTCAAAAATATCAATTTCTAATATTTTTGAAGAAAAAAGTCTAAAAATCATATTTTTCATATTTTACTAAAATAGCTGAATCCTTAAAGTAAAGTGTGCTTCTGAAGGTAACATTTTCCTAAGTTGAATACTATTAATTCGCTCGATTTGCGTTATTATTCCTAGGAGGACGACAAGTTGACGTTTCATCGACATCCCGTTGCGCAAAGTACAGATTGCATACGAGGGAAGGTGGGATACACCAAGGGCATGCATGTATGGGAGCTTCAATGGAGCACGAGGCAACGAGGTACACACGCGGTGGTTGGAGTCGCTACGGCGGACGCCCCGTTGCATAGCGTTGGATACCAGAGTCTAGTGGGCAACAACGAACTTAGTTGGGGTTGGGATCTCGGTAGAAACAAACTCTATCATGATTCGAGGAACAATAATGGTGTAACGTATCCAGCCCTTCTGAAACCCGACGAGACGTTCATTGTTCCTGACAAATTTCTAGGTAAGCGATTTTTGCATGATTATCGTGTACAAAGTGTCTTACAGAAAGATTTTTGCTATATAAGATTAATTATAAAATTATGTACTTTATAATATGCTATATTAATAAGTACATCGTATAATATATACAAACATATATATAACTTGTATGATTTCTTCACAGTGGTCCTCGATATGGACGAAGGTACGTTAGCATTCGTAGTAGATGGTCAGTATCTTGGAGTAGCCTTCAAAGGGCTGAAAGGAAGGAAATTGCATCCTATTGTGTCTGCCGTTTGGGGACACTGCGAGATCACAATGAAATACATTGGTGGACTTGATCGTAAGCAAACGATTTATAAAGTAGCTAAATATTAAAAAAGTTTCATTTTTTAATTAGACATTTATTTTTCTGCAGCCGAGCCTCTGCCTCTCATGGATCTTTGTCGAAGAGTGATTCGACAGCAAATTGGAAAGTACAGACTAGAGGAAAAGATCAACGAGCTGAATTTACCGCAGACGATGAAAACTTATCTGCTCTACCGGGACAGAAGGTAACCACCGAGTGAATCTCTTCAAGATTCCACGATTATGATTGCGAATATCATCATGTTGCAACGTTGCCACTATTACGCGACCGTCCGTTATCTTCTCGCATGCCACCAAGAACAGCAAACTCTTAACCGCACGTCTCCATTATTAATTAAACGCACGACGATCAACAATCTGATGACACGGGTCATGCGACAACGCGCCGAGACACGTCTAGTACCTCGAGAAGACACGCTGAGACACCGACGCCGGAATACCACACTGATAACAACTCGTGGCGCCCTTATCAGGACAAGTCACGAGGAACAACATTCTCCTCATCATCGTTATTGTCATCGTCGATGACTTTACCTGGATACAGTTGGCAAACAGAAGAAAAGGAAGCGGCTTTAAAAGAAAACATTCTGAATTTAGATGATACTATTGTGTTTTATGTCGTATACAATTCTATATCGCGATAGAATTAAACATATTTATTGATAATTAGAATTATTCCGAGAAGCGGCGATTTCGATGGTACTCGCATCGACAGATGCGACACGCATGTGCATATTGTACGATCTTTTTCTTCAGTATCCACTTTGCCAACGTATGAAACGTTGATGAATAGAATCGCGATATAGCGATTTGATGTGGCAATTTATGCGAACTCGGAGACGCGCGGTCAGAGAAGGAAGACGAAAGGTTATGCAAAAACACGAAGAGAGACTACAAGCAAGCAGTTGACCAGTAATAAAAACTAGACTTAATCAAGCCTGGGAGGCTGATAGGGATATGTCATTTGCTTACAACGGATTGATCGACAGTGGACAGCAGGTTTGCTTTAGTCCGGTCGCAGCAGAAGAACTGGTGAAGCAACAAAAAAGCTAGAGAGACATGAAAGCTAGATAAGAAAGTTAGAAAAGAAAGCTGGAAAATATACATAAAAAAATGATGGAGGAAAAAGAAGAACAAGAAGAAGAGAAAAAAATTTTTTTACGATGAGGAACGATACTCAGCGAAAAATGTGACCTTGATCGCACGATTAAACGTGGAATGATTATTTGAATCAATTTGAAAAAGTGTGTATAGTGAGTATATCGGGCAGCCACCTTCCAATAGACTCATTTTTCAAGTATTTTCTAAGCATGCTAGGTCTAATAAAGTGGTGTGTGCGTGTATCATGGATGGATATAAAAGAAACAGAAAAGGACGACGAGGGAAAGAAATACGGAGAAAGGAGAACAAAAAAGTATAACCCTGCCATAATCTTTTCTTTAGCAGTGTTCGAAATGTTAGACATTACAATTGCGAATTCTGCGATGGAGGAATTTCAGTGATGGAACGCGACAAATAGAGGGTAAGCATCTGAAACTCGCGCTGTGGTGAATGAATGCTTAAAAAAGACGTCTCCAAATAAACTAAATAACAAAAAGTCTACTAAAAGTCTACTACTGATACTAAAAGATAATTATCTACACGTCTAATTGATTTTAATGCGCTGTAATGACTGGCGAAAAATAGTATGTATTTAACTAATATTTAAGAGAAAAGCGAGAGTGAACACGGGCATTGGCACAAATTATTCCAAACGCGCGAATTGATAAACTGTCATGGAGAGGGCCACTATGTAGTTAAATATAATCCGATGAGAGAAAAGGAAAGGTTATACGCAAGTGTAACGCTACATGATATATCGGATTATAATTGTCACGGATTATTCGTCATAACGATCATAATAGTTACAATGAGACGAGGGCGACGATGATGCTGATTATATCGCGAGTGTGTAACTATTATATTATTAGCATGACAAAAATCTTACGACTGGTCCCTAGTATCTTTTTAACTCTTACGTTTGTCGCTTAGATTAAAGACAATGCCACCCGTCATCGGCTACGTCAACATTTGTATATAGATATATATTGATAATATTGTATGACGTACGTGTATATTGTGGACAAAGATTGTATCTGTAACTGCGGAGCAGGCAGACCGAATGCGAGAGAGTGATTTATTATGAGTATTGTTCGCCATTTCGTGCAAACGAAACAATCATTTCGCGCCAACTCATTCGGTGTAAATTTTTTCTTTCGGAGCCTAATTTAGCAGTTCGCGAAAGCATCTCGTCTTGATTTTTAACATTATTGCGTTTGCACTTTTTGCTTGAGCTCGTCCGAGACTCGGATCGCGTCTTCCAAATTATCATCGACTGTTCGTCAGCCGATCTAAGTCTCGTTAGACGTTTCTCCCTTGAATGAGTTTATCTCGCTCGCTCGTTGAATCGCTCTATCCAACAATTATCGCGGTCTGCAAGGCGGTAACAAACGATTCCGCCACATGTTTTAAAACATGCACGATCTCGCACTCGGGAGCTTTGATCGCACTAGTTCTGTGGTCCTCAATACTACAGCGCACTACATTCGAGAGTGTGGTCTATCAGCGTGTAATTTGCCTTCGCTACCTCCCGTTTTGTTACGGAGGTACGCAAAGGATACACGAATCTGCAACGCGAACGGATCGAATGACAAGGACGTGTGCGAAGATAGTTTAATCTATTCGAGGGGCTTGTTATTTCTCTATCAGCAATCAGAGAGATGATTTTAGCGAAAAAAATGATGAAAAAAGTTCTCTTTGACGGAACTCTATCTTGCATACGAAAAGAACTTCATATTCTAAGTAAAGTACATGCGAGGGAGGTATAGAAGAAAACAAGCGTTCGCGATTCGATGTACATTCATTCATACGTGTCGTTCGCATACAGAGTATCATTGTATACACGCGCGAGAAAAAAAAATTGAGGAAGGAATAATACACGCGCGCACGCGCGCGCGCACTCTGGGTAGGCAAGATTTTTTCCGCAAGAGTATACTTATTGCTACCCATTTGAAACCGACACTGTTTTATATGAATTATTGCCTATAGGGACGCATGTCACGAGCCAAGCATGAAAGAGGATAAATAGCGAGCAAATATTGTACAAAATTATTATTAATGATCAATATTAATACATATTATTACTGTAACGATCCCAGATCCCACTAGTTTAATTAATTACTCGGTCGTCGTTATCGTGTTAGTCAAATATCTACGGACATTATGATATAATTTGTGTTTTTAGTTTTTCTACGGTAGGGAGAGAAAGATAGGAGTTTGTGTGCGATCGATCATTAAAGCAATTCTAATAAGGAAGAAAAAGAAAATTTTCTTTCGTAATCTTTTAGCTCATTTCACGAAAATTATTATCTATTAGGAGAATAAGTTATGATTTTAATTAATTTCACTGAAATAATGTTTTGTATATTGCTAGTATAAACAATGAAATGAGTTGAAACATTATATTTTGCCGCCATAACGTTTTGACTTATCTACGAACATTTAACGCATCCACTTAGATTTAAAAAGATCAATTTGTAATTTTACTTTTAATAATATTTTGATGGTTTTCAATTATGATTTAATTTCTGACGAGGATAAAATTATACATGTACAATATTATAATATGTGCATATATATTTTATTTTAACATTAATTATACAGGATGTCTCATAACTAACGAACCAACGCTCGTGAACGGATAGGATACAGTGAACTGAACAAAAAAGTATTAGGTTATTTTGCGATTTTCCCAATAATTATGAAAATATTAATTAAAAACGCTTAGCGAACAATATTATACATATGTACAAGATGTCCGGTAATAATCGCTCCACCTCTCTAGGGCTGATAGAGCAGGTCAAACTGAACATAAAAGTCCTGTAATTATTAGTCATTTTCGCAATAATTATTAAAATATTAATTAAAAACGCTCAGCGTATGAGCGCGCGCCGCATATAGCGCTCAGCATACCCTGAGCGTTTTTAATTAATAGTTCAATAATTGTGCTAATCGCAAAATGATACAGGACTTTTACGTTCAATTTGACCTGCTCTATCTGCCCTAGAGAGTTGGGGCGATTATTACCGGACATCTTGTAGATATGTATAATATTGTTTGCTAAGCGTTTTTAATTAATATTTTAATAATTATTGGGAAAATCGCAAAATAACCTAATACTTTTTTGTTCAGTTCACTGTACTCTATCCGTTCACGAGCGTTGGCTCGTTAGTTATGAGACACCCTATATATGTATATATATATATATATATATATGTATATATATGTATATATATATATATATATATATATATATATACATATATATATTTTAAAGTATGACTAATAGAGATTATTTTAAAATATTGTTTTTTTCAATCATTACTTTTATTTGTGATATATAAACATATTAATTCTTTAATGATTGTTATCCATCAATTAAAGTTCGATCTTCCAAAGTTTATATTTAATTGAAATATATTTTCTTAAAATATGGAAATCAGTGTCATCAAATCACTTGATCGGATAAAATTTTTTATTTTATTTGTTTTTAAAGTAATCGTTTATGATTTAATATGATTGAAAATATAATTAAATTATATGATATCACATCTCTAGAAAATGCGGCGAAGTAAAACAGTAAATTAAATTACTTTATCTTTAAAAAAATGTACATTTATATAGAAAAAATGTAATTTTCTTGTTTTGTATATAATTTTTTTCTATAAAAAAAAAAATAAATTTTGTACAAGTATTCTATTTTATACTTTTATGCAAGTAAGCTTCTCATCTGAAGCTTACTTGCATGAAAAAATCTATAAGGATAACGATATTGAATCATATCCTGATTTTAATTTACATCGATCGATCGCGCACAATAATAATTACAGGCGAAGTTTTAATAATGACATCGCGAGAGCATCCGATTCGTTCGCATGCGCTGCGGAAAGTGTTCCAACAAAATTCGCGTGGCTCTCGCGAAAAATTAATTTCCGCGAACTGCCTGCCCACCCTGCCCTTGCAAACTACGTTGCCTCGACAAATGTGTCTAATTTATTGATGATGCGATGTATAATGCGACGATAATTAGCATGTTATTAGTTTAATCTGACAGGATAAACAAATTAGTTTAATTGAGTGCGCTAGTAATCTAAAAGGAAGATATGTAAGAAAGAGTGAGAGAGAGAGAGAGAGAGAGAGAGCGAGAGAGAGAGGGGGGGGAGAGAGAGAGAGAGATAGAGAGAGAGAGAGAGAGAGAGAGAGAGAGAGAGAGAGAGAGAGAGAGAGAGAGAGAGAGAGAGAGAGAGAGAGAGAGAGAGAGAGAGAGAGAGAGAGAGAGAGAGAGAGAGAGAGAGAGAGAGAGAGAGAGAGAGAGAGAGAGAGAGAATGAGTGTGAGTGTGAGTGCGCATCTGTATGCGTGACATATATGATGTTCATTGCGTGCATGCGTGCATGTGTGAGTGCGCTTGGTGGATACCTTTGGTATCCGCGATTAATTTTTCCTTCCGCTCTTTCGTTCCGCATTGTTATTGCTTTAGTTTCGAATTTTATCGTATATATATTAGATAGTCCAGAAATCAATTTCGATTCTCATGATAATAGTTCGACATTTGCTGTAGAATACATTATTGTTTTATAATATGTAACAACATTTAATATTAGCAGCGGGAATAAACATCAACAGAAAAGATTTTCGTAGGAATTATTTTCTTATATATATTTTCTTATTACATAATTATATGTACATGTATATATATGTGTATATATATATATATATATATATATATATATATATATGTGTGTATATATATATATATATATACACACAAATGCTATGAAACTATTGCTATGCTATGAAATATTCGATCAGGGATTAATTATTCAATGCACAATTTAGTTTTCATTCAAAAAATCTTACAGTACCTACACATACATAGATAAAATTTTCTTAAAAGATCTTGAGGAATAATTAACCTTTTTACATAATCATTTCTTGGAACAGAAGAAAGAATGATTCTTCGAAATTGTAAACATCTCGTGATATACGTTATAGAACTTAAAAAATTCTAAAATTAAAATGTACCAAACGATTATGAAATTCTTAAATTTTTTCGGAGCTATGTTTTTAACATTGACTTTAAATGATATTTATAAAGTTGCTGAGAAGTAAATGATAGAAAGTTTTTGCTACTTTTTAAATAAAATATTAATACTTTTCTAAGAAATCAAAATTTTATAAAAATAATTATAATTTATAATTACTTTGTAAATAAATTGTATATTTTGTAAATAGCTTAAATTATAAATTCATGATTTTTTTTATAAGTAAGGAAACTTTGATTCTTTTTAAATAAGAATTAGAACAATAATTTAAAAATGATTTTTTTTATCTAGAACCTACGCATATTTTTTTTTTTTAATAAAAAATATTTAAATTTAATTTGAAATATATTTATAGGAAACAAATAGAGAAAAGTGATCGAAATAAAAAAATACACTTTATCGTATATAATAAATAGAAAATGCAGTTTTATGTCTGATATAATTTTTTATATTATACATAAAATAGCATTTTTTATTTATTAATATATGATAAATACTATAATACAGATGTAATATGAAAAATACTACATATGGTAAAATATATTTTACAATCTCAGTGTTCTATTTTTCTATTTATTTCCTATCAAAATGTTTAAATAAAACATGTATTTTGTATATTTAGAATTTAGTGGATTATGTCATAAAAAATAAACTATTTACGCGATAATTTAAAATTTCACGCATAATCACCGAAATGCTGAAGCGTCAGCGAAAAATTTTTATAATATAATATATTTGCTTCTTCTTGAACCAAATAATCTCATTTTACACATTTCCGAGTGTATCGATAGTAGCGGATGATATCAGTTAATTTGATTTTATGTTATCGTCATTGCTTTCGATAACATGGAAAATAAAAATACTAGAAATTATTTGATTCAGAAGAACACATATAATTTTTTAATCAAGATCAAGTTTTCGAAAATTCAGCGTTCTTTCAAATATAAAATTATTCTTAAGTAATTCTTAATCTATATACAAGTATTCGTATTCTTCTAGTCATTCTACGTAAAAAAATATTAAAGGATGAAAATATCAAAAAGTTTATAAGATACTTTGTATTTTATCTTTCAATTTACTCATAAGATATGAAATATCTTATATAGAATATTTAAGATTTACTTCTTGATAATTATTCATTTTTAATTTTTAATTTTTGTTTGATTATTGCGTATCGTTATTATAACATTAATACTATAATCTATAGAAATTATTATTGTGTAATACTTTAATTATTAATATTTTTATATTTAATGAATTATTTTTCTAGTGAATTTGATTATTCATTTTACACCGCACTAATGCATATTAAAAGCTGCTATACATGAAGTTATTAACAATAAATAAAAAGATATAATATATACATTTTAAGTAATTAAAGTATTTTAAATAATTTAATTACAAGAAATATTGTTATTTTTTAACAAAACATACATTATTATTTTGCTATTAAAATATTTATATATTATGTCATGACATTTAAACACTTCATATATCAGTCTTTAATATGTGTTATTGCTGTGTAATATGGATTGTTAGATTTAAAATGTAAAATGACATAACATAAATACTTTTGATGATGATAAAACTTATAATAATGATAATTATAATTAATGTTTTGCTAAATAACTTAATATACAATATAAATAGTGAATCAATTATTGGATTTTATTTATTAAAAATGTATATGTATATTATTAGATTTAAATAACTTCTTATATAACAGCTTTTAACGTCCTATCTTTCAGTGCGGTAACCGAATTCGTTATTAGATTTTTGTTAGACCTCTTTTTCCTTAATTCTCGTCACGCTTTTGATTCGTGACTTTATCAAACAAATTTATGCGCAATTACAGAATGCTTCAAGATTGTCGATAAATTCATCTTGTCTAATTTTAATTATTGATTGTATTGTCATTGTTTCGAATTCTTTAGATCTTTAATTATTTTGGAAAGTCATGGGGATTGCATTTACACGTACAGTGTTTTCTTCGAGAAGTATTGTGTTCAAAGTCGCATGTTTGTCGATATGATTGATTTTCATGCTCAAAGGCTGAGATTAAAGAATTCATGGTGGTTCCATCAAAATGGAGTGCCCAGTTGCGTCTACTGTAATTTTGTCATGTATAAAGATCCTTGATAACACTGTAGAATCTGGGATATCAGCGTCGTAGTGGCTCGTGCACTTATTAAAAGCCTCTATCTTAAGCAACTTCGACCTATATTCGTCCTTTACTACCATCTTAAACGTAGATAAGATTCCTTAGGCTCTAGAAAATATAGATTCTTTCCTTTTCGTTTTTCTATTTTAAATTCCAAAACATTAGTGATTTTCCATAACATTGTACGATTGCATATGATTTACACAGTTATGATTATAGTTAAATATTTGTATGATTATACAGATGGTTTAAATAGAATAGGGCTACATCGAAAGAAAAAAATTTAATATTCAGATATATAAATTTTCCAAGTTTACTCGTTTCGACAAATTTTGATCTTATTAAATCCTATTTAGGATCTTCCATTCAATAGACAGCCACTCTGCCACTGAGCTACCTCCAGAACACACTTCTCGCCTACATATTCTTTTGATTATTACATTATTATTATTTCTTGAATATTATCAGATTCATTCACAGAATAGGCAACATTTTGTGATACAGGACACCTTAAAAGATTGTCACGTCTCATATTTTTTCGTTATTATTATTACTATTTTTATCTCTTTACTACTATTAAATTTTAAACACTACTTTTACATTTATTTAAATGTATGTATTAATATTACGTATATACGTTTTGAGATTGCAATTTGCTTTTATTAATAAATTTGGGGATATTTAACTTTAACGATAATGTGAAAATATTTCTCGAAGATATTTTAAATAGATCGATAAAATCTGAAAAATTATTGCGCCTATTTCTTTTCGAATTATTAATAAATACGGCAATATAACAAGAAAATAAAAAAATCAAAATTAGCTAAATTGAATATAGTTTATTTTATTTATATTTTATATTATCGTGTGAGAAAAAAAAAATTTGACAAAATTGCGAAAGGCAAACAATTGCAGATAATAATCGAGATAGAAGGAACAACCATATATACATAGCCATTATTTTTCTTTAATCGTTTACATAAAACCTTAATTAACGGGCGGCGATATTTCCATAAGAGTTATCAGAGTTTTTAAGTTAGTTTAAATTTAACTGTAAATTATACATATATATGCATACTAATTGCATACTAAAAAAAGATAATTCTTATATATAAATATTAAGAATCTTATATATAGTAATTAATTTTTGTCTTTTTTATATAAAATTTTGATTTTTTACAAAGGTATATTGAAAGAAAAAAGGGCTTTTCATTGCTTACGATTTTGTAGACATGGATTTTTGACAAGTTTAATCTTTTAAAAAGTCAATGTTTAAAAGAGTATCTCCGAAAATATTATTTTTTAAACAAGAAAAAACCAGATAAATAGGTTTGGTACAAATTAACTGAAACATCAATCTGCACTTTTTTATGTTGATTAAAAAAATTTATTTTTCTACAGAGAAGAGTTAATTATTTAGCGTAAGAAATCGAAATTTATTTCTGGGCAAACATTCTTATGTAGAATCATCTCTTGGCTGAACATGACATAATAGTGGTTCAGTGATTCTCTCTTCAATTTGTGTTTTAATTATCTCAACGATACTTGATATGTAATGTACCAATTAATATCGCGAATCAAATATTGGGTCATTTGCCTTATGACTCGATTTCATTGTATTTTAAAATAACACTGTCAGACAAAATTTGACTTTTTTTTGTAACACGAGTGTAAATAATTATTTCAGACTATTTTTATACTCTCTAAGCACGAATCTGATTTCAAAATTTAGCTATCACGTTACAATTCTGAGAGAAACAACGTCAAAGAGGATAAAAACGATAATTTTGAGAGTTTTTATAGCATTATAGTACTATATTTTTCTATTTTATTTCATTATTTCCATGCAAAAGCATCAACTTTTAGCTGTAAAATTTACTTTGGTTCGATTCGATATAATTTTTCATATCTCGAGAATGAAAGCTAAATTTTAAAACCGGATTCGTGTTTGGCAGGCAAAAATATGTCAGAAATTACTATTCATACTTGTATTACAAAAATGATGCCGAACAGTGTAATCAGTTGTCATGCTGAAAAAGCAAAGTTTGAAACGTCATTTATCAATTTTGATTTAATCTCGGTTTAATTAAAAGATTTTTAAAAATTCTTTTTCTAAATTTTTCTTCTTAAGACGAAAGAACGGAAAATGATAAAATTCTTCGTTTGAAAATTTTTCGTCGATATTTCGAGATCACTTTGGAGATCAGCCACGTAAATGTCACCATATGTTCTATTGTTCTTGTGTTTTAAGGCAGTGGGCCTATTTTCTGCAAATAAAAATGGAATGTAAAGATTTAAAAAATGAGAATAAAAAGTTAAAAAAAAGCAGGAAATTGAGATAGAATACGTAAAATAACGATGTAAAACGACGATGTAAAGAACCTGTTATAGATAGTAACCCAATTTTATACTAAATGACTTATAAAATTAAAACGAATACGGAAAACTCGGCGACTACGAAATAAAACCGAAGCTAACGAGAAGCCAATTTTCGAGTCGAACGCATAACAGCGTCACGTACTGACAATTATGAGAAAACCTTTCGGCATTTCTCTCGTGAGTAATGTGTATAAGAAAGAAAGAAATGTTGCGGCTCTCTTCAGCCTGACTAACATATATGAGAGCAATAAAAATCGAAGTCAAGGAATTCACGTGATCTGAAGAAACGTCGAGATTTTTCACAAGGTAGGACCTCCAATCATAATGTATTCAAGTAATTCTCTCTTATTTTCCCAGTTACAATTTGTAACTGTTGTATCGCGCATTTTCTTGCTATTTCGTATGATTGTGTAAAATTCATTTTAATTTTTCCACCGTATATTGAGACGTGGGTATTTAAAGAGAATCGAGGCATCATAAGATGTTTATAATTGTCAAATGATTACGTGTACGCTTATTTTTCTCTATTATCCGCGAATTGGCTCGAATTGGCTCTTCTACCATTATATTTTATATCATAGAGTGTCTTTCAAAGAATATTTTTCTGTATTACGCAAGCACTCGTTATGAGCCTTCTAACGTGTACGTTATAACGCATGCGTTGAATAAGAATATCAAATTTTTACAAATTCTTTATTTGTCACTTTTCTGATTATTAAAATATACGTAAAATTTTCGCTTAATACCCTTTTTTATCTCGTTATTCTTGGAACAATTACAACGCATGCGTTAAATAAATTGTTATAATAAATAGCTCTGGGCTGCATTCCAAGATTCCACCTACGGTCGGTCAACGTTGTAGGAATAGTAGCGAAACAGAGTATAAAATCAGAGATTATGCTGCTTCGAATAAATTCGTAATGGGAAATAGTAGAAAAGCGTAATGAGGAATTCAGACTGCGTTTTATTTACGGACGTATCGAAATTGAAATAGCGGAATTTGCGTTTTATAAGAACTCTGGTTGGACGCATTCTAACAATAAGCTAAGACTAAAGGGATTTAGAGGGATAATAAATATTCCTCGCCAATCTGTCTCAAAAGCGGGGATTGTAAGAGTCACCTCTAACTTACACTCTACTTTTTTTGTTTTTTTTTTTTCCAACGAACCTGCTTCCACCCACACACGATATATTACTACGCGTTTTAAAACAACCGCGGGTCTTCTACTTTAGAGAGTAGGGTTTTGTAATACAACCCTCTGGACTATTATAACAAGCGATCTCACGTCTATTTAAATGTAAGTTTTACGCGTTCAGCGTATTATGACACATTAGCGTATCATATAACTGACACATAAACTGAGATACAAAACTTATAAGTATATAATGCCTTAATGTTAATGATAATATCGGAAGCGTTATTGTATAATTAGCTGACAGGAAGGGGCGATACTTGTGGGGGAAGGAAACCAGGCCAACACACAAAATGCCGAAGACGCGATCGATGTCTCCATTTTGTTCGCGATATTTGATATTTTCTTATAATTCCAATAAAGTGAGCGAGAGAGAGAGAGAGAGAGAGAGAAAAAGAAAGAGTGTGTAAGTGAAGTGTGTCCCATAGCGAATTGCTATCTAAAATAGTTCATGCTAGATGTCGATGTTTGTAGCAGATAAAGAACAATGCAACGCAGCATATTGTAATTAAAAAAATTAAAAAGTCATTAATATCACCAGCTTTTTTTATTCACCCAGGCTTTTATATAATAAAACTATTGTATATAATACAATATATAATATATTACAAGGAACGCACATATATTGCTAAAAACATGTATTATCAATTAGTTAATTTAGTCGATATTACATTACATTCTTGTCTACAGTAAAGAAGGACAAATATTAATTTTTAAATATTATTTTCCCATTTTTTGATATAAAACAATAAATATATATAAGTTAATTTACAGACATTTTGCGAAGTTTATACGAAAAGTGGAATTAGTATAAATAAATGATATTTTCTAGCTCTTTCGACAACTAACGAATTGAATTAAATTTATCACGATCTTTAATATCTATTAAGACGTTGTCTGAAACCTTATGCATTTTTCTCATTACTGGAATGTCGCAATCTCTATAAAGTACATCACAATCGTCTCCCCGAATTCCCGCTGCTCCTGCATCCCTCACAAGACGATCCCAACCTGAAGGTGACTTGAATGAATTTTCTATATCTTTCCTACACGAAAAATAATGATGTGAATTTTTAGCGAGTATCCACGCGGATATGATTACATACATTTTCATTAAACATCTTTATCGGATGCAATTATATGAAATTATAAATTACATTCAATTTTTTTATTAATATGTTTTTTCTTCAAATATTAAACTTTTCCAACAGCATTTTCAAAATGCAACGAGCAATGTTGAAAAATATATATATATATATATAAAACAACAAAACTTACGTCAAGTGCTTCGCCAACATTTTGCCCGGCGCACCTAAATCTCTAAAGAGCTTGCGGTTCTCAAGACAGATCGTCCTTTGTATGCATCGTATTCTAGCATCGTTATTAAGAATCTCCTCTTCTTCTGGTGTCTGAAAGTTTACGAAAAGTCTTAATCTATCGTCGACGCACGAAAATTTTTGCCGCCCAGTTTGGAATTCATAATTTATCCCAGCAATTTTACCCAACCAGCAGGAACGAAATGTTTCATCACGGTGAGTAAACTTTGAAGTCTTCGGCAAATTTACTCTGTTATATTCGCGATCGAATTAGTTTCAGACTCGTTTTCTTGATAAACCTCAAGAAAACTTGAGATTTACAACTTACAACGAGTTTTTTATTTTTTTAATTTAAACAATTCTTAAAGAACTCTTTTAAAGAAAAATATTTAATAAAAATTTTCCTTTATATATATATATATGTATATGTATATATAATTATTTTCAAAATATACTGTTGCAAAGATATACATGACTTTAACTCATTAACTTTTTATACAAGAATTTTTTTTTTAAATTACACATTAATTAAAAAATTCTTATTAAATTTTTAAAATCAAATTTTATTGGATTTAAATTAATAACATTAAATAAAAATGACGTACCACTGAATGAAAATCCTGCGTAGCATAAACATCCCGTTTTTGCCTGGATGATAACAGGTCCATTATCGCATCTTTTCGTTTAGTGGAGCTAAGCGTGTTTTGTATAATCGCCAAAAGCAGTAGGAGACCAATAAAACTGACTATTACAAGCTGTTTCGATGAAGGAACGACGGAGTGGTCAATCGAGTGCGCCATTGGATATCCAATGTTGGGATACTCGTAACCGTACGGCATATTTTCGCTTCTATGATGCGGAAACGTATGGGGCACTGAAACATTTTTTGAAACACATACTATGGAAGCTCCGAGAATACGACGAATCCAATTTTAAAAATGCTATATATACATATACTTATAATTTATAATATTACAATATGTTAAATGAACAATTTTACTAAAAAAAAAAGAAATAATTATTTTTCATCATTAAAAATGATGAAATTAATATAGCAAATGAATGTCCAAATTTTTGCCAAAAATAATATATACATTTTAAATTTTGACATCAGTATTGTTTTGTTTAGTGAATTTAAAAAATCTTTAAATGTAAATAAATCTAATTGAAATTTATTTAATAAATTCTCACAATGATCAATTTCTTGACAAAAGATCGCAGAGTTAAAAGTTCTTATATAATATATCACACACCATAAGTATAACATAATAAAATATACGAAAATAGGTTTTTTGTAACTTCAATTGCAATAATTTCTCAAAATTGTAATATGATTAATTTGATAATTTCAGAGTCATGTTTATAAAAAAATATAGGAAATTATAGGAAATTACTCTCTTAAGTTCGGAAAAAAAAAATTTTTATATCGAATTATGTAATTCTATCAAATGTTTTTCAACTGCTTTCATAATATCACTTCCTAAATAGCTACTCTTCAATCAATTACTTTCATACAAATCGGACGGTTTGGGATGTGTATCCTTATTTTCTAAATGAACTCCAATTTTCCAAGAAACTACAGACAAATGTTGTGCTTGAAACGCACGTTATTTTCCTCGCATCTATAAGCAGTACGAACAACACACACTCCAATTCCAAAATGATGTCTCGGCTTTGTAGCGCTAACGCGACGACCGAAGCGCGACACGTTGTGCTCGATTATAGCCTCGCACAAAGGATAAGTGATCAAACGACACCGTCTTAGCGTAACTAAAATAGAAAAATCTTTACTAGGGAAAAAGTAATCCGAGGGCATGATCGGCTGCGGCTGCGGCTGCGGCGGCACCATGAGGGTCGTAGGGACTGCCCGCGTCATCATATCCGGTTGATGGGCCGGCTCGATGGGCTTGCTCCCCATGGACATCTCCAAAGACGTGCCATTTCCGTTAGGCGGGAACATCATGGTTTTCGTTGTATCCTGGGCGGCGATTAAAACCGCGAACGTGCCGAATAATACCGGAAGTATCGTCATCCTTCGGGGGGGACACTCTCGGCTCGAGACGCGGAAACAAACTTGCGAACGATTCTGGGAACGCCGCTAGGATCGTCAATCGACCTTTTATCCGAGAGTACTTCTGAATGTATCGTCGGAATACTCGGTCGTGTATATGCGAACAACGACATAAATGGAGTCGGGGATCTAAACGGTAAAAGAGCCGCTCGGGGTCGCGAGCGGATTCCTTTTTCGTGACCGCACCGAATTCGACACAGTCGAGACAACGAAAAAAATAGCGCAAATGATTTCGGGAGAAACGACCGGGGCGATCATTCGGCCCGTTGAACTGTCTGATGAGTTTACGGAGTCGCGACCGTCGCAATGAGCTAAAATACACTTCGTTCTATTGTGCCAGGAGGATGGCGTTTTTCAGAAATAGCCTTTTTCTTTCTTGTCGAGGGAATAGCTCACAATTGTATGGATATTTTCAAGGCCCGAGGTTCATTCTCAGGGCGATTTTTCGAGGAGTAATAATTGTTGACTATCTCTAGCAAAGAGGGAAAGTTAGTACTACTAACAAAAAACTTGTTTTAAACTATATTAAGTAAAATATATTTTACTTAATATTTTTCTTAAAAATTGACCAATATTTTTGAATTAAAAAAATATGTTTTTAGATCGTTTGATCACTCAACGTTCATATTTCATTAAATTCATATATTTTCGCGTCCTAAATTCGTTTGCTTCGGAAAAGTGATGTGCTCGTAAGATTGTTAAATCCTTTCGCGATGTTTTCACTGAGCGCGCAATCCAACCTTTATCCACGACAATTTCTATTTGAATAATTTCGAGAAACTTGAATGCTGCGATCGAGAACGTTTTGTAGCGATTATGAGAAATCCAGAAATGACAAGGAAAAAGTATTTTGACCTCGTTGTGAAATGGATGATGGAACTTTCGCGTCAATTTACTACTGAATTATTAAAGCCCTTGCTACTGATCTAAATTAAAATGCTACAAGAAAGAGAGAGAAAGAATGTGTATGTGGAACTATGTTGCATACAGATATTCTAGTAACGAGAGAAGCGACACGAGAGAGGCGATACGAAGGGTAAATCGGCTGGTTCGGCTAGCTGTTAGAATGCAAGGGGTTGCTATGGCGATGGGACAGCAGGAGGTGGGGTAAAGGGAACCTGGGAGAGTTTGTCTGTCTGCAGCCCTTCTAAAGGGGATGACGTCCTTCGTTCTATAGCTTCTACTCGTATAATCACTCGTCAGATATAACGCAACTTTAAATGTCTATAAAGCAATATTTTTCTTATGGCATGTTTTATCTTTCTTTGCTTCCCATTCAATAAATACTATACATATACGCAGAATATTTCGTAAAGGGTTGACTGTATGTAATCATGTCCTTCTCATCAAAATCACAAACAAAATAGTTTCTATAAAACATATTCTTAACAAACTTTGTTAAAAAGTTAATGTAAATTAAGATTAAAAAAATAAATTTCGATGTTAATGTAATACATGATACTTATTTAATAGAATTTTCAAAAAAAACATTAAGTGAATTTAAGTAATAATCTAACTTAGAAGGTACTACTTTCATTGCAATTTAGGGCCATGACACACGGATCCTTCTTTTAATCTTAACTTGGAATTAACTTTTTAATGAAGTATTTTAGAAACATATTTTAAAGAAGGGAACTTTTTTGTTTGCCTTGGAAAGAACATAATAACAACACATAGCCAGCTTAATCTTTACGAAATATCTTATATATATATGTGTATATTACGTTAACGTCAAAATTTATTTTTTAAATCTTAAATTACATTAATTTTTTAACAAAGTTTGTTAAAAATATGTTTTATAGGAACTTTTTTGTTTGTGATTTTAATGAGAAAAACATGATTACATACAGTCAACCCTTTACGAAACATTAATGTTATGCATATATATATATATATATATATATATATATATATATATATGCATGCATAACATTAAATTACATTATTCTTGCCATGTAATTGTATTTATACATATATGTAATATTTATTAGAATTACTGAATTTTTTTTTCAAAAAAAGATTTTATTCCACAAATCAGAGAAAAGATTTGCAATACATCTATCAGCATATATGTTTAAAAGATGTTTATAAGAAATTCGCAGGATATTAAAATATGTTTTAACATTCTATGGATTTCTTATAAACATTTTTTGAATATGTGTGCTGTTAGAGATTATTTCAGATTAATATGTTTTTTAGTAACAATAACACTTTGAGATAATGTAGTTCCAAAGACAAGAATACTTTTGCAGATGAGCATCTAAAGCAGACGGATTTTTTATTATCTTGTACAGCTCGGTTAATTTTGCAGATAATACAAAAGAAAATAATTCACGCTCTAGAGGTATATCATACCACCCACTTATACTTGTCCACCGTCGCGACATGGTACTTTGTCCATTATTTACACCTAAGATTCTCACAGAGATTTTCATCTTGCTAACTTGTAAGAAGAGCTTAGTTTTTTTTAACCGTTAGAGGGCAAAAAATAATTACGATGAAAAATGATGAATATTATAAAGCAACATAAATGCAACTTGCAATAATCTTAAAAGATCAAAAATATGATTGTAGAATAAATAATAACAAAACAACAAAAAACAAAAAGAAGAAATATTTTATAGAAATAAAATTGAAGAATATGAATTTCTTGAGAGACTTGAGAATTATACAAATTTTATAACTTTTTATTTATATTTTAATATTATTACTTACTCCTATATTTTTTATTTTGTGTATATAAATGAAGTATTTTATGATGTAATACATAAATTAAAAAGCACTTTTCCAAAGTCATTTTGCAAAAATGTATAAATGTGATATGTTATATATATATATATATATAACACAAACGCAAGTTTATTATTTAAACAATTTATGTGATTTGTTGTATTACATTTTTTTAAATATTTGATTTATAATTCGATTTTCCGTTTTCGACAAATTGAGATGTTCTAATTTATTTACTTTAATTTTTCCACCGTGCCATTAAGTATTTGAAAAGAATCGAATTGGTATCATATAAGATTTTTATAATTGTTTTTTTTATTGCAGAACTATTCGATACGAGCTTTCTAACGCATATATTATATTTGATACGCCCTTTTTTCCCTCGTCATTCTTACGATTACGATGCATACGTTAAATAAATTATCGTAATAAACAGCTCTGGGCTGCATTCCAAGATTCCACTCACAATCTGATTCAGACAGATTTGTAATGAGAAATAGTAGAAAATCGTAATGAGAGATTTAGACTGCATCTCGTATACGGACGAATCGAAATCGCAATAACGTATTTGTGTTTTATGAGAACTTTCATAGTTGCATGCGCTATCTAATAACTAACAATAAAACTAATGTAAGAGAGTTTAAAGGAATAATATTCCTCGTCAATCCTTTTGAAAAAGAGGAATCGTAAGAATTACTCCTAATTGCATTCTACTTTTTTCCTATTTCTTGTTCGACAAAATGAAATATTTTAATTTGTGTATTTATTTGGAACTTTTATGGGATATTTTCTATTGAAATGATCTCATGTGGATCGCATATTTTCAATATTATTATCAAAACACCCTATACATATGCGAGTATATAGTTATGTTTGTATCTGCTACACGACCGGATCTTAAGATTATAGCGAAAAGAACAAACAGAGAATAAACAATGTACAGTATATGCTGCCATGTCGCACTGTCTATTAGCATTTCATTACGGATGACAAAAGGTGTTCTTTTTTTCAGAATCAACGAACATCGTGACTACGTATCGGGGTCACATCGATGGACACGCCGCGTGAACGAGCCGCGATTTTACGCCAACGCGACGCGAGTGAACATTATATTTTTAGCTCGCTTTTGCCACGCCGACTGACACCTGCTACTTTTTTATCAGCATCCAATAGCGAGCGTTCCTTCTCTTTCTCTCTGTCTCCTCGGAGCGGCAATCAGAGAGGTTCGTCACGCTCCATTATCCGCTCCGGAGCGACGCCCGACGCTGATTTTACACGTTTACAACCTCTCTTCAGGGCTGCGAACACCTGGCTAGAGGGGTAACGAGAACGCTGGTCGCACGGTCGATTAATTATAGAAAAATTGTGAACAAATAAGGTAAATACAAGTAGGACATGTAGGACATTATTGATTGCTTTATGTTGTTTAGCAATTCTTTTGTATATTTCGATATTTCTCGTGAATCTCATTAATATCATGCGAAAGTTATGACTTACGAGCCACACGTTTCGAACGATGTTGAGACTCGCAGGTCTTTGTTTATTTTTTTCGAAGAGACACTCTTGTTACAATCAAAATGTTGTTTCCTTCACGTTGTTAATACGAAATCTTAGCATTTAGATCGTTTAAAGTAATATACGTTAACGTATTATATATATTTATTGTTAAAAAAACACATATATTTTTTGAAAAAAAAAATAAAATAATCTGCACTTGACTTGGTTAATCTACTGTATCGCGTCTGATCATATATAAATTCTACTACTACGTATAATACGCAACTTTCAGAAAATGTTTTCTTAAAATATCTAGTTTAGAATTAATCAAACACAAAAATTCTTCCTTCAGTTTTTAGATATTCAACTAATAAAAGGATAAAAGGATTAAAATCAAACTATTTAATCAGATATTCGCTGCTTTGCATACATGTCAGAATTTAACGTCGTGAATCATATCCGGAATCTTTTTCTTGAATAAGGAATAGCTCGGTGTTAATGGGATGCGTACAACCAGAAATCGTCTGGCCGCACAGTTCAGAAATGGAATATCGTCGAGGATCCATTCGGGTCAGGTGACTTGGGAAATCCCTTAAAGCCGAGAGAGCTCAGCGGTTCCTTTTCCTCCCGCAGGAATCTATTTCCCTAACTTCGAGAAAAACCTCTTTAATTTTTCACCTCCCTCTGCCTTCACTGCGTGTTTGAATTTAATGCAATTTTATATGCATGTTTTTTTCTTACATATATATTTTTTTAATGGAATTTAATATGTAGCACAACCAATACATATGCTTCCACGATTTTGCGATCGAATTAATGAAATGAAATGCAAATTGAATCTAAGCGATATGCAAATTTACAAAATATACAGACATGAATTTTTAGTTTCATTTTTTTTTTTTTACTAACACTGCATAGGATAGTGAAAGAAAGTTGTGTCGGTCGTTAAATATCTATGTTTCATCGATATAGATGTGTGTGTGTGTGTGTGTGTGTGTGTGTGAAAATTCTCTTAGATGTATTAAAATGTTTTTCAGAGAATGTGACAGATGGCGAAACAAACATAACTAAGAAGAATTCTATTTTTCAACGCGGGCGAGAATAATATTTCTCATTATCGGACGCATTTTAAATAAGTACAAATCGATATGCGTCCGCGGTTGCCATACTCCTTGCGTGTGTTTAAAGATTTATCTTTTAATAAATAATCGTCTTCCAACTCCGCCATCTTTCTCTTTAGCGGTCAGGAATGGACCTTCATAATGAATCCTCACTATTGATCGCTACTAAATTGAGAGAAAGACCTACACATGTCCCTACAGGAAAGCCTCAACCTATTTAATTCCTGCATAACTGTCATTCTGATTATCATACATAGAGACTTATTGATAAAAAGGAATAATAGCTTAATTAAAAATAAAATTTCTTTTCTTGTTTTGTTATGTTTTTACTTATACGCGAGAGTATCGGTAGTAGTATTGTTTTTTACTTTGTTACCCATAATTATAATATTACTATAAATATTAATATATTAATATTAATATATATAAAATTTTGATCATAAATTAGGATATTATTTTTTACCTGAAAGTGTTATCTTTACAAGCAACCGTAGTTACATCAATAAGCAATGCAATTGAGTTTATTCGAAACAGCAAGTTTCGAAATACTTGAATAAATTAAAATTTCAAAATTTAATTTTTATTCATAAATCTCTTTTGTTTTCCTTTTTTACAGGATATATACAGCAATTATTAAAAAAATACGCAATAAATCACTAAATTAAAATTATTTACGGATTTTGTACATACTATATTCTCTATTTGGCTTAAAGAATTTTGATTATTTATTATTTATTATTTTATAAATGAAAATTGCTAAGAGTGTGTTATCTCACTTAAAAAAAATAAAGAATATATTACAGATATATACGTGAAAAATGTTAACTCTTAAAAATCTGGAAAATTAAGAATTCGTATATTCGGTACTGAATCTTCGCGATCGCAAAAATTGAAGGAATTTATTTCTGATTCATTGTCACGCGTGAAAGCAATGGGAATCGCGACCTTCCCCAATGGTCTCGCACATTCACGAGCGCGACGCACAATGCGACATTATTACGCGCTTCCACGCCATACGGCAGAGTCTCGCCTGGCATAGCCGGCTTGTGCTTTCACGAGTGGTGTTCTCTCAGGCCTCTATGCCACACGTGCGCATTTCCACCTGCCCGCGTCGCCACCCCTATTCATCGCCCTTCGAGGCTGCAACTACGCTGACCTTGTTCTAGCTTCCAAGAAAAGCAGGTTACGTGAAATTTTCACCCCCTCCCGGAGCACGACCTGATTACAGGGTAATTCTACAATAAAATATGCGTTACTCCGTCTTCATTTTTTATCTCTAATAGCACTGAATAATTTATAACTTTAAGTATATTAAGAATATATACGTAGAATGATCTCGATAAGATATATCCAAAGTTATATATGTAATAGAAGAAAATTGTGCAGTTTGTAGAATTATTGTTTATTTTAAAATGTATCTGAGAGAGTTAAGAGTAATTAAACTTGCACATATGTATACGCATCTCATTGTCAGCATACAAACACATACAAACTCTCTTGCGTATATAAATTCTGATATACGTTATAAATAGTTTATCGAGGCCAGAGATTTTATATGTTGGCATTTTTATATATATTTTATACAAAAATAGTTAACGTGACCTCAAAGCTGTTTTATATCAAAAATTCTGTTTTTAATTTTTCAATTAGCTTACTCATTTAATTATGGCATAAATTCAAAGAAACTTATAATGCTGTGCACTCGGAAAATAAAATTAATGATCAACATTGCCTGTTAATAAATTTACTGCATTTTATCGAATTTCATGTGGCTGATGCTGTGGTATTATGTTCTGCTTTTTAATATTTATGACATAGTTTTTTTTTCATTTATGTATAATAACACAATTTTTTATAATATATAAAGACATACGTAATTATGAATATGATATACACATTTATATATTAATGTTTCTATTTAAAAACTACATATGCTTCTTACAAAAATTACTTATATATATTTATTCTATAAAAAAAAGAAAGATTATAAAAACAAAAGCAATATTACTATGTAAGGCTCTGTATAAAAACCAAAATATACAGGCAAATGAGAGCTGTAGGAATCTGCAGCGCAAATAAACTTTCAAATATTAGCATAAGAAATTTTATATCTGTACGTATTTGTACATTATTTTAAAGTTCTTATTGCACTCCTTTTTTTTATTATGTAAAAAATACTTTTTTACTTTGTAATAGTTACTGAGGATAGGAAAATCAACCGAAACGTTTGCCCATTAAATGGTTTGTTGTAATATTTGAAGATTTACTTATTTGCTCTACAAATTGTTGTACGTAGCTCTTATTTTTCTGTTCCTTCGTGTATTTTAGAAAGATTAGAATTAATTTAAATATTTGAAGAAATAAAAATAGCTGTGCTCGAACCAAAAAGTAAATAACCGTAATGCATTCAAACATCAGCGTTTATAAAAATGTTGATATTTCTTAAGTTGATTATATAATTGATAGTTTGTATCTAAGATTTTTATTTTTACAATTAATAGAAATATTGATAGACAGAAATCATCGTTGAAATATGACACATTTCGATTCCTTTTCAGTATCAAAACATAAACAGATAATTAAACAGAACGCAGAAATTAATCATAACAAGCCTGTAAACTTTAGATAAGAACGTGAATATATACAGGTATATACACAACTGTTTATAAAGGTTGCCGTTTTATAAAATATAGTTTTAACATCTATCCTTCGATTAAAAACAAGTGTCAAGAGATTGAAACATGTTATTTCAACTTGCGCGTTGCTTTTTATAAAGTAGAAAATATTACTTTTTAAAACATTGAAAATAGAAGATATCACAATTGCAAATTTTTTGAATTTTATCATGGAAATATTTTAAGAACACGGTTTTTAAAAATCCTTTAAGGTAATGCAACAAAAGAAAAATCGCTTTTTTCGACTCGATGAACAGGACCTTTCTTAAAATTTAAAGGCAAGATGCAAAACATATTTATAGTATCTCAAATAAGCAAAATAAAAATCTCTATATGTAAAGATGCAGAAAACGCACTTTTTATGTATTGCATATTTATTAGGAAAAAGTTGGCTAAATGGCATTACATGTTATCTGAATAGAATTTAAATGATCTTTTTTAAGAAGTAATGCTATTTAGATGACTTTACTTTAAAACGTACTTTGATTTTAATTTCATTTTTCCATTTGTTTCGTAACAAAATGCATCCTTTTCTGTATTCTTAAATACTTTTCGGATAAAAAAAAATGAATTTTTCTTTTATTTTATTTTCTTAAAACTTAAAGTTTTCAAAAATGTGTTTTTGAAATATTTCAAAATATATACTTAATAGAAACAATTTGTAACGTTACTTTATCAGAAAGCGCCACACAGGTAAAAATAACGTCTATTTCAATTTCTCGATAATTGTCGGAAATTTCTCGGAGAATAAATATTTGAACTGTATCTAACTATAAATCAATTTTTATATGCACTTTTCTGTTTTGTCTGGTACGAGACAGAATATTTTCAAATAACTGCGACGAAACTCCCGTCTTCTGTACAATGTCATTTCAGTGCCAAAAAATGGAAAGAAAATATATGTCAGATTTTCTCATAACATTGCTGAAACAGATATTCGATATAAATGATGAATTTTGCTATTTTCTTAGCTATTTTTTAATTATTTTATCAAATAAAGATTTATTACAGAGATATCTGCTAAGAGCAAACATACAAAATAATAATGAAAATTTTGTTACAGCCTATCGGCTCCACGACTCCTTCCTTTTGCGAAGTTGCGATAATGATCATTCAATTGGGAATGGAAAAAGTTGTTTAATAGAGCCTCTTGTGCCATATAACTTTTCTAATTATTTTGTCAGTTGTCGATAACCATAACAATAAATAAGGAAAGACGCAGAAGATTAGTGAAGCTACATTGATTTTCTCCAAGCTAATAGAAACTATAACATGAGAGAAATAATGTCAGCAGATATAATATTACTATTTCTGACAGTTGAATTTTTCAGCAGAAGAACAAAAAAATATTGGTGATGAATTCAGCAAACTAAATAGCTGAGAAAACAACATAGCTGTATCAATACCCGTGATAATTATGGGAAATAAGAATTTTCTAATCAAAATGATATACAAAAGAATCCACCGGAAAAGATAATTTGTGTAATTATACAATTTAAAGAACCATAAACTTTACTAATCAGATTTATCAATCGACATCATTAAACATAGATCTACATAAAGTGGAAGAAACATCCCCGAATGAGAATATTAGGACAGTTTTAATACGCTAAAATTATGGAACATTTCCATCTCTAAAAATATAGAACATACTCCTTAAAAACCATATAAAAATAGGGAAATTTGTGAGGAATAGTATAACAATTTTTTTCCGCTCAATTCTTGATGTATTTCTCATAAGGGAAAGTATAATGTCCATCTCCGATTTTGATGAGCATTTAATATGTTGTAGTTCAGACAAAAATAAAAGACATGTATTTTTTATACATTTGCTTATACGATCGTTAAGGGGATGAAATATCCTTTTGAGAAAAAATCGGCTTTTATATTCCTGAGCGAAAATTCGTCGAAATGGTAAAAAATATTAAACAAGTACAAATAAAAGCTGGCTTTTAATATACTTATAATACTTACTTTATAATATTGTAATTAGATATTTTTAAATGTCACATTTTTCTAAACCGCTCTCCTAAATTTCAAAAAATCTAATTACACTGACATAATAAAATATATTAAAATTCGTAAAATTTGTATTTGAAACTTTTTTATATCTTTTATCGTTTCAACGGTATTATTTAGGAATATAAAACCTGATTTTTTTCAAAAATATGTTTCTCTCCCTTAACGACCGTATAAATAAGCACGTATAAAAAATACGTCTTTTATTTTGATTTAGATAACATATCCAAAGCTCGTAAAAATCGGAGACGGATTAAATAAATTCAAATAATAGCTGGCTTTCATATCTTGTCAGTATGCAGCAGTTCAATTCAGTATTAATATAGAATTTTATTCTGGTGCATGTGTTTTTGCGAGTCAAACAAAAACCAGAGAACATCTTATCCTGTCGTGTTATCAATATGTTAAGAAAGTCAGCTCAAATAGTATAAGTCAACTACAAAACTTTTCTTCTATGCTTTCTTATTAAAATTAAGTGCATTTTCTTAGTTATAAATTAACTTGCCAACTAATATGTCGACTTTTTTATTTTCTCGCTTATCTTCTGACTCCATACACACTAAGATTTATTTTTTTCATTTCTCCGATTCCATTCATATTTTTTCACACATAACATTTTTACATTTTTTTATTTAAATGAATTTTAATTATATGAAAAAATATTATAATCATCAGTCAGAATCTAGAATTTAATGTTACAATCACTCTCGTGTCGTTCTGACTGACGGCCTCTTTACTAATGTAACACCTGCGAGTCAAATATACACACACATACACATACTAGAGGTTAACCGAATGTATAATTAAAAGTAAAATTATATATACAACTTTTCACTTCGTTCAATAAACTACGAACAGATTTAGATTTTTATAATTAAATTTATTTACTCTTATTAACCATCTCTCGTCTTCAGTATGAAGATCACACTTGATCCCGTTCTATGTAAAAGAAATTCAATTCTCTGAGCAATGAGACCACCCAACGAAGAAAATCCAGAAAATCAGTGTAATCTAACCATCAATAGTAACATAAACCGTCATTTATCTGCTTTTTGAGCCTTGTGATTCATGCGACCCGAGTCATTCGCCGAGATGTCTGACGTCTGACCTCGGGATAGTAATTACGCTCTTCTTTCGATATATTATTTTCCGAGTCTAGTCGTAACCATTTTAACGCATTGCTTTTATATTATGAAACGCGAATATAGTAGTCATATACTTGGCTATTTATATGTTCAATGAAGGCTACATATTGATATATCAATGTAATGTCTATAACGGGAATGGCGCAAACAAAAGCTAATGCGAGAAATATCGAGTACTTCAAGAAAGCTGTACGACAAACGTTCGACGAGTTAAAAAAAGATATAATAACATATTGAACTGAAGCACCTGCTCAGTAGGGGAAAAAAAGAAAAATATAAATAGTTTTGTAGCTATAATAAATTAATAAGAGTTATAAAATTCAATCTATAATTTTAATATCAAACTTTATAAACGCATTTCTCGAGAAATTATATTTTCCAAATTCGATTTATAACAATTCATTTTTAGAATCATTGCATAATAATGCAAAAAAAATTGAAACTTTAACTTTGAAGTGTCCCCATTTTTTACACGATATATCTTTTTATACTTTGGACGATAATTATACTTACATAAATTAAAAACTTATTTCTTTTAGTAACATTTTTTTATTTCGAAAAACAGAATTTTCAAAATTATTTAAACTTTAAAGGAAAATTTTTTTTAGACTGCATACCTATGTATTTGCGTCATTATTTTACTTAAAGAAAAATACTAATATTTTTGTTCTATAAAAACTCAAATACGATATAGATATTCTTAAAAACAAATATGTAGGTATGCAAAATTTAAAAGTCAAGAGATATAATAATTTTACGAAAAAAAGATTTCTAGAAAAATTGTTTTAAAATATGTTTGAAAAAGATTTGAAAATATATATTCTCCTTAATGACACATATAACAATTTGAAGTTCCGAAATATTTCTATATCGCATATTTCGGACTTCAAGTTTAATATGAATAATTTAATTTATCGGCAATAATAATATAATATCAGAAAAAAATCTAAAATTGAATAAAATTAACTGACTATATGCACATAAAATCTTCAGTTTATACATATTAGATTTATATTCTATTAAAATAATGTATTCAACTTTGCAAGAAATTAGATAAAAATGTTATTTATCACATCGCATCGAGAGAAAAGCCTTTTACAGCTAAAAATTAAAATTATGGTAATATATAAAAACATTAAAATTTTATGATAAATTCAACGTATTTATTGCGAAATAATTTGTTATTAATTACTAGAATTACATATTGATTGTCTAGCCAAACTTGTTATATAATACAAAAGCATTTCTTTTTACTAAACGCAGCGTGAAATCTTTAAATTTTTTTTCAATATATAATAGTTTTTTAAATTACATAATGTGAAAAGGTTTCAAAAAGGCGTAAAGAGCTATAAAAATTATACATTTAATAATCAAAAATAATAATTGAAAAATAACATTAAAGGTTACATATAGATGTTTACAATTTTGATGTGTGTGTGGGCGGACGTTTCGACCTATCTTTAAGTCGTCCTCAGCGCCTAACTTTTGACATATTGTAATTAAAAAACTCGGAAAGAGAGAATATGCAAACAACGCAAAATTTGATAAACCGTTCGCAAACTACACACTAAAGTCGAATATGCGACGATATCATCGCAATACAATTATTATAATCTATATACGATGGCCTCACGGTTCTTTCCATGAATATTTTAATCATCTTTAGGATGTGAGTGGGAGGGTTCGAATTGTAAACAAGCTTGATATTTTGTCTGTAACCGTACAAGAGTTATACGCAGTCATAAAGGTGGTTAAAATAATAAGTTAACACAGAGATGTCACAAGAATGAATTAATTTAACTATAATTAAATAAATTAACATTTAATAGAAGGTCATATAACGTGCGAAAACGATTTAAATAAATAAAGTTGTTAAACCCATACGTAAGTCAATTATGTAAATTTATAAGTCAAATTATAAAAAATAAATAAGAATAAAAAAAATAATAATAATAAACACAATAAAAATAAAAATAAGTTAAAATAAAAATAAAAATACAAAACAGAAATAAAGATAGAAAATAATAAATAACAAATAATATAAATTAACATTGCAATGTGGTAAGACTTAAAATCCATATATGTCGCTAATCAATTTCCTCCACAATACTCTTTTTAGTGACTGTTCATCACGAAGGTATAGTTATAAATGATGATAATGTTAGCAAAAATTTTTTCCCAAGTATGACTCCTAAATTTTAGGTAGCTTGTTTATTACTTCATTGTACATGTCAGATAAACAGTATGTATCGTTTTGCACATTTAAGCCATTGTGTTGCCTCTTTATGTATAGCATTTCGGAAATTAATCTTTTATTAAAATATGATTCTTTATCTAATATTTTCACGTCATCCCATTTAAAATCATGATTCAGATTTAACTATGCTCGGTGATAACTGACTTGTTAGTTGAACAATTTTTTATATTTTTCATGTGTTCGTTAATCCTAGTGCTTAATTTTCTACTGGTTTGTCCGACTTAGGAAGCATCGCAATTTCCACAATCAATTTTATAAACGACGTTCGTGTTCGAACGTTTTGGGATGACGTCTTTATGGACTTTAACGATAGAGTTCAATTTGTTAATACTACGATATGCTAAAGAGGTGTCAATGTCCTTGAGGATGTTTTTTAATTTGCATGTTAAGGATGGTATGAAAAGAACTGTAAAATATGATGAAGGTTTCTTTTCAAAGAACGATTTGTCGATGATATTATTAGGTTGATGAATCAAATGATGGAGTCTATGATTAATGTTCTTAAATATGAATTTTAATAGGTATCCATTAGTGAGTAAAATTTCAATAATCATCATAATGTTTTCATGATGAAATATAGGATGCGAAAGCAGAAAAGCTCTGTCAATAAGATTAAAAATTGTGCCTCTTTTTTGGCATTCCGGGTGTTGCGATAAATAATTTAAATATCTCTCTGAATATGTAGGTTTATGGTACCAATTGAAATATAGTTTTTTATTGTTTTCCGATAAAGAATCATATTTTAATAAAAGACTAATTTCCGAAATGCTATACATAAAGAGACAACACAATTGCTTAAATGTGCAAAACGATACATACTGTTTACCTGACATGTACAATGAAGTAATAAACAAGCTACCTAAGATTTAGGGGTCATACTTGGGAAAAAATTTTTGCTAACATTATCGTCATTTATATACTATACCTTCGTGATGAACAGTCAGCAAAAAGAGTATTGTGGAGGAAATTGATTAGCGACATATATATGGATTTTAAGTCTCACCACATTGCAATGTTAATTTATATTATTTGTTATTTATTATTTTCTATCTTTATTTCTGTTTTGTATTTTTATTTTTATTTTTATTTTGATTGTGTTTATTATTATTATTATTTTATTCTTATTTATTTTTTATAATTTGACTAATAAAGTCCGTTTTTATATATTAACGTTTCTCAATTTAGCTTAAGATTTGACTTATAAATTTACATAATTGACTCACGTATGGGGTTAACAATTTTATTTATTTAAATCGTTTTTTCACGTTACCTCACATGACCTTCCATTAAATGTTAATTTATTTAACCGTATAGTTAAATTAATTCATTCTTGTGACATCTCTGTATTAGCTTATTATTTTAACCGCCTTTATGATTGCGTATAACTCTTGTACGGTTACAGACAAAATATCAAGCTTGCTACGATTCGAACCCTCCCACTCACATCCCGAAGATGATTAAAATATTCGTGGAGAGAACCGTGAGACCATCGTATATAGATTATAAAATTGTATTGCGCTAATATCGTCGCATATTCGACTTTAATGTGTAGTTTGTGAACGTTTTATCAAATTTTGCGTTGTTTGCATATTCTCTCTTTCTGGGTTTTTTAATTACAATATATCAAAAGTTAGGCGCTGAGGACGACTTAAAGATAAGTCGAAACGTCCGCTCACACAAACATCAAAATTGTAAACATCTATATGTAATCTTTAATGTTATTTTTCAATTGTCATTTTTGATTATTAAATGCATAATTTTTATAGCTCTTTACACCTTTTTGAAACCTTTTCATTTTATTGAATTATAGCGAGTTTTTTTACTTGATTTTTTAATTATATAATTGTATTTTATATAATTATATTTTTTTAAATATATAATTATATATATATTTTTTTTAATATAATTATATAAAATATTTTTTTAATATAAATAATGTTGAAGAATTTTACTCAAAATATTTTTATGAAGTCTTCGATACGTAAAAGATATTGGGTTAGTGAAATTCAAAATTAAGATTGCAATTGAGTTGGAAAAAATCTTACGGAAAAAAGTGTTTCGTATGCAATCTCATGTTTTCGCACGCTCGTTTGTCGTCTTCAAGTACTTCAAGCTATTTTATTATTTATCCTCGCGATTTTTACGGGAAGAATATTCATTTCGTTTCGTACACGAACTTGAACGAGTTTCAATATTTACTTGCCGGCCGTGTTTATTTACGTCGGGACGCCGCGCGCGTCCCACTTTCATTCATTTTCCCGCGTCCTGTCCCTGCAGAAAATCTCGACCTACGTTCACGACTCGTCGGTGAGCCCCTCCTGGAAAGTATCTCCAGCGGAGGCGACTCTAGCGGTCGGCTCAGTCTCGACCTGTCCTCCCGGGGGTTCCCCGGAGAGGGTTACGACGAAGAGAGAAGTTTGGGCGTATGCACCAGTGGTACTCGCGGTACGCGCCCTTCCTTCTCACCCTTCTCTCAACAACCACCCTCTCTCATTTCTCTGTGTCCTTCCATCCTTCTCGTTCCCTTTCCGTCTCCGGCGCCCTTTTCGCCTCACCTCCGCGATGCGCTCCCACTCTATTGCCCTTAGCGCACCCTTTCTATGCTCCTTCTCACACTTATCCCGTCGCTCTCTCTTTCTCTTTGGCGAATTCTACTCGTCCGTTTCCACCCCCGACCATCGACGTTCTGCGTTTATCGAACCATTGCGCGCGCACGGATAACAGTAACGGGGCGTGCTACGTCTTGGTTGGCCGTAGACGTAGGTGGTGGACGCACGGCCGACCGACGACGACGAGAACGACGACGGCGACGTCGACGTCGTCGAAAACGAGCGCAGCAGATTGTCAGCGAAACTCGCCGCGCGACGAAGAGGAAGAAAAGTTCTGTCTTCACGCTCAGTGTGATCAGTCGTTCTCGCTACGTTCCCGAGAAAGCGTGCGCGTTGTGTCACAACATTCGCAGAGTCCGCCGCGTAGAGCTACATCCACACACATCACTTGAGGGGATCCTACGAGTGCAGTTTCGAAGGTGACCTCGAAGACCAACGAAACGCGAAATCGAGAGCATACGAAAACAAAAAAAAAAAAAAAAAAAAAAAAACAAAAATCGGGAAGGTTGACGCTAAGAAAGGAGGAGTTGGGTGATTGGTACGATTTTGAAAAGGGTGTCGAAGAGATCCGTACTTCTAGACCTCTGCGCTGGTTAATGGCTGGTTAATGGCTAAATAATTGCGTAGCCGAAAGAGTGGAGAGAGTGCAAGAGTGTTCTAAGAAAGAGAGTGTAACTCGGGAGAGTGTCACGAGCAGACACGACACGCGGAGGATCAAGAATCAGGGTATCAAATAGAGTGACTCGGTGCGTCGCTCCTGTGTTTTCGTTCACCTGGCTTATCCACCCTCCGAGAGGCGGAGGGCGGTGAAGCATCGATCGCTCGCCATTTTGCGCGACGGCCGACATCTTTTGCGCGCATCGACGACATCTTGCCGCGTGACATCTTTAGCGATACGGAAGGTACAGCGCGCGCGGCTGCAGAGTTATTACATCAAGAGCCAAGATATTTTCGTGTCTGTTCTATAAGTACGTCTTGTTCTCCGTTTATTGATTGCCGTCAACGACCGCCATATTACTTATAACGCTCTCCCATCGCGGAGAGGGTGCATTATCACGAAATATCGCACAGTTCAAGGAAGGGACGAGGTTTGGCTGAAAAAGAGGAGATAAATCGGTACCCAACGTCGCGGGAGGAAGGAAAAGTAGTGTCCTTCAAGTCGAAGGTAGAAATCAGCAGGCTGGGAGGTCGGTTGAGCGAGGTGGTGGGTCCCGTCGTGGAGGAGGCCATTGAGCCAGGGGATGCAACCCCGCTGACGGGACCCTCGAGGGAGTCCTCGGTTCCTCGAGCACCCCCGCCGCCGCGTGTCACACCGAGTCCGCCGAGACCGCCGCCCGTTACGTCCCAGCATCACCAGAATTCGTGTCACCTGGCCCACAATCCAGGACATCAAAATCCCGGACATTGCAATCCGGGTCACTCGCCCCACACTCCGGGCAATCCCGGTCACAATCCTAACCACAATCCCGGTAACAACCCCGGTCACCAGACTCACAACCCGGGTAATCCCGGCCATAATCCGGGCAATCCCGGACACAATTCGGACAATCCCGGACATAATCCAGGAAATCCCGGACACAATCCAGGAAATCCCGGACACAATCCAGGAAATCCCGGACACAATTCGGGCAATCCCGGCCACAATCCGAGCAATCCCGGTCACAACCCGGGCCACAACCCGGGCCACAACCCGGGCCACAACCCGGGCCACAACCCGGGCCATAATCCGGGCAACAACCCGGGCCACAACCCGGGCAATCCGGGCCAAAATCCGGACAACCCGGGACATAATCCTGGTGGCCAGCCGACACAAAATCCCGGTCAACCAACTAGTCCAGGACGAGAAGTCCAGAATCCTCATCCGGGCCAGCACGTGAGTCGTCAGCCGCAGAATCCGACTCAGCCGGCACAGAACGGCAGAGAGCAGCAACCGACGCAACCGACAAGTCAGCAGCCACAGCAGGCGCAACAACAACAACCACCGCAACAACATCCGGAGCAACGTACCGGCAGTATGGGGACTGTATTGTCGTTCAGTCCGCGGGATCGTCGCGGAGCCGTTTATCCACCGGCGGGTCACCCTGCTGATTTTACACTGAACAACTTTAATTATGAGCAATTGAACAACGCGAAAAATCGCGAGAATAAGACCAGCGTTGCCACGGTAGCTCCGGCACCGCCCACGAATCATCCGCCAACTAATAATAATTCCTTGCAAAACAACAATATTAATCTAAACAACAATGACAACGCGAGGATCATCTCGGAAAAGAACGCGTTGGAGAAGAATCTCAAAAAGCATTCGTTATTCATAAACGCCCTTTCGTGGAAACGGTTCAGCACGACCAACAACAACAAGAAAAAACTAGATAACAAGAACAAGAACATCTCCTTCAGACAGCCACTCGATAACATACCTATCGTTGATAAGAATAAAAATATACAGACGCCACAGGTGAGTACTTTTAGCAACAGACTCTCTCCTTTTCTTTCTGTTTTAATGTTTTATTAATTTGCATATTTAATAAAGCATGTGTTAAGCGTCAAATTTATACAAAAATTGCATAAAATAAATAAAAGAGGACAAGCTTTTTTATGATTCATACATAGATTTTTTGTTATTTTTATTCGTGGAAAAATATACTTTTTAACAATTTAATCTCTCAATTATACTTTATCCATAATTTAAGAGAAAAATACTTCTGCAAGAAAATTGCAGAGATTATTAAAAGACTTTAAGAGATTATTGAAATCTTTTAAATAATAATTCATTTATTTAGAGTTTTACATAACAACGATAATCACGCAATAAATTAAAAAAGTAAAAACATTAGCTTTATAAGAGACTGAAGGCTGTTAACAATAAATATAGAATTATAATCGCACATTTCTCTGTTGTGTCTACAGAAATGTTGAAAGATTTATAGTGCGAAGAATAAAATATACAGCGTGCTTTGACCTCAGACACGATCGAAAGCGCATCGATCGTTTCGTTGTCTTCTTTCGCGTGACACGTCGCATTGCACGAATAGTTTCTCTCCTTACAAAGTTTTACCCTCTCACTGACAATTTCTGTTTCTAGAAACAAGGGTGTTTCCAAGCATATACAATATGATATTTAACGTTCTCACATATTTAATGTGTTTAGCCATTAGTCGTTAAACTCTTTGTAATATTTAATAACACACAAATGGGCATAAATTTCATTAATCAAATAACGTATTTCGTTAAACGTTACCGTTATTATTGTACCAATATAATAAAAAATTATCTCGTTACGTATGAAAATGTATGTAGTATTTAATAATTAAAATGTTATAAAAATTTTATTTATATATATTGATATATTAAATTATATATATATATATATATATATATATATGATATCCAAAATTATTGAAACTTGATATGCAATATAAATACGAAATAAATTTATATCAATTACAACAATTTTGCAAAGTGTTAAATGTAAAATACAATTGAATAGGTTTCACGCAAAAATATTGTTATTTTGATATAACATTAAAAGAACTGTTTATTAAGCGATATTCATCTGAATTTATAGACAAAAGCACCGGCGTCGAACAACAATCATACCACGCACAATCCGACGTGTGAGAAATTGGTGCAGAAACCCTTGCCCCCTGGTCCAAGGAAAACCGTCATCCAGGCCTCCACCTCGGAATTGCTCAAGTGCCTCGGCGTCTTCCTGCATAAGAAATGCACCCGCTTAAGAGACTTCCAAGCTGGCGATGCTGTCATGTGGCTCAGGACTGTTGACAGAAATCTCCTGCTTCAAGGCTGGCAGGTGAGTTATAATTCGCCATTTATTGTTAATATATATTTCTATTATTTAACTATTATTTAATATTAATTTGACACAACAAAGAGTTTTATATAAAAAAAAAAAGAATTATATTTATTTTAAGATTATCTGTTTGATATATTTATTTAATCAAACGTTTCATTTGTGTAAATAATCTTTTACATTGTAGAAAATAGCAAAAAGAAATATCGTCAATGAAATTATTAAAAATCATTCGATATAGCAATTTTGTAATCCTTTCATTAAAACAAAAGAAACTTCCGCTCAATAATAAATATTTTCGTTTACCAGGTAGTTAGCATGTTCGGCGAACATACTCGCCGCTAATATAATTATCACGAGCACCAGTTTGACGATATAATTAATATATTACTCTCGCGGTTATACATATATATTTCTATCGTGATAATTGGATAATTAAGATGCACCAACGGCATGAAGCAATTAACTCTCGTTAATTGCACTGCGACATTGAACGATATATGAAAATATATAATAATCATCGAACATACTATCGCAAAGATTATTAAATTTTTAAGAAAAAAGCTAATAACATTAATAAGGGCTTGCATTTTGATTGAAAATAATCGAACAATGTTCAAAACTTGTTGTAAGTTTTAAGACTGTGATGAGGTTGAGTGCATATACGCACACAACATACATACACATATATACATATCTGACGTTAAAATCCAAACATGACAGCTTTGATTTAAAATGCATGTTATTCCATTCATCTCGATTATGAAAATAATGGTATGTAAATGTGAAATATTCTGAAAGACAACCACGATCCAATTAAAAATTACGAATATTTGTCTTCGATACGTTAAAAGGTTTCGTTTCCCTTAAGAGACTATCATTATGGACGGGATGATGATCCGCACGCGTCACGAAGGAAAGGGCTTCTTTCGTACGTATCGAATACATGCGGACAGTGTCCCGCGGGAATATGCAGTAACGCATAATAAGAGTCACCTAGGGCATGTTAGTTGCAATATGTCACAGGGGGAATTAGGCCAATTTTTCATGGGAGTTTCCATCTGGATGAACTGTCCATACGCTCATAGTTGACATGCATCTGCATCGTAACGAGAGAAAGAGTAGAGTTAAACGTAAAAAATGCTAAATTTTTATTTCTTAATTGCTGAGTATAAAACATCCTCTCTTAAAAAAAAAAAAAAAAAAAACTTTTCCAAAGTAACCAATTTCTCCCGAAGCTGTTTTTCTTTTCTTTTTTAAAAAAATATAGTCGCGATTTTTTTCAGAGAAAAATAAATTGTATATCAAAATTTTTTTATAGTAAGATTTTTCCTTTTTTTCTGATTTTTTTCTTCAATCTTGGTTAGTATTGTAAGTTTCGTAGCTTTCAATAAAATTGATCGTTCTGTTCTATAAAAAACGAATCAATGGGAAAGTTACCCGATGGTTTCAGTCGGTGCCTGTTTTTGATTTGATTATGAATTTAGCATTTATGTTAATGAGACTATCATGCGCGCGATTGCGCGACCTATGCAAATTGCACGGTCCCTATAAGACTCGCCTTCTCTCCGCGTAGAAGCTATCGATCAAACTAAAAATATTTCACTCCGATAGTCAGCTGACGTAGATGGCCGCCGACTTAAAAATACTATCAAACTATTAATAATACAATGCAAAATCTACGTTGTTGTTTATCCACTTTGTGTCTGTGTCGTTATACATGTGCTTTTCATGCATGATGTGTTCATTTTTATCATAAGGGCTGAATTTTTCCTGACGAATATTGTAAGCGAAAAAAATGTAAACTTTTTTTTTTTTTTTTAGTTAAAAATATGTAAATATTTTTAAGTTTTAAAATTATTTTTTATGAGCTACAATTGATTTGGTCATTACAAAAAGAAGAGCATGTGTTTTAAAAATAAAATTTTTAGACCTACAAAATAATTCTATTAATTGTTTATTGAATAATTTTTTTTTCAAAAAAATGTATAAAACACAATCTCTCTAAATATTTTTTTTTTCTGTATATTTTATTGTTTTTTTTTTTAACGAACAGAATAATTTAATCTAACAAAATCATAAAAGAATTGATTTTTGTGGTTGTTACAATAATCGCGATTCAGTCACGCGACGTAATAAACCAAATAAATAAAAAGGCACATTATATTACGACAAAAATATGAAAATGTCTAAAATATGCATTGGGATCGTCACGAGAGGGTTAATTATCTGCCGAGCATATCAGCGGCATTCTTTTACCTACTTTATGACGAAAGTCACTATTGACCAACGTGTATCGTGCAACCTTCAACTAGTTGCAATACTCGTGAAGTCTCATGGAAAATAGCGTGAAGCGCTCTTGTAATAATTCCGGACCACTGCCGCGGCGATTCCACGTTCCCGTGGGTGTACTTTCCTCGTCACACGAGTGACGTTCAAGCGCCAATCGTTGCGAACAATAGCACGTTGTCGACGTCGATTGACGTTTATGTTTGAGTCACATAATCTTTAGAAAAAGATTTTCCGGTAATTCAAATCACTTAAAATAACACTATTTCATAAATGTTGATTTAATTTTCCTACTCAAGCAACAGTTCAAAGATTTGTCGAAATGTAAAATTAATATCGAAATAATTGTTAGCCGATATAAAAGCTAATTTGTTATTTTTCATCTCTCTCTCTCTCTCTCTCTTCTTTTTTCTTAAAAATATTTTACAACTAATTTAATATGCGTATTTTTCTTTGTGTACGTAATATATCGTAATAATTGGAATAAGAAATAATACGCTTCTTTGTAATTTTGTTTTGTAAAATTAACATAATCTACTTTAGAGTACGATAATACGTATAATGTTATTTTACAATCTATAATATATGTCTGCTCTAGTTATTTCCGAGAATTTATGGCGCATTTTGTCATTTACGACAATTTGCGACGTATTATTGCCACACTTGCGTGTTTCAACCCACTTTACAGGGAGGCGTTGAAGACGTCCATAATAAAGTGCCTTTGCGTAGACACACTCCCTAGTAACAACCCTGCGCCCACCGACATCGATTGCTCATGTCGATAAACCCACGTGTGGAATCGCTGGAAAGGCGAGCGAGAGATAACGGGATGGTCTGAAAAAGCCCACGTTATTCTCGGTATCTAAAGGATGGTCCACTAACGTGCTCCATCCAAGATCTTTCTTACTATTCGTCTATTTATTTCCGATATTCTTCATCGAGAATGTATCTCTCTCTTCTATAACTCGGACTTTTTTTTTAAAAGATGAGACACTTTTTAATAATAAATTTTGCGAGAAATTACCAGAGAGAGAGAGAGAGAAAGGATGTTTGCGTAGATAAAAAAATATTTAAAAATATATATTTCGTTGCTATTTTGTTAAACAAATTATGTACGTTAAAATTTTTTATTTATTTATTTATAACCAAGTTATTAAAAACATCGAGTTTTTTCGGAATATTTTCAAAATACTCGTGCTATGTTAACAACTATATACATATACATTATATATGATTCGAATCGATAGAATATATATGAGAAAAATCGAGAGCCATAAATCAAACGTCGCAGTAATGGAAGATTAATATCTAAAACGATTAATTATTTCTACTTAATGGTATTTATAAAACAGTGGCAATGTTTTGATCTAAGGATAATTTTCTCGGATCCACATTTAAATTATTCAAACACACCAAAATCAATAAGAATAAAAAAGAAAAAGTCATTAAGAATTATTCTACCAAACTTTATAAAGAAAAAGCTATGAAGAAAAAATTCAAATAAATTAATTTTTTCTCAAATTTGCCCGAATATATATTTACACACTATATTTTTAACAAAACATACATATAAATATACGTAATTTAAAAAATGTTTAATAGAAAATAAATAAATTCCAAAAATAAATGAGTTTAATTTTAATTATTAAGAAAAGTAAAATATTTTAGATTTAAAAAACCTGACATTTTTTACAAACAGTTATCTTACAAAAATAGCCAACAGAAAAGTGATTAATTATCTCATTTTCTCGGAATACACAACGAGTATGTAATCTAAATTTATCGAGTATGTATAAAAGTCAATACTGCTAGACATTTCCATGAATACAATGCAACTGTATGCATAGAGAACTGTAGATAAAATTATATGTTGTAGCTATCGATACAGCCAACACGATAGCTATTCGTGCCTTTCACGTGCATGTGTTGATCTCCTCTGTCGAGTGCATATATACAAGTGTATATATACAAGAGGATGCTTTTGCTCTCGATGCATCCCTTGTAGCGATCACTATCGAAGCACACTGATTTTCAGCCTCAATCCCTCATCTACACTTCACCCTTTTGACTATACTCCAGTTCCGACCCTAAAATAAGTCTTCGGTCTTGATCCTACCTGGGACGTTGACCTATGTTTAAACAAATCTTTCTCTTCTCTTTGCGATAAAAATTATATTAAGCGAAAGCGTAGAATATATTATTCCATTTTTCACGTGATGAGAGATGGCACATATTTTATTTTTTGATAAAAATATGTCTTCATTACTTTAATATTATTTTCAATTTTGTCCAAAACTTATTAATAAAGATGTATGGTATTAATCTGACATTAAATTGAGATCTTTGTCAGTTAAAATACTATTCGTCATAAAAGAATAAACAATTTAATTTATTTTTTAAGATTAAAATAAAATAGATTTTTGACAGTGAGAGAGAGTATCTCTTCTTTTCCTATTTAATTTCGTTGTTATTATTATTATTATTTATATAAAATTACATATAAATTTTCTGTAACATTATTAATATTGTGACTTCGCACACTTGAAATAATATTACTGTGCGAATATTATTATTATTATTATTATTATATACATTACCCCTATCAGCAGACATGTTCAAAAGATGTTTATAAGAGATCTACAGGATTTTAAAATATGTTTTAACATTCTATGGATTTCTTAAAAACATCTTTTCAACATGTACTGTTAGAGACTGTAGTAACAGTCTCTAACAGCACTATATTCTCAGAAAGGCTAAAGTTGATAAACTTATGAACAACTTTATCTTATGTTGTGGCAAATCCGTGACGCTAACTCGATTGAACGAGAATTCGATTGACAAGTGAGAAAGATGTGCAGCAATGTGCATTAAGGGAGAAAACCACATAAGGGACGAAGGGTCGCGTGCAGCGCAAACGTTACTCAGAAGTGGCGGCAACGTCGCAAAAACACCCCATAGAGACGTGCAGAAAAATGCGAGGGTTCGTAAGAGGGCCGTTCACCCCTCGATCTTAATTATGACAGGGAGACATTTTCTTTTCTTGGGTAAAAGCTCCTTGCCAAGACTTTTTCTATTTTACTCTAAATTTAAAATCACGTTTAAGAAAATGTATAATGACGATCGATCTTTCGAACGAGAGATATCTAAATTAGTTGGAAAAATAAGAAAAATATAAGAATTAGAAAAATACTACATATTTACTTTAAATAATCTTGAGAATATTTTAAGAAAATAGAATAATAATCTTATAACGATAATTTTCTATTAATTTTATAGGTCATGAAATGAAAAAACAAATCTCGAGCTTTTGCCCATTATATTATTCAATTTGATTGCACTTTAACTGATTGACAAGATTAATGATATATATATATAATTCGATATTAATGGTCTGTGACAAGCTTGACATAAATGGGGTAATTAAACGTACTGAATAATTTTCTCTAAAGAGTACCTTCTAATAAATATAATATATATATATATATATTTCTCTTCTCACAAGTATTCATAAATTTGTACATCTAATCCGACACGTAATTATAAAAGATCAAGTAAATGGATTATGTAGAAAAATCGGATATAATAAAGAAAATATTTAAATATCGTGAGTGCACGATAGTATATATTCTATTTTGCGCAAGTACTTATCATGGATGAAGCATACGATGGAATAAAAATATTTGTTGTTGTTTCGAGATATCGAAGCACAACAGCTACGGATCGATTCTGCACGTGCTTTAATCTAATTTCTCAAGTATAACGCGCACACAGTTGATCCTGGAGTATATATCCCGTCCGAACGTGTGTCTGAAAACCGCGCGTGTATGACACGCACGTGTAAAAGACAAACCACCGAATCCGTGACCGTGTATGCAAAGAGGAGATAAATATCGCTTACAAAAACCGCTTACAATTAGTACCACTTTGTGATTGAACTAAAATTGAATTGGTTTTGATGAAAGCAGAGAAAAACACATTACTTTTACAGTGATATATGCGCCCTTATAATTAAATCGTTTTATTACTCTTCAATAACTTTCTCCCACTGTTTTGCAATTAAGGTGAAAGAATTTTACTGAAAAAAATAGACATGTATATAACGATCAATTTTATTATCTGTACAATTTACACATTTTCCATAAGTATTTTTTTAATATATTATCATTAAATGTATTCTTGTTTTTTATCTAATATAAAATTTATTTGATATTCATAATCGAATGATATTTATTTGATTTAATTCGTTAACACGGTATTATGTCACTAAAATATCTTTACGCAATTTTTTCATTGGAGCTAGAAGAAAATTTATGAACATAGATGTGGTCTAACAATAAGTTTGATGTTAAAAGTAAACATCATTCGCTCCGTGACACACCCTATCGACAGATCCTATCCTGAATAATCAGATCCAATAATCTGAAAATAGAATTGTGTATAAGTTTGTCGCGAAAACGATCTTTTAAGTTTACAATAATTAACTCGTTTTTTCATCGTGGTTTTTTTTAAAGCATCGACTAATTATTAATTTTATGAAATATTTATAAAGAAAGAAACAGTTAGCTTTACAATATATCTTACAGTATTATTACAAAGTATTATATATATATATATTGTTTAATATATTAAGAAGAAAAATTTAATTTTCATTTTAAACCAATTCTTTTTTTATTTAAAAATAATGTTTATGTCTCTCTCTTTCTCTCTCTTTCTCTCATAATTGAAATGTATTGATCCTCTACATTACAATATCTGCTTGCTAATATTATCAAAATGTCAACAAAACACATTGTAAATAATTATGGACGATTCTACTGGATAAACGGTTTCGTCTGGACGTCAAACAAGATCAAATAAACCGCAATGTTGAAAATCCAGTTAAAAAGAGACCATATAAATGTATTTGAAAATTCCGTTCTTGTCACGTTTTCCTTGCATAACACGTGTTTCATCTATCACATGGCATCTTATCTTAATTAGCCATCTTCAAAGATGATCAAGAGATAAAAGCCAAACAATGTTTAAACACCCAATCGTGAGAGAACATCTTGATCTCCACGTGCTGCTGCATTTCATAGAATTCCCTATAGAGGATATTTTATCAATTGCAGCAAATTCTCTCTCTCTCTCTTTCTCTCTCTCTTTCTCTTTATTTTATGTACGTCTCATTAATTTGCATAATTTAATTACCTGGACGCAGCTCAAGAACGCATTCACGCGAATTTGAGCAAAGTTTCTCATCAGGGACATCTGAATCGGGACATCTAAACGTCAAATTGTAATTGCGGCTGTGAGGACGTTTCATTCCGAGTACGCCACTAATTGATCCAAATTGGCATACTCTCGCTTATTCGTACAATCGTTATCTACGTAGTCTTGGAAATTTAATTAAAACATTTAAAACTATACACAAGCGAGAATAACGTACCGGGCTCTCGCTCGACGATAGGACCTTTTATTCCTGAGCGAATATCGACCGACTAGAGATTATATATACGTTTACGTCAGACATATATACTAACACAACCACCTCTCCCAATATTCGGCTACACCATGTTCTTGGGAGTATCATTAGTCTTGATTATTTCTCCAAGATCATCGAAGCACGTGGAACATTCTAATGAATCGCGCGACAGTAAAAGTCTTGTATTAAGGGATCTATTTGTTGTAAAATAATAATGACAAGTGGAAAAATCATGCTCCGCACTTCTTTTTCTCTTGAAGATCTCTTAATCAACTTTGTGTCAATTCTTTCATAACAAAGAGAGAGAAGATTGAAAACTGAATCTGTAAAAATAAAATCCAATCATCATTTTGATTAAATTTACCTTCATTAATTCAATCAAAATAATTTAACTGGTCGAATTGTCCGCCAGAAAATTTTCCATTATATATAATGCGTCTAATTTCTAATATAATCTTCCTTTTCACCTGTTAAATGACAACAAAAATAATAATTTCATTTATATTAATAAAATAATATTAATAAAATTATTTGTAGATATTACTTGATTGATCGAAATGCCTAAGTATTAGAAAACTTATTATAAAACAAATTAAAATATTTTTTTTTAATAAAAATGTAAATATTTTTGCAATGTGACCTGATATAATTTTGCATTTATTATGTTCGTTCACGCGATACGTTAAGTCTATAGACGGAGTTTTACTTTATTAGGTTGCAGACATAAAAACATATCTCTGTCGACAGACGCTATCTATGAATAATTTTTCTCGATAACGTCACGCGAGTCTCATTATTTCTGCAATACCCTATTCGCTCAGTATCATCGATAGTTCATCCATTTTAACTTTCGAAGAATTTTGAAGCAGGGTCTTTCTAGAATATCTTCGCTACAGATTTTTATACTAATATAGCTTTCGCATAAAATGGTTAAGACAGTAATAATAATGTATGGTATGGATCACTTGCATAAAATTATTCCCTAACAGCAGGGATGTTAAAACATTCTATAAATTTCTTATAAACATCTTTTGAACATGTGCGCTGTTAGGGTTACATTATTTATCTCACAATTTCTTTTTAAATTAATCTAAATCTTATTTCTCTAAAAATAATATGGGTTAAAAATGAAACAATTCGATGAAAAATGGTCAACTGTAGAAACACGTAATAGAAAAACAACAATGATGCTTCGCACTTGTTGGACTGTATTCACAGTTTCTGGAGTCTCCGTAAGAAAATCTTGGAATAATCTCGTGTAGAGGCAGCGTTTCACGTGAGGCCACGCGTAGCATCCCTTTTTCTTTCCGCTGCATTGTGTTGCTCCGATTATTCCTCGCGCGAAGAGAGGACGTATCATCGTCATCGGCAGTGTCGACGGCCCTGTCGCGGCACACGACATAATGAAAGAGAGAGAGAGTCCGGAGATGTGCATTCTGGCGTGTGAGCAAATTGCAAGCGTGAGTGCGCGCGGTGTAATATGCATTAAGCGACCCGGCTAACGAGGAACGGCCGGCGCTCTGTGCGGCACATAAGGCAACACAAAAAAATAGCATCGGGTTGTATGCCGATCGCGAGAGGGGCGCGGGGAGTAAGTACGCAAAGCCCGTATCGGGGGCATCGATCCTCCCGGGTCACCGACGTCGGCCTCGCCGCGCTTGATGCACCCACATGTGCGGCCGCCGCGTCGCCGTCGCCACTTCGCGCTCTCACGAATCGATGCGCGTTTACTCCTTACATCGCGAGGATAATCTCATGTTACATGCAACCCTTTTTTTTCCCCTCCTCTTCTCGCAAACGAAGCATTCGTTTTATTCCCCGAGTTAATGCGTGATTAATTAATGTTGCATTAACAATCGCGATCAAATCGCTCCAACTTTTTATAATATCTCATAATTATCTCTATGTGCTTACGAAGCGAATATTATTTACTTACTTACTGTAACGCTATAGTTTGTTACATTTTATGCACATTACATTTGAAAATTAGGTCGAATCGATACATCTGCATTTTCAGGCTAATGTAATACATTTAATATCAAGTTCATTTATAATATGCGATACAATTTACCTGATAATGCAATAAGTAAACTCGTTAAATTATAAAAGTTGTTAATATTGATTAAATCAATGGATTGATTATTGTTTCGAAAGTTATCGCTTATCGCTAAAGTTTTATTAGTAAATTTTTTAATTAATTAAACTTCAAGAAATATGGATAAAATCACGGATAATATTCTTTCACAACACCTACACATTTTCTTGATAATATATATAAAAGATACGTATTCTTCTCTTTCAAATGGACTTATTCGCTCAACAAGACATGTGATAAATTTTTCACTTTCCTTGATATTAGAAAGAACAATGTTTTATCGCATATTTGTGTATATATGACATATGAAAATTATGACATTGTAAAATTACTATACGCAATATAAATTAATATTGCAATTGTATGCTAGAATATAGATATACCTGATTGCACACTTTTTTATATATTTCATGGCTAACGAAGATCTTGTCAAGTATAAATAGACCCCTATTTATACGACATATTCTCCTTATATGTGTATCCGCACTAATTAACATCTGTGTGACTATAATTGTATTCAAAGCGCTTGCGTCCATTATATGTGCCTATATGTATTTATATTGACACACATGTACGCGTACACGACGTTATACATGACGTTATACTTCAACGTACACATATAACAAATATATAACAAATAGTATGCAATTAGTAACAACAATATAATTAAAAATGAATTGACATGTTTTCATAATAATAATAATAATAATAATAGGAATTCAAAACTAAATTAAAAATATATAAAATTAAACGAGATGCAATATACATATATAGTAAAAATAAAATTCTCTTCAACGTATGTTTCTCTTCAAAATTATATTAATTTCAATAATAAATATTTAAGTATAAAATATTTGAACAAATACTTAATAGATATTTGATAAAAAGGTACTTCTTTTCGTAACTAAGAATTGTTATGAGTTTTATATACATTATTTGTATTTTTATTCATACATAACATCATATATATTGTTTGTATTTGTAATAATAATTTTTTTACTTATTATTATATTTACGATATGTGATTAGTTATTTTAATAAAATCAGGCGATAATTTAAAAAAAATATAAATTAATATAAAATAAAATAAATAAAAATAAAACATAAATTAATATAAAAGTATTGGCCAGACCATTATGTGTTTTAGCAAACCTATTATTAATTAGATTATTTATTAGATTGAAATCTATGCTATCTCGGATAAAAGTTAGTAACAGATGTAACATTTTAATTGCACGTTTATTTTCTTTTGTTTGACAGGATGTGCCCTTTATAAACCCTGCCAATGTAGTGTTCGTGTACATGTTGGTGAAAGAGCTCGTCGACGGAGACGAGGCTTCCGAAAAGGAACTCCAGGCAACGGTACTGACGTGTCTTTACCTGAGCTACAGTTACATGGGCAACGAGATCAGTTATCCACTAAAACCGTTCCTCGTTGAGGATAGCAAAGACAAATTCTGGGACCGATGTCTTTTGATCGTCAACCGACTTAGCTCCGAAATGCTGCGAATCAACAGTGAGCCCGGATTCTTCACAGAGATCTTCAGCGAACTGAAGGTACGCTTTGTTGCTATTTTTTACCGATAAAATCAAAGTAAATACATCAGTATCGAATCATCGACGATTCGAGAATCACATACATATATACATATTATTATTTAAGTTATTGTTATAATTTACTGTAGCAAACATACAAAATCAAAAATCTTTATTCTAAAAATTTATTTACCTTACAGTCATTTATATCTTCAAGTAATTAAAATAAATATTCTTTTTTATATTTTTATTAATTTATTGATTTTTAGTAGTATAAATAATTTACAAATTAGTAACCTTAATTAAATAACTATAGCAAATTTTTAAAATATGTTTTTTACCAAATATACATATTAAATAAAGAATATTTCTTTAATTACTAAAATTTAAAATAAATAAATAAATATACATGTATATATATTTATTTGTTTATTTATTATGTATTTAAGTATGCAATAAAAGAATTATATATCTCTCTCTCATGTAATGATGATGTATCGTAATGACGTATGATTTCAATGTATTTATAAATAAAAAATCAATCGTTCGCGGAAATTAATTACAGTGAAGTAAGAGGTGATTGATTTCAACTCTAATCTATGAATTCGAATAGGCCTGCGGTTCCAGCGAACGCGGAAGTCTGACTGGTAGCGGCCTCGAACGGAGCCTTGTCGTCTCCGGAGTCGCGGTACCCACCAAGGCAGCTTGACGGAGCTACACACACCTGCTGGTGCGCATCGCCAGGCACGGCTGCGACGTCACGACGCTCTGACGATGGCCGTCGCGACGACGCGGAGCCGCTCTCGCAGCTTGACCCCACGGCATCGACCTCGACTTCGACCCCGACGTTGCCCCGCCAGCAGCAGCAGCAGCCGCGTACTAGTCGCGACGACGACATATTCTGTCCGTCGTGCGGCCGACGACGCCGCGAGGAGATCCCATGGATGATCGAAGACTTGGATGCCATTGAGCCGGCGCCGCTGGAGTCGCAGAGGACGCCGACGAGGCTCTGCAGCTGCGAGGAGGTGGACGTCACCAGTCGTCAACAGCGCGGTAGGCTATGGAAGTTTCGCAGCACCGAGGTGAGATGGGGCACCAGCACCTTTCTGTCGCCCGACGAGGCGATCTTGGATTTGAGAAGGCGCACCAGCGAGACCACGGAGTTTCGGTGGGAGTTACACACCTCGAGCACCGATCTGGATCTCGCCAGAAAGACAAAGTGCAGCTGCCACAGCCTGACCCCGGAGGTGAAAAAGCCGGAGGGAACGCAACGCGGTGATCTCAGGAAGCACCATAGCGCGGAAACGGACAAGTGGTCGGTTAGACCGGAGAATCTGCTGATGCCGATGCACGACCTAAGGAAGCATAGTAGCGACGACACGAGATTCGCGAGAGATGCAAAGTGGTTGCAAGTGCCGGACGTGGACCCCAATCCGAAGCCGAGATGCACCTGTCCTAAAGTGAAGACTCCGGCACCGGCGTCACCTGCGGAACAGAAGGTACCGGCGGCGGAGCCAGAAAAACCAGTACAGAAGGAAGAGAAAAAACTCTACTATTCAAAATCTCTGGCGCCCGATGAATCGGATGTACTATGGGAGAAACCGGAGATTAAAAGACAAGTCAGCGAGGATCCGAGAGCCGCCAGAAAGGAAAAAAGAGAGCGACCGAAGCTGGAGCGCTCCGCTCAGGTGAGAAGCGAGAGTTCCAGAAGATGGGGCTTCAAGGACAAGGACAAGGACAAGGAAAAAGAAAAAGAAAAGGAAAAAGAGAAAGAGAAGGTCATCAGTCCGGCAGACAGCAAGAAGCCGTTACGAGCAAGATGGGCAATGAAGCCACACGTTTCTCTGCCTGCCGAGAAGAAGCCGTCAAAGTGGTACAGGAGTCAAGACGAGCCGAAGAGCAAGAGTCTGCGCGAGCGGCCCAAGTACAGCATACGTAGAAGCATGTCACCGGAGCCGGATCCGCGGCAGTTGACCAAGCTGGAGAACAGGATCGTGCGGCGCCTCATTTCACCGGAGATCAGCATCGCGAGTACTAAGTGGGCTCCCTATGAGGATTCGTCGCCGTTACCGACCATCGGCATGAAAAAGCGTGAGCAGAAGCACATCAGCGATATCGAGTGGACACCGTACGACGAGTCGCCGAGTGAAATCCCGATCGAAGTGATCGACGACAAAAAATGGTCGCCCTTCCACAATGTCACGCCCACGCATTGTCCGCCGCCGGAGCCGGCGACACCCAGCAAGAGCGACGACGAGGAATTCCGGTGGCGGATCCTTAATCAGGTCGCGCCGTTTCCGCTCTACCAGGGCGGCTGGAAGGACGAGTCGCCGGAGAAGACGCCGCCGAAAATCACCACCCCGGAAGAAGTGGGGACACCAATCTGGTCGCCGATGGTCCCTGGCACGCCCGCCGGCAAGCGGAAGAGTATCGCGCAACCATCGCCAGATCAATCACCGGAGTATTCGCCGACCGCGCGCAGATCCAGCAAGCCCCGACTCATCCGTAAAGGTGCGTTCAGAGCGAAAACCTCCGTTCCCGCTACTAATCCGCTGGAAGACAGACTTCCCCAAGCTGGGCCTCCGCCCAAGATTACGCCGCCACCGACGGTGATGGTGCGCGCCGCTAGCGAGGACTCTAAACGGCAGAGGCCCCAGCTGATTAGGTCCAAGGCTCTGCTCGACGTTCCGCGCATAGATGCGACCAAGAGGTCGCTAAGCGAAGAGGGACCGCGCATACGTCCTCGCGAGCGCCCTAAAGCACCCCCTACGAGAACCCGCAGCGAGGAAGTGTCCAAGTACGACGATCCTTGGCTCAGATCCGAGTCACCCGAGATGCGCGAGTACGTCACAACAGTGTGACCGTAGCTTCCAGAGACTATTGCTGATGGTGATGGTCTCCATATTTCGTAATCGACGCACTTACTAAAGGCAGCTCAGCGTCGTGCGAGATTGCACGTGAACAGAGGTCGTGTGTTGTACAGCTTACGCGAGAGGAATTATTATTTTCTAATACATCCATATTATTATCGTGGTTTTATAAAGTTACCGAATAAAAAAAAAAAAGGGAAATAAGATCGAATTAAAATAGAGCGAGATGATGATCGCTAAAAGAGAAGCTATTCGGAGAAAAGAGGCGTCCACAAGAGTAACTGTTCCCTCGCAAGGGCCTCACGAAGAGTACACATCTTCGAAACCACCTAAAAAACGAGACGGCGGGCCAGAGGACGAAGTGCACGAGGGACTCGAACGATGAAAAGCAAAGAAGAGAGAGTTTCTAATAATCGCGATCGTCCGCGCGATGGACGCTGAAAACTTCGTTGGCCTATACGAAGACTACAATGGAAAATATCGACGAGAAAGAGAGGAAGCTGGACAAAAATCACATCGACGAATCGACTATCATTCCATGAGAGAGCAGCTAGAGGAACCGGACGGGAGTCGGGGGAGGGGGAGGAGGGGTCGAGGGACTGACTATTATTTAAATAGCGTAATATATACGTGTGAGTTTTCTCGTCGCGCTCGCGTCGAGGAGAGGTATCTCCTCCTCTCGTGCGTGATGCCTGAATGTTCTCAGCTCAAGACGAAATGTACGATCGCGTTCGCGACCGGGCGGACGTTGCAAACTTTAGCGTAAAATAAAGGTGGAAAGGGGGTAAGAAAAATCTGATGCGTCGCCCGGTGTGCGAGGCGACGGTTCAATATAACGCGTTGATTGATAGCTCTAACGTAATTAGTATATAATACTAACGATTAAAGTATCGACTGTAGGAATAATATAACGATGACATGAGTTTGTAGTGACTAAAGGGAAAAAAGATGCGTCCGATTGAGATCGAGCGAGATCCGTCTCGATCTCGCGGATGTATGCGCGCAAAATGCCAAGTAATTGGTATATGTACGCCGCGTACATATATGCATAATTAAATGTAAAACATTTGTAACACGTTTGCGAGAGCAACAAGTAAGCAAGAGATAAGATAAGAAGAAGAAGAGAGCAAAAGAAGAGGAAAAAGCGAGAAGAGAGATGCGCGTTTCGAGCGCATCCTCATCAAAGAATGATCAAATTGCCTCGTTCCAGGGGTAAATCAGACTTCGAGCTTTGGATTCGCTCTCGATCGAGAGCCCCTCTCAGCTCGTATAGCTCCGCGAGGTTCTCTTTGTTATTCATTCTTATCTTTCTTTTCGTTCTCTTCATATAAGTACGTGATATCGACGAGATCGTCGAACAAGCGACTGATCGATTTCGTTCGTACGGACGACAATCCAGCGTGAATAGAGGAAAAAAATTGGGAACGCATACTAAATAATGTATGTGTGCCCCGTGTGTGCCGGTGCGTGCAATATTAATTAAGGACGTCGGTAGACAACCGCGTATGAATAAATGGGGTACTAAGGTGGGAATAGAAAACCAACAAATTAGGTATCCGTGGGGGACGATCGGCTTGCGCGTAACTCCATCATTTTTCCCTTCATTTTTTAGCGTTGCCGGTTTTTTTTTTTTTTTTTTTTTTTTTTTTTAATTTTATTTTAATCCTTTTTATCAACTCGCCACGTCGCCGCTCGCGCGAGAATGTTTCGTCGCTCTCTCTTAGATACCGGGGATACTCCTTGTGATCTTTTCCATCTTCGCATATGTGTGTCTCGAAAACAAACAAAGCTCGTGATCACTGCGTAAGAGCTGTTCTCTCTCGTTTAAGTGCGTCTAATAATAAGCAGGTTGTATTGTTAACGAAAACACACATTAGGAATGCGTTAATTGCACTCGAGCGACGACGCTCATCAGTTGGCGATTATTCATGGAAACACGCCGGTTCTCTTTCCCTCTCGTCGGCGGTTACGTCCGATCTCGTGTCGCCTGAATTTAGGACATAATTAGGGCATAATTATTATAATTTTTTTTTTTTTTTTTTTTTTTTAGGATAACACCGTACTTAACACTACGGCGTAAATCGCTCATCCGATAAGTCTGTGCGCGAAGTTTCGTACAAATACTTTATTCGCTTGTTCTCTCTCTTTCTCTGTCTCTCTGTCTCTCTCTCTCTCTCTCGTTTTCTCTGAGAGCTCCCTTTGGTTTCCTTCTACTTTCATCGATCTTTATATAATCGAACTACCGATCGACGAACAATTAGTGATATTATGACTAACAATAGAAGTAAACTTGAGTATCCGTAGCAAAGTGTATCCAAAGAGGCGAGAAGAGAGACCGTTACGTTCGTTTACGTCTGCATTCCGTTCACATTCCGTCTTCTAATCGTCACGAGATCGAGGGCGATCGTCGTCGCATTTAAACGTACGTTTTTCTTAGATGCAAAAGAAAAGAAGAGAGAAGCAGATCTCTCTGCTCTTGAGCAGATAGCAAAAAAAAATGAGGTGTTAAAAGAAATAGAAAGATCGCGCGCAGACCTCGCTTCTGAGATTGGGCAACGGACAGCCTTCTTAAACGACGGGGTTTAAGACTGACATCTCATCCTACGATATCTCGCGATTTACCCTGACGATGGTAAACTGGAACTTTGTAGAAAAATGCACATGGCGAGAGTTGTCAAACGGAAGAGAAACGCGATGCATTCGAGCGAACGCGCGGCTCGTCCTGCAGAGATTCCTGAATGAGAAGATTTCATGAATGGGAATTATATTACACACACGCATTATACGCTACATAGCCATTCGTTTCTCCACGAGAATTACATATATATATATATATATATATATATATATACATATATATATACATAAAAATATAGTTTTCTCCCTCGTAGTGCGTACATATAGCAGTTTATTACGGCGCGCGCGTACCACTGTATGATATTATAATATAGCGTAAAGAAAAAAAAAAAAAACGCGCGCGCGAGACTATATCGAAAAAGAGAGAACAAGAGATGCTCACGGAGACGCCCGGATAATTTTTAGGCGTCGCCGAGGATGGAGTGATATATGTGTTACTCTCGAACGCGCGTTCGTTCGAATAGTATAAAGCGAGATGACTCTAGGGTTCACGTTTTGTGTGCAAGGACGCTATTACAGTATAAAAATTGTATCCATGCTGCCATTAGCGTTAAAGCGGGAAACGGAAGTATGCAATGACGTATGGGGACAAGCCAAAGTATATAGTTAAAATACACACACGAATTTATGTCCACGAGAGACGACACACTTATATACGTATAGAGAGAAAGGGGGAGAGAAAGAGAGAGAGAGAATGTGCGAGAGAAAAGATGAGAGAAAGAGTGAAAGAGAGAGAGAGAGAGAGAGAGAGAGAGAGAATGGGTACACACAAGCGCACGCATACTCGCATATACTTTATGCTTAGTTGCGTAAATCCGTGTATACATAAAGAAAATGGGGCGAATGAGAGAGAAGAGAGAAAGAGAGAGAGAGAGAGAGAGAGAGAGAGAGAGAGAGAGGAGAAGGTTTTACAAATATCTTTTTCTTATTTCGACAGTAAGCAATAGAGAGGGGGGGATAATAAAGGATTCGATTTATTAAATTTTTGTATTCACACAATCACAATATTTTCTATCGAGAGCTATTTTTCAAACAATCTTTGGTTATCCCGGTCTAGAAGAAAACAGAATTGTTATCAACAAAGAATCATCACTGGACGAAATAGATTTGTTACTGTCGAAACGATAGCGAATTAATATTATAACGGGCGCAGCAACCACGTATTTTCCTTAAGCTTATATACGGAGTTTCGCGATTAAGTACCAATATCACACAATCGATAAGCATTCTAATCCAGGAGTGAATTCCGTTTCTGCGGCAAGCGAAATAAGTTTAGGGACCTTCGTGTTGAATAATTAGCAATCTCTCATCCTGTGTATCGTATAATCAGAGCCATTCATGCGGTCGTTCGTCATGAACAGTACGTACGTATTTTAGCGGTATAAAAGACACACAAAGAATATAAGACGAATAAAAGAGCAAATCTGGTTCATAGAGCATGTATATTGTATTCGAATAATGTGATCGAATTTGTTGTCTGAGTTTCCGAACTGTTGTTACGTTTCGCGATTATTAGTACTAATTCCACTTCTTCTCAACGCGAACGATATTATTATTACTATTATTATTATTATTATTATTATTATTATTATTATATTTATTACGATGATATTGTAAGTAATACGCTATAATTAACGCTACTCAATATTACATTGTGATAACGTGAGACTCGTTTCTAGTTCGGCTCTTCTAGTCACGTTAATTATTCTATCGATACTCAGTCCGATACCTCCCCCGTTCCCCTCTTCTCCCTCCCCCCTCCCCCTCTGTCACCGACTGTAATGATCTGTCAAACGATACGACGCGTTGCGGGATACGTAGAGATCTCGCGTATATAGAAAGGTGCATCCTCTGTGCAACAAATACAGTATACAATCCGTAAATATGAGGTCAATGTTGATTTGTTTAAATAAATGTAAGTTTGAAAACCCATCGTAGAGCAATTTTATTCGCGCGTTACGCGCGCGTCGCTCCTCGCATAATTTTGCGTAGACGGAAATTATGCGAAAAATCCCTATCAGCGCACATATGTTCAAAAGATGTTTATAAGAGATCCACAGGATATTAAAATATGTTTTAACATTCTATGGATTTCTTAAAAACATCTTTTCAACATGTGTGCTGTTAGGGATATATTATAAAGGATTTCACTATTTGTAAATATATTTATATATATATATATATATATTTTTTTTTTAATCTCTTCTGAGATTCGAAAGCGATGTAATATATAAAATTGCACCGCTTGCGTCGCATCGAACATATTTAATATATTATATTAAAATGCAATAAGCATATTATATATGGAAAAGAGAGTTAAATTATTTTTTTTTGTGAAATCTAATTTTAAAGCTTATAAAAAGTTAATTTAAATAATAATTTTATTTTAATAAGCTAATTTAAACGCTAATTTTGTTAAATTGTTTATTAGAGTTTTATTGCAATATTATTTATAAACTCGTCGTCTAGTACTTATACTTTTTTATTGAGCGTCGAAATATTTGTCTGGCCACTGTCACTATCATAATTAACGGGAATTACCTATTTAGCAAAAATTATTAGTCATTTCTTTTTCATACACTTTCATCAACGATGAAAGCACATTCTTTCACGATCGATTACAAGTACAAATATGAACTTACAGATGGAGCATTTTAAAAGTCGGTTATTACTTGCCATCGATAAAGACGGTATTCCGTTGTACGATTTATAGTAATGAATGACGGATGACAGTGATTAATACATGTGTCACCTGCCACCTGCCACCTGTCAAAATGGCCGATCTCAACAAGGAGTTGAACGAATATCTCCTAAACAATAAAAATGAAAAGCAGTACAAAATCGCCATTCCTTCGGTAACGTTGCCAAAAACGAACATTCGCGGTTGGTTCGCCAAGGATGTTGAAGAAACGAAGGAGGACACAGGATGGCTTCAAAGATCGCAAAGAGAATGTTGTCCTGCTATGGTAGTGCATTTTCTCATAACCTCGACGGATGATCGCATTAATGTCGATTAATATTAACTCTGGTTAGCCGAAAAAGATTTTTAAATATATAAACACATGAGTGAAATTGAAATGACTTAATCATTCGAGAGATTTGCTTATAATTGCGAAATATTACAAATTTTCCAAATTATTATTTGAAGTATGTCAAAAATACCAATAAGGTGGAATTTAGTTGTATTTATAATATATATTCGTCGGAAATTGTTCTGTGTTACTAATAAATAATTAGTTAAATAATTGACTTATCTCATGTCATCATTTTTAGATGAATTAAGATTAATATAAATAACAATGAATATGATATGTTCTTATATAAAATACATGGTGACATTTATATTTTGACAGACGAGGACGCAGAGACTCATATCCTTTGCTGTATGTTTCCTTTTGGGACTATTATGCTTCTGTCTATCAGCAATTTATATTCCTGTGTTATTGCTTAAAGCGAGAAAATTCGCTTTACTTTATTCCTTAGGGAGCCTCTTCTTTCTGATGAGGTATGTGTATATAAATGTATTTAAAGCTATTATATACATGTGTGAAAAGAATATTTCTAACAAAGGATCTCTTACAGTTTCTGTTTTCTATGGGGATCAAGTTATATCAAGTCATTATTCACAGTTGAAAAGCGATGTTTTACAATATCGTACTTTGCAACATTAACAGGCACACTTTACTTTGCTCTGCATTTACAATCGACTCCTTTGACTGTATTGTGCGCTGTTTTGCAGTTGATAGCGATGCTATCTTTTTTAATAAGTCATATACCAGGAGGTACAACTGGTCTCATGTTCTTTACAAGGATGTTTAGATCGTCGGTAAAGTCAAGTTTACCTGTATGATAGCATTATTTGTTCTTAGAATACTTTGTTTTATAATAAAAATAATAAAAATTAATCTTTCAAAGTTTCTTAATGCATCACAACATGTTTTGAGAGGAGTAAGAATAATAATGAAAATGTTTCTATATTTGTTACCATTAAAGTTAATACACAGAAGACTGACTTAAATCTACATTTTCATGCAAAATATAATTATTATATACAATAATATATTTTAAACCAATTACATAATTGTAAAATTGCAACTAGTTTTATTTTTTTTTTATTACTATAAATTTTAAATAAGTTCTATTTATTATTTAATAATAATAAGTATATATATTATTTAAAAAATTACCATTATTTGGTAAAGCAAAAAGTAGAGTCAATATTTATATATTATGTAATAATCTTTATGTAAAGAAATACATCTTTATTACTATGTATTTGCTCATCATTCTCCTATTCAATTTATTCTTCTCTTTCGTATTATCAGACATAGGAAATATTAATTTAAAAATCTCTAAAACTTCAGTGCGCAAAAAACAATTTATTATTTTTTTTTCTTTTTTGTAAATTTAGTCGCTTTTTCTCGATGATCGTTTCCTCGTACACGTTTTACTTTTAATGATATATACGTGACATCATTTTTGCGCTTTTTGAACATAGAATTTTTTACATGTTTCAATGAATTTATGCTATTATCAATTAATTTTGATTCCTTTAAAGAGGGTTCATTATCTTTTTCTGTGGTCTCAGATTTACTTTCTTTTTCCTTACAAATATTTACATATCTTACATTTTTCAACATTTTTGTATCATCTTCATCGTCGGCGGAATCAGGATCATTGGTTAGAGCTATAAATTCATCTGATTGTATTTGAGAAACTTGAGAACTTTTGTTGACAGTTGGGGGTATAAAAGCTCTTTCTTTTCGGCAAGATCTATATTTATACACATCTGTAAATATAGTAACAGATCTCTCTGGTTTAGGAATAGTTGAATCCGTGCTTGTGTTTTCTGGTTTACACAACGCATCTTCCTCAGATGTTTCATCAGGTTTAAAAAGTTGAAGTGAACATTTTGGTGGTTCAAACTTGGTAAAAATTTCTGCTACCAATTTGTATAATGCATGGAATACATTGTCTGAAGATTGCATTACATTGTTCTGCAAGTATTTAGTTTCTAAGAAATCTATGTGAAGATATACATATTTAAAATAAGAAGTTCTACTAATACAATACCTTTAAAGCAAAAGCTGCTGTGGCAAATCCAATCTTTTGTAATGTGACTGTTTTCAAAACAGATAACAGAAGAATAGGTATTTTCTTATTCTGAGCCATGACAATAATATGTTTTATTATGAGAAGTGGTTCAACTTTGGCATCTAATAAAATACAGCATACATTATCCTTTTCTAAGGCCCGAGTAATTGCATTAATACCTAAGATTACAGACTTCCTAAAATATAAAAGTATAAATTAATTCATGTTTAAGTTTTCAAATCATGATTGGTTCTAATATATTGTAATATAAAAAATATTTACAATATACTCCTATCAAACTTGACAATTTCTTTTTCTAAAGCTTCTTTCTTAACCAATATACGTTTTTCTTTTGGCACATGTCTAAGCATAAATCCAGGAATTTTATATTTTGGCTGTTTCATTAAGGGTAATAATCTGTAATTAAATAAATTTTAGCATCAAAAAAGATAATATTTCTCTTAAGATATTATTCATATTTTAAATTATACTTACTCATCCATAAGAGTTACTAATGCTGGATACTGATCTATGTTTACAGCTGGCCTAATAAAGAATTGTACAATAAATATAAAAGTATAATTGTAACAAAACTTAGAAAAATATTAATATTTAGAAATATTCATATCATAATAAATACTAAAATTTATTGCAAACTCGTAGAAAAAATTAACTCATCAAGTAATAGCATACCAAAAGGTCTCAGCAGGTTGTGCCAAGATATTCCGTAAACCCTTGACTGGTCCTTTTTTAGCCGATAAGCTCTGTCTTTGCTGTTTCTTTGTTAATATTGGCGTATTCATGATGATAATTTACTATATTTTTACCACAATTAAACTCTGCTTTTATGGCATTTTCTAAAATATCGATATATCCGAGATGTAAGGAAAAAAGAACAATTTTAAATACATCGGAACCAAAGCAGAACCAAAATCTAAATAAATAATTTTTATGAATTATTATTTTTGTAAAAAGTCTTCACACTATTGTAAAAATATTTGCATAAAACTTCCATAACCTTCTAAATTGTAAACAGAACGTACTACGTATTCTTTGCACGTGGAAAGTGGAAAGCACACATCTGACATCTGACGTCTGTGTTGCGTTATAGGTAAGGTTAGTTCAGACTAGTCATCTGATACCTGACAGGATAGAATGGGTACCTGCTAGATAGATCTTCGTCAACCCAGAATCAATTGAAAATAAAAAAGATTTATTATGACATATAATGAAAAATAAAGGTATTAGTTTAAATCTTTTTAAAAAATATAAAAGAATATAAAAACCTGAAAAAAAGACAGTTGTATATAATTTGTCAGGAAAACATGACAATATTCACCAAAGAGAAAAGTAAACGTATTTGCAATTTATTTTAAATAATTGGTATGTATTTCTCTTTTAAAACATATATTTTTACTGTTCACAACTATTTTAATAACAGACAAAATATGTGTACATTTGTACTTTTGTACTATTCTTTTTTTTTTAGGCAAAACCTTTTTTCCTTACGTTTATTGACAAGTGTAAAGGAGTACAATATTCATATGACTGTCATGAATAAAAGTATGGATGCTTTATCAGAAGAGATCGACGAGTTGTTACTACGTAAGTTAGAATTAATGGAAGAAAAGGTTCGTGAAAATGTTCAAATGGAAACATTGTTGAAAGATGGTCACATTGAGTTAGCTAAAGCGAAATATATTCGTGGAAAGGAGAACATCAGTATGCTACAGGTTCCAAACAACGAAGACACAGTTACATCCTTGTTTGACTTGGAAACTAATGTGACAAATGATAATGAAAACACTGAGGTGAATTTTGATATAAGTTTAAAAAAATCAAGCAATGAAACAGATGGACCAAGAGATCCTGTAAAATGGTTTGGTGTACTGGTCCCACAAAATTTGAAAAACAGTCAGAAACGTTTTCAAGAGTCCATCTATCTTGCTGCAAAGGTAGCAAATGTACAAGCAGAACTTTCTTCTGTGCTCTCCAAGCTTAAAGGATTATATGTCGAAAAAGATAATTTAAGTTCTCCAAATGATATTAAAACTTAGTCAGTAAACAAATACTTTTATAAATTGTATATAATTTACAGTTTAATCTTTAAAAGAATAATACTATATTAAACTATTGCCAAACGACAACTGAATCTAATAAAAAAAAAGATGTGATTGTTCAAATATCTGACGTGTTAAATTAAATCTTATAAAGGTGCAGAAAAATTTATTTGTTTTAAATAACACATAAAATTTGCTTTACATATTTGGTTATATTAGTTTCTTTCTTACGTGTGTGATATAAGAATCTATTAAAGAAAAAAATTTTATTCATTTATATGTCCAATATTAAAAGAAAAAAAATATAAATATGCAAAAATGTTTGATAAACAATTTAATTTATTTATATAAATTTATTTGTATAAATGTAAGAGAAAAAAAATTTGCTCCTTGTTCAAAGTATGCGTATTTACTACATGATAAATAGAAAAAATATATACATATGATTTCTGTGTTTTGCATAATAAAAATTTGATATAATACATAATTCCAAATTCGAAAAGGATAAACCAATAAATTTTAAAGAAATTTTATGCAAAAATCTAGGAACTCTAGTAAAATCAACGATCTGAATCAATGAGACTTGATTGACCAATCAGAGAGAAGAAACCTTTGCGCCTTTCGTTCTGATTGGTCAATCAAATGATTCGAAACTGTAGTAACTTGTTTTCAACAATGAGCGAAATCAGTTGGTAACATGAATAATTCACGCTCTTCAGAGGTCGCTTCTATCGAATTTTAACGGTCGCGGAAAGGGGTCTAGTTTTAAAAATTCCAACGCATATAACATACGTTCGTTGGTTCGTTCGTACAACCGATCGTCATTAATTGAGTTGTATTTGCGTCAATTTCTTCAGGTTGCGCATAATTGTTGGTAAAGAGTAAATCGCGAGTGACATGTGAATTGTATAAAAGTTTACGGAAGAAACGATATAAAATAAGAATCACAGAATGACTTCGTTGTCACTTATAGCAACCTACGACGAATTGGTGAGATGTTCGAATGTCCTTATAAATGGATCCTGCGAGGAAGGTACGTCGGTCAATAGTCATGAGAAATTAAAATTGTCTTTCGTTACGCTATATATTTTCGAATTTTTGCTATGCAATAGCGTTTTTGGAATTTTCTAAAATGTGATTTTGCTTCAACATTGTTTTGTATAGAATTCCTGCAATTTGCCTTAAATCAAGAGGAAATGAGACAAAAATGGTTGGCGTCGGAACAAGAATGCCAAAGACTTCATTCAGCTCTGGATAAGGCTCATCACGAGATTGCAGGACTGGATAGAAAACTGCGTCATGCTAGAAGAAACTTGGAGGAGGAAAATCGCAGACGTCGTATCGCTGAGGAGCAGAAAGATTCATTGGTAGTTGAAATATATTCTGTGGAATAGATGTACTTTTAAAGATATATTTGACCTATAATAATTTATATTTGTATTTATTTTCCAGGAGAAACAAATCTCTACAGCCAGGAATTTCTTGTTTACCGATGCAGGTAGAAATCTAAATGATGAAACTAGAGAAAAACTACAGTTTCTTAATAATACTTCTTTGAATCAACAAAATAATATGCATATTCAAGACATTCACATTGATAAGTAAGTAATGAAGATTTTGATAAATAAAGATTGATCTCAATGTTGGATATCTAACAATATTATGCTGCTTTTATTTTAGACTTAATACAATAGCCGAGTTGGATTCCACAGGCTCAATATTAAGCGATCTTAATTGTCTATCAAAATCCGAAGATGATTTAGACACCAGTACTATTTTACAACAAAATCAGAAGAGTGGAAAGCGCCAGTGGAAGGATCATCGTCCCAGTAGCGAATATTCTAAAAAACAACGCCGTAGTTCATTGCACAAAGTTACAGAATTAAATTCTTCTGATAGAATAGTAGCTACTACTACTGTAGTTGTGCCGAAAGATGGTGCGATTACCGCATCGTCTACAATTGAAGCTATACCTGGTGATGAAAATGCAGATCCTCAAGTTTCTTCACAAAATATACGCAAACGTCGTAAAAGTAGCGGAGAACACAACAAATCAAAACTGTCACACATAGATCCAAACAAAGTACCATTAGATACAGCAGTATGTTATTAAACTGACTTACTTTAACTAAACTGTCTTCTTTTTATATTTATAATTAAATGTAATTTATGTATAATAATTCTTTATTTTTAGCCATCAGCACCACAAGCTGACATTCTTACATCAACTTCAGATACGGAAGATGTCTTCAAACCTAGTCCAAACATTGGTGGATATACTATGAATACAAAAATGTCCAGGAATCACAGTTTTGCAGCCAAAACTGTCATTAAGCCAGAAATGTGCACACCTTGTGGAAAAAAGTAAGTTTATTTATCATAGCTGAGTGTAGATATCTAAATATATCTTATTGTCATCTTTTTCAAATTAATAGAAGTAGATTTATAAAAAAATACCCTAATGTTCTTAATTTATTAATTAATTTATCCTTTAATCTTTTGATAGAATTCGATTTGGAAAGATTGTTCAAAAATGCAGAGATTGTAGAGCTACAGCCCATACTGAATGCAAAGATTTAGTGCCACTGCCATGTGTACCAACAGGAAATACGCCTACGTTACGTGGTGTACCCGTGAGTATCATAAATTTACAGTAATTCTATCCATAAAACATTCAAATCCATACTTTTACTGAATGTCATTTGTATATTTGTATAGGGCACTATAGCTGATTACACACCTATAATACCACCTATGGTGCCTTCCATAGTAGTGCATTGCATTAATGAAGTTGAATTACGTGGAATGAACGAACAAGGTTTATATAGAGTAAACGGAGCGACCGCAGACGCCAAATGTCTTAAGGATAAATTCCTAAAGGGCAGAGGTGCTCCAAATCTTTCAAATGTTGATATCGCAACTATCTGTTCTACTTTGAAAGATTTTCTCAGGTATATACATTATTTGTAGATTTAATAAATGCAGTATATGTATGTATTTAAAAAAGAAAGAAAGAAACGAAATTAGCGTTTTACAGATCTTTACGTGAGCCGCTGATCACTGTCGCTTTGATGGGAGACTTTGTACGTGCGACAACATTTACAGATAAACAAGATGCTGATGCCGCTCTTTATCAAGCAATTTCAGAATTGCCGCAACCGAATCGGGATACTTTGGCCTTCCTGATGTTACATTTACAGAGAGTATCGAGTAGTCCCGAATGTAAAATGCCCATCAGTAATCTTGCCAAAGTTTTTGGACCAACTTTAGTTGGTTATACTTCCAAGGAACCATCTCTCACTATGCTCAGTGAAACCAAACATCAAGTTGCAGTAAGAAAAATTTTTTATATCTATGTATTATTATAAATAGCTATCACAAACATACTTTAAAATAATTTATTCTAGGTAGTGGAAAATCTGCTTCAACTTCCATCCGATTATTGGGCTACTTATGTGAATCCAGTGAATTCGAATGATATTTGTACTCCAAAAACGGGTGAATTGAAGCATACACCGTCGACAGAATCGCTCCTTAAGCGTAGTATCTCCCGCGGTTTCTTTAATACTCCACTTTCTTCTAGGTAAGTAAAGTATGAAGAGTAAATTATTCATATTCAGTACATTTTTTCTATTGGTATACATATTTCTTCTTTTTATTCGTAGCCGCAATTTTGCGAGGAGAAACAAGAAATACTTTGCTACACCACCTTCTAGGGTAGGCTTCTAAAATGATTATATTTATTAAATTATAACAATACTTGTTAAACTATAACAAGTCAACTGCATAAAGATTTGTTTAACTTGATATTTAATGGTATATGTTTAAATATGTATTCTTTTGTAAATATGCTTATATATACAATAAACATTTCTCAATTTATATTTTGTTTCGAGAGTGTTAAGAATTTTTAGGTCATTTATTGATTAAATTATTACACACATAGTATTTCCTTATAATATTAAAAGTTTTCCTTTTTATATATTAATGTATATCTATGTACTTTATATATATTTATACTTTATTCTATGATATAAACAGTTCAGTTCGCTTAGAGCAGTAGAGTGAAATTAAACTAAGATTCATGAGACGTAATATTCAATAACAGATACATGTATGCAATCATAAGAATATTGCTTTAATTCAATAAGTTGTATGATAAGATAGAGTCTTGATGTTTATGTGTACTCTGACCTAGAATGCTTTATCAATGAAATGATATTCAAAGATCTACGCATGATAAATAAAAATCGAAATGTTTCTCTCATGGAACAAAATGTACATGCAGTCATTTTTCTATTTTTGTTATTTTGTATTTTTTAGTCTCATCCATTTCAGCTTTTTTCAATTTTTAATATTTTTTTCTTGTAGCTATTTAATATTATTCTTAAAAGATACTATGCACCGTTCTCAAGAAAATTAAAAGTATATTATAAGGATAATGAAATTATACATAAATATTGGAAAGTATAGTGTTTTAACATGACATAATTTAATAAGAATCTACATATTCTAATATCATAAATTATAAGTTTTTTTATATATGTATTTTGTTATTATTATATATATATATATATATATATATATTATAAATATTGAAAAAGATAACCTTTTTTAAAATTTTCTATACTTAATATAAAATAAGCATCATTAGACAAAATTTTTACTTTTTTTTAAATATAGAGATAACTTTTTAAAATAACTTATACTGTGCTTGGAACAGATATCCGGGTCATGTAGACGAGATAGAAAATTATATATTCAGGAATAAATATCGGCGTGATTATCACATGTTCTTAGCTCTTTAATATACACTTTATCAAAACTGGCATCACAACATAATTGCAGTATTCTAAGAGCAATCCTGACAAGCAGTCGATATATATTCACAAGGTAGCCATCAATTAATTTGAACAACACTTTGGAGAAAGTATTTTATTAAAATGGTATGCTTAATTTTCATATTGTTTTGAAACAGTTTAAAATATATATAAATAAAATATTTTTGTATTTAATATTAAAAAAATGTATTTTTATATTCTCTAATACTATAATAATTATTATGTAATTTTTTATGATATAATTAACCCTCATCGAATATTAGTGTCAATTTGATCCATTTTTCATACCTTTTAAAAAAAAATCGAAAAATAGTTTTATTATTTAATAAATTTCTCACAAAATTACAACGTTTATTTTGTGAATGTAATAGTTCTAATGACATTAAAAAGCATCAAACTATAAAACTTCATCATTACTTATTTGTTCAAATTTAACAGATTTCAACAGATAAAACTTTAATTAGCTAGTCTCGATTTACCTTCAAATTGATCCTAATATTCGATTTGAGTTTTGAAATAAACATCCAATAAGAATTAAATTAATATATATATAATTATTATATATAACTAATAAAACATAATTTTTTTACTATTATACTCGCTATAACTTTTATATCTGAATTTTTCATTATCTTACATAAATTTTTTTATCATAATTATAATTTTATACAGATTTTTGTCATTAATGTTAATTAATGTTAGTATAATTTTATTTATTATAATATTTTGTATCCATTTCTATTATATTATATTTTTGAAAGATATTTTTTATTATATTTGCAGAGATCCAATATCATGCAGTTTTCTTTTGCAATCATCATTTTTATTTGTTGGTCCACGCTATCAACAGCCGATGATATTGAAATCTTGAAATTTCCGGACTTTGTAAATGAATTTGGCCCATATCTATGCAAGAATGAAATAATTTCCTTTAACTTTGCTCCAAAGATTACCTCTATTAGTCAAGATTTTATCAGTAGTTCTTGGATTACTTGTCTCAATTTTACGAGCACTTACATCGAGAACATCCAAAAAGGCGCCTTCAACAAACTTCCTAATTTGACTCAATTGATTCTTTCTTATAACAATATCAAGCGGGAGAACCTCTTCAACTTTGGAAGTCATGAAAACTTAAAGATTCTTTTTCTAAATAGTGCATCTTCCAATAATTATAACGATTACAATTCATATATCCTTGATATTTTTGGAGAATATCCTAATTTAGAAATCTTATCTATTCGTAAAAATTATATGAATGACTTACGAACTCTTACAAATAAAACTCCATTCCCAAAACTGAAGATTCTAGATCTGTCCTATAACAAGATAAAAGATACTAATTTTATAAAGTTATTGCCAAATAGTTTATACTTCCTTGATCTCCACGATAACTCGCTCACTTCTTTGGCTTTTGATGAAGAACGAGTAAACTTATTGGCACTAAACGTGGATAATAATAATCTGAAATATGTGAACAACAATTATTCGCGTGATAATTTACATAATCAATATAATCAATATATTGAATATCCAATGCATTATTATAATCCATATGATTCTCGATATAATTCACAACAGGATAATTCACGTAATTTTGGTCTAGTGATGACTGGCTTGAAAAATTTACATTATCTTTCCATTTCCAATAATGAAATTGATTCTATTGAATCAAACGCTTTCGAAGATACTAAAAAATTGGTCTATTTGAATTTATCCAGAAATCAAATAAATTACTTGCCTTCAGAGATATTTGACAAATTGTTGTTTTTGAGATCGCTCGATTTGAGTTTCAACAAGTTCGAAGGTGTTCCGCAGATTTCAAAAGAAACAATAATCAGCAATTTGTTTCTTAATGATAACAATATTACGAATATAATTGCAAATGCTTTCGTGCAAATGCCGAAATTGACGAAATTGTCATTGGGAGGGAATGGAATCGACGAAATACATGTTAAAGCATTCGCTCATCTTTCGTTTTTAGAAATATTAGATCTATCGAGGAACAACTTGAGTTTTCTACCAGAAACATTAAGTGAATCTTTAACATCTTTAAAATATTTAAATTTGAACTATAATAAGTTTACTTTGTTAGAATCTTTATCCCTGAATACGTTACCAGCATTGATAGAGGTGCATCTGGCGATGAATCGACTGAAATATTTAAATGTTAGTTACTTGAAGAACTTGCCGCAGAATCTTACGATTCATTTGGAATAGTTAAATTTTATACACTGAAATTTTTATAGATGCAAACCGAAATAATTTTTATTATAATGCAAATATATTATATATATAATTGATTAATGTTAGTGAATTTAATTTTTGATGTATATAAGTGCAGAAAATCTATCATCGATGAAGTTCTATTATTCTAAAAAAATATATATTAACATTTTTGTTGCAGACTCATCAACTCTTTACAAAAAATTCATCTTTTTTATAAAGATGTACTGCCGAATTTTTGTATATAATCCAACAGTTTACAAAAATTAAACTTATTGTAATATATGTCGTTTTTTTGTAAATTCATCACTTTTTTCAAAAAGCCTAATTTTTATAATGCTGACTTATGTATAAAAATCGGACAGCACATCTTTATAAAAAGATGAATTTTTTTTAAAGAGTTGATGAGTCTGCCAAAAACTGCTTCTATGTATATATGTTTATTGGGGATAACAGAATTTCTTCGATCATAGATTTTCCGCACTTCCCAGATAGAAAAATGATATCATATTGTGCTCAGCATGCATATACATATATTGTATAATATTATTTCAGAAATGCATACAGATGCGTGTGTATATGCTGCTCAAAGCGCAGTCACATTATGATGTCAGAAATATATCTCATGTGATAATATTATGACGATCACATTGTAATGAAACGTGGTATGTCATCATCATATCATGTATAATTATTGTATAAATCATACACATTTTTTACACATTTGTGTACATTTTGTTTTCATGTTATGTTAATCATGTAATGATCTTCAAAAAGATATTAAGTTGAAGGTAGTAGTATGACGCTCACACTATGATGAAACGTGATCATCATGTATTTCTATCTGGGTTATACATCGAAAATTGAATTTACTAACATTAATCAATTCTTATAATTACAGTCTCAATAAAATTATAACTTCTCTGTAATTATTGTTATTAAATAAGTTATTATTATAATAATTATTTATATTCGAAATCTTTATGATAGTTATTATAATATCAGTTAATTGTATGACATATTTGTATGTATGTGTATATATATTTTTTTATAATACGGATAACATATATATGCTGCAAAATATAATAGGTATATATAATAAATAAATATATATATATATATATTTATATACACACACATATATATATATATATATATATATATATATATATATATATATATATAATATATAATTAATATTTCCTTATACTTAAAATTGTTTTTTTTATACATGAATGCATATCTATACTTTATTCTATGATATAAATTCGGTTCGTATGTACTAATAAAATGAAAGTAAAATAAGAGCTGATAAAAGTGATATGCAACATTCAATGACAGATAATAAAATATTGCTTCAATTGAACAGCTGTGTGGTAAGACAAAGATTTGAGATGGGAGTATTCTGTCAAAATACTTCACCAACTAAATAGCAAAGATCTATGCATAATGGATGAAAATCGAACTGTTTCTCTCATAAAACAAAATATGTATGCGGTTGAGATTTTTTATTTTATTTTTTAGTCTCATCCATTTCAGCCTTTTACAATTATTAATATTTTTTCTAGTTGCTATTTAATATTATTCTTAAAAGATACTATGCACCATTCTCAAAAAAATCAAAAGTATATTTTAAAGAAAATAATGAAATTATACATAAATATTGAAAAGAGAGTATAGTGTATTAACATGACATAATTTAAGAATCTGCATATTCTAATATAAATTATAAGTTTTTTTATATATTGTATTTTGTTATTATTTTTTATACATATATACTATAAATATTGAAAAAGATAATCTTTTTCAAAATCTCTATACTTAATATAAAATAAGCATCATTAGACAAGATTTTGACTTTTTTTTTAATATAGAGATAACTTTAAAATAACTTATTCTGTGCTTGGAACAGATATCCGGGTCATGGAGATAGAAAATTATCTCTTCGGGAATAAACATCGGCGTGCTGATTATTACATGTTCTTAGCTTTTTAATATACAATTTTGATAAATATTATATTGGTTTAAATGCTTTATCAGACCTGGCATGATAGTATATAATTAATCATTTCAGAAAAAATCAAAAGTTTACAAAAAATATGTATATATTATATATTATATATACATTCGGACCTTTTATCCTACGACATTTTCGGTCTGGAATCTTCCCCTTAAACCTCTGATCCTACGACAAAAATTTGAGAGTGAGGGTATAATTCTCTTTTCGCGGTCGTAGCATAAGATTTTTTTGTCGTAGAATAAGAGGTCCGACTGTATTGGTTTAAATGCTTTATCAGAACTTACTACATAGCATATAATTAACCATTTCAGAAAAAATCAAAAATTTACAAAAAATAATATGTATATATTATCTAAATATGTATATATTATATATAATATAAATTATATAATGAAATAGATATTAAAAAGTACATTTTCTTAATATAAAGTAATGTGTATTAACAATTTAAGAATCTTCATACTTTTGTAATTTTTTTATATTTTATTTTTACATATATTTTCTTAATACGCATATAAATATTGAAAAAGAAAATATTTTTAAAAATCCTTATAATATAAAATAAACTTACATTTTTTCAGACAATATTTTGACTTATTTTATTGAATATATTATAGAAATAATTTTTGAAGAAATTTAAATTATACTCGGAACGGATATCTGAGTTACGAGATAGAAAATTATCTATTGTTTTGTCTTCAGATGGATGGGGGTTTTGATTATGACGTTCTTAGCTCTTTAATATACACTTTATCAAAACTGGCATGACAACATAATTGCAGTATTCTAAGAGCAATCCTGACAAGTAGTCGATATATATTCACAGTACATCACAAGGAAGTCATCAATTAATTTGAACAACACTTTGGAGAAAGTATTTTATTAAAATGGTATGCTTAATTTTCATATTATTTTGAAACAGTTTCAAATATATATAAATAAAATATTTTTGTATTTAATATTAAAAAAATCTATTTTTATATTCTCTAATACTATAATAATTATTATGCAATTTTTTTATGATATAATTAACCCTCATCGAACGTTAGTGTCAATTTGATCCATTTTTCATACCTTTTTAAAAAAAATCGAAAAATAGTTTTATTAATTAATAAATTTCTCACAAAATTACGTTTATTTTGTGAATGTAATAGTTCTAATGACATTAAAAAGCATCAAACTATAAAACTTCATCATTACTTATTTGTTCAAATTTTACAGATAAAACTTTAATTAGCTAGTCTCGATTTACCTTCAAATTGATCCTAATATTCGATTTGAGTTTTGAAATAAACATCCAATAAGAATTAAATTAATATATATATAATTATTATATATAACTAATAAAACATAATTTTTTTACTATTATACTCGCTATAACTTTTATATCTGAATTTTTCATTATCTTACATAAATTTTTTTATCATAATTATAATTTTATACAGATTTTTGTCATTAATGTTAATTAATGTTAGTATAATTTTATTTATTATAATATTTTGTATCCATTTCTATTATATTATATTTTTGAAAGATATTTTTTATTATATTTGCAGAGATCCAATATCATGCAGTTTTCTTTTGCAATCATCATTTTTATTTGTTGGTCCACGCTATCAACAGCCGATGATATTGAAATCTTGAAATTTCCGGACTTTGTAAATGAATTTGGCCCATATCTATGCAAGAATGAAATAATTTCCTTTAACTTTGCTCCAAAGATTACCTCTATTAGTCAGGATTTTATCAGTAGTTCTTGGATTACTTGTCTCAATTTTACGAGCACTTACATCGAGAACATCCAAAAAGGCGCCTTCAACAAACTTCCTAATTTGACTCAATTGATTCTTTCTTATAATATCAGGTGGGAGAACCTCTTCAACTTTGGAAGTCATGAAAACTTAAAGATTCTTTTTCTAAATAGTGCATCTTCCAATAATTATAACAATTACTATAATTCATATATCCTTGACATTTCTGGAGAATATCCTAATTTAGAAATCTTGTCTATTCGTAAAAGTTATATGGTTGACTTACGAACTCCTACAAATAAAACTCCATTCCCAAAACTGAAGATTCTAGATCTATCCTATAACAAGATAAAAGATACTAATTTTATAAAGTTATTGCCAAATAGTTTATACTTCCTTGATCTCCACGATAACTCGCTCATTTCCTTAGCTTTTAATGAAGAACAAGTAAACTTATTAGCATTAAACTTGGATAATAATAATCTGAAATATGTGAAGAACAATAATTATTCGCGTAATCATTTACATAATCAATATTGTCGACATGGATATCAAACGCAGTATAATAATCCATATGATTCTCGATATAATTCACAACAGGATAATTCACGTAATTATGGTCTAGTGATGACTGGCTTGAAAAATTTACATTATCTTTCCATTTCCAATAATGAAATTGATTCTATTGAATCAAACGCTTTCGAAGATACTAAAAAATTGGTCTATTTGAATTTATCCAGAAATCAAATAAATTACTTGCCTTCAGAGATATTTGACAAATTGTTGTTTTTGAGATCGCTCGATTTGAGTTTCAACAAGCTCGAAGGTGTTCCGCAGATTTCAAAAGAAACAATAATCAGCAATTTGTTTCTTAATGATAACAATATGACGAATATAATTGCAAATGCTTTCGTGCAAATGCCGAAATTGACGAAATTGTTATTGGCAGGGAATCGAATTGACAAAATTCATGTTAAAGCATTCGCTCATCTTTCGCTTTTAGAAATATTAGATCTATCGAGGAACAGCTTGAGTTTTCTACCAGAAACATTAAGTGAATCTTTAACATCTTTAAAATATTTAAATTTGAACAATAATAAGTTTACGTTGTTAGAATCTTTATCCCTGAATACGTTACCAGCATTGATAGAGGTGCATCTGGCGATGAATCGACTGAAATATTTAAATATTAGTTACTTGAAGAACTTGCCGCAGAATCTTACGATTCATTTGGAGTAGTTAAATTTTATATACTGAAATTTTTATAGATGCAAACCAAAATAATTTTTATTATAATGCAAATATATTATATATATAATTGATTAATGTTAGTGAATTTAATTTTTGATGTATATAAGTGCAGAAAATCTATCATCGATGAAGTTCTATTATTCTAAAAAAATATATATTAACATTTTTGTTGCAGACTCATCAACTCTTTACAAAAAATTCATCTTTTTTATAAAGATGTACTGCCGAATTTTTGTATATAATCCAACAGTTTACAAAAATTAAACTTATTGTAATATATGTCGTTTTTTTGTAAATTCATCACTTTTTTCAAAAAGCCTAATTTTTATAATGCTGACTTATGTATAAAAATCGGACAGCACATCTTTATAAAAAGATGAATTTTTTTTAAAGAGTTGATGAGTCTGCCAAAAACTGCTTCTATGTATATATGTTTATGGGGGATAACAGAATTTCTTCGATGATAGATTTTCCGCACTTATACATCGAAAATTGAATTTACTAATATTAATCAATTCTTATAATTATACAGTCTCAATAAAATTATAACCTCTCTGTAATTATTGTTAATTATTGTTAAATAAGTTATTATTATAATAATTATTTATATTCGAAATCTTTATATTAGTTATTATAATATCAATTAATTGTATGACATGTTTGTATATGTATATGTGTAAGTATATTTGTTTATAATACGGATAACATATATATGCCGTAAAATATAGTATATATAATAAATAAATATATATATATATATAATATATAATTAATATTTCTTTATACTTAAAATTGTTCTTTTTTATACATGAATGTATATCTATACTTTATTCTATGACTATGATATAAATTCGGTTCGTATGTAGTAGTAAAGTGTGAAAAAAAAATAAGAACTGTGATATGCAACATTCAATGACAAATAATAAAATATTGCTTCAATTGAATAGCTGTGTGGTAGGACAGAGATTTGAGATGTTTGAGTATTCTGTCAAAATACTTCACCAACTAAATAGCAAAGATCTATGCATGATGGATGAAAATCGAACTGTTTCTCTCATAAAACAAAATATATATGCAGTTGAGTTTCTTATTTTATTTTTTAGTCTCATCTATTTCAGCTTTTTTCAATTATTAATATTTTTTCTAGTTGCTATTTAATATTATTCTAAAAAAATACCATCCACCATTTAAAAAAAAATCAAAAGTTTACAAAAAAATAATATGTATATACAATATTATCTAAATATGTATATATTATATATTATATATAATATAAATTATATAATGAAATAAATATTAAAAAGTACATTTTCTTAATGTAAAGTAATGTGCATTAGATAACAATTTAAGAATCTTCATACTATATAATATTGTTATTGGCAGGGAATCGAATCGACAAAATTCATGTTAAAGCATTCGCTCATCTTTCGCTTTTAGAAATATTAGATCTATCGAGGAACAACTTGAGTTTTCTACCAGAAACATTAAGTGAATCTTTAACATCTTTAAAATATTTAAATTTGAACAATAATAAGTTTACGTTGTTAGAATCTTTATCCCTGAGTACGTTACCCATTGATAGAGGTGCATCTGGCGATGAATCGACTGAAATATTTAAATGTTAGCTTGAAGAACTTGCCGCAGAATCTTACCATTAATTTGATGCTAGAATCAAATTTTACACACTGGAATTTTTAAGGCTGTAAGCTGAAATAATTTTTATTACAATGCAATGTATATAAGTATATACAATTTATTTATGTATCATTTTTTGTAAATTCAACATTTTTACAAAAAACTTATTTGTCATAAACTGCTGATTTATATGTATGTATATACAAAAACCTGGCAGTTAATTCTTTATTAAAAAGATGAAATTGTTTTTATAACCAGTTGATGAATCTGCCATAAAAATCTAATATATATATACATGTTTATTGGGGATAACAGAATTTCATCAAGGATAGATTTTCTGTACTTATACATCAAAAATTGAATTCGCTAACATTATAATCAATTTATACGCAGTCGCAATAAAATTATATCTCTATAATTATATCTCTATAATTATATCTCTATAATATTGTTATTAAAATAAGTTGTTATAATAATCATTTATATTCGAATAAATGTTTATTAGTTATTAATATCAATTAATTGTATGATATATATGTTATTATATATATTTTTTATAATTACAGATAACATGTATAGAATAGTATTATATAACAAAAATATTATATGCGCGTACAAAAAAAACTTATAAAAGTTTGTAAGCACATTTTAGAATATTTTCTGATTGTGAATACATCTGTATAAATATTAAGAATTATTTTCAAAAAAATTTGAAAAAATATTTTTAAAAACTTTTAATTAATATATATACCTATTGTAAACTAAAAAGATTAGATAAGTCGAGGACGAGCTAATTGATATAAACATAAAAAAGTTAACTCTAATTTTTATTCAAATATAATGTAATTTTTTAATCAAATATATATTGTAAATGTAATTACGATTTTATTCTCGTTTTCCTGAATCAATTCATGAATGTAAATGATGTTCCTCTCCTGCATTCAAGAAAGAAGATACAAAGTATGCTTACGCATTACGCATGTGCTTTTTGTGGACTCAGTCAATAGCAGTAATAGTCAGTTTAGAGTAGTAGCAGAGAGAAGCGTGAGAGATGCCACTGCCCGGTTTTAGGTACGTGATCTCTGAAAGCGATATGCTCGCTGTAAACATAAAAACGTGGACATTGAACTACAGAGCCAATGTCCACGAATGTTCTCAATGGATAACACATAATGTGCACAGTTTTGGTTGCGAACCGTGCTATGTCCACAAAATTTATTAACACATTTTGCTTATTCACTTTCACCTAAAAATAATTTGTTATTTCTCCACACTGGCAATAATTTACTTTTAATATCAAATAACCATGTAAATATTGTCAATATTCTAATTTTGCCAATAATATTTTGATTTTTGGTAATTCTTTTTCTTTTATTAAACGCTATTTTTACATTCTACATTTTACAAATTAAAACTTATTTTATATGAAAAAAAAATTTTCTTTCAACAATTTAATAATTTAGAGTATTATATTGTTCTACAAATACAATAAATAAACTATTAGATATCGATAGATTCAATTAAATGAAATAAAAATCAGATATATTATATGTATACGTATATATACAAAACTTTTTTAATTAGAGAAAAATGAATTAATTTTTTACTTAATTTTATTTAAGTAAAAATTGTTCGAATTATATCATGTTCGCTGTCATAATCGTAAAAATTTCATTAATTTTCATTACATATTATTTTAAAAAAGATAAAATAAAAAATAAAAGTTTTAATTTTTACTTGACAAGCATTTTAATTTATACAGCTAAAGCATTAGAGCTAAAAGAAGGTCCCCGCTAAATATTTAATCGTATAAATTTTTGTATTACTAATAAAAAAGTTGATGCGAGACACTTTCTGTAACAACTAATCGTGATTTGAAAAAAAAAAAGGAAAATTACTTATCAAAATTAATTAACCCAGATCATTGTTGCAAGAGACCCTTATGTAACTATATATATATATATATATATATATATATATATATATATATATATATATGATATATAAATACATATTTGTAATATAATTTTATTTTATTTAATTACTGTAATTCTATTCATCAGTTGACTCATTTAATTCATCATCTACTTGCAGCTTTGAATTTACAATTTTAAGAGCAGGACGTTTGATATATTAATTTCGGGAAAAGAAACTTTATTAATTACTGTTAATTAATGCCGATTATCCAATTGGCATACTTGTAGACGATTAGTAATATTTAATTCTAAACTTTGTAACATTTTACTTTGGAATATACTCATATTTTTGTGCGATCGATATCAATATCAATCGGCGAATGTCGCGGGGTTGTGCGCGCTTCGGTGGGCGGAAGGCCTCGACCGATCGATCTATGCCGGCGCGTATCGATTCGAGTATGGATCCGCCGCGGGTGGATCGTGATTGACGGCTTCTCGCGGGGCGCGGTTTCGTCGGTTCGTTCGGATGGCCGACAAGATGGCCGGGAATGAAAAGGACCGCTTTGCTCGAGGCTCGTAGAGCGCTTGGATATGATTAAAAAATGAGCGCTCTACGCCTCTGCCCATTGTCCGGCTGGTATTCGCCGGACGGCAGTTTCCGGCGGGTGTTAGCAGGGTATCGAAGGCGCGGGGTGGTTTCGTTACGCGTATTATGGCCAGTATTTGACCACGTATTATATTTTTCCAGCCAGTTGGACCTACCTTTGTTGCTCCTGGCTATAGTTATTTTAACTCGATTTCTACGAGCTAAGAATTGAAGAAGAAAAATAACTTCTTCTACTGCCGGTAATAATTATCACCGGCAAATAAGACGACATATATTCATTTAGGATCGTATGATATTATAATACAATCGTTTTTTAATGCGTACCATTAGTCGTCAAAAGTTGCAAAAGATATATAACAAATATAATCATGTATGTATATACCGAAAAAATTGTACTCTAAATGTAGACTTTATAAGTCTTCTTAATAGATATTCTTAATAAATAAGAATAATTTTTTACTTTATTATAAATAAGATATATTTTAAAACATCTTATTTATAATGAAATTAAAACTATTGTATATATTAATATATTATATATATCTAACTTGTCAAAATTTTAATAAATAGCAAATGTCCCTTTGTAAAATTGCTTTTTTTTTGTTTTTGGAATTCCTAATCTCAAATATTAAATAATATAATGATAAGAAAATATTCTATTCAGTATATAAGTATATTCTTACTTGCTAAGAATATCTGAAAGTACTCTTTAGAAGATTTCTCTCTTAAACTAATTGTAAGAAGATCTTCTTAATGTTTATTTCAAAGAAATATATTATAAAGTTAAATGAAATATTCTTAAGCTGAGAATATAATTTTTTCGGTGTATGTAAAATATATTATAATAGCATGCATATCAATCCCTCTGTCGGCGGGTCATTAAACATTTGTATCTTTAAAATTGTTTTATAAAAATCAAATATATATAATTAAAATAAATATTTCATGTATGTCTTGCATAAAACTGGAATAAATCATATATTTTTATTTTTTTAATATTTTTCTTTTTTTTCCAATTTTAATATACAAATGGTATATCTATTTTAACAAAAGTTAAAAAAAAAAGTAAATGAAAAATGTAAGATAAAATTTTCTCTTGGAATACGTACAAAAAGAAATTTTTTTATAATTTAAAATTGACCCAGAGTACGGCATGCATGCATTCCGCCGTCCGAGGGATAAAGCAACGAATTTATCTACAATCTACATCTTTATCTACAAGTCTATTAATCTACATCTACAATCTCTACACAAATCCGTTGCTTTAAAATATAATAAAAGCTTTTTATCACTCACCGACACTGATGCGCAACAGCGGAGTTGTTGATATTGAATCTATACGTTGTCTGTAACATACAAATATAAAATATAAATTATAGCAGCGCTTAAAATAATTAATATTCAAGAATTTATTATTATATATACTCATCAAATTATTATTATGTACTCATCAAATTTTATATTCAATGCGTACAATAATAAGCAGATATATAAATATCGAATAATTATATAATTAAAAAAAAGAACTATTTTTTAAATAAATAGACTTTTATAAGATTTATGTAAAAGTCTTTATCTCTGAGTTTCTCTTGTTGAAATCAATCAACTAAATAAACTGAATTAAATCATATACGTGATTTATAATAATTAATCTACAAATAACAATATACAAATTATATTTACCCTGGGGTTGCTCCGCCGATGCAGGATGCCTCTCCTAGGCCTCCTCCTCCTCTCAGATTGTAAGGGACGTCAGGAACTATTGTTTTATACGCGCGATATACTTTTTTCAATTTGCTGAAACGGCACAAAAATAAAATCGCGCAATATTTTAAACCGTACGAAAGTAAAAACGCGCGATAGTTTGGACGGCACTTCCGCACTTTTACGCGCGATACTTTGACGGCACTCCTGAATTTCGAAACGATCGAAAATCCCATTTCATCACGCACGAGAATCATACTTGAAGTCGACAAGTCGGGCGCGATCAAACTCCGAGCAAGAGTTAAGTCCGAATCGGAAGAGGACGGAAGATCGAGGGAATCGATCGCGAATGGGGTACGCTCGATTCTCGTTCGTGCAGTTCCGCATTTTAGACCGACTCAAACTCATTAGGCACGATTTCGGATGAGCATATGTGTCTATCATACAGACAGTCCACATGATACGTCATAGGGCTGGTAGACAGATCAAGAGGAACACCCATTTCATGAATGTTCAACAATCTGAACATTTATCAACTGGATCGGACCTCTTTACTGAGCGTAAATCATGACCTAAATCCTCCAGTCGACGTCCTCAATGCGATACGTCGGTACAAGAAAAGGGGCCCATCAACGATTTATTCCAACAATCGACCGACCTCTAATCGACTAGGACCGAAACCCGTTGCCGAAGCACAGACCGTGCTCTCAACAACCGATTATCGAGCGTTAGCTCAATATTAACCGCGCATTTGAGGCGTGTAAACGTTGTTGCCCGGTAAAAAATGACGATTGAAAAAATGCAAATTAAACGCCGATAATCGACATCCATTTGACAACATCTTCCTCAATCAATCATTTTTCACTGGAAAGCAACGCTGAGAGAATCCCAGTTAGTCGACATCAAATACGATCCCCGACAACATAATTTCGTGATCGAAATCAGGAAATGTGAACGAAAACACGACCGCGATTGCGATGAAGCCGAGAACCGAGAGCCGAGACGAATGTCAAAAACAATAGCGCGCTATATGTCACCAAGGTCGAATGTTATTATTTTATTTCGAAATCATTTTAGACGTATTTTAACACGTTAAGATTTATCGTAATATTATTGCATATTATTCGTATTATTATTACGTATATTATCGTCGCGAGAAACGTGTACGGCGCGCTCGACCTCGAGGTGACCGAACGCGAGGCGCACGTGCCGGCGCCGGCGCCGACATCGGAGTAAAAACACGTGCGCACACTACGCCCGCCGGAGTAAGAATGAATGACTCATGGCTGTCACTAGTCACGTACGCCGTACGCGCCGGGCTCCCCTCTCTTACTATGGAATGCGTGACGTCAAAGACAAGGTCGAGTATGCTCAGTCTCTCTCTCTCTTTCTCCTCGCGCCAGACAATAACAAATACGTACTATATACTACGTGATATAATTTAACGCGTTGAAATATGTACAATCAAATGATTCTAAAATACATATAAAATTCCTTAACTAAAACGATATTATTATTCGATTTATATAATGCGATATATTTAAAATACATGAAACGCGATTACGAAATGTGTAAAATACTTCAACGAAATTAATCTTATGACTTACTGTATGACTATTATAATTGCACGATTTATTTATTATATTCGTAAAAAATTATATCAATGATGTATGTGTGTGTGTGTGTGTGTGTGTGTGTGTGTGTGTGTGTGTGTGTGTGTGTGTGTGAACAATTATTTGTAAAAGCGATAGAAATTTATAATATAGATACACACATATATTTATAGACGTATAATAATTAAATATAAATTAATAATGAAAAATATGTACAAATTTACTGCCTGTACTTATTACATTTACTAAATATGTATAACTCTCTGTAATTATAGAAATTTGTCATATTATATTAAATAAATGTTCTCTCTTTCATCGTAACTATTTAATTATTCATTTATATATATTACGTATGTTTGTTTTTTTTTTCTATCAAAAAAAGAAAAAGAACAGATATTCTATCACTAAAAATTAATGTATTAAATACAATTTATTAATATTTTAATATTTGTTTATTATAAAAAAGTTTTTTATTAGATGTGCCTGTTTTTATTATAGCTTATACTATTTAATTTATTCGATTAAAATATGAATTTTTATTAATAAAATATTTTACATAAATATCGGCAATGTAATTCACGAGCAATAATGTATCTTAAAACGCTCGAAAATTCGCTTCTGAATGATTAAGAAAACATGATTCGCAAAGAAGGTATCGCTAAAATCCGCGGGAAGAACAATACCTTCTTTGCGAAATATGTTTTCCTATTCATTCAGAAGCGAATTTTCGAGCGTTTTAAGATACATTATTGCTCGTGAATTACATTGCCGATATTTATGTAAAATATTTTATTAATAAAAATTCATATTTTAATCGAATAAATTAAATAGTATAAGCTATAATAAAAACAGGCACATCTAATAAAAAACTTTTTTATAATAAACAAATATTAAAATATTAATAAATTGTATTTAATACATTAATTTTTAGTGATAGAATATCTGTTCTTTTTCTTTTTTTGATAGAAAAAAAAAACAAACATACGTAATATATATAAATGAATAATTAAATAGTTACGATGAAAGAGAGAACATTTATTTAATATAATATGACAAATTTCTATAATTACAGAGAGTTATACATATTTAGTAAATGTAATAAGTACAGGCAGTAAATTTGTACATATTTTTCATTATTAATTTATATTTAATTATTATACGTCTATAAATATATGTGTGTATCTATATTATAAATTTCTATCGCTTTTACAAATAATTGTTCACACACACACACACACACACACACACACACACACACACACACACACACACATACATCATTGATATAATTTTTTACGAATATAATAAATAAATCGTGCAATTATAATAGTCATACAGTAAGTCATAAGATTAATTTCGTTGAAGTATTTTACACATTTCGTAATCGCGTTTCATGTATTTTAAATATATCGCATTATATAAATCGAATAATAATATCGTTTTAGTTAAGGAATTTTATATGTATTTTAGAATCATTTGATTGTACATATTTCAACGCGTTAAATTATATCACGTAGTATATAGTACGTATTTGTTATTGTCTGGCGCGAGGAGAAAGAGAGAGAGAGACTGAGCATACTCGACCTTGTCTTTGACGTCACGCATTCCATAGTAAGAGAGGGGAGCCCGGCGCGTACGGCGTACGTGACTAGTGACAGCCATGAGTCATTCATTCTTACTCCGGCGGGCGTAGTGTGCGCACGTGTTTTTACTCCGATGTCGGCGCCGGCGCCGGCACGTGCGCCTCGCGTTCGGTCACCTCGAGGTCGAGCGCGCCGTACACGTTTCTCGCGACGATAATATACGTAATAATAATACGAATAATATGCAATAATATTACGATAAATCTTAACGTGTTAAAATACGTCTAAAATGATTTCGAAATAAAATAATAACATTCGACCTTGGTGACATATAGCGCGCTATTGTTTTTGACATTCGTCTCGGCTCTCGGTTCTCGGCTTCATCGCAATCGCGGTCGTGTTTTCGTTCACATTTCCTGATTTCGATCACGAAATTATGTTGTCGGGGATCGTATTTGATGTCGACTAACTGGGATTCTCTCAGCGTTGCTTTCCAGTGAAAAATGATTGATTGAGGAAGATGTTGTCAAATGGATGTCGATTATCGGCGTTTAATTTGCATTTTTTCAATCGTCATTTTTTACCGGGCAACAACGTTTACACGCCTCAAATGCGCGGTTAATATTGAGCTAACGCTCGATAATCGGTTGTTGAGAGCACGGTCTGTGCTTCGGCAACGGGTTTCGGTCCTAGTCGATTAGAGGTCGGTCGATTGTTGGAATAAATCGTTGATGGGCCCCTTTTCTTGTACCGACGTATCGCATTGAGGACGTCGACTGGAGGATTTAGGTCATGATTTACGCTCAGTAAAGAGGTCCGATCCAGTTGATAAATGTTCAGATTGTTGAACATTCATGAAATGGGTGTTCCTCTTGATCTGTCTACCAGCCCTATGACGTATCATGTGGACTGTCTGTATGATAGACACATATGCTCATCCGAAATCGTGCCTAATGAGTTTGAGTCGGTCTAAAATGCGGAACTGCACGAACGAGAATCGAGCGTACCCCATTCGCGATCGATTCCCTCGATCTTCCGTCCTCTTCCGATTCGGACTTAACTCTTGCTCGGAGTTTGATCGCGCCCGACTTGTCGACTTCAAGTATGATTCTCGTGCGTGATGAAATGGGATTTTCGATCGTTTCGAAATTCAGGAGTGCCGTCAAAGTATCGCGCGTAAAAGTGCGGAAGTGCCGTCCAAACTATCGCGCGTTTTTACTTTCGTACGGTTTAAAATATTGCGCGATTTTATTTTTGTGCCGTTTCAGCAAATTGAAAAAAGTATATCGCGCGTATAAAACAATAGTTCCTGACGTCCCTTACAATCTGAGAGGAGGAGGAGGCCTAGGAGAGGCATCCTGCATCGGCGGAGCAACCCCAGGGTAAATATAATTTGTATATTGTTATTTGTAGATTAATTATTATAAATCACGTATATGATTTAATTCAGTTTATTTAGTTGATTGATTTCAACAAGAGAAACTCAGAGATAAAGACTTTTACATAAATCTTATAAAAGTCTATTTATTTAAAAAATAGTTCTTTTTTTTAATTATATAATTATTCGATATTTATATATCTGCTTATTATTGTACGCATTGAATATAAAATTTGATGAGTACATAATAATAATTTGATGAGTATATATAATAATAAATTCTTGAATATTAATTATTTTAAGCGCTGCTATAATTTATATTTTATATTTGTATGTTACAGACAACGTATAGATTCAATATCAACAACTCCGCTGTTGCGCATCAGTGTCGGTGAGTGATAAAAAGCTTTTATTATATTTTAAAGCAACGGATTTGTGTAGAGATTGTAGATGTAGATTAATAGACTTGTAGATAAAGATGTAGATTGTAGATAAATTCGTTGCTTTATCCCTCGGACGGCGGAATGCATGCATGCCGTACTCTGGGTCAATTTTAAATTATAAAAAAATTTCTTTTTGTACGTATTCCAAGAGAAAATTTTATCTTACATTTTTCATTTACTTTTTTTTTTAACTTTTGTTAAAATAGATATACCATTTGTATATTAAAATTGGAAAAAAAAGAAAAATATTAAAAAAATAAAAATATATGATTTATTCCAGTTTTATGCAAGACATACATGAAATATTTATTTTAATTATATATATTTGATTTTTATAAAACAATTTTAAAGATACAAATGTTTAATGACCCGCCGACAGAGGGATTGATATGCATGCTATTATAATATATTTTACATACACCGAAAAAATTATATTCTCAGCTTAAGAATATTTCATTTAACTTTATAATATATTTCTTTGAAATAAACATTAAGAAGATCTTCTTACAATTAGTTTAAGAGAGAAATCTTCTAAAGAGTACTTTCAGATATTCTTAGCAAGTAAGAATATACTTATATACTGAATAGAATATTTTCTTATCATTATATTATTTAATATTTGAGATTAGGAATTCCAAAAACAAAAAAAAAGCAATTTTACAAAGGGACATTTGCTATTTATTAAAATTTTGACAAGTTAGATATATATAATATATTAATATATACAATAGTTTTAATTTCATTATAAATAAGATGTTTTAAAATATATCTTATTTATAATAAAGTAAAAAATTATTCTTATTTATTAAGAATATCTATTAAGAAGACTTATAAAGTCTACATTTAGAGTACAATTTTTTCGGTATATACATACATGATTATATTTGTTATATATCTTTTGCAACTTTTGACGACTAATGGTACGCATTAAAAAACGATTGTATTATAATATCATACGATCCTAAATGAATATATGTCGTCTTATTTGCCGGTGATAATTATTACCGGCAGTAGAAGAAGTTATTTTTCTTCTTCAATTCTTAGCTCGTAGAAATCGAGTTAAAATAACTATAGCCAGGAGCAACAAAGGTAGGTCCAACTGGCTGGAAAAATATAATACGTGGTCAAATACTGGCCATAATACGCGTAACGAAACCACCCCGCGCCTTCGATACCCTGCTAACACCCGCCGGAAACTGCCGTCCGGCGAATACCAGCCGGACAATGGGCAGAGGCGTAGAGCGCTCATTTTTTAATCATATCCAAGCGCTCTACGAGCCTCGAGCAAAGCGGTCCTTTTCATTCCCGGCCATCTTGTCGGCCATCCGAACGAACCGACGAAACCGCGCCCCGCGAGAAGCCGTCAATCACGATCCACCCGCGGCGGATCCATACTCGAATCGATACGCGCCGGCATAGATCGATCGGTCGAGGCCTTCCGCCCACCGAAGCGCGCACAACCCCGCGACATTCGCCGATTGATATTGATATCGATCGCACAAAAATATGAGTATATTCCAAAGTAAAATGTTACAAAGTTTAGAATTAAATATTACTAATCGTCTACAAGTATGCCAATTGGATAATCGGCATTAATTAACAGTAATTAATAAAGTTTCTTTTCCCGAAATTAATATATCAAACGTCCTGCTCTTAAAATTGTAAATTCAAAGCTGCAAGTAGATGATGATATAAATGAGTCAACTGATGAATAGAATTACAGTAATTAAATAAAATAAAATTATATTACAAATATGTATTTATATATCATATATATATATATATATATATATATATATATATATATATATATATATAGTTACATAAGGGTCTCTTGCAACAATGATCTGGGTTAATTAATTTTGATAAGTAATTTTCCTTTTTTTTTCAAATCACGATTAGTTGTTACAGAAAGTGTCTCGCATCAACTTTTTTATTAGTAATACAAAAATTTATACGATTAAATATTTAGCGGGGACCTTCTTTTAGCTCTAATGCTTTAGTTGTATAAATTAAAATGCTTGTCAAGTAAAAATTAAAACCTTTATTTTTTATTTTATCTTTTTTAAAATAATTTGTAATAAAAATTAATGAAATTTTTACGATTATGACAGCGAACACGATATAATTCGGACAATTTTTACTTAAATAAAATTAAGTGAAAAATTAATTCATTTTTCTCTAATTAAAAAAGTTTTGTATATATACGTATACATACAATATATCTGATTTTTATTTCATTTAATTGAATCTATCGATATCTAATAGTTTATTTATTGTATTTGTAGAACAATATAATACTTTAAATTATTAAATTGTTGAAAGAAAATTTTTTTTTCATATAAAATAAGTTTTAATTTGTAAAATGTAGAATGTAAAAATAGCATTTAATAAAAGAAAAAGAATTACCAAAAATCAAAATATTATTGGCAAAATTAGAATATTGACAATATTTACATGGTTATTTGATATTAAAAGTAAATTATTGCCAGTGTGGAGAAATAATAAATTATTTTTAGGTGAAAGTGAATAAGCAAAATGTGTTAATAAATTTTGTGGACATAGCACGGTTCGCAACCAAAACTGTGCACATTATGTGTTATCCATTGAGAACATTCGTGGACATTGGCTCTGTAGTTCAATGTCCACGTTTTTATGTCCACAGAGGGCGTACGTGGCGTCTCTCACGCTTCTCTCTGGTAGTAGCTGTTGGATCTGTCACGTGTATTATTATTTGAGGTTAAGATTGATTATTTGACAAACATTTCTATATATGTTAACCTGCATATTTTCATCCAAGATATACAAAACAAAGTCTGATTTCTAAAATTAAAAAATAATTATCAATAATGTCACAAATGTATCGTAAAATGAATGCTCGTATTTTATTAAGATTATGTTCTGCTTTCACTCGCACTGATTTTGACAAAACGCGTAGATTTTACTGTAGCAGGAATATATTAAAACTTTATGAGAGAGGCATGTATGAAGATATATTTCCCAAATCCAGTACGTAAGTATATTTTTAAATTATTTTATAATAAAAAAGATGTAATATTAACTTATAAATTTTATATAAAATTACATTTTTTGTATCTTATAATATTCATAAATATATTATTTATATATATATATATATAATTATAAGTATATATCTTTTCCAGGAATGAAATATTAGATTTATTAAATAAATCACCACAGTGTGTCTATGCTGGCTTTGATCCAACAGCAGACAGTTTACATGTTGGTAATTTACTCATCCTAATGAATCTCTTGCATTGGCAGAGAGCAGGACATCAAGTTATAGCCCTGGTAGGAGGAGCTACTGGTTTAATAGGCGATCCTAGTCATAGAAAGAAAGAACGAGCTGAAATGGAAAAATATTTGATCGAGGAAAACTTGAAATCTATTACAAATAATATAGAGACTATATTTAATAATCATCAGAATTATTTTTGGGAAAACAAGCAAAAGTATCTAAAACCGCTGATTGTAGTAAATAATTTGGACTGGTATACAAATGTGAACATCATCGAATTTGTCAGAAGTATTGGGAAATATTTTAGAATGGGTACAATGCTGGGCAGGTCCTCTGTCCAGTCGCGATTAAACTCTGATGAGGGGATGAGTTTTACCGAATTCACTTACCAAGTATTCCAAGCATATGATTGGTTTCAGTTGATGAAAAAATATAAATGTCGTTTCCAAATCGGCGGAAGTGATCAAATGGGTAATATTATGTCCGGATATGATCTAATCACAAAAACTGGAAAGGAAGAAGTTTATGGTATAACGTTACCACTCATAACAGCTGAAGGTGGAAAGAAATTTGGGAAATCTCTTTTGAACGCAGTATGGTTATCTCCAACAAAATCTTCGAGCTTTCAATTATATCAGTATTTTATTAGAACTAAAGATTCTGACATTGAAAAGTTCTTGAAATTGTTTACATTTATATCATTAAATAAAATTACTGAGATTGTGGATGATCATATGAAAAATCCAGAAGATAGAAGAGCACAAAAATTGTTGGCAGAGCAAGTTACACTTTTAGTACATGGAGGTAAATTTTAATAAATAATATTATCATTATATATTATTAATAATCATTTATTACGATTTTTCTTACAGAGGAAGGATTGTTGGCTGCAAAGCGTGCATCTGCAGCACTGTATGATAAATCGATTGAATCTTTTGTAAGAATGAATGCATCAGAATTGGCAGATGTGTTTGAACATGCAACCATAGTGGATATATTGTCCGAGCCGGGACTCACTATATATGATCTAGCCAGGAGAGCAAAATGTTTCAAGACCGATCATGATGCGCAACGAATCATAACAGCAGGCGGATTTTACGTAAATCATCAAAAAATAACTAATTTAAATGAGGTGGTTGTACCTGGCATTCACATACTAAGTAATAATTTATCGTTACTTAGAGTTGGCAAAAAAACGTATCATATAATCCGATGGCAATGATGATATTACAAAAGACACATGTACATATGTATAATAAATAAAATACTTTAGTATTTGAAAAATAATGTAATAATGGTCATAAAAAATGCAGAAATTTTTTCCTTATCACGAAAGATATGTTTATGAGAAGGGATAACTCTTTTAAAATAATATATAAAAAGTTTATATGTTTTACATAAATATGCATTTATATACATATATACACATTTATAATTCCTAATTATATATGTCCCACATCGATATATAACCATCTTTGCCAGTCACTGCCATTAAACACTCGGTATCATACGTCTCGACTTCACGTTGCGAGTAAACAATATCGTATATACTCTCTTTGTGTTCTCTTAATATCGCAAGTGGCCGCAATTTTTTCCAAGAGAACAATCTGACACATCCATCCCAGCAGCCAGCTGTGACAAATTTTTTATCCGGTCTTATAGAAAGGACAGATACGCCAGGAACATGCTCCAATAATATTGTAGATTTGTGGGATAACGTATGATTTGGCAACATTTTAAAAATCTAAAAATTTATAAATGTAATTTTTATCCTGTACATTGTACTTTTTTTTTTTATATATACATGTTACTAGTAATACCTCCAACTTGTCTGATGCACTCCCAAGGATGCCCTGCATCAAAGAAACATCGAAATCAAAGGTCATTGGATATTGCTCTACAGTGAGAGAGCTGAGAACGTCATTCTTTTTCATATCCCATAACAATAATTGCCCACCTTCGTAGGCGACCAGAATCAAATCACTTATATCCAATGGTTTCATCGCCATTATTGTACCCAATTTATCATTGTAGGGCAGTTTGGATGGATCTAATGTCGAGTCAATGTTAAACGTTTTCAACGATAATATTCCTACCATTGAGGAATCAAGTGGAACTAATACTGCATTCTTCTCAGGCAATAATTGAGATCTATAATGGGAATTTTTATTATCAACTTCAACAAACTTTCATGTTTTTTAATATACCTGCCTGCAAAAACTGCAATATTTATAATTAATGCTCCTATTCAATAACCAATTGGATTCATTTGCTTTATATACATCAATTACACCATGTCTTCGTTGTACTATTAAATCATTTTGATTAGTTCTGTGGAAGTTAAAGCAGGGACTGTCTCCATCCGAGAATTGACTTTTTATTCTGTTTGTCTACAATATAATAATAAAAAAATCAATTATAATCATTGCTTCTTTTAAACAAATTTCAATTCTTTAAATTTATATTAAAAATATTTTCTTATAAATGAATAAATCGTAATTATTTAAATTCAATTATTAAAATTATGAAAAAAAAAGAATTAGCAAAAATTGCAGAAAAAATATTTACTTTCAAATCCCAAATGTGAACTGTGCCTTTTCCATCGCCAGCATAGAGATGCTCTACATCAGAATCAATCCAAAATAGCAAACTGTGTACATTTTCATCCATGTTACCGCGCAATAGAAATTTTGGGTCCGGAGGAGCAGGCATTTCGTAGTCTTATTTCCTTTCTTTAAAATATCATAAAACATGAGAGATTATCGTGTATATAATGACAAATAACAACAACGTAATAATGCATCGAACTCGCTATAATAGGTTATTCTGGATCAAAGAAGGGAGGGGGAACATCAAAAGAAATCTGATCTGATTGAATTCTAGTGAATCATTGCCTGAAAATGAAATAAGATCGATTCATTACATGTGATCCTTTATTATCATTCGCAAACATTTTATTGTATAAATTGTAACTGTCTTTTAAATCATACACACACACACATCAAGCACTATGAACGGAATCGCTCGAACTGTCAACAACTGTCAAATGTGATTAAAAAGACATATAATTCCGATAATTTTCAATAAGTGCCTCAACGAGTATTACGATAAATGTATTTAGTTGAAAATGGCTTTGTGTCAAATGTGAAAATGCTTTATTAACCAAACTGTTTCTTTTGGTTATATTATACCTATATCAAATTCAGTAGCAAAAGAAATATATATGTTATTCAACATCAAAGAAAAAATGCACTTGTTTAATGTCGCAATATTGGCGATCATTTTACTTATCGCATTTATTATCATTGTCTTTAACAGGTAGATATAACTTAATTTTTTCTCAATAATATTATAAATTACATATAAGAGCAATTACTGTCTAATCATCTTAATTACTCTAATCTTTTCACAGCTTTGTTTGGGTGTTTATTGTGGCCAGTATTTATGCACTTAGCAGTTTTTATGCTGTTCAATTAATACAGCGCATTGATAATTTATTAGTGAGATTTAATATTACAAGTGACAAATTTATTAGAAAATTTGAAATCAAGGATTCATGCAGTGTTTGTAGTAATAATACCTGCAAAAGGCACAAGTTATTGCCTCATTCGACAAAGATCAAAGTCCCAAAGGATTTTGATCATGCATTAGAACAGGTAATTAAAATCGTTGTATTAATAAGAAAACCATTATTTTGTGATTTACATGTTACATATTTTATTTGTATATATGTTACATAATTATATATGTTGATAATATACATAAAAATATGTAATTTGTAGCTTTTAGAAGAGGTACTGCAACTTTACATCTGCACATGGTACTCTGATTTTTCGACGAATGAAGCTTTTATACAACAGTTGCGTTTAGCTATAACTACTGCAGCGAAAAATATCGCTATGAGATTATTACGTGCAGATACAGCAGGCATCACGTTCACCGATTTGATTCCCTTGGCCATACAACATGCTCAAGATTGGAATACAATTCTTAAAAAATCAAAATTGGATGTTAAAACTCCACAGGAGTATGTTGGAAATTATCTGAGTTCTAAGATTCATCCAGCTGCTTACTCAAGAGAAGCTGAATTGAATTATTTACGAGGATTAATCACTGCACTACTGCCACACTTGTTACCCGCCATACATGTCTCAACGAATAACAAAGTATAATGTTATTTTGAGATTTATTTTTATACATGAATTATTTAAAAAGTTTATATATTTAAAGAGAAGAAAGTAAGAGGAGAGAGAGAAGTGAGAGTTGATTATAATCAAATGTTTTTTCAATACATATATATGTATATATATATTTTTTTTTAGGTGATAATAAGGGAAATTTTGGCTCATTGGGTGCTACTACCAGCTATTGACGCACTTGCAGATCCAGAAAATATAAATATGTTGGTGACATTATCTACTCACCGTGAGACATCTCTATCTAATGCAGCAAAGACTGTTAATGTACCGATGCTGCAATCTTGGGTGACAGCAATGCATTCACATACTATTGTGCATAATTGTTTCAAGCCATCTTTAAATGAAGTCTTGAGCGATCCTGAACTGTTATATATGTTTATGCAACACATCAAAGAATCAGGGCCCATGAATCTTCTTCAATTTTGTTTAGATATTGGTACATACAACTCTTTTGATATGTTATATATTACAAATTTTAACAGATAACATTTATAATTTATATCACCTACTGTTTTTCAGATGATCTCAGTAAACGTATGTTGAATCCAGAAATGTCATCTAGTGCTGAAAAAAGCTTGTACATAGATGTTCGAAATTTGTACACAGTATATCTTGATCCCGATGGCCTAGAATATTTGTATTTACCATTACATATATCGAAGGGCATACGGCAAAGTTCGTAATTTGTTGAATAATTTTTGTTTCAAATATTATTAGATGGATATACGTATATGCGTTTATTTCAGTATTGGAAGGTGGACCAGAAAAAATCCAAGAACTACGAACATCACGACCTTTCTATCAAGCTCATCAAGAAGCACACGCGCTCTTAGAAAGTACCTGTCTGCCGTCATTCCATCATAGCTATCAGGTGAATACGTTTTGCAATTTATTTTCATCTATTTATTTTTCTATTATTGTTAATTCACCTCCTAAATATTTAATCTTCAATAGTTAAAAAATTAATGAAATTTTATTTTAAAAAGCAATCTTCGTGTTTCAGTTATATAAACTTTTATGTGGTCACTTAGTATCTGAACAAGCAAAAGCCACTGCAGCTAAGTAAGTATGCTTCTAAATAAACACACATTTTTAATCGAGTTTAAATTCTTTAGAAATATTTTTTAATTTTGTGTCACCTGGTTTGCAATTTATACATCTTTTATGACAATGTACTCTGTTATAATTATCTTCATGTAAGTTATAATATTCTAATTTATATAAAGATAGTAGAAATGATAATAATTTTCTAATAATATTTTCTTGAATGCAAATGAAAATAAGACACTTATTAAAATTTTTAAACATAGTTTATGCGCGTTAGCTTTTACAATAACATTTTTTAATTTATAATGAATCCTGTAAGAGTATACATATATTCATTTACAATTAGTACGAGCGGAAGTTCATCTCTCTCTACGCGGTCCAGCAATCAACCGGGCAGGATGGATGGTGTTTCACGTACAACGATCGACGGTACCTCGTTTCCTCTGCAACATATCTATCCGGTCGAGGAAGTGGATTGTACGTCTCGAGTGTACAATGAGATCAAGAACTTTGGCGATAAGTCTCATCGCGACTTGACGACGTGGCGAGTCGCTATCCCACACGTAGACGGTGGTGGCACGCAACCAGTGTACATGATTGCCGTCCACAGCGTGGCGGAGGCCAAATCGTGGACGGTCCTACGTCAAGATCAAGATTTCTACACGCTACGGACGCGACTCACCGAGTTCCACGGCGACAAGGAGCTGAACGACTCGCCGTTATCGTCGCGCAAAAATCCTCATTTGCCTGTCGCTGCTAATCGTCAACGTTACGAAGAGTTTCTGCAGAGGCTACTGTCTAAGCCGATGTTGAGAAGCAGTGAACTCCTTTATACATTTCTCACAACACCAAATCTGAAACCGTACATTGCCAACTACAGCACACCTGATATCGGAATCCTCTATCAGAGCATGACCTACAAATTACGAAAGGAGAAGGGACAACACCTCGACAAATTTATGAACACTTTTCTGGCATCTACGAATACAAAATACGAATATATGGATATGGGTGTCGAACCGTTGAGCGAGCAAAATCTCGATGAGGCAGAAAACCAGGGTAGAAATCTATTGAACGGGGTATTTGGCAATAATCTGAATCTATCTGTCGACTTGCAAAATGTTCCGTACAACCTACCGCAGCGTGATCATGTAAAAGGGGCAAGTTTATGCGTTGTGGAAGCTGGTAAGTTAAAATATTTTTCACATCTGCGTTGCAAAAGACCAAACGTCAATGTTGATTTTATTACAGTGGATGGTTTATTAGATATGCCTCCAAATATTTCGCAACTTCTTTGGATGTTTGCCTCTTTATCGCGCAAAAGGTTGGATCCCGTTGTGAACGCAATGTTCTACAACATGCTGATCAAGCTTCTGAGTGATGGCCGTGCTTCTATCGTCGTCAAGCTTTTACACGCGAAAATAACAGGCAGAAATTACGTAAAAGACTTCTCTTCGCAAGCAAGATGTCGAGATTATTACGAAACCGCCAAAGAAGGGTTGTATTCCTTGTTACCATGGTGGCTAATGCTAGTGGGATACTCCAAGCCTTGGAACAATTTGATGGATTCCCTATTAGATCCTTTACAAAATGCACCGTTTAATAAACATCTGGCATACTTTCTGCTGGATCATATCTTGGTAAATCTTTTCCCGGAAGTAACAGTGTAGTATGCTTTAGCAAGAACAAACAATTGTATATATAATTCTAATAAAACAGCTCGCACAAATATATAATGATATATGTAGTACATATAATTTCGCGTAAGGATTCTTATTGAGATTTATAGGATCTTTATGTATTTGAAGAAATAAGCAAACATATCTTTGAGAAGATCAATAGCGTAATTATTATAATATTAAATAATAAAAATTGATTTAATACAAAATAAATAATTTTGATAATTGAATAAAAATAAAACGGGCGTATTTTCTTAATCGATAAAAATAAATTTTGATTTATCAGTAGGCGATAAAGTTACTCTCTACATATTCCATAAAACCGAATCTTCATTACCGACTTTGATTTCACATATTCCGGATTCTGGTTCCGATCGGATGAGGAAAGATTCTCTTGTTCGTGCTCTCGACATCCTTCAATATAATAACAGTCAAATAATAATAAATCGAGGTAATTATAACGTGCGCGATTAAAACTATGATTTCTGGTACAGTCATCTATTAGTCTCTTCGACGATACTTTGTTTTATATTTATGTTTACATTTATGTTTCACGAGCAAAGTAATTTTCTACATACTCTTATCTACATTTTCACATAATCGCCGATTTCGTGAAGTGATCGTTAAATCCTGAAATTTTTCCGCAGATCTTAGGATCCGATATGCAAGGCTATTCCCATTTCGGAAAGATAAGGAACATCAAAGACGAACGAGACAGAATATAGGGTTGGGGACCACTCGCAGGCAAGTGAGTGAAAAGCGGGATTAACGGAGCAGGGGAAATGGAAGGAGGAGGGAAAGGGGAAAGACAGAGCAGCGGCAGACTGGCTGGAGCGAGTCGGAGAATGCGCGAGCGAGAGGTAACTATGTATCCTGCGAGAGTGACGAAGATAAGGAAATATGCACAGGAACGGACGCTGCTCCGAAGGACCGGAGATCGGAGGGCCTTCTATTTTCCTTTTGACGGAAACCGATGTTTGAAGCGGCCGACGCTCCATCGTCAAAAGATTTCTCTCAATCAAGGATAATTAACTCGGTACTTTATCTTTTTCTTTTTTAATCCAACACAACACTTGAATTATTGTTAGTTTGATAGGGTTTTATAATCCAACAAGAAAAAAAATAAAATGCTAAATTCAATGTTCATTTCAATACATGTTTTTTTTTATACACTCTATAGAGAAAGATAATTATATACATTAGAATATTCTCTTATCTATACTTTAAATGTAGATAAGAAAATAATAAATAAAGATGAGAGAACAATAAAATAAGACTGTTGAAAAATAAAAAAAAAATCAATATATATGTCGATATCGATAAGACTCATGTGACATATGCGTGGGATTCTTTTCAACGCAGGATCGAGGAGGAAGAGGGTCGAGAACGCGAATGGAATGCATCAGGATGGCGGACGTCGACGCGGCGGTCCTGGCGATCGGGACGAACAAGTGGGGGGTCTCCCCCCTCCCCGATAGCGGAGAAGGAAGGGCCAGTAGAACGGAGCGCGCTGGAACGGGGTCCGGTGTGCGCAGGCACACGTTCGACGCGCGGCCTTGCCTAAACCCTCGTTCGCTCTCGTCAACAGCGCGATTGAATCGCGGGGAAATAGCACAGCTCCTGTGAATCGTGACATATTCGTCGTCGAAAAAGGAAGAGGAGCGCGGCTTGCAGCCACGCCGTCGAAAGTGCCGCGTTATCTCGCGATCGGCATCGATATAAGAATCAGGAGAACCTGGAAGGAGGAACCAGCAGCATCGCTAAGGAAGATACATCTCGCGTATATAATATATATACGTACGCATCAGCGTGAAACTCGACGAGGCCAGATTCCGTGCGCTAGGACCTGTTGATAGGTCGCGCAGGTGTATGAAGGAGGGTCCCCATATTTCCTCTCCCCCTACCTTTCCTTACCTTTCTCCCCGCTTCGTCTTGGAGCAACGACGACGAGGAGAAAGAAAGAAAGAAAGAGAGACAGAGAGAGAGAGAGAGAGAACACGTACATACTCTCTCGATGTACTCACACTCTCGGCGCGTTATGACCGCCTGAATTGACGTGAGGATCAACGTGCCTCCTGCCCATCGGGGCCAGACGCCCGGCCGCGAGGCCGTATATGGTGCCGTGGAGGAGAGCGCAATCATTACGAGGAACAACAGTCGTCGGACAAGGAGCACGGATTTTAAGCGAGCGGCCGAGAATCCGTCATCGCTGTCGCCGTCCTCCTCGTCGTCGTCGCCGTCGTCGACGTCGACGTCGTTACGCCGATTTTCTAGAGTCAGACGTTCTGTCTTGCGTCTTCCCTCCTCCTCTCTCTTTCTCTTTCTCACTCTCCCTCTCTTTCCAATCGACCATCAGCGGACACCGGAGAGTGCCCTCCTGGTTTTTGCGTTGTGAACCGCGCGCGCGCGCGCGCGAGTGGTGCCAGTGGTGAGATTACGTGGTGGTGCAGAGTTGTGGGGAGGGGAGGCCCCGTTGAGATGCCGTGGCTGCTCGAAGTACGGACACGGGATTAGTTTGGTGAGCAACAACACAATTTTTCTATATCCATCTCTATCTACCTGTCTATATATGCCTATAGTTTCTCCTCTCTTTCTCTCTCTCTCTCTCTCTCTCTCTCTCTCTCTCTCTCTTTCTCTCTCTCTCTCTCTCTTTCTTTCTTTCTCTCTCTGTATCCTGTCTGTTTTTTCCGTTCGCTATGTCCGTCTCTCTCTCTTAGCTTCGCGACCGCGAGATTCCTTCTTCTATTTCCTTTCTTTCCGATCTCGCGCCTTCGTCTCTCATCCCGCTCTCTACTCTTCGACCCACTTCTTCTTCAACCGCCACCGCGGTTGCTCATTGTCGTAGCCGGCGCTGCCGCTAGTCCTCCCCCCGCCCGGCCCGATTATTTTAGACGATGACGCGCCTACATACATACGCTCCGCGATGATGATGGTGACTCGCTCTTCGGAGCACCGCGCCACGACCTTATCCTTGTATATTCCAGCGCGTCGCATTCCAGCGTCGCGCTGGCAGTGCGCGCGCGCGCGCGCACACGAACGCGAATGCAAATCCGTCGCTCCTCGCGTCAGATGTTGTTCCCAGGTAGAGAACGCGGTGACGCCGCGCCGGTCCCGCGCGGATTCCTACGAAACCTCGCCGGATCGTTGAAAACAATCGTTCCGCGGTTCCGGAGGGGACCAGAAGGCCTGGGTCGTGTCGCTCACCGAAAGACCCCGCGCGGGTGGTCTCTCTCTCTCTCTCTCTCTCTCTCTCTCTTCTCGAAAACGATCTCTCGTGGACGAGGTATTTTCCCCTGATCTCGCATACCTGGTCCCGTATCCTCCCCTCCTTATGGGAAGGCAGAGGAAGGGACTCTCTCGGGTCTCGCTTTAATCTATCGCGCCGGTGGCCGGTGGTCGACGGGAGGAGAGCTCTCGCTCACCCGTCGTGTTTATCCGGCGAGCGGATACTTTTGCGCGCCCCGATCCCCGAGATATACCATAATGCACCGGGAGGAATGCAAGCGTGACGAGCCTTTTTCATATATAATACGAATGCGCGAACGCGGTATCCATCGGTAAAATTCATCTGTCCTTGAAAGAGGCAGGCTGCGCCCGAAGAAAGGATCTATGGATCTATAGATCTATATACGTATGCACGTATGTATGTACATACGTACGTATTACTTAATGCGCGAGAGCGATCCGAGAGAAGCAGAGGCGGTCGGTCCAGCGAGCCGGGAGGCTGCCGCTGCCGCGGCGGCGGCAGCAGACAGCTTGGCTCTTGGCTCTGGTCCCACCAACCTTTCTGCCCCGTCTCTGCATTCTCTTCTTCGTGCTGCCAGGGCCGCACGAGGGACGAGGTCCCCTCGAGAACGGGTTATATCCTACCGAGCAAACCACCATATTGTATCCCACTGTCATCAGCGAGTCTGACGACGTGTAGTCGGAATTGTGTGTTGGATATTAATCTTTAATATTTAATCCTTGATTATTGAAGAGTTCTAACAACGGCTGCCATCAATCGTTTTTTTTACTTTGCCAAATAAATTATTGTCTAGTATAATAGCGTTGAATGTGTAATATTACAAGAGATTCATGGAGGAGAATTGATGAATGGTAGACTTAACGATGGAAAATTGTCAAAATTGAAATCGAAAAAAATATGTATCTCAAATATAATGTAATGGTGGTAAAAAATATGAATTACTGAACAAATAGCTTATAACGCGTAGCACATCTTATTTACATTTGATCGTTGAAAGAATTCAATAATTGAGAAAAAGCGTGAGATTTTTTTTCAATTAGTGACATTCATAAGATTTTTTAAAAATGAGAAAAATATTAAGAAATATGAAAGATAAAAAATTTTTTTCTGTTGTGCTTTCTAAAAAGACATCATATTCGGTGTTTCTCGGAAAAGAATTATTAGATCTAATCGTAGTATCGCTATTAATGAGAATACCGAGAACTCGCAGCGAGAACTCGACGAGAGTTTGTGTGCCTGTTTTATATCAAACCAAGAAGAGGAAAATAAATATCGCCGTCAATTACGAGAAGCGGTATTTTGTCAATAATCTTCTTAATGCATTCATTATGTATTATGATTTATTCAAATGCCTCGCATGTGCTTGTATTTTTTTACGCCGCTAGGACATTTCTATCAAATCGTTTTGTTCCCTGTTCAACTAATACTAAATGTGTTTCAGCTTTCTTGCATTTTTCTTTCTTTGTAAGATTTACACGATCGAGATCTGTAACTGTAATCAATAATTTCCTAACAAAAATGTCGAGATTGTGTGTTTTCGAGACTTTAATTTCAATGTTTATTTGATGTAAAGCGCTTTATTTCATCATTTACTTTTTGCTACTTTTGTTTAAATAATTCCAAAGAGAGAAATAAATATTTAAAGAAAAATAACTCTTTGTATTTTAACTCTTACTCCGTACTGGTGGATTATTTTTGTCCGTGATTTTTCTAACAACGTCCATTTCTCGAAAACGATTAATCATAAAATAATATATTTAAGTAAATTATTTTTCAAATTTATTATTTTCTTCGATTTATTCTATTTATTAGTCTTTATTTAGAAGGTTCAAGAAGGTATATAAATTTTATCGAAAATAAGCTGACCCACCTGTATGGTTAGAAGGTTCGAAAAACAAAGTACGGAGTAAGGGTTAAATTATTAATTATTATAATACTTTTCGACTCGATGGCTAATGTCATTCTATATTTAAAAAAGATATTTTCTCAGTAGAACAACAAAAGGGAGGTTTGTTTTCTCTCCACATCATCTGGCACTTCTCACGCATCTCTTTTTCGCGGTTCAATTTTACAATTATAGTACATTCGTTTTAGCGTAAACGCTTAATAGGAAGAGACGCGTCCGTCGATTTTAGCATTGAATGAAATCGAAAGTCGAGGCCGACGGAAACACACATATCCGTTTAACGTCCATCCATTATTATGCTGCGCATAAATATATTAGCGCCTTTGAGAAATGCGCGTTTAACCTCGCTGGATAAAACCAGTTTCGTCCGCCCGCGCCCGGAAACTCTACCGTTAATGCAGCAAGTATGTCACAACAGAATGCATTGTGTTGGATCGATTCCGAAATTATTTATATAGTATTGTACATAATATTCAATATGTAAGATTGTCTCGGGTTTTGACGTTTAATGTCCAAATTGCAAGCACGACTCGTGACCCTCTTTCAGAGGAGACACAACTTTGCGTTAACAAACCACATGTGTTTACGTTATGTCATAAACAGGTGATTCGATGAAAATAATGCAGACAGTAAGGACAGTGTTCGTTTTGATATAACATTCAAATCCATTTGTAATTCCTCAGATCCGAATTTATGGATCCTGACGAGATTTTCTGATATACAATGGAAAGTTCCAGTGTTTTTTAATGTTTTAATTTTATCTACATACATTTTTATTCCTAAATCGAGATTAATATGCTTTCCGAGTCTATCATTTATCTATCTCTAATCTGGTGACAAATCTATAAGAAATTTCACATTATTTAAATAGATACTAATAAACTATATTTTTACGTACATTTACATAATATTACTATCATTAAATCTTAACCTGTCAATTTATTGAGTCATTATATGCGATTCTGCAGCTATACAGGTTGTACTTATTGTGAAATATTATTTACTCATTATCATCTTTTTTTGCATTATTATCCGCGGTTTTATTATCTTACTTTAATAAGAAAGAAAATTATAGAGTACAAATTATTAAATCCAGTAAACGTTTAATTAAACGTGTACTTCCAATTAAACATTGATTTAATCGACAATATATAAGGTGTCTTGAATACATCATCCGATAATTTTAATTACACGTTATGGGACTTTAAATATACAAAAAAATCCCTCTTAATCGCTATCTCCACACTTGTCAAGTTTGCTAATTTAATCCAAAAACTTTGAGGATATTTTCGAATCATCGTATATAAGATTGTAAAGAAAAAATGGTCGAGAGTAAGAGAAAGCGATTACTTTGTAACAGAGTCTGATTCGACGAATTCCTCAACATTCATTGGCGGGCCTAGGAACCTTTGACCAATCGAATCAGGCTCTGAGTCTCCGGAAAGGATCGTTTCTGCTGCTGAGTCAGAGAAATTATGCATTGCTTCGCTAACTAAAATTTACAAGTGAGTTTTTAGAGGAAACGAGAAAAATTTGCTTTTGTTAGAAAAAAAAGCAATCAGGAGAAAGCTTATCGATAGATATTCGTTATCATCAGGGCTCTTAGTAAGAATTTATTGAAGATATTTTAGAAAAAAGTTATTTTTATTGTCTTCTACATTAATATCTCAATTTGTTCAATAATGTTCTTCTAGTCGTACATTGTTTAAATATTAAAAAACAAAATCTTTTTTTATGAAGTCGGTCGAAAAGACCCGAGTTTGACTGCACTTATTGTAATGACCACTTTCAAACATAAAATGCATCCATTATGCCTGAGCGATTATGATTTATCTCTCAAAATGGTGGCCCATCCCTTCCAAATTCTTTCAACCTGGTCATTATTTAATGAACTCCTCAGTTCTACTCATCCGGTAAAAGGTGTCTTCTTCAGTACCTTTCGTGACCCCCGCGTAGAAGCCCAGCTGGTAGAAGATTCTCAAGAAAGTTGCCAGTGTTGAGATCATGTTGAGATTGTAATTATTTATATCTAATTCTAAGGATATTTACCTTGCTAATTTCGTTGCAAAACAACAAAATTTATAAAGAAGAAAAAAGAGAAACAATTACATATAATTTAAATTAATAAGTCGTTATATAATCGCGTAAATTAATCATTCTCAATTACGTGCATGTGATAATAATTTATAAATTATTCGATATTGAACGACAAGTATCTGCGTGAAACCATAGTAAAATACATCTTTTTACTAAAGTGTTAAAACCTAGAATATACAATTGTTTTACAAGCAACTATTTATTGTTCACTGTTTAATCGAGATCCTTCTAACACGTTCCTTCTGTGTGTTTTCAGGGAGGTAACGCGTCAAGTGAGTGACGACGTCACGATGCGCATGTCGCCGCTGCCAAGATTAATGCTCGTGGCAGCAGTCACGCTGCTAGCAAGTGCGAATGCTAACGCAGAGACGGGCCTACATATTGACACGGACACGGCTGTGTCATCGTCGTCGTCGTCGTCATCGTCTTCGTCATCATTATCATCATCATTATCGCACAGCTTCAACGCGGTGAATCGCGAACAGGTGATCGCCGGAATAGAGGCCAGCCTGCTCTCCCGCTTGGGCTTCAAGAAGAGACCCAATCCGCAAGGCTCACCGCATGTTCCGGAGTCGCTCAAGAAGCTCCAGGTCCATCAGAATGCCATCGGCATCTCGGACATCGCGAAGCCGGGTATTTACGTACGATCGGCTAACACCGTTCGTTCGTTTTCACATATCGGTGAGTGCCGATTCTTTATATATTCTGTGAATAGATACGAGTCAGAGGGAAATTCGAGATACGTAAAAAAACAGGGTGTCTATTTCTTGAAAAAAATCTGAAATTTGAAAGATTTTTTTGTCTAAAAGAATTCTTATGGAATTTTATTGGCATTCAAAGAATGTAAAAAATTTTTATCTAATAATTTCGTTTTTTTTATTGCAATTCGTTGATTTATTTAAAACGATTTATTTTGAATATAATAAAGCATATATAAATTAAAATTGCGAATTGCATATATAAAATAAATATAAATAAATTTAAATATATATATATATTTATTTCAACAAATATATATCTCAACAAAATAATTATTTAATTTATTAATTTGTTCATATGACTTTATTTTTAACATTAGAAAACACAAAAAAATACAATAAAAAAACTTATTTTAAAAAGCATTGCAAAATTCTCTAATTTTATTTGGAATTTTGAAAAAAGAAATATCCAGAAAATTAAAGAATTCTCAGCTCACGTTTTCACAATATTTGGATAGACATGCTGAGCTCGCATACGTATTACGTACTTCAGAAACGCGCTAAGATTCTTATATAAACATACATAAAAGTAACACTTTGATCAAGAGGATTTAATGAGATAAATAGTGTTTTTGCTTTATTCCTTTTCACAGTTTAGTCATTCATCTGAAAATTAAAATTTTTCAAACAACAATTGAATAATAATATTAGTAAAATAATTAAACTAATTCCATCAATATTTTGATTCCGTTTATATCTTGAACAATCTGTAAACAAATTTTACGGAACAAATTTGGATGTAAATGAACAATATTAATTACATAATGGGATTATAAATTCAAAATTTTTATTTATGAATATATATTATACATGTTGACAGAATAGTTTCTCGCGATAAAGATTATGATATATGTTATGTCTATATGTGTTGCACTTCTATTTGAATGAATATTTCTGTTGCTTTAATATTTCCTAAAACAATAATACATATACACAGAATTAACCCTATTATGTAATCAAATAAAAGACTTTACCATACATTCGCAAATCGTGAATCATTCAACGATTGGTAAGAACTAGCGATTCGTATAATTCTCGAAAACAGGTTGGCGACTCTTTCGACTCTCAGTGAAAGTGCAGTAGTAAACGGAATGCAATTGCGTCCATTATCAATCGTCATTCGTTCTACGTTGTCGGTAAACGTGTAATGACAAATTTCCATACGATTTGCGCTATTTGTCGATTCAATATCTCTCGGCACATTTTCTTACATATCAATACTTTTGCTATTTCAATTATTCCTACAATTCTCGCGTGATTATCTGACTTTGTCTCCATCAGATTTTGAAGTTATTCATTCTTTTATATATATCATTATAAATAATCATAACAAATATCTACATGCTGTATGATTAATGATATCGAATAAATGCATAAATGTGCATTAAAAAGATCTAATATAACAAAGTAAGTGAATGCAAGATTTTGATAGATTACAAAATATTTATAATGACAATTTTGCCACGTGGTATGTGTAAACAGTATATAATTTCGGTGAGACATTTTATTCTATAAATTATATAAGTTCATTTTAAGCATGGCGTAACTAGTACCCTTTCTAGAAAAGTTTAGTTCATGTTTTTAATAAAATATTAATATTTTAATATTGATATTTTATATATTTAATTAATCTAACTTTTTTAATTAAATAAATAACTTTATGCATACATATTTTTTAATTTGCAATTGGCAGTAAAATAGTTGATGTTAAATGATTTATTTTAAATCATTTTGTACAGGAAATAATCCTTCGTCTCCGTCAAAAAAAAAAAATTCTATTCATCACATGATATAAAAGAATTTGAGTAAAGTCTCATAATTAAAGAGTCTTTATAAAGACTCTTCATAATTTATTTACTTGTAAATTCGTTTAATTATATAAATTGTATATATATGTGTATATATATATATATATATATTGGTCGCACATATACACATACAACATCACAAAATTCTCTAACAGTTTCTTTCGCAATATAATATCACGGAATATAATTTGATACAGATTAATGAATAAACAAGCGTATAAATTGTATCAGTTTTTTGGCTACACAAAATATTTGAAAAGTTAAAATTAAAAAATATGTATGCATAAAGTTATTTATTTAATTAAAAAAGTTAGATTAATTAAATATATAAAATATCAATATTAAAATATTAATATTTTATTAAAAACATGAACTAAACTTTTCTAGAAAGGGTGGCTCTTTCACAAAAATAGACATAATAAGTTGTATGTTTGCGTTACTCGCCTCCCGTGTGAAGAGAAAAAGAATGGCATTCGAAAAATTTCATGATTTAACCGACAAAGGGTCCTTCGGCTCGTCAAAAGCGTGCCGTGGGGTCTTTTGATAAAAAAAAAAAAAAAGAGAGGAAAAAAAGGAGACAACTTCTTATACGGTCTATCTCGTTCGCAAGGGTACGCTATCGACTTGATGATGATACCACCTTGGAATGTCAAGGGACCTCTCAGACAGCCGTCGTTACCTTTCTCGCTCTCGGGAGGTCCGTCTTCCGTTTCAATGATTCACATCCGGATATGAGTTGAATGTGGTTTGAATGGATCCAAGACATTCCAACTCTCCGAGGCAAGAGTCTCTGGCGAGATTAATTTTGTTCGAGATAATATTCTGAAGCGATTCCACGCCACTAAAATCCTAGATGAAGCACTCAGGGAAATGACATAACGGTACGGTGAAAGTGCTTAAAACAATTAAGAAGGATGCGTGGTGGAAAGTGGCTGGACCTGTCGCGAGGAACCTAATGGTTTCTTCTAACAAAAGCGTTATCTTGACGAAAGTGGTTAATGTTGTGTTTCGCGATGAAAACTATGTGCTTGCTGAAATGCGTCGTTGTAAATTGGAAGTCGAAAATACGAAGGAATTGACCGCGTATCAGCTCGAATTTTATTCTCAAATAACTTTATACTTCCACGATATTTTTTATTTCGATTTTTTTTTTTGCTATAAATAAATGTCTCTGACACATTCGAAATCTGAACTCATTGAAAATTTTAATAAGAAAGTTATCTAATTTTACTAATTTTAATGAGGGATGGCATTTGATATGAAATGACAATGAGTTTAAAATTTTTCGAATCATTGAAATCTCGTATAATCACATTTGACACTTTAGTTTTCGATACCTTTTCCTTATTAGATTTAAAATAAAATTTAATTGTAGATGACTTATATAATTCAACATGTTTAAGAAAAAATAGAAGGAAAGACTAAAATTGATCATAATTAAAATTGATAAAGATGAATTATTCTTTAAAATTGTATATGATCTATGAAATCAGGGAGGTGTGAGAAACTCTTTCTCTCTCTCTCTCTCTGAAAACGTTAAATTATAAATGTAATTAATATTGTGGATAATCTGCATTATAAAAAATACTTTTAATATAAAATCTAATATAATTGTAAATTATAATGAATCTATTTACACACGTGTAGGAAATTAGCTTAGAAATTTATATTTTTATAAATTACTTGAGAAATAAGGCTCTTTTAATGTTTACAAACACGAAACTTTAAAATCTGAGCGAAATAATTTTTCTGCAAAACTGATAAGTTCACATATTTTTTCTGGTATATTTACCAAGATCTAATCATATTTAAATTCTCATTTTTTAAAATTTTATAAACCCTTCTAAGACCTAGGCGAGAAAAATATCGGAATTAGAATTTAAATATGATTAGGGCTTGGTAAATATACCAAGAAAAATATATGTTCTCTGTACTTATCAGTTTCGCAGAAAAATTATTTTCTGCGAAATCAACGCACGCTATTCGCGTTCGGCTCTTAACCGCTCAGATTTTAAAGTTTTATATTTTGAATTGTACAAAAACTCTAATACATATATAAAAAGCCCTTTGATATTTCTGTATTATTCGCTATGCTTCCGAAAAGAAAATGCTTGATTTTACATAAATTTACATACGTATCATACAAAACTGCGACTGCAATCTACTATTTTCGAACCATCCGAGAAACACCACTGCGTCATCATATATACATTTTATTTTGTATTAACTATTTTCGGAGAAGCTAAGTTAAATCACATATACCTTTCATAAGATTGCGTAGGTCACGTGAAAATTATTCCGGCGCCACTCCTTATTCCAAAACTTATAAATGTCGTAAGACACTAAACATATCGTCTTTTCTGATAAATACGTTGAAGAGGAAATTTAAAAATCCACCTCTTTTGAATTTATGAGTAGTCTTCCTGCAAAACCAGTGATTTTTAATTCGATTGCGAGCTATGAGATAATAAGCCTAAAAAGTGTGCTTTTAAAAGTTGTATAGAAAACATCTGGAGAGACGTGAATTTTATTTTATTTTATTTTATTGATCTACTTCGTACATTGAATTTATTTTATTTCGACATTACAAAACAGAAAATTTCATTCTCCTTTTTTGTTTATTTAATTATAAAATTTTCATTTTAAAATCACAGAAAATTATCGTTTATTATGTACATATTAATTTATTTAATTAATTTAAATCGGTTCATGCGTGCGCTAACAACATATATATATATATATATATATATATATATATATATGTATAAATATATATATCCCAATTTGTCAAACTTTGAATATATGTGTATAATAACATCTCCCTATTATCTCTTTCTAGAGAGCGAGGTGGACAACAAGTTTACATCTCCGAATCGTTTTCGGCTGTCTTTTGATGTAAGCAAGATACCCCCCAGTGAGACGTTGCAGGCGGCGCAATTGACTCTGTCGCGCGTCGCGGTGGAAGCTCTCAAGGGCAGATCCGATAAGCACAGTCGGATCATGGTGTACGATATAATACGGCCCGGGGTGAAAGGTCGCAGCAAGCCGATTTTGCAACTGATCGACATCAAAGTGATCGACATGACGAAGAATGGGACGATCAACTTGGACGTACATCCAGCCGTGATTAGGTGGCTGCGGAACCAGCGTGACAATCACGGGCTGCTCGTGCGCGTGAGCGGCGTGCACGCGCGCACGCATCAACACGTGCGGCTGAAACGGGGTGCCGAGGAGCACAAGGACGCGTGGGTCATGAAGCGGCCGATGCTCTTCACGTATATGGACGACGGCCACCACGAGATGGCATCCGCGGAACGGATAATGGAGCGACGTGCCAGACGGGCGGCATTGCGGAAGAATCGGCGGAAGGACGGCCGGGAGAATTGCCGGCGGCATCCGCTCTACGTGGACTTTGCGGATGTCGGTTGGAACGACTGGATCGTCGCGCCGCCCGGATACGACGCCTTCTACTGCCAAGGTGATTGCCCGTTTCCTCTGGCGGACCATCTGAACTCGACGAATCACGCGATCGTGCAGACGCTCGTTTACTCGACCAAGCCGAGCATGGTGCCGAAGGCGTGTTGCGTGCCGACCGCGCTCAGCGCGATATCGATGCTTTATCTGGACGAGGAGAATAAAGTAGTGCTGAAAAATTACCAGGATATGGCGGTTCTCGGATGTGGCTGCCGTTAAGGCTCCACGGTCGCTTTTATAGTCGGCGGGACAGACGAGGGATCATGTTCGTCTCATAGAGCTCAAGAAGCGCTCGCTGATGTGAGACATCGCGCGCGGAGGCGGAAGAAACGAAAAAGAACAAAGATATTTATTCCCTGCGTTACTTAGGCCCCGGACTCACGTTTCATACATTAGCGCTCGCCGCAGTTGTTTAATGGATGCATTGAATAAGAATGATACATGCGAGTTAATTGTTTATACTAAAAAGAGAAAGAATTATAAACGAGAATAATGCATAATAAATGTTGAACTAATCCATTGATATAGACATTACAAACTACGGTAAAATAAAAATAAACGATACATATTTTGCTATTCGATGACAATGTGGACAAATCTACAGAATTTATCAAAGAAGGCTTTTTAAAATGCATAATTTATCCATGTGAAGTTATCGCGTGAATCCACAGATGGAAGATTCGCTTTAAGATAATCGGATATAAAAACTGACTTTTATACTATTACTGAGACTATGATTGAGATTTAATGGATCTCGACAAAGGTCTTACAATAATTTCCGAATCCAATCAGCGATTAATAAGGCTTTTAATTATTAGCAGAAATTAATTCGGAGTGATGATTAGAGTAACTACAATCAAAGAGTGCGTGTTGATCGAAGAGGAAGCAATTGAGATAGCTCCTAATCATCGTTATATTCAGCTGCGTAGACAATTGCAATAGAACGGTGGAGGAATTTCTTGATAATAGAGCGTAGAGTTATTGAGAACGCGATAATAAAAGCAGCTACCCGGTCATAAGTCAGACCCAATTGAGAAAATGACGGGAGGATTGACTCTCCTAAAAGCTGATGATCGAGGGGTACAATTTTGCAAATTAACATCCGCCCAATCTCCGCCAAACGCATCGTTCACGAATCTCTATGGCGTGAAAGACACAAGTAACAATGAGTGTTTGTGTCAAGAGTGTCTGTGTGTAACTCCACTGCATTCCTCGTTCTCGCATATTTATTATCAGCGGTTCTCATATTTCTTCAGTTATTGTTTCGCGCGAGCGAAATTTTGTGAAGCTTCGCGGCGATGCACCGATCGTTCTTCAGCAATCAATAAGCTTTTTCTATCGCATTCGATGTTTTTAATTCGTTTCTGTCAATAAATACACAATTTAGAAAAACAATTATGAAAGAAATTGCGTTTGATATGCGGATCACACGCGATTATATTCGTATGCGCGAGAGGTAAACCGATGGAGCATACTTAATTCACGAATCGGAAATAGAATTCGCGGAATGCATTTCATTGTATGTCTCTTTATTATTAGATATGTTGCTGATGAAGGATCATCCAGGAAAATGTGGCGACGTATTGTGGACTTTGAACGGAAGCATTAGCGCGCTTGCTTCCTTCAAGTATTTGAATTTACTTTTAAACGAGAATCTATTTCGCGAAGAATTCAATATTCCACATCCGTGACTCTAATTATACGAACTCTCAAAGTGACGACAAAGCGATCGTTTAATTTTAATGTATTATTAACAAAACGAAAAATTTTACGTGGCAGAAATATATGATTGACTGATATTGGTAATTTTTCATGGCGACGTAGAAACTTTTTTATATATATATATACACACACACACATACACGTGATAAGATATTACCAATTTTAACGCGTTTTGTACTGGAAATGGCGTTCGTCATGTAAATACATATACGCGTATCTTCCCTTCCAACGCAATGCGTTGGATTAATTAACGTCTGCGTTTCTGTAACAATTGCCGTATGTAAATTTTGAAGGACTAAAGCCAGATAATTGGACATGTAAATCAGCGTGTCCGGTTTTTTACGCACTAACACGGAGACTAACAAGAAGTGTATGCATTTTTTTTTCTCCAACATAGCACAAAGACGCGTAAACAAATGTATATCTAGATACAATAAAATCCTGCCGCCACGAACATAAATTGTACCTGCTTAAGGATTACTATTTATTTTTCTTTTTTTCTCTTTTGCCAAAAGATATTTTTGAACACACATGTATATTTGTACAGAAGTGTTATCGATAAGGCGAGCGCCTGTTATGTAAAATGTGTAAGATAGGTATAAAATAAACGAGAGTCTGTAAACTGTAAACATTGTGTAAATAATATGCTGTAAAGAGTATTTTGTGCGTATGTATATTCTTATATATTTTACCATTATTTTCCTAGTGTTCCACAGTTGTATACAGAGAATATATACGTATGTAAATATTAAATAAATTTATAATACGGCAACCACACACACACGGATGTACATTTTATACCTATCTCTCAGATTGTCTTGTGCATCTTTTCTAAATAAACGATAATATAATAATATAAACTTGAATATAGCGTACGAAAATTCGCAAACACAAAAATTGACTATAGTTTTAAAAGTGTGTGTTTATTCAGTTTAATTTTATATTTATCACAGTAATTACAATAGTTAAAATTAGTGAAAACGAACGAACAAGATTTAACGCCCGCTACTTAGTTAAATATTATATTTACCACATCTATAATATATTTAATATAAAAAGACAATTTTAAACACGTAGTATCAGTATATTGTAAAAGGACAGCTACAAATTGAGTGACAATTTTTATTCAATTTTTTATAAACGATATATATAAATCCCACATTAAAGAGAGAGAATGTCTTTTGCAGGACATTTGTAGAATTTTAATATTACGTATGACGTTTCATATTATTTATGATATATAGAACTTCAAAACTTTGTATATCTATTTAGCATTATAATACATTTTCTCTATTTTGCGATCCATTCTCTTTTCTTTATAATACATTGGTTATTTTTTTTTTAAATAAAATTCTTTTTTTGCATTTCTTTTTTACAACCTATACTTGCCAGAATCATGTTAGAATAAAAAAGTCAGTGACAAACAGAGAATGCAATATTTTATCTATTATTAGAACAAGATTAGAAGTTAAGAGAAAATCATAGAATACAGGAAATCGATTGTACAAAAGTACTATAAAGTATTGTATACTTTTTATACAAGAAAACTTTGATTTTCTTCTTGGCCATGTTGAAGACTCGTCAGCTCTGATTCGGCCCGGGTCCGTGAAGTTCTATAAAACTTTCGAGCGAACGTGGAACGTTACCATAATAGGGTAGATTGTAAGCTTTGATTGCCTTGGCAGCCATACATGTTAAAGATAATTTCATCCGAGGTCGTAATATTATTTTAGCTACACCTGAAATAGAAATTGAGTATTGGCCAACCAGTTCATGTGAAAATGCCGTAGTAGAATGTGAACTTAAATCGAAATAAATAAGATTTATAAACCTACCCGTGGTGACTACATCGTATGGTGTATCTCCCGCATTATTTACAGTATCCATATGTGCTCCAGCTTCTATAAGATCTATTATAATTGAGTGTAAAGTCGCAAAATCACTAAAAAAAAATATTTAAAAATTATCGAATCTGTACAAAGATGAATATGTGTGTAGTAACAATTTTAATATAACATACCTAATTGCTTTGTTGTAACCAACGATAATATGAAGGGGTGTGTTTCTCTCATTATCCATTGCGTTTACATCAGCACCACAACGAATCAATAATTTTGCTGTAGCTGCGCACGGAAATCTGGAAACCAAGCAGAAAATTTTCTTTAATGATCCTAAATCCTTATGTTGTCGATATAATTTTAATATTTTTTATTTTTTACATACTTGCAAACATCATTTGTATGAAAATCATCGACGGGAGTTTTGGCATTCACAGCAAGATGTAATAGGGTTTGCCCGTTTTTCAGGCACACTTGTAACGCGCATAATTTATGCACCGAGTGATATGCTTGTCTCAAATCCGACTCGTCGCATCTGTTTCCATTAAGGGTCATAAGTTTCGTCAAAATCGTTAGAATATATAGAGTCGTTGTAATATTTGATTCCATTTCTTCCTGTGCAGAGATTTTTTTTTTTTAAATGTAGAGATATATTTTTCTATTTATTATGTGATAATCCAATATACAGTCGCATGTATTTTGATGATATCCAAAATAATGGAAAGTATATTAATAATTTGCCTACCAAATCGTCTTCGTTTTCGTTTTTCTGCGAAAGTATTCGATGGACTGCAACTCGTGATTCTGCAATAGAATCGTGCAATAAATAAAAAGATACGCTTCTCAAATACTACAGAAAATGAAATTCTGAGTGCAGACGCATCAGAGACATATAAATGTACTGTATATTGGATTATATTAAAATATAGCTCAGAAATAAAAGTTCTTTTCATCAAACTTACAACATACTGATCAATGTCATCCTTGGGATCTGGATTTTGAATTCTAACTTTGTTTCTATTCAATTCTGTTATGCTTGCGTCCAATACATTTATCACTTGAGAGAAATCTAGCTCAACACCTACATGTATCATTTGCGAGAAGACTTGCGCAAATCGAAGAAGATCTGTTACAATAGATATATCTGGATTGAGCTGTCTCAGTTTCAAAGCATGCAACCACAAATCTATACATCTGTCAAATCTAGCGTTGTCTGCAAATATAGCGCCTCTGAATACTATAGGATGTGGCAGTTCTGGATTATGGAGACCTGATAAACAAAAAAAAATCTCACTAAAATACACATATTGTATAGATAATTGTACTTTAACAAAAATATCAAAAACATATATCTACCCAAAATTCTTTCTCGAATAACAAGTGACTCCATATGTAAGGCATTGGGATTGTCTTTGATGCTTTCTAATCTTTCAAGTGTTTCACATTCCTTCCAGTTATCATATGCTTTTATGGTTGGACCTACTTGCTTAAATACAATATTTTTAGTATCACTATACCTGGAGGGCATATAAGAAAAATAATGTGTAATCAAAGTAGATAAGAGTCCACAATAAAATAAAAAACAAATATTTTTCTTACCTTAACTCCATTGCCTTATACAGATACTTGTACGCCTTAGTTAGACAATAATTATCTTTATCATTGGCATAAGATGCTCCGAGTAGCTCATAAGCATCTATTATTTCTTCCTTTGTCACTTCTTCTCTTTGTACTAAATATTCAACGACTTCCGCGCGTGTTCGCTCAGCTGCCGTTATTAAAGGTGTCATGCCACTAACATTCTTTGTCATTTTTGTTCCATACTTTAATAATTCACAAACAATATGGCTATGTCCACATTCGGCAGCAAAATGCAATGCCGTTGCTCCACAAAATGCTTTCTTGTTAGGATCTGCTCCTTTTTCTAATAGAAAATTAACCTGGATCACAGTATAAAAAAGTTTAGATGTTAAGGAATTAATTAAATTTATATAAACAATGATTGTATAACAAATTTAACTAAAATTAATTAAAATTTATTTAGATTATTAAGAGCAATACATTTTAATATATATTAATATATATATATATATATATATATATATATATATATATACACATGTAGTAAATTTATATAAATTATAATAATAAAGAAATAAGTCTCACAATGTCAAGATGTCCTTTGTATGATGCTATCATGAGGCAAGTGTTGTTGAACGTATTAGGAATATTTATGTCTGCCTGATGCTCAATCAAGTATTTAACAATATCTAAACGTCCATTAAAACATGCCGCTCGAAGTGGGGTAGAATTAGTTTTCGTTGGATGATTAACGTTTGCGCCTGCTTTTACGAGCGTTTTAAGAACACTTAAATGTCCCGCACCTGCAATTGACATTACACTATTAATGCAAAATTTTTTATTACAGTATCTCTATTAACATATTATTCTGTGAGATTGTTACCAGCTGCAGCCCAAAGTGCGGTAGCTCCCTCAATAACATATCCATTAAATTTGACTGTACCTTCCTGCTCCAAATCAGGTTTGAATTTGTCAAGTAACATTCTAACTACCTTATTGTGGCCATAACGTGCGGCAACTATTAAAGGAGTACATCTTTGTCCTTCGTCTTCTAGGACTTTCTGTAAATATATGAATGCAAATATCAAATCCAATTCAAAGACTTTGCACAATCTGATTTGCATAATAATTATATATAAAATAGTTGAGTATTATAAGTAATTATATCTAATAAGAAAAAATTATATATAATATATATTTATATGTCAAATTAATGTATTTAAGAATTTATGCACAGCACTCTGTAGCTTAGAAAGATTTACAAGATTAACAATAATATAAAATATATATAATACTAAAAATAATCTATAAAAAAAACAATTTATGTTATAATAAATAACATCTATATCTATATATATCTAAACATATGTTGCAAGTTGTTCTGAATAATTCTTTCTAAATGTGCCATAACTTGTGCACAGGAATTAGTGTCACACATTTAATTGACATATATACAATATATATGTATATATACATATATTTTTTTATGTAATAACATATAATATTTTACAAACTTATATCAAAATAATTAATTGCTTATGAAATTAAATACATAATTTATATATAGGTTCTCTGATCAATTATGTTATATTAAAAACTATAATTAGAATTTTGTATTTTGTTTTATATATATATTTAAAACTATAATTTAGAAATAAAGTTAGAAATTGTGACATATCTTGCAATTCTAAACAAAGAAATACTGCGAACGGTATTGTAATAATGTGTGTATATATTTATTCATGACTAATCAAGCACACTACATTTATAATTAGAATTACCGAAGACCAATTAATTAAAAAAAAAAAGATGAAATAATTTTCATAAATGATTAGAGTATAGACGAAAAGTGACGCGAAGTTTACCTGGTTAATCAGGTGATTGACATCGGCGTCAGATTTATCGCTCAGCAGAGTAAAAAGAGCGATCGCCATCCCATCTCTCGCGGAATAATAAATCCGCTTGATCAGCGACTGTTGGGGCTCGTCTATCTCGCACGCGGTGTGCATCCTCGTGAAAGACCTTTCCTCCGGGTCAGGCACCGAGCTCGGTGGAGTAAATATTCACGAATCAGCTGAGACCACCGTGAATCGTGGTAACCTCAAAAGTCATGTTCCTCGCTCTTTGTTAAGCGTGCGAAAAATACAACGCACGCCGCCGCCGAAGCCGCCGTCGTGCTCTATTTTAAGAGCGTTACACGCAAAAATATAGCAATTCCGTTGTAAAAATAACCACACAAAGCGATTTTGCGTCGCGTACTCCTTTGTTTTTTTTTTTTTTTCCTTTTTTTTTCAACATCCAACGCTGAATCTTAATTCGCGATCGCGTGTGTCACTCGGAAAAGAGCATCGGATTTATCCAAATAGTTCATTTTTTCGTCGGTTCCATCGTCGGTTGCGAAATGACGAATCCATCCTAGCCTCTCGGTGAATACATACATATATCGCATATGACGAACTAAATCGACGACGATTTACTCCGAACTGAAGTCCACAGTCCACGCAGATTGGACACTTCGCTAAGTCGTCCGCGCGCTTAAATCAGCTGATGGTAACAACAGTATCCGTTTTTATCGACGAAATTTGCAGCGTGCGATCATTAGACATTTCGTGCGAAAGAGAAACAATAAGATTAGTATATGATAATTTTTCTATCCTTTACTTTCTTTTTATCCTTTCTATTCTCTTGTCCCATTCTTTAAAAAAATATAATGATTCGCTATTTTTATATTTTTCTTGAGACAAATATATCTATATACATTAATTTGTACATGTGCGGGAAATCAGAACCATCAGTAAAAACAAATATATATATGTATGTATGTAAACCACGTATGAAATATATACAGAATATAAGTGAATCTTTTTTTGAGCACTTTTTAAAGCTTTAAATAGAAAAAAGAACATTAAATAACATTTCAATTTATACAATATTTTCTTAGAAAAACAACTTTCAATCTATCCCGTAACTTCGAAATCGTTCATAGAACACTTTATTATTATTTTAATAATACACGGCTTTGACAATAAATTCGCTTCTATAGAATATGAATGAAGCTCACAATTAAAACAATTTTTAATTTGATCTACTATTCTATATAAAATTTAATTCACTCTTATCACCTGAATTGACCTCTCATCCAGGAGTCATCTTTAATACTAAATCGATACAAAATCTTAAAATTGAATATTTCGGGAAAGAAATATTTAATATAAAAAGTTTCATTAAAAATATGTTTTTTTCTTATTCAATATCATTCAATATAATTAAATACATTAAAATATTTTGTAATGAAATTTATGCATTGATTAAAATATATAATATCCCATAATCAATACTGTCTATAAATAAGATTGTAAAATAATTATTTTTTTTTAAATGTGTAAGATTATATTCTTAAAGTTGCATTTCGTGATTTGATGGTGTATTTTATTCTGCATTGATTTGTTCAACATCATTTTTGGCATAATTTTTTTTTTCATTACTTTCCTAATAAATAAAGATACTCTTTAATAACATAAAAATATAGTAATATATTTTTTTATGGATTTACTTACTTTATTCGCCAATTGTGGTGTCGAAATATTTCCTCTAAGTGTGAGAAAACTTTGATTTGTTTCATTTTTATTAATAGTTTGCAAATATTTTGCTCTTGCATTTAAAACCTCTTCAAGTTGTCTTTTATGTCTTATTGCTAATTCCAAAGCCCTAATTATAAAATATAAATATTATTAATTCATTTCTCTAATTTAACAGAGGATGACTTTATATAGATTAAGTCCCGTACAGTCTACTATTTCGAGAGAGAAGTTCCATTTATATACAATTTCTAATTTAAGCGCCATAAAAAATTAATAAATAAATTGCATACTTTGGTTTTATTTTGCATAATTTTTTTTATATACCTATTCCAATTATAAACCTCAAGATTGATGCGTATAGCTTCTTTAATCAGGCCGCTTTGTAATAGTATTCCTTCTGCTGCCAACAAATCTCCCGCCAGTAATGCCATTTCTGCATGTCTTTCTGTAGCACTAGGTAAACTCTGCATTGATTTAATTATTTAGAGTTTATTTTAATAAATTAAACAATAATGCAAATAGTATAATATAAAAATAGTTATTTTATACCTTTATATATCTTAGATAATCCACTGTATCGTATCTACCTATAGCTGCATAAGCTTCTTCCGCAGCATCAAGTTCTTTATTATCAGTTGCCATAACAGCCATGCAAGTCCACAATATTTCATTCTGATAACAATATAAAACAATATATTATTTATATATTTATCTTATATAATTTAATTAGTTTAATCTTTTTAAATAAGTATTAAAATAATACAAAATAGTAACTTGTATTAAATAAAAAATTATATATATAAGAGATCATACAAAAATGTAGACATGCGCAATCTCTTTTATTTTTATTAAATTTTTTCAAAGTGATAAAAAAATATTGGTTATTTATAAATATTAAAAATATAATAAGAAATCACAAAGTAATGTTTAATGCGCGTGTGTGTATGTGTGTGTGTGTGTGTGTGTGTGTGTTAGTATTAAATTAAAAACATACACAATTTTTTATTTTAATTTTAAATCAAATAGAAGTTTAAAAACACATCAATGTAAAATGTAAAATCATGTAAAAATGTGTTTGCTACATACATAAAAATAGATTGAAAAATATGCAAATTAATCATAAATATATTATTTTTTTTACAAAAGTGTAATGATATCAAAAATTAATTCAGAATAAAAAATCTAATAACAAAAAAGAAAAACAATAAAGCAGCTCCATCAAAAGACACGATAGCATCTCGCGATAAGTATCAAAAGATATAGTATTATTTATTTCAAATATATATATATATATATATATATATATATTTGAAATAAATATGGATATATAGAATAGCATGTATAATTCGCCACCATAATTTTAATAACATATTTCTGCGCTCAAATAAAATGAAAATTTGAACAAAAATATCGACTTCTTTTTAACTAGAAAATATTTAACTAATTTGACTAATTATGTGATCTAAAAATCGTCAGTAAAGGAAGATGATTGAAAGATATGGGAAAGTGAACTAGGGAGATAAAGGAAGAATTAAAAAATTATTATCTCCACAATATTTGCAAATAAGAAGTGTTATAATTATTTGTGCGAGAAGTCAAGTTTCTTCTTTTATATCTCAAAGATTTAAATTTTAAAATCTAAATTTTTAATTAAATCATAAATAAAGAAACTCAAATACCGCCAATATAAATTATCTAAAGCGTATTATGTGGAGCTTGCACGAGTATTATCGATATCATTCTTTCATAATGTTTCTTTTTTCCATAATTTCATAATTTTGTAAAAATAAAAAAATTAAAATCGATTAAAAGATTCCAGAAGTAGAAATTTTATGGAACACGCAAAACAAAAATAAAGACTTTCGTAATGTGATGAAGATTCAAGCCTATTAAGAACCTAATCAACCTTGTCGTTATTGAAATCCGATAATCTAAAGTACTTTCAACTGAGAGTACAATCCCCTTTTGCGTGACTTGGCACGAGATACAACTATGCCTCATGATGAATCATTATAATGTATTGTCATGTTCTTTATTATATAATTTTACATAATATATAAATATATTATTGTGTTATATATTGTATCGAGGATATACCTGAGCTATACGACAAATAGAAAGCGCTTCTTTTAATCTTTTGTTTGATATATGTTCATATAAATTTGTAAATAAATTATAGAATGAGGTAGCCACAATAGCACCATCTCCACGTCTCACCATGACCATGCCATTACGAACATTCACAATGCTAGGCTGTTTTCCAAATTCACTGCATTTCGGAAAGAATATATATTCATGAGAATAATTATAAAATAGAATTTAAAATGCAGAAACAGAAACTATAAAATTGAAGGTAATTACAGAAGGTAATCAAATATAATACAATATATATAAGATTTTAAATACTATACAAAAACAGACAAATTATCAATCTTGGCTTAATATAATAAATAACGGGAATAGTATATTATATCATTATATATTTTATACTTTTTTCATTGGATATTCTCTTTAAGCATGACATTAATTTTTCTTTATGTTAGTAAAATTATCGAGGTATATCCCTATAGTTAGAATAATATATTAATAATTGAAACTAAAAAATTTCTTATAAATTTAAATTTAAGAAAGAAAATATATATACTCTCTTTTCTTAATTTCATGATACTTTTCGATAAATCTAATAATAAGCCTACATAAGTAAATTAATTACACCTGTCACAATATATGCCGTGTACATATTCTAACGTTAAATATACAAACATAGTTTTTGCGATTTTCTCTAAACTAAAGCAAAAATCTCTAAAGAATTTTTTTCTTTATTTATCTATTCCCAAGATGGTATCAAAGTTTTGACATTTAATTTTGAGACATCCTGTATATAATTAGATTTATAAAACAAATATAAACTAATTTAAATAAAGTAGCTTATTTTTTTAAACTTTTTAACTAAGAAATATTTTAGTTGAGTTAAAAGTAATTTTACTTTAATATACATAATTTTGTGGTTTAAAACTTAACTACAAAGATATTCAATGATAAAAAATCAATAAAATAACTTCTTCCGCTATTTTCGTCAAGAGAAAATAATTTTTAAAATGGCTAAAAATATAGCTAAAGTCAACAAGTGATTTTATACTTAAAAAATACTTAATGATTTTAGGACTCTTTTAATCCTCCCTATAGTCACACTGGAAATTTGAAGACACAGTCAAAATTTCAATATAAAATTTCTTCGATATGAAAGAAGAGTGGAATCCGATTCCATCTTGAACATTTAGCTTCCAAAAAACCAATTGTCTAATTAATGTAATTAGACTTTGAAAAGTAACCCTGATTTTTATCTAATTTTTTTGAAAGCTTAAAACAATAAGAAAACTTAGCCTTAAGTTTAAAGACTCAGTGTGCCTATGAAGAATTAATTATGTAAAAGATATTCGATGCTCTAATAATTATCAATTTTGTATAAATCTGAAAATAATATATTATTTAGTTCATGAACGATACCTTTCTTTATCAATTCTCGTTCGCCGTATTACTTTGCGATCACTATAATGAACACAATTAGGACATAACCATACCGACAAATTAGCATCTAACATTGCAGCCAATACATTTGCATCAGTTGCCCATGCAATATTGTGCGCCATTGCAGCTGGAACATAGATAGTTTAAGAAAGACATTGAAATGAACTATTATAATTTTATATTTAATTATATTAGTAATAATATATGTTTCGCACACATTTAATACATATACATATATTCATACCTATTTTGCAAACTCTCCCAAAACCTGTAGTCCTTATCGCAATTAAAAACAAATCTTTGTTGACATCTATTAATGCTAACTGTCGATCCTTTATACTAACATAACTTAATGCCACTTCCATCACACTGTGCAAATGTGAATACGACTGACCTTCTACTATTGGCTTATTATAAGATATTTCAAAGATATGAAGTACTGAAAATAAAAAAAAATTAAAAAGAAATTTTAAAATTAAAAAAAATTATTATTTCTAAGTAATATTTTTCAAATAATATATATAGGAAAATTTTTTTAACATCTTGCAATTTTTTAGATTCGACGTCTATCATAATAAGACATTCACACACCCACACACATATGTGTATATATAAAAATGTATATATATATATATATATATATATATATATATATATATATATACACTTTTATACATATATATAATAGTAAAGTATTAAAAACACATATTTTAAGAGCAGATAGTATTGATCAATACAAAAAAAAAGTTTTCGTGTTGTAAGTTAGCTATCGTTGCGAATCGAAGTCTCGAATACATTCAATCGGTCCAAGAGTCGAAGTCAAAATAGTCAGTATCTGAGTGTTAGTGTGAATACAGACATTTATGATTTATAACTTTAATATCACATAACAGATAATAATTTATCTAGTACGTGGAAAAAATTAGTCTGAAAAAAATTCAAATAAACAATGTATATACATGTATATCTTACATTTTTCATTAGTTTGATCCCTTATAACTAATGTATCTGCACACAATGATATGCAAGGAATATAGAGTGGTTCTTCAGTAAATCCTTTCCATTTTGGAGTACCCAATAAACGGCCTTGGTAATTGTACAGTGACACAGTATTAAGTTCGACAATTAGAAAATGCCTAGAAAATTATGTGTAATTAATAATGAAATAATCTATATGAAATAATCTATATAATAGTGTAATTACTAATTACAATTATTATATACATATTATATATAATATATAATTATGAATTGTATTATTGTAAATATCTATGATAAATAATCTCATATGTGCACTTTTATTATTTAAAACAGTTATTATTTTAAAACTTGCTTTTAATTACTTATTAAAAAATTTTTTAATAATTTCAATTTTTACGGTGCTGTTATTATGAAATATTTTAACGATAAAGGTAGAAATATAATTTTAATTCAAAGTTATCTTAAACAAGAAAATTTTGTTATCTACAGGATGTCCCCAAATGACTGGTAAATATTTTAATGGCAGGTTCTTTAGAACATTTTAAAACGAAAAGTTTAATACAAAAATATCAAGGCTACAATAGGGCTAAGATTTCACAAGCGATTATATTTCACGAATGGTAGGCGTATCTCTAGGTACGACAAAATAACAAGTGATAAAAGTACTTCTATATAAATTTATCTAATTTATCTAATTCTTTTATCAATTATTATTTTGCCATACCTGAGTGCGTGAAATCTCATTGTCAGCCTTACCATTCATGAAATATAATCGCTTCCAGTTTGAAAACTAATGTAGCCTCAACATTTTTGTATTAAACTTTTCGTCTTAAAATGTTTTTAAACAGACCCTGCCATTAAAATATTTACCGATCATTTCAGGATACTCTGTATATTTACTATTGACATATTTTATACAGGGTGTCTTTAAACTCAGTGCAAAAACTTTAGTACGTGAAAACAAGTCAAAATTATCTAATAAACATATGTCCGAATTTGAATGGTTTTAAAATTTAATGTTTAAGATTTGTTTAATGAAAAAATACAATCAATAAAATTTTTACCAAAAAAACAACATTTTAGTCAAAGAATTTCGTTATATAAAATACATGTACACAAAAAATGATTATTTTACTTGTATTAGATACATGTAATCACTTACTTTTCTGCAAGGAGTACGGCAGAAATGATGCTTTTTTTTAAATTAAATATTGCCGGTGTATTCCAATTTGTCACAGAATAAACATGACATTGTGCAGGCGTGATAACGACTAAATGACCAAAGCCAAATTCGAGATGTACAACACGATCGGAGATTTCTAATATTTCGTGAACTTCATTGCCAACTTCTCTAACTTCGATCACTTTTCTTCTTATTAATGTGGCTTCATAGTTATCCCACTCTAATCTTCTACAAATAATACAATTTATTAACATCATTTTATATTATATAATTAGAAAACAAAAAAAATGCAGATAAAAAATTGAAACAAATTATCATTCCTTTATAATATTAACAAAGATCACACTAGTCAAAAGGATCTCTCTTCGATTTCGATGAGCTTTGAATATGTTGTAGTTTATATCACAACAAAAAATGTATTTTTTTTATTTATTTTCTAATTATCATTTTTTTATGCCTTACATTTTAGTCGTCTTCAATTAATTTAAATAATATCTTCTTTGCGATCTTGATACGAGTTTATCTTTTTTCTATGTAAATCTTATGTTCTTCTATGTAAATTTTATGTATCTTATCTTATCTCTAATAAATTTTATGGTTTTATTAAAGTTCTAAAAGAGAGATCTATAAAAGGTTCTAAAGACGTCTTACCTAAATATTCCTCTAACAATATAATACATAAACTCTCGCGCAATAATTGTGACGATTTTTATATCGATTAAACTTATAGGCAATTATCATAAAAATGTGGATTTCTTTTTCGTTTCTTTTAACTTTAAAAAAACTTTGGTAGAAATATTTCACAATTCTCAGTCATAACAAATCATAAACTTGAATTTAATCACGAATTTAATTAGGATAATGTGAGAATTTTAGACAATAAATTCTCGTAAAAGACTTATGTCCAAAATGTTGTTCATTAAACGATAAAAAATAGGTTGAATCTACAGAGTGAACAGAATAGTGGAGGACTTGTCAAAAATTTGAAAAGCTTAATTTGTGTTTATTTTACGACTTGATGGGACTACTAATTTATTGTTTTTCAAACTACTAACGAATACACTAATTATGATTATATGCCTGTTTTCAATTATTTTTGAGTTACTTTCTCCATTAATTTATCAATTTATTTACTTTATTAAACCTTACTTATCTATAACATGTCCCGTCAACAGCTTTCCATTACCGCATGCCATAGCCACTTGCGTACTATCGCTGGACCAAGCGATACCGTAAATGCTGCCAGTATTCACTTTTTCCATAGAATGCAGCCACTAAAATATATAATATATTGCTAATTATTGATAAATTTATAATATGATGGGAAAGTATAAAAAGATAAAATATTTAATTCAAAATTAAATATTTCTTAATATAAAATATTAAGAATAAATGTGCTATACACACAATACATAAAATACACCTCTTAATAACCTCGTAATATCCAAATACTTGATCCCCGGAAGGAGTTTTAATTTTTATTTAAACTTTTTTAGTCAAAGATTTTTTACCACGCTATATAGTAGATTTGCTTAATAATATGATTACCATATAACTTAGCAAATTTTTATAACACTACAAGATTTAAAGTATTTATTATACAAACATATTTATGTGTTAAATGTTCTAGTCTGAGCTTACTTAAATTTTATTAAGAAAACAATTCACACAATATTTATCTTTTTATCTTATCGTCATAAAATATTTTTTTTATTTTTAAAATATGTTAACAAAATTAATGCAGTAGAATTTATAAATAGGAAACCTCTAGATCTAGATCAAAGCGTGCAAAATATTGTCGCATTATCGGTACATTATAATTTCCCACTCAAAAATGTAACATACATATGTATTTATCTATTGCATTGTTTATGCATTTATGTCAGAACTAAAATATTTAGTCCAACATAAATAATTTAATTTATAAAACTAAAAATTTTATTTATATATTTTACATCTTAAGTAGACAATATAAACAAAATTTTTAGTTCAATTATTTGGATAATTTGTGTGAATTAGTGAAAATCAGATATTTATTTGTTCAATTTTTTAAAAATTAGTTTAATATCTGAACTCTCTGTATGAAAGCCGAAATTAAACTAATAAAAATAATTGTTACAATCTTATTAGCCGTGCATTGTTGAGATTTTATATAATTCTCATGACAATAAAACTTAATAATAAATACGAGATAAATAGCGTATTGCGTGTTGCATAGCAGTAAACAAATGAATTTTTCGTTTGGCCAAAGAAATATCTTTTAGACATCTTTTCGCTTATCAGAAAAATAATCATAAAAATTACAGACATCTTTTAGATATCTCTTTTCACTTTGCTAAAGAGATAATTTAAACAAATATTTTTGTCATCTTTCAGTTCTTTTGTGTTAGTCATATATGTAAAATTTTTACGCATTTTAATGACAGACATTATGATTTTAATATATAAAATTCTAAGAATTATATTTATTAATAGATGAATTAAATTCTATTGACGTTTTAAATTTTATATGTGTATTTTAATGATATAATGCAATTTATATAGAGTGTTTTAGAATTTGTGGGACATACTTCAAGGAGTAATAGGTTTTGCCAAGAGAATCAATTTTTTTATCAAGGATGTTTTTTGATGCATCCTTATATATGTAAATAACTATGTGTATCTCTATTCGGATAAGCATGACGTCTGACAATATTCGAGTTCATGTTTTTTTTGTGGTTGCTTTTTTGTTGTTTTTTTTTTAATTTTATTATAAGAACATAAATTAAAGAACTAATATTGTTAGACGTCATACGCAATACTATCGCACGATTGATTGTCTATGTCACACACAGGCAATCTAAACAAAGATGCATAGCTTATTAAAGACGCTTCAGAAGAGATTTCGGGACAAAAATTGATTCTCCTGATAAAACCTACTACGTCTTGAATTATATCCCATAGATCCTGAAATATATAAATTGAACATTCTTTTCTGGAAAAAAATAACAGCTTAAGCTTTTATATAGTTCTATTTTATTTTTATCTTTCTACCTTATGTATTATATAAAACAATAAAACATTAATAGAAGTTGTTAATTAATCTCTCACCCCATTTTTGTCACAAAACTTGATTGTATTGAAGGATCCAACGGCAAAATAATTACCCGAGGAACACCAGCTAATTGCTGTTACAGGATAATCACCAATACCACTGCTATATAATAACTGATTATTGCTAGCGTCCCATACCTGTTAAAAAATATTATTACTTGTTTTTAAAACATAAAATACAAACTATATACATATATAAACATTTCTAAAAATAGTTTAGTTTCAAAATATCGTGCAACTCGGTAAAAAATTATAGAAAAATTTAAAAAATTTTGTAATTTATTAGAAAGTTGACTTAAATTTAAAAAAAAAAATTTATTGAGTTGCAAAGTGTCAAAAAATATATAATTTAAAAAAGAGCAGTGTGTGTCTCCTTTTGAGACGCAGAATTAAAAAGATAAAATTTTTTAAACCGACTGTACATTAAAATTGAAACTTCAAGCTTTAAAATGCTACTTAATTTTTTGTCTACAATGATTTTTTGCCGAGTTGCAATGGTTTGAAAATAGTTTAATTTTAAGGTACAAAAAATGTTTCCTATTTTTTTAGTAGTGTATGTACGTATTATAAAAATTTATTATACACATGTTTATTTATTATTGTGTACCTTATATCTACAGTCTTCGCTACCAGAAAGTATAAGATTATTTTTACTCCAGCAAGCAATCAGTACAAGACTATCATGCGCATGCCACTGAAAAAAATTCAATTGCATGTATATATATAATTTATTCTAAGTTTTTTTCATAAAGTAAAATTACTAAATTATATTTTCAATCAATTTGTTTATTTTATAATAAAACTCTGTGAAAAAAAAAAATATATACATTTATATATAGTTATATAAATATGTACATATCTGTAGTTTTAATTAAAACTTATAGCAAAACACACACCCACACAAACAAGCACGCGTTTTATCAATCCTTTTTATTGAATATCTCAATAATTATTGCGAAAATTACAAAATGATATAGAACTTTTTTGTTTAGCATGGTAAAAAATTTACTGCGTTTTATCCGCTCACAAGTGTTGGCATAATCTTTATCAGACATCCTGTGTCAAAAAAAATATTTAAAAATTTTAAAAGATTTCCCTAATCAAAACAAGAAAAAAATTTCTTATACATATGTATCCGGAAATGCTTTGTTTCATAGATATAGAATGTTGAAGGAAAAATTAAAAAATAATGTTTTTTCCAAGTATATCTCTTTAAAATAAGTGTTTCTGTAATTTCTTTGAAAGAAAATGCTTCGGCTCCAATTTTTTTGAACGGAAATGCTCTAAGCAACTATTTATTTTAATCTTTTTTAATCTTGAAATTAGAAATTTGATTCTTTAATGCAGTGGCATACTTCTAGAGATAAAAACTAGAGATAAAAGTTTTGTTTTTAATTATCTATTATATGTCAAAATGACAACACCCAGTAATACTACCCAAAATTATCTCAAATTATAATCTTCTACTATACATTCTTAAAATTTCAAGTTTTAATCTATAACAATTATCAGTTTATTCTCAAAAAAATATACTTTTTGATATCTTTTAAGGGCTATATTATAGAAATAGAATATTTTCAGATACATGTTTATACAAACATTTTTCCTTATTTTGACCCTTTGAATTTTCTTTTAAATTCTTTTAACATATTTTTGACATATTCTATATGTACATATATATATATACTCTATATTCAATATTACTAAATTTTGTTTTACTTTCTTACGATTAGAACAATTTTATAATCTTTAATAAGCAGCGATAAGAGAAAAGACAAGAATATAAATTATTGAATATGCAAAACTAAGCGACAAAATAAAAATGGTTTACCTTTTGTGACTTGGAATTAGAATTAAATGATTGCACAATCAAATTTACACCTTGGGAGTATAATATGGCTGAACAGTCAGGACTCCAGCCTGATGTTAATATAGGGAGATTTGCTTTAATCAATGTAGATCGAAGCATACCACTACGAGACCAGATCTTGATTAATCCATCCTCACCAGCTGCAATTAAGGTCAATTTTTCTAAACAATGATTTTTAAAAGACACAATGATGACATACCAGTTAACAATGCAGAACCGTCGTTACTCCATTTTCCTACAGTTGTTGCTCCCTTGTGAGCATCAACACTTTTTTCAATGCGACCATTTTTATTGACCAGATGATACTTTCCTAAAAATATTGTTTTAAAAATTTGTTCATTTCCATATAACTTTTACAATTAGTTAAGCTTCTAGTCAAACGAAGAAAGAACTTTTTTTATATCATTATATAAATTAGTATTTTTTATATCGTTAATTCACGAACTTTTTTAAAATTTAATATTTTACATCTTAATATCTAATAATTTCAATAAATTATTAATACTTTTTTAATATTTATCATAAAATAATAATGTAATTAATAAGATAATAAATTTATCAATTTAATGACTACGTAAAATTATACTATGCTGAATTTATCTAGAATTTTGAAGAGAGGATCTTTCTCTGTAAATACTTTTTTTCCCTTAAAATGAAAAGATACTTGCACACATGTTAAATAAAATTAAATATTTTAAACTTTTTAATTATAACTTTTAAAATAATAATTTATATATATATATATATATATGTGTATTAATAATGTTGTATTAAAAAACAAAACCGTTTTCCAAAAAGTTATTTATAATTTATAAACTTAAATTCTATAAACGTACAGAGTGTCCAGTAATAATTGTATCGCCTCTCATGTGCAAGTAGAGCAAATTAAACCAAAAAGAAAAGTCTCTCCTCATGTTACGATTTTTACAATAATTAATGAGCAATTAGTTTTTAAAAAATCAGTCAATTCGCGTGAATATAAGCGTGCTAGAAATAACAGTCTTATACAGCTGCTAACAATTAACAATGCATAATTAAATGCTTGATTATTAATCCCAACATTGCGCGCTTATATTCACACGGAATAACTGACCTTTTTTAATTATTTTGATTAATTATTGCGAAGATTACAAGACGATAGAAGACTTTCCTACTCAGTTTAATTCGGTTTGATTTTACCTGCATATGAGAAGTGTATAATATGTGTATAATACATATACGTATGTATACTATATATTGTTATTATTAAAAATACTTTTAGTAAAAGATATTTAGGCCAAAACGGTAAGATGTCAACTATTAAATCTAAGAATTTAACTATCATTTCATTAAAAAAAAATTTTTTAGTTGCCATTCTTTTACCCTGCTAAATCGAAATAATAATTTTTATCGTTGAATTCAAAGAATAATACATTACAAAAAATATTTACAATATATACGAGAATAAAATTTTATGACACAGATATAGAGAAATCCTTAAATTAAATAATATTATATATTCTAAAATAAATAATGTACATACCATCAGCGGTAGTGATTAATAATACATCTAAAGACGATTTCTTAGTGAGAGATTGATTAGGATGTGGATGCCATTGCATATCCGTAGGATAAAAATCATTTGGAAATTCAGTTACAACAGTAGAATGCGCAGTACCGCCTTCTAAATGCCAACATACTAGTAAATGATCTTCTCTGAAACAAATAATTTTATGTTAATTTGATTTTATACTCGTGCAAAAAAAAAGACAAAAATATCGAGGAAAAATATAAATTAAATTTTATTTATTTAATTCTAAAAACATAGGTTGACAATTTATATTTAAATATATAATAATAATCGCACATACAAAACAAACAATAACTTTTATTTAAAAAAAAGAGAAAAAAGAAAGAGGAGACATATTTTTATAATTTTTGAATATGTACTCTATAAAATATTACAAAGTGCGATGTCTATTAAGTTGGCACAGCCGCTTTAACACAAAACAAAATTAATATATATATAAATTTTCTTTTATATAAATTTAGTGTTGTTTTATTGCTCATTTCACGATTTTGTTGCTCCAACCGATTCGAATAAAATAGTAGCTGTGTCAACTTAAGATTAAAGTTAGTACTGTCATAAAAAAATTTTTTTAAATAAAAAAATATGACACATTTCTCTTTAATATTAATTAATTGCTCTATTTCTGATTTTTTTGCTTCATTTTTTATTTCAAACTCTGAAAGCCATTTCCAAAGTTATTAATCCCCTCATATTAACAAAACATTCTGAATTTGCAAATTAATCTGATATCTCGGTTGACAACGATTCCTTGATTTTATTGCTCGCCATTTATAATGAATTCAATTTTATATTGTTCCATCCTTAATCTTTGAAAATCCATTTTTGGATCACCTTCAGTGATAAAATTTTAAGAGTATTATAAAGGCGCCCATGCTTTCGCAATTATATCAAAATATAAATATAAATAATATAAATTTATGAGTCCCCCAATGGTTTCACATTGTATAATTAAAAATTAATGGTGCATGCTCTCGAGATCATTTTTGTTCTCGCCATTATAGCATTGATCTCGAGAGTACCTGGTTTCGCGTAAATACAATATATTAATTAAAGAGTTCTGAAGTCATTTTTTATCGACTGAATGCGATTACTTCTAATTTCTTAGTTTTCATAATAAGTATACAGTTAGCTGTACAGTATATTATTGTAAACACTTTTACACGATTAAAGTACATGCATCAATGCCATGGGACAGTTCGTTTCGTGCACAAATCTTAAACACACGAGAGAATCATGCAAAGATACGAGTTAGATAAATTTTACAAAATTTTAAACTCTTTTGAAAAGGAATGTATTTTTGCAATATTTTTATTTTAATTCATCAAAACATGAAAATTTTTAATTCTATTCATTCTAAAGATAAATTGATTTTGTAAAATTGTTAATTATTAAATCCTATCAATTTTATAAATGTATTATATATTATAAAGTATATTATATATATATATATATATATATATATATATATGTATTATTATATATTCTATGTGTTCTTTATTTAATGCAATATGAAGTATAATAATTAGCGTATTAATAATTATACTAAATGTTACTTACCCACACGAATATATTTCTTCTGTCGAACTCCATGCGACACAAGTAACCAAGCGTTTATGTACATTATTACCTTGTATAGATATCTTCAATCTCATGTTAAATATGTTAAATATGTTGTGTTAAATATGTTTAATAATAATGTTTATTATTGTTTTAATAGAATCAAAAGATACAATCTACACGAAAACATTTCTTTACTAGTAACATAAAGTAAGTTGTAAAAAAATTAAAGTTAATTTGAAAAACACAAATAAAAACAAGTATTATTGATTATGTATAACTTTTTATTGCAAAGTAACATTGGTTGCAATAGAAATTATGTAGGTTATGCCATAATTGGTACAAACTACAGACACATTTTGTGTTTACTGCTTAATTCCTATAGTAACCATGACAATGAATGACTTATCAATACTAGAACTACAAACTTCTGTTATTCGAGAAAATAAGAAACATTACAAAATTATAAAGTGTATACATATAGCATGCGCCATTTTTATTTCCTCTGTAAAAATAAATCAAAATTTTTAAAAAATAATAAAAATAAAACAGAGTGAATAAAATTTATTTATATTATTTATTGCTACTATTATTATTATTATAACATTTTAAATTATTTTTTAGCAAATTTCAATGAAAATCACGTACATTTTTTTATACATTTATATATATGTACACACATACACACATATACGCACATACCCGTGCGCGCATGCACACACACGTTATAAATGTATATAGACTTATTGCTATTATTTATTAATATATTAGCATATTATTTTTAAAATATATTTATTTAAAAAGTATTATATTATTTTTAAATATCTATATAATTTTACAATAATATTAAAATCAAGCTTTTATATATATAATTTTATTTTTTGCAAAAAATTAATGTTTTAATTATAGCTGGCAATAATATCAAAAAAATATCCATATTCAGATACGAATGTACATAATGTAATATATTATCAAAGCAGTTATATAAAGTTTTGAAATAGATGAATATCTTTTTCTTATGGTATAAATATTTTTATAAATGTAATTGATAAAAATAATTTCCTTATTTGTATAATAAGCTTGGAAAGAATTGAATCTTCTTGCGATTAAAGAAAAATAAAGACAGCTAGTGTCTCTTTGTCAGGTAATCTCAATATATTACAGATTTTCCTACGCTCTAAAATCAATGGCACTTTATTACATATATAACATTTATAATTTATTTATATTTCCTAATAAATTTTTTTGATATCTTCTTTTACAACTAAGCAAAAGATACATGGTACATAAAATCAAAATTTGGAATTTAGTTCTTAAATCTATGATAAACGGTATACAAAATATATATTTTATACTTTAATAGTATAGAATCGATGAGATTCGTAATTTTTGTTTTTGCATTTAAAAATTTATATTTTTTCACAAAACTTTTCTTAAATATTCCTTATATAATTAAAATAATAATACAAAGTCAAATTTTTACAAAAATAACTTCAACTCCTAAAAATTTATAATAAAATTAATAAAAATACAGACTTGCGAGTCAAGTAAAGTCGTCTCGCGACTAGCTATATGTTGACTATCAAATTTTTCTTTTCAAAAAATTGCTTTGTACTGCATTCTCTACCACGTTCTCTCTTATTAATTATAAACATAATAATTTTAATACAATTCTGTACATTACCTAACCGTAAAATAAAACTTGTAATTCACATCAGTAAATTCTGCATATATAGTCTCTTAGGGCCCAGCCCTTGAGATGCTAATCATATATTATATTCATCTTTATAAATCTATATATTCATGTTTCAAATATCTCATGAAAAACAGTATCATTTCAAAATAACAATATCATTTGTAACATCAAAATTGTATACATTCAATGTAATTGTAAACGTTGTCTACGTAGTCGATTATCCAACTCCGCTAATTGCCGGAGAAAACCATCATTTGGATGAACATCTCGATTTGTGCGAACTAAATGTATAGCGTCAGTTGCTAACATATTCTTCTTTATCATTAAATATGCAAGAACACACGTAGCACTGCGAGATACACCCTGCATACAATGTACGAAAGCTTTACCTAAAAAAATGAGGAATTTTTTACTTATTTGTATGATTGATATTATGCATAATCAAACCAAAAATATATAAATATAATTAAGTTACCTCCACTAGATACTGCTTCATCAATAAAATTGGCTACTATATAAAAATATTTGCCAATATCCACAGAAGGTAAATCTGTAATTTGCAAGCCAAGATATTTCATTGTTGTATCAGCATAATAATTATTATCTGTATTTACACATCCGTATCTTTTTCCTTCAGCAGCATTTAATACATGTGTTATACCTAATATCTTAAGATATTTTTTATTTTTTGCTGTAACTCTGTGCATAAGAAAATCATTAAAAATTTTTTAAATAATATATTTATATATACATATTACTCTATTATTACTATATATATTTGTTCCTTATACTTACCCATCGCCAATATATATCCCAGGGTATACTTCATCACAATCAATGTCTTGCTGAGCACGATAATATTGCAAATTATCAAGACTAGGATCAAATCCAGGTAATGGTTTAAATTCCATTTTTTTTCCAGCTGTTGCCCAAATAGCTAATGTTAACTGACGTTCTGTAGTTTCTCCTCCTGGTAATGACAACTGGAAGCGACATTCACAACATATAAAATAAATATCAATACTTAAAATACAAATAATAAAATATTTTTTAAATTTTTTATATGATTTACTAAATATAATTAAATTTAATTTTAACTTTAATAATTAAATAAAATATAATCTAGAAATATTTAGTAAATATCTGATTTTATAATATAATTTTTTTGGATTTATATATAATTATATAGGGTGTCCAATAATTAGTGAAAAACCTGTTAATGGCAGATTCTTGAAATCATTTGGAGTTGATTTTTTTCTCTGAGAAAATATCGAGACGTCATTTTTTGCAAGTTTCCAATTTTTATTATTATATATCTTTGTAATTAAGCCTTAAATTAAAATTCTATTAAAGTAAACTCTGTCTAAAATTAATTGAAGAATGTAGGTAATTTTTTAACTTCAAAAAGTTTAATTTGCTAAAAGCGCCTTTTTTCAATCGCTTATAACTCGGAAATTATTGATGCCTCGACATTTTCGCTGAGAAAAAATCGTCTCCAAATGATCTCAAAAATCTGCCGTTAGCAGGTTTTTTACCAATTACCAGACACCCTGTATACATAAGGATATTTTAACAAAATAAAATAACAAAAACCTGTTATATGTGAGAATACATATATTCATATATAACTATAAATACAACCTGTAACATATCATTGCACATGTTACTTTTCCATATTTCTTATATGTGTCCAGACGTTTGCCGTTCACCAAGATATCGATTCTAACAACGAAGAAATCAATGAAAAGATTTTGGAGTCAAGAAAACAAGTGTCTCACGACCCTTACACAAAGTGATTTTCATCTCTTTCGACTTTCAATTCATGAAAAAAGCACTATTCGACATACAACAGATTCGTCAGTTTAGCACTTCGTAATGTTATGGCTTTTTAACACTGATTTCTTCATTGCTGGAATTAATGCCTTGGTACACCAGTGACCGGTGAAACAAATGCCTGAAATATATGAAAAATATGTAAAAAAAGTAATACAAGCAATGATACGTTACAGATGTATAGTTATTGTATATGAATATACAATATATATACAATATATTCTCATGTGCGCGCGCGTGTGTGTGTGTATACATATATTCTCATAATCACATGTATATATGACACATCTTATTACCTTAGTCATTGAAATATTCTTGTATAATAATATAATTAAAGGGAGCACATGCTATATATACTATGTGACAGTACTCGATGAGTGTTATTCATTAGTGATACTTTCAGCCTTTAAATATAACTCCCTATAGAAGTCAAAATATAAAATTATCTAAAAAATGTATTTTTGCATTGATTTCAACCTAAGAATCATTTTTAATCACCATCATATGTGACTCTCGTATCGCTGTCAAACCGGAAAAGTTACCTCCAGATTTAATCTCGACCTAGAAATTATAGAAATCATTTTTAATCATTATCATGGACCAAAAATGATCCCTAAGTCAAGACTTAGATGCAAAAATATATTTTTTACGATTTTATATTTTATTTTATTATTTTTATATGGTTTTATATTTTATATTTTGATGTCTAGAGAGTCAGGAAGTCATATTTAAAGGCTGAGAGTATCATTAATGTATTATGAATCTCTATTACATGGTATATGACATGTCTCTTCTTTGATGCCTTGTTTACGCGCATGTAATTCTCGTTTCTTTAATCAACTTCTTTAAACCTTCTTCAATAAACTTTTTTTGATCGCGTTGATCTCAAATAATTTCGACGTTTCCAGCGATCCACAGTCGCGTATTCAAGAGTATTCATTAAACGCAAACTATTTAGGTATAAAAATATGTAATAAATATGTACTTTTGATAAGAAAAATAGAAGAGAAATATATTTCTTTTTATATATAATAGATAAATATATATTTCTTTGCTAAAACATTTATTTATCTGTTAATATTTTTATGTTATTGTTTTAGAAAAAATTCATTAAAAATTAATTAAGAAGTTTCTTACCCGATCATTATCTTGCATGCGTCGCATCATGTAAATTTTATGTAAAGGTAGTCCTGTATATAACATACAATAAAAAAAGTATAAGTTATTTTTAAATAATTACATTAATTATTATTATTAAATTTAATATTACAAAACTCTAGAGGCAAAAATTAAATAAAACTTGTTCTAATAATATAATATAAAGTCAATTATAATATAAAAAGATATGAAATCAATAATTAGCCAAGTAATTATGAAGACATTATGTGTTATTAATATATAGAAGGAAACGCTACAGAAAAATTATTACTAGCATATAAATTTTTTTTTTCCATATAGCTTTCGTAACTACAATATTCATATCTCTAAAAATAGCGGAGATATTCCAAGTGAAGAGAAGTACTGTTCCACCCTGTACACTATTCATAACTATGTGGCTGTGTTCCAGAATTCACTGACAATACTGCCAGCATATCATCAACTTTATTATTCTATATCAACTATATTCTTCACTGAATATTAGACAAGAATATAATATGTTGGCAGAAATTCTGGAACGCAATCTGTATATCTATTCATAACTGTATCTATTTATATTTTATTATATATTTTAATATATAATAAAATATAATAATTCATAATTGTGTATACCCGGTATATAAAATATATAGATTTTAATTTTATTATATATGCAGATTTTAATTAATAAAATTTTGTTTGAGATAACTTGTACATTGAATGAATATATTTTAATCGAAATATAAAGTAAGACCTTCTATTCTAAACATTTACTCAATATTTTTTATATTTTATTATATATTTTAATACATAATAAAATATAATAATTCCATAATTGGTACATATAAATAGATACTTATGTATCTTCATAATTGTGTATACCCGGTATATAAAATATATAGATTTTAATTTTATTATATATGCAGACTTTAATTAATAAAATTTTGTTTGAGATAACTTGTACATTGAATGAATATATTTTAATCGAAATATAAAGTAAGACCTTCTATTCTAAACATTTACTCAACATTTTTTATATTTTATTATATATTTTAATACATAATAAAATATAATAATTCCATAATTGGTATATATAAATAGATACTTATGTATCTTCATAATTGTGTATACCCGGTATATAAAATATATAGATTTTAATTTTATTATATATATAGACTTTAATTAATAAAATTGTTTGAGATAATTTGTACATTGAATGAATATATTTTAATCGAAATATAAAGTAAGACCTTCTATTCTAAACATTTACTCACATTACGTTATGAAGGTTATATTTATATCACAGCTATAAATATATAAAAAGTGCGTATTGATTAGAGATACTTCTGATCTAAAACTAACATTTGTTACTTACAAGTATCGAATCTCGATAAATTGTTGTATAGAGAGCTGCCCAGAAAGAAATACAAATAAATGTTCAATATAGAGTGCTTTTCTACGACACAAGACGACAGACGACACAAGATTATACACATCAGCGTCGAAACGTTGTGCTTATTGTGTGTTGAACACATGGCTACCAACTGTTTGAAAAATATAAAAAATTGTAATGCGTTGTAAAAATTTAGCAGTCCTATTTTTCCATATTTATTATATGTATATCTCACACACACACACACACACACATGATGTTATAGAGCACGACACATATATATTTTCTTTTATATTAAATTGCTACACGGTTAAGTTTTATAAAATGTAAAATGTGATGCAAAGGCAAACATTTTCTGGGTGGACAGACTATTATACTAGGGCCGGTATTCATAGTCCGATCTTATATTTAAGGTCGTCTTAAGATCTCATTCAACCAATAAAATGATGCTATGCGCCTACTTCATTGGTTGAACGGAATCTTAAGACGATCTTAAATATAAGATCGCACTATGAATACTGGCTTAGATGTCTCTAGAATTCAATATATCGTCTTTTGATAACGTAATAATGGATTTACATTTCAAAGAAAAGACAAATTAAATATATATATATATATATATATATATATATATATATATATATATATATATATATATAAATTTTAACATTCGTAAAAATAAACGATATTATTTAAGTCCAAAAAAAAGTTTTTAAAGCTTAAACTTTATTTTCGAAAGGATATACTATTATTTTTTATTTGAAAGCTTTAAAGTTTTTCCTAAAAAATCCTTTTTTAAAATTTTTTTAAGATATTATGTTATCGCTGATTAAATAAAAAAATGTATTCTTTACGTTTTTTCTTTCTTGTACTTTTAAGTACACAATTTAAAAAAAATTTGCCGAATAGCTACATTTTTTTTCATGATGGCAACTGATTTTAAAAGAGCAAAACGTACAAGAAATTGTGAAATTACTTAATAGAAAAAAATGGAAAATAAATTTAATTAAGGTTAAAAAATTAATTTCTAGTGTACTGACACTTTTATTAATCTTTACTAATTGCATCAGCAAGAATAAACTTTTTTTTTAGTTTTTTTCATTGAAATTTGAGAAAATAAATTCAACCATATACTACTACTTCCTTAAAGTAGACTTTGGATGTTATCGTCAGCGGTATTTTTTTAAATATTGATGAAAGAAATATTTTTTATAGTTAGAAAAGAAAATTAAATTAATTTTTCATATGTATATTGTCCATCTTACTATTTATTGTGCATGACTTGGTGTGAAATATTATTGTATTTCTTAATGTTATATTATAGTTATATCTTATACCACACAAACAATTGGTCTAATTAAAAAATAGTAAAATTTAACTAATTATAATAATTAATATAATTCAAAAAAATTTTAAATTTTAAATCTTATTTATGTGGAAACTACATTTTTATTATATTTTTATATCTTAAACAGAAAACGGAATTTTTCTTTGATTCTCTCGATTTCTAATAATTAGTTTAATATTCTGCATCTCCTAATGGAATTGTATTAGAAATTAAGCTGATAGAAACAGATATTATACTCCATATATAAAGAACATAAAGTATTGACAATGGCATTTAGCTTTATTCAAGCTTATTTTTTAATAATTTTTAAAAATCATTTTTTAATTATTAATAAAAAAAATTTAATTTATATAAATTATTTATTAAAAGTTTATTAGAGAGTTACATTATTACAGATCTGTAAATTATTATATCTTTTATTAATAATGCTTTTCTGCTTAATATTAATATAAATAATTTGGCAAAATTCTATTTATCAAGAAATATTTGATTAAAAGTATGAGTATATAAACAAATATCTAATAATAGGTAATTACTGTGATAAAATTTCTAGCATAACAATTAGATATATCTATGTAATACAAATTCCTCGTTATTTCATTCTATTTTATGTAACTTGAATTTACTATTCCATTGTCAACTTTCAGTTAGAACTTTATCAGATAGCAGGGTAGTATAAAATTTATCAATGAGTAGTATAAAAGTTATATTAATATAAAATAGAATTAAGTAATCAGAAATTTGTATTATAAATACGCACACATCTTTGTTATTTTAAAAATTTTATTCCATGTATCACTTATGTCTATTGAAAATGCGGAAGACATAGCATAGTAATTCACTGTAAAAATCATGCTACATTATACAGAATATATGTAAAGAAAGCATATATAAAGTATATATGAAAATTATAAATAAAATAGTTTTAATATTATTAGTAATTGATAATTATATTTTAAGAACAGAGGCTTCATTTATTCGTAGTTCCAATATAACATACATACATATCTTGTCACAATGGCATAAAAACTTGATGAACTTTTTATGAAGACAATTATATTACTCACACACATGCACGCGTATACACACATACATACACATATCTCCTTTTTTATAGTATTATAATTATAAAAGTCAGAAAAATAATTCCAAATATAACAAGCTAAAATAGGCCTTTATAAAAATGTAATCTAAAGTTTATTATAAAAGATAGTTTGTGCAATATTTTCTATGGTAAATTGATTTTATATTTTAGGTCATTGATAGAAATTGTTATATTTCATTATATTTTAGTTCATTAAGAGAAAGCAATCATATTCATAGAAAAACTAATATACAAAAGTTCTTTTTGATTGGGCATAATAAAAAATTATATAAAAGCTGCATTATATAAAAGGTATATTCACTGTTCCTAATTATTAGTGATAAAAATGAACACCAATTGTTAATATATAACATTAATATTTATATATGCTAATAAAATCATTTTGTTTAGAAAAAAATATGATTTCTCTTTATATGTATAAATGCATGAGTATAATTATATTAAATAACTATAATGTTGCACAATATTATAATTTCAATCGAAATGTATGAAAAATATAAAAATATTATTTAAAAAATCAATATAAATGTGATTATTCTCCAATTATTTTTCAGTAATTTTTTAAATATAAAATACTTTGTTTAGAGAAATAGCAGAAAAAAAAGGAATTAAACAAAATATAATTACAAGATGTATAACCAGAATCCGATGTATCTTCTATTAACAAATAATTCTTGAGATCGTTTAAAGATTAAAATGCTAGCTACAATAGTTTTGCAAAGAAAAGCAAATTTACAATTCGTCAGTAAGATTGCCCAAAATGTTTCCAGGCATGATATATGGCACAGTAACAAAGATATCAAATAGAATTTTTCTATGTTGATAATTTATTTAAAAATAATTTGAGTAACATATGTTACTGATATGTATTTTTTTAGAAATAATTTGATTGAATATAAACACACTATTATTTGGACATAATTTTATTAAATATGAACACAATATAATAGAAACACAAACACATACAAATTCAATATTATAAACATATTAAACATATTATAAATATAAACATATTACTATTATAAAAATTATAACTTAATAGAACATTACAAATATGTAAAATTTTATTTTATTAGTGTATTTAAATTTTGTATTTTATTATAGAAAGAAAAAAAATAATTTATCAATTATATTAATTAGAACATTTTTGAAACCATGTGAGAAACATTATTCGCCTATAATATACTTCATGTGACAGTTTTAACAACTTGTGTGTATATATTTAATATATTTTAACACAAATATTCCATTATACTTTTATGTTATTATTATTATCAAGAATTGATTAAGATGATTATCATTATGAAAATATATTAATAGTTGAAAATGAATTGATATCTTAAAATAGCCTTGCTACTGTCCAATGTACCTTGCCTGCAAGTGTGTACCTTAGATAATCTTATTAGTCAACTTTAAACACTTTTCATTCAAAAACTATTATAGTTTCGACATTTTAGAATAAAACTTTTCATCTCCAAATAATCTCAAGAATCTATTATTATGAGGTGGTGTGCTAACTCTAGGACACCCTGATATATGATATATAATATATAAACTTGTAGTAATTGTCATATATCAACTATAATTAATAAATAGATTTATATTTTAATGATCTTACTAATCCATTTTTAAAGGAAGAATAATTAATGCTATTATATACTTTTTTCTAATAAAAATATTAGATACGTTAAACATATATATTGTCAAATATATAAATATTACTTAATATTTCTTCTTTCTTGTTTTATTCTTTCTTTTTCTCATAAAATACAAAGCATTTGAAAATTATCAAGTATTTTTAAGACTTACTTTTCTCTCGTTAAAATTATACATAACATACAAATATGTTAATTTATAGATCTTTTTTTCGTAATCTCAAACATTTTATAAAAAACATAAAAGTAGTTTAGAGCTCAAAAAATTCTTTAGCTATTTCAAGAATTATCAAGAATGAGCTATCATCTAACAAAAACTTGCTAATTAAAACATTTATTAAACTTCTGTGACTTCATGGCCTAAAAAATAAAGTTTTTCCAATGCTGTTTTTTTGGTTATATATTTTTTTATTATTTTAAGAAGATTAAGTCTTAAAAACATTCAAAAATTTAAACTCCAATATATACTTTGCTTAGAACAAAGTTCTAAAATTTTATTGAATAACACCTGAGGTATTCATTTTCATAACTTCAAAAATATATTTGTAAATAAAAAAACATTTACAATAATAATGTAGGGAAGTTCACTTAAACTTTTAAATATAAGACAGTAGACATGATTATTTTTTTTAATAATCTATACTGATTAGCTAGATTTTGAGATATTAGGTATTATGTCACATCATGTTCTATCGCAATGCAGGAATGATTTCAGGAATATACCACAAGAGTTAATTGATCCATAATTGTTAAATATTTACATTAAACAAACTATTGTCTCTAATCAGCCTTGCGTGGCTTACGTTTGCGAACATTAGGACTACTAGTATCGGTTTTAGTATCCTTATCTTTCTCATTCACTTCAGGTTCTTTTACCTCAGATTCTTTTTTCTCAGATTCCTCTGCTTCAGATTCTTCTTCATCCACTAAATCATCTCCGACGTTTTCAGCAATTTCATCCTCGTCCAAATTTTTTTCCTGCATGGAACTATCTAATGTACCATCTTGTTTCTTTTTGCTTTGTTGTTGCGCAGGTTTTGGTGGATAAATGAAGTCGATCAAGCATACAATAAACTGCATATAATAATAAATATAGTTAAGTTTGCATTTAATATTTATATAAAATTCATATTGGAAAAAGAATCACTTACTAGTCCTAATATTGCACCCAAAATAATTGTTGCAACAGCAAAAATCAAATAACTGCCCCATGTAGGCAATCCAATATCTTCTAAAAGTTTATTATGAACACCCTAAAATAAAAAAAAAAAAAATAATTTAATTGTAGTTTTTCTACATTATTATATTAATTTAATTTGTAAAAATCAAAGTTGTGCTCTCAATCCACACACACACACGTGTGTGTGTGTGTGTGTATGGCATATATACTATATATGTATACATACATAAAATATTTCACAATTTGCAATTAAATTAATTTTAGTGATATTCCTAAGTATACCTAACAAGATCAAATCTAATTTTCCATAAGGAATGTATGCAGGATTTTTTCTTTAATATTGAATCCATTTAAAATTTTCTAATTTAGGCAGATTTAAAGTCAGAAATCTCAAAAATCCTTACATTTTGGTATTACATATGACTTACTATTTAATTTAGAAGATTGAAAGAAGTCACTACTTATACTGGGACACACTGTATATAGAAATTACATATAATGCATACATACATATACTTACTCGTAACACCTGAGACAATTTAAAGAATTGACTTAAAATTGACATATGAAATGAAGTTGGACTCTTCCAACTAGGTATTGGGTCAATTTTTGTCCATGTCTTTTTAGATACAAATTGAATTAATGAAGCTTTATCCCTTGGACTTCTGTATTGCCTAAATATTCCATCGTTTACACTAAAAAAGTTAAATGTATAAATTTGAAATAGTATAATAAAAAATATAATTACAAATATCATTAATGTATCTTAGATTTGTATAGAGATATACAATAATATCAAGTACAATATAAATCATATTTAGAAACTTACTGAAATATTGTAGGTAAAGCTGTAACCATAAATCTACCGCTAAGACCTGGAGAATCTGTTACATCTATCTTCCCAACATTAATATTGAGATTCTTCTTAGATAATGCAAGATCTTCCCAGATTGGCTCTAGTGCTTTGCACGCAGGACACCATGGTGCATAACTAATATTTTAACATAATTGAGATTTTAAATATATTTCAAAATATATAAAAAAAATATATATATATATATATATATATATATATAATAATAATAAATCATCTAACATACTATACTTACTAACATGTGTAAAAGAAAAATTATTGTTAGTATAAATACATAAAAGAAAGACATTCTTTCTAATACTATAGATTAATCTCAAAATATAGATTTATTTTTGTATTTCACATTCTATAATATATGTTAAAATTCATTAATAATAATAAAATTCGAATTTGCTATTTAATACGCCATTAACTATGACGGTAGGTAGGTATCAATTCGAAAACGGCTAAACTTACAATTCAATCATCCATTCTCCGGTGAGCATGAGATCCCAATTATCTTCATTAAGTTGTTGTACTAAATTATTCTTCGTTTGATGCTGTGCATCCGCATTTGCATATGCAGATAATAGTATAATGTAAATGATAGAAAATACGGGACCCATCTTGGCCAACACTTTATTTTTGACAACTTCCAGCAATGCTAACCGGCATCGTACACAATAATGTACATACAGCGCCAACTACTGAGCAAACTTGATCCCTCTTCACATCACAGGGCGTGTTCGAAAATATATTTGACTAGTGCCAGTAAAAAAAGTTAAGTTGGCGGCATTGAAAATTACTAATGCTGCGTTCGAGGAGACGCTATTAGTGCAAAAAGCATCGTTCTATCTTTATTTATTTAAAGTTGAAGAAGGATAGAACAAGTTTAATAGCGCTAAATAGTGTCTCCCCGAACGCAACCCTAACGTTCAAGCAACTTCCAGCGTAGATCTATATCCACCAATAGTATTAGGGTGTGTTCCCACTAACCATGTCGCGTCATCTGTGTTAACCAATCAAAACATGCCGTTTTATAGCAGTCATAAATCATGCAACAAAATGGGATGTTTTGATTGGTTAACTCAAATGACGCGCTCAGTGGGAATGCACCCTAGTTTATGGCCTATGTTTACTAAATCTATGGAAATATCAATACATTTATAGTTGACCATTTGTTATATACATAGAATGTATTTTTCAATTCCATTTACTAATATTTGTAAATTTCAAATTTATATTTACAGACTTTTTAATTAAACAATAAACAATAAATTATTTTTAAAAAAATACGTTTAGTCAAAATATATGTTATATATATTTTTATTCATATTCTCACTTTTAATTATATTTAATATACACTTCACTTAACTATACTACACTTATTATGTATGCCGTTTATTATTTTTTATCGTATAGATAAATATAGAGAAAAACCTGAAATAGTTGAATGATATTGTACATATAATTTACATTGCACACATCATATTTTTAACAGTATAAATAATTCCACTATATACATTATACATATATTAACAGACCATATTACGTTCAAGTTGTCAAAGTTTATTTTTAATAATGAAAATATGAATTATAACTAAAATTATTAAATGTAATAATATGTATGTATGTGTGTATGTATATTTATATATATATATATATATATATACATATATTATTAATTATATATAATAAACATAGAATAGTGCAGTATATATATATATATATACATATACATACGCATTATTAAATTATATATAATAAACATATAGAATTAATAGTGCAGTTACATCTTGACAGGATTGATTAATCGAACATGTTACTTCTCGCTTATAATAAAAAAAAAAATTGAAAAGATTGAACAGCTTATTAATTATATTTAATTATCTTTTTATATTCCTTTTCAAGAATATTAATTTTCCAGTAATATATCTGCCAAATTCACTGTATTTTTTAAAATTATGTTTTTTACATTCATTGATTGGCAAAATGTATATAAAATTATTAAAAACAAGATTATAAAAATAATCTTCTCTAAACCTAACCTAACAGTTTTGAGATATTTTATATTTTATGTCAATTCAATATATTGTATTTGTATGTGCGGGTTTGAACATGTATGCATATATATGTATAAAAAACGCCTCATCGCATTTGTATATATTGGCTATGTTAGTATTTTTATGTACAAAACGATTGAATTTAAATTATTTTAGTATTGATTATTTATTATTAATTTGACTTTCGAAATTGGTATAAGAGAAATGATATTTCATTTAAACACATAATGTAATTACAGATGAAGTATTATATCTGCAAAGTAATTACAGATGAAGTATTATATCTGCAAACTATTAATCTCTTTCATTATTTTCAAGAGATACTGAATTTTTAAGAATCCGAATATGTAAAACATGTAAATATATGTTGTACGAAACATTATTAGTGATATAAAGAATTAGCACTATTTTAAATTGTATACTATTAAAGTGAAATTAATCTAATAATCTAAATACGCTTTGGTAGAAGCATGTAGTTATATAATTAATAGCTATATAGTTATATAATTAAATCAAATTTAAAATTTCACATGGAAGTTGGTGACCAAAAATTCATTTCTCTTAGTTCAGACGGTTTAGCTTCGAGTATATTTACGTAAACTGGTGTCTTATCTGTCGATTTTTCTTCTTTTCCTATATATGTAAGATTTTGCGAAGATATAGACTTTTTTCGATTGAGCGGTTTTCGTGGTTCCATGTCCGCAAAAGGTTCATCTTCTTCTTCTATTTTTGCAGTAATAATTTCTCTAGATTGGCCCAATATGCTTGCCAAAATCCAGTTACCCTGATATTTCTCTTTATCTGGTACAAACGCGCCCGTAAAGTATCTGTTAGTATGAATTTTTCTACGTGCTTTCGGTGAACTATCTGGAGTTCCTGTGGGTGATGTCAGTGGTGTCGCTGGTAATGACTTACTGACATTTTTTATTTGACTACCTGTCTGCTGAGATTGCGGATCTGACGCAAATATTTTAGCAAATTTACCAAGCATCATTTGATTTGCTACGTGAACGATTGATTTACCGCAAAGAGCCGGTTCACCGTGAAAACCGTCGTCTGTTCCTTGTGATTTAGGTTTTATGCTTCCGCCTGCTTCTGGAATCTTTCGAGGTTTAAAATCATCAACTAAAACAAAAATATAAAAAAGACATCAGTATTTAAAAGTAGCAATATCGCAGAATAAAATTTTTAATAATATACCTTTATTATTTATAAACGGTTGACATGGCAAAGGATGTTTGCTAAAATCGATCTGCTTGACTTTTAAATCAGAAATGGATTTTTCATTCTCTATTTGATTCGTAGAAGCCGTGATATTTTCCTTCAAAACCTCAGTTACAATATGTTTCAATCCTTGTTGTGGAACTTCAGGTTTTTGTGATTTTGGATATCTTATATAAAAGAAACTATCGTCGTAAGATGGTGGACTGAATGCAGCTTCGTCAAAGTCGAATCTAAAAAAGTACAAGAAAAATTAATTTAAAGCAATATGAAATGTGATTGATTTAGGGCTGGTAATTTTATCAGTTTTACGAGTATCCAATTAGTATCTGATTGAATAAGTAAAAAACCTATATTTCCAAGTTTTACGATTACAATAATTCGTATTATACAGTTAATTAATTAACCCTCTATTAGGAGTAATATTTTCCCATTATTTTTCTCTGCTTCTTAAAATAATTTTTCTTAACACTTGACTTATAGACCAGACATTAAAGTATGTAAAAAACAGTAAAGAACAAATTGATAAATATTATTGAATAAAAGAATTGAATAAAATGTTAGTAATGATAAAAAATAATAATAAATCTCAAAATAATACCTGAATAATAATTGAATATTACGTTTAACGGAGGGTTAACTGCGAACACAATTACTCACATAGTTTCTTGTGAGGTGTCTAAGATGCTACTAAGATAATTCTTTGGTCAACTTTTAATAAATAACAAAGTTAGGCCCATATTACATTTTTTGTACTACAAATTTTTCGAGCGTGTTGATTGATTGCAGGATAGAAAAGTTCTCAGACCTCTAGAAATTTTCTATCCTGAACACGTTAGAAAGATTTGTCGTACAACAAATAGCACCCATAGACAAAGTTTCTATGTGATGCTAGCACCATAAAACGAAGAGCACGATACATATATTCTGTACGTGATCTCGTGTGCGTTATCCTTTCTACTACGATTTAGCGATCAGAATCTGGCATCAACGGGCATTACCTTCCTCTCTTACACCATACATATACCAAAGAAAGCTTGGTAGTGAAAGTAAGTTAGTATATATATAAATCTGAGGACGAAAAAGATATGACATGCGAATATGGATAAAATTATATAGGGTGTCCGAAAAATCACCCAAAATAGAAATCAAGTTATTTATGTTAAAACACTATGAAATAAATTATATTATAATTATGAAAAATAAATTACGATGTTTTTAATATAAAAGTAACTATAACTCGGAAATGATTTATTTTTATATAGCTTTTTTCCTTCTGTTTGAGTCCTGAATCATTTCCCGAAGTATTGTGGGTGATTTTCTAGCTACCCTATATATATATATATATATATATATATATATATATATATATATATATATATATAATGTTAAAAACTTAATATTGTTTTTATTTTTATGCTACAATGTTTAATTGAAAATTTTAAACTTTTATTAAAAATTTGAATCATGATTTTAAATTGATAAAACAAATTATATCGAAATAAATTTTTAATTAATATATAGTACTTTACAAGATTACAGCTTGTTTGATTTAAACAGTATATTTCTTAAATATAACTCTAGTATTCTTTTATAGTAACAAAAATTTTGAAAAGCATTTTTAATTTTTATCTTAAGGCAATGAATATCATGATGACAAGTAACAGGAGCAAATATTAATAATAATAATAATAATAAAATAATTCTTTGTACAGAAATCTTTTAATAGTAATAAATTTTCTATTTTAAGTTTATTAAAGATAATTTCTAATTGAATTTTCAATCTTCAATAATGTTTAATATATTCACATGTCCATATATACAATTTATACTTAAAAAACAATGAGGCTAAACAAGTAGATTTATAAAGGCCTTTTATATATTTGAATGTCTGTGTGTGTATATAATTGTTTACTATAAATAACACATTGGCTAATCTGGCAAAATGTCAAATACATAACGTAATAACAGCTTTGTATTTTGATATCAATTAGCAACTGCATTAATTATACTTGAATATGTTCCTCTTTCGAGAAAGTTATATAAAAATATGTGCACATAGATAATAACAAAATTATTTAGAAATAAAACTTACTTATTATCCATCTTTCCTTTCATCCATTGTGGCAATGACATTCCACTGCTGAGAGATCTGTCTTGTTGTCTTGAATTGTCCATTTTTATACAATTGTGCAATTTTGTGAGGCAAGCTTGAATTCTTTATCTTAATCAATCAATAATATACAGATACACAAAATAACATGTCAAAAACTGATAACCAGGCTTTGTTGCATTAATCTTGCATTGCTGCATATTCATATGTAATAGTATTGTTTATACAATTGTGTAATCGAATAAAATTAATAACAATAATATTAACAATGCCACTTTTAGAATTAGAACCAAGTTGTCATTTTATTGATCTGAAATTCGACAAATGTTTAGAATATGGAAAAATCTATTAATACACAAGAAGACAGAGACATGTAAAAAACAATTCAATACTTACTTAATTAAGATTTGGATAATTAGCTTCATAATTACAATTCTTCTGACTTTCCCTTTTGATAAAAATAGCAGCTAATTAACGCAACATTAATAATCATAATGATTGACAAACAATCACAAATGGCTCCTACAACACATCATTGAACACCAGGCTCCAGGCTCAGACCTCAGACGCGACAAGTAGCGACAAAACATTGTGAACAATAGATTGAATAGATGCGTTTCCATTTGATGCTGCGAAAGTTTCGAAACGTGATTGACCAATCAGAGCGAAGAGACCTTTGTTTCTTTCGTCCTGATTGGTCAATTAAATTATTTGAAATTTTCGTAGCGTCAAACGGAACGCAATTTTAGATAATAATATGCACGTGATTTATATAGTCACCAATTAACATTCTTGCTGTTTCTCTCTCTCTCTCTTTCTCTTTACGAACATGATAGAGAAAATATTTTTTATTCTCTCTCTTATTGCCACATCAATGTATGTATAAAACACTTCATTTATTTCGAAACACGTGTGTATTATTATATTACATATTGCGATGTCGTCGATAGAAAGAGGGGGATAAAAAAGATATTTTCTATCCTTTATCGTAAAAAGAGTGTAACAAGAGTGTAGTATACATGCACTTGCATGTACTCGTGCAAGCAGATTTTTTTTTTCTTTCCTTATCTCATCAGATTGATAAGAAAATTTGATAAGAAAAGAACAATTCATTTTTAACACGACATGGCTGAAATAGCTGCAAATTTGAAATTAATTTACAATAAAATATCACATGCCGCTACGAAAAGAACATCGGTATCGTTCTTTTTTTTTATATTTAAGATTTATAGCCTACTGTGTATTTAGCTTTTTTTTTTAAATTTATATTGCGAAATATAAGAATATTGCAATATGAAAATTAATGCTAAGATTATATGAATTAATTAAATTAGGAAATTAGATTATGTGAAAAAAAAATGTATACATATCTTATTTTTTTTTTCAGGAACATCGATATTATGAACCACGACTGGTAGCTGTTAGCAAATTACATTCCGCAGAATTGATTGTATCTGCCTACGAAGCCGGTCAAAGACATTTTGGTGAAAATTATGTGAATGAATTAATGGAAAAGACTTCAAACCAACTGATTCTTGAAAAATGCAAAGAAATTAAATGGCATTTTATAGGCAGTTTACAAAGAAATAAGGTCACCAAAATTTTAACTGTACCAAATTTATATATTATAGAAACTGTCAATAGTGACAAACTTGCAAATGCGCTTAATAATTCATGGCCAAGATTTCGAAAGAGCGATGACAGCAAATTAAACATTATGGTACAAGTTAACACAAGTGGAGAAAAAGGTAATTAAATATTTACATTATATTTTATTATGAGAAAATTATGTCAGATAATTTTTTTCAGCTTATTTACTTGCATATTATTTTGTAAGTTTATTTAAAAATTATAATTACAGAAAAACATGGCTGCGATATTACAGAAGTATTGACTCTTGTAAAGCATATAATAAATAATTGTGATAATTTGAAATTTGTGGGTCTTATGACAATAGGAATGTATGGCTATGATACTGCAAATGGTCCAAATCCAGATTTTCTCTGTTTGATAAAATGCAGAGAAAAGATAAATGATGAATTGGGGATTGATATAAAAAATATTGAATTATCAATGGGAATGTCAACCGACTATGAACAGGCGGTAAGCTATTTAAATGGAGTTTACTTATGAATAGCATTGTTGATAAATATGTCTTTACACACATTAAATGTAATTATTATTCTGTACTATAGATTGAACTTGGCAGTACAAGTGTAAGAATAGGAACGGCTATTTTTGGCAATAGGCCACAAAAGAATACCTTGAAAGAAGAAAAGAATTAATTATAAGAATTATAATTTTCTTTTACTTTCAAATATAATTAAAATGGTTATATGGTAAAAGATGGTAAATAATGAATTAAATGTTTTTTATTATACTATAGTAATAAAAAACATGTTTATATGCATGTTTTTCTTATTGCTCAATGATATTGTTGCATCTGATATGTAATGCAATATATTAAATTGTAGTTACTAAACCAACCATTGCAACATTTATCCTTTTAATAAATTTAAAACACGCAAATCATGAAAATAATTGTACAAAATTGTTGCATTTTGAAATATCGAGAAAAATATATAATTCATCTCGATATGTAATGAACATACACAAAAGTATGTAATAGATAAATACACTCACATATATATTAGGATGTTCTGAATTTGAATCTTATTAATTACATGGTGTCATTCTTTGATAAAAAAAATCGGAAAATTTTATTTTTTTTCTTTAAAGTAATTTAAAAAAAAAGAGACATTAAAATTTATCCAATTAGCGTCACTTTTTAAATAGGCATATATTTGTGAATTGTGCGTTATGGATAATATGTGACTATATGCACTTATATATTGTCAGTCGTGCGGCGTTTCATATTTTATTAAGGAATGACGCTATGTGTTTGCTGGAAATAAATCACAGAACACTGTGTGTGTGTGTGTGTGTGTGTGTGGATATATGTATAACATGTGTACATAAAAAGATGTATGAAATGTTTTTACAAAGTGTTAATAAAGTGTTGTTAATATTATACTCTAATTAAATTTTTATGCATTTATCTATTATAGTATTTAAATGTAATATAAATAATAAGTTTTTAATAAAAAATATATGTATTATATTTATAGTATGTCGAATTTTTCAAGTTTTAGTATAAGCTGAGCAAACTGTGTACGTATCATAGTCATATCCAAGTCATAAGTAACGACTTCACGCAGATGTTACCAATTATTCTTAATTGAATAGAGTTATTCAAAATTGATTGATGTTTAAAAATAATTGTCATATGATATAGAACATATATGATATTATTAGTAAAATACTTTCTCTATATGTATTTTAGAGTGAAATTACAAATTATTTATTTTATATTATAATTTTTATTAAATTGCCTTTTTCTTAGTTTCTTTTTTTGCATATGTTTTAATATATAATTACTAATTTTTAATATATATATATTAGGGTTAAAATAAGGAGAATTCTAACATTAATTATTAATAAATTCTTAATAAAAATTACATTCTAAAGATTGAGATATTGTCAAATTATATCTTTTTTTGCACAATACACACACTTTGAAATAAATTCTCTTTCTTTTACAGTTTTAACGTATTATAAATATTATCATTATAAAGTAATTAAAAGAATCAATTTTAAAACTCTTAATTTATTGAGTGTATAAAAAAATTAAGATAAAAGGGCGTGGTCCAATTCCAATCTTTAGCCATATATATATATGTATGTATATGTACATATGTAGGTCACCTTCACCGTTTTTCTTTCTTTTTTTTTTTACAAGACCATGGTTCACAAATGTGTATCTTGTGCAAGGTCAAGAATTGTGTAAGTTATCACTCTCAAAAGTTAAGGAAATTATTTTTACTTTCTTCCTCGCAAAACATTTTAATTCTTATATATATATATATATATATATATGTGCGCGCGTGTGTGTGTGTGTGTGTATTATTCATCCATTTATTAATCATTTACATTTGCTATAAGTAGCAAATGTTTTATGAAAGCGTATAAAAAATAATTAACAATAATAAACAAAGTTTAATGAAAATAACAAACATTTTTTACAGAAATATACTTTTTCTATTTCTTAAAATGATTGTTTAATTCTACAGGATGCAATCTCGTTTGAAATTAAAATTTCAGGAAATTAAAGTCTCATATATTTTTAAATGTTTATTATGTAGTTAATATGGGAAACAATTTTTTAATGTATACGTATAACGATTACAGTTTTAATGTAATTTCTCAAATGCAATCTTACTTATAATCAAAACTTTAAACACATAGTATTTGCAAAAGCACCTTCAATTTAAGGAGGACGAATCAGCTAAAAAGTTAATAAATCTAATACCTATATTTCAAGATTAATGAATTTGACATTCAGCAAAATACTTTTGACCTTTTAAAATATAAAATTAATAATTAATTTAAGAGTTAAAAGAAAGAGTTTTAGAATGCCCTATAGAATTAAAAATTTTTCTTTTTATAAATTGTGTACAGTCGCTATAAAATTTTTGTATTACATTTACCGTAAAAAATTAGTTCAATATATAAAATAATATTTATGATTTCGAAAATAAATTATATATTCTATAGGGACAAATCTTTAATTTACAAATTAATTATTAATTTTGTTTTAAACGGCTAAAAGCAATCCTTTGCACAGTCAAATTTATAAATTTCAAAATGTATTAGATTTGAGTTTATTAATTTTTGACGTACCTGATGTATCTATATTCCTCCTTAAGTGATGGAATTATTTTTAAAAATAATTTGAAATTTAAGAAATTTTTCACATATATGTACGCAATTTATTGTATAATATAACAAAACTTTTGTTAAATTTTATTTTAATAAATTTTGAGATAATATAATATAATTATAAAATTATTTATAGGTATAATCATCACATCAAAGCATGTCTAATTTTTTCACTTCACTTTTGTACAATATATATACATATATATTTTACGCACACTTATATGCTTCTTCATACATGACGCAAGTAACAAATATATTTAGTAGCTTACTTTTATAATATGTATCAATTAAGAAACGGTTTCTCGACTGCTTCGGCGCAACTCGATGTAAAACTTGCATCAGACAATCGTGAATATAGAGCTAGATTGATATAAGAACTGCATGTATGTATCTAAATGTATTATATATATGTATGTATGTACGTATACATTTCATGATGCAATATTCAACGTAAAATACAAACATCATATTGCAATTTAGTACAAAGTTTTATGTTTATATATGTATATATGTATGTATATATATGTATATATATTGTACAAAAGTGAAGTGAAAAAATTAGACATGCTTTGATGTGATGATTATACCCATAAATGATTTTATAATTAATATTATATTATCTCAAAATTTATTTATTAAAATAAAATTTAACAAAAGTTTTGTTATATTGTACAATAAATTGCTTTTTCACATTCGATACAAATTAAACGGTATTATAACATTAATCGTATCATGTACAGTGTAACAAATAAATTAAAATCATTTACATATTTAAATCTATTATCGAAGAAATTTTAATCATTTAAAATGTGATATGTAAAAAAATAAATGTAATACACTGAAACAGTAAAAGTTTGTCCACCTGCTTATAAGCAGATGGCTAAACTTATCGCAATTGTACTGAGGAGAGATCGATTTTTGAAAACATAACAGGTTGATTCATCGTTGATCTGATTGTTCAAATTTTTACGTAACTACATTTTTTACGTAAATACATTTTTTCTACAATGTTGCGATCTTTAGAACTTGAATTTTTTACTATTAAAAAGTAAAAATTATTTTCTTTTGCGCGAATCATTCTTTTTTTCATTTTATTAATTTTATTTTATTAAATTTTGAAATAATATAATATTTATTAATAAAGTCATTTATGTGTAATCATCATATCAAAGCATGTGTAATTTCACACCTACTCATTCATATACCTGTCATAATCAGAATTTATAATGATTAATTTGTTTGACGTTTTGTCAGAATAAATTCGTAATTTTGTAACTTTGCGATTTAAAAGTCCATATTAAATCCGTATAAGAGATTCATATTCATGTGCGATGTTATATATATTTTCTTCAATATAATTGGCAGGGTCATAAAATTTATTCATAGTTTAACAAGAGATACAACTATGTGATGCAATAACATATTGCTATGAATATAGCGTCCGCTAGCATGCAAACACCCAAGTTTTTGGGAAAAAATGCACCAAGTATACTAGACAGGTTTGCGTTGGAGCAGTATAAATAGGCTGTTAGATTTACACAGAGCATTCAATTCGTTCCTCGTACTTGCACGGGAAATAGAAAAACAGAACGACATCATGTTCAAAGTAAGTATTTTCAGAGCGGATAAAAGCCTCTGTTTAAAATTATTCATTATTGCATAATACATGCATATATATTATTCGCTTTGTAGAAATTAATAAAAATAACGGCATCAACAATACTTTGATTCAAGATTGTTATATATATATGCATAAAAATGCTACATATTTTATATTAATTGTAATAAAAAATATAATGACGACTTATACAACGTAATTATATTAAAATATTTGAATTCTATAGAGAAGAAAGGCATGATTATCAATAAGCTTTTATGGCATTTTTATGTAAATGTTCCAATGCGAATAGAGTTATACAGAGTAAAATGTAATCGAAAATTTAATTATTGTAATATTTCTTAATTTGTAGCGATGGGACATTTATTTAGAAATTAAAAATTTTTGAAATTAAGCAATCCCATTGTTAAATCTTGCAGTTCCTAGTAATCTGCTGCCTCTTGGTTATCGCGAATGGCGTTTTTGGCGGCTTGATTGCGGCACCCGCACCTACCCTTGCCCTTAAACCTGCAACGCTCACATTGTCAACGATTTCTGCCGCTCCCACGATTGCCCTTAAACCTGCAACGATTGCATTGCCAACGATTTCTGCCGCCCCCGCGATTGCCCTTAAACCTGCAAATACGATTGCATTGTCAACGATTTCTGCCGCTCCCGCTTTAAAAGGTATGGATAATCTTTTATTATAAAAAAGAGCGCAAAATATTATACAATAATATTGAAAGCAAATTAAAATTAATATAACTCTCAATATTATAACGACTTTACATGTGTATTTGACAATGACTGTCAGACGGTGACAGCTTGCTCTTTTGCTCGTCTCATTTTTACCCTCGACAAATTGTTATATGTACTACAATTTATATACATTTCTACACTGAAAGAAAATATGATGTTGACTCAACAACATCATTATAGTTGAAATTTATTTTATTAATTCAATAACATATTATTAATCAAATCAATACGTGGTGTATTAATTTGATTAATAATGTTGTTGAATTAATAAAATAAATTTCAACTACAATGATGTTGTTGATTCAACACTATTTTTTTCAGTGTAAAAGATTTTTCTCGCCTACACGTCTCTTTGGGGGGGGGGGGGATAAGAAGGGGTTTAAAAATTCTCAAAAATAAGAATTTAAATCTTGGTAAATACACCAAATAAAATTTGTGCCGTGTGCACTTATCAATTTCACAGAAAAATTATTTTCTGTGAAATCGACGCACAAACATCCGCGTTTGACTCTTAATCGCTCAGTTTTCTAATTTACTTGTTTGTAAACATTAAAGAGTCATATTTTCTCAGTAATTTATTAAATTCTAAAAAATTTATACACTTTCTAGAAAAAAGAAATTCACGCATCACTATGGGGCTGCATTCCGATATTCACTGTCAGTATTAAAAATCTATAGTATACGTGATGTGAACTATATAGATTTTCAGTACTGACAGTGAATATCGAAATGTAGCCTTAGTTATATCTGCATCTCGTGAAACTGCTTATTAAAAAAAAAAAAAAAAAAAAAAGACGCGTTATCAGTGAAATAAGAGACGTGCAGAGATATATATAATATGTATATCGCTCTCGATCAAATAATAATAACAGTGGAATTCACTATAATTTTTTTGCAGACAATCAATTTGCGAAAAAATATAGTCTTTCTGGCTTTCTCCTTCCTCCCCCCTCTCTCTTTTTTCGTCTGTGTCCGTTTACTTAAATTTTAACATTAAATGTTGCAGCGCCATTGCTCGCCGCTCCCGCTGCTGCATGGGCTGCACCCACTATCACATTGGCTCAACCTGCTCTTGCAGCTGCACCTCTGACACTTAAGCTAGGCTAAATTATATCGCGTTAAATTCGAGATATATACATAAAACATGCCACCGTCACATCCTATCATTATTACAGCAAAATATATCGCCCTTAATCAGATACAATTCGCTAATATATATCTCACACAATTTTCTAAAGTTAATAATGTTCAGTAAATTTTTTCTCCCTTTTAAACTCTAAAAATTATGAATAAGCATCAAACAAGAAACACATAAATCAGTAATAAAAAAATTCCACACATAAAATATTTATGCTTTATTTTATTTCTCAGAGAATATTTTATCCAATGCATCCATCATATATAAATAAATTGTCATATACATACATTTTTTTCTACGTGATATATTTTACAATAATATAATGTGTAATTTTTCTATTGTATGTGTGTATTATTATTCATAATTCAAAATGGACTTGATTAAATTACACGGAGCGAACTAATTTACAGATTGGAAGAAAAATTAAGAACTTAAACGAGATGATTCTTATATTACACAAGTATGTGTAGTGTCATTAAAAACCATGTAATTTGTATATTACGTATACAATTGTTGAAGAATATTTGAATATAAATACATGCAAATGTATTACTTATCTATTATATGAAAAAAGAGCCGACAGGAGTGCAATCGATTCTATTTAGTAGGCGTAAGCAACTCCAATTGGACTGCTGTAACTCATGTGAGATACCTCGACGGCCGGCGAGTAAGCGACTCCGAGAGCAGCCGGAGCACGTATAGCCGCCGCCGGTGCCGGTATGGCAGCTGCCGCGTACGTCAATGGGGTGGCTGGATGAGCGAGGTGCGCGTAGACAGCCGGATTGGTCACGCGAATGTCAGTCTTGCTCGAACTAGAGAAAGGCGTGTCGATGGTTTTCGTTTGCGTAGCCACTTGCGCCAAATTACCAGGGCTGCGTAATATATTATCGGACGTCGATGTAATAGCATGGGGTTGAATGGCATGCGCTATTGGCGCGTACTGATACTGTAAGGCGGGAGATACCCCGATGTAGCCGGCGTTGGCCGCGGCCAAAATGCAAATTGCTACGAATAACTGAAATGCAATATTTTATCAATTTTCAATCGATTTATATTTCGTGTATATATTTTATTCTTATGTTATTGTAAAATATATATAGACGTACCTTAGCTGCCATTATGTAATGTTTATTTATATTGTTAGAAAGATCTTGCGATGAGTATTCTGCGTCTATGCCGAAATACGAATGCTACTCTCGGTGACAATCGGTACTTTTATACTTGACGGAGAAACGAAATTGTTCGATGTACCGAATTCGGTGGGAGATAGTGTCAAGGATAAATTTAATATTACGCCATTGTGCGCGCGAACGCACTTATTATATACTTCTTATATACTGCATCTCGTTAAATTTTATGTACCATTCCAATAAGAATAATTTATAAATATTGTATTTGAAATGCATATATTTTTTTCATAAAGTTTTTTTCTTTATATATAAAAAAAAAAGATAATGCTCTTTTCAAAAATCGAATATTTATTTATCTATCTCTCTTCTTGAATATTATTATTTTATTTTATTAACTTTTATGTATTTATTTATTTGCTGTATATATTGTGCTCTTTATTTTTCATTTATTTGTTAACATATATTATTCATATATTATTCTTAAAAGAATGCATTGAATTTTTAAAACTATACATATATAAAGTCGATTAGATTTGATTTTATATTTTTATCTTCATTATATGTTCTATGTAAAATTAAAACACCATTTTCTCTCGTATATTAAAAAAAAGCACAATTTTTTCTTAAATAAAATAAAAGAAAAGAGGATATAAAATGTAATATATATATATATATAACTTATCTATCTTATATATGTATATTAATATATATCAACAACTTTAATATTTTTTTTAAATTTAAAATTTTGATCTCTTTTATTCATATTATACAAGAAAATGTTTGATATAGAATGCAATGCATAACAAAATATAAAATGGAAATAGTAATAATATATTGTTGTACTAAAACATTAAAGGCACATTTTTATTAAGATTGATATTACCCCGTACCTTCATGTCTTGCCAAAACTGGAACATCCGGCTTGGAGACCACGCCTCTCCGAGCGGAAAGTAGTCTAGCCTTGTTGTTCCCTCTCTCCAACTTTTTCCCTCGGGCTCGTTATAATAACACATTTTGTTCTGAATTCAAGAGATTGTCATCGCAATTATTGAAAAATTAAAATGTAAAAATGCAGACAATATTTGCGTTTTTAAATTTTAATTTTTCAATAAATATGTGCGTGTAAAAAAAGATAGATATTTATTTTTTCAACCGTGTATTACTTGATCGAAAAATGTTTAAAAAAATTTAAAGCTTTACTTGCACACGTAAGCGGAAATGCGGACAGTATTCAATATAATATAATAAGGAAGAAATTATAAGGCGCTTTCTCTTAAAATATACGAATAATATATAAAAAAAACATATATAATATAGATATCTTTTTATTTTTGTTAAAATTAATAACGATTTACAGAGAGAAATAGCTAGCGAACGAAAATTACTTATCTTTCCTAAACATATATTATCTAAATTCTATTTCAACTGCATTGCGCACGTGCCATCATAGAAATTTTTTGAGCCTTTTGTACTATATCCGGACAACGTCGTCGTCGAACTAATCTACAATCTTGAAAAAAACCTTCATTCCTCGGAAATCCATGCGATCCATCAGCATAAGTCACTAAGCCTATATCCAATAAATAATATGTATAATTATAATTGTAATTACACATGCGAATTTTATATTATATAAAAATTATGTATCATACATTTTATTACTGTTAGTTTAAAAATAATCACAGAGCTTTTCGTATTAAAAAATTATAAGATTCCATAATTATTTATTATAATTTGATTTACACTTATACCTAAACCCCAGACACGACCTCCACGAAATTCCCCTTCGAATTTCATTCCATCGGCTCTCCAAAATACACCATGACCATGAAACCATCCTTGCATGAATTCGCCTTCGTATCTAAGAAAAAAATGTACTTCTTTTATGGATGTATGCACAACGATATTATTAAGTGAAACGCGATATCGAATTTGCAATTCAACTTTTATTACTTTGCTCCATCGGGAAATGTAATAACACCCAAGCCAGAACATAATCCATTCTGGAATGCTCCTTCGTATCGCGTTCCGTCAGCAAGAATTAACAAACCGGCGCCGTGTTTCAATCCCTTACGATTCCAATCTCCGATATATTTTGTATTATCATCATATTTATACGCACCATTCTTTACCACACCTACAAATGCGCATATAAATGTATAAATATTCGCCAAAAAAAAATTTTATTAGAGTTAAAAATTCGGAAAACACTTCTCCGATATTTCATATTTATTTAATTGACACTTTGACAAAAGTAAAATATTAATAATATCCTAAAGTAAAGTGAAGTGAATGTTATAGTCTCACCATCGCCCATGTTTGCATTACACTGAGTATATTTAAACTAGTTCGGTTGTGATTTTAACCCACTTAAAAAATCAATTCTTTTATTCGATTAAAATGAAAGGTATCCGGGAGGTGGATAGATATATGGAAACCTTAGAGAAGATTCTTAGGAAAATATATTGTGAATCAAATATTCAATAAAAACAACTATATGTACTAATTTACACTCGCTTGTGATATTAATATTTAATAAAGATGTTTACATTTTTTTCAGAAAATAAGATGAATAATACAAAATCTACGTATAATTATATTAGATTTATACATAAAACTAAACTGCAATATTGTTCACTCTTCGGCTCCACTTGCAAATCCAGATCCTATTGTAAACCATCGTATTCTCGCTTCTACGGCAGCTTTCCTGACTAATCGTTTGCGATCATCGATTACTATGCCCAATTTGTCTAAGACAACTTGTTTATATGGATTTATTAAAATAGTGGGATAATAGACGTAATGCGCCAGGCATTCCAGAGCCGTGATTCGAACACTCTATTATATAACAAAAAATATAAAATTATATAATAAATGAAATGGTTTGAAAAATTAAAATTGATGCGAGTAATTACCATGATTCGATGTGTTGACAGTTGCATAAGTCTTGGTATAATGCATTGTACATTATCAAAAAATATGTCGTGCTTTGTAGGGAGTAAAAGTTTAAGCGACATCAAAGTCCGGAGAATTAAATGCTCATTGTTAAAAGCTAGAGATTCAATCAGCAATGGCACCAACTAATAACGCGATATATTAATTAAAATTTTGTAATTTTTATTACCGAAGAATTAGCAAGAAAACTTACCTCGGCCAAATGTAAAAATAATAATTCTTCAGGCATTTGTTCCAATAAATGTACCAAAGCGATAAGATAATTCTGCCTACTTAAGTTTGTAAAACTAATAGTTTGTTGTAACAAATATTCAAACACTCTTTGTTTATAAAACATTTTTATATTGCAGAAATTTTCCTCTATTAAAGTATCCTCATATTTACTTATTAAAATTGAATATTGTTTGCTTACAAATTCACCTATTTCGTCGTGAGTTAGTAGATGTGTAAGCTGTGAAAACAAAGAATTAATTTGATCATTTTTTGCGTATTAAAGCATACATTGTGTGTTATAATTATGTATTCAACCGCACGTACATTCTTCAAAAAATATTGAGATTTGTCGTATCCTCTCGTAACAAATGCTTTAGTCATCCAAATTTGAAAATTAACTGTATGCTGCTTTAGTTCGATATCATTATCCACTTTTAAATTATTATTTATCTTGTCTTCAAGATAAGGTACAACTCGATTAAGATCCGCCATCTCCATTTTATTTAATAAAACGGATAAAAATTTACAACTTGTTTGCCTTACATCTGGACTACCATTGTTAATTGCTAGATTATACAAGTTTTCCACCATATCATTGCTAATATTCAAATTAATATCTTTTCGCAAGGGAATGAAAAGATTCATTATTATAGTCACGTCAGTTTCGTTCGAAGTTTTTGTATTTAAAGCTATAGCATATTTTGCTAAAATTGTCCATTGTTCCTCGATTGTGAGATTTCGTACAATTAATTGACAAATATTAGATATCAACATTTTATGATCCATCACATTTGTCTTGTATGAAATTAATTTATCAATAATATGACATTCCTTATATAAAAATTCATGTATATTGAAATTAGATTTCTTTGAAGCAATTAACTTCTGGATATTCAATAATGCTGTTATACATATGTCAGTATTAATATCGTTTGTTGACATTGCAACAATTTGTGGGAGAGTTGCATAACCTAATTCATATATTTTTGCAACTGCTGTTAAAGCTTTTATCCTACGTTTCAGTATTTCTACTTTCATTTCATCTGAAACATTACAATAATGTTATTCACACTCCTATTAGCAGTTATAATCAATTAACTGTATATACATTTATATATAACTCACCTGTATTTGATAATAATCTGTCTTTGATTAGTAATAATATTTCTTGAAGATATAATGTTGCAAAATCTATAATAGCTGTATGACATGTAATTTGTATTTCGTCACAACCTGTTTCAATTTCATTGCATATTGCATTATAGAATATAGTGCGTTGTACGTCATTTAAATAAGCCTTTTGGATTGTTAAACCAACAAATATGTTGTTTTTCAACTCTATATTTTCTACTGTCAAACTATCCAAATATATTTGAAGTATATTTGTCCATGCTAATTCTGGAACATCTACATAAATTTTTTTTTTAATTTATAACACACATATGCACAAAATATATTATTGTATATATTATTATTGTATATGCACAAAGGATAATAGTGATATAAGTTAAAAATTCCTATCACACGTAACATTAATTTTGTTTTAATGTAACTTACCCTGAATGCAAAAGTCATAATTGGAACAAATTTTCACAAAATTATTTAAAGTTTCTATCAGTCCAATTTTATCACTTAATAAATTCTTTGTAGAGTATTGACCAATACATAAAGGTATTACAACTTGCAAGATTTGCACACATATTGTTTTACTAATTATTGCTATTGTCTCCAATAATCTATGAGCAGGTCTGTACAAACTAAGTTGTACATCGGATAACGACGATTTTATATCAATAATTATTTGGTCGATGAAATTTGTACAAACAGCTTCATCAATTGATATAACTTTAATTAAAGATGTTATTGCTTTTAAAGCAGCATCTTTTATTTCAACGTCCTTCTCTGGCATAATTTCTTTCTTTAAAATTGTCCATAGTTCTGGTAGATACGATTTCACTTTCAACAATCCAAATGTTTGAACACCTTCACGTAATAGATTTAAGGAATCAAGTTTAGCAACTCTATGGGTGGAATATAATTTATCAATTATAAGAGGAATACAATAATCTGCAAATTCTGGAATAACACATAAGCAGGGAGCCAATCTTCTTGCCAAATCTTCCCGTGTCACATTTAGATTCTCTGTGCCAGACTACAAACAATATTTATAAATCATATATTTATATCTTTTTAAATATTATATAAAGTAAAAAAATAAGTATAATTACAGGATTGAAATCAACTGGGAAATAGCATGCCATAACTTCAAACATTTCTTCAGTTAAATGTCCCAATGGAAATCTTTTTATGAAATATGGTAGTATACTAAACAATAACATAAGATTGTTTGGATCTCTTTCACCATCGATGGAACTAATAATACCATAAACTAAATCTGATCCCATGGATTTCAAATCGTCTAGTTTGTTTTCCATCAAGATTTTGAATATTACATATATTTTATGACGTTCTGATAATAGCTGAGATTGACACTGAATATGCTCAAACATAGCTCTTAACAGTGACAATGGTGCATCTTGAGGTAAATGAGTCATGTTTACCTAAAACAAAGTTTATGAATAATATTGACAGAAGAAAAAATTTACCAGATACAAAGATACAAAAGGCCTTTAAAATAAATGCTCACAAGTGCTAGAATACCATTCAACACAGATGGTATGATATTATAATGATCCTTTATCCTGTCACAATAAAATATTGTAATAAAATATAATTCTGATTCATTGAGATAATCTTGGGATAGCTGTGACAAAACAGAAGAAAGGGCTGCAACCCCTTTTTCCCTTGTAAGAACATTTTGATCCGTCATATAGAAACCTAATGTTTCTACAAATGTGTTAAGTTTCATAGAACCTGATTCTATTTCTGAAAAAAGCATTTTAACATCCTCCTTGATTTATAATTAGATTGGTTCTTAATTGTATACATATGTGTATAATTTATGTATAACATAAATAAAATATAAATCAAAATAAATTGTTCTAATAAGCTAAATAAAATCTAAAGTTTAGTCATACAAGATAGATTCTAGAAAGAATCAAAAGGCAATTTACATCAATATATCACTTAAAATTATAATTTCTTGATGCTAGAGAAATAATAAAAGACTAAGTATATATTATTATAAAAATTATATTTTAAAACAAGTTTCATTTTAAAATTTTATTTTAGTTTCTTCTATTGCTACTATTATTAATCTTTCTCATAATGAGATTACAATAAAATAAAAAAATATTTTAAAAAATATATAATTGTCTAAGTAACATGATAATATTGCATATATGTATGTATGTGTGTATGTATGTGTATATGTATGTGTGTGTAAAACACGTACCAGAAGATATACTTCTGCATAGTAGATTCAAAGCCATTGTATCCTTGAAACAAATATCTAGTTTCTCTTTTAAATCAAAATTTGGAGACGTAGCCATAACTGAAAAAAAATCTTACTTGTCGATAAATATAAATTGTCACAAAACTCCGAACAGTCAAAAATTAACTAACCACGTTACTGTCTGTAAAATATTAAACCATGCGTGCACACATGTGTATACATATATATATATATATATGTATACAGCGTATCGAGTCGATACTATCGACTCGGAGCGCGATTTTTCGTGCTAGATCCTAATATATATATATATATATATATATATATCATAGAATGTAGTGTTTGATGGACCAATCAGGGCAAAGAATCTTGCGCTTCGAAATGAAAATAATGTCAAGCCTTGCATTTCTAAACTCTTCCTTATCCATATGTCAAAAAAAACGTCAGAAACGTCATCCTAATAACATTCCAAAGTTAGCCAATCACAGTCATTCCATGCTTCAGAAGAATAACTGCGATTGGTCAGTAAACGTTGTCCTAGTCATATTATAACCAATGAAGTGGCCGCATAGGATCATTTTAATGGTTGAATATCGGCCATAGATAGCTAATGTTCCATCTATATATTTTATATGTATATGTTTATTATGTGTTTTTGACAGATTGTGAAGAGGTTATAACTCCATACATTTAATGAATTAAAAAATTGTACACACAAGCTCTTTAATGTAATCATCTTTGTCATACTTTATATGGTGGAACGCAATATTTAAAGATGGAAAAAGATAATCCAGTCATATATGGACTCGAATTTCAGGTATAAATTAATTATGCAAATCAAAATCTATATTTCATATTGTGTCACTAAATAATAAAATTTAAAACTATTATTTATATAAGTATGATGTAAATAAATAATTATATTAAAATAATTTTTTTTCTTAAATAACTTTATTTCTTTTTATGTTTTAGACTAGAGCACTGTCTGCTCAAACAGCTGAGACCGATGTAGTAAGATTTTTGATAGGAACACAATCTTTAAACTTTAATAATAATCAGGTTCATTTGGTGGAACTTAACGAGGAAACAGGAAATTTGAAGACTCAAGTGTTTCAGCATCCATTAGGAGAAATCTGGTCTTTACAGACTTCTCCAACTGAACCAGATATATTTATTACATGTTATAACCATTTGAGTGGTAAATAAGCCTTATTGTTGCATGTGCGTCTTCAATTTTTTTAAGTAACAGTTTTTTTTGTTGCCAAGTCAAAGAGATTGAATGTAGTAATAATTATGTTTTTGCTGCTTTAACTATTTTCTGATAATTTTCATTGGTGTTACTTTTTTAGAGGAAGGTACTTGTCAAATGAAAGGAGCTATCTGGAAATTTCCCGAGATAAAAGAATACACAAATGACATTTTGCAGCTCAATAAATTAGCAGATATTAATACAACCCCATATGGCACTGATCTTAAGACTATTGCCTACCATCCTATGGACTGTAAAAAAGTCGTTTCTGTGGTAGATAATAATTTTGTTTTGTGGGATTTAGCAAATAAAGGGCCACAGGTGTGTTAATTCTTTTCTTCATTTGTGCAAAATTGTACTCTCTTTTAATATAATCTCTTATAATTGTTAAAACATTTAATAATTTTTCTGGATTCTAGGTAGCAGCATCTGGTACTTTGGCAGGCAAAGGTCAGCCACGATTTACAAATGGTAAATGGAATCCTCATAATGGTGCTAATCAGTTTGTAACTTTGAATGAAAATAATGTTCGTGGGTGGGATTTTAGAAGTCCAGCCAATTCTGCTTGGTCTATTTTATCTGCACATTCGCAAATTATTAGGTAATAATGTAAGAATTAATATTATTAATTATTGATATTGGAAGGAATTGAAGTACTTTACTTTTATTTTAACATTTAATAATTTATTTCGCAGGGATTTGGATTTTAATGCAAATCGTCAGTATTTTCTGTCCACTTGCGGTGACGATGGATATATGAAATTTTGGGATATTCGATTACCGACAGAACCGGTACTATCGCGTATGGAACATTCACATTGGGTGTGGAACATAAGAATTAATCGTTTTCACGATCAGCTGGTTTTAACATCCAGCAGTGACTCTAGAGTGATATTATACAGTATTGCATCTATCTCGTCTGAACCATTCGGACATATGGTGTCAACTGAAGATGAATTGACTTCACAAAATGACGAACCTTGCGGGAAAAAAAAGTAAATGGATATATTTTAAAGTGCAATAGTATTATACTTTGTAGTCAATTTATACAAATGGATTAGAAAAAGATATCATAGATTTATGGCATTCCAGATTAGAAGACGGCCTTGTAGGAAGATACGAAGAGCACGAAGATAGCGTATATGCAGTGGAATGGTCATCTGCCGATCCCTGGATTTTTGCATCTCTTAGTTACGATGGTAGATTAGTTCTTAATAAAGTACCACGTAAATATAAATATCAAATACTTTTATAAATCTATTATGAATTAATGTAAAAGAATAAATTATTTGATAAAAAAATAAGAGAATATAATATATATATATCTACCTCATTGTCAGTAATATTGCATTTCATTATTTATTATAAATTTTTCTTTGTAACCACATTTCTTTCAATCAATATCTATATAATATGTATTTGTTATGGTACACATGGAATATATACAGGTGTCTCCAGAGTTACATGTTTTAACATGAAATATTAATTTAGGACCTTTAACCCTGAAACACTCTGTATATGCATATATTAACAATAAATATAAAATATTCTTATAACTATTAGATGTTTCTCTTTTTCTTGTATTCTGTTACAAAATTTATTTTTTCCTCCTTATACTTGTAATATGCTTAGTTACATTTACTTTGAAATGCAGGGAATGTGAAACATAGAACTATAGCTAAGAACATATTTATTTTATGTTAACAAATTCTATATACATATGTAGATATAAATACAAAGATAACTGCTAATATTGTTTTGAAATCTTACTAGCTATATTTCTTAATTGTCCATATACTTTAGAAGGTGGACTACCTAATATTAAATTACAAATTGCCCTACGAGCTAACTGTATGTTTTGAAAGGACCCAAGAATGTGTATTTTAGTATCAGCTAACACAATCCTCGTCTTTGTTACATTTTCAATAGTGAATTTTGTTCTTCCACCTTTGCCTGCCAATCTGCCGATTGCTCTAGACTGATGATCACCTTTTATTTGTTGTCTAACATCTTGTATTTCAAATGATTCTACAAAAAGGTCATCCAGTCGTAATAAAGCTAAAGCATCCTCCACTTCAAATCCATAAATAAATGCTTTTACAAAATCTGCTGCTTTTTGAAGATATGCAATATCTGGAGTTTCTGGTGCTGTTCTAATTTCAACGTTTCTAGTTTTTAGATTGAAGCGAACTTGTAATTTTAAATGTTCAACAATGGGCGTAGATATTTTCAACCAATTTTCTTTTAGAGGCGAATATCTATGTGCTGGTACTGATATCTACAACATAGTTATGTCAATTAAAATAGACATATACATATACAATATATTATTAAATATTTATACACATAAGATTTATTATTTTACTTTTCTTTGTTCTCCACCCTGTACATTCTTAGCTCTTTTTTTAGCTGTATGCTGCTTTACCTTTCCTTGTATACCATTAATTGTCTCAACCTAAAAAAGATAAACTAAATAGAATAAATTATATAAAAAATTATGTAAAAAAAGATAGACTAAATAGAACGATATATAACACGCAAAAAAATAATGTAAAGAATTATTGAATAATATATGGAGTAATGAATAATATAAATGTGTTTCATTAATCAATTAGTTATTTTTTTAAACAAGGTCTTAACAAGATAATATAAGTCTTATAAGATCCTTTTTTGTAGCTAAACTCTTTTGCACTTTTTGTTTTTTCTGAATGTCCATTTCATTTTTAATATAAAAACTTTTACTACAGAAGTTCACACAGCTACAAAGAACAAACTTGTAACCTAATACGATACCTCCATGTGATTATCATCAGCGTGACGTTTCTTAGTTAAGTTCGCCATTTCAGAGAGAGTATCAGCTATCAAGATGCACCAAAGAGATATCAGATATCAGGATATACTAACAAAAAGCACACAGTTGTAAGAAAATTTATATATTTATCAAAGAGCGTACGCTAAAGAAGCGAAGAATGTAAAACGGAAAGCAAAGAAACGGAAATCATATATTGCGAGATATCGATAAAGCGAGTATAACTATCGAGGGGCAGGGGGGGCAGAATGAGGAGCGAGGGGGAAGTCAGAATGAATGGTTGACACTAATGCAACATATACATACCGGTATATTTATTATTATACTATTAATTTTCATGTGCGCAAAATACGCAGGTGTGTGCACGTGTTAACATCTGTCATATGATGATAAACACTATTTGAGAGAAGGATAATTATTGATAAACATGTTGAATATCGCGAGGTATCATACAAAAATATTTGGAGCGTATAACATCACGAAATATGCTCTTAATCGACAATATCTTTTTATTAATGCAAGAACCGATATCACTCGATATAATATTTCCTTGAGAAAATACTATTCATCTCTGTTACAAAAGGTAATACATTCTCTCTCTCTCTCTCTCTCTCTCTCTCTCTCTCTCTCTCTCTCTCTCTCTCTCTCTCTCTCTCTCTCTCCTGTATATATATGCATAGCATAACTGCATGTGTGTTTTGCATTTTCATTATATAAATTCTTTGTAATATACTAATAAATGTATGTAACGTATTAATTTTAATGATTGACAGAGACCGTTTAACCAAGTGAATATCCCAATTCGTGGTTACGCTTCGAAAAAGAGTAGTAAAAATGATAAAATTGTGGGCTCTTGGTTGCTCACCTGTGGTGGTATGGTTTTTGTAGCAGTTGCGCTAGGTACTATTATTTATTTTACATATTATTATTATATTTGCAACGTAATGAAAATTATTACAGAAAAAACGTATGGTAAATAGAATTTTAAAAGCATAATATATTATATATACACATATATGTTTCATGAAATTTAAAATGTTAGTATATACCTAATTACATAGTCTGTGATAATAAGCATTACATATACATATGATTGATAAATATTATATGTATAATATAAATAAAATTTATTCATGAAATAGTAGTAAATTATTTCTCCTTATATATATATATATCAGTTATATATGTACATATATATACATAGGTGGCATAACACGACTCACGGAATCAGGTTTATCTATGGTTACTTGGAGATTACTAGGAGAAAAAATGCCTCTTAATGAAATTCAATGGCTTTCAGAATTTGAACGCTACAAACAATTTCCTGAATATAAAATGTAAGAAGTATACATATGCGACATATTGAAAATATAAAAGAAATTTATATAAATAATGATGCTGCAAGAGATACTCATATTAATATATATATATATACTTTCTGTAGAACCAATATGAATATGACATTGGAAGAATTCAAACGTATTTGGTGGATGGAATATATGCATAGAATGTGGGGACGTTTAATTGGCGCTGTATTTATAATCCCAGCAACATATTTTTGGTTTAAGGGTATGCTAAAACGTGGAATGAAAATACGTGTTGTTGCTTTAGGTTCATTAATTGGATTGCAAGGACTCATGGGATGGTATATGGTTAAATCTGGATTAGAAGATCGTTTTGTGGAACCTTCCGATGTGCCACGGGTGTCACAGTATCGTTTAGCTATGCATCTTGGATTAGCATTGATTATATATACTGGATTTCTTTATAATGCTTTGGATTATTTAATTCCTGCTAACAAGTTAACTATTAATTTTTCTGATACCAAAAAAGCCACAAATAATGCACTAAAGATGATGAAAAGATTTAAAAGATTAATTTACTCGACAAAAGGATTGATATTTTTCACCGCTTTGTCGGGAGCATTTGTAGCTGGAATGGATGCTGGTCTTATATACAATACTTTCCCAAAAATGGCAGATAAATGGATACCTGATGATATATTTGCCATGTCCCCTGTATTAAAAAATTTTACGGAAAATCCAACTACAGTCCAATTTGATCACAGGATTTTGGTAAGCAGCATATATACAATCATTTATTATTCATCATTACATTTCACAGTGTAGTATATATATATATATTCTTTATACAGGGAATTTCTACTATAGCATTTATAACTTGTTTGACTATTATGTCCCGTAAATATAAACTTCCTAGTCGAGGAAGAAAGGCAGTAGTTGCTGTATTTTGCGCCGGTTATCTTCAAGTACTTCTAGGCATTTCGACTTTATTAACTCATGTTCCTACAATACTAGCTGCTTCTCATCAGTCTGGTAGCCTTATACTTTTAAGTACCATAATATGGCTATGTCATGAATTGAAATATTTAAGAAGAATTTAATAAATAAATATTGCTCAAAGAAAATATATAAAGTGTCGACTTATACTTTTTTTTCTTTTAGAAAATTTTTACCTTAAAAATAATTATCCATAAAAAATGTGGTTTTATTCATTTTTTATTATATATATAATTATCGAAGTAATTAGACTGTTAAATTTATACTCAATATTTTCACACTTTATTTCACAATAGAATATAATAATTAGTAATAATCTTATAATAATTAGTAATTAATCTTATTGTATACACAACCTTCTTTTCTAAACAACATGTATATTGTCAAATACATGTGTAACATGAAATATTTTATATAACCTTTATATAAAATATTATAATTTTATATTTATCATATAAGAAAGTATACACACACATACGCACACACACAATCTTAAAAGATACAATGTAAAAGATGCCAACGTGTAAAGTAAAATGCATATTTAGCATTGCATGGTTCCGAAATAAAAACAAGTGCTTTCGTGATATTGTTTAATTGTTCCAAAATATATGTAAATTGTTTAATGTTGTTAAATATATTTAAGCGATATTCTTTCCTTTCTATCAGATATATAATTTATTATTTAATTCCTCTTCACACACAGAAGAAGATAATCTTTACATAGGGCACTTATTCTATTATCGCCAATTATGTGTTAATTTTAGAATGCTTTGGATTGGTCCAATACAGTATTATTAATATTAATTGTAAGTACCATTTTTATCAGGCAGTTAAAATTAGATTTCATTATTGTAACAATTTCTATTTACACAAGAGTTATTTTCTTCCTATTTCAGCAACGATTGCAACATCACTTTTGCTTATAATATATTAAACTGAGCATTATGTATAATAATGTTAAGAACTATATTTTAGGTATTATAAATATACAAACAAAAATATAAGTATTATAAAATGATCAAATTTATACTAATTATTGATAGATATAATTTATATACATATATATATATGTACATATATATGTATATAAGTTATACAATGTAGAGATCTTATTTATAATATTTTTTGAGCTGTTACAATGTACTTGTGTAATATGCACATAGAACATTTGATGAGAGAAAAGATGATTACTGTGCTCAATTTTTATCATACAAGTTATATTGGTTCCTTTCTTATTACTTTAAAATTATTGCAAAGTAATTACACACACTTGCTAAGCTTATATTATATAACATTAATTTGATAAAAAATTTGTTAGCATTATTGTAACTCTTTTGCAATGTAAACACACACAATACTTAATATTTAATATTATATACTATAATGCATATAGATACAATTTCACTGCGATTATGATTTTTCTATAATTATTAATTAATCTAAAAGATAGCTTTCCTTTTTTCCATTTCTCCCTCTTCTTTCTTCTGTGTTGCCTTTTAATAGAATAAATGTTCGCCCATATCGACATTAAAAAAAAAAAAAAGAGATTAATACAATTCAAAAAATTAGGTATCATCAAAACTATTAAAATTTTGAAATTTTGATAAATTTGTCGAGACTGGGCAGTGTAAATCTCTCTCGCTTTATACGCACAATTTAAGCGTCACATATAAAATACTTGATTACGATGAACAAATTTTTTCATTTGATAGTGATAATCATTGATTTGTTTGATGCAAAGCACTCTTTGAGAACTTGTTTGATTCTCTCTAATATATACAATATTATATGTGTGTGTGTGTCATATGCACATAACAAACCTACTGATTATATGTATATGTATATATATAACTTATAATTTTGTTTATGCAAGATAAATGCAAATTTATTCTTAGTCTTATTATACTTCTCTTCTATACAAGTCAGTTGTTAATCTTATTCAGTTGTAAAATCTTATTTGACAGCTGTTCTTATATTAGGCCTATAAAATTTAGGTTTTTATTTGAGAAGATATAATATATATATATATATATATATATATATATATATATATATATATATATATATGATAGTACAATAAAATTTAGACTTATATAAGTCTTATTATTAGATTGCATAGTGTTAATAAAATAATTAATGTTTTGAAACAAATACTAGTTGATGAAGAACATTATGTGTTAGAAAGCACAGAAAAAATTCTTGCATTATTTTCTTACATAAGATTAATCTATAATAAAAATTACAAAAGAAAATAAAGCATAACTCAGTAGTATTCCAAGTATTATAGAAACTCATTAAACATCTGCTAGGTACAATTTAGATATATTTTATAATGAGTATTATATTTTTTTTGTCCAGTATTGTCAGCATTCAATATCGGTATACACTTTGCATTTATAAGTAATGTAATGACAATGACACAAATAGAAAATTAAAAGTTACTTTCCTCCTATTTTGCAAAAGCAATATATCCTATGCTTTATATGTGTATACACTTTTTATTATTTGAAACATTATCATCTTATAAATTGTTGTTCTATTTAAATATATAATTCAATAATATTTAACTGTTATATAATGACTTTTGCAATTATAATGTGAACAAATATTTGTAATAGTGAAAAATTGCATAAATTATAAAAAATGTTTATATATTTTGTTCAAATATAAATAAATCTATGTATTTCTCAGTCAATTTGCTTCTAGCATATCATATTGAAGATAATCAAATTTATAAGATATGCTCCTACTTGATATTTGCGTTCTCCTGTTCTCTCTTTCTTTTTCCTTAAATGCTATTTTTACATAATTTTTTTACATTGCACGATAAAGTATATGGATAAATGTAAACAAAACTGTAATTGCACTTGACTCACGATTTCATTAAATATAAGTTTATGTTGCAAATTTTATATGTTGCCAACTTGTCTTAAAAAAATTTGTCTTTTATGAAATATTTATACTTATAAATAATAAAAAATTAAAAACACATATGATTTACTTTGATATGCAATTAATGAATTTTTTTGTTAAAAAGTAAAAATAAGCCTAGTATTGATTGCTGATTGAACATTTTTGTCACTTGTCATTTACATAAGTTCAACTAGCTTTTGCGCAGTTGCTGTCCATTTTTTCTGGATTTACAATTACTTGTATTACATAACCTGGTTGCACTTTTGCTTCTTCTACATGCATTTTATCACCCAATAATTTACCACCAAAGAACCACCTTTGACGCGATGGTTCCAAACCTTCTTGACTCTATAAACATCATAATCATTATTAATAGCAAATATTATCATATAATTTACATAATGCTCAGAATTATTAAATATAATTAATATAATTGTACTAACCTGTAATTTTTTCTTTGCAATAGCAATAGTGTCATTGCTGTAAACAGGTAGTTTAACTTCTCCTAAAGTAGTTGATAGTCTAAGTTTCAAAGTTTGCTCTGTTCCTTCATCAACCGGTTCTATACAGAATTAATTATGAAGGGTAAAATTTAATTAAATTCTTACAAGATATATTCAAATAAAAATAAGTTTTTATAAAATTTTATTACCTGAACAATCAGCAGGTGAATCTCTTCCACTATCTTCTTTTACAATATTAATCGGATAGGATAAACAATAAATAGGTACTTGATAACGAGTTCCTAACTCGTCATAACATTCTGTTAAGAGACCATTTGGTACAGAAATATTAGCTCCATCTAATATGGCCTGTGCCAACTGGTAGTCTTGTGCTTCTGCTGCAGTTGCACCTGCTCTTAATGCATCCCAAATCTCTTTGCGACCATCAAATGCTGGTGCAGTATCCCAAAACTCATCTCGTTTACTTCTTAGTTGACCTTCAGTTAGAGGTACATCTGATTTCCATCTGATTACCTCGTGACATAAAAGATAATTTTTTCTCGTATTTCCTATAGAAACAAAGATAGAGCCAATTTGTTTTTGTTTTTTTTTTTTTTTTTTTTTTCATTATTTATTAATACATATATTGCTTTAATTTTATATCCTGCTTATTTTAATAAATATTATAAAAAAAATAAATTTATTATGACATGTCAAATATATAATTTTTTTGTTATATTAAAAATTTTTTACGCTCATGTTTTTTATTGTATTCAGAGAGTGTTATTATTAAACTTGGACAATACAAAAATTTGGTAAATATACTGATATATAAAAATGCTTGAATCTTTTAAAAAGTTTTTCTTTTTAGATAGCTATATGCATTTATATATTTCAAAGTTGCATTGCAATGTAGTGGCTATGCAGTAGCAATGTGGTCTAATAAAATCTTAATTTTACAATATAATAGATCAAAGTTATTGCGATATAAAACATAATTGATACATAAGTTTCCAGCAATTTTAATTTATAACTTATGTACATGTTGTGAAAACCATATATCTGGATTATAACTAATCTGCATGCTTAATCTGTTGTGTGCTATGTTACATGTATACGTACACACACATGTATACATACACATACATATAAATATACAAATTATATATATATATATGTATATGTATATATATATATATATATGTATATATATATATGTATATATATATGTATATATATATATACATATGTAAAAATTAAAGTTTTACTTTTATAGATACATATATTGCTCTTGATGATTGAGTAGAGATAAATAATGCATCACTTAATAGATTACACGTATCTGGAGATATAAAGATAAAAATAATGTAATTTCAAGGTTAGTTGACGTTTCATATGTCTTTTACTTCCGAATAGATTCGAATCTCTCTTACACACTACACAATCTCTCACCCGAATTAGTTCTCGTTGAATTTTCTGACGTATCATTAACTGAGGCATTTCTTGCCCTAGTTATACCTATGCAGCCTCCCATTCTACACAACCGAAACAAGTAAACATTTCACTAAAATTTAATAACACTTTGCATGCCATTTTCTATCATCTTATCCAATCGAACCCTCGCCGCAGCCATATTGCATTCTCCATCGACGAGATATTATTAAAGAGACGATCAACTTTACGGGAATTAACACGATTTAAAAGAAAAGCCGCTATGCGTGGTTATAGGGGTGTGTTCGGGGAGACTGTTCAGCGGCTTCTGTCCTTGTTCAACTTTCAGTAAATAATAAAGATAGAAGTACATTTTTAGAGCTAATAGTGCAAGGAAATTGATTGGTCCATGTCCTTACGCATTTGCTTATGGGCCAATCAAATTTTTGCTTATGCTTGTGGCCTAGTTTAAACTAGACATCGATGATTTTATACGCGTACTATACTGGCCAATCATAATTATTTCTCTGAAGAATCAAATGGTTACGATAGTATATAGTACGCGATTAAATGTATATTGGTATAAACTAAATCTATGCAAATTTATCTGAATAGATTCTATTCATAGTCCGATCTTATATTTAAGGTCGTCTTAAGATCTCGTTCAACCAATAAAATGATGCTATGCAGCTACTTCATTGGTTGAACGGGATCTTAAAGCCTGTATCAGACTACGCATTAAAAATTGAGATTAAAGATTGAAGATTAAAATTTGACCAATCAAGATAAAGCAATTTTAGTTCCTTTTATTCTGATTAGTCAAATTCTAATTTTTAATCTTCGATTCTTCAATTTTCAATTCGTAGTGTAATACGGGCTTAAGGCGATCTTAAATATAAAATCGGATTATGAATACCGACCTTAGTACGCGTATCAAGTGCCCGGTGTAAACGAGGTCTTTATGATAAGATGATACCTTTTGCGCTAATAGCGCCTCCTCACGTGCATCATATAAGTGTTTGTACATAACCTGAAAAAGGTAAATCAGTATTAAATTGAAATGAGTAATATTTCCGTATCTTACGTGAAGTATTATAATAATTACGATTTTTATGTACAACTTTTTATTCATTTATTTGTCTCGTTAAAACTGACAAATTTTATTAAATGGTAAAGAATCCCTTATAAATTTTGTACAAATGTATCAATTTTTAATTAACACATATATTTGTGTTGCTATATATAATTTAGTATTTTAATTGTATTTTTATGATTACAGATTTATATATATTATCTGAATCTTTAAGGTATTTGTACACAATTTTTCTTCTACGTGTATTGGTGATTTAATATTCAACATTTAATATATACATCTATTGAAAATGGTACGAGCGAGTGAGAGCGATATCTTAACCATAGGCAGAGTTCTGAATGATCCTGCCAGACCTTTGAAAGAAAGATTTCGAGCTCTATTCACTCTAAAAAATATTGGTGATGTAACGGCAATAAATCAGATTAGTAGATGTTTTAAGGATCAGTCAGCGCTGTTAAAACATGAACTTGCATATTGCCTGGGTCAAATAAAGAATCCTATAGCGATTAGTATTTTAACGAAGGTTTTGGAAGATCTGTCGCAAGAACCGATGGTACGTCATGAAGCAGGTATGTGTTATTGCCGTGTCCAAGTTTTTCATTCGATCATTATTAGTCTGTTTTGAAATAAATTTAAAAAATAAGTTTATTGAATTAATTTAAACAGGAGAAGCACTAGGTGCTATCGGTGAGCCGAGTGTGATTCCATTATTGGAAAAGTATCGCGAGGATCCTGTCTTGGAGGTAGCAGAAACCTGTGAGTTGGCCTTAGATCGGTTGAAGTGGTTGAAATGTAACAGTAATACAGAGAGCTTGCAAGAAAATCCGTACTCGAGCATCGATCCTGCACCTCCGATGGAAATAACAAATGTGGATGTCTTAAAAGAAATTTTACTGGATGAAAACAAATCGCTGTTTGATAGATACAGGGCAATGTTTTCGCTGAGAAATTTAGGCACCAAGGAAAGCATCCTTGCACTTACCGAAGGTAATTACATTATTCTAATAGGAGAGAAGATGATAATGTGGAGTAATAATTAATCATTTACTTTTTAACGAACTTTTGCAGGCCTGAAAGCTGGTAGCGCCCTGTTCAGGCACGAGATAGCATTTGTACTGGGACAACTTCAAGAAGAAGTGTCCGTGCCAGGATTGCGAGCATCGTTAGAAAATACAGAAGAAAATGAGATGGTGAGGCACGAGTGCGCGGAAGCCTTGGGTTCCATTGCTACTCCCGAATGCTATGAGATATTGAACAAATACCTTGATGACAGTAAAAGAGTCGTTCGCGAAAGCTGCGTCGTCGCTTTGGATATGTGCAACTATGAGAACAGTTTGGAATTTCAATACGCAGATGCATTGACCAAGCTTCCTTCCTCGTGAAAATATCCGTAAAATGTAATATATATTATTGTATATTTATTACATTTCGAAAAAAGAGGAGAAATATAAGTCATTCTTTTCAATAGTCGCACCTTTATTTTCGTTCAATGTGATCTAAAGCGTCAGAAAGCTAACTGAAAAGATATAAATGTCTATATTTCTTTTCTTTAGCTTAATTTCCTAATTACGTTTTTTTGTGGTATTAATTTTTATAGTCTGCTTTTATTTAACTCAGATTATGCGAAAATTCTTTAAGACTGGCGAACAAAAAAAAAGAATTTTTTGCATTTTATTGTCATACGAGACGACTTTTTTCTCCAGGGAAACAATAGAATCGGCAGATTGAATTGTAGTAATGTGTATATGCGGGTGTACCGCTAATAATGTCCGATAAGGCTCTCGCGATATGAACCGGACATTTTAAGTGGATTTGATCAACTACGTCACGGTCTAATGTTTTTACATTCGCCGTAAACCTCATTTATGCGAATCATTTCTCTATAATCGCGTTTGTAAGGATGTGTGTGTATGTGTGTAATGCTAGCTATATTTCTATAGCGGAATTTCAATATTGTCGGTGCTCAATTTCATGAATATCGCGTGCCGCCTCGGGCACATTCATTGGTATACAGTCGTAGCTTTTATTACTGTAAACACACAGAAATCTTTACGACTCGTCTAGTCCGCCAAGATAAATATTTCTTAGTTCTCTTACGACGTTAGGATGTCGTTTAAATTGTGTTATGTAGAATTTGTAGATGAAAGACATTTCTCCCGCCGAAGAAGGGAAGAAGCTTGATTTAAACTGAATAATGAAACGATTAATCAGAGTCTGCAAAGTAAGATTGATGCGTTATAAATATTTGACAAGTAAGATATAGTTCGTCAAAGCTTCTTCAGCATTGCGAGTATACAGGATAACATATATATTTTATTTTCACTTGTAGAAAGGATCTTACGAAATAGGCGCGATACATTTAAATTTATAATTTTATTAAATATAACACCATATCGCAACAAAATATTGAACGTCAAATATACCTTTTTTCTTATTGATTTTAACACATGCTATTAATATATATCCATTAACACGCATTAAAATATAAAAATAATTAATCGATCGCAAAAGCGCACGCTAAATTTTCCTACCCCTACGAGACTATATCCTTTCATTTGAAAAGATAGTTTGGGATAATAATTTATTTTGGCGGCATATATCTTGTATCTCTAGTACATACATGCAACGCTCTATCGTTATCGTTGTAAAGTATAAGACGATTCTCGCCAAAGTGAGGGGCAGGGGGATGGATGGGGGTGGTCGATATTAACCACGAAGCACCTTCCTTCGCGGAGAACGCGGTGGCAATAGTCACATGCCGGCCGCGGTCGAGTATACTCGCTGTGTCCGTCTGCTACTTCATCCAAAGTAAGTGTTTTCTCTCTTTCTTATCTGTTAAAAATATTAATTAGAATAATTCGCCAAAGAGACGACGATACCAAGAAAAAAAGTAATATTTCGGCAACATTTTCACAGATTTTTAACAGAGATATTTTTCTTTAAATATTTCTTACTCGTTATACAATTGCAACTTTCAACCGATGTACGGAATTTATATCCTGGCTTTCTAATTTTTTACGAGAGAGATATAAATAATTTTCCTTAAATTAACGCTACAATATTTTTTATTAATATCGTCGAATAAAAATATTGATAAAAATTGATGAAAAAGTCACATTTTAACAAATTGATACAAAACTTTTAAATATGTGTGTGCATTTTAACAATTGTTTGTTTTTGATTAGTATCCTTTCATTCATGCACACTACAAGAATTTTATTTCCTCTTTTTTTCTTTTTATTTTCTTTTTTTCCGTATTATATACAAAATTTGAATTTTTAAAACATGTGATTTTTTTACAATAATGTCATGAGTAGGTATATAATATAGAAATATTATTTTCCGCAATGCTAAATATTTTATAAAGATTATACATATAATATGAAAAGATAGAATTTATATAGATAAAAAATAAAAAAAAAATTTATTTCGTAAAATCGAGTACAAATCTTTGAAATCAAAGAATGTATCCAAAGACTCCTTTCTCTCTGTTTCTTCTAAATTTTATATAATTTCTTAACTTAAATGATTAAGAATAGAAAGAGTAGGAAGAAAATGATTGATTATATAGTCAATCTTTGATTATATACACAAAAAGATCGAAATTGAGATTCGAAAAGTCCGTAGTCTTGCAAAATAAAGTTTATCAATTCTTGCGAATTTACTAAAGTAGCACAAGCATATTATAATCTCGTCTCGATTAATATTAATGAAGCACAATGTTTTGTTATCTTGAGCTGTTTATTTATTAAAGCTTGTGTTAATAAAATTTATGATTATTTTAATTATTATCAAGCGTGTGTCGTCTCTCCTGTCCTACAATTTGTCTTTTGACCCAAGCGCATGTATAATATTTTAAGAAATACGCACGTTCCCCGGATTATGCAATCGCTTTTCGTGTGTACTACTTTTTTACATGGGGTTCGTGTCGTGAGAGATTTAATGATAAACTTCGCGCGGTTTTCCCCTTGCGAGACCATTATTCGAATTATGCATACTTTCGCGGGTATATGAGTATACAACGAATGTATACGAGACGAATGACATTTCGTGTGCTTGATATGTTTTGATCGGTCTTCCTTATTTATGAGATATTTATTCGTGAAATATGCATCTCGGCTAATCCCTCTTGGGTGTACGAGATTGACTGCTGTTTCTTCGACAGCTGTCTTTGTAACGTCAATCGCGCGGATCGTGCGCCTCTCGATGTGCCGGAAGCAAAACAAACGTCAATCATTCACCGATTCCAGAAAAAAGTTGTCGTGAATAAGGAATTGCGCAATGTACTTTGACAGACGTTTAGGAGGAAGAAAATTTGACATCTCCCAGTCGAATAATATCGAGTATTGTATAATATTAAAATTAAAACGTAACTCGATTTGCGCGGTATAAGTCGCATGTTTCTCTGCCGGCATGTGGCTTCCCGCTCTTTTAACGTCATAATCCAGTATTACCTGCAAACACGATCGAACAGGAGCGTTTAATTTGATTTTCGTTTAGCAAACATTGATCACTTGTATGTTTAATAATTTTATAATTTTTACGGAGTGTATATTTATATAAATTGTATAGAAATATCTCTTATTTTTATTACGTTGAGCGAAAATACATTTGCTGCAATTTTGAAGCACGATGGAATATAAGAACCGTTTTGGCATTACGTGTCGATCGTTAAATTGGCATACTCTTATGTCAGCATATCCGGTCTTTACAATTCTAGTTAATTAACTTTGTAGAAAGAATCGATCCTTTATTCCTTGCTAGCATTATACTATTATCATTATTACTGTTATTCAGTTTTAAAACTTGGACGGTTTTTTCGCGATACATTAATGTAACATAAGTGTAAAAATATATGCAAATATTGATTTGAAAGTTCAAAGGTAAAGACATTTAAGCGAATATATCAATATCATAGTTTTATAGAGTGCAACTTTATGCAATTTCCGACACAGTGATTTATATGTGCGGTTTATGTACACGTCACTGGAACCATCGATGAGCGATCAGGCGTCGACGGATTCGCGATCGCGGAAGATCATGAGGGATAATCGGTGGTTCCTGAGGGACGAGACGTAGGGGGATATGTCCGGCTGCTTGTCGTCATCTATGACAGGATCGACAGATGCGGGGCCCCTGCAGCCCCAGGAAGATCCCGTGCCGCCGTCGACCTACGACCTCAGACCGTTGTCAGAGGGCAATGGCTCGTCGGCTCGGCGAGGCAGTCGTCATCGTCATCATCAGCCGCGACGAAGGATGACGTCCGCCCCGCCGTCCGGGCAGACGATACAGCTGACTCCACTTTGGGAACACGTAGTACGTGTTGGAAGGATAAAATATATCAAGCCCCAAACAGCACAACATATCCAACATGTATCCCAAAGATGTCTTTTGGATGTGCGTGTTGTTAGGGACGTTTTATTTTCTGCTACTTGTAATTCTAGTTAAAAAAAATTCAGAGCGCGATTCTTTTTTCCATCTTTCTAATTTTCCATAAATTTTATGACGCGCGTTTTTCCGGCGCCAGGTGCGTACACGTAGGTTTCCATCCGAGGTCAACACGCAGGCCACCTTCGTTGAGATCTCCGAGAGACTTCGAGACCCGGAATGGGAGGTGCGCCAGCATGCTCTGCGGGTACTAATGGACGTTCTACCGACGCTGAATGCCGATGCGATTGACAAGGTCATGCAACCGGTGGTGCCGGAGCTGATCAATAATTTAGGACATCCAGCGCCGGCGGTACGCAAGGGCGCCTTGGACGCGCTGCGGGTCTACCTCATTCACACCCCCAACAGAGACAGCGTAGTCAAAAATGTAAATACCCGCAATGCGCCGAAATCAATTTTCGCAATTTTTCCACATAACATTCAATTCAATTCAATTCAATTCAATTCAAATTAAATTAACATATCCAATTATTATAAATCTTTTCTCACATCTTTTTCTAATTTTTTCAAACTTTACTTTGTTAATCGAGAGAAAATATGTTTGTCAAATTCATTTTCTTTTCATTATAAATTTTTAAAATGATATCTCTTTCGCGACTACTTAGTTTTCATGAATTTTTTTAAAAAATAATATACGTTACCGAGGCGTATTTGTTACAGATCCTTCACGATGGTTTGAATCGACCGGATGCTCACAATCCGTTTCAGACGAACGTGACGACTGGCGTGATTTTGAGCGCACCATTGCTGCTTTTTCCGTCATCTGACAGTCCGCCACCGACTACGCAGATCCTCAAAGACGCCACGATTGCCTTCGCCGCACGGTTGGTCCAGGTACCCCACCAGGAGGCCGTTGTAAAATCCCTCATGAAGATTCGCGATGAGGTCGGCGACGAAGAATTCGAGAGCTACCTGGTGGATTACGACGACAAGCTAAAGAAGAACATCGACGTTCTTTCCAAAATTTACAATATCAAACCCAGCAAGAAGAAACGAGAGAGAAATCGCGCGCAGGATATCGTAAAGGCTGATACAAAGGAGTGTATCGTGAACAAGTCCTGGGATAGCGATAGCGACACTTCCGGTATTGCCGAGGAAGAGGACGAGGCGTCGAACGCTATACCACCGGCGAGGGTGGTTTTGGAGACTGAGATCAAGTTCAACGAAGAGACGGCCATCACGATGACGATCCTGGAGGAGAAAGATGAGGACGAGAGCGGGGACGACGGGACCGGTAAAGGCGAAAATTCGTCGTCTTCGGATAAACGGAAGACGCCCAGACGTGTCCGCTTCGGCGGCGAGATTGTCAAGCTGAGGACACCCGACAGCGACGAGACAGAATCGATCGAGATAACGCCCAAGACGAGGATCCCGCTTCCCGTGTCGCCTGCGACCAAGATGCCGGAGACGACGAGCCGCAGACGACCTTCGTCGCAACCGTGCAGTCCTCATGCGGGCGAGAAGCGGAGATCGAGAAGGGTTTCCAGGTCAGCATCCAGCAGTCCCAAGAGAGAATACACGCACAACGCGCAATTGAGTCCTAAGAAGAGTATCCTCACTCGGACAGATGGTCCTCTGATCATCGTCGATCCCATAACGGAAGAAGCTAACAATAAGAGAATAAAAAAAGATAGGAGAAGCGACGAAGCAGTATCAGAGGACTTTTTTAAGGTAAACGATAATTCAAAAGAAGTTAACGGGACGTTGATGGAGGAAAATGTCACCTTAACTCAGACCAATTTATATTCGGCAAATAAAGATGAGAAATTGGTGAAGAGCAACGAAAATAATCAAATGAAGAATGAAAATAACATATCCAAGATAGCTCAAGTTGTAACCGCGTTAGCATCGAAGAATGCATCCTCGAAAGGAGAACAAGCGATTCTCGAAGATAATCATGGGAGCACAATTAACGAGAGCGTTTCCGAAACTACCTCATGGCGAGAAAAGAACTCGCCGACTAAGTCATTGAATGATCCAAAGACGGTCAAAGAGAATAAGAACAATCTCGAAATAGAGAAAGGCCGCTCGAACGAAGACATCCGGAAAGCATCGGAGAGCAATTTTGTTGGCGATTTTTCCAACAATCTTCCATTCGGATCGCCGATTAACAGCGAATGCGAGACGCGAATAGATCGTCTGGTCGGCGGTGATTTTATCGACGATGACGAACGAGAGGAGCGTATTTTCGGCTCTATTACGGACGATCGCGCGATGAAAAATAGCGACGGCGAAGGACGAAGGAGACGCAGTCAACGCTTTGACAGGAAGAGCGCGTCGGATGGCAACGGAAGTATTACTTGCAGTAGCAGTGAGGGCGAGGGTAAACCGCGAGAACCTAGCTGGGAGGAGTTGGGATTGGTCGATCAAGAGGTGTTGGATGATCTGCACAATAAGGTGAGTGGATTTGAAAATATTTCCAAGATTAATAAGTATCCCAAATATTTTATAGTCGTGTGTTGCAAATCTATTGTACATGATATATGTTGTTAATTTTTTGTAAAAAATTCTTGGTACAAATGTGCACCTTCTTATCGTTTGCAAAGTTAAATCTTTTACGATTTCATATCGAGATGAATCTTTTATAATTCTTGACATTTTTTTAAATTATATATTATTGCCAAAACTATATTTTTAAATTTCTATAAAATTTCTCAAATAATATAAATCGTTACATAATATAACGATATTAAAGTAAGAACGCGAAATATATACTTTATATTGATTTATTCGGGGTAAATTAATCTTCGAGCTATAAGTTAATCGCACTAATTCGAAATGTCAATATAATTTAATATATCATAAAGCTAAAATATAAGATAGTAGATATACGGTAACAAGGCGTAAATGAGCCGAATATGTATTTAAGGATCTAAATTATTAACAGATGTTAATATTTGGGAGAACGTATATAAATGCGGCTTGTTATCTGTTCTAATGATTAAATGTATATAATTGTGAGCAATTCCACGCTGATTAAAATCTTGACTTAGCGACGAATCGAATGGTAACTATGTTATTTACGAGTGCGCCAAAAGACGAAGGAAATATTGATAATAATATAAGTTGATAATTGGTTCGACAAAAGTGCAAGAGTAGTGATGTACTAATTATCGAATCGATCGATACTGAGCATTTGTTGCTATATATTGTTATGAAATTATAATTAAAGGAAAATCGTGTATGTACAAGGAGTAACTTTGATTTTTATCGATCAGAGAAGCTAAAAATATTGCTGAGACTATTAAATGACAAATAAATCATGCTGATGTAGGACTTCATAAGTTTTTCGTAGAATTTTTATCAATATTATTTTTTAGAATATTTCTTAGAATATTTTAGATTGTAATTAATTTTACTTTATTCTTTTTTTTACAACAAACATTTGTTATAGAGTAGACATAAGGATATAGGTTCTAATCGAGTCATTCCATTCTGTCCATATAATTATGTTATAATATTAAAAGGATCAATAAATATTTACTTTTCCCCCCAAAAAATACATATTCGGCTCATTTAGCCTTGTTATCGTACATTTACTATCTTTCATTTTCTATGGAACCTTTCTCATTAATTTATCCAAAATATAAGATATTCGTATATTTCTTTATATATTATTTTGTCCGAAACATTGATATCTCCTTTATACGAAAATATTTGGTGTCATTTCCGAAGGGAGGGTAACGCTCCACTTTGACTCTCGGTGGAGTTTAACATGCTCATTCGAGGACCCTTGACTTTAGGACAGGTCGCCGGTCCGATACATTAGTACACGGTGAGAAGTAGGTCGATCGATTCTCGTCGACAAAAGTTCGTCGCGTGACGTAACGTGATTTAAGCTCCATCAATTATCGGGGTTACGTGTGCGCGCGTACATAGGCGGTTAACGTATCTTTTTCTCCCCTTTCTTCCTTTAATCTCATGTACACGAAATACTTATTTTCTGTGCCATTCATGTGACTCATCATCATGTCGCACATCATCGCGACACATTGTGTCGTTATTGTAAAATTGCGCCTTAGATAGTCGCTAGACGTAGAGCTTCACGCGGAGATGTGACCTCGATTGCATTCGATCGACTGCAATTAAATTAATCCGCGGACGTGGCGTACTCGTAATAAATATCGGGCGAGTAATCGAAAAGCTCAAAGTCCAGCCTCAGCTTCTCGTACAGCTTTTGCACCGTCTCTCTCTTCAATTGACGGAAATATATCCTGGAAGCGTTGACGTGACCGTTACTATGCCTCCATCTAGGCTTGATCTTGTCCTGTAATCCTAACTTATTGAGCGCGTACACTTGATCTCGCCACAATGATTCCACCTACGAAATTATAAATGTATTGAGAAAATTTATCTAAGGAATTTTTTGATTAAAAATTTAATTTATTATAAATTTTAATTATTAAAGAGATGTAAAACATTAGAGGATTACATGGGTGACAGAATAGCAATTTCGCGATTTCAAATATGAGCCCCGACACTCACATTCGCAATAATGTTGTACTTGACGAGACACGGTGTGCAATAGAGGTAATATGGCATCCAATGATCGTCACCGTAGCTTCCGAGATCGGTGTCGATCACGTAATCGACAAACTCTCGAAAGGTCGGCTCTATCCCAGCTGGTAACGGTGTGTTATCGCGTCGGATCACCTGATCCGGTGATGGTTCCGTAAAATTTTTCTCTAAAGATTAATGAAAGAAGAAATTTAATTCGACATTTGTACATCGTCGCCCTCAGTATTCTATAAAATTAGAATCGAAGATTTTTCTTCGTTAGTTAGATTACAAAAAAAAAAAAAAAATATTTAAATATAATATAAATATTTCCAAAATCTGTTATAATATTTCTGACATAATATTTAATATTTAAAAGATCTATTTGTAACAATTATCGCTGCGCAAAGAAAAGAACTATCACAATCGATCATAACTTTTTCCCTCTTTTACTTTCTTGTGACTTACTGCGATACTTCCTCACGATCTTGGCTCCGTACTTGCGATAAAAGTGCAGTGTCCCATGTTCTCGGCCGGCGACAGAGTTCTCGAGTTTGTCGCGATAGGCACTCAACAGCCTCTCGAACGGATGTCGGACGACCAAAAGTCTTCTGCTCGCGTTTAGGACTTGTTCCGCTTCGGGGTACACGAGTTCCGGTATCGCCCTCCTGGCGATGGTTGACAGTTGTTCTCTGCCATTATTCAGCGTCTCCTCGGGCACGTTCATCAATAGGCAGAGATTGTAGAGCCAGGTCGTGGTGCCGGCTTTATACACCGGGCAGTACGATATGTTGTGCACTCTACGTGGCAAATTGCATGATATAATCAATAAGTTGATATTGGTTTAATCGATTCCTTATGATGTTAAAGTATTCTCTTTTCTTAATGAACCTGTCCATGTAGAAGATGCTGTATTGTGGTGCGGGCGGATGTTTGAATGACGAATCTTCGGCGAGTTTTCGATAGAAGCCCAAATTGTACTTTTTGCATACTCTTTCGACGTTCAACAATCGTCGGGTGTTGTCCACTTCAGCTTCGATCTAAGATAAATCGCGAGATTTTTCTCTTGAGATTTAAAAGACTGATAAGAATCGATTTTTGTCTAAAAAATGTAACGTAAATTATTGATAATTTTATGTCCTTAAAACTTGTTTCTGATACTTTTAAGACAATTACATGTATAACTTACGTTACATTACTTAAGTAGAAATTGGATTTATTTATCTATCATTTTTTTTTTATTTTTTCATCATCGCTATCATTAATGTGTGACTCACCAACAGCTTTCTCAATTCATCGGCAACGGGAAGAGGTTTATCCTCGTTTCCGATAATGATAATAAACAATTTTAACGTCGACAAAATAATGCCGAGATAGACGACGATTTGAAGTAATCGAAAAAGCACACGTTTCTGCTGCCTCAACATAATCGAGACAAGGTTTGCATTTATTCCGAATTCACAAATATATAATCATCTCGCATATCTTTCCCTTAAAACCGTAGAAAATTGTTAGGATAAGATTTTCTTTAGAGTTCATAGTAAACACATTCTCTGTGTCTTCTGACGCACCTACTGACTGACCGGTTTTGTGTTCACCAATTGGGACGGTGATGGATCTAGAGTATCACCGGCCCCGAGCGATCAGCTGATACATCACCGCATATTATGATGAGGTCGCTTACAGAGTGTCTTAGAACCATCGGGTGTCTTTTTAATAACAAAGTTAATTTTGAGATGATTTTTCTTAACGAAAGATGATTTAACAAAGTACAAAGAATGAGTAAATCGGTTCGATGTCGACGAACGAGAATCCACTCCTGAGGTTTGAGTGGGGAACGTCACGGCCGAAGACGCCCGGATCGTTCTCCGCATATTAATTCCGTTAGTTCAGCTGTTCGAGCACCATGTCTGTCCTTTGATGGAAATCTCGAATCAGCATTGAATCTTGCCGATAATTGAAATAAAATCGACACGATGAAGCTTATCGCTCTTTCGAGCGATTTCAATCAATTTCCATGAAATCTTTATCATGTTCTCGACACTAATGTACATGCACGGTTATCGTACATCCCAGCGACGGTCACGATTGTCACAGGTGCGCCTTATGTTCATTCAGCGAGTAACTTCAAGGTCAGTGCACTAGACCTTCTTATGAATGCACGCGCGGCCTCGGCCTCGTCTGCGAGAGGTCTATGAAAATAAATACCGTTATCCCCTGCGCGTGCAATCAATTTCTATAAAAAATTGTTTGTGTACCTGGGAAAACGAAATATGTATGTATCTCCCAACTCTGACTTTTTGCAACATCATATCGCGCTGCATAATTGATCCGCGATGTCACCTGCAGGTTCTACCCGCACTACTTTAGAGTCAGTTCTCTGTACCGGATAAAAGTTTAATGGAAATTGCTATTTGTCATTCGACATAATCTTTTAATTTTCCATAATCTTATTCGAATGCTTATAGCCAAGTCTTTGTCAAAGTAAAATTTTTTTCGAAAATTAAATCGAAAGAGTATCACTGCTTCACAATCATCAGTACATTAGTTGTTTTTCTTAATTAAATGTCAAGTGTGAAAGCTCGATAATTCTGAAATACATAATTTTTTATTTTCCAAAATCTGATAATAAAAATTAAATACGTTTTAATTTTATGAGAAGAATACTTATAATATTTCTATAATTGCAAGATTAATTTTATGATAAGTACTATTTCAACAAATCTTCACAAACTGAATTGCTTCGAAGTATTTGGCAACTAGTTGACTATTGATTTCATTTAGTTTTGATTATATATTTAATTTTTAATTTAATTATCTATTTTTAAGTCATATATTTCTGAATGCTTAACTATTTATTTTTAAACATGTTTTTTATTGATTTAGTCTTAAAGAGAAAAATTTTTATAAGTAAATATATTTTTTTAATCTCTTGATTGCGTACAAATTGAGATATCTTTTTGTTTTGGCGTATTTTCTTACCTTTGTAATGTTTTCTTGTGGCGACTTTTTATTTTTCAAAACTGAAAATGAAAAGAAAAGCAAAACAAATAACGCTTCGTTAAATTATTACGTTGCCTTTTTTATGCGCAGCATGAAGTCGAGTTTATGCGCGCCAAAGCAAAGTATGAATATTCCATGACAAATGGGGGAGAGGGAGGGTGAAAAACGACGGGAGAAATTTCTCTCGCTAATCATTATGTTGCGGCCGAGCGCATAAGAGGGAGAAAAGGTGCAAGAAAATAATTAGGCACGTATTGCGTGCCACGTCACTCGGTCCAGGAAAGCACCATTCCCGTGTATATGCAAATCAGTGGCAATTGTACTGCCGCGTTTACTACGTCGCGATCGAATACAATTTTCAAGCTGTTTTCTGATTCATCGTAGCAATCCACCAGTCTCGTTTATTAGCTTTTCGCGTCTCGTCCGCGTGTCAGAAATGCCTTTGAGGCATTTATTAAAAGAAAAATAATTTTACACAAGGCAAGCGATATTAAAAGACGAAACAAGATGCTAAGCCTGATATCGATTCCTCGGTTATAGAGCTCGATAGAAACACGCGGTGAGAATGCAGATGCACCGACCGGTGCATTGCATTCGGTTTCGCTTTGACGATCAATAATGTCGACTCGTGAATTTCTAGCGACACCGCTCTCGTGTAATTGGATTTCTTGAATAATAAATTTCCTTGTAAATCGCAATTTTATTTATTCCTTAACAGGGTAAAATACAGACAGGATAGAAATGATTCATAAGCAAGATCAACAGAAATCAATATACGTATACGTAATTAAGGATGAATCACGCGAATACAATTCACCTAGCGTTTTCAGCTATTTAACTAGTTAATTCCAAGAATAACAAACAAGGCAAGTGCCTTATACTCTTATTACGTGTAATTGGGAGATTTGCACGCGAGATGAGTGCAGGTAGAAAATATTTATAATGATGCGATATATATATATAAAAAGATTGCGATTTTTCTGATCGTCTTCTCAAGTGTTCTTAATCAATAATAATTATTTCCTTTCAGTAAGAATCTTTATGCCTATAAATTATTTAATATATTATTAAATAATATTTTAAATAAGATGTAAAAATATAAAAGGCAATAAAAAATAAAAATTGCAAGTTAAAAAGAAATTTTTTTAAGATAATAAAAACTTATAAATAATATTTTAAACAAGATATAAAAATAGAAGGCGATAAAAAATAAAAATTACAAGTTTAACAAAAAATTCTTTTAAGATAACAGAAACTTTTTTGCGCTTAAGCGTAAAAAAGTTACATCTGACTGTGTTTATTACCCTGTAAGATGTCTGGAATATATCGTGAAAAGAGAAATATGATTCATGATTACAATGCATTATGCAACAGAGGGATTTTAATCATCTAATACCCTCTCCTAATTATCCCTTGTCATTCTTTCAGGACGATTGGCGGGCACGCGTGAGAGGCTTGGAAAGAGTCGCGTCGGCTTTGCGGACGTCCTCGGCGCTGATCGCGATAGAGTCGCGATTAGGATCGCTCTTGCATGCAGTGCTCGGCGGCGAAAGGAGCTGCCGGGTGGCCGCCGCCGGTTTCGCGGTGGCGAAGGTAAACTCTCGTAACTTTCGTCAAGATCAACCCTTAAATGCGCGGAAATCTCGGTTAATTTATTACCAAGTGCAGGTAATTGTCATCGGATAACGCAGAGCCTCGTTATTATGTGATATATACATAGAGCGTGATAAACGGAAAAGTATATACGAGTATCTCTGATAAAGGATCTCGCAAGGATTTCGACATTTTTAAATATCGCTCTTTTCGAATATTTAAAAATATTTTTAAAATATTTTTAAAATTAGCTCAACAATTTTACAATTATTTAAGCCATTTTTTAAAATTAGTTAAAGATTTTTTCGGGACCCCCCCCCCCCCCTACGTGAAAGAAATCCTGAATGGAGTTCATATTATCGATATTTATATTCAATTCTAGAAATATTTACAATTCTTAAGCAGAAAAGTTACAAGGACATCTATGTGATATGTATATCCTTTTGTTGTAAGTTCTATTGCGTAAAAGACACTTTTAGCGCGACAGAGGCAGGATATATTCTACAATTCTTTCGTAATGTCATAGGCTTATGACGCAGCATAACGTCAAACTATATTCCATCGATTTATGACACGTGCAACATTCTTGAGAGATTGTTTCCTATTTCAGATCGTGGTCGCCGGTGTCTCGGAAGACGCGCTAAAAAAAAGATTGCCCCAGCTGGCCTGGGGTCTCGCCAGACAGGGTGGTCCGGCTGCGGCGCAGCTCACTAGAATCGCGATGCTTAGACTAAAACCCAGCCTCCTTCTGGAACAATTGCTACAGCCCCACTGTCTAAGCGCTAGAAACGCCAAAGTAAATTTATTTAACATAATTCGCATAATTTAGATTTTTCGCAGATTTATTTTGAAAGCACAAAATACTTATATGTACTAAATAAAATTATCGCTTCCCCTCTGTCCGAACTGAAACCAATTATTCTTCGCAGACGAGAGAGAACGCGCTGCAGTTGCTAATCTTCTCGCTGGTGACGTTCCCGAGTACCGAGTTTAAACTGGAGATCGTGGCTAGCCGAGTGGCTGCGATGGTCGCGGATCGTCGACGCAGAGTACGCCAAGCTGCTCTCGATGCTTTAGCCGTTTTGGGACAGATCTACAATTCCGAGGTATCATTCGGAAAAAAAAAAAAAAAAATAAACAGAGAAGCTTATGCGAAATTTTATAAATAATATAAATCCAGTAACTTGCAAATCTAGACATTGCATGTAGAAAAATAATCAAAGTTTATATTTAAGAAAACAATTTCTGAATTTTTTAATATTAATATTTATACTTTTGTCTTCATTTATTTATTTATTTATTTTTTATATTAGACAGTTTGAATTATTTCTATCATATGCTGCAGAGTCATTCCAATAGTTTCATCTTTAAATTTTAATTCTATTTTCCAATTATAATTTTCTTTTAACAATAAAATTATATAAAAATTGTTATATTATTATTATATTAAATTATATTATTAATTTTTTTAAATTTTATTTTTAATTTTTAAATATGCATAAATAATCTTATTTGACAGTGAGATCTATTAATGTTGACAGGAGGTTCTCGAGGCAGCAAGAAGAGCGGCCGACGGACACCCCGATGCCGAGGCAATGCTGGCCGCCGTCAGAGCACGGCTTGCCAGGAAGTCGCTACCCTTGGTGTCAGCCGATGGCCTTGTGGTGTACGGTTTGCAAATTTCACCGACTGTACAGATCGCTACTGGTAATAATAACCGGGAATAAACGAGAGAAGCGTAATGCGTGTAGATAAAATAAAGTTATAACGAATTATATAATAATTTATTTTATGCATACAATTAGTATTATGTATTTTAAAATATTTTAAAATATATTATATATATAATTATATAATAATTTAATTAGTATATCAGTATGTTATTTTATGTTGATTCTTACAATCGCGTACATGAAGAAAACCATGTAGTACTGAATTTTTAATAAACATTTTGAAGCTCAGTCTCATATTTGGTCGCGTGACGTTACGATGTAAAACGCGAAGTTTAATATTATATTACGTGATTATCTACACATTATCGTAAAGCTTATTTTTTTAACTACATGTGTTATCTTTCTTCTTTCTCTCTGTGAGGTGAGAATAGATATTAATTTTATTTCAAGCGCAAAAATGTGGAAGCGCATTTGGCCGAAAGAATAGAATTCTTGATTAATCAACGACTTAAACGTAAGTTTATGCTCGATTTTTTTTACGAATAGGTCCCGATGTCGATTGGATCGTGGCGGGAAGCGGCTCGGTTTCACCTGGCACCGGTCGTACTAGAGGTCAGATCATCGCCACATCTAGATCGGCGCAAGGAAGAGCATCCCGGTAATATTTCGGAGGCCTATTCGATATTTGATTGATGCAAAAGTGTGATATATATTAGATGTAAGATCACTGACATATTACATTGTTTCTTTTAGGAACGAAAGCACGAACAATCGCGAAAACTCGTGGATGGAAAGACCGAATCTCGTTGCGCTTGGTGTCGGTTTGCAATCTAAGACCGAACAATCGACCGCCTGGCAGATATTGCCTTCGCAAACTAACGTAAGATGACCTACATTTTCCATTTTATCTCTTCATAAATCTTATGAGTTTTATGATTCTTTCACATAAGAATATATCGTTAATAAAGATGGATGCATATTATTGTAATAACGAAAAAGATAACAACAAGTGATAAATATATGTTGCGACTACATTTTTTTAATGTTCGTAATTTTATGAATTAACTTTTTAGATAAAAACAATTTTATATTACAAGAGAGTTCTATAATATGCGGATCTGCGCTTACGTAAAGAATACGTATAATATTATAGATTGATTCTAATAAATTATAATAGATTGATGAAAAAATTATTAATGACTTTTGGTATTAACGGTATTACTTTCATAAAGTGTTATCGATTTCTCGATACATACACAGTGTTTACATATGCCAATTTTTTCCGATGTCATTATTCGTTGGGATATTGAGTTTTGCAATGCAAATGCTGAAATATCAAACATTTAATAAAGTAGGAAGCAAGAAGGGGAAAAAGTGCGATACATCTTTTCCATCGAGTTTCATTTTGCATATCTTCGCGCAACCCCTTTATAATTATTCCTCGTCAAGTGTGAATTGAATAAGGAGCTTTAAACACGAAAGAGAAACATTGTACTCTTTGCGTGTTATTCAATAACATAATATCTTCACAATTTATATTTGCATATCAGTTAATGTGGTCAACAAAAAACGTTTAATATAGATTATTAGATATCTTATAAGGTCATTGATAAAAGTATTTTGTGATAAAAAAATATAAAATGTCCAGTATTTTTAACATTTTACGACAACACGTTCGTTTGTTTCTTAAATCAATTCCGATGGTATGTACATACGTCACAGTAAGACACAATATATTGTCATAATAATAGGTTATTATATAAATTTTCCATTCAATTTTTTTATACATAAGAATCCATACTTCAAGATAGAAAATTTAGTAACGCAATTATGTCGCGTTGAAATATCGGCTCGTGGAAATGTGTCTGTCGGAACCGGCGAGGGTTAGAATATCGCCGCGATTTATCGCAAGCTCGATGTCACATTTAAGTATTTTCGATTTTGTTACAGGACGACAATAAAAATGAGATAAAAGGCTCGAACGGACGGAACATCAATGCAGGTAAATGCGATCTTTCCCAAATCTAATTTCAATTAATTACTTTGATTACGCTTTTCGTGATGCAGCTTTGAATAATAACTTAATTTTCCAGGAGCGTTCTCAAATATCAGTTTAAGATTAGAAGAGCTGAACCAGTACGATTTTCAAACAGATGCTAAAAATCACAGGGAGATTTCCGACAATAATTTTGAGCAGAAAGGACGAAATCGTAAAAACGTTAATGAAGTTGCTAAAGAAAAGGTAAGATACTCTTATAATTGTATAAAAAATGCAGAAAATAAGGAAATTTTATTTTATATTTTTTATGTAGAATTATTATATCTTTCCGTTTGTATCACTAGTTGTAAAACACACCCTGTATATAAGAAATTATATACAGTACAATATAATAAATTATTTTTTACTATATTATGTTTATAAAACTATAATGCGATATATTATTAATAAAATAAAATGATTAATAAAATTAATTAATTCCAATATATGCAAAATATGTGTTTTCAGGAAAGCACTGTTCTCCGAGGAGAATCTAAGATTCCGATATTATTACCGACACGCGAGCGGCCTAAAATAACTTCTCAAAATCGTGACAAATCCATCAATCTGGAATACGTCAATTCTAATTCGCGAAAGCAAACGAAGGATGCGTTGGACAGCAATAGCAATCGGATAAATTCACGACAGGAAAATATTCGGTAAGCATCATTATTATGTTAATATGGCAATATTGCGACAACCCGCATTTCGAATTAAATTAACACTCGTACATTAATATTGCACGCAGATCGTACGCGGCTGCGTATCAACGACGAAAACGTCTTCAACAAGAAGCCAGTCAGATTTCAAATCAGACATTCGATTCGCATTTTGGCGGCTATCGTTCATCTTTTTACGCAAAAACTTCGGGAACAACAAATAAAGAATATAACGTAAGTTATTTCAAATTTTTCCTTCTGTAAAAAAGATAATACAAAAAAAAATTACGAAAGCAGAACAAAAGATTTTTCACATATTAAATATTCAATTTTTAATCAAATTTAAAAAACATCATAAATTAAATATTAAAAATTATAAATTTCAATATAAAAATATAAAATTTAATATAAAAATACAATATAAAATTTTAATATAAAATTATAAAAAAAAGATTAAAAGTAAAAAGACGAGTGTATCTTTGAAAAAATAGATTCAGACTACATTTATTTATCTCTAAATTTTTTGCAGAGCGTTGCGGGAAATAGGGAAACGATTTCAAATAATAATTCGCATAATTACGGCAGATTTGTAAATGAAGATTTTACGGATAAGAACGAAAATTTGAATCACACAGGAGGACGTAAACGATTATCCAGAAACATGCAGCAACAGACGCTTGTCGAAATGTAAGTCTCCGATTCAACAGCCTTCTCCGATCGTTAGAATTCTTTTTAGCATGATTGATTTTTATTTGTACAGGTATAGTTCTATTCATGAGCGACAGAGAAAGCTTATGGACAGAACTGTGTATCGACGATTACAAACTGCTCCGAATCCATTGACTTGCGTGTATCACGAATCTGACCATCAGGAGTCAAAAGTTTCTGCGGATAACGATAGAAACACGATATATCAGGTAAGATAAATAAATAATTAAATTGTTTCATTGCTTTATCTTTTCTAATTAAAGACAACGATTGTATGTCTAATTTTCTAATAATAATCTCACCAAAAAAAGAGTCCTATCGATATTTAGATAATTTAATTTTAATTTAATTAGTCTTTTGAGTTGATAAATTTGAAGAATTTTCATATTTATGACGATTTATTGTATATTAATTTATATTTATATATTTAATAATTTATATAAATCATGTCGCAGTCAAAGGATGCATCGGAAGCGGCGAAGCAGAAAACCGAGGTGGATTCGTCGGATTCACAGGAGAACGAGCGATGTTCTCCTGTGGAGAACACCAATCCTCATCGCCGCAGACTACGGTCGTTATCACCTTCGCAGCTTCATCGATCGCGACAGTTTGTCAAACTGGCTTCCAGCAGATTTCACACCGCGTCGATGTACGACATGTAAGTCTCTCAAAATTAAAGTTTACGTTCTCGAAATAAAATCACGCCGACAAGCCATCGGGCGGACCGACTTGAATTTTTTTTTTATTTTGAACTCTCGAGAGCACACCATTCCAGACAGGATCGATTCTGTCCTAAAATAACTGCGAGCAAGATGCCCGGATTATCGATCACCGACTGAAATGATATGCGTATAATAATAAACGTCGCCCTCCAGACCTCGCATTTTTCGTATTTCAAATTCCATCTAGAAGAACAGATCTTAAATGTCAGACTGCGCAATTTGTGATGATTTCTTTTCATTCGAACAGAAAAAAAAATTACGCTTAGAATCCTGTTAATTACAAAAATATTACATGAATGTTCGAGATAATAGCTAAGGCTGTAACGGCTCTGCGCAAGGTGCGCGACCTGGTATTTTATTTAATCTCGATCTATTCACGTGACACGTGACACACATTATTTCTTAACACACTTAACACGACGCGTGGTAAGATCCAAATCGCCGATAGACGATGAATTATTTCAGGTCGGCGAAAATCGCATGTCGACGATTTTTCGAGTCGATAAACTCCGATCAACTTTTTAAATTTATAAACCCCTTCTTCCGAGATCGCGAGTTAATCGCGACTTAATATTTAATGGACGTTCGTATATAAGTCGGTCACTGTATCACGAGCGAATAATTTTAACCGTTCAAATTTACCGGTCGATAAAATTAAAGGAAGAAAGAAAACGTCTCGACCGCGCGCGAAGGGAAAACGCGCGTGCGACACGATAGAAAAAAATTTCGAAAGAGAGAAAGAGAGAGAAATTTTCTTTCGCACGGAAATTATGTGACTCGACATTTTTATAATACTCGAGTGCACTATGGCATTAACAACGTGCTATATGCACAGTGTGTGCACATCATGCGGGACTGTTGTAGATTGTCGAAACGCTTTACCGCGCGCTATCGTCTGTTCGCCTCCTCGTTGAATATTTTATGTTTAGGTGGGTTAGCACGCAGCGGCTGATCGCTATTCAATATTGCCTACCCCAAGATATTTCATGTTTTTATATAAACATCAACTAAACTCGTACTTTATACGTATTGTGTGTGAAATTTTTTTAAATAGATTTATCTTTAATCTCGCGCGTATATCGTGAATTTTTTCATAGAATTTTCCAATATTAATTTTGCTAAAACTTTTACCATATACTTTCTTCAAATTTTAATAAAAAAAAAAGCAAGAAAATTTCTTGGAATATTGATTCTACACGTGACTCATTTACTCTTTCTTTTGAAATAAGAAGAATTGTATGACGACGATGTATGAGACAATCGGGAATTTTGCATGCAGGCAATTGAAATTAATTTTCGCCGAAAGAAGGGTTAATTATGGGTTAATAATAACCTCGCTATTCTCAGATTTAGATAAGATTTAAATTTAAATTTAGAAACCTAGATAACTGTATAATTACATACAAAATTATAAAACAAAAATTTAGTCTAAATTCCAAGAGTTGTAAAGAAAAACGTCAAAAACGCGCGGTTAACACCTGCTTCAACCTTCTTTAACCGCATTTCACCCGGATCGCATGACTCGGTCTGGCAGCTTTTTCTTAACGTGACCGCGCGAGGGGAAAAGTGAGTTACGGTCAGTCTAGCTTGTAGTCTTGCAAAAGAAAAGCAGACGGTTTGTAAAAGTGGTATCCAAGTGTAAAATAAAAGAAAGCGAAAAAAGGCCTCATTATATTTTTAATCCATAAAACTGATTTAGTTTAATCACTTACGTTCGTTATATTTATATTTCAATGTTTTTATTTTTTCATTCTTTACATTTAAATATTTTTAATTAAATTTTTACGTGTTTTTTTCCAAAAGGAAACCTATATTTTAAATTCAAGAGCATACAGCTTAAATGTATGCATTTCTTTATCTTCTCCTCTATGGTTAAATAAATCAGACTAAAGTAAGTGCGAGGAAAGGAGAGTTTGTAAAAGTGGTATCCGAGTGTAAAATAAAAAAAAAGAGAAAAAAGATCTCGTTATATTTTTGATCCATAAAACTGGACGTTTAGTTTAACCAGTTATTTTCGTTATATTTATATTTTAATACTTTTTCATTCTTCACATTTAAATATTTTTAATTATATTTTTCTTGGAAAAAAGAAAATACATTTTAAATTCTTAGAACGCTCATAGTTTAAAATCCATTTTTTATTTCTTCTATGGTTAAATAAATTGGACTGTAAAGAACGAGGAAAGGAAGCGGTTTGTAAAAGTGATATTCGAGTGTAAAATTAAAAAAAGATCTCATTATATAATATTTTTGACCTACAAAAAATTGGACGTTTAGTTTAACCAGTTATTTTCGTTATATTTATATTTCAATACTTTTTCATTCTTTACATTTAAATATTTTTAATTGTATTTTTCGTGAAAAAAAAGAAAAAACATTTTAAATTCATAGAACGCTCATAGTTTAAAATCCATTTTTTATCTTCTTCTCTATGGTTAAATAAATTGAACTGTAAAGAGCGAGGAAAGGAGAGTTTGTAAAAGTGATATCCGAGTGTAAAATAAAAAAAAGAGAAAAAAGATCTCATTATATTTTTGATCCATAAAACTAGACATTTAGTTTAACCAGTTACTTTCGTTACATTTATATTTCAATACTTTTTCATTCTTCACATTTAAATATTTTTAATTATATTTTACATGTTTTCTTGAAAAAAAAATACATTTGAAATTCATAGAACGCTCATAGCTTAAATTTATGCATTTTTTTATCTCCTCCTCTATAGTTAAATAAACCGGACTATAAAGAGTACGCGAGGAATCGCCGGAAGGGTTGGGGGGCAGGAGGAAACGAGCGGACACGACGTCGGGGGTGACGTGGGGGTGGCGGCAGCAGCGGTCAGCGTCGGGACGCTCGTCGTCTCTACTACGTGCACAGTCGTGCGTACGTCGTCGATTGTCGAGCGTGCCGTGTCCTTCGTACGCGATATTATGCGTTCTCGGATATCACATTCCCGTCACTCGTCAGTTTTATCATTTCTCCTCGCCTTCCGCAAAATATTTGCATACGTCGCGCGAAATAATTAAACATATGACGATCATGTGTGCGCACGTGTGTCGTCAACCTCTGTCATTTAAATCGGATTTCAATCGCAGCTCAAAGTGCACCGTGTGTGTATATCCACGACGTACACGTGGATTATTCTTATTACGCAAGCAACTCGCCCTTGAAAAGTCGAGTTCTTCTAGGGATGGTAGCGCGATGAGTATTAAAATCTCGATCGAATCGTCTGGTTCGTAGGATAATTGCAAATTCGATCGTGTGAAAATGTATGCAGCGATTTAATCGACTCCGCAAATGTTAAGGTTGTGAAAAAGTAGCATCCATGCAAGTAAAATAGAATAAAAAAGTTAAAACAAAGAAGAAGAATGATAACAAATGCATATGGATAAATAATGTAAAATAGACAGAAGCGAGAATTGATAAAAATATGTCGTTTGTACCTCGGAATACGAGTTTCTTGGACGTCTAATCGATAATTAATCGCTGGCACGATCTAACGCGAGTTCCTGCGTCCTGCGGTTCGAATTATTCCGGCGCATAAATTTCGCATATATTTCGCGACGCATAAAGCTAGTGTTTGACATTAGTATGAATTGATTCTCTGCAACTCGCGCGCTTATATTTCTTCTTTAACGATTTGAAAAAGAGTCGAGACGTCGCGATTTAACCTTTCCTATCACACATGCAACGCGCTACCATCTCGTTATTGCATACGTACACAATATTAACTATTAAAAAATTAAATACAAAGTGAAAAATGGCTCAGAAATTGAGAAATAAAATTAGAAAATTATTAAAGCACATGAAAATCATTAAAAGTCAATTGATTAATAACAGAAACGACCTTTCTTCACGTGCGAGGGAGCGGATAGTCTCACACGACATGATCCGCGAACAATGGATTATCTTAAGTGAATAAGTACAAAATACGATAGAGATAGGCGGTGCGACAAGTCGCTCGAATTATGAAGCCCCGCTCGCTGACAATCAGCTGATCGATTTCGACAAAAATCTTCGAACGGGATCGTTGACGGAGGAAGGATGATCCTCAAGTTTTGCGCATGGCCAAGCAAGCTGAAGGAGGAGCACAAGCTCGCGAACGCCGTTCTTCATTGCTGTCCGTGCGTTTTCCGATGCAGGAAATCGGTCGGCGTCGATAACGACGACGACGAGGACGATGTCGCGTCTGTCTCAACTGTCATCACCACCGCGACCACGCCAGTCATCGCCTTGAGGCTGAATCGAAACAGCGACACGGTGTACGTTCGACGACAGATTGAGACGTTACTTCGACATATTTGTGGGGAGAAAAATAAAGATAGAGCGTATATGTAATTCGTAGAAAATATAAAATAATATTATTTTGAAAAATGATGAAAAAAAACCTACTGTTGCAAAAGATGACGCTTTTCGAATTTTTATTGAGAAAAGATAGACTTGAGTAAATTAAAAAGAGAGATAATGTGATTTACCAAAATGACTTTTAATATTGGGAAACCACTTACAAGCTATTAAGGTAATGTCTCGTACAAATTTTTAAGGAAGGTCGATTTTAGCTCGATCAAAAAGGCCGACAGATCGAGGCCAATAGGTGTGGATAACATCCGATAGAATTTAATACATTCAAGTATATAAGAACACAGGTTGGCCTTCTTCGTCAATCGTGACACGCGTGTTATTTTATTTACTACATCGCCTGATTCGTAATTCCGATACTGACGCGCGATATATATATATATATATATATATATATATATATATATATATATATATATTCAGCTTATGTAAAAATACTACTTTGTGCGATCGTGCGCAAGACATTCTTACTGAAATATTAATATGTCCGTAGAACGCGAATCTACGATTGCGTAGAAACTTTCGAGTCGATTTCTACTTATAATTTTTTTTTGCAGCGATAAAGCGGTAAACGAGGAGGAGTACAATGCACGCAATAAACGTCACTTATCACCCGATGCGAAGAACTATCACGTGCAAAATTCGAACAAGGAGGAATCCCGATACCAAGGTATGTTCTAGTCCTATTCTTCCCAAGAGCATTTATTGCAACACAAAACACACTGATTTTTGTTTCCATTTTTTAAATCAGACTCTCTTTCTTTTAATATATACTGATTGCGATGAAAAAAAAATAAATTCAATTCTTCGGTGTTAACTTTTACGCGATACTTGATAAAAAATATGACACTGGTGGGTTGACGATTAGAAGTTGCACTTGACTAAAGGTAGATTCAAAGGGGGATTTCAACGTTACTTGATGGAGATACTAAATGATAATGCGATGGGAAATAAACTTCCGAATGAAGCTTTCGGCACGCGCATAGCTGAGAATATGGAAATGGAACGAGAGGTTCTTCACCTCGTCGTGCATACATATAGAGAGCTTTCGTTAGACTTAGCCGGTGATCAATATTCCGCTGGTCAAGTCTAAGGTACGATCGAACGCGCGCGTTGCCTCATACGAAAAGTCAGATCGATACATCTATCCGCCGAATTATATTCATATTTGGAAATTAATTTTTATTATATGAATTCGTAAAATATTCCTCTCGTGAGTACACGACACGGGAAAGGGAGTAAAGTTTTTTTTTTTTTTTATTTAAAAGAGAGCAAGAATATAGTACGAATTTTTTGTAAAAAAAGGAAACAATTTTTTCTACTTAAAAATTAATTAACATAAATTATACTTATGTAAAAAGTTTGATTATTTTTCCATCAGTTTAGGAGGCTAAAAATGTTACTAATCGCATTTACAGCGACTCAGAAAATACAAGATTATGTTATATAATTTATATTTTTATGCAAAAAACGGCCCTTTTGTAGGTATTTTCTCTCTTAAGTTTATGAAAGAACCAAACGTCCTCAATATCTTGTAACAAGCTCCGAAAAGCTATAATGCCTCTGAATTGTCAGAGTTTCTACGTTCCTTCTCAGTCAACGAACGTGTACGCGACCGTCCCAAAAGCGCGAGCAGCTCGTCGTCGGACGTTTCCAGGGGTGATCGACGAGAAGTCGACAAAAATCAGGATTCTGCGGTGCTGCGGGATTACAACGGCAACAGCGACAACAGCAGATCGTCGACTCCAAGTCGAAGTCAGGATGACGACCCAGCGTTCGACGTTATTACGACTAATCGTCAGAGCGTTCGCGACGACAGCGACTCCTTTTTCGTAAGAAATGTCTTTCCAAATTATCGCCTTTGTCAGTATTTTTTTGACTGACAGCGCGTCAACGAATCCCCAATAACAAATATGCTATCAGCAAATACATAATTTTCACACATACAGGGTGACTCACCATCGACGAAGATTAATAATTCGATAATAGATTTTTTCGCATATTTGGAGTCGGTACTTCCTCAACAATTTAACGATCGACGTCCGTCACTTGACGCGACATTTTATTTTTCAACATTAAATATCACGGTAATTAAATGTCAAATTAGAATTCCGCTGAAAGTCTACTTGAAAAATTGATTGAAAATTGATATAGACATCTGTTTAATAGGTATTTCTTTTTTTAAATTTTGTTTTTTATTTTTTTCTTAATTTCTTTATTATGTAAGTTTTATGCTAAAGAAAAAAATATTATTACTGTATGTTAAAAAATATACATAATATTTAATATGCGGATAGTTAGACTTTTTGCTTATTGAATCAAATGATATTATTTACTAGATATTTTTTCTTCAAATATTTCTATATAACACGGATAATCCGGATAATTTTCTTGAATAATTTCAGACGCCGTTGGACATCAACAAAGTGGAATACCCAATCGAGATGTCAAACGTACCAGACGAGGTGACGAAGGAATGGAACGAGGATGACGCGAAGCCAACGAGTCGAATGGGATCGATTTCGAGACACTCGACTCACGAAGAGCTAATCGAAAACGAAAATCGCAGTGGAAGCGCAGAGAGCAATTGCAGCCTGCAGCCGGAAGACGTTAGATCGAGCGCGAGAAGAAGATCCATCGTATCCGTGATCCCGAACGAACGCATTCTATCCTTTGAGGATCCAAAGCTAATCAAGGAATCGTTGCAATCGAAGGCCCCGAGTCCTAAAAAATCGGAATCATCACTGTACCGGACGCCCGAGAATCACAGCATCGATAACTCGCCAATCTCCGACTCACCGTCCAAACGGAACTCTCGCAGCGGTTCGCGCAACTTGGTTAGTAGATAGTGATACCTAGAAAAATTGATAAAATTCGTCAATACGTTTCTATCATGGATTTAATAATAATTTATATTTATTTAATTTATATTTAATTTATATTTAAAAATTGCACAATAAAAATTGGCGTTTTGTAAGGTTTGTAAATTTATTTTGCTTCTTATAAATTATTAAATTTATTTTACAATTATTAAATATACTTTAATTATTAATTTGTAAAATTTTATTTTATAAATTAATAAGTAAATTAATAATTAATTTTAAAATTGTATTCTATAAATTATTAATTTTATTAAATTTACTTGTGATAAGAGATGTAGATTAGTGTAACATTTAATCATTGGTTGGATATCAGGCCGAGAATCCCAAGGATTTCAGCGAGGAGAGAATAATCGCTTCCATAGTGCCTGACGAGGATGCTTCCATTCAATCGTTGGACACCATCACTCGCCCACCCATAGACATCAGTATGACTGATGATTCACCGGCGATCATCATCGCGTCGAGGCCTCATTCTCACGAAATTGCCGAGAATCTCGAGAACTCGCATAAGATTCACATACAGGAGGTAAGAAATCATACGTGTGACTTCTTGCTAAGAAAAGATTAACCGACTATAATTTACGTAATTACGGTTTCAGTCCACGGAAGAAGAGTCCAGCGTGAACGACACCTTGGAGGACAGACAAAGTAAAGACAGCACGAGCGAAACGAATACCGAACCGGGAATATTGAAGATCGAGGTACAGTTTATGAAAAAAATATATTTTCCTTTTGTTTAGACGTGTAATAAAATTCTTTTTATTAATGTAAAACAAATAAATCTTTAATGATAAACTTGCGAAAAAACGATATAAGTTATTATAACATATGATGTTTGTTAAATCTTTCGACAGTCCGAATCTGTGGAAGCTATCGAGTCGCGTAGGAGAATCGCCTCAAAAGTACCGATACGTGGCACCAGTAGATATCGAACTTCTTCCACTAAAAGAGCTTCTCCAGTCGAGAAGCCCTCGGAAAAATCCAAACGGATGATGCAACAATGCTTTGCACAACTCGAGAATAAAGATTGGTAGGTGTTAGTCTTGTGAAAGCATTAGTTACTATTAGGAGTGATTTAGTTTTGAGAATATTTTTCTCAAAAACTCATTTATGTAAACAAGATAATGAATGAATACATTAATTGAAATATTTTCCTTCGTCTTCTATGACTTTTTTCAATTTTTTTCCGGCAAGAGATGGATTCGAAATTATGAAAATGTGTATTCTCTCTATTTTATTATAATTTCAAAGAAGTGCAAAAAGTTGAAAATTGGATCAACTCCAAAAAGAGTCTCTTTATCGTCGTAGAATCCATGGGAAAGTCATAGAAAACGAAATATTTAAATTAATGTATTCGTTTATTATTTTGTTTAAATAAATCAATTTTTGAGAAAAAAATCCCTCAAAATTAAATCACACTCCTAATAAAATACGATAAATATTCTACATACACGCATGTTCTATATAAATATATATTTCAGGGAAATAACGATGAAGGGCCTGAAAAGCCTGTCTCAGATCTCGAAACAGCATCCGGAGTGTCTGGACACGTGTGCAGCTGGAACAATAGGCAGGCTTCTAGGTCGGCACATAAAAAATCTTCGTTCGCAAGTGGCACGTGCCGCGTGTCTCGCTGCCAGCGATGTCTTCAGCTCGCAAATTCGGGGCATCGATCAGGTAGATATGTCATGACAGCGTACATGAGAATAAATAATAATGTCTTAACTAGTGATAAAGAATTCAATTACATTCCTAAACACACATGTCGCGATCTATTAATACATTGGATACTCATTAATCAATATATTGACCTCCAATCAATATATTGGCCATCGATCGACGAATTCATTGCATTGTATTGGATTATATGTATATATGTATATATATTATTTTGATATATCACTTTTGTAGTCTTATTTGATATGTACCATTTTTGTCTATCTTTTTTTACAGGATCTGGACGATATAGCTGGACCGTTACTTCAAAGAACGGCCGATACGAATCGATTTCTTCGAGCAGATAGCAACGCAGCCCTGGATCAGATGGTGCAGCATCTTCCGCCTCATAAAACCATCAGTATCGTACTTCGGGGAGCGAGGTAAATTTAAACTTTTAAATTGCTAGAACATAAACCTTCTTATTCTTTATATTCTCACATTGTTCTCTGATTATGTTTTATTTCCTGATTATTCTGTTGCAGTCACCAAAACGCTATTGTACGCGCAGCAACCGCTCGATTGCTATCCGACATCACCGATCGCATCGGACCAGATCACATTATGATTTTACCACGTGACGTAAAAGATAAGCTGCTAAACACAGGCGCGAAATTGTTAATGGATGGAAATCTAGACGCCAGGTAAATCGACCATTCACTTTTTATCATTCTTTTATTCTCACATCTAAAATGATTATTCCTAATAATTACAATCTATATCTATCGGTAAATTTGATAAATGTGAATTTTTAGAAATCATGCGAAAAAAATGTTTCGATGCCTGACCCGCTGCGAGGGATTTCGAAAAGCGTTGACGGATGCAGTGCCCGAAACGACATTGAGACATATCGACAAAACCATGAAAACCTTGTAACCCCAATCGTTCCGTTTGATTAAATCTGCGTAATGTTATTTAGCCCTTTGCCCCGTTGTCCCATCATTAAACAAACTATCCCAGAAGACTGTTTTATTACGCAGAAACATTTTAATGATTCGTTTTAAAAACCGATTTAAAGGGCAAGAATTTTCTACGTCGTATACCGAGACAAGCAAGCAGCCATTTTCTCTCCCCTGCTCCCCTCTGTATATTTTTCTTCTGAAAATTAAATAGAGCAAAATAATGTGATTTTAGTGACTAATGACAGGAAAAACGAAAGAGAAAACTCGAGAGAGTTCAGTTCGACTTTCTCTCATCAACTTGAAGTTTTGATACTTGTAATTTTAATATATACGCATGTATATTAGTTTTTTATATGATTGTATAAAGGATGTGCACTTTGGTATAAGTGTGTTTGGAGAACTGTAGTGCCTTCGTATTGGTGATTGTTGAAATTCCGCGGTTTTCGCAATTTTAGCTCAATTTTAGCGCTCGTGACGTAAATTGTATCGAAGAAAAGAAAGAAACATTTTTGTCTCATTGTTGTCTTCACCAACTCTACATTAACGAGTTGCAGGAAGAGAAAATATCAAATATTTATCTGAAGAAAAGAGACTATTGCGGATATAGCAATAAATTTGTTTCGGAATCGACGATGCTTTCGATGTAAGTCGAAAGTTTAAATTCGTTAGTTCGATATCATAATTGTTTGTAAATCCAATTGTGTAACTTTCTAATATATAATATAATATACTCTAAACGCTACAAAAGAAAAAGTATCGACAAATGTTTATAAATTTTTACGGAATAAATATCAAGTGCTATAAGACTAGAATTTGTTTATGAGAATGATTATTGAATATTATTTGAGACTTCTTCTCTCTCTCTCTCTCTCTCTCTCTCTCTCTCTTCTGTGATTTGTAAACCATCCATTAGAATTGTATATCAGAGAAATCATTTATATGTGCATTATATATAAAATATAATTTATACGCATACACACACACACACACACACACACACACATAACTGCTTGTTATTCATTGAGAGAAGGTACACATACGTATACTATTGATAAATAAAATTAATATTGTTATATCGTATAATAGTCTAGTTATTCGCAATAAACTTTGGAAAGATATTCATTATCATGCTTCACAGAAAATTCACTTCTCTTTCGACTTGAAGTTTCTTTCGAAGTACAATAAAACAATTAAAAGTAAACTCGCAATTATCGTTTCTATCATTATTGAAGAGCAGGCTGTGTGAAAGCTATTTATTACATTCTTTTGTAAAAAGTTTTTTATCTTGAATTATTAATATTTCATTCAAAGTTGGCGAAACTAACAACAATATAATTTCCAATGGAACAATCTTCGGTTCAAGACGAATCAATTAAAGCATCGAAGGAACAAAGTGTCAAAATTATTATAAAATCCATTGAAAATATCGTAAGTTTTTTTCCAGCTATTTTCTAAATATAAAAATATCTTACTTATAAAAATGTCTTTTCTACGAAATGCATAGACTGTGAAAGAAGAAGCCGGCATATCGTTTGTCGTGATACACAAAGACATAGTGTTGGGAGAAAGTATTCCCTTTTTTATCGATTCGGGTTTCAAGGAAGCGCCGCAAGTTTACGATGTCAATTTCGCCGTTGAACTTTCATTTATAGTTAATGATCGCGATAGCATGAATTCAGTCGTATCAACTCCGATCTTAAGTAAAATAAAAATTTTATAATAACCTACATGCAATATAAATAAATAAATCATTTTATAATATTCTATCAAAAAGAGAAAGAGTATATGAATATAATAATTTTTTTAATTACAATTATAATATATGTAATTATTATTAACAGTAAAGGTAATGTGCGAGACTCAACGCTCGATTAATTCCGTCAAATCAAATGCGGATTCAAGGACAAAGGCAACAGTAACTACTCCGAAAGAGACGTTAACGTCATCAAATGTAATTGGTTTCTGCAATCTTGATCTGATACAAGTATTATTAGGTAATGATTTCTGCGAAAAATAGAAAAATAAAATTAAAATACATTTATAATATTTCTTATATAACTTGATGTGCCATCACAGGTGAAAAATCGCTTACTGAAAGATTAATAGTACAAACAGCGCATTATTCGCTCGATGGTAATGCGGTCTCGTGGCAAAATCTTCCTATAATAAACACGATAATAATGTATGACGGTGAAGATATATTTCCTCCGAAAGAAAAAATTAATTTCCTGAGTATAACAATAGAAAGTATTTACAATCCGCCAGTCTTTTTTGTCGAAAATGCAGAATACAAAGCGGGCACGATAATATATATTGACGACGAGGTAATTAAAGAATAATTATGTATAGTGAAAAAAATATTAAAAGCGCGATAATAGAAAGATAACAAAAAGCAAAATGTGTTAAAAATTAATCAATTTCAAAAATATATACATATTAAAAATAGACCAATTTTTTCAAAAATCTAGATTGAGAAAAAAACACAATATTTTAATAAAATTCTTATATTTTTCGTTCTTATATTTCTGGTATTTTTTAATATAAATAAAATAAATAAAAAATATAAGCTCTTAGAAATATAAAAATAACTTAAATTGTTGGAGAGTAAGAGCAAAACGTTGTTAATAGTGTGCAAGTATTTATTTTATGTAACAATTAATTTATTATAAAATCGTATGTTTCGATCAACTTTATGACCTCAGCGTAGTACGAAATAATTAAGAAATTGACAAGGTTTCTGAACAATATAATTATCCATTAATTTGTCAAAACATGAGAACAGCAAAAAGTTATATAAGTGTTTCGGAAAATGGACAAACATCGTTCTGTAGTCAATCGGTTAAAAATAGACTTGAAGTCAGATTAAAAGAAATTGCTGAGTTGATGTGTTCTTCTTTTGGTTGATAAGCCAAGAAATGACACATAAGTTGATTCGTCAAATTAAAATTAAAGATTGGAAACCTATTATTAGAATAAGTAAAAATCAATTCACAATTTCATCATTAAAAATTTTTTTTTAAAAAAGGCAATGTATTAAACTCTAACTTACATATATTTTGTCCGCGAATGTTTAACAAAAAATGTCTGACACGTTGAGATGTTAACGATGAACTGATCTTATTATGATGGAAAGAGAGTCGACATTAATATCATTAAATTCATAAACAAAAACAATCAAAGGCTTTCAGATTATTTATATTTTTGGTAATTTATCTATAATATGTAGAGTTTAGGCATTCTGTGTCTGTTTGCAAATTTATACTGTTTGTTTGTCTTTTAATGAATATCTGAAGTCGATCTTTTATTGTAAAACTTCTCTCTGTCTAAAATTTTAACACCTTCTCAATCAAAATTATGATTATAATCTAATCTATGAGTGGTAATGACCGAGTTATTTTTATTATTCAATATGTTAGATTTATGTTTAGAAATTCTTGTTTTTAGTTTCCTGCTAGTTTGCCTCACGTAAGAAGCTGTGCAATTTTTACAATTAATTTTATAAACCAAATTTAATCGAGAGAATGGATGTACAGGGTCTTTGTGTACCTTGATAAAATTATTTAATTTATGCATGCTATAATATGATAATGTGACGTTAACATTCTTTACGACATTGTTGAATTGTTCAGCAATTCTACGAATGTATGGTATTATGAAATATGAGGTGCTTTTATTTTTGTCGGTTTTTTAAAATTTTCTAAAGAGAATTTGATTGTTAGTAATTAGAGCTTTGAGTCTTTCAAAAATTTTAACCGACTGACTACAGAACGATGTTTGACATTTTCCGAAACACTTATACATATAACTCTTTACTGTTCTCATGTTTTGACAAATTAATGGATAATTATATTGTTCAGAAACCTTGTTAATTTCTCAATTGTTTTGTACTTTTGCGGTGAAGAAGGTCATAACGTTGATCGAAACGTACGATTTTATAATAGATTAATTGTTACATAAAATAAATACTTGCGCATTATTAACAGCGTTTTGCTTTTACTCACCAATAATTTAAGTCAATTTTATATACACATTTTTAAGAGTGTATGTATATATAAAAAACGTTTGATAAGAGAGTGTAATGACGAACGAGCAAATGCATATCGAAATGTAAACGGAAAAGATACGAGGCATATGAGCGGATGATTAGATATGAATAATGCGAATTATTGATTCTAAGAATAAAAACAAAGAAACCAAAGCAAGTTTAATCTGAGATCGCATAACAATATTTCCGGACAACGTTATCATTAACATTCTTGTTTCCGCTCTATTTTATTAAGATTCTATGTGTTAATTGAAAAATATCTACGGAAAAATAATATATAAATATCACAATGTACAAGATTTATCATTTAAATTGCGTCGCAATCGATGTTATTTTATTCCTTAACAAATAAGCATTTCCTTTGACAAAATTCCGGAAATATTGTTTTCAAGATATCTCATTATTTTAATATGCTACTATTATACATTGCATTTCCAGGTTATTTTCTTGACTTTTCATGCAAATAATTCTTTGTGTAAAAATGGTAATAATTCTATTATAGATAAATCTAACATTTACATGTAACAATAAAATGATTAAAGAGAGATTTTTTTATTTATTTGAAACTGAGATTACATAAAATAAATTCTCTTATAGGAGAACAAAGTGTACTTGTCAACTTTAATATAAACAAAATAGATTATATACATAAAATGTCTCTATGTAATGTAAATATTAAATTTTATTATACTGGAGTTATCAAAATTTTTATACGACAAATCATTCATGAAAAAGAATAAAAAAACAGCAAATTATATTGTAATATTACATTGGCTAAAATACATTGTCATATTAAAAAATGAGGTATCTCGAAAACATTGCATTTCCGAAAATTTTTCCAAAGAAAAAAGATGCTTATTTTTTGATAAGAAATGTGGCAATGTCGATTTTGTACTTTATTTTTATATGGGCCAATCTGTATACAATATAGAATAAGAAATATTTAAAATTCGATTTAATCACACACACACACACATTAATTGTTCAAACAGAGAAATTATTTTTTACTACAGATCCCGGAAAATATAATATTCGAAGAAGGTAAATGGACAAAGTATCGCGATGTGGAAAGAACCAAGCAATGGCAGAGCTTATCAAAATTACAGAGTCGTGCCAGATTGTCAAAGTGGAAACTTAGTCGCGATTACGCAAATATAAGAAATACGTTGAACGCAAAATTCGATGTACAGGTACATTTAAAATATTTGGTGCATTTCGCAATTTCATCCAACAAATTAATAATTAAAAGTAGATTAATATGCAATTTACAGAAGAAAGTATGCCAGGATGAGCCCAGGGTCGAGTGGAATTTTATGAATCGTAATGTGATGTACGACGTAGCAATTGAAATAATGCAGAACCATATTATCAAGTATATTTTTTTAATATCTTTTTCATAAGAACCTTAAAACTCCGTATTGAATATCAAAATAATATTTATATTCAAAGATATAAATATTGGCCATTTGAATTTATGATGATCGAGAAAATTACGGAAGAGAACAATATTAGGTCGAAAGAAGAGAGGCTAGCTAAATGTCAACTTTATCAGTGTTACGTTGACTTATCAGAACTGGTTTTTCCGGGAAGTAAGTGCAAGTGAATCTATTTTAAATAATATAATACACTGCTTTTTTCTACATATCTTTATCAACATTACTGTGGCTTAAAATCTCACAAAAGTATAAAAGTTCCTCCTTCTTAAATATTGATATAAAATATCTTCCGCAGTAAAAAGTACTCGTGTAATGGCGCAATTATACGCACACAACATATCCGATATGGCTGTAAAGACTGGTTTAGAAAAAAGTATTTTAGAATCTTGGAATAAAGGCTTGGGACAAGAATCAAAAAAAGTTAGCTAATTTACGTACATGTATGATGTCTAAGAAATTAGAAAGAGAGAGAGGAAAAAATATACAATAAAAAAAATAAAATTTTCTTTAATTAATTTTTTTCAAACAGTCCAATCAGTCGAACGTGGAAATTTCGCAAAGTACTCCATTAATTTCGGAAACCGGTGAACCTGTTTTCGTCATAATCGAAGTCGAGCTTTATCGTCCATTTATTCCCTGTAAACTCGAAACTGATTTCTCAAACTTGTAAGTTACCGATTATGTTTTTCAAAAATATGTCATAAGTAAAATATAATAAATTCTATCTATTTGAATCATATTTTAAAATTATTTCCGTTTAACTGATTTGCTAGAATCGAGAAATTGATGGCACCGAAGATAACTAAACCATATTACGTTTATTCCGGCGAAGTGGCAGAGGAACAGTACGCAGCTTGCATTCGAAAATTAGTGGAGATCATTACAGAGAGTTATAGGGTATTAAATTTCATAAAAAATAATTATCTTACACTAGAAATATTTTATATTATGAATTAAATGTTACATATATCAATGATGTATTTTTCACGGTAGGACTTTTGCGAGGAAAAAAAACAAGAAAAATTGTCCGCTTCGAGAAACCAAGAAAATGCCTCGAATAATTTTGAAACAACAGATAAAATGAAGTATTGCTTCGTTCCCGAAGAAGTGAGATCAATATGTCGGCGAAAATATTAATAAAAATTATTATATTATACGTCCGTGACAATTTTCAGGATGAGTTAACTTGTTTCACGCAATATCTATATAAAACTGGCACATATTTGACTGTACGCAACACTTTAAAGGCAAAAGTGATTTCCTTGCTAGATCAGAAATTCAAAAAAAGCATGAACACAGTACACTCGATCGACAGTCAGGTCCAGAAATTTATTATTTAACCATTTTATAAATATATATAATTATATTTTACATATATATAAAACAATTTTATCGATTATTTTTTTATCATTTTGTTTAAAAAACATTAATGATTAGATTAGATTTATTGTATACGGTTATTTATTATATCGGAAGCAATTTTGCAGCTCTATAAAAATTATCTTTTTAGTCATAAATTCACTCATGAATTTATTAGCAAAAGAATATTTTCTTGCAAATTAAAATTTATATATAGAATTTTGTGGCATCCGTATACACGTATCTCGTCGAACGAATGCACCTGGTCATCAACAAAATCGTCGAAAGCCGTCTTGTGGACGAATCACCGAAAATTACGATATGTAATATATCTGAAAAATTATACTTTTACGCCGAAGAAGCTTACGAGTTGGGTCACATTGACGATGCGAGGCGACATCATCAGACTGTACGTTATTTAATCTTTTATAAAGAGAGATTGTGCATATGTTATCAGTGTTTCGCGTAGATAACATTGAAGTCATCTAGATAAAGATAAGACTTATAATATTTTATCTCAGATAAGCTAAAGATGATTTATTTCAAGTTTATCTAGATAATAGGTAAAATTATAAAGATAATAGATAAAATTAGCTTATCTAGATGATTTTAAAATAACATTGTTTTCAAAAAATATTTATAAGGAAAAAATGAAAACATTATTTATATAATACAAAATATACTAGCAGCATGATGTTAACATCTCGAATCTGACATCATTGAGTTAGTTTTAATAAGTGCTTTGGGATTCTTTAATATGATTAAATTGGATTTTACTTTTGGATCATCTTTGGAAATAAATAATTCTAAGAACCAAACATATTAAAAAATCATAAAATTCTTATTAAGGGCTAACAAGTTCTGATTGCAGAAATATCTTAAATAATTTAAGGCAGATATTGCATTTTTCTATAAGATGTAAATAATATATTCCATTATTATCAAGATAAAAATAAGCATGTTATACATGATCTTTCTCGCAGGCAATTGCGGCAAATAAAAATGATCCCATAGCATGGACAAAATACGCGATATTTCTCTTAAAAATTAATGACACGGACCGTGCAAAAGAATGCTGTCGCGAAGCAATTCTCTTAAATGGACGCAATAAAATTGCGTATGTAAAAATACATAAATATATATTTTGAGCTCATATAAAAAGGAGGACCAGAGATAGATTTGTATAAATAATTTTATATAAACGAAATATAATATAATAATATAATAAATAAATAATATAATCTACAATAAATTAATTTATTGTAGATATTTATTATATTATTATATTTATTATATTTATATAATAATATAATAAATTTCTCCTCGACAGTTTATTGATGTACGGATTAATTCTCGCCAAAGATCGAAACTATCGAGAAGCCGAAATCTTTTTGAAAGCCGTGATCGATTTTTATCCACGATTCGTTGAAGGCTGGGTTATCCTACATCTGCTTTACATTCGCATGGATTATCACCCAGGTATAACAGAAGCCTTATATAAAAAAATTTGCGTTATATGACAAATATATAAATACTTTTTCATTTTTTAAGGAATAGATCTCACATTACGAATAGCAGAAAAATGTATGAAAGACGATGATCCAGAAACGGAGATTTCAGATAAGGATCCTCTCGCTTGGACAATGATCCACTGTCCACGCGTCAATGTGTATATGATAACGGCCACATTTTTAATGAAGTTACATCTTTTCGACGTAATGGGCTTTCCATTTGAAAATTTATCTTTATATAAAAACGTACGACTGCTTTCACACTTTCTATCTGTACAGTTTGCTGATATAGCGCTTACGGAAGAAATGTATCGCTCAAGTAGATCATGTTCATCAAGTAGATCATGTTCATCAAGTAGACCTGTTCATTTACTATATTATCTAGCCGTACAGCATTATTTGTCACATCAATATGAAGATGCTTTGTCGTGTTTAAAAGAAGCCGAATCTATCTACGGACTGGTCTGTTCTATCATTTTTACCTTTTATTCGTTTGCTTTAAAATTTAAAATATCTTAACTGTTAATTTGATTTAAATTTTGCTTCTGTAATTATAGAACTATAGAATAAATCTATTAAATTAATTTAGATAAAGACATAAATAATTTTAAATAAATATATAGATTAATTAATTTAGCTAATATGAAATATTACATGAAATTTATATAACTTGTGAAATGCATATTTAAATTTCTAAAAAAATCTTTTTTTCAGGATTATTCGATAAGCGGGTTAATGGGGCACTGTTACTTTCAAAAGGGCGATTTTGTAGAAGCCATTAGTTGCTACGAATTTTCTAACACGATATACAATCGGCCGGAAGATCTTCATCTCGTGCAGATGAGGTAAATTTGTTTGTCTCTTCATATTACGTAAGATAATTGAAGGAGGAAAAGGCAAAGAGTCAAGTTATTTATAACAACATTACACAATATTAGGATGGGATTGTATTACGAAGATACTGGCGATTACGTACACGCGTTAAAAGTTTTCCTTAACACATGTGAAACATCACCGACGGCGGAAACATGGCTTGGTGCGGGAATCTCTTTTTACGAAGTAAGTTAAAGAAAAATAAAATTATTAATTCAGAAAAATGAACCTCCCTTCTATGACCTTGATCTTGACATATGTTGTCAAGGTCATGATCCAGAATAACTTTTAACCGTCAGGTTTTAATCGTCGGTCGTCGTTTATTAAAAAGTAACAAACAAAAGAGTTTTTATGAATTATATGTAACTTTTAAATTTAAAAAAATTATGTATGTAAATTAAATCACACATAATATTTAAAAATTTAAGATTACTTTTATACATGTATAGAAAATCGTTTATACAAAAAAATCACTATTAGTTATTAGTTGCAGCGATTTGCTGAAGCCGAGGCAGCTTTATCGGAGGCGAATCAAATCGATAATCGTAACGCGACTGTTTGGAAGTATTTATGCCTATTAAACATGTCCTTGCAACGTCATGACGAAGTTGCTCAATGTCGAAGACAGATTGCTCAGGTGAAAAGCTATTAACAATACGAAGCATTGATATTATCGTCGCTGTCTTACATGTGACACGTTATCATTGTCTCGCAGGAGAATACGGCTTTCTCTTTAGAAAAACGGTCCCTCAAACCGCAAAATGGAAAACCAGTCATGCTCTAAATACAATCGCGTAGGGAATATATATAAGCGTCCTCTCTTTAATTTTAAGATTCAATCAGCTGTTCTACGACGATCATGATGAGATTATTGGTGAGTTAAAGTGCGAGATATAGAGTGTCCCGTAATTATAACCGGCGAAGTATATCGAAATTTTTTGCAATTAAAAAATCTGTAGATAGATAAATATAGCGTATTTTTTAATTAATGCAATTAAGTATAAGCTCATACTGTATTTACAATAAAACAATATAAAAGTTTCACATATTTTTCTTGTGCGATTTTCATACTATAATAATTTCACGAAAATTTTACAAAAATAAGTTGATAATGTAAAATAAAAGTTTATATATATATATAAAGTTTTATTTGCGAGAAAAAGTTTATTTTAAAATTTACAAAATTAATAACATATTGACACATTTTTTAAGCTTACATAAGTTTATATTATACATCTTTGAATTCATTTTGTAACAGCAACTGTTAATATATAAATATAAAAATATATTATTTTATTTACTAAAATAATTTTAAATAATTAAAAAAAAAATTACTGAAAAAATACATAAAAGAAACTAAAAAAAACTCTAAAAATATCCAAAGAAATATTATTTTTTCTATTAAAAAATTATATTTCTTTGGATATTTTTAAAGTTTTAATAAAGAAAATATGTATTTTTTTAATAGTCGCGAGATAAATTTGATAATGTAAATAATTGCGATAAATAGAGCATAGAAATTCAAACGAAAAAAAACTTTTATTATATCTCCAATTTTCAAAGTCAATTTTTTCGAAAAATTCAAGCCTTTTATAAAAAAATTTTATTTTATATTTTCAGCTTATTTTTGTTTCTATTATTAATTACAAGACACCTTGTATTTTTATTTTTATTCTCTTAAGCTGCACTTCAATTACGCATTAATACTCGATACGTGCGATAGAATATTGAGTCATAGTCAACTATATTTTCCGTTTGCAGTGTACTATTTTTATACTCAGTCTGCTTCAAATAGCGATATTTACTGCGACAGTTGATTGCGATGAATCAAGAAGTATTACGCAACACATGATTGGAAAAAACGGTAATATCGCAGACAGTGCGGCAATAATGTAATCACACACGAAAGTGCTTTCGTTGCTAAAATAATCCAAAATAATCTTTCAAAGTAAGAAAATATTATTATAGTCTCGATAAAGTATGTTGCTCTTCATTTGTAGATAACGTTCAACGAGTCAAAGTAAAAGTTTTCCGTGGTCCCATGCAGGAAAAAAATGGTGACTTTTTCGCTCCTTGGGGATATTGGATTCAACAGCCCGGCAGATGATATACGATCATTTATTTTTGTTGTATTAATTGTCTTTATTTTTTTCATAATGATATAACGATATTTCTGTCTTCAATGTCTGTATATGTTGTGAATTATATATGTACATCAAAAAATTAATTAATATAAGATACTTTAACTTTCTTTTCTTCATATGATTATGTTAAAGATGATTACGTTAAAAATTATAAAATATTCAATAATTACGTTAAATCACAATATTAGCTTTTTTTTATTAATAATTACTTTTTTAATCAAGGTTCGGGACATAATATTGGGTAGGAATACTGGACAGAAATACTGGATAAAGTACTGGAAAAAATATGTAGAGATAATAAAGGATACAAAAAGAGAAAAAGAAATATTTCTGGTGTTACACCATTTTTATATTTATATCATAATTTTGGCATATACATTATTTGTAAGTTAATGCCATCAGTATTCTGTAAAACAGAAATGCCTTTTATTTTTTGTAAGCTGGATTATTCGGATTCATCTGATTACTATGATTATTCAAATCAGCTTTTGTCCCTGTCCCTGGGTAACCTGCGTGGTGCCCAGGTCCACTTGGGGTATGAGTCGGGTTGCACTGATTTGTGCGATTGGCTTGGCCTTTGGAATCCATCTAAAAAAGAGAAAAAAAAAAATTTTTTTAAATCAGATATATAAATCTTTAATTCTTAACAGATTCAAATCAAGAAAGAAAGAATCAATCTCAATCAAACCAATATAAAAAAATTCGAAGAAAAAAGAACAAAGCCATTAAACATAATTTATTAAAAAATCACACAAGAAATATGTGTGAAAATTTTATACATTGTTTTATTTTAAATATAGTGTGAGCTTATATTTAATTACATTACTTGAGAGATACGCTATATTTATCTATCTACAGATTTTTTTTAATTGAAAAAAATTTGGATAAGATATTAATGTATGTTGCACTACACACTAAAAATAAATAACTAAATTATAACTAAGTAAGAAAAGGAAAGAGAAAGAGCAAGATTATAAAATATATTTTAATATAAAAAAGTATTATGTATTTTTCAATATTAAATTATTAGCTATTATATTATACAATAATATTTTAAATTGTTAATTTAAAGTCACATATTTCTTTTTAATCGTAGAATTTCTAATAGATTTTTTATAAATAATAATTAATTCTTTTTAGCAAATATTCAATAAAATGTTATATATTATTATAATTTTATATATTGCTCTGTTGCTATTACTATTTTGTTTATATCAATTAGTTTTAAATTTATAAGTATAAAGTTACTAATTTTTAGAAATTTAAAACAATTTATGTAAAAATGCTAAAAATTAATAAAGCAAATGTGTATGACTTACTACTTTGCTTTTGGCTGGATGTTGGATGAAGACTTGTACAAAGACAACTGCAGCAAATTTCACTTGACAGTCAAGACCACGTTTGAAGTAGACTTCCAACGAGTTAATAACGCGGTTTATGCTCGTCGCGATATTTATACCATTTTCTATATTGTGAGAGGATTCCCTGGAGTCCCCAATTCCCAGAATTGTAATTAAAAAAGAATGGATTTCCTATTTTTAAAACCAAGCAAGTGATAGAGTTGATCGGGTCTTTAAACGGGGAGTGATGTCCAAGTGTGCACGTTGTCAATTGGTCAATTCAGCACAGAATCTTTTTATTGATTGGTCTAGTAAGTCGTTGCATTGTAAATCGTTGTGTAACGTCAAAGGAGATAGACGTCTTCAAACGTAATGATAAAGTTGGCCAACCTGAGGCTTTATTCTCCAACGTGTTCGCAATATTACATATGCGCATGATTCGAATAGTGAAAATGCGCATACGCGTCTCTGATAGTATTCTTAAACTTTAATTTGTAGTATTCGCAACTAGAAACGTACTCTTCTTGCTTCCTGTCACACTGATTGTGAGTTACATTCCCGGTAAAAAATTTGTTATGTATAATCATATATGATATATGACCATATAAAATTATATAGAAATATATAAAATTTGATATAAGTTATGTATAATTATATATAATAATATATGACTTATTGTATAGTTATATATAATTTTATATTAATGTTGGCTAGATGTCAGTCAACAATAATACAAAATTATGCATACTATACATAACTTATACAGAATTTTATATATTTCTATATACTTTTATATTGTTATATATAATTATATATGAGAAATTTTTTACCGGGGTTGGCAACGTCGGAAAATATATACTTTCCACAAATGTCGGTCAGAAATATTACATATGTAATACATATTGATATAAAAGGTACTGTCATATTTAAATAGAAATTTATATTAATCGATAGAATTAATACATATTAATCGCTTTTTTATATAAATGTTATCTTGTATTGCAGATGGACAGCTTGCATAGAAAAAAGAGAAGTGCAAATATATAACGAATGAGTAAAGAACTTAATAGAACATACATGAATAAGCATCCGGAATTATTAAAAGGAAAATTTATTTTTATTTATTAATTTATTATTATCTTCGGTAAACATACATAAGTACTACCCCAAAAAAATACGATGCGCGCGCAATCTATAAAAACCATAAAAGATAAAATATTATGCATAATTTACACAACAAAAACTCAATTTACTTTCAACAAATTAACATTTACTTATATTTTGTATAACGAGTATATATGAGTATATATGTATGGTGTCTGAAGAAATAATAGTGTTTTCCGTGTTATTAATTGTATTGAGGAACTTTATATTCTATCTGTAATTTGCACATGACTATGTACACTATAAGAAACAGATTATCTATTATCATCAATTCTCCAGATAAATAGAGAATTGATCTAGATGCATTTAAACTTATTACTGTAGTTGAATAAAAAATATCGATAGTAACATCTAACTCGCCGTAAAAAATAAAACTACCTTTTCATGTAGTTTTCTTATATCTGTTTTAAACATTACGTATATTTTAGCTCTTTTTGTGTCGTCTGTTAAGCATTGCATCATTGCTGACATATTATGTACAATATAATGCACTGACACTATATAAGAATAGTTACTAAATGCATTCAGTGACTTGTCGGTGTTTTTATCGAGATAAAGAGCTATTATGGTGATAAATATCAGACCGCCAAAAAGTAACAATTTAAAAAATGCTGCATCAAAATTTACAATTAGAATTACACCTAAATTATCGAAAAGTTAAACAATAGAGCATCAGACAAAATATATTTCAGTCTAAATATCGTTAAAAGCACAATTATGGACTTTAATAATAATAATAATCTACATCTACAACGATAATTACTATAATTTGTTATTATAACTTAAAAATATTAAAGCTATAGTTGCAATATACACATTATTATTATTATTATATAATTGAATCAATTTTTATAATTTTGTGCTCAAAATGTTAAAACATAGTTTTGTAAAAATATTTTTATTCGAGAATATATTTATATTACAATTTATATAACAAATAATTTTATATTATGAAAATAATAAGCTAAATAAGAAAAAAATTAATATTTTGATAAAAATCTTAAAGTAAAAGTAAAAATGTTAGACAATTTATATCAAAGAATGAGAATATATAAATAGTTATAAGTAAGTAATAATATTAAAAATGTAATTGATAAACGTTAAAATTTATAAAACATTTTTTTATATTAATATTATAATTAGTGATTAATTATTGTATTAACATTTAAAATATTATTATAAATTAACACTAATTAAAGAAATTATATAATAATATTAAGAATAATATTAACAAAATATTATGCTTAATAATATTAAAATCTATTATTGTTATATATATTATTAAACATTATCATTACATAAATAATTATTAATAAAATTTAAGCTTACATAAATATCTATATATTCTATATATTTGTATATCTAGAAATATCTATTGTGTGAATATACAATTTAAAATTATTCGTTTAGAATATATATAATTAGAAAATTTTTAGAATTATTTATTAGAATATATATCATTAGAAAACTTATTTGCTGCAATTGTGATCATTCATACTTAACTGCCTTTAAATCCCAAAAATTCTGATCTGTGTTTCTATCTCTCTGATTTGAGACAAGCGTAATTGTATTTTCTGATCAACATAGGACGTCCATTTTTGGTAAAAGTTTGGAACAATTTCTTTCGCAAATACCTAAAACAGTGCAATAATTTTGTCTCATGTTAAAGGTCTAAAATAATTATATATAATATACAATACTACTTATATGACATACATAAAAAAATAAATCAATTTACTAATGAAAACTTAATATAAAAATAAGTCTAATTTTTCAATTCATTAAATTTACCGAGTCAAAAAGATTTATGTTATCCTTGCATAAATGGTCAACATTATTTTTGATCATTATTATGCATGCTTCAGCCAGAAGGATAGGTTTTAAGGTGGTGGTGATCTACGTAAAAAATTATTTTGGTGTACATATATATATATATATATATATATATATATATATATATATATATATATATATATACAAATATAGATATGAATAAGTTTAATAACAAAATTCTCATAATTGAATTTATAACATTTACCTCGTGTAATTGCTTTTCAGAATATATATTGTTAACAATAATAATAAATATTGACATTATACTGACATCACTGTAAGAACAAAAAAAATATATCATTTTTATTCGTAACGTAATTATAAAAAACATACGTTTTTCCAAAAAAAAATTTGTTTTAGTTATTCTACCTAGGTTTTGATTTATTAATATTTGTTAGTATTTTCGAAAGCATATTATGTTTTGCATGGTTTGCAATAATAAAGAGAAAACTATTAATATAACTTTTGATATGTATTTGATTATATGTTTTATTATGTTCGAGCCTTATTAATTCTAAATATTCATCCTCCCAATATTTATCCATGATTTCATTTGAAGTACAAGCTAAAAATTCTGCAACTCTATTATAAGGTTCTACAAAATGTCCTTCCAAATTATTTTTCACCATACTCCAAAATTGTAAGCTTGCTGTCATCAAACCTTTACAGAATGTCCATTGTTTCCACCATGGCAAAAGGCTATAATATCCGAAAAAAATCTTGACATAAACATATTTAACTGTATAATATTGTATTTTGATCTAAACATATTAAACATTGCGTTGATTATACAAAAATGTGCAAAAAGTAATATTTGGAGAAAATACTTGTTTGTTTCCTGCTTTGTAATATATTTCATTAATTTAATATTTGCTGTTTCCCGACATTGAACGTCATTGAGAACACATGCCCATTTAATAGCTTCTTGCCTTAGACACTTAGTAAGATCATTTTCCTTAGAATACTCTTCCTCAGAATACTTTATTTCCCAAAGTAGATTGCTCAACTCTTCTTTTATTTTGTCCTAAAATTGTACAATATAAATATATTCTTATGTATATATAATATACATTTATTATTACTTATAAAATTTTTATATACATATATTATGATGCATACATCAATATATAGATTAAACTTTAATTTATTAAACAATATATGATACGCGTATACAAAGTTACCGATCCTCACATATTATTTGCAGAAGTTTTTATATTGCTTAATTTTATATATATGTATATATATATATATGTGTGTGTGTGTGTGTGTGTGTGTGTGTGTGTGTGTGTGTGTGTGTGTGTGTGTGTGTGTGTGTGTGTGTGTGTGTGTGTGTGTGTGTGTGTGTGTGTGTGTGTGTGTGTGTGTGTGTGTGTGTGTGTGTGTGTGTGTGTGTGTGTGTGTGTGTGTGTGTGTGTGTGTGTGTGTGTGTGTATAATAATATATTTTTTTCATAATATACATATTTCATGATATTATGTTCTTATTTATGACATATACATATATGTATTTGATGTATATATTTTTAATGCGTATATTTTTATGTTAGTTTACAGAGTTTTATATTTACTTTTCGTACCACATTAATTTTATGAAATATCAGTTTATAGTCAGGTTAATACGAGGATCTATTACGGAAGATTATTTAAAATAATTTCTTATTAATTATGAAAACATAATATAATTATAAAAATATGTTTTAAATTTATAAAAGTTTTTGGGTCGCAGAATATATTAAAAATTGAAATAATGGATATGTTTGTAAAAAAAGCTTTATTATTAAAAAGTGAAAAAGAATATTGTAGCTCTTCAAATTTTGAAAAACATTAGGTACGTATTAGGTTCAACTAAAATATATTTTATAGACTAATTGTTCCATACAAGTTTTTATTTATGTTTTAATTGAACGTGCTACATAACTTTGAATTTAATATTTATTAGAAGATCACTAAATAATGAAACATATTTGTATTTGTATGTGTTATGTATTTTTAAATAAAATATGACATTAAATAATCTAAAAACTCTTCTATATTATAATAATTAAATCTATTACCTTGACATTTTGAACTCTTTTATCTTGAAATGGAAAGATTTTCGACATGTATTCCAAAGCTTTGATCATAGGATACCACGCTATATAATTTGTTTCACGTGTAAGGTAACGCGACAAATTCCAGAATATGGATGAATTGAGTTGGCGTGTTATCATAAAATGGAATGCGTCATCGATGATTTTAGCACGATTGAGAACATGTACTTTCGTATATTCTGCAGAGTTCAAATATTCTGCAATTGTCTGCCAGTTTATATCATCATAATTAACGCGATAGTAACCTGCAGTAAATAATTTTTATATATTATTAAATTCTCATTTAACTGGAAATTTATTAAACAACATTTATGACAATCTGCAAATATTTTAAATATTGGAGTAATTTTCTAATTATAAAAAAAGAAAGACAAATTATAGTACCAATTAAGGAAAACATTATTTTAGTGTAATATTTGTGTGTAGAATTAAGCTATATAAAGAATTATGAATAAATTTAAATTGATTTTATCTTAAATAATAAACAAATTCATAATTGAATTTGTTACACGTTTATCGATAATAAAAAGCAGAGAATATTTCATACAATATTTTCTCAAATATTACGTAATGTTATTATATATTTATATAATATTTAAGTATTTTTTTTTATAATGTGTATTTTATATAATTCTTATTCAAAAGGCTTTATATATAATAGTAGGTAATGTAAGTAGAACGACCAAACTAGCCAATAATATCTTTATTTAATATTAATAAATTTATTAGGTGTTTTGATTGATTTACTGCGTTTACCGTCTTGGTTCAATTTATAATTAATTTGTTATTCATTGTAGTTAAACTTGAAAAGGACCACAACCAAATGGTCGAAACGTCGTCTTAATATTAAATAAAGATATTATTGGCTAGTTTGGTCGTTCTACTTACATTACCTACTATTAATTGATTACTAGCAATTTGAATTTAATAATTTGAAATTTATATATAATATTACAACGATTTAAAACTTTAGTTCTGTAATAATATGATAAATTTACTAATGAATATTTACCAGCTTGTTGTAAATTGAACATCACCCAACCATCATCTTTCACAAAAATTTGTTTAATCGGTTTTGTCGATGATATAAGTATAAATCTATCATCCTCGAACGGAAACTTAAGATTTTCAAAATTTAAGTCATTCTGCGTAGTATAAGTCACAGGTAGCAAAAAATCATTGTATTTAAGTATATCGTAATTTTTTATTGTTATATTCACACTATTTTCAAAATAATCTCGTGCTACATTCAACACAGGATAATTCGTAGAATTTGTAAAACCATCGAATATCCTTCTTAAAGAGAAGGTGTCTTTTCTAACAAACTCGGGATATGATATAAAGTAATCAAATAAAGTAATTTCCATAACAGTCAAGAAATCATCGGGATCCATCGAATTAAGCATACTGTAATTGTAAAAACTGTATTTGAAAAAATTTTAGATTAGGGGACCCAGCTTCGATTACGTTGACCTTGACAATATTATGTTGTCAATGTCACTGTCCTGAATAACGTTCAAAAAATTTTAGCTGTCACTTGTAGTTTCTTAAAAAATTATAACTAAAAAGATTTCATTTATCACACGTAATTTTTGCACATTATGTAAAAAATTATATAACCAAATCTTACTAATTCATTTCCTATTTGATTCTTGACAACATATATACATAATCAATGTATACAATATATAAATATTTTATATGAATTATCAACTTCCGAACATCACGAATATGTTAACCAAAATAAAATTATCATTTTTAATATAAAATTAATATGTAGAAGTATATGCGTTTAAATAAATACACATGTTATAAATATTATAAATGTAATTTAATGAAAGTCTTTTCTTTATACAATAAGTTTTCAATAAACAACGAACGACGGCTAAAATCTCTTTAAAGCATTATTTAGGGTAGTGAACTTATTGTCAACATACGTGAAGGAAATACATATGTAATGTAAAGATTAATATATTACCTCTACTTCTAGTATTACCTAATTTATATATGTTGAACTTACATAATTGCGATATTTAATATGCTGATTTTATAACACATAAGTAAATAATACATTAAAATTATATATGCATATGTGCATATATAATACTTACTGATTATTTATATACCGGTAGATACTTTTCCCAAACACTTCATCAGTAATTAGACACTGTACAGTGCGCAATATTAAGGGTGCTAAAATTTACATAATACAATGTGATTTACATATCTATAACTCTTTCAGAAACCGGATTAATCAATTACATTATTTGTAAATTCTTTAACTGTTAATAATTTTGTTTTGCATTTTTTCTTTTACACACACACAAACTAGAAGTAATGATTAATTTAGTGTTGGAGACTTACGACATATATTATGATATAAAAGTTTTTTAGAATATATTCTATTATGTCCGTAAAAGGAAGGGGGCTTTGATTGCCAACATTCCCAATTGCTTATGCGTATTATTGCGTACATGAAGAAAAAATAAAAAAACAAAAATAAGATTGCACATGTGACATAATTGTGCACGATCACATTGCACAAATACATATGAAATAATATCATGTGTGCAATGTGTATGTATTATGTGCGATAATGTGACGTAACCAATGGTACATTTGTATTTTTTATTCTTACATGTGCACACTAATGTGTGTAGGCTATCGGGAGTGTAGGCAATTACAATCCTCTCCCAGAAATTTTGTTTGATTTAAAAAAATTAGATTTTTAGCTATAATATATTGTCATTACAATATTTTATATTATGTGATAGCAAAATTAATATTTTATTAAACTGGAAATATATTGATTTATTTTTAATGTTCGATAGTATCTAATAATATGTGTTTCAAAATTTATAAGCAATTATTTAATTATATTTATTAAGTTTACCTTTATAACGAGAAAAAGAAGAAAGTGCGTTAATTTTGAAGGGATTGATTTCTGTTAGAAATGATTGATGAAAAGAATAATCGTCCAAACGAAAAGACTCATATTGAAACTGAACTACAAATAAATCCATCATTTCGGAATTTACGTAATTCTAAAGAGAAAAGTTGTCATATAATCAAGTGAATATTTAATCAAATAAAATATTCATATTAACAGTATGCACTAATCGCAGTTATTGAACATAACATTGTTTTTATTAATATTAAAAAATATAATAAAATTTTTTTATAAAATAATACGTAATGTTTGAAACAGCCATGTCATTGAAACTATTTAAAATCATATTGAGATCTAATGTAACACATAAATGTATGTATTTTTTGCCTACATTTTTCTCTACATTCTAGATTTTAAAGTGATTTCAGACGATCAGCATACAATTTAGTCTTAACAGATATGAAAAGAATGTATATATAGCTTAACTAGTTTTTCTTTATGACATGTTAACGTAGTGACGTAATTTATAGATATTTTAAAAACTTTTAAGTTTTTGTTACTTGTTTATGATCTTAAGTATTTTATCTATTAGTATATATAAAATAATAATAAAAGTATAATATAAAAATATACATTAAAAATATCATTAAAAATATATAAAAAATTTACCTCCATAAAGTTGACAGCATACATTCCAAAAAACGTAGTAAGACCATTAATTAACCACAAGTAAGATGAATAAAATGGATTGATTAAATTATAGAACCATTGATGTATCGTTTCACGCGCTATCAATAGCTCGACTTCTATTTTATGCGCAACAGAATGTAGATTTTCATCGTAAATAATATCTATTTCTCTAAAAAAAAAAAAAAACATAGAAATTAAATTTGTAAGTATTTGGTACTAATGCTAAACTTTTGGACAAATAATTTTAATATATTTTTTATTTAAAATTAGAAATTTTTTTTAAACGCATATCCGATACGACATAATCATAGTTGTTTTGTATACGGATTATATAAAAATAATAATTTGTAAGATTCTTGAATAAAACTAATAACTAATAAGGAGAAAGACAATATTAGCGCAATGCGTAAGAATGTAAATAAGAACATAGATTTTTTTAAATAAAGAAACACATTTATTTGACAGTTTCTATCTTTAATCCATCTTGGGATTATCTTCGGCAACGTCAGAATAATATAATAATACGATCTGCTGGTTCATTTGCCTTTCTCCTTGACGTTATTAGATTAGATAAAAACAGTGACGTGTGTGTACATTGTTACATACATGTTATCTATTAAAACTAATAATTAACTATAATAATTATAAATAACTTATAATTAATCATAAAAATATATGTAATTTTACATTTTAAAGTTATATTTTAACATATGTATTTTATGCGTTATATTTTTACATATGTATTTCTAATTTTGATTCTTACAAAAATTGTAATAATATCAATTAGTTATATATTAAATTTAAACAATTTTTGTCTTACCTATTTAACACGAGTCCCCAACTCTGGTTGTTGTATGGCAAACCGTAAATTGCAACAAATTGCACTGTTAAAATGTTCAACTTTTTCCATTTCCATTCAAATAGTGTCATTGTTTTGTTTGCAACCATTAGAGCAAATTTCATTTCCTGCTGCAATTCGGGTCTATGCCATACAATGACTTTATCTGTCTCATATTTATCATAAACCAATGTTCCTGACGAAATCACAACTGTCACGAGATAAGTGGGCATTTCAGGAGTGATTTTAAAGAATGTCCACTTCATATGTGATTTTGTTATTCTTTTTTCTTTTGGCATATTTGAAAAAACACTGTAATTATGATGATGTTGTATGGAAATGTTAAAAGTAGTTTTTATTGTCGATTCGTCCCAGCATGGAAACAATCGTCGAGCTCCAATCGCCTGAAAATGTTCTCCGCTCGACCACCTACGAAATAATATTGATTTAAATAATAATAAATTTTTAATTATCAATAGTATTAAATCATCCTTAATATAACAGGTAGGATTTAATAATAAGAGTTGTGTCATAATTCACATCTATCAATTACATAGTATTATTTTTTGATGAAAAATAAATCACAAAGTTGTATACTTTTTACAACTTTAGACGTAAAAGGAAGTAAAATTTATTTAATCAGTGCCGCGCAACTGACACTGTTCATAGTTACATACTTTTAGGTGTCAGCAGTAAACGTATATATACATATATATATATGTTTAAAAAAAACAATGATTTAGATCTTATTGGATATTATTTATTAAGTTTTTTTGTATTTAGTATTGTATTATACCTGATGTTTATTGTATGATGCGAATGATGGTTGATAGAAAAAGATTATAAAATCATATTTTAAGACACAAATTGTAACAATAAGACTTTTGAAAACTTTGCATTAAAAAATAACGATTAAGTAAATCATATTACATGATTTGTGTAACGAATTGATTCTTTTTACATTTGCATGTGTGCGTGTGCACGCGTGTGTGCATGCGTGCGTGTGTGTGCTCGTGTGCGTGTGCCGCTTGCCTGCGTGCGCGCGCGCATGTACATATGCGTATGAAAGTACTGAGATACTCTATAAATTATTTCATGTATATACGTCACAAAATGAAATATAAATTGTTACATTATCTAAATTATTCAATTTTCAGATAGCAAAAATAATCTTTTGCCGTCTAAATGACGACTTTTGCTATCTGATAATATATATTTTTGTTTACATATTTCATATGTATTTAATAATAAATAAGATTGACTATTAGTGTACTCAAAAATTGTTTAAGAATTTGCGATGATATATACATAGTTATAAGTGACATATTATAAGTTAATATTAAAAATGAGATAGTAATAAGCAAAAAATGGTGAGATATGACAAAAACTCATATACAATGTACTCTCAACCTATTAACATTTACTCACGCTAAAATTCCTGAGCTGTTTGTGTGTACGGATTCCAAAGAAATAAGATTGTTTTCCGTGTAATTTATTGCATTGAGATAATGCACATGCAGTGTGTAATTTCCACTTGATAATTCCTTGTTTAAATCAAGAACACAAATTTCCGTTACAGGATCACAATCAAGATTCACCCCAAGATATTCTTGAGTAAGCAGAGTTTTTGAGATCAATTTTACAAATAAATACACTATTGATCTTGATGAATTAAAACTTATTTTAAAAGTTGGATGGAAAATAGCGATATCCACATGCAAATCGCCATGAAGGACGAAGCTGCTGTTTGTTAGAAGTAAATCTATCTCTATTTTATACTTTTTATATGTGTTATCCAAGTTTATATAATTTTTAGAGTATAATTCCAGTTTGATACTGTAATTCGCCGGCACTATATAAGAATAGTTATTAAAGTGAATCGCTGACTTGTCCGTATTTTCATCAACAGAGAGAGATATTGCAGTAATAATAAATATGAGCTCGCCATAAAATAATAGTTTTAAAAATGCCATATCAATTTTTAAGTATCTGTAACAATTGTCTCTGTTGAACAAAAAGACATATATAAAAATTTAAACAATAAATTTTACCTTAAACAAATCAATAAACTATTATGTTTTTTAAAATTAGTTTTTCGAATAATTAGATATTTACATTGTGATGAATATCTGTGTAACAGACCATTCTATGTTTATCAACATGTTATTTTCAAGACTTGTTGTTTTTAAATTATGACTTTAGCTAATCAGCAAGGAATAAGCAACCAACGGAATTTTTTTCAATTTTTTTAATATGTCTTTTTAAATATGTATGCTTTATATTATGTATCACGCACAATTTTTAAACAAAGAGAGCAAACAAACATTTATTATTTGTTTGAATATTTACATTGTGATGAATATCTGTGTAACAGACCATTCTATGTTTATCAACATGTTATTTTTAAGATTTGTTGTTTTTAGATAATTATGACTTTAGCTAACTAGCAAAGAATAAGCAACCAACGGAATTTTTTTCAATATTTTTAGTATGTGTTTTCAAATATGTATGCTTTATATTATGTATCACGCACAATTTTTAAACAAAGAGAGCAAATAAACATTTATTATTTGTTTATTACTTGTTTAAATAAATATGTGTATCAAATATGTAATCGACTTTGAAGTAATCTTGCAAATTATTGATTACATGTTATTACAAAAAATATTTAGAATAATATAAACGCGTGCACAGTAATAAACATGGTCATTTCTAACATTGTATTACCAAATTTTTTATTATCTATTTAAAAATAATGTGGATTAAATATAAATTTATATATTAAAAAAAGCTATGTCAATGTTTATTCTTTAATTTTTGAAGTCAAAGACATTTTATAACAATATTATACTTATGTTAGTAAGATTAATGTTGTTGGTACATGCACAGTGTATGTACATAAAATTTATAAAGAAAAATATATCGTTTTATTGAAGAAAAATAAAAAAAACGAAAAAATAAAAGAACCTAATAAAATATTAACAATTTCGAAAATAATAATTAAAAAAAACTTAAGATACGCTGTTACTTTAGTATTATTTAAATTGTGTTTTGTATATCTTTTATATATTTTTAAAGAGAGAAATAATACTTTGAGAGATGGGTAATATTTTGTTTCTAGTGACTCACCCTGTATAATAAAAATGCTTTGCTAATTATAATACAATTCCTTTACTTATAAGAATTAATTATAGTTAACACTTCACTACTGTTCATGTACTACTGACATTAAACCGATAATCAACTGTTATATTTATACTATAGTAAGCTTCCTGTTTTAAAAAGTAAATAAACCAATGTCAAGGCAACACATTATATCAATACATAAATACGTAAAGTTGTCAAGTACTACTAAATTTAGTTTCAAAATAATATTTATGTCCATATTTTTAGAATTGTCTATGTTACTATTTAAATATTTGTGTATTATATATTTTGTTAATTTTTATACACAATTTAATAAGCAATATAAAAAATATTTATGTTTTCCTATGTCTGTAATTGTTAATTTTTTTTATCTTTACACTTTTGAAATTCTGTTTTATTATTTTAATATACATTTTAATGATGTTTTGGGTATATAAACAAAAGCAGAAAACTTATCAAAACTTTTAAAATACATTTCTTACGTTCATACTGTTTGGAAAATAAAAAAATAAATTTGGTTTATAAAAAGAATTAAAGTATCAAAAAATAAAATTAAAAATTAAAAAATTAATTTATTTTCTTAATTTAATTATTAAAAATTTAATTTATATAAAATAATATTTTATATAAAAAATAATTTAATTATTATAATTTATTTAGAATTTAAAAATATCAAAATATCAAAAATTTTTGATGGTTATTATCTTTTAAAAACAAATTGTAAGAAAGGAAAAAATGAAAAACGTACTTCTATATGTGTATACATATATGTACATATATTCATATAGGTATGCAAAGTGATTAAATTATAAAAGTATTTTAAAATATAGAATAATTATTAATTAAACGATCATTACAAGATTATATGTATATCACAAGACTTTTCCTTATGTTAATTATTTTTGTTATTTAATTGTTTTACTACGCGTTGTTTTCTAAATCCGAATTATATTTAAATCATCGAATAATCGAATAATAAAGTATTGAGTAAAATATACAAAAAAGATATTATTTTCTTGGGTAAAATACATGAATGAATTATGTAACATTTCTAATCATCATTAGAACTTTTTAGAAAATGAAGACAATATGGTCAAAACTATAGAAAGCTGTAATAGAATAGACAAAAGACTCAAAAATCGAGCAGCGTTTATCACATAAATATGATGGAAATATAGCGATATTTTTAACCGTCAATTAGTAAGTGATAAAATTCATAAAAAAATTATTTAATGCTGCTAATGATTAGAATTCTTCAGAACATGGAAATGTTTAAATTATTTGAAAACTACTATATAATAGAAAAGCAATATTAAAAAAAACTATATAATAGAATAAACGAAACACTCGAAAATCCATCTCTCTTACAGATCAACGTCTCATACAGATACGTTAGAAACGTGATTTGTGCATCTTTACAATGAAATGAAGTGAATATGTACATACGAGAGCGCGTACTTTTTGAAGTTCTGACAGAAAACGTATTCTTGCTCATATAGACTGCTCGCTTTTCTTTCTGTTAAACATGCAAATTATCGGGTCACGGTTAAAAATATATCAAATAGCAGATAATTTTATTGTGTCCTACAATTCGTTAAAATTTTTTGAGTTAAATAGATGGTTAGTTTTTCTAAATTGAAAGATTGATTTATTATATCAACATGAAAAAAAAAATTAATTTTTCTATTAATTAATTAACGTTTTCAAATTTATTTTAATCATAGATGCAATTAAACTGAGAAAAGGCGTTATGATTGTGCAAACAGCTGCAAAACGATTTATACTATAGAACGGAATCACATCTGGATAATTATAGATCGTTCGATAGAAAAATTATGAAAGTGTCTGAGTTTATTCACGACACTTCGCTTTTGCTACACTTATCCGAATAATCCTAACCCGATGATATATATCCTACTGCATTCAATTGCAAGTGTATAATTCTTTAATTAGCTTGCTATATGCATAGCCGTACATGTGCCACATAACTTCTTGTACATCCATAAAATGTTTTACATCAAAGACTTTCGCATAACTTCACTCGTTAAATATACCTTAATTTGAATTAAGACACATTAAATTACATTATCTTTAATTTTAACTAAACTCTTTCTTAAGTATTTTTATAATTATAAGAATTTCATAATTTTAGTTCAATAAAATTTGAAAAATTTGATTTCTTTGATATCACTTTTTGTTATAAAATTATATGTAATATTTTTAGTTACAAATTTTTAACATAACTTATATTATAAAGAATGTAACAGATTATTGGAAGCCAAACGTAGAGGTTTTTTTTTCTTTTTTTTTTTGCATATTGTAAAATAAACGAAACCCATTAACTTATTACTACTTTTGATTTTATGAATTTTCTTGATTTTTAAATTATTATTAAATGATCAGTATATTCAGACTATTAAATTTACATAACAAATTATTTCTACGACACATTATGTTCATAGTTAAATTTTAAACCAGTTTCATTTCAATTTGAAATCAATCACTTTCAAGGTATAAAGAATATTACTTTCTAAAAATTAATATCACCTTCCGTAAAACGATTCAATTTACATTCATTTAATAGAAAGTGTCAAATGTATCAAATACTGCCGAGAGTTGCATCAGTGATGCAAAATTGCATAAAGTGTTTCATTTGCGGAAAAAAAATACGACGCCTATGCAATCTATAAAAACCATAAAAGATAAAATATTATGCATAATTTACACAACAAAAACTCAATTTACTTTCAACAAATTAACATTTACTTATATTTTGTATAACGAGTATATATGAGTATATATGTATGGTGTCTGAAGAAATAATAGTGTTTTCCGTGTTATTAATTGTATTGAGGAACTTTATATTCTATCTGTAATTTGCACATGACTATGTACACTATAAGAAACAGATTATCTATTATCATCAATTCTCCAGATAAATAGAGAATTGATCTAGATGCATTTAAACTTATTACTGTAGTTGAATAAAAAATATCGATAGTAACATCTAACTCGCCGTAAAAAATAAAACTACCTTTTCATGTAGTTTTCTTATATCTGTTTTAAACATTACGTATATTTTAGCTCTTTTTGTGTCGTCTGTTAAGCATTGCATCATTGCTGACATATTATGTACAATATAATGCACTGACACTATATAAGAATAGTTACTAAATGCATTCAGTGACTTGTCGGTGTTTTTATCGAGATAAAGAGCTATTATGGTGATAAATATCAGACCGCCAAAAAGTAACAATTTTAAAAATGCTGCATCAAAATTTACAATTAGAATTACACCTAAATTATCGAAAAGTTAAACAATAGAGCATCAGACAAAATATATTTCAGTCTAAATATCGTTAAAAGCACAATTATGGACTTTAATAATAATAATAATCTACATCTACAACGATAATTACTATAATTTGTTATTATAACTTAAAAATATTAAAGCTATAGTTGCAATATACACATTATTATTATTATTATATAATTGAATCAATTTTTATAATTTTGTGCTCAAAATGTTAAAACATAGTTTTGTAAAAATATTTTTATTCGAGAATATATTTATATTACAATTTATATAACAAATAATTTTATATTATGAAAATAATAAGCTAAATAAGAAAAAAATTAATATTTTGATAAAAATCTTAAAGTAAAAGTAAAAATGTTAGACAATTTATATCAAAGAATGAGAATATATAAATAGTTATAAGTAAGTAATAATATTAAAAATGTAATTGATAAACGTTAAAATTTATAAAACATTTTTTTATATTAATATTATAATTAGTGATTAATTATTGTATTAACATTTAAAATATTATTATAAATTAACACTAATTAAAGAAATTATATAATAATATTAAGAATAATATTAACAAAATATTATGCTTAATAATATTAAAATCTATTATTGTTATATATATTATTAAACATTATCATTACATAAATAATTATTAATAAAATTTAAGCTTACATAAATATCTATATATTCTATATATTTGTATATCTAGAAATATCTATTGTGTGAATATACAATTTAAAATTATTCGTTTAGAATATATATAATTAGAAAATTTTTAGAATTATTTATTAGAATATATATCATTAGAAAACTTATTTGCTGCAATTGTGATCATTCATACTTAACTGCCTTTAAATCCCAAAAATTCTGATCTGTGTTTCTATCTCTCTGATTTGAGACAAGCGTAATTGTATTTTCTGATCAACATAGGACGTCCATTTTTGGTAAAAGTTTGGAACAATTTCTTTCGCAAATACCTAAAACAGTGCAATAATTTTGTCTTATGTTAAAGGTCTAAAATAATTATATATAACAATACTACTTATATGACATACATAAAAATATAAATCAATTTACTAATGAAAACTTAATATAAAAATAAGTCTAATTTTTAAATTTATTATATTTACCGAGTCAAAAAGATTTATGTTATCCTTGCATAAATGGTCAACATTATTTTTGATCATTATTATGCATGCTTCAGCCAGAAGGATAGGTTTTAAGGTGGTGGTGATCTACGTAAAAAATTATTTTGGTGTACATATATAATATATATATATATATATATATATATATATATATATATATATATATATACAAATATAGATATGAATAAGTTTAATAACAAAATTCTCATAATTGAATTTATAACATTTACCTCGTGTAATTGCTTTTCAGAATATATATTGTTAACAATAATAATAAATATTGACATTATACTGACATCACTGTAAGAACAAAAAAAATATATCATTTTTATTCGTAACGTAATTATAAAAAACATACGTTTTTCCAAAAAAAAATTTGTTTTAGTTATTCTACCTAGGTTTTGATTTATTAATATTTGTTAGTATTTTCGAAAGCATATTATGTTTTGCATGGTTTGCAATAATAAAGAGAAAACTATTAATATAACTTTTGATATGTATTTGATTATATGTTTTATTATGTTCGAGCCTTATTAATTCTAAATATTCATCCTCCCAATATTTATCCATGATTTCATTTGAAGTACAAGCTAAAAATTCTGCAACTCTATTATAAGGTTCTACAAAATGTCCTTCCAAATTATTTTTCACCATACTCCAAAATTGTAAGCTTGCTGTCATCAAACCTTTACAGAATGTCCATTGTTTCCACCATGGCAAAAGGCTATAATATCCGAAAAAAATCTTGACATAAACATATTTAACTGTATAATATTGTATTTTGATCTAAACATATTAAACATTGCGTTGATTATACAAAAATGTGCAAAAAGTAATATTTGGAGAAAATACTTGTTTGTTTCCTGCTTTGTAATATATTTCATTAATTTAATATTTGCTGTTTCCCGACATTGAACGTCATTGAGAACACATGCCCATTTAATAGCTTCTTGCCTTAGACACTTAGTAAGATCATTTTCCTTAGAATACTCTTCCTCAGAATACTTTATTTCCCAAAGTAGATTGCTCAACTCTTCTTTTATTTTGTCCTAAAATTGTACAATATAAATATATTCTTATGTATATATAATATACATTTATTATTACTTATAAAATTTTTATATACATATATTATGATGCATACATCAATATATAGATTAAACTTTAATTTATTAAACAATATATGATACGCGTATACAAAGTTACCGATCCTCACATATTATTTGCAGAAGTTTTTATATTGCTTAATTTTATATATATGTATATATATATATATGTGTGTGTGTGTGTGTGTGTGTGTGTGTGTGTGTGTGTGTGTGTGTGTGTGTGTGTGTGTGTGTGTGTGTGTGTGTGTGTGTGTGTGTGTGTGTGTGTGTGTGTGTGTGTGTGTGTGTGTGTGTGTGTGTGTGTGTGTGTGTGTGTGTGTGTGTGTGTGTGTGTATAATAATATATTTTTTTCATAATATACATATTTCATGATATTATGTTCTTATTTATGACATATACATATATGTATTTGATGTATATATTTTTAATGCGTATATTTTTATGTTAGTTTACAGAGTTTTATATTTACTTTTCGTACCACATTAATTTTATGAAATATCAGTTTATAGTCAGGTTAATACGAGGATCTATTACGGAAGATTATTTAAAATAATTTCTTATTAATTATGAAAACATAATATAATTATAAAAATATGTTTTAAATTTATAAAAGTTTTTGGGTCGCAGAATATATTAAAAATTGAAATAATGGATATGTTTGTAAAAAAAGCTTTATTATTAAAAAGTGAAAAAGAATATTGTAGCTCTTCAAATTTTGAAAAACATTAGGTACGTATTAGGTTCAACTAAAATATATTTTATAGACTAATTGTTCCATACAAGTTTTTATTTATGTTTTAATTGAACGTGCTACATAACTTTGAATTTAATATTTATTAGAAGATCACTAAATAATGAAACATATTTGTATTTGTATGTGTTATGTATTTTTAAATAAAATATGACATTAAATAATCTAAAAACTCTTCTATATTATAATAATTAAATCTATTACCTTGACATTTTGAACTCTTTTATCTTGAAATGGAAAGATTTTCGACATGTATTCCAAAGCTTTGATCATAGGATACCACGCTATATAATTTGTTTCACGTGTAAGGTAACGCGACAAATTCCAGAATATGGATGAATTGAGTTGGCGTGTTATCATAAAATGGAATGCGTCATCGATGATTTTAGCACGATTGAGAACATGTACTTTCGTATATTCTGCAGAGTTCAAATATTCTGCAATTGTCTGCCAGTTTATATCATCATAATTAACGCGATAGTAACCTGCAGTAAATAATTTTTATATATTATTAAATTCTCATTTAACTGGAAATTTATTAAACAACATTTATGACAATCTGCAAATATTTTAAATATTGGAGTAATTTTCTAATTATAAAAAAAGAAAGACAAATTATAGTACCAATTAAGGAAAACATTATTTTAGTGTAATATTTGTGTGTAGAATTAAGCTATATAAAGAATTATGAATAAATTTAAATTGATTTTATCTTAAATAATAAACAAATTCATAATTGAATTTGTTACACGTTTATCGATAATAAAAAGCAGAGAATATTTCATACAATATTTTCTCAAATATTACGTAATGTTATTATATATTTATATAATATTTAAGTATTTTTTTTTATAATGTGTATTTTATATAATTCTTATTCAAAAGGCTTTATATATAATAGTAGGTAATGTAAGTAGAACGACCAAACTAGCCAATAATATCTTTATTTAATATTAATAAATTTATTAGGTGTTTTGATTGATTTACTGCGTTTACCGTCTTGGTTCAATTTATAATTAATTTGTTATTCATTGTAGTTAAACTTGAAAAGGACCACAACCAAATGGTCGAAACGTCGTCTTAATATTAAATAAAGATATTATTGGCTAGTTTGGTCGTTCTACTTACATTACCTACTATTAATTGATTACTAGCAATTTGAATTTAATAATTTGAAATTTATATATAATATTACAACGATTTAAAACTTTAGTTCTGTAATAATATGATAAATTTACTAATGAATATTTACCAGCTTGTTGTAAATTGAACATCACCCAACCATCATCTTTCACAAAAATTTGTTTAATCGGTTTTGTCGATGATATAAGTATAAATCTATCATCCTCGAACGGAAACTTAAGATTTTCAAAATTTAAGTCATTCTGCGTAGTATAAGTCACAGGTAGCAAAAAATCATTGTATTTAAGTATATCGTAATTTTTTATTGTTATATTCACACTATTTTCAAAATAATCTCGTGCTACATTCAACACAGGATAATTCGTAGAATTTGTAAAACCATCGAATATCCTTCTTAAAGAGAAGGTGTCTTTTCTAACAAACTCGGGATATGATATAAAGTAATCAAATAAAGTAATTTGCATAACAGTCCAGAAATCATCGGGATCCATCGAATTAAGCATACTGTAATTGTAAAAACTGTATTTGAAAAAATTTTAGATTAGGGGACCCAGCTTCGATTACGTTGACCTTGACAATATTATGTTGTCAATGTCACTGTCCTGAATAACGTTCAAAAAATTTTAGCAGTCACTTGTGGTTTCTTAAAAAATTATAACTAAAAAAATTTCATTTATCACACGTAATTTTTGCACATTATGTAAAAAATTATATAACCAAATCTTACTAATTCATTTCCTATTTGATTCTTGACAACATATATACATAATCAATGTATACAATATATAAATATTTTATATGAATTTTCAACTTCCGAACATCACGAATATGTTAACCAAAATATAATTATCATTTTTAATATAGAATTAATATGTAGAAGTATATGCGTTTAAATAAATACACATGTTATAAATATTATAAATGTAATTTAATGAAAGTCTTTTCTTTATACAATAAGTTTTCAATAAACAACGAACGACGACTAAAATCTCTTTAAAGCATTATTTAGGGTAGTGAACTTATTGTCAACATACGTGAAGGAAATACATATGTAATGTAAAGATTAATATATTACCTCTACTTCTAGTATTACCTAATTTATATATGTTGAACTTACATAATTGCGATATTTAATATGCTGATTTTATAACACATAAGTAAATAATACATTAAAATTATATATGCATATGTGCATATATAATACTTACTGATTATTTATATACCGGTAGATACTTTTCCCAAACACTTCATCAGTAATTAGACACTGTACAGTGCGCAATATTAAGGGTGCTAAAATTTACATAATACAATGTGATTTACATATCTATAACTCTTTCAGAAACCGGATTAATCAATTACATTATTTGTAAATTTTTTAACTGTTAATAATTTTGTTTTGCATTTTTTCTTTCACACACACACAAACTAGAAGTAATGATTAATTTAGTGTTGGAGACTTACGACATATATTATGATATAAAAGTTTTTTAGAATATATTCTATTATGTCCGTAAAAGGAAGGGGGCTTTGATTGCCAACATTCCCAATTGCTTATGCGTATTATTGCGTACATGAAGAAAAAATAAAAAAACAAAAATAAGATTGCACATGTGACATAATTGTGCACGATCACATTGAACAAATACATATGAAATAATATCATGTGTGCAATGTGTATGTATTATGTGCGATAATGTGACGTAATCAATGGTACATTTGTATTTTTTATTCTTACATGTGCACACTAATGTGTGTAGGCTATCGGGAGTGTAGGCAATTACAATCCTCTCCCAGAAATTTTATTTGATTTAAAAAAATTAGATTTTTAGCTATAATATATTGTCATTACAATATTTTATATTATGTCATAGCAAAATTAATATATTATTAAACTGGAAATATATTTATTTATTATTAATGTTCGATAGTATCTTATAATATGTGTGTTTCAAAATTTATAAGCAATTATTTAATTATATTTATTAAGTTTACCTTTATAACGAGAAAAAGAAGAAAGTGCGTTAATTTCGAACGGATTGATTTCTGTTAGAAATGATTGATGAAAAGAATAATCGTCCAAACGAAAAGACTCATATTGAAACTGAACTACAAATAAATCCATCATTTCGGAATTTACGTAATTCTAAAGAAAAAAGTTGTCATATAATGAAGTGAATATTTAATCAAATAAAATATTCATATTAACAGTATGCACTAATCGCAGTTATTGAACATAACATTGTTTTTATTAATATTAAAAAATATAATAAAAATTTTTTATAAAATAATACGTAATGTTTGAAACAGCCATGTCATTGAAACTATTTAAAATAATATTGAGATCTAATGTAACACATAAATGTATGTATTTTTTGCCTACATTTTTCTCTACATTCTAGATTTTAAAGTGATTTCAGACGATCAGCATACAATTTAGCCTTAACAGATATGAAAAGAATGTATATATAGCTTAACTAGTTTTTCTTTATGACATGTTAACGTAGTGACGTAATTTATAGATATTTTAAAAACTTTTAAGTTTTTGTTACTTGTTTATGATCTTAAGTATTTTATCTATTAGTATATATAAAATAATAATAAAAGTATAATATAAAAATATACATTAAAAATATCATTAAAAATATATAAAAAATTTACCTCCATAAAGTTGACAGCATACATTCCAAAAAACGTAGTAAGACCATTAATTAACCACAAGTAAGATGAATAAAATGGATTGATTAAATTATAGAACCATTGATGTATCGTTTCACGCGCTATCAATAGCTCGACTTCTATTTTATGCGCAACAGAATGTAGATTTTCATCGTAAATAATATCTATTTCTCTAAAAAAAAAAAAAAAAAAACATAGAAATTAAATTTGTAAGTATTTGGTACTAATGCTAAACTTGGACAAATAATTTTAATATATTTTTTATTTAAAATTAGAAATTTTTTTTAAACGCATATCCGATACGACATAATCATAGTTGTTTTGTATACGGATTATATAAAAATAATAATTTGTAAGATTCTTGAATAAAACTAATAACTAATAAGGAGAAAGACAATATTAGCGCAATGCGTAAGAATGTAAATAAGAACATAGATTTTTTTAAATAAAGAAACACATTTATTTGACAGTTTCTATCTTTAATCCATCTTGGGATTATCTTCGGCAACGTCAGAATAATATAATAATACGATCTGCTGGTTCATTTGCCTTTCTCCTTGACGTTATTAGATTAGATAAAAACAGTGACGTGTGTGTACATTGTTACATACATGTTATCTATTAAAACTAATAATTAACTATAATAATTATAAATAACTTATAATTAATCATAAAAATATATGTAATTTTACATTTTAAAGTTATATTTTAACATATGTATTTTATGCGTTATATTTTTACATATGTATTTCTAATTTTGATTCTTACAAAAATTGTAATAATATCAATTAGTTATATATTAAATTTAAACAATTTTTGTCTTACCTATTTAACACGAGTCCCCAACTCTGGTTGTTGTATGGCAAACCGTAAATTGCAACAAATTGCACTGTTGAAATGTTCAACTTTTTCCATTTCCATTCAAATAGTGTCATTGTTTTGTTTGCAACCATTAGAGCAAATTTCATTTCCTGCTGCAATTCGGGTCTATGCCATACAATGATTTTATCTGTCTTATATTTATCATAAACCAATGTTCCTGACGAGATCACAACTGTCACGAGATAAGTGGGCATTTCAGGAGTGATTTTAAAGAATGTCCACTTCATATGTGGTTTTCTTATTCTTTTTTCTTTTGGCATATTTGAAAAAACACTGTAATTATAATGATGTTTTATGGAAATGTTGAAAGTAGTTTTTATTGTCGATTCGTCCCAGCATGGAAACAATCGTCGAGCTCCAATCGCCTGAAAATGTTCTCCGCTCGACCACCTACGAAATAATATTGATTTAAATAATAATAAATTTTTAATTATCAATAGTATTAAATCATCCTTAATATAACAGGTAGGATTTAATAATAAGAGTTGTGTCATAATTCACATCTATCAATTACATAGTATTATTTTTTGATGAAAAATAAATCACAAAGTTGTATACTTTTTACAACTTTAGACGTAAAAGGAAGTAAAATTTATTTAATCAGTGCCGCGCAACTGACACTGTTCATAGTTACATACTTTTAGGTGTCAGCAGTAAATGTATATATACATATATATATGTTTAAAAAAACAATGTTTTAGATTCTATAGGACACTGTGCATAGTTACATACTTTTAGGTGTCATCAGTAAACGTATATATACATATATATATGTTTAAAAAAAACAATGATTTAGATCTTATTGGATATTATATATTAAGTTTTTTTGTATTTAGTATTGTATTATACCTGATGTTTATTGTATGATGCGAATGATCGTTGATAGAAAAAGATTATAAAATCATATTTTAAGACACAAATTGTAACAATAAGACTTTTGAAAACTTTGCATTAAAAAATAACGATTAAGTAAATCGTATTACATGATTTGTGTAACGAATTGATTCTTTTTACATTTGCATGTGTGCGTGTGCACGCGTGTGTGCATGCGTGCGTGTGTGTGCTCGTGTGCGTGTGCCGCTTGCCTGCGTGCGCGCGCGCATGTACATATGCGTATGAAAATACTGAGATACTCTATAATTTATTTCATGTACGTACGTCACAAAAGGAAATATAAATTGTTACATTATCTAAATTATTCAATTTTCAGATAGCAAAAATAATCTTTTGCCGTCTAAATGACGACTTTTGCTATCTGATAATATATATTTTTGTTTACATATTTCATATGTATTTAATAATAAATAAGATTGACTATTAGTGTACTCAAAAATTGTTTAAGAATCTGCGATGATATATACATAGTTATAAGTGACATATTATAAAGTTAATATTAAAAATGAGATAGTAATAAGCAAAAAATGGTGAGATATGACAAAAACTCATATACAATGTACTCTCAACCTATTAACATTTACTCACGTTAAAATTCCTGAGCTGTTTGTGTGTACGGATTCCAAAGAAATAAGAATGTTTTCCGTGTAATTCATTGCATTGAGATAATGCAAACGCAGTGTGTAATTTCCACGTGATAATTCCTTGTTTAAATCAAGAACACAAATTTCCGTTACAGGATCACAATCAAGATTCACCCCAAGATATTCTTGAGTAAGCAGAGTTTTTGAGATCAATTTTACAAATAAATACACTATTGATCTTGATGAATTGAAACTTATTTTAAAAGTTGGATGGAAAATAGCGATATCCACATGCAAATCGCCATGAAGGACGAAGCTGCTGTTTGTTAGAAGTAAATCTATCTGTATTTTATACTTTTTATATGTCTTATCCAAGTTTATATAATTTTTAGAGTATAATCTCAGTTTGACACTGTAATTCGCCGGCACTATATAAGAATAGTTATTAAAATGAATCGCTGACTTGTCCGTATTTTCATCAACAGAGAGAGATATTGCAGTAATAATAAATATGAGCTCGCCATAAAATAATAGTTTTAAAAATGCCATATCAATTTTTAAGTATCTGTAACAATTGTCTCTGTTGAACAAAAAGACATATATAAAATAAAATTTAAACAATAAATTTTACCTTAAACAAATCAATAAACTATTAATTTTTTTAAAATTAGTTTTTCGAATAATTAGATATTTACATTGTGATGAATATCTGTGTAACAGACCATTCTATGTTTATCAACATGTTATTTTCAAGACTTGTTGTTTTTAAATTATGACTTTAGCTAATCAGCAAGGAATAAGCAACCAACGGAATTTTTTTCAATTTTTTTAATATGTCTTTTTAAATATGTATGCTTTATATTATGTATCACGCACAATTTTTAAACAAAGAGGGCAAACAAACATTTATTATTTGTTTGAATATTTACATTGTGATGAATATCTGTGTAACAGACCATTCTATGTTTATCAACATGTTATTTTTAAGATTTGTTGTTTTTAGATAATTATGACTTTAGCTAACTAGCAAAGAATAAGCAACCAACGGAATTTTTTTCAATATTTTTAGTATGTGTTTTCAAATATGTATGCTTTATATTATGTATCACGCACAATTTTTAAACAAAGAGAGCAAATAAACATTTATTATTTATTTATTACTTGTTTGAATAAATATGTGTATCAAATATGTAATCGACTTTGAAGTAATCTTGCAAATTATTGATTACATGTTATTACAAAAAATATTTAGAATAATATAAACGCGTGCACAGTAATAAACATGGTCATTTCTAACATTGTATTACCAAATTTTTTATTATCTATTTAAAAATAATGTGGATTAAATATAAATTTATATATTAAAAAAAGTTGTGTCAATGTTTATTCTTTAATTTTTGAAGTCAAAGACATTTTATAACAATATTATACTTATGTTAGTAAGATTAATGTTGTTGGTACATGCACAGTGTATGTACATAAAATTTATAAAGAAAAATATATCGTTTTATTGAAGAAAAATAAAAAAAACGAAAAAGAAAAGAAACTAATAAAATATTAACAATTTCGAAAATAAAAATTAAAAAAAACTTAAGATATGCTGTTACTTTAGTATTATTTAAATTGTGTTTTGTATATCTTTTATATATTTTTAAAGAGAGAAATAATACTTTGAGAGATGGGTAATATTTTGTTTCTAGTGACTCACCCTGTATAATAAAAATGCTTTGCTAATTATAATACAATTCCTTTACTTATAAGAATTAATTATAGTTAACACTTCACTACTGTTCATGTACTACTGACATTAAACCGATAATCAACTGTTATATTTATACTATAGTAAGCTTCCTGTTTTAAAAAGTAAATAAACCAATGTCAAGGCAACACATTATATCAATACATAAATACGTAAAGTTGTCAAGTACTACTAAATTTAGTTTCAAAATAATATTTATGTCCATATTTTTAGAATTGTCTATGTTACTATTTAAATATTTGTGTATTATATATTTTATTAATTTTTATATTTTGTTAAAAGCGTTTCAAAGCTTGAAGTTTCTAGTTTTAGAATCTTTAAATAAATTTCAATTCTTTCTATTCGTTATGAAATTACATTGCAACAAAACGACGTCCGTCGAGGATTTTCTCAGATGTGAAATCTTCTCCTTTCCAGAATGTCCGCACTTTCTAAAGCGTCCATAATTTGTGCATTTATTAAAATCTGTTCTAAATTTATTTTTGCAAAATATTCACTACTAATTATAAAACATACACATCTCTCTCTAAACGTCTAGTATGAACCATTCATGGTATCGTACACGAAAAATTGCGTACACGCATTTGTGACTGTCAAAAATACTGTTCTAAGAATTTTATATTGCGATTATTCGCAATATAAAACTTGTCATTTATATGTATGCAATTATTTCGAGAATGGGACCCTTGTAATATCAAACTGTAGAACTGTATATACGTCGCATATGTTCTTATATAGGATTCATACTGCATCCAATGTTTGATATAGGATGTTTAATATCCAATAAAAAAATTTGTTTTATAGGAAGAATAATACTGTCGTTGATTAAAATTAATTTTCTATTGGATATCAAAATATTACAATGTGAATTTTCTATTATATCTAATAGTATTTTTGAGCAAAGCAATTTTAATTAATCAGAAAAAAAATCTTGTACTTTAAAACTAAAATAGCGTCAAGAGTGTACTTTTTATCAAATATATTAATCAGATTCAACCCATTTTCGGTCAAACATATATGATTATGACAAAGGTTTAATCGTTCTCAGAGTGATCAAATCTGTTTCATTCGAAAACGCTATAATATAAAACTGATTTACTTACAATCGTGACCCAACTTGTCAGATTAGATTAATTAGATTGTTTTAAAACTACGAAATTACACTGTTACACCGTGTAAAATTCTTGTTGGAACAGTTGAATTAATTTCTGAGATTACTACTAGAATACATTACAGTTTTCACGTTTATTATTAATATAATTAATATTATAAGTATTGCTGTTGTAGCCTTGAATATTTATACATATTTTTTCGATAAAATAAAGAAAAAAGATTTTTTTTAAATGTATAAATACATTCATCATTGCAATAAATATCAAAACATATGGAAAAATTGTGACTTTTAATATGTATAATCTAAATTTATAAAATTAAGTTTATTTGAAATATATTTGTAGTAAATATTATTACAATGTTTGATATTGGAAGATTTACACACTTGTACTTAACTTTTTACTGTGTGAAGCAGTGTAACACTGTATCATTGTTGGAACATTTCGTGTTGGACATAATATTACACTGTGTCATCTGTGTAAATTGTTGGAAAACACACTTAATTAGTTAATTAATTTATAGAGTAGTCAACAATAAAATTTCTAACATAATTTTCATATGTAAGAAAAATTTTGAAATTTTGTCAGTCATTTCTATAAATTAACCGGAGCTTGAAGTGACCTTCAGTGATCTTTTTGGTTAAAGTATAAAGTATAAGTATATTCAGTTTTGATTTAATTGTAAGTATAAATTGGCAGTTGCCCTCTCTCTCTCCCTCCCTCCCTCCCCCCCATCTCTCTCTCTCTCTCTCTCTCTCTCTCTCTCTCTCTCTCTCTCTCTCTCTCTCTCTCTCTCTCTCTCTCTCTCTCTCTCTCTCTCTCTCTCTCTCTCTCTCTCTCTCTCTCTCTCTCTCTCTCTCTCTCTCTCTCTCTCTCTCTCTCTCTCTCTCTCTCTCTCTCTCTCTATTCACGCATTTGTAAAAAAAAGTAACTATATAATTAATAGCTAAAAATATAGGTATAGTTTGTACATCATAGATATAGCTTTAAATAGACTAAGTATTGTAATCAAATTATTATTCTCTACAAGGCTACAAGTAAAATGCGTCGTTGTCGCATGCATATGCTATGTGCGTATCGTTTGCAAAAAGGATTGTACATACATCTACAAATAAGCTTGTAAATTCCTTCACATTTGCCTTGTAAGTTAAATTACCAGAATTTCAAAAAATATATATTAAGAAAAAAATTTAATTACTTAATAAATAAAAATTTTATGTAGAATATTTAAAAAATAGATAGCTAAATTTTAAAAATATATTCTTCTACTTACTTTATATAAAAATGAAAAAACGGAAACACTACCAGAAACGTCATATAAACAAAAATATTCCTTTTGAATTTATAAATCCGAATACAAAAATATATAGATAATATAAATTATAGATTATAGTATTATAGTGTAAATTTAAAATGATGACTTTTTGATTTTTGTGAAATAATAAATAACTGCAAATTTTAATTAATCGTTAATTACTCTTTATATATTAATAAATATATTTTTTAGACTTTCTTTTCATCAATTATTTATTATAATATTTCAAATGTAATTAAAATATAATTAAAGTTCAATTAAAATATATGTATGTATATTATATCAAACATTTTTTATTTCGATTATTTAAATATTTCTGATATCACATAATTTAATATTTGAATAACATTATTCCTGAATAATTACACCTTGAAATAACCGCTTTGTAGAAATCAATCATCGATGGGTTCCTCCTAAATACGAAATGTCATCGAAATTCAAACGTCACAGATGTGTGCGCACGTGTATGTGATGCACGCGCGCTTAAATAACGGTTCGTACGCATCTGTCCCCCATCCGTACTTTGGGGTACAATAGGGGTCGAACAAGGACCCCTTTGCGCTTCTACAAGACGCGCGACTGGGATCGCCGTCGTCGAGTGTGTGTGCGCGTATTGCGCGTAGACAATGAGGAGAAATACCGGCCATGACGAACGATCTCGCCGTCGCTGGAATAACGATAAACCGACGAGAGATTATGCCATTACCATACCTCTCCATTAGCGACTTTGATATTTCCTACTATCGATTACCTCGATCTTCGTCGATTAACGCGTGAAGCTCGTAAACGAGGTTTTTCCTTGGCGTGTCGTTCACCGTTGCCAATGCGTGTCGCATACGTTTATCACGCACAGTAATTCGCGATTTATGTACGAATACGTCTTTCCAGCAGCTACACAACCATTATAAATCCGAATACAAAAATATATAGATAATATAAATTATAGATTATAGTATTATAGTGTAGATTTAAAATGATGACATTTGATTTTTGTGAAATAATAAATAACTGCAAATCTTAATTAACCGTCAAAATCGTTAATTACTCTTTATATATTAATAAATATATTTTTTAGACTTTCTTTTCATCAATAATTTATTATAATATTTCAAATGTAATTAAAGTATAATTAAAGTTCAATTAAAATATATGTATATTATCAGACATTTTTTCTTTCGATTAGTCAAATATTTCTGATATATCACATAATTTAATATTTGAATAACATTATTCCTGAATAATTACACCTTGAAATAACCGCCTTGCAGAAATCAATCATCGATGGGTTCCTCCTAAATTCGAAATGTCATCGAAATTCAAACGTCACAGATGTGTGCGCACGTGTATGTGATGCTAATAAAGTGATGTTAATAAAAAATTCTCATTACTCTGCGTATGATCGTGCTCGAAAATTGAAAATTGCCTTAAAGTTTAATACACGGATACGTGAAAGTGATTCATCAACTCTCACGCGTGACGCATTACCACAGGCGTTTTAAACGCAGATGTCCCGAGCGGCGCGTGCCTCCACACACTGCACCCGGAGAGAATGGTTGTTTCCGAAGGGGGGCCCGTAGCCCGGACCCCCGTTTGCTCGCGCGCGCACACCGGGGTAACGATAGTCACGCACCTGGCCCTTAAAACTACCATTGGCGTGATTTCGTGAACATCTTCTTCCAGCTCCCAACAAGTGGGAAAAGGATCGGCCTTTTTTCGAATCTTCTCACGATCCCTACGCCAATGTCGGATCGTCTTCGAAGAAACGAGACTTATCGCCTTTAACAAGTAAGGTAAAAAGTGTCTTCCTGCGTCTCCTACTGTGCACAGGCTTGGGTACATGATTGTGGGCAACTATTGTTACTATGAAAATGTGACGGCAAATGGATTATTGAAAATGAATTTTAAGCAACTTGCCCTTTTATCTTAAACTCACTTTGTATTTAGAATATGACACATTTCTTCTTTGAAAATAGTTGAAAGATTAAATCTTTTGTTGAATAAATATTTCTAGAGATTCTATTTCTTTTATATTATACTTACTGAAACTTACTTATTAATTTCAATATATATTTTTGTAAATTGATAATCAAAATGTATGATCGAAAAATGTTTCTGCATTTCACGTACATGTTCGCTTGTTTATATACATTTATTATTATTAATTAATTTTTCATTTAGCTTCAATTGATCCGATCATCCTTTTTCTTCTTTTATAATTTCTAATCCTCGAATTTTTCATTACTAAACTTTTTAACCATAGCCACATAAAACAAAGCATAAAATAATGCCATTCATTACATCAAAGAAATAAAAAAACTAGTTCTGTTTTATCTAAATATTATGTGAATTATGTACCTATCTCAATTATTCCATCGTTTACAAAAAATTGTGACAAAATATCTGCTTACGTAAATCGATTATTTTGTTCTGGATAAAGTTATCGAAGCGCAATTAAAGGCCTTCGCATCCCGTGAACGAGGCCGCGCACCTCGTTACGATTTGACGGTTACGCATGGACATGCACGCTGCACGCATGTGTGCGTAAAGGGGAAGGCAACGTCTGTGCAAGCTGCCCCCATGGAGTCGACAAAAAGGGAGGAGGAGCGCCGCTGCGTTTTCACACGACTTGGCTTTTGGGGCGGGGAGAGATACGTGAGGAGAGATCGAGTCGCGCGTGCGACAAGGAAGTCGGAAGTCGAGCCGAGAGTCAGTCAATTGTGGAGCATTAACGTGCTTAGGTCAATCATCGCGCCGCTAATAATCTTACGCGCGTTTGTAACTCGCGAAAACCTCAATCGCAGCCCGATTGAAGAACCTCGAGTTCTCTCAGGACGCGCGTGATTTTCGATTTAATCGAATATATCTCGATTAAATTTGAATAGAGAGGATCTACTTCTCTCGTATTTTTATTTTTAATCGAAATTTTTATGAAGTTTCTTGTACCCCTTCTCCGTCGAAGACCAGGCTCTACCAAAGAAGAAGAGTACGTGTCGACTCAGCATTAAGCAGCAGACCTATGGGGGTGACGGACACCATACGGTTCTCCAAGCAGCCACGCGACCACCAGTCATGGGAGGGTCGTTTCGCTCCGCTGAGTCGTGAAAACACCCCGTTGGAGTAACATAGCGTTGCACCTTGGGTCGCATCACTTTGAGGTCTCGTGGGCATTTATCGGACGTCCTCGTTTGTCCGCGGCGCGTCCTACGAGTATAATATAAAATAAATTGAAAGAAAATTTAAGAGAAGAGATCAAACATTTTGCAATATAAAAACGTGTACTCTTTTCCTTCGCTTCGGTTTATTGTGTGAGCGTGTTGCAACACATCGAGTGAAAAAACAGTGGTGGAAAACATGAGCGCGTTCAAGAGATATCAGAGTAAGGTGTTTTGGGAGCAAATGGCTTCGCGCGATCTAGAAAACGATCGTTTTATAGAAAAAAACGAGCCTGTACATCACTCTTTTAACGAACGTCACCGTGAAAGGGAGAATGAAGAAGAAGAAGAAGAAAAAGTGGATTTCACTAATAAATCGGAGAACGACACGATCGATGGTGCGAATATTACCGCGATACATGTTTGCAATAAGAGTAACCGAGGTGATAGTCCAGAACAAGACGCGTGTCAAATTTCGTTGACACAGGAAGAAAGTATTATACATAGAAGGTACGTAAAATAATAAATCTGCCATCAGATAATTGTCACAAAAAACTGACAAGTCCAAAATATCTCTCTTTAAGACTAAAAAGACATATGTTTAGTGATTTAAAAAAAAATATTAAATATTAATTTTTTAACGATATGTAAAAATAAATAATATAAAATGAACAAATTTTGATAATATAGAGAAAAGTATATTAATAATATTGTGCTTCTATTAAAGTATTTTATTGAATGAAGAATTAATGATATTTTAATGTTCTAGAAGGGAAATGGACGGACAAGAGGAGCGCAAAATTGTCGCTGGAAACAGATCATGTAGCCCTTCGAGTCAAGATCTCAGAAGTCAAGACTCTGGATTCTCCGATTCCGAAAGGTCGGACTGCTCAGAAGTATATCAAAACGTGACACCACGACGGAAATTGAGAAAAAGAAGAACGAGGCAACGCAGAATGGGAATTGCCTCGCCATGGCTGGAGGAGGGATCTCCCTCGATGCCGAAGCACACGTCCACGCCAAAGTGTTCCAGGACATTCGCGAAGGAACGTTTCAGGCAATCGGAGAGAAGTCTATCGCGGGAAAAAGGGTGAGCGAATGGAATAAACTACCTGTCTAATTTGGAATTAAAAAAGAGAAAGATATTAAGGCTCTCGTTGATAAAAACTTAACATAACGAAGAATTGAATTCAGCGTGAATTACACATACATATTTATCGAGTGATCTCACCTTATTTCGTTTCATCATCCTACACGTTTTCAAATCGAATAATATAAGAACAATCGATCCTGATTCAGCTCGTGTTTGAAATTCCACGGAAAAAAACTGCGCTATCGATGTTATTACTCGGAGCGTCATTGCGCTAATGTTTACCTTCGAAATTGTGTCACACCTCGCAATGGAGTCGGAAAAGAAACGTGTTTCTTTAAGAAGCGATAAGATTCGAAAAATTGGTCAATCGATAGGAATGCGACACGTTAACACTACTTGTCGCGCTTGTCTCTTTCCAATAATATACATGTAATATATATATATATATATATATATATATATATATTTTATTATTATTATAAAGGGACGAGCGCGACAAGATAATGTTGACACGTGTATATATATATATATATATATATAAAATATACATATTTATAACACGCGGATCGTGTTGTAAGTGATGACATACGCTTGAGAATCATTTCCTCTTCTTCTTTTCAATCATAATACCTGAGAGATGCGTCAGAGACTCGAGAGCATTGGATTATTATCAGTCCTTGAATCGTGAAGGCGTCTCGGCTTATCGTCGGGCATTGTACACATCGCGCCCTTTCTTTCGTAAACATAAATGTCTGATCTTTTATGTGGTGTAGCGAGAGATGTACGTTTTCAAATCTCGCTGTTGTACGACTTTCGATGTTGGTTGCTTTCCATTTGGTGATACAAATCGACACAAGCGTCATTCTACCTTTGTTGTCACGGGATATTGAATAAACCAGCCAGAAAAAGATATAGAAATTGTAATATTTGTAAATATTTGGCAGTGTGACGAATCGTTTGTTAACGTTTTTTATAAAGCTAAAATTCTTAGTCAAATTGTAAAACGTTTCATTTTTATATAATTATACATAATTTGATAATGTGGTTGCATTTATTATTAAATGTTTTATAAAGGACATTTTTTGATAATCTGGTTACAACATATAATATTCCATATTCTCAGTTTAAAATAATATAATACGGTGAAATTTTTGTACATCACTAACAAAAAATAAAAAGAGAAAACACTAAAATATTCTTTGATATGTTCTTTTTATTTAACTTATAATATGTTTGTTTATGAATTTTCATGCAAACTTATGTTAAATAATTATGGCGCTAAAAATTACAAAACTGCATTTATGTTAATAAAAATCACATTTTCTAGATCAGAAAATATAGAGAAAAAAGATAGAATAATGCTTATGTCGATTTGTGTTAAATAGAAAGCACCCGTTGATAAATGAATGAAATATACGAACTCTTGCTTCCGGACAAAGTGATTATTTATCAGATCGCGTATCCGCTATCGCGATTTAATTAAAGAGCACCAGCGATCGTAACCAGCTATGCTGAATAACGCAATCATGTAAATCATGTACAGGAAACGTATACATGCACACACATACACGGTTGAGCTTGCCTTATCTCGGATACTTATATGTAATAAGATAAGAAACTGAATGGGGATAATAAAGCAAAGAAAAAAAAAACCATTTCATTCTTTTATTTATTATTAATGAATTGATTATATTAATGAAATGTATTTTCTGTATCAAGCCTGCGCGCTTATCTTTCAAGATACAAATTTATTTATAATTTTATACATGTATGCATATGCGTGCATCTCTCATAAAAAACGAAATAAAGTGATGTCCCGTATTACATGTCGCGAAAAAGCACAAGATTTTGACCTCTAGCGTTCCGTCGGGTTGTTGAGTTCGCGTTACGAAATCAGGATCTGAAAACCAACCACCGGATACTCTCGTGCAGACGCATTTTTCCGTTAGTCACCGTGTGTTCCATTCGTGCCGTACGTGACTCAACGCAACAACGTATACCGCGCGAGAAGAATACGTAAATGAATGAGCGCGCGAGAGGCTGGCTCGGGTGACCGGCGAGGTCGAAGTCGACCGTGCGGCTCCTTCGACGGCGCGCGACAGCGAATCTACGAGGAATTCAGCTTTATAACGCGGTGCACAGGTGGACGAATTACAATACAACAACGCGAGATTAGTCATCGCGTGCAGTTGCGCTCTCGAGGAGAGCTGGGCGCGATTAGTCAGCTCTCTCGCATTCCACTTCTAAATCGCTCCCGGCTTTGTCGTTTCCGGGAAAAAAAGCGATCGGCGACAGATCAGAATATATTGCGTCGTGATGCGAGAGTATAGCAGAACGGTAACAGTCGTGTGATGATGATTGAGGCGAAATCTATGTCGAATTGTTATGGCCCGTTTAAGGTACACCCAAAAAAATATTTGTCTAGATTAAAATTTATTGCTACTTTTTGTATCTGTTAGAATATTGTTTGTCACGTATAGAATTTATAGCAGCGATATTCCCCCTATCAACACACATGTTTAAGAAATGTCCATAAGAGATTCACAGGATATTAAAATGTGTTTTAACATTTTATGGATCTCCTATAAACATCTTTTGAACATGTGTGCTGATAGGGTTCTAGCAATACCTCTAAAAAATTTAGATCCCATTGCTAAGTATTAATCATAAATATAATTGTCCTTGACAATAGGCCTTAACGATAGGCATCACAGAAAAATTATCTGTCTAAATTACACTAATAGTACATATATATAAATTTTGTCTCTGTCATTTAAATTGATTAAATGCAAAATATATGCAGTATCACAATATTTGTTAATAATTTATCTGTTTTAGTTAACTTTTTACACCTAGAAAATTTTTATTGAAGTTGCAAGATCATTTTTTTGAGTGTAGTAATTCAAAGATGACGAAACAGATATATTCGAAAGAAGAATAATATTTTGAAAATAATAATGTTTCTCTCTTTATCTCTTTTTTTTTACAAAAACCAAAAATTACATATTTTCCTTCTTTTTGCAGAATCAACGAGGAGCGAAGCGACGCGTCGAAAGTATCCGGTTCATTGGAAGATGAATGCCTGGGCGATTTTCTGTATGCGTCCGAACCACCAGAGGATAGCGTTCAGCTGTCTTCGACAGCGAGCTCACGAACGCTTAGCACAGATACTACGGCAGACGCGATCGCTGCCGGCAGGGAGGTACTGAATTCCAGAAATTATCGTCAATCGTCGTCCATGAGAGCGTGGTTGACCGATCTTGCTATGGAAACCGAGAACGAATGCTGCAATACATTGCAGAGCAAGAGTCTGCCGCGAAGTCGCATGGCGTTTTCCGGCGGGATTCATGCGCGAGATCTCAAGATGTTGTCTTCCGCGGCTACCGCTGCTGCGAGCAAACTCCTAGTCAGCGCGGAACGTTTCGAGCAACATTATCGAAACATTGTCGAGTGAGTCCAGTTGAATTCTTCATATTATATATCAGAAGGCGCAAGTATATATAAAAGCAGACACTATAAAACAGAAATAAAATCGTTCATTTCATACTGTATAAGAATAGGATTTCTTTGTATAAATAATGTAAATAATAATTAATTTTACATTACGTTAATCATTATCAGGAAGATAACACGGCTGGAAGGCGGTAGGTCTGAAATGGAGCTACTTCGCAGCATAGAAGAGGCCGCTTTTTCGATCCTCTCCCAATTAGGGTCGCCTCCCCCTCGCAGAATTCAACAGGGTAGTTTGAGGAGCATCCTGTCGCAGTTGCAAAGTATGAAGACGTACGTCGACGATACGATCGACACGCGTTTAGACTTTTACATAGAGGTTGGTCATATTATATTTTTATGCCTCATATTCATCGCGAAGAAAATGAGCAGCCGTATAAATTAATTATATATAAATAATTTTTAGAAAATAGTCCGCGGTCTCGAGGAGATTCCGAGTCAAGACGACAGCGTGGCTAGAGGAGCTCTAGCGGCCCTCACGGCTTTAGGATTATCGGATTCTCGTGCAGGAAGCAGCATAGCCCGATGTTCCGGTATAAGAGCTCTCCTGACCTGTCTTATTGATGCCGGTCGAACACCTTCAAACGACTTCGTCGCTATCACGTTACGCGCTCTAGCAAGCGTATGTAATTCCGTAACGGCGATCGAGTACTTTGCTCGAGACGGTGGTCCTGAGATTCTGACTGATCTCTTAGGTGTAGAATCCTCCTGCGAAAGGGAGAAGACTGAAGCTACCGCTTTAGTGGTACAGATAACGGCACCGTGGACCGACGCACGAGGTCTGCCATGCCTCGAACCTTTCGCGAATTCTTTAATTCCGGCATTGAACCAACTAATCGAAAGCACCAATTGCGTTCAAACATTGCTGCTGGCTGCCGCGGCGCTGAATCACTTGTCCAAATCGAAGCTGTGCGCTGGGATCATACTGGAGCAGGATAGTGTAAGGAAACTTTTGCGAAGTGTGAAGAAATCCGTTGGCGATAACGTCTGGTTGATGGAGCAGGTCGCTGCGCTGATCAGCGAATTGGCACGTCTTCCTGAAGGTCGGTTGCATCTGGCTGGAGCGCGAGCCTCCGTGGCGCTAGTCTCCTTTCTTCGTATGAGACCACCAGGTCTGGAGGACGCATACCAAAAGCTAGAAATCACTGCGGCAGCCGCGCTGACTAGGCTGTGCGTGGAACCAGAGATTGCAAGGCAAGTGGTCGCAGTTGGTGGCGGAGATTGTCTGACAGGATCATGCAGAATGAATAACATCCAGACAGAGGAGGAGCAGGTCGGAGCAGGTTTCTTAAAGTATACCAGGTCGTTGAGACGAGCGTGTAAGAAGGCTGCGAAACAAATCGGAATCGCGAAGGCAAAGGATCATAGCACGCTGGACTGAGAAAAAGGTCTGGAAGAAGGAAAAATTTATCTATTAATGACAAAGGGGTTCACAATTTTAAATAATTGCGAGATATAATATAGCACAGAAAAGAAATCTGTACATATGTTTTACACATTTTATAATAATGATCTCTCTATAAAATTATTTTATTTTTTTAATTTTTTATTATGAAAATATGCAGGAAATAAGTATTTTTGTTAAATATTTACAAATATATTCTATTCTATGCATCGTATATCGCAAGATTATAATACCGTAAGAATATAATAAGGATATATACTGTAAAAATAGATGCTTTATCACTATCACGCGCTAAATGTGCCATAATATGTATATATAATGAATGTATATATAATGAATGTGTATATATATATATATATAATACATTAATAAACAGTATATAAAAAAATATTAACTATACTTTTATTGTAAATTGATGTAAAATTCTATCTTGTCTCATTTTGAAGTTGATTTTTGTGAAAAATGTCTATGGTAGTCTCCAAACATGGTCTTAATTCTAGATCACAAGAGCCAAGAACAAATTTGCCTTCTGGCGCTCTAAAATAATCTAATCCACGTCCGATTTTTATCACCCATCCATTACTCAATCTGAAATAAAGATCAATGTGAAATAGAGTAAGAGATTACCTATAAAAGAATGTAAAAATAAAATTTTCAATGTAAGCTTATGTTGTCAGACTTACGAAATTTGTCTGTCGTGCAATGTTTCAGAAAAAGAGAAATCAAAGGAGATCTTGCGAGATGCTAAACTTTCTTTCAACTCGGCCAATCTAGTAATTTGGCTAGATTCCTCTGACTCGTAAGTTGTAAGCAGAGATATCCTGGATAATGCACAGCACTTTTGAACAGCCAGCTCGCATAGTCTAACCAGATTCTGACACTGTAGATGAAATACTGCAATTAGTGCAATAATTTCTTAAAATAATTTAAAAGATGTTAAAAACAGGGTACAAAATTTTGCAGCTTTCCCTAAACTGAATAGAAAATGTTTGGTCAAAGGTTGATTAAAAAATTCAGGGATTTTTATGTAGAAAATTCTAAAAAATAATAATAATAAAATAGTTCGAACCTAACCACCTAAATAATTTCTTTAAAGGAAACTTATAATTAACAACAGATGAATAAATGAATAAGTAACTTACATTATCAAAATCAGTATTTATTTTAAAAGGATTGATTTGCAAACCTATATTGATTAAACATATTTTTTATTCAGTTTAGCGAAAGCTGTAAACTTGCAAAGTTTTCAAAGCTTGCAAACTATCTTAAAATTTTAAATATTTTACAAAGCGAATGAATAAGATTCATAGAACACATACACACCTGGTGAAAGGCTCGTATATATGGATCCTCGATGTTGATATATGTGACACTACCATCCAAGAATCTACCAAAAACACTCGCATAGCCGTGCCCCGTCGATCCATTCTCGATCTTGGTCAATTCCCTGTATATACCAGCTGATTTCCTCGCAGTAATTAGTTTCTTCACAGTCTCGGCTCTGTCCAGGTACTCCTTGGCCTTGGTCGTGAGGTATTCCACCTTGTAGGTTTCCTTTGTCTCTGCAGTCGTTTTATTATCGATTCTTGAACTTCTTGACGAAAGATAGTAACAATAAAGCTAATATAGCATTTTTAAAGTGACAGAGATTTTGAGGAGAGAGAAAGAGAAGCGTAAAAATACCATATACACATCGTACCTTTTACAGTATCGAGGAGTATCTGTACGCCTTCCTGATACAATACTAATGCCATTGTGAACTGTTCCTTTTTATCCATCTCCACTGCTCGTTTCAAGACCGAGACCGCCGCGGATTCCATCGTTCCATTGACAAACGGTCGAGACTCTCCTGAAAGAACTAAACGCGTTTAACGATCGCGTCAGAGGTAGTCTTTGTTGCTCGCTAATCTCTACTGATGATTATCTTTATGCGCACAAGTATAGCACCGATGGATATATATGCGAGGCGATACACGCAATTCTCGAGACGAGCGAGTGAAGGCACCTGACGTTTGACAGTTGCACGCGACTAGACGCACATGGTTTTTTAGCACGCGTTTATCTGGTCTCACGTCTACTTTTTTTTTTTCCTCTTTCGACCCGCACTCAAATTTCAAATATGTCGAGGAATCGCCCGCTCACGATCACTCGACGAATCGTACTGTTTGAACATGGCGCTACACCGTGATGTATATATATACTAGACACGTTCCACTTGAGTTGTCAGCAACGCGCTGGGATCGTCCCCGTCCTTGTCGTTCACTGAAAGTTCACAGGAAGACGGACGATGCTCGCGAGCGCTGCAAACGGCAAGTGGAACGCACTCCGTAAATAAATTTCTCGTATGATATACGAACGACTTTAACCTAAATTTTAACTAGAATTGAGAATCGTCGCGCGAGTATAACATGTTTGTTGACGAAACGTGAAATCGTCCCGCGACCCGCAACTGCTCGACGTGCGAGGACCGCTTGGGGAAGAACCTTACGCGTCAGGCTCGATCACCCGGTAAGATGGGGAAAGGGGAACTGCTGACTGACAAGGAAAAATCCCGCTTGTGTGAATGTGTGTAACGAGAATGTTTCGCTGACGCGGTATAGCACGTGACTGCCCGTTATCAATGAGCGGGAATTCCAATGTCATTAAATTTTGAATAAAATACTCTGCTGACACAGAGATGTATTTTCCAAATCTATTTTTTTGCTATTTGCTGAATCAAAAATATTCTCCCAGTGATTTAATCAGTGCACACATGTAATAAATTATTAAATATCTATTTCAATAATTAAGTTCAATAATTATTAGATAGCTATGACTTGTTAAATATATATTGGGTTTGTTTAAATTTAAATTATATTAATATATAAATGTATTAAAGGGGAAGATTTTCTTAATATTATTTTTATATTAACTTATCGATTTATGTAGATAAATGTAATACCATTAATATGAATGAGCAGTAAATGAATAACACTTTCCTGTATATTTTTCAAGCAACAATGAAATCTAGCAAAAGTTTAGGTGGTTTGTGGGGAGAGTTACCATCACGAGAGATGGTCAAACAAGAAATAGTAACACCAGATCTCATAGAAAATGTCTTGCAACAAGCTATGGATGATTCAAACAACACTGATTGTGATTATCGAATTGACAGACAACCTGAATATTTACAGTGAGTACAATGTTTATACAACACTGATATGTCAAACTAATGCATTAATATTAAAATAAACTGTTATTAAGGTTGTTAATATTGAAAAATGTTATTTTATTATAGATTACCAATGGGAAACTTACATATATTAAATACCATAAATTTTCATCAACAATTACGAACAATGGTAGAAGATTGAAATATAGCTTTTGACTCAAATATTTATCAAAATATTTGATATGTTGCTTAGTCAAAAGTAATAATAATAATTTACTTTTTGCAGGAAGAAGGAACTATGCTTGGAAATATGACTGTCATAGAATCACAAGATTCCAAAGAAAAGATACATTCGAAAAGTTTATTTCATTTCCTGCCTTATCAGTCAAAAGGGTATTTGTTATATTGTCACTGTCAGTTTAAATTGTTATCTAATTATATAAATCATTAATTGCATCATTTCAGAAATACATTTGATGATTATTCCACTGTACATCATTTAGTACCAGAAACTGCACGGAACTTATTGAGATATGCTGTAACTGTTTTATTGGCTCACATCGGATTCGAAAACTCGTCCGATATTGCTATAGAAACACTCACCGATGTTGCAGATCACTTTCTGAGACGAATGACTCTCTTGTTAAAAGCAGCAACTGAACAGAAGAATCATGGGTTTCCTGTAAAATAAGAAAAAAAATATATATAACTTTTTAAATGTTTATTTTTACATAACAAACTTTTGTTAGGATGCTGTAGAGAGAGTGCTGCTTGAGACAGGTATGGGAGGAGTAGCAGCACTGCATGACTATTATCAGGAGTACGTCATTAAGTTTGAAGAGAATATGAGAAAACGGGTCGAGGAAACAATGGAAAAACAAAGGCAATTTTGAACTTAATTCTTGTATTAAATATTCAAATGCATATTGAGCCACAAACAATTTTCTAAACAAAGTAAATGCTGCTTATGTCAAAATAAAATTTTCAACAGAATGGTTCTAGATGAAGCAACTAGCAAGCTAAAATTCGAGGAACTAGACGAGTTTGGCAATGTGTATCGAGAAGTTCCAACATTACAGTTGCTTGATCCTGAAAAGGGATTTCCACCCAGTCTGGACGCTGGCTTTCAAATGCTCTACAGCCTTGAACAAGATGAGTAGGTTTTATTCTTGTATGGAATGCATACATTTTTTTCCCAAGAAAATATATAATTTTAATACTTTCAGATTGAACAGTATGGAAGTGGAGGAAGAGGAAGTGAACGTGAGCGATTCACCGAATACAGGGCAGCGATCCATGGATGGATACACAGATAAAAAAAGATGAAGCATTTTATATTTATTTTATCACTTTAAAACTATAAAATAAACCGAATTTTACGCTTTCTTGAATCTCACAATTTTTTTTGTTTTCTTTACCACGTATCTCGACAAAGAAGCGAATCCTTGAAAAAAAGCGATGTAAATTTATCACATCAATTAGCTACAAAATATTAAAAATAACCCTCGAACCTTGAGTAACTTTAGAATCTACTAAAAATATATACAAAATATATATATATATATACACACACACTTTTATAAGTCGATAACGTAGAACACACATTGAGTCGGTCGGTAAAGTAGAGCGCATGTCAAGAGTTTGTAGTCGATAATGTAGGACATGCAATCTGCCGCGTCACGGGTTCGTGTCTCCACTCTCCACAAATAGTTTTACTTATTCGTGAATGTACATACCCTCCATCGACGTTATATTGCAGTTTTCTCATATGCTTTTTATTGCATTCATTACGCTTCCTGTGTTCCCTCCTGTTTGCCGTGAAGCATTATCATATAATAATCGTCACTCAAGTGACTTCAGCGCCGAGCAACCAACTTTCGCCACGCGTCCCAGAATTTTATCGTGACGCACGTTGACAACACGTCAAAAATGGCAGATTCTGCGCCCAGTAAAGCAGATATCGAGGAAATTTTCAAGAGACTGCGAACCATTCCAACCAACAAGGTTTGTCTTTTATTTAAGCTGATATTAAATATACGGAAAATAATAATAAAACAACGAGACCGTTGCAATTTCTCTCGAGAATTTCTCCCCTAATCACGTAACACACGTATGAAAGTGGTGATCGCAAAGGGGATATCCAATCTGTAAATGACAGCTGTATTATATTTCGTGAATCATTTATATATGAAGATTCCGATGGAACCTATATGCATCGATAACTTTTCCACTCTTTCAGACATGTTTTGATTGTAATGCAAAAAATCCAGCATGGGCCAGTGTGACGTATGGAGTCTTCTTGTGCATCGACTGTTCGGCGGTGCATCGTGGTTTAGGAGTGCATCTTACGTTTGTCAAATCTACGCAACTTGACACAAATTGGACATGGTTACATCTCAGGAATATGCAGCTGGGTGGTAATGCCAATGCTGTTAGTTTTCACAATTTATAATATTTCCTTTTTTTTGTTTTGTTTAAATTATGATTTGTAATTTATTCAATATATATTTCAATCTTATATATCTCTAATTTTTAGAAAAAATTCTTTGCACAACACAATTGTACTATGACTGATGCTCAACAGAAATATAATTCGCGCGCAGCTATGCTGTACAGGGAAAAATTAGGTCAAGCATCTGCCCAAGTAATGCGTCGTTATGGCACAAAGGTATGAGATTATGGAAATGAATTTAATATTAGTTGTAGATCTTATAGTAGAGACATGATTAGAAATCTGGTGTAACTATATAAACATGATAATTATAGGTTTCCCTTCCTACATCAAAAAATAAAGCAACGGTGAGCTAAGTAAATGTTCCTAAAGTTCATTTTTTTTCTTTCTCAGAATTTTACTAACATCTGCTTATAACTGTCCTAAAAATTGCTTTTTACTTTTCTTACATACATACATATGTAATTTTTTTTATACGTTCAATGTCAGTGCACAGTTTTCAGTATTTGTAAAGTAATTCACAAAACTGTTTAAATGTGTGTAAGTTTGATATTTAAAAAAGATGTTTTCATTTTTTTTATCACCATTAAACAGATTCACTGTGAAAGCCTTACCTGGTATATATTTTTAATACTATATAATTATAATAATATATATTTTGTCCTTTTTGGTTGTTTTAATAATCTATACAGAGTATGTCTAAAATATTTGGCTATACTTTACTAGAGAATTTAACTAATCATGAAAAAGAGAATATAATAAATACAAATAAGTATTACCAATATTAATATGTATATGCTCCTTTACAGTTATAAACTAATTGTAATTAATAATAAAACATTTATATTTTTTAATAAAAACTCCATTATCTGAATAAATTGTCAAATATTTAAGAAATAAATATTTATTTATTTATCATTTATTTAATTTACTCAGATAAAGGAATGAAAGGAAATATAACTTGATAAATAATGAAAGAAGTAATAATGCCAATACTGTAATAGTGCATTATACTGTGCACTAGTGATAATGTTGGCCAAATATTTTAGAAATATCCTATGATTAAATATAATAATTCTTTTTACAGCTGCATTTAGAAGAAAGCACAGAGATAGTGCCAGAAGAAACAAACGAGCCAGATTTCTTTAAGCAGCATGAAAATTTAGATTTACACGAAAACAAACTGATAATTTCAACGGAAGAGAAAGCATTCCTCACACCTAATACTGTGTCAAACATTAGTAGTGCAGAAAAAAATGCATCAGAAATCGTTTCCAATTCCTTGGGACCTTCTGTAAAGCTTTTTGATCCTGTCTCAAATATACAAACTGCGAGAAAACCTACTATAGGCTGCAGGACTGCACAATCTAAACGTCCTGGTGGTGTAAGTCTATATATTTATGGTGAAACAATAATATAACGATAAATTGTAATTATTATCGTTTCTTCAATTTAATAATAGTTAGGAAAAAAGGCTGGGAGCTTAGGAGCTCAGAGAGTCAAGACCAATTTTGATGAATTGGAGAAGAGCGTCGCAGAGGCATGTAAACAAGCTCAAGAGAAGGACAAGGAAGTGACAAAAGAAGAGCAGGATGAGCTTGCCACGCGTCTAGCCCAGCGGTATGAGCAAAATTTGACTCAACAAGCCAAGAAAGTAGAGGAGAGAGTGAAACAATTGGATCCATCAAAAGCCACGCAAGCAGAACGACTTGGAATGGGATTTAACGCACGAAGGTACTAAGTTTAAGCTCTCTCATTCTGTAAAATTTATTTAACGCATGACTTTATCTGTATATAAAAGTCCTCTCTTTATTAGTGGGGCGAGTCACTCTGCACTTGGCGACATGAAGACAATAACGCAAGAATCCAAAATCATAACGTCAACGCCGGAAGTGTTATCAGGAGAGACGGATCTTTTTTTTACCTTAGACGAGTTTTACTCAGTTTATGCTAATAACAAACCGTCTTCGCGAAGTGATGAGGTGGTGGTAGTGGCAGAACCGGAACCGCCTAAACGATTGGCCCCCACAAGCCGTATCGCAAATGCTAAGAGCGACGCAAAATCTTCGTCTACTATCGAGGGAGAAGCCCAAAAAAAATTCGGTAGCGCCAAGGCCATTAGCTCAGACCAATATTTTCAAGACAGTACTTCCGACAATGTGGTGAGTGTAAATTGTATATTTCAATGTATCAATGTTCCTTGTAAAATTATGCTTTACTGGCTCTCTAGAATATAGCGAGTCTTTTTAATAATTTTTCAGTGCGTATGTATCTTATAAATTTTTAGTGGGAACGTAAGAATAATTTACGTCGCTTTGAGGGTTCGTCCAGCATTTCGTCGGCTGATTATTTCGGCACTGAAAGTTCTACGCCGACTTCGCCGACGTCTTCGTTATCTATGCGTTTGACCGCGGGGAGAGCTGGTGTTGTAGATCTCGACGATGTCAGAGAAAGCGTGCGTCAAGGTGTAAACAAAGTTGCCGGAAGGCTCAGCTCGCTTGCAAACGCAGCAGTTTCCTCTATACAAGATCGTTATGGACTTTAAATGAATCTTTTTGCGTCTCACGAAAATTGTTAAAATACTTATTATCCGGACCCAGTCTTGTCCATTGTTCAGAATTGTAAATAAAAGCTTATAATTGAGCTTTTGCGTAACTTATTCTACAGATACTCTTGTATATGAAACGATTAAAAACTGACGATCACAAAGCGAGTGCAATATGTTACGCAGGTTCAAGAGCAAAAATATGAATGCAAAATGTATTTTATAAATATACGTTCGCCCATCTTTATCAACAGAACCAGTGTATTGTGTAATACATTGCATAACAAATATCGCTATATCAAAAAGTCAAGGTACACCGACGAAAGTAAAATATACTTAACAATAATTTAGATCAAACATTTATATCTTTCTCACTAAAATCTAAAATAGTTATAGATCTATATTCGGCGAAAAGTCCTGGCAACGCAAAATCAATTGTGAACATGGTTTGCCATGGAGAAAGCACACGAGTATCACTGTCATATTGTCACAACCGGTGCCCATAAGAGCGTCCGGCGCCAAACAACAGTTAAGAAGCTCTTCGCAGATCTCTTCGGGACGTATCGTGACATTACGATGCGAGTCCGCGTCGCCGAGTTTTATCTGCGCTAATCGCGTCCTCACGAATTTAACGACCTCTTCGCTGGTCATCACATCCCAGATACCATCGCACGCCAGAACAACGAACTCCCACTCTTCGGTTATAGGAAATTGTTGCACCTCGGGAAAGGCTGCAAGCAATTTGTTAACTTAAAATATGCGTGAATATGTATATTAAAAGTTGAAATTAAAGTCTAGCATTTCTCTAGCCATTTATATATCTAAATTCTGTTACTATTACCAGTCACGATTTGTTCCTGTGGTGGTTTATAATCGTTTCGCTTAAATATAAAATCCCCGAGCGCGCGAGACAACGCCAGATTGCCGTTCACCCTTTTATACTCGACGAAACCGCCCGCTGCTTCGATTCGCTTGCGCTCATCCTTTAATGTGGGCTTATGATCTCGACTAAGCGGTACCGTCCTGCCACCGATACATGCCACCGCTCTGCTATCACCCGCGTTAGCCTGAAAAGCTTTTTCATTCAGATCAGGTATTCGAATGTACGAAGATATATACCTTTAAAATAACGAATGACTTACGCTGTACAAAATGTTATCCTTAATAAGTAGGGCGATGACGGTGGTTCCAGCATGTTCATCCCTGAGGGTCGCGTTATTCTGCATCGCTTTGTCCAATTCTAGGAAACCTTGCTGTATACCCTCCACAATATTCCCCGTTTTGTACTCGCTTCTTTTAATTATATATTCATGAAGATGTTTTCCAGCATGCTGCGCCATGGTTGCACCTATAAGAGTATACAAATATTTTTATGTAAAAGTCAGATCTTATGGATACACAGCGGTTAATTGAAAAAAAGGTTGTTTAATTGCTCTGTTGCGCAATAAATCTGTTTATTCTGTACTGAAAGTGTGCGTTTATTTACCTCCATGCCCGTCGTAGACGGCGAAGAACGCGGCGCCCGGGTCACCTGGCAAGGAGAGTATATGTACGTGCGAATCTTCCATTTTGATACGCCATCCTTGCATGCAGGAGCTACCGACACGATAGTTATTGTCTCGGCAACAGGCTGACTTTTTCTTCGTCACCGGCTCGCTGAGCGTCTGCCCCATTCTCTTCCCCTAATCGATATCGTTCGCGAATAACGCGCGTTTTTAACACTTCAATATCTCATGTCGTGACAACGGAGAGTTAAGTGATTTGCAGTTAAACGAATTAAACGCTATACGCGGTACTCTCGTTTGGATTATCAGTTTGCAGAATTTTGCGCCAAGACTCGTGATAACACGTTGTCATTGATTTAAGCGATCTTCACTTCGTTTCAAATTCATAACAGTTTCTCGTACATTTAACTCCCGGTCGCCAACTCTGTCCCATCCGGCAAAACAACCCGCGTTGCGAGCGAGCAAACGTCGACCGTCGACCGGAGACGAACAGCTGATCTAATGACGTGTGACGTCCGACGTCATCTACGCCCAAGGATGCCACCTGTCCGGTTTTGGCCCGGAGATTCCAGAGGAGAAAATCTCCGAAGCTGGAGTACCTAATTTTTACTTTCAACAATTTTCCTCTTCTCGCCAAAAATGTTCAAAGAATTCAATAACGATGAATGTGATACGAAACATCCAAAAGTGCGGGTGCCTTTCATGTTATTACCAGCATGTCCAATGTCGATCGGCAACTACTCAGGTGATGGTAACTGTCTCTATACGCTGTTTATTTTGTAACACATGCCATATGATGTTATGTCATTTACGCATGTAGTTGAAGCTTCTTTTTCTGGATAAAATTTTATTAATACCTAGGTTACGTTCTAAAACGTCCTCTTCGAGAAAAATTTGTTTCCGTATAATATAGTATAGGTATACTGTACGTGTACTGTATATTTTCAGTAAAATTTTCTTCAAAGAGAACGTTTTAGAACGTAACCCTAATGAATAAATCGTTGACAAAATGTATTATTTTTTTAAGCAACAAATATCAATCTACTTGAAATCACCGTTTTATTTTATTATTTTCGATAAATAATCGTGATGTATATTAAATTCCTTGAAATTTTAATGTTATTTAAGAATACTTAGAATAATAAAAGAAATTATTTTCATTTATTCTTTTAATTAAATTAAAGGAATATAAATAATCGTCTTGATCAACAATGAAATTTAAAAAAATATTTTTTGTCAACGAATTAAATAGTTAAACATATTTATATTATTTTAAACTTTTACAGGCCTCATAATTTGTTCATATGAATAACAAACAAATGGCTAATCGAGTTCTCCGAAGGTATCCTAGAACGACGGCAAGTCGTTTCCAGGTGGTGCAAAAGCTTAAGTATTTACTGGTAATGGATTTCGAAGCTACCTGCGACAGATATACAGTGCTCAAACCACAGGAGATCATAGAATTACCATGCATAGCCCTGTCCACCACAGATTGGAAGCTAAAGGATACGTTTCATGCTTATATTAAACCTAGGATTCATCCTCAGCTCACGCCATTCTGCACAGAATTGACAGGAATTATGCAGGAGACAGTGGACAATCAGCCTTGCTTTGTGGAAGTGTTCTCCAGGTTTTGTGAGTGGTTAAATGAAGGAGGATATTTTGATGAATCTGACAAAAGCTCGTTCATAACGTGTGGAAATTGGGACTTGAAGACGATGCTGCCGAATCAGTGTGAATTGGACAATATTGTATTACCGGATGAATTCAAACAGTGGATAGAATTGAAGCATACGTTTTGCGACTCCACTGGATATTATCCGAGGAATTTGAAAGACATGCTTGCGCGATTGAATCTTCCACTGCAAGGGCGCTTACATTCAGGCATTGAGGATGTGAAAAATATGGTTTCTATAATACAAGCTTTAAAAAAAAATTATAACACACAATTTAAAGTTACTTCATCATTAACAAGTTCCGCACTAAGTTTAAAGGAGCACAAAGTGACGAAAAAAATATAAACTCAAATTTGTCAAAAATCAGTTTTTTACGTTAATAAAATATTACTTTTGTATATAAAAATTAATTATATTAATTATAAATAAATATTTTGATTACAAAATTGCGTATCTAATTTACAGTCGTTTTATGACTTTAATCATCATCTTGTTTATGGTTCTCTGTATAAATCTCAAATATAGCTTGCATATTACGTTCTATCCTTTGCAAACATTGTATCTTCAACAGAAAACTTCTTCTGCTTGGTAACATTCCCTTTGTGGGAACAACACTGAAATAATTCGAATTTGACAGACTGGTTTGGAATGGCTCAGCTGCTTTGAACAAGCTCCTTTACATATGAAATGTATAATATTTTTGAATGTCTCACTTTTATTTTCAGTCGAAAATCCATCCGATTCTTTTATTTTATTATACAATCTAGAAAAAGGAAGTATAATTTTTTTTTGTTAGTAATAAGAATTGATGCCAATTTGTCTAGATAAATTCGCTCATCTTTTTACCTGCGTATTCGCCAGCGGATCGATTCATCCCCATAAATGACATTCACTGTTGCAACATGCGATACCTCCGAATGTTGTAATATCGCAAAATCTTTTTTGGGATAGAATTTTATCGACACTCGTCGAGTGTCTTTAGGATTAAGAATCAATTTTTTGGGCTTTACACGCCAACTAGATCCTTGAAAAACTATCGTTGGAGAAATAACTGAAATAAATAAATATATATTCGCATATATATTTACATCATTTATCAAAATATATATGTAATGGTTAGCGAAAAAGAGAAAAAATTAATTTACTCAAACCTTTAGGTATAACTTTGATTTTAGCAAATGATTGTAAGTCTCTGATATTTTATAGTGTAATATATGCAGTCAAGACTACCGTTGCAGATACAAAGTACCAAGTGATAATATCATCTTTCCATTCGTATCTTTCAGTATATTCGAAATTTTTATGTTATTGTACCCACTATATCCGTACAAAGGTATCTATCACACAATTAAAATTGTAATATTTTTTAAGTTATTAAAATGTTCCATAAATATTTATACACACTTTTTTATGTTGTTGAGAATCACCACCATTTCTCGTATAATGTTTGATAGTGATTTTTCCAGTTGCCGGACCTACATGATATGGACTAAAGCTAACGACGAGCATTTTATACCCTTGACGTTTCATTACTAATACCATGCTTGTATTGACACTCTGTCTATCCCCAAGAAACTATAACATAAATACTTGTATGAATACAGGAGTTTCAATCATAACTTTTTAGATTTAGTAATATACCTTGAAACTCTTATTGTCAGTTGATAATGTCTATCTGAATTTTAATTTTATTATTATTCGTGTTACAGATTCTAAATTCCTTAGTTTCAGTCTTTCCTATTTTTACGCTATTCCATATTAAGACAGTGTGTGTCGACTTAATTGGAATTGTACTGCTTGGTACAGCTACACTGTATACTGTACTGATGGGTAAATTTCTATCACAAGGTCGAGATATACATAGATTTGACAGAGTGTTCATCCATAAATGTCCAAATATTTTGCATCTGGTTGAAGAGAAGAAATGTTAATAAAGCCAAATTGTGTGCAATCAATAAAGGTATATTTCAATAGCTAATAATACATAAATAGATAAAAATTGTCCTCTATCGATAATTATTCGATTACTAGTTACAGATTAAAGTGAAAGTATTGCAAATGTGAACAAGTATTTGTAGCGTTAAATATAATCTTAACTGATATGGTAACACAATCAAATGGTGTTTTAAGCACATGATCTATATTAATCCAGAACAACTTAAACTTGATATTATGTGCGACTCTCATAAAGAGGAATTGGATTTTCAGTATATTAGAGAATTCAACAAAAAGTCTACTCGAAATATTTCACAACAAAAACAGTATTGACATGCCTATTAAGCTGTCTTTATTACATGTGAGATTATATTATATCAAGAATAAAACATACACACCTCTGTCCCATCCGGCGAAACAACCCGTGTTGCAAGCGAGCGTGGACCGTCGACCGGTGACGAACAGCTGATCTAATGACGTGTGACTCGATCGTATGCACCCGACGTCCGACGTCATCTACGCCCAAGGATGGCCACCTGTTCGGTTTTGGCCCGGAGATTCCGGAGAAGGAGAAAATCTCCGAAGCTGGAGTACCTAATTTTTACTTTCAACAATTTTCCTCTTCTCGCCAAGAATGTTCAAAGAATTCAATAACGATGAATGTGATACGAGACATCCAAAAGTGCGGGCGCCTTTCATGTTATTACCAGCATGTCCAATGTCGATCGGCAACTACTTAGGTGATGGTAACTGTCTCTATACGCTGTTTATTTTGTAACACATGCCATATGATGTTATGTCACTTACGCATGTATAGTTGAAGCTTCTTTTTCTGGATAAAATTTTAATAATATTTAGGTTACATTCCAAAACGTCCTCTCCGAGGAAAATTTTTTTCCATATAATATAGTATACGTTATGTGTACTATATATTTCCAGTAAAATTTTCCTCGAAGAAAACGTTTTGGAACGTAAGCTTAATAAATAAATCGTCGACAAAAGGTATTATTATTTTAAGCAACAAATATCAATCTATTTGAAATCACCGTTTTATTTTATTATTTTCAATAAATAATCGTGATGTATATTAAATACCCTATAATTTTAATGTTATTTAAGAATACTTAGAATAATAAAAAAAATTATTTTTATTTATTCCTTTAATGAAATTAAAGAAATAAATATAAATAATCGTCTCGATAAACAATAAAATTCCCAAATGTCCAAATATTTTGCATCTGGTTGAAATTATAAAAAACTTTAATAAGAGAAATTTGTACAGTTTTTAGTTGCAATAAAGAGTATCTAAATTTTTTTACTTTTTTTTTAGAAAAGATCAGAACACTTCTAGCAGGTCAATTTATATTTTTACATACAGAGTGTCTATTTATATCAAGTGAGAAAAAAGTAACTCTGAAAAATCTCGAAAAATATAAATTTTACAGAAAAGTTTCATATTTTTATAGCTCTTGTTGAAGCGATTTCGAAACACTATAATAAAGCTCCTTTTGATTAAGAATTTCCTGAGATATTTCATATTTTATACTAAAAGTATCATGACAAATTTTAAAATATCTCAGGAAATTTTTGAGATTTTGGAGAGTTACTTTTTCCTCACTTTATATAAATAGCCCTGTATGTAAAAATATAAACTAACCTGCTAGAAGTTATACTCTTTGGTGATGTTGCTGGACTTAGAGATACATTACTGGGCGTGTGGCAACGTAAATAATTATCTTTTTCCGATTCTAGTGATATTTGTTCGGTAGTTAAATATAAAGATAAACATTGTTACCGGCGACTAATTTAATCTTTGCACATCTGCATAGAAAAATATATAATAGAATATTTAAAAAATAAAAACTTAATAAATTTATAATACTGATAATTCGTCACCTTTCGTTATTTAAAGTTTCTGGAACTTATGGTTTATATACAACTGCGAACGAGCTTCTCTCCCCAGCTTGTAAGAATATGTTATCCGGTTCTATGAAAAAATTCTGCGCCGCGTTTGGATAGTTTTCGATAGGCACGATAGTGACAGATACATGCGTCGCCACGTTTCCCGAATTAACGATATTCAGCAACTTGCCTTGTTGCCTTGGCACGATTATACCTAGGTACCTCTGTGTCTACGATTTGAATTTTAGATACCTATCTGCACATAGAGGGGCACTTCTTTTTGGAGTAGGACAGTACCATCGTTGCATTGTACATGTATAATTAGTCCTTCCAATAGGGCGGTTGTTTCTGTGGAAAATCTGTTGGACAAAAATTTCACTTGTTTTCGACTGCAAAGTTTACATATATAAAGAGTACACTCTTCTGAATAAAGGAGACATTTACTTATCGATGTGGATTGTTCACACTTTATATTAGTGGTAAATTTTTCCTGAAACTTTAATATTAGATGAGTGAATTCATCGTGAGATTCATTTAATTTTATCGACTTATCGAAAGCAGCATCAATGCTAAACATTTTCGGTCTATCCTGTAAAGAAAATAGTAATCAATTCTCAGTATTTTGTTTCAACTGTGTATGTTTTATTTTTGATATTTTTAATATAATCTCACATGTAATAAATACAGCTTGATAGGCACATCAATACTGTTTTTATTGTAAAATATTATATGTAGACTTTTTGTAGAATTCTTCGTAGTATACTGAAAATCCAATTCCTCTATGAGAGTCGCACACAATCTCAAGTTCAAGTTGTTCCACACAGATCAGATGCTTGATACACCATTTCGATTGTGTTACCATATCAGATAAGATTATATTTAACACTACAAATATTTGTTCACATTTGCAATACTTTCACTTTAATCTGTAAGTAGTAATCGAATAATTATCGATAGGGGACAGTTTTTATCTATTTATGTATTATTAACTATTAAAATATACCTTTGTTGATTGCATACCATTTGGCTTTATTAACATTTCTTCTCTTCAACCAGATGCAAAATATTTGGACATTTATGGATGAACACTCTGTCAAATCTATGTATATCTCGATCTTGTGATAGAAATTTACCCATCAGTACAGTATACAGTGTAGCTGTACCAAGCAGTACAATTCCAATTAAGTCGACACATGCTGTCTTAATATGGAATAGTGTAAAAATAGGAAAGACTGAAACTAAGGAATTTAGAATCTGTAACACGAGTAATATATAATAAGACTAAAATTCAGACAGACATATCTTGAGGTATATTCAATTCAATACTTTGCATATCTCCTAGAACTTCGTTTAATTTTAACTTCACTCCTCATGCCAATGACACAATTGCATAATCGTTCTGTATTCTTCCCGATAACATTACCTGAAAAAAAAATTGTAAAAAGATTGTTAGATTATATTTTCATTAGAGACGACAAAGTCAGGTTTAATAATTAAACAAAATATTCTGTATAAACTAGATTGCATTTCTGTATTTAGGTTCATAAAGAATGGATCCATGTTATCAGAAACATCATGTTCTTTTCTTTGTATATTCAAATCATTGTAACTTTTATCATAACTTTTTAAATCCACTTTAAATAGTAACATGAAGTAATGAAGTAAATTTGTCATTAGATAACAATTTGAAATTTTGTAACAATGTAACATTCGATGCTGATACTTTTATTTATATATATATATATGTATGTTAAAAAATATATCAATTTCTTTTACATACTCACAATCAATAGTGTATGGATATAAATATATAAATATAGTGTTACGTCAAAAGTCTGACACTCAGTGGTTTAAAAAAATTGGACTATTTTTTAATTCAGAAAATAAAATAATTTTTAAAAACTATTGACATCATGTTAAAGTTGAAACTTTAATATACTTTTTTAATTTTTTGTCTACAATTTTTTGCAGTGATCTGAAAATAGCCCAATTTGTTTTAAATATGCTCAAACTTTGGTCAAGCACTATATATACATACATACATATGTATATATAAATATTAAAATATCATAATTTAAAATATAGACTTCTAAAGTAAATTAAAGGAAGAAATCTCTATTTACAAACCTGCATTAAATGCATCTTGATTAAATGAAGAAATTGCATTCTTATCACTTGCTTCCCCTTTTATTATTTTTTCTTCACATATATTCATAAAAGATTCAGCTACCTTCATATTTTTACTTGAAGCAATTGACAATACACTCGAACGCTCTTGTTTCATATTAACGGTTTAATTTTAAATTTTGTTTTTAGTTTGACTGTCAAGTGATAACTTTTCTGAAAGATTTTGTAAAATATCTTGATTAAAGCAGAACATATATATATCCCAAAGACATAATAAAAAAAGTTTAAAATATATTTGTTAACTTTTGTTAGACACGAGCATTTTCTACAGATATCAAGGAACATATATACATAAATTTTTATACATTTTTTCAGGCACTTTGAAATAACTAAAATCATGACAAGACATGATCTATATGTGACTGGAGTAATAGAGCAAAAAATATGTGACCTATAAGAGCTAAAGACACTAAAGATTTGTAATATGCCAATATTTTCCTTATTATAAAAATAAATTTAAAAATTTGTAGGATAAGATTATATACACATACCTGACGTGTCACGCAGAAGACCTAACAAGGAGTCCTCTTTGTTCTGTATCAGTTCCTTTTCACACACACTTTGATCAGCTTTATGTGTGTTGTCGTTTTCCAACCTGAAACGAAGTATTTTTAGGATTAGTTATCCTGTAAAATATTGTTTGAGATCAACAGGAATTCATCTCCTTGTAAAACATCATACTAGAAAGAAAGAGGAGAGACGAGGATAGTCAATCAAATGTCAGTTTTTCAAGCGAATGCTTCGTAAAATTCGCGAAGGAAGAAACGCTCGAGAAAACTCACTGATTTTTTTCTGCGAACGGTTGACGACGCCTGCGGCTGTGTATTTAATAATGTATCGTTAAACACGCCGTAGGGCTTGATTGGTGTAAACGTCCCTTCTGTCAAATCCTTTATTTTCTGAAGAACTAACGGTTTTCGAGTGGTCGGGAGACGAATTGTTCAGTCCTTCACAAGACCCTCCAAATTCTCTCTCTCTTCCAAGGGTTACACGATAACTATTGACTATTGACCCAACAGTGTCGAGTGTTGAGTCGATTTTGCGGTGCGGTTCAAATTTGAAAAACCACGGATGTTATCGACGATTCGATACACGCTCGAAGGTCATGAACGCAAACTGACAACTAAAGGGCCGTCTACAATAGGTCTACAATGATATTTGATATTCTTCTCTAAGGTCAACTGTGATTGGTTAATTTCTTATGGCTTACAACTTACAACACCTATTGTAGACGGCCCTTAATAGGACAAGGTTTTACGACGCGCGTGCCGTAGAGGACAAACGAATACGGTGAAAACAAATAGAAAAGGCGGCATATATATGGCACATAGGTCCTGAAAAACATTGGACACATGTTCGTTATTTTCTTATGACAAATTTCTCGTGAGACGAAAATAATAAATCCAACCTTGGAGAAAAGAAAAACAGACAATTCTCACATGCACGATCCGTTGACACTAATCTAGTTTCTATAGTAACTGTCTTTTTAATAACATGTTTGTTTAGAATCGTGATTGTATTATTCTTATTTTTTAAATTTTTTTCAGAAAATTTGGAAATATTAAAATTAAGTGAAACGATAATTTTTTTTGCATTATATATTTTCTTCTCTAATGCAATTGATCATAAAATCATGATATTACTTTAAAGACAGTACATATAATTTTAATTTTTATTATAACTTGATATGTCATAATAATGTAAAATATCATTATATAGAATATTATATATACACTATATTACATACACTAGAATTCATCCTTAACTCAATCCACTCTGCATAGAATTGACGGGAATTACAACAGTGGATAATCAGTCTTGCTTTGTGGATGCGTTCTCCAAGTTTTGTGAGTGGTTAAATGAAGGAAAATATTTTGACGAATCTGACAAAAGCTCATTCGTAATGTGTGGCAATTGGGACTTGAAGACGATGCTGTCGAATCAGCGTAAATTGGACAATATTGTATTACCGGATGAGTTCAAACGGTGGATAGAATTGAAGCATATGTTTTGTGACTCCACCGGATATTATCCGAGGAATTTGAGACATGCTTGCGCGATCTTCCACTATAAGGGCGCTTACATTCAGGCATTGATTGATGCGAAAAATATGGATTCTATAATACAAGCTTTAAGAGAAAATTATAACACAATTTTAAGTTACTTCATCATTAACAAGTTCCACACTAAGTTTAAAGGATCATAAAATGACAAAAAAAATATGAAAAACATATTTGTCAAAAATCAGTTTTTTACGTTAATAAAATGTCGCTTTCGTATATAAAAATTATTAATTACATTAATTACATTAATTATAAATAAATATTTTGATTACAAAACTATGCATCTAATTTACAGTCATTTTATGACTTTAATCAATACATCTTGTTTATGGTTCTTTGTATAAATCTCAAGTATAGCTTGCATATTACGTTCTATCCTTCGCAAACATTGTATCTTCAAAGGAAAACTTCTTCTGCTTGGTAACATTCCCTCTGTGGGAACAACACTGAAATAATTCGTATTTGACAGACTGGTTTGGAATGGCTCAGGTGCTTTAAACAAGCTAAAAACATTCACGATTGCCTCGTTTTCTTCTGGAAAATAGAGAACGACGGTGGACGGAATTACAGTGAATTGTTCTTCTAGTAATCGTGGATCCTGAGGAGTTTCATGTTCTACCATAGATCTATTAAAAAAAAAAGAAATAATAAGAAATTTTTCTAAGCTAATATTTTATCAGAGATTATCTACTTGGATTTGTATTATAATAAACTAAAATATATATATATATATAAAATCTCTTACCGAGGAACAAAAAAACTTGCTCCAGCTGCTTCTTCCACTTGGGTAGTATCACATAAAGTATAATACTCATGGGATTCATCACCATAATTAACAGGTAATGTATCATCAGCACACGCTTCCACAGTAAGCATTATTTCACACTGATGAACTCCAGTGCAAAGATTATTTAGATTTTGCTATTTAAATATTCGTTATTATTAATAGAAAAATAAAAATGAATAATAAAAAAATATATATATGAAAATAAAAAATACATTATATAGAAGCTGTATACTCACAACAGGATCGCGAATCGATAATAAACCGGAAGCTAGTTGCTCTCCAGGGAAAGCTTTACATATGGAATGTATAATATTTTTGAACGTCTCACTTTCATTTTCAGTCGAAAATCCATCCGATTCTTTTATTTTATTATACAATCTAGAAAAAGGAAGAAAGTATAATTTTTTTTTGTTAGTGATAAGAATTAATGCCAATTTGTCTAGATACATTCGCTCATCTTTTTACCTGCGTATTCGCCAGCGGGTCGGTTCATCTCCATTAATGACGTTTACTGTTGCAACATGTGATACCTCCGAATGTTGTAATATCGCAATGTCTTCTTTTTTGAGATAGAATTCTATTAACACTCGTCGAGTCTCTTTAGGATTGAGAATCAATTCTTGGGGCTTTACATGCCAACTAGATCCTTGAAAAACTATCGTTGGAGAAATAACTGAAATATATATATATATTCACATGTATATGTATTTACATAATTCATCAAAATATATAAGTAATGGTTAGCAAAAAAGAGAAAAAATTAATTTACTCAAACCTTTAGGTATAACTTTGATTTTAACAAATGATTCTAAGTCTCCAATATTTTGTAGTGTAATATCTGCAGTCAAGACTGTCGTTTCAGAATACAAAGTACCAAGTGATAATATCATCTTCCCACTCGTATCTTTCGGTATATTCGAAATTTTTATCTTACTGTACCCACCATAGCCATACAAAGGTATCTATCACACAATTAAAATTATTTTGTAATATTTTTTAAGTTTGTTAAAATGTTCCATAAATATCTATACACACTTTTTTATATTGTTGAGAATCACCACCATTTCTCGTATAATGTTTGATAGTGATTTTTCCAGTTGCTGGGCCTACATGATATGGACTAAAGCTAACAACAAGAGTTGTATGCTCTTGACGTTTCATTACTAATACCATGCTTGTATTGACACCCTGTCTATCTCCAAAAAACTATAACATAAATACTTGCATGAATACAGGAGTTTCAATTAGAACTTTTTTTTTAGATTTAGTAATATACCTTGAAACTCTTATTGTCATCTGATATGTCTATCTGAATTTTAATCTTATTATTACTCGTGTTACAGATTATAAATTCTTTCGTTTCAGTTTTTCCTATTTTTATACTATTCCATATTAAGGCAGAGTGTGTTGACTTAATTGGAATTGTACTGTTTGGTACAGCTACACTGGATACTGTACTGATGGGTGAATTTCTATCACAAGGTCCAGATCTACATGCAAATTTGAATATTTATTATAGATTATTACTTATGCAGTGACGATTATCATATTATTTGACAAGTTGTTCGTCCATAAATATCCAAATATTTTACAATTGATTGAAATTATAAAAAAGTTTAATAAGAGAAATTTGAACAATTTTTAGTCTGCAATAAAGAGCATATAAATTTTTTTATTCTTTTCGAGAAAAGAAGAACACTATAATAAAGCTTCTTTTGATTAAGAATTTCCTGAAATATTTTAAAATTTGTCATGATACTTTTAATATAAAATATGAAATATCTCAGGAAATTCTTAATCAAAAGGAGATTTATTATAGTGCTCCGAAAACATTTCAACATGAGCTATAAAAATATGAAACACTTTTCTGTAAAATTTATATTTTTCAAGATTTTTCAAAGTTACTTTTTTCTCACTTTATATAAATAGACACCCTGCATGTAAAAATATAAACTGACCTGCTAGAAGTTATACTCTGTGGTGATGTTGCTGGACTTAGAGATACTACATTACTGGGCGTATGGCAACGTAAATAATTGTCTTTTTCCGATTCTAGTGATATTTGTTCGGTAGTTACGATATAAAGGTAAACATTGTTACCGGCGACTAATTTAATCTTTGCACATCTGCATAGAAAAATATATAATAGAATAATTAAAAAATAAAAACTTAATAAATTTATAATACTAATAATTCGTCACCTTTCGTTATTTAAAGTTTCTGGAACTTGTGGTTTATATACAACTGCGAACGAGCTTCTCTCCCCAGCTTGTAAGAATATATTATCCGGTTCTATGAAAAAATTCTGCGCCGCGTTTGGATAGTTTTCGATAGGCACGATAGTGGCAGATACATGCGTCGCCACGTTTCCCGAATTAACGATATTCAGCGACTTGCCTTGTTGCCTTGGCACGATTATAGGTACCTCTGTGTCTACGATTTGAATTTTACAGGTACCCATCTGCGCATAGAGGGGCACTTCTTTCTGGAGTAGGACGGTGCCATCGTTGCATTGTACGTGTATAATTAGTCTGCCCTTCCAATAAAATGGTTGTTTCTGTGGAAAATCTGTTGGACAAAAATTTCACTTATTTTCGGCTGTTAAGTTTACATATACAGGATTTCCCAGAGCACTTGTGCCACTGCTCGTGAGCAGGTAGGGCATAGTAAACTGAGCAAAAAAGTCTTATACCATTTTGCGATATTCGTAATAATAATCGAAATATTTAATATTAAAGTTAGGCAAATAAGAGCGCGTTAATGTAAGACCGGCGCGATAACCATGGGCAGCGTCGCTCTCGCTCCCCTCACCGCGCGCCTGTCAACTGTCAATGCCGGATACGCTGGGCCGTGCTATAGCTCGAGCGGCTCAAGCACCCGTCTCGTTGCGTCTCAGCGCGCTCTTATTTGCCTAACTTTAATATTAAATATTTTGATTATTATTACGAATATCGCAAAATGGTATAAGACCTTTTTGCTCAGTTTACTGTGCCCTGCTCACGAGCGTTGGCACAAGTGCTCTGAGACACCCTGTATAAAGAGTAGACTCTTCTGGATGAAGGAGACATTTACCTATCGATGTGGATTGTTCACACTTTATATTAGTGGTAACTTTTTCATGAGACTTTAATATTAGATGAGTGAATTCATTGTGAGATTCATTTAATTTTATCGACTTATCGAAAGCAGTATCAATGCTAAACATTTTCGGTCCATCCTGTAAAGAACAGTAATTAATTTTCATTATATTGTTTCAACTGTGTATGCTTTATTTTTGATATAATATAATCTCACATGTAATATAGACAGCTTAATAGGCACGTCAATACTGTTTTTGTTGTGAAATATTATAGGTAGACTTTTTGTTGAATTCTTCGTAATATATTGAAAATCCAACTCCTCTTTATGAGAGTCGCACATAATCTCAAGTTCAAGTTGTTCTGGATTAACACAGATCATGTGCTTGATACACCATTTCGATTGTGTTACCATATTAGTTACGATTATATTTAATATTACAAATACTTGTTCACACATTTGTAATACTTTCACTTTGATCTGTAAGTAGTAATCGAATAATTATCGATAAATAGAGGAGAATTTTTATCTATTTATGTATTATTAGCTATTGAAATATACCTTTGTTGATTGCACACCATTTGGCTTTATTAACATTTCATCTTGAGGTATATTCAATTCAATACTCTGGATATCTCCTAGAACTTCATTTAATTTTAAAGAATATGTAATCCATTTATCCCCATAATTTATGAGTTCAATATTAACTTCACTCTTCATGCCAATGATACAATTGCATAGTCGTTCTGTATTCTTCCCGATAACAACATTACCTGAAAAAAAAATTGAAAAAAGATTGTTAGATTACATTTTCATTAGAGAAGACAAAATCAGTTTTAATAATTAAACAAAATATACTGTATAAACTAGGTTGCATTTCTGTATTTAAGTTCATAAAGAATGATCGATCCATGTTATCAGAAACATCATGTTCTTTTTTTCTTTGTATATTCAAATCATTGTAGCTTTCATCATAACTTTTTAAATCCACTTTAAATGGTACATGAAATAATGAAGTAAATTTGTCATTAGATAACAATTTGAAATTTTGTGACAATGTAACATCCGATATGCTGATATTATTATTATATATATATATATATATATATATATATATATATATATATATACATATATGTGTATGTTGAAAAATATTATGTCAGTTTCCTTTACTCACAATCAATAGAGTATGGACATAAATACATAAATATAGTGCTTCGTCAAAAGTCTGAGTACATTCAGTGGTTTAAAAAAATTGGATTTTTTAATTCAGAAAATAAAATAATTCTTAAAAACTATTGACATCATGTTAAAGTTGAAACTTTAATATACTTTTTTAATTTTTTGCCTATGATTTTTTGCAGTGATCTGAAAGTAGCCCAATTTGTTTTAAATATGCTCAAACTTTTGTCAAGCAATATATATATATAGTGCTTGACAAAAGTTTGAGCATATTTAAAACAAATTGGGCTACTTTCAGATCACTGCAAAAAATCATAGGCAAAAAATTAAAAAAGTATATTAAAGTTTCAACTTTAACATGATGTCAATAGTTTTTAAGAATTATTTTATTTTCTGAATTAAAAAATCTAATTTTTTTAAACCACTGAGTGTGCTCAGACTTTTGACGAAGCACTATATTTATGTATTTATATCCATACTCTATTGATTGTGAGTAAAGGAAACTGACATAATATTTTTCAACACATATATGTGTGTATATATATATATATATATATATATGTATGTTGAAAAATATTATGTCAGTTATATATATAGTGCTTGACAAAAGTTTGAGCATATTTAAAACAAATTGGGCTACTTTCAGATCAGCACTATATATATATACAAATTGGGCTACTTTCAGATCAGCACTATATATATATAGTGCTTGACAAAAGTTTGAGCATATTTAAAACAAATTGGGCTACTTTCAGATCACTGCAAAAAATCATAGGCAAAAAATTAAAAAAGTATATTAAAATTTTAACTTTAACATGATGTCAATAGTTTTTAAGAATTATTTTATTTTCTGAATTAAAAAATAGTCCATATATATATTAAAATATTAAAATATAATAATTTAAAATATAGACTTCTAAAGTAAATTAAAGAAAAAAATCTCTATTTACAAACCTGCATTAAATGCATTTTGATTAAATGAAGAAATTGCATTCTTATCACTTGCTTCCTCTTTTATTATTTTTTCTTTACATATATTTGTAAAAGATTCAGCTACATTCATATTTTTATTTGAAGCAAATGACAATACACTCGAACGCTGTTGTTTCACATTAACGGTTTCACTTTTAATTTCATTTTTAGTTTGACTGTCAAGTGATAACTTTGCTGAAAGATTTTGTAAAATATCTTCATCAAATTTGCCAGAATTGCCAGTAGGCGTTGCTAACATAGATTTTCTATCAAAAGGCAATATGTAAGTTTCTTGTACTGCACTGTTTTGCATTACTGGACTATTCTTCTTTTTTTTCTGTGCCATTAAAATCCGGTCAACTAATCGTCGTGGCGTGCCACTATCAACATTTTGTAAAGTATTAACTATAGTACTTAAACTTATGATATTAGTTTTATCTATGTCTCTTGTTACATTCGCATGGAATGTATGTTCTTCCTCCTTTAGTTCCATTGTAAATGTCGCTGCAATATTATTTTTTCGTACAATATGTGTGGATGTTTAGAGGAAAAAATTCATTTTATAAAATAGTATAATTATACCATCTTTCAAAGTAGTCGATTCAATTAATGGTACTAAATTGCCTCTTTTTACAGGACTTTTCGAAAAAAGACCAAAACTTGGTCTTACTTGTTTATCATCCCCCAATATTCCTATATCAGCAGATTTACGTTCAAAATATTGGCCAATAGATAGTTTCTGTCCAGCACAAGATCTACGATTTAAATATTATCTTATTGCATATATTTTCACAAAATTAAACGAAACAGTAGATAAAACATAATTGCGCAAACATACTCTACTGTTAAATCTAGTTGTCCCATGATACCAGAGAATGAAGTGAGATCTAATTTCTGTTTTTCTGTATTCGCAACTGGCATACAATATGTGCGATCTTGATGCCAACGAGCTTCATCAACTGATAATTGTTCAGTTATTTTTGATCCGGATAAAAATTCTTCTTCGTTATTGAGTTTTACCATCATCTCATTATTTAATTGTGCCATTATGTCGGCTGTATTGAAGTTAATATTATTAAAAGAATCAGTTAAAAGAGACTGTGTCTTTGCACCATCGATGACATCAGTTGACCGCGCCATTATTTCATTAGGATCAAAAGTAACCTGAAATTTATCTCTTCTAAAATGTTTTGACTTTGAAATAAAATTCTTAAATTACAAACACATCCATACTGACTTCATTTGTCAAGCGATTAATGTTGCATTCCTGGTTTGATTCGCTGATGAACATGCAAGGCTCATTTAGCGAAAAATTTGAAACAGGCAAGTTGTCTGTTATATTTTGTATGTTGACATTACTTTCTTTATTTGTATCTAAAATAATTGTGCAAATAAGTAATAGTAATCTCATAAAGTTCATATGAATAGGTCTTCATGTATCTGTCTTTTTTTATTTACCCATGGTTAGAGGAAAGTTTTTTGTGTCACTACATTTCTGAAGAAGTCTCCTGGCACTTTCAAGTTCTGGATCCATATTTAGGTAACTCAATTTCTGGTCACTTTCTGTTACGCTCATGTTTGTCAGAACTGTCAACATATCAAATAATGCATTATTGCAAATATATCAATATTATTCATGTATTTTAAAGATAATGATAATGAGGCTTTTAATTTTAAGAATAACTGCTCAGGTCTTGGATCTCATATCATTAAAAAGCATAAAATAATATAACAACAAAAAGAGAAATTTTTTTAAGAAAAAAAAAAAAATAAAAGATTATAAAAGATTAAAGCAGAACATATTGAAAAAGACATCTAGATGTAAATGTATCAAACAAAATACCTTTGACGATTAAACCTCAAAGGTCATCTTAACAATATATATCCCAAAAACATAATAAAAAAATTTTAAATATATTTTTTAACTTTCATTACACATGAGCATTTTCTATAGATATCAAGGAACATATACACATAAATTTTTGTACATTTTTCCAGGCACTTTGAAATAACTAAAATCATGACAAGACATTATGATCTGTAAGTGACTGAAGGAATAGAACAAAAAATATGTGATCTACAAGAGCTAAAGATACTAAAGATGTGTAATATGTCAATATTTTCCTTTTTATTATAAAAGTAAATTTAAAAATTTGTAGGATAAGATTATATACACATACCTGACATGTCAGGCAGAAGACCTAACGAGGAGTCCTCTTCTTTCTGTGTCAGTTCTTTTTCACACACACTTTGGTCAGCTTTATGTTTATTGTCATCTTCCAACCTGAAACGAGGTATTTTTAGGATTAATTATCCTGTAAAATATTGTTCAAGATCAACAAGAATTCGTCATCTCCCTGTAAAACACCATACTAGGAAGAAAGAGAAGGAGAGACGAAGACAGTCAATCAAATATCAGTTTTTCAAGCGAATGCTTCGTAAAATTCACGAAGGAAGAGATACTCGAAAAAACTCACGGATTTTTTCTGCAAACGGTTGACGACGCCTGCGGCTGTGGTGTATTTAATAACGTGTCGTCAAACACGCAGTAGGGCTTGGTTGGCGTAGACATCCTTTCTGTCAAATTCTTTGTTTTCTGAAGAACTAACGGTTTTCGAGTGGTCGGGAGGCGAACTGTTCACCCCTTCACAAGATCCTCCAAATTCTCTCTCTCTTCCGAAGATTAAACGACGACTGTTGAGTTGATTTTGCGGTGCAGTTCAAATTTGGAAAACCACGGACGTTATCGACGATTGAATACACGCTCGAAGGTCGCGAACCAAAACAAAAAGCTGACAACTGACAGGTTTTACGAAGCGCGTCCCGTAGAAAACAAACAAAAACGGTGAAAACAAATAGAAGGCAAACTACATATGACACATAGGTCCCGAGAAACATTGGAGACATGTTCGTTATTTTCTTATAACAAATTTCTCGTGAGACAAAAATAATACATAAATCCAACCTTGAAAAAAAACAAACAATCCTCACGTGCACGATTCGTTGACGTTAAGGCTAAAATCACATGGTGCGGAACAGAAGTACGGAACAGAGAGTGCGCCATAGAAACAGCCAATCAGAGTTTTGCCGCAGTGTCTACTTAAGCTCTGATTGGCTGTTTCTATGATGCATTTTCTATTCCGCACCATGTGATTTCACCCTAATCTGGTTTCTAGTGTGTACGGTAAGGTTGTCAATTTTACGTGATTGTAGTGTAACACAATTTGAAGGAACAATGCGTTGAATATTATTAAAAAATAAACATATATACAATATTAAATGAACCGATAAGAAAGATAATTTTTTATTTTTTCTTCTGTTCAATACTTTTTTAGATGACAATACACACGATTACAACACATTCAAAGTGCCCGATTTTACAAATTGTATACGGATCTATAAGATTAATTTAGGAGTATAATATTAATATTATATATAATAATATTAATTTAGGAATATAATACGGAATATTGTTTATATTACAAACGTCATCTACATAAAAAAATATTTGACAACTTTTTCTAGGTTATGAGAGAAAAATAGCGCTGTCACGACACGTGCGTATGAGTCGATATTATTCTTGAGAATTCAACTCGTGTTTCATAAAAATTTTTCCGTTTATCATAATTAAGGAATCAGGAAAATACAGATATCAACTCTGGATTGGATCTTATATTTTCAAGAAGAAAGGATATAAAGAATTCGCGCGTACTTACAAAAAATGGCGGGAATTATCTGCCCGTCGATTTCAAGTTCGCGATTACATTTGAAAGGTACAAACGAAAAGTATCAATCATTTTTGTATTCAAAGAGATAACGAATATTACACATGCTTTTGCATGATTTCTTTTTGTTTTCAAAGGACTCGCGCGTTTATTCTCTTCCAAAAGTATGGACGAGGTCAATGAGAGTCCGAGATTACGTGAATTCCGAAAAAAATTGCGCGAACGCACCCCTATAGGTAAAATAGTACCCCCATAATGAGATTATTTATCGTATATAGTTATAATTAATAGTTAATACATAAAAAGAAAATGACATTCTTTCTTAAATGTTCAAAATTTTTGTAACAACTAAAGAGATCGAACTTTAAACATGACAGAGAAATTGGAGGAGTTGGAGGAAGACAAACATCCTTATCAAGAGAAAGAACCCCTAAAGCCATTCCCAAACAATACGAATCCGGAAACAGGCGAGATTGGAGGACCTCGCGGACCAGAACCAACTCGTTACGGCGACTGGGAAAGAAAGGGTCGCGTAACAGACTTCTAAACCCTATGTCATCTTAGAAAAAAAATCTAAACTGTTTATGTAGTGTTAATATAATAATTAGAAACTATCTCAATGAATTAAAAGAGAAAATGAATTAAATGAAAAAAATATAGAATAAATAATTTACATCGAGTTAAATTAATGGCATGATAAAAAAAGAATCTCTATTTTGTAGAATAAAAATTATAAATATAAATTGTAAAGTTTGTATTACGAAATACAAGATGGTTTTTTTATTGCAATCATCAAGATTTCACGCGAGTTTCTCTAGACAAAATCAGAATCGATAACTTAGATATTGGCTAATTTATCAAAGATAAATAAAAATAGCATACTAATAGTATATAAATAAAAATAGTATACTAATATAGTATATAAATAAAAATAGTATATTTACTAATAGTATATTTGTCTCGCATATCCGATAGTGTTTTATTAACAAAATTAAATCATCTTGATGCATTAAAAATGCATTCTTTCATGCAATGTCTTCACATTGACGAATGACCATATGCGATTATTCGCAGAACGTTTGCACGATGATTAGCATAAATCGAGCGAATTTGATGATAAGAAGTTGCAGGCGATTTGTCACAAGTATGAACCAGTTTCGCTTTAAACTATTTTACATTTTCGCGAAATACATTTTTGAAAATATAATTTTTTTCGAATTTTATATTTTTCACTCATTTTTTATAAAGTTTTTTTTATACAGAATATACACACATATATATATATATATATATATATATATATATATATATATATATAGATATATATATATAAATTAAATATAAATGTGTAATCTGGTTAGGTACTTCACTATTAAAAATGAAAAAGGATTTAAGCGATGAAGATGATGTCCAAGAGTCGCCGCGAATTAAGCAGTTTCATGAAAAACTCAAACTGCAGCCGATACCAAGTATATATACATCTAATAATTCATAAAATAATTAGTTTTCGTAAAGATATCAACATTATAATTCTTTTTATAAAATAAGAAGAGCTTTAAAAAATTAATTAAGTATATGTGTCCAAGGCTTCGTAGTCACATAACGTGATTTTTTAATTAATATATAGAAATAAAACAACGTGAACGATTTGTCGACTTGGTATTAGTGGAGACTGATCCCAAAACTGGAGAATTAATAACGAATAGCGAGAAGAATCCTACTAAATGGGGAGATTGGCAGCACGGTGGCAGAGTCAGCGATTTTTGAAGACATTCTATATGTACAGTTTCTGAATTATATATAGCGATATATATATTTGGACTGGAAAAACGAAATCCTCTTACTTTTCGATACGTATTATATGATCAATTTATCTCTGTGATTAATTTATGGAGATTAAATCAGACTCAATTTATTGGCAGTCAAGTAAAGCAACATAAATTAAAATTATTCTTCGATGTAAAATAATATAAATTTGATGTGCATATAAGAAAGTATATATATACATATATATACACATATATATATATATATATTCTGTATAAAACGAAGAAAATTTTATAATAAATAAGATACAAATGTAGTTTTTTTTCTAAATTAATAAGTTTATAATAATCACTGCGAGTTCGTTAGCAATGGTGTTCATATTAAATATATTATTAATTTCAAGTTATTTCCTCGTAAAAAGTCTCTGGTACTTTACATAGAGAAGCGCAGATCAATACATTATATGTGTACGAAAATATACGATACTTCGTCAAAAATACTAAATAATGTATATTAGAGCACAAACACGATTTATACATTAAACACCACTTAAATTTCTCGCTAGTAACAAGTTCATGAGTATAATTAATGTAAGAATCAAATTTTGGAGAAAAGTGTGAGGCTTTATAACCGAATTAAAAATAATCTTTATGCTTTTATTAGTAAAATGTATTCCAATGTCAGCAGCGAAAATTTATTTAGCCAAGACATATAATAAATTCAGGACTCCAATATTAAGCCGTTCGCGTGTAGAAAAAGAAATGTAATTAACCCTATAAATATAACATTGTATTAAGAAACATATATACAGAATACTGTAGTAAAAATCTCGTCTTGTATTTGCTCCAGCATATACGTTTTGAAAATTCTCTTCCAATCATATCGAGAAAAATTTTTCCTAAAAAATAATCTACTATGAGGTATTATATTGTTGCATACAAGATAAAGAGAGAGATTCTGTCCTTTCTTTACTATTATATATAGATAATAGTAAGTAAATCATTTGATTAATTTCACTAACAGTAAATCCTTTCTCGATATTCTCCGAGAATATTAAAGCAGTATTAATAAAGAGCGTGACACATGTACCACCTCAATGTTTCACAATTACTGTATAGTTTCTATGTACATATACAACTTTCCACACTGTTTAGGCATTTTCGCGCACGCGCGATGAAGTTTTTTTTTTCTTTGTATTTCTTGATACAAGAATATTGTATTATTTACGCTATACAGAAAGTATAAAATTTTGTTCGAAAAGTAAAAATGAAAATTAGCACAGATGTATTTACATAATGATTGTTTTCTACACGTACGTTTTGTTATTTTATGTATATACATACTTGTATATCTAAGACTGCGATCCGAAATGCGCTTACAGTGCCGACAATCTATAATGTACTTAATGTTAACTATAGATTTTCAGCATTGTAAGCGCATGTAAGCACATTTCGGACCAGAGTCTAAACAATATATGGTAAAAATTTTTTTTAGAATTAAAAAGATATAAACATTTAAACAAACAAAAATCACTAATTGTAAGAATTTCAAAATATCTAATAGTTATTGAGATTTCTAGAATATATCCAAGTAATAAGAGTAGTGAGGAGTGGCACATACTTTTTAGCTAAAATTTCAAATAGACACATATTAATAAAAATAAGAAAAATTAGTATTAATATGTAAGACAAGAAACAAATTTTCTAAATACAAATATTGTAACATTAAAATGATTGAATATCGTCAGTCTTTCGTCTAGCGTCAATCGGATCTGAATTGTGTAGGTTGCATTGCGCGTCAAAAATTATAAATCTTAACAATTTATAAACTATAAAGTTTTATTGATGGCTAACACATCCCGCATCATCATGTTTCTGAGTGTCCACAAGGCGTTCACTACATTCCCGTGATTGCCAACGCCGTTGCCCAACCATTCGGCGGGAAGTTTCGTCAAATCGGGTATCTGCGTATTATCCGGATTGGCGTTCATCTGTTTGTCCCAATTTGATATGTAACGATTCTCCACGTTTAATCCCTCAATATACCTATACACGAGTAAAAATCAAATAAATACAATATTTTTTAATATAATATCAAAAAGCATTAGGTCTATTCTTTATTGCTGAACTGGCTGTACTAGTTTATAGATAGGATCTTTTTCTTTTTCATTTATTGGAAGGAGAAAGATACTCTTTATACTAGTGCAACCAGTTCAGCAATAAAGAACAGGTCTATTGCAAAATATTTAACGTATTTAAAAGCTTACCTCAAATAGGCATCCGAATGTAATACGCGACTCGGTCTCGGTGGTACCGCGACAAACATCGGTTCTGGTTGCTTAGTGGCAGGTAAACTGCTCGTCTGAGTTGCGGCTGCTGAAGTTTCTGCGAAGCGTTTTTTTTTCACTTTTATCATGATTTACCACATAATTTTATTGCAAATTGTGATATAATTTTACCTGTTTCCATCGGTGGTAGTACCGTGGGTCCTTTCGAAGGCATATAATTTCTGCAAGAGCACGTATATTAACATGGTTTAACATTAACACAATGCGATGCATCAACATATAAAAAAATTTTTATTAAAAGAAATAATTTCTATACCTGCTTCTTTCGGAAGGTGGTATTATACGACCGTGTGATTTGAGAATGTGCACTTCCTTGACGTGCCTAGCGAGTCTCTGTACACTGGGGAACGGTGGAACGGATTTCTTTGTTCGGCCGCAACCGCGCCATTGACATTGGTATTCAACATCTATAATATTCACATTAATTATTTAAATTTTTCTCTCACAACTATGGCACTACAATTGCAGTTCCTCTCGGATCGTACTCACCACTGGGAGCATTCGCGAACGATGATTGTACATGACCGTTTTGCTCCGCGATACAATGATCGATGCAGTCAGTCATGTCTTCAAACTGCCAATCACAATTGTCCCAACAACATTCGTACACTACGTCCTGGATAGCATTTGTTCCTACTGTGGTCGTTCCTTTCAGCTGACCGCCATCCTCGTTCATCTTGATTGCCCGTTCTTCCCAAGCTTGTTTTTCTCCTGCCGGTAGCTTCCTCCACTGAAATGAGAATCGTTTTATACGTGATCAGTTTTGTCACATTATTTGCTTAATTTGGGAGAGGATATAATCAGTGAAACCATTTTTCTAATACTTTGAAAATGGTTCGACAACTGTTTTAAATGACGGCTACTCTCTTCTGTTTTTAAAAAAATAATACAGATAAAGTTTATATACATCAACAAAATAATGACTACCACACAAATTAATACGGACGATATCACATAAAATGTATACAGGGTGTACCCAATTTAAATAGCAAAACTTCGAGAGCGTGTAAGGGACCGAGAAACTAAGACAAAAGTGGAGCAAAAACGAGCAAATCTCTAAAGGACTTTTTATCATAGTTTTTCGGTCCCCTACATGCTCCAGAAGTTTTATCACTTAAATTGGGGACACCCTGTATACACTACTGTATTATATTATAACTTATGAAAAAATATAAAAAATGCATTATTATGCATTTAGAGTTTGCTATGCACAGAACAAATATACTTGTAGGAATAGAGAGTAGCTACCAAGATGTAATATAATCTTATTTTGGATAAAGGACCAAGTATGCTGAATGTTTAATGAGCAACATGTATATAAAGCGAGAAAAATTCTTTACACAACCAATTCTTACGAAATTCTTACATTTACAATTCCTTTTTGTTTTATTAATCAAATCAAGTCAAAATTTTAATACAAATTTAACGTTCAAATCGAGGACGTATGATTGTGTATAAGAAAATTTATTCTGCATACATTCCTTCATCAAAGATCCATTTATAATGAACAGTAAAAAAATCAAGAGTAAAGAAATAAATACCTCGTTGCCAACAATTCTGCTAATTTCTCCAAAGGACGATTCAGGATTGTTTTGTGTAATCTGCGTTCGCATTTTACTCGAATATAAAATATAGCCCGTAACTAATTTCTTACCCGCCGTTTTCTAAACAGAAGAAGAAAGACAAATTATAATGTCACCGTTCTTATGTGTGTGTGTTTGTGTGTGTTTGTGTATGTGTGTGTGTTTTGTGTGTGGACAAATATATTTTCTTTAATATCTTTGTTTACAGCAGTCACATCAAATTGTCGATCTATTGTCAAGGCAAGTGATCTCAAACGGTGCAAAAAAAAAATGAAAGGAGAGGTATGTATATGCTGGCATATTTCTTTAAATAAAAAGTGAAATAAATAAATAGAATATGACGTGTGACGATAGTTGATAAAAGTGAGAAAAAAAAGAAAAAAAATAAGTGGTCACGGTAAAGCCTACCTTCTTAGTCGACACAGGTGTTTGAGTATTGGAGAGCACCGGTTGAGCTTCCGTAGATCCAACGGATGGTGGACCACCAGCATCCATGCTGTCTTCCCCAACTCCTACTCCCACTCCCACTCCTAATCCTACCCCCATGCTTAGTACATCGGGTTCCAGCTTCGGTAACAATGGTGACGCTTCCTACACCATTTAGGCTTATGTTACCTTTGTTTTATCCGTTATTACCGATTGTAAGCTATATTTTCGTGACTTGTTTCTTTTTCTCCAAAGATAGAAGTTAATTTATAATAAGAGTAACGTCATCATCCTTTCTCGCGCTCGTTTCCAAGAAAAACTATCGCGAAAGTGTGTTCTCCCATTCTTACTAATATATAATTTTTCTGTAATATCTAATTTCTAATTATTGAATATATGAAATATGAATCAATATCCATTTTTGAATTCCGATATACATATATCACATATATGCATTTGTAAGACACACAATATGTGTACATTCGAGTTTTTTTTTTTTTTGGTATATAATATAAAACAGATTAGTCGATCTATATATTTTAAAGCGAATCCTTCATTCTTACATTAGTTGGGTTAGAATGACATGGAAGCAAGATCTTTCGGTGGTGCTTTATGCTTTTCGTAATATTAGAGATATAAAACCCAACAGGTGCTCTGATTCAATTGTCGAATACATAAAATTGCTCGATCACACAAACACTAGCACTAACACATAGTTGCACATATAAACGAAACGAAAGGAAAAATGAATATGCCGGCATAGATCGAAAATGCATGCGTGTAAATGCATTCTTGTTGATGTAACAAAATATTCGTATCACACGCAACCAATTTATAGATCAAAAGAAAAGACATGTAATATGTTTCTCCTTTTTTTTCCTCATGTATATGATAGCAAAATATATTAACAAAATTAGATATACTTTAATTAGCTTGCGTGTGATCTTGGAAGGAACGTGCGGCTGCATATATTGTTCGTTATTGAAAATACGAGATATAAGATTCTGAATTATAGCAATTACCATTTCAAATTGTGCCGAGCTGGGCGTGACGGACTTGACTTGATTTTGCGTCTGAGCCACATCGCTCGAAACCTACAACACACACAGGACATGCAAAGCGATAAAATACATTTCAGTTAGTCGCGTAGAGAATTGTAGAGTGTATCCTACTAATTTTGCTATAGAGCCGAATAGAGATTATATGCAATTTGTTAGTTATTTATATATATATATATATATATATATATATATATATATATATATATGTAAATCTCATTATTATAGCATACTCTGGCAGGATTAATTTTTCTCCGGAAAAAGTAGATCTCATCTTCAGTAACCGTTGATGAGTGATTAAACTTCTTTAGACCTTCCTGACTGAGCTTTCTCATCAAGCTTTTGCTTTCATCATACAACGATTCGCAGATGTATACGTCGTCCTCTGGAATCTCCGTCGGTCTACCTGTATAATTGTGATAACATATGTAGTAAACTCATTTCTCTCATCAATCTCATTCATTAAAGAGTGAATGTACTCACTAGAAATGTATTGTTCATAATCTAGGACGCCACACTTGCCAACTATAGCTACAATAGGATGAGTGCCGTCTACAGTAGATAAAAACAATTCTTGCTTATAAAATAATTCCGTAGGTGTATGTGGCACTTCTGTAGGTATTAATAACCATGGACCTTTGAAATAGCACTTCCCGCTAAAAATTCAATACTAATTTGTATACCATTGCCATAATAAATATTTCAACAGCATGCATATAAAGAAATTTTTTTTAAAAGTATTAATAAAAATTTAAATTTGTTTTTATATTGATGTATTTATTTAGTTAATTATTAATCTTTAACTACGAAGTATAGGATAAAGTAAGAAATTTCTACATAAGAAATTACATAGAAATATATAAGATAAATAAAGAGATCGAAACTATTTTTGTTGGGATATAACTATGAGTCGCATATTTTATAGCGAGCATGGATTTATTACTCACTCTTTAGTTGACCATATAGCATCAACTTGTGCTATTTGCTGTCTGCCTCCGTCTGTCGCTACATAAACGAAATCACCCGTTTTCACAGATCCTGCGCATGTGTTGTACTGCTCGTAGTAAGTATTTTCAGTATCTTCTGGATTAAACAGTATCACATTCTAAACACAAAATATATAAAATGTATTAAAAACATAAATTCAATAATTACGTGACGAATGAATAGTCGACATTTCAGAAACGAATGAGAAAGATATATATCAAACTACTACTAACAGGTTTTTCCTTTTCCATAAGTTTTTCTCCTTCTTCCAATTCAGCAATTTCTTCCTTGTGCTTCTCCAATCGTTCCTTGTATACGGAGATTACTCGTTTTGGTTCCAATGGTTTCTCTCTGGGAACTAACTTCAAATGATCTGGATCAAAATTCCAAACTTTGATTTTCTTAAAAGCTCTGGCCTTCGTGGAATAACGCGATTCGCATACATAAACGTCTTTCTCCAAAAAGCCTTCTGGTTGCAATCGGAAATAATCCTTTACGCTCAAAACACAACATCTGCCTGCTACTTTAGCTAAAGGTACAGCCACATGAGCATCACTCTTAAATAATTCTTTGTCCAAAAATTTTCGCGACGCCACATGATACGTTTCGCTTGGTCTATAAAAGAGATTTCCATATAACATTTGCTGACTCTCCGCGTTGGTCCAGAGCCTTTCTATGAGAACCACACTATACTCCATGCCTCTTTCAGAAGGCTCGACATATGCAAAATCACCAGCTCTATATACTTCTTGATTGAAACTCATAGAGCCTCCATTATCGCTATTGTTTGTTTCTGTATTTGTATTCGTTTCCGAATCCTATAATAATAATAAATATTAAGTATATAAATATAAAAATTATAGTAATATTTAATTAAATATTAAATCGCAGTAAAATACTTCAAGGTTCAACTAATATTATTAAATACAAAAATTTGTTTTATTTAAAGCAATAAAGTTTAACTTACTTTTGTCTCATTTCCATCGCAGCTCTCATCTTCATTAGGTAAATTTAATTCCTGTTGTTTCTTTATCCTTTTGAGTTCGTCTACTTGAGAGGACAGATCAAAGAGCGTGTAATTTAACGCCGGTGAACTTAACAGACCTCGGGTTATCTCATTACGAGTATGTAGAAAGAATGTCTGAAGTTCGACGCTATCCTCAAAGGGTTGCGACTTCGTGCGCGATAGCCTCCGTGCTCTCTCCAGGCATGTAAAAACATCTTCTTGGAATCGATCCAATCTTTTGTAAACTCCTCTATCCAATCTTCTTTTAATCAGATCTAACGACAGCCCTCGTATCCTATTTTTTAAATAAATAAATAAATAAATTATATATATATATATATACACATATGTAAAGATACTTGTTTAAAAAAAAAATTTTTTTAATAAAAAACAAAATGTAAAGCGTATTCCTACTTTTTTCCATCAACAATGTCATGCTCCGGTAGTTCTGCCATGGAATCGGAGTAACATCTTCCTTCTTCATCCTGATGATTATAAAGCGCGGTGAATATCGTCGCTAATATCTCTTGAACGCCAGCGGACACGTCAGGTACACTTTCTTCGTCCTCGCTCAATTGTAGTTTGCTTTGTAACACTAATCTTTGAAGTATTAAAGCGTCCTAAAATATTGGTTATGTTGTCATTTACAGCAGTGATAACTCGCGCTAGCTTTCTCTATCTTCGATAGAGATTTTAACAAGCGCGCAGTACGATAATGAGAAACACATGTATAAGTGATATTTTTTTTTTGTTTACTTCTGTTTCGCTCTTCTTGCATCTCTTTCGTATGTGTTTATCTAATTCCTTGTCTCTCAACAAGCGTATAAAACATGGTCGAACTTTTAATGGATTTTGCGCCGTGTTCAATACATTCTGCTTGCTTTGTACGAACATTCTCGAGATTTTGAACACGTAATGGTAAAAAAAAAAAAAATAAAATAAAATAAAAGCGATACAAAAGATTGTCTCGTAAAAGGAAAGAATTTACGGTAAAATTTGTCTCTATCGGAAGATCCGCGATAAAAATATCCTAATTACTCTACTAAGGTTATAACATGTAAATTTCATAGAGATCAATATATAATACACATTATCGATAATTTTTTTTTAACTCCTATTATATCACGTGCCACATATTTCACGAGCGTGCATGAAGCATTTTGCAACAGAGAATTCTCGATGAGTTCTAAAACTAACGAGCGATCAAAGAGGAGAAGTCGCGTGTAACCTCCAAAAACTCCGACCGTGTAAACAGAGAATGGGCTTTCCATCTTTTGCCGCGAAATTTCAAGTTTCTCTACAAGCGTGTACTCCACATCGAGTTGAAAATATATTTCAATAATGTGAAAAAAAATTTCATTCTAAATCGATCGTACTTCTTAAAATAAAACTCTAAATTGATTTTCATTGAATTTGCCAAATTTTGATATAAATATATTGTAAACATTTAATTATTTCTATTTAAAAAAATAGAAACTATAATTATGGGAATTGTAGCTATAAAATATTATTAAAATGAAAAAGAAATTATTTTGAAGATTTTGGGGAAATCAGTTCTTTATAAATTAAATATTTATAAGAATTTTTTAGATTAAAAAAAAATGTAATTTTTAATAATATATTTTTCAATAGTATTTGGAAAATATCTACTGTTAAAAATCATAATTTTAATAAAAATTGCATGTTACTAAGAAATCAGATAATCTTCTATTTTTTTCACAAGTAGATGATATATACAGGGTGTCCTGTAATTAGTGAAAAACCTGCTAATGGCAGATTCTTAAGATCATTTGAAGTCTATTTTTCCTCAGCAAAAATATCGAGCCGCCATCATTTTTTACAAGTTTCCAATTTTTATCATTGTATATCTTTGTAATTAAGCCTTAAATTAAAATTCTATTAGAGTAAACTTTATCTGGAATTAAATTAACCTGAAGAATGTAGTTTTGGCAATTTTTTAACTCCAAAAAGTTTAGTTTGCGAAAAACGTCTTTTTTTCAAATCGCTAATAACTCAGAAATTATTAATGCCTCGACATTTTCGATGAGGAAAAATAGTCTCCAAATAATCTCAAGAATCTGCCATTAGCAGGTTTTTCCTCATACAAGACACCCTGTATGTATTATATATATATATATATATAATAATGTATATATATATAATTATATATAATTTTATCTTAAAATGCACATTACGCAAATGCAAATTGAAAATTTAAACAGATTAGATTTGCAATTAAAAATTAATAAAAAAATCAAGCAATTGCATATTATCAATGTTTTTAACAATTCTAATTTGAAGCTACCTGACTTTCATGGTGTATATTTCTTTTTTTAGTAATATTAATAAATTATCATTATAGTATATGTAAATTTTTTTATAATATATACACACATATACTTTTATACAGGGTGTTAAAAAGAGTTCAGATTTTAAGAGTAAATAGTATTTACAAATATGTTCAGATTTTAAGAGTAAATAGTATTTATAAATATTTATATATATATAAATGTAAATAGTATTTACAAAATGGAATCACAAAAAATTCTAATAAACATGGATCAAAGGTCGAAAAATTAATACTGTTAGAGTTATGAACAATTCTTCAATTAGATAAAAGCAAATAACTTGCTTGCTTCTAATGCTTTTGAGTGACATAAAACATTATCTATCTTTATATTTATTATTACACACTTCATAATACAATTCTTATCATCATTTTCACATGTGCGACAGCATCAGAAGCAACCAAATCACTTGCTTTAACCAAAATAAAGAGTTGTTCATAATTCCGACATTAATTTTTTAACTCATATTTATTAGAAGTTTTTTGCCCTTGGGCCTTGTGTCCACAATGGTTGCGTTCAAGCAACAAGTAATCAGTTTGTGATTATTGATCTTTACTGTTATCCATAAATCTAGACCAATTACATTGATGAATTATTCAATCGTTCAATTCTACAACCATTGTATTGCTTGAACGCACCAAAAATATTTAAAATTAAAGATTTAAAATATTAAATCTTTTTTTTACAGAACACCCTGTATATAGAATGTTTCACATATTTTCCTATTTTCGTATATTTTTTTAACAACAGATTTTTTTCAATTAGTATTAATTTAATATTAATTATTAATATTAATTTAGTATTAATTTTTTCTTAAAAAAATATTCTCATTATTAATGACATCATTAAGTTTTGAACTCTGTATAATGAATTGAGAACAAAAAGCTTTTAACAAATTATGCTTCAGGAGCTGATTACAAACTATATTATAGTTAGATTACAAAATAACATTTTTCAACTATTTTAAATTAATTAATTTTAAATGAAATTCAACAGAATTTTTAAAGCTTTACAAATATTAATAAAGTTACAAATATTTTTTATGTTAAAGATTGAAAAACTATGTGATAAGTAATAATTTTTGTAAAATCAACTATAAGTTGATCAAAGAATCTGTTATTAAAAAGTAATAATCACAATAGATAGAAATATTATGGTTACAAAATAAAAATTGTTAACTATACAAACCTTGTATATTTGCGAGTCCGGCTCGTTATATTTGCACGCGTTGTCGAACATTAATGTAAAATCGGATGCTAGCTCCTCCAAATTTTCATATCCATTATTTTTTAAAGTGGAAGCTATCTTCTCCATATGTATAGGCTGCTTTATCACTTCATAATAATCTGGATATTCATTTTTATTTGGTAATTTCATGAAAATTAGAGATAATTGTCTTCCTTTTGTATCGTGATAGTCTTTTATTGTATCATATAGAGTTCGTAATTTTTGCAAATGAAGCGGTACTATTTTTTTCGGTCTCCTAAACATAGAAAAAGAAGCAAAATGTGGAAAAAAGAAAAATAAATGAACATCTCCTTCACCTGTTTATACAAACTGACATACCCAACGTTTCTAGTTGGGGTTGATGCAGTAGATTTGGATTTGGATGTATCTGGTAAGGGTCCTAATTCTTTCACCTTATCCATCAAAACTTTCTCTAATGTATTAGCATCTTCATATATCAATGAACCTTCTTCGTTATATTGTCGGCAATTATCAAACATCAACTGAAATGAAATGGGAAGATATTCGTAAGCGAAATATCTATGATCAGACTTTCAAAATTGATCATTGATGATAGTACCTTAAAATCCTGTATTAATTCGTTTTCGTTTTGATATTTTTCTGCTTTAATATTGGCTTCAATTGCCAGCATGTCTATGGGTTCAGCTATTATTTGATAATAATCCGGATATAATTTTTTGGAAGGCTTCTCCATAAACAGTAACATAGGTTGCCGACCGTCTTCGCACTGGAAAATATTATAACGTGCTATATGTCGACTGATCACATCAATTGCAACGTATTTTGGAATTACTTACAACGTATTCTATGACACACTTGACTAATGCGTACAATCTCTTCTTCAATGGTATATTGTCTTTGTATTTTCCTCGCGTCAATAAATTTGAAGCGCGTTTAATTAATTTAGGTTGATAGGAGCTATTCTCAGATTCGCTATCCGAATCTGAGTCCTATGGAAAATTAAATATGTTATATTTGCATTTTCCAAAGAAATATATAAAATTACTGTATTCAATTCAATGTCACAATATATTACCTGATCAAATTCTAAAAGCTCTTGTACTTTCTCCTGCATTATTTTTTGCAGTTTAACAGCGCACTGGAATCAAATAAAAAGATAAATGTATAACTGTGCAGAAATTATCCACGTAGCACGATATTTTACAATACAAAATTATTTAAAATTTAAAAATTTACTCATATGTATATTTTATATAACAAATTAATATTTTAATTATATGTGGAATATACATAATAAAAAGTAATTACAATTAAATAAAATACATAATAAAAAGTAATTACAATTAAATTAAAGCAAAATTACATAATTATATTACCTTATATAGTCGAGAAGTATGTATATTATATTTCTTAGCATTTTCAAACATGATATTCATATCTCCAGCTACTTCACTAACAGTACCATACTCGCCTTTCTGAAAAACATTATTTAAATATAAAAACACAACAAAAATACTCATAATGAAACATGCTTTTCATGTAAAAAAGAAAAAAAATTATCCTATTATTTCATAATGCATACCTTTATTTTTGTACGTATTTGTAATAAAGATATAGGATTCTTAATCATCTTATAGTAATCAGGATATAATCTTTTTGATGGAAGTTTCCAAAAATATTCGCTCATTCTTACACCTACAAACACAATATACATAGTTATGTTATAAAAGTAATACTTGTGTAATACTAATTTGTTTTAATACTTGTGTAACAGATTCTACATGATATTTCTAAGGCTATATTACAAGTAATACAATCTTTTCTATATTTGTTTTAGCAAAATCACATTATTATACCTTGATTATTAGGAGCTGTCCGAATGGTTTGAAATAGTTGCCATTGTGGATTATCAGCTTCTTCAGTCTCAGCAGGTTCTTCCTCCTCGTCGTCACTTTCGTCATCTTCATCGATTAATGTCGCAGTTTGCGCTATTAACGATTGCGCCATAGTACGACTGCCTCTCTTGCTTCTCGTTGATGGTGCAGTTGTAGCAAGCTTGGGGTTGTTACTACTTAACCCACTGTCTTGTCTCTTCGCGGCTGCAGTAATTATCTTTTTCAAGAGTCTGGCATCTTTATAGATTTGGGAACCAGGCTCATTAAAATGACAAGCATTACGACACATGAGTATTAAATCTTTCTCCATATCGCCAATTGAACTATATGCACCTTCCTGAATCTTTCTCGCAATAGTTTTCAAATCAATGGGTGTCTCAATAATATTGTAATATTCAGGATAAAGCTGCAACATTAGGTATTTCATTAATATGACAAATAATGTCTAAATTCAAAGTTTCAAAGCCAGACTACAAACCTTTTTGGATGGCTTGAGCTGAAACATAATATTAAGAGGTCTATTATTGTCAGTAGGATCGGTTGCCGTCATAACTGCTGTAAATAAATCTTCAAAGAGCTGCATAGTTTCTTCATCGAGATTTGCAGAACTTTCGGAAGTATCTTCCGCGTCATCTTGTCTCGTTGCTGTTCGACGAGCCTTAAATGTGCATTAATATATTAAAGTGTGTATATTAATACACATAATTTATATATATAACAAAATGAAAGATTTTAATCACTAAAATTACCAATCTCCCAACTTTTAAGATAAGTTTTCCCTTAGGTTCTGGATCTTCGTACTCTTCTGTAATACGATTTTTAGTATTTACACATAACTCCCACAATTCAGTCGCATCTTTGTATTCGGGAGATGTACGCTACAAAAATTATATAACAAATATTTCAATTGTCAAGAAGTAAATATGATAATAAACATCTTATATATCAATACTTGCAGAAACAAGATAATTGAGTAAGATATGCATAATCTTACCATGTAAAAGGCTTTTGCATTATTCACCATAAGCTGAATATCGGCAGCGAGATCGTCCATATCGCGATACTCATCAGTTTTCAGCTTTTGTTGCACTTTCAAAAGATCAATAGGATTAGAAACAACTTCGTAATATCCTGGTTCTTGCCTACGTTTAGGCACACGTATAAACGCATCGCAAAGCAAGGTTCCATCCTCTTTTTTCTGATTACGAAGTACATCGTACAGTTGTTGGCACAAGTCACTCTGTATCAGACAAAAATAACAAACATAAGAGGTAATGAAAATGTTAAAAGAACACATTCGCACACTCACAGGATCTAATTTTTTCCTCCTTTTCGTTGGTTCAGGTGGAATATCGTCGCCGTCGTCCTCAGTACCGCGGCTCGCTACCGACGATGTTCTACGACGTTTGTTCATCCTGGCGTATCTTAAAAAGTCACACAAGACACAAATGAATAGGAATCCTTATAACAATGTATCTACAACAGAGATTCATTACACATTATCCGATCGAACGTCCGCGACGTGAAAAACACGACGCGAGAGAGGCTATTTAGTAGCGAGACTATCGCAATTTTGTAAACAAATGTACGTATGCGCATACATATACATTCGCGTATGTGTGCGTGTATGTACATAAAAAGGGTTCTTGAACTAAACACGAGAGAAGCTTATTCGTCAAATCGTCGTTGCGCCGTTATTTTATATATATATATACATATATATATATCTCGCGAATCGCGGCACCGCCGCGAGTCCGGAGGGTTCTCGCTCGAGAGGACGAGGAGCGTGCGCAGGCAAATTCACGGGCCGAGAGCCGAGACACGTCCCGCGACGCGCGGGCCCCGACGTCGTGCGCCCCGTCAACGTCTCTCGCGCGAATTCCTCGCCGCGGGACGTCACACGTTTGTACGCGCGCGAGAGGGAGGGCAATACCGAGAGATACACCGCGACTCTCTCTCTGTGGCAGCTAAAAAAAAATCACGCCGCCATGATAAGTCGCCACTGTGCCGCTCCGCCGCCGATGCCGTTTCGAAATGCGATATGCGATGCGAGATACGCGGATGCGGCGGACACGCAAACACGCACCACGCACCACCGTGCGTGCGTTTCGAGAACACGCAAACACGCGCCGGCCGAGACGCGAAAGCGCTCACCGCTGTCATCGATCAACCGCGTCCTCCCGGATGCGTGAGATACGCGTCCGCGAATCCGGACGCCGTGCTTTATTCCCGGATAGTTGGAATCTTTTTGTCGACATATATATGTCGCGAATCTCGTCGGCTCGTCGAGGAAATCGCCCACCGTTGCCGATCCGGGCAACGAGACATTCACGAATTTTGTTTGTTTTTTTTTTTTTGTTTTTCTTTTCTTGCTTTTACCACCTGTCTCCTGCTCACCTGTCCTCGCGCTCTCACGTAGAGATTCTCATTTAATGCAAACATATGTGCGTGGATCCCTTCGAAAACGCGCGAGCTACAAGCGCGTTACTGCGCTTTTACGTCCGCTGTGTTCCAAGTGGACGACACACGTCTCGGTCGACGCCATGTTTGCCAATCGCTTATCTAGAGTGCGTTCGAGGAGTGACATTAGCGTGTTCTGTCCTTGTTCAACGTTCAGTAAGTAACAAAGATAGAACGACACTTTGAGCGCTAATAGCGTTTCCCCGAACGCACTACCGGTATTGAAAACAGTATGTGTGTCGGTACATACAGGGATCTGTCTCTTTCTCTCCTTTTTTTTTCTACTCAAGATGAAGTATACGCTCCGTGTTTTTATTGATTACTTAGAGCAGAATTTGGAGATTTCTACAGATCTTGTTATTAACCAATATATTTGTTAATATCGAGAGTAATATCTTCAGGATAAATAATTGCAAATTTTGTAAATGGCTATAACGTACTAATGATAAAACAGAGAATCGGTAGAAATAACACATTCCGAAATTATACCTTATATATATATATAATATACATCATATACATAATATATATTATATATAATATATATTATATATATTCTAAATCAATAGATTATACAGATGAGATTAGACAGAATTTTGTGTTTCAATTTATTCAAAATCCTTGCGACAAAGTATGTTTGTCCGCATGATTTGCATAACAAAAAAAAAAAATATATATATATATATATACTAATACAGTCACATGTAAAATATCCTAACTTATATAAAAATTAGCGACGCAGATAATTCTCGATGATTTATTGAGAAAACTGTGTTCACAAAATAACTTTGGTAAGACTGTTAGAGGAATTTTATGTTAAGTTTTATACGCGCCGATATATATATATTATACATTCGGCAATTTGGAATCTCTTGTCAATGGAAAAATTTGTGCTTTAGAGTCTAAATTAATTGATACATGATATATATAAATTATCTACTTAAAAGAAAACAAGAGTACCCTAGAGTACTAAAGAGTTAATATCTTAAAAGTTTTAGATATATATATTGACTACTTGATAATCGTTTTTTTTTTTTTTTTTAGGAAAAAACACCTTCCTCTCTTATAAAATTACTCCAAATGTAATAAAAACTTGGACATTTTGAATTTCATTGCTCGTTATATTACTCCCTTTGTAAAATGTACTTTATTCTCATAAAATGCTCAATGATATAATTCAATAAGAGATGATGTGAAAAAAGTTTATATCAAATTTTGGATAAAAAATGGCAAATTATTTTGATATGTAGCTGGTAAATATAAATATATTTGAGCATTATTCAATAAAGTACATTCACAATCGATTTCCATAACAGGATAGAAAATTATTGTTGATCTTTGAGACACATGTAACATGCACGATACATAAATGCTGAAACTAAATGAATAATAAGTTCCGCTTCTAACGACGAAGAAACAATTTTCTCCATCACATTAGTTGATTTAGTAAACTAATTTACACAACTGCTATAATTTTTTATCTACATACAATTTTCGTGATCGTTGAATATTTTTATTTTAAATTCAAATCCATTACTTGCTTACGCCTCGTTGTCACCGTCAAGCTGATAATGATAACGTCGAAGAGCGGCTAAACGTAATCTCTCCGTTTCAAGAGCCTGTTCCAATTCCAAGATACGAACTTGCGCCTCCATTTCTAGTCTCTTAGCCTGATGTAAGCTGAGACTAGACATATCCAAATCTTCTACAATTTCCAATAAAATAATATTAACAAATGTTAATTATGTTATATGATACAAAAGACATAATATAGTTAAATATTTTCAAATCAACTACCATTTTCTTCAACAAGATGGTTGCAGCTCTTTGCAGTCGCAACAACATTTGCTGTAGCTTGAGTCACTTCTCTCGAAGCCTTGGAGAGTTCAGTTAAATTGGTACTGTTCCTGTCAGCTTTAACTCTGCTAGCAACTACCAATTGCGCGGTAGACGCTGCGATTCCCTGCGAAGCAACAACTAATTGTTCAAATTTACCATTGCCCAATACAACTTTGTCTGCTGCTTCCCTGTAAGAATACATAAATACATATTTGTATATAATATATATATTATTACATATATGTAACAATATTTAAAAAAAAAGAAACTGCTAGACAAGTAATCCTTACAGCAAAAAGTTTGCACCCATCGCAATCGCCTTCGCTGCCGAGATAAGGCCCTCAGACCATTGATGATTGCGTTTGTAAAATTCAGTGGCCGAAGCAGTTCCCTGAACAAAGTATCGTTAACATTCTCCATCGTAATTTTTCCAATGGCAATAGAGTGTATTATTATCTAGTAATATCAGCGTGTATAGTAAACATAAGTAAACACTGAAATAAATTTGCCATACCCTTCCCTGTTCCACAATTTCTTTCTGTAGTAAGCGAGACCTTTGCACTAATTTCCTTATATACTTCATCAGTTCCGTGCAAGAATCCAAGATCTGTTCGTTCACTTTTAATTTTAGACCCGAGTCCGCCGCACGTGATTTATCTAGCATATCCTGTTAAATCATCTCGCGTAAGTTACCTATCTCTTTCCATGCACATTTTGCTCACCTCGCACAAATATGCTTATAATAAGTACCTGTATTCTCGCAACTGCTTCTTCTATAGCTTTATCCATACTTTGCAACTCATTTTCCACTAAGTTTCCAATAATTTCCACGTTGTTTTGAGTACTCGATAATGCATTTATAAGAGACGAAACCTTTTGTAATTGACTTTTGACATTCGTAATTTGTACCACAGTCATTGAAGATTTTTCTTTAATATAACTCAATATAATTAAACTTTGCGAACCTAATTGTTTGCACTCGTCGACAAATCCTATAAAAATATATGCAACAAATCTTATAAAAAGATAGAGAAAATTGTTCACATATTCCAGAAAATCTCGTAATTTATTTGAAACTAATTAAATAGATAGTATCAATTTATTTCAGACTTTCTCAAAATTTATCAATATATAAATTGCTATTATATGAAAAACTCACGATCGGCTAAACCGATATCCGTCGATGTGTTCGAAGTGGATTTTGCATATATCAAATAGAGAGCCAGCAAGTATGCGCCGTGTATAGCGGTGCGAATCAGCGCTTTTCCCTTCGTTGTATCAGATATATAATTGTTGTACGCTTCTTCTAAATCATTTAACGATTTCTCCGTCGGCTCCAATAAACTTCCGAGATAATCGGGCGTACAAGTCAATGCCGATATGGCTGGATTATCGATGGCGTTCATTGCATAATGTAAAATGGATTCCGCTTCTGATATAGCATTCACTAGTATAATATAAATACATAAATATAATTTTCTTTGTGTAATCCCGTTTAACTGATTTTAATAAAATTATCGAGGATTCGATATTGTACATTTTATTATAATACTTACATAATAAATCAAATAAAGCTGTATTGGCATCCGTTTTTACTTGATTGCGGTATCGTTCGGCATCGGTTTCTAAATTTACTATTCGTAAATCTAGCTCTTCTTTCTGTACCAGTAAGTCATGAAGATCCCCTTCCAAAGCTGTCTTTTCGGATGTAATAAAATCTATTTTTGCTGCTAATGCCTGTAACAGTATAATAAATTCTCTCATCAGTGCACTTATAATAGAATATGAATTGAAGCGTCAATTAAAAATTTTTACTTACCAAATTTTCAGTTTGGGCGGCGTCCAGCCTCTTTCTAACATCCTCTAAATCTTTGCGTGCTTGCGTCACTTTTTGTGCTTCCTGCTCTGCCGATCCTTGCCCTTGAAGCAGTTCCTGCAGTCGTTCCTCAGCTTTCATCGTCCGACGTTCAGATTGCTCTCGTAATATCTTCAGTCCTCCCAATTCTTTGTCTAGTTCAGCTTTCTTTATGTATAATAATCATGTCGTAAGTAAAAGAAATAATCTTTTGTTTCTTTGTCATCAATGTCAAGTACATACCTTTCGAATCAAATTAATATGTTCTTCTCTCAATTTTGAATAAACATCCTTTAGCTTTTTAAATTTTTCCTCTACTACTTCATTTTTTCCTTGAAAAATTTGATACAAATAGAATGCTATATAATTTTTAATAAATAAAAACAAACACTAATAATCATAAAGGAATTACAAAATTAAAATTTTACCAACCTTCTATTTCTTGAAATCTTTCTAATATAATTACATTTTCCTTCATCAACTTTTGACAAGTCTGTTTCTCTGTCACGATTTCATTGCTCTAAAATATTTACATGATATAAATTGATAACAGAGTGCAATTATTAAAGCTACGTGCAATAAACTTACCTTAGAAGACAGTGTTGATTCTAATTCTAAAACGCGACTTCTAAGATCTGCTATTATTTGTTGATGCTCTATTAAAAACCGATTTATTTCTTGTCTTTGGCGACCATTTTCTTGATACAGATGATCAATAAGACTGTCTCTGAAAAGAATAAACATTTATATATAAAAAAGTTTTAAATTACTTATTTCAAAATGCATTATAATTTTTCAGACATATAAACATCTTATATATTATTATAATGAGAGTCTTATATATCTTACATATTATTATATTGAGTCACAAAAGAAACATTTAGGAGAATTATTTGTAGAAAAGAAAGAAAACTGAAGAAAAGCATATAAATAATTTATATATTTCCACTGCTAAATATATTTCAAAAGTTATTTCAAATAATTGATAGTTTTGCTTTTGTTTCCTCACCTTAACTTGGTCTTACAAACATCATTCAAAACTAATATTCACTGCAGATAAATTTGATTTATAAAATCTAGAAAGGAAAGCTCTATGCTACTAAATTAAAAGCTTTGTTATCTAATTTTTATGTTAAAAAATGCATTATCTTATACATATACTATCTTATATATATATATATATATATCTAGTTTATCTTTCAAAAAAATATTATATCTTAGATATAACATTTTATTCAATTTACATTAAAAAAACATTGTATGTATATATATATATATATATATATATATATATATATATATATATATATATATATGCTATCTTATCCAGTTTCCAATTTATGTCAAAAAAAAGAAAAGAAAAAAGCAAAGATAAGAGGAAGATACATGTATAAATTCTATACCTTTCTGCAAGAGCGTCAGGTGATATCGAGCCGTTTCTTGTATTTGTAGAATCTAATTGATCGCCCGTGAATGATCCCGTATCAGACGTATCAATAAGATTTTCTATGGATTCTTCGGGTGGAAGTACCACTATCGGCGTAACATACGTTCTCAGTTCGGATTGTATCAAAAAGTTAGGTGGGTTCTAAAATATTCAAGTGTACAAAAACAGTTCATATATACCACATACCGCGTGATATCACAAACTCTCGTATCTCTTAATTGTATCAATCAATAACGGAAAAAAAATTACCTCGGGTAAAGATGGAATCGCTATTAAATGTTTAAAATACTGCATATGTTTGATGGTATTATAAAAGCTTTTCAACTCGTGGAACTGCTTCGAAAACCTATCACGATGTCCGGCCAACGTGTCTGCTGGAAGCGCACCGTGAAGCTTAAACAAGATTTTCACACAACAATCGTACAATTGCGAGGCATCCTGAATACACGGAATCAAAGGTGCGAGTCGACACTGTCCGCAGGGTGTCATAGAGTTGGATCGCGACAAGTCCAGTGAGCCGAAGACTGTAATTTTGATATAGAGCTCGATAAAGGCACATTATATGGAAGATTTTTTTCTCATAAAAATATATGAGATAAATGCATGCATATCCTAAATTTGAGCAGTCTAGATTACCTGCATGCTGTAAATTCAAGATGTCATCCATGTAATCGAACATTTCGACAGACATCTGAAAGCTAGAAAGATAAATTTAAACGTACATATATATTGAAATCGTCGTAATCGAGTTGTAACGAAAATGTAACTATACTCACTATACATTAATATCATTTTCTCCAATCGCCTCTAGTTCCTCCGGCGTTACTTGCAAATTTCCAGGTAAGCGCGGATTCCGTTTGTGATAGTCTAATTTAGTGATTAATAGTCTTGTATACAATTGTATGAGACGACCATAGCCCTCTCTAAGATGTTGCCACAGTTTCCCAATATCTTCCAACTTGCCACGATATCGCTGAGAATCGACGATAATCCGGGGATGTCCCTCGCGTAATACTTTGTGCAAAACATGACAAAATTTCCATGCAACAATTTGATTCTCTTGTAATGGTTGTCTCAACATATACGTCCAAAAAATGGTACCGCTCTTTTCTCGATATGTACCAATAATTGCATCTATTTATTTATAAGGAATTCTATCTTTTCTTAGATTTATATTCATTTTAATAATAATAGTATGACTACACATACATTCTAAAGCAGAGAAATGATATTTCGGTTTTATTAGTTACAATTGTGATCTAACAAAATAAGTTAAGAATAGTTCTAAGAAGCATTTCAGTTTTTCTTATTTTTTTCTAGTATTTTTTTCCATTGAATTATAGTTTTGTATTTACAATTTTTATTCCTTTTACATAAACCTGTATAATTTGCAAAGTTTTTTTTTCTTTCTTTTTCTTACATTAAGAAAAAAATAAAATATCAACTCTTTCTCTTTCTGTTTATATCGCGAACTCTTTACTCATTTTTTATTTTTACATATTAATATATCATAAATAATTTTTTTATGTATTTCATATTTTCTAAAAGTGACTTCTTTATCATTAATATCAAATTACAATTTACATATTGTTTCTTCTATTCTTAACACTTTAAAAGTTATATTTTTATCATTTAAAACATTTTTTCTTTTACTTTTTATTTCTTTGTTTTAATCTTAATTTCTTTAAATATTTAAATCTCAAAAATTTAAAAGCAAAAGAGAATATAATATTATATTGTGGCCAAAATAAAATTAATGGAGATAGATCTTTGAAGTAAAAATTATACTTCTAAATTGTAATGTAGAGGTGTATTAAATGTATATATTATTTTTTATATACAGAACTTTTTTCTCATTAAATTTTATTTTTGACAGATTTATTTATATTTATTTTTGTAATATTAATAAATAAAAAAAAAATTTCACTCATCTAAAGAAAAGAGTTATTGGTCCATAGCTTTTTTAAAGTAAAAAAAGGATACTTCGCACATGTTTTTCCTTCACAGGAGTTTCCGTCGCATTTACAGCTTTCCCGATACTAATACTCTACAAACAATAAATATATATCCATGATAAGATGTAATAATTTAAAAAATTAAATTAAATTTCAGTATAAATTTAAATTTCAATATAATCACATAAATTTCAATATCATTTATTTAAAACAAGATTTTGTTATATGGTTTTTAAAATGGGGACTCTCAATATATCATCTACACGACTTTCAATTCATTCAGGATATAAGATAATTGTTATATCCCTAATATACATATATATAGCATAATCTCTAAACTTACCAGTTGATGAACCTGCTTATCAGTTAGTGGTATTGTGGTCATGATGATAGCATAATAAATTCACCAAAAGGAAAGATATAGAATACAAAATAGTTTGTACTAAGCGCGAAAAAAAATTTGTCAATTTACTGATCAACTTATATCATTTCCAACGGATATAAACTGTAAACTTTTATATATAGCTGAATGTATATATTATCTGCAAAACTGTAAATTGAATATTATTTGTATTGCATTTATTTCAGGAAATAACAATTATTACATTATTATATTGTCTACAAGTACATAAAAAAAAAAAAAAAAAAAAATAATAGATATATATATTTAAAATATGTAAGTCGTCTCAAGAAAGCGAGACGTTAATCGCTTGACCTTAGAAAGAACAACATACATACCTGAAGTCTCTGGAATATGTATGTGAACTCCGAGCTCGAACTAATCACTTTCTGCTCATGATTCTGTTGCGAAGGCATGTTCAAACGAATGACGCACGCGTGAAACGTATCGTCTTGGACTCACGCGGTGTCTTACAAGCGTCTTGACATTTGCGAATGCATTATTCCATGCGAATAACTGCAACTCCCACTCGTGGGTGGAGTGTTGATACACTTCTTGTATAAAGCGGATCTGATGTGGCGAAGGGTGATGGCCCGCGATGCTATTTATCCTGTTGTGACGTTTAGGCTATGACGATACTTTCCGGCCGATTTACGGATAATCAACCGACGATCAACACAACAGAAATGACAGATAACTCACAGGACCACGATGACAAATACCGCACGAATATACATATACATATATGCATATTGCACCGGAATACCGTGAATGGAATATGTTCAAAAATCCTATTCCAAAGGTATCGTAATTTTTAATTGACCAATCAGGATCAAAGGACTAAGGATCTCTTTGTTCTGATTGGTCAATTAAATGTTACTCTACCTCGCAGATAGGATTTCCGAACATACCTTTGGCGAAATTCGTAAACTTTCAAGAAAACTGTGAACTGCCATCTAACGGAAGACAGTACCAAATACATTTTTCCTGTTGCACATACATAATTCGGTTTTTTTAATCAAAATTTTATTTTTCCAGGAAAAACAACGCAAAGGAGACACGCGTGTCAAAAATGCATTGCATAGAGAAGCTTTATTCTATTTTGTATTATTTAATTAAACCTCTTTTATATAAAAATTGATTTTAAAAAATTGAGAATAAAAAATTATCCAATATATTTATTATAGAAATTACAAAAAAAGGATATATATATTAGAGACATGAGATGTATACTTCATGATAGAGATCATGAATTTTTTTCAATAAATTTATCAGTCCTTGTACAATAAAGTAATAAACACTACATTGTTTATACAATAAAGTAATAGACTACGTTATTGTCAATATTATACATTATTGTTTACAGTACATTGTACTTTATATTATTGTTGATCTACAATACAGTTGTTCTAAGAAAGTATTTTTAAGGCTTTAATATATTCTAATAACTCTTGTAGAATTTTAATATTCTATAAATAGTGGAGCAAAAGTTGTATGTAAGAAAAAATTATTATTACATGTATAAAATTTTTGAATCAATGAATAATCGATTTATTATTTATTAAAATCATCAATAATAGGATTCTGTTATTTTATAATTCTTCTATAGTTGAAATTATAATTATTGAATTATTATTTACTTAATTGCTTGTTCTTTTTTTTAATAAATTCTGATTTTTCTTAATTGCAAAATTAAATATAAAAAAAGTATATTGAATACTTTTCTGAAAGTTGTTTTTAAAATTATATGCTAATTATAAAAGTAGAAAAAATACATGAATGCAACTTGACCAACTTTCCTTTCACAATTTTAACAATATAAAATAGTACACAGCCATTTTTTAAATTATAATGGAACCTCTATTTCTTAATAGAATTAAATTACTACATCGCAAATGTATTATAAACTTATAACAGTAATATAACAGTAATATACAAGCAAATTTACAGCACAATATTTTAAGTTTTCTTACATGACCTATTTTGACACTGCATTTTAAGCATTCGAACGAATCAATCCTTATGCATGTAATATGACAATGATTATCATAATTTATTCTGCACGAGGAATAAGTCCATTAACTTCAGGTTGAAGGAATTCTGTTACAATAGCTGATACCATCTCTTTTAAGATACTCTTCAGTTTAGCTAAGTCTCTAAAATAAAATTATATTATATTAAACACGACGCGATAATATAAACTTTTACATAGAAACATCACGGTTTTTAATTTTATGTAAAACTATCAGGTATTGTTATAATAGCAAAGTCTTTAGCTAATTTAAAGATGATATTTTTTGACTGAAAATGTTGAGATTATTTACTTGTGAATTACAAACGATTATAAAAGAACTTTTTGTAAAACTTTACAGAGTTAAAAATTTCTTAACAAAAAATTGTTTTTGTACTCAAATGATTCTATTAAACGTACTCTTACGTGCCTCTTTATTTATTTATTAAAATTTAACAAAATTACATTTTTCACTTAATTTTAGAAATCTAGTGAAATCTAATTCAATACAATTTTAATTTAAAGTTTACAAAAATTTATTATTAAAAGAATTGGAAACTTGTAAGAAAAATAATTCTTTTTTATATACTTTCACTTAGAAAAAATCTAAAATGATCAGATTCAAAATAATTAAAGAATCTGCTATTAAAAAGACATTCAGTAATTTTGGAATATTCTATAGAATATATATTCTATGTTAAACTATATTAAAGCCTTAAATAAAAGATAGGGATAAAGATGAGTTTTTTTATAAAATATTTGCAAAGAACTTACTCTCCAGGTGATCCACATAATTCATTGTAGTATTTTATTTTAGGCTCTGTGCCACTAGTTCTTAAAGTAGTAACTAATCCATTTTTGAACGTAAATGTAATCATTTGGGTAGATTTTGACACAGGAAGAATTGCTTTATTATCAGGTTTTGTATTATCGTATCCAGTTGTCAAATCTCGAATACTGGTTATTGCATATTTTCCTTCCAGAATTCCGGTTGGATACTATAATTTAAGAAATTACATAAGAATGAAAAACAGAAAAGAAGTGAAGAACTTAATTGTGCAATATAATTTTAATTGAAACACAAATACATAAAAAGAAATGTTTACATTAACAACTGTTTTGTTTGTTATAAAATTTATTTTTAAAATGCATGAATGTAATAGAATAGACTCACACAAACAATATTTTAAATCAATATGTAATATTTTTAAAATAATTCCAGTTGGATACTATAATTTAAAAAATTACATAAGAATTGTATAATTACATAAAGAGAAATTTTTACATTTGCATTAATAACTTTTTTATTTATTTTTGTTAAAATATATTTTTAAAATGCATAAATGTAATAAAATCAAATTCACATAAACAATATTTTAAGATCAATATTATGAAATATACTTACATATCACTTATTTCTGTTTCTTCCATAAAAAATGGTGTAAGGTGATATAATGATTGTACTAGTGGAATAAACAAAATGGCAAGAAGCACAGAAGGCAAAAGTGTCAATGTTACAGCAGCCATATTTACATACTTATTGCTAACATTATTTTGTGTCATCTTAGCAAATATAAACAAGAAAAAAAATAAAGAAAAAAAAACAATTTTTATCAAATTTTGTTAAAAATAATTTTGTTCAGTATTGTTATTAGACGTCACATATATAATTGTAGCACAAATTCAATAATTATGTGTGCAAAAGATAAAAATGTACATCCCAACAAAGTTTTCTACTAAATATCACTACTAATATATCTACATATATACCTCACGCACATTTCATGTTTACATTTTATGTTTGTTGATATTTTATCAGGAAAATAGCAATAAAATGACTCAACTGTCACCTAGAACGACACATGTACAAATATCTCGGCCAGCACTTGGACTTTATAATACTTCTAGAGTGGTTAGCCAGTTTATATGCTATCTCATGCATCATATATACTTGCTGACCTTGTAACCATATACTATTAGATGCAAATTAGAATACAGCCGCATATCAAATAGCACACATTATGTGTCATAATGATAGAAATATTATGATATATTACAAAAGTGATGTAGCAAAATTTAACTTTATATAATTTTTTGTATTTTATATGATTTTTTGTACATATATATATATATATATATATATGTATATATGTACATATATACATATATATATATAATCTTTTTTTTAATAAAAATATTTATATTTTTCAATTAAATGTAATTATAAACATTGCTTTTGCAAATGTAAATGATATAATGATATATATATATATATATATATATATACACACAAGATTATTAAGATTCATTAAATCTTGTGATTTTGGCAAAAACTCATTTTTATAAATATGTAATATCATATTCTTTTCAATATAAGTCTGATTAAGATAAAAGCGATACAAATTATCATAAATTAGTACTGTTTTTCTAAACATATAAATAAAAAAAAACCTCTTAAAAAATAAAAAAACTCTCCTTAAAATATAAAAATTAAAATAATACTCACTGTATTTGGTTTGCTAGAATAATTCCTCAGTCGTTCAAATATAGCGTTAATAACGTCTGAATCATGACATATCCAATAGGAATTATCACTGATATGATGACCATATCTATACACAAGAATTATAAAATTTTTCTAGTGTATTAAAATATGTTTACATATAGGTTTTAAAAACTTCAAATTCAATAACATACTCTTCATATATTTCTTCCAACTTGTCTAGTAAAGTTAAGTTTATTGTTTCAAGATAAACTGCTAATTCAGCTACACGTGTACCAGCACTGATACCATCTTTATCTAGAACCTTGGAACCACACATAAAACCTATAGCTTCTTCATATGCAAATAAAACATCCTTCTTTTGCTTTATCAGTTCAATAGCTTTATTACCCATCCACTTGAAGCCTGTTAAAGTTTCCTGTCAACAAAGCGAAATATTTTCACTAGATTTATAAAAGAAACTATATTACATATATCTTTTTTATTTTTATTATATATGTATATATACACAAACCTCAAAATTAAAACCATCTTTCTTGGCCATTGAAGCTAGGATTTTGCTGGAAACAGTTGATGCTAACATATATATATCACTCATATCAACATCAGGATGCAAAACCTGGTAAGTATGAATCATCCACCAACCCAATAATGCACCAAGTTCATTTCCAGAAAAGACATGCCATTCTCCACTATAAATATCTTCAAATGTATATTTTGCTATTTGTTTAATATATGAATTTATATTATAAATTTATAAACCTTTTTGTTTTCGTTGCACATGCAAGTCTGTCAGCATCCGGATCATTAGCAAGTATTATAGATGAATCACTATTATCTGCTAATTTTATACTAAGATCGAGAGCGCTTTTCCCTTCTTCCGGGTTTGGAAACTTTACTGTTGGAAATTCTGGATCTGGCAATTTCTGTTCCTCTACAGTTATAAATGGCTGAAATAAATGTGACAGAGTAGCTGAATAAGAAGAAATGGCTAAATAAATATCTGGAGAATTGTATTTTGGGATGAATTGAGGCTACTACCTTCAAGTTTGCCACCTCAAATGCAGCAGCCATATATTCATATCCGACACCATGCATGGCAGTGTATGTAAATTTCAATGTAGTATTTCTATTAACTTCAGGATATAAAACTGTTTCCTTTAGATCTTGATAATAAAGTCGCATAATATCTTCTCTTGGATCTTCATAATAAGAGCTACTATAGACTCCATTCACATTCCATGAGGAATCAAGAGGCTCAAGATTATTAAGAATATAGTTTTGAATTTTTTTATCATGAGGTGAAATGATCTGTGCTCCATTTTCCCAATATACTTTATATCCATTATCGTCTTTTGGATTATGAGACGCAGTAACCATAATCCCAGCTGCACATTTGGATTTTGATATGGTATAAGGTATAAATGGTGTGGGACAGATTTTGGAAAACAAATAAACTTTAATACCATTGGCTATGAAAATTGCAGCAGTTAATTCAGCAAATCTGAAAATTAAATTATTTTTTAATATCATGTACATACATTAAATTTTAATACAAATATTATATATAAATAGCTCATCACCTTTTACTATTATAACGCCCATCATATCCTATAACAATGCCTTTCTGTGACACATCAAATATGGTATCAATTAAATATTTTGTTAATCCTTGACCAGTCTGCACAATAACTAGATCATTCATTTGACTGTAACCAGGTCCCATACGACCTCTAAGACCTGCAGTTCCAAATTCGAGTCTTTTCAGGAATAAATTTGACAATATTTTAATATGTCCATTATTTAAATATTCAAATATCTCATCTTTTGCCTTTGGATCCTATGTAAAATATAAAAATTAATATAATTCAAACATAATGATTAGTATAATAAATAATCATATATTTAAACAAAATATATATATCCATTAAAAATTTACGAGCATAGATATTATATACCTTATTCCATTGCAGCCATTCAATGATCTTAGCATCCAGATTGTTATTGCCTGTATTTACCGAATACTGAAGAGCCATAATATTGACAATACAACTTAAATTATTACAATTAGATTTTTCTTAGCAATTCAATTTGTTGGATCAGTGTATTAACTTAACTTCCCTCTGATAAATGAAAACGTGATCTTGATCACTTTTAAAGGAGGTCTGTCTCTTTCAAATATTCTGTAACAAAATACACGTAATAAAAAATGTAACACATTTAAGATTAGAATTATGTAATCACTGATAATTATTCTCGTGATGTAATAAAAATATATGTAAAAAAAACGACTCTCACTAACATATATGTAATAATTGTTCTCTTCTCATCTCTCGTTATTTATCTTTCATTATCCGTCATTAATCTTCATAAAAAATATGAATTTTTTATCGATAAAAAATGACGCAAAAAACGTGTAATACGTATTATTGATTGCAATTATACGATGGAGGTTACGATAACAATATCATTCACAGCTTCTCGCAATACAAGATACGATTCCCGTATATTTTCACCATCGCTATCGCATACCAAATACAAGCACACACACATATGTATATGTAAAATACACATACATAGACTTTTTGCTCAACTGAAAAATTTTGAGGAAACGCAAACCTATAAACCAATTTGAATGTTCCTCCTATTGCAAAGAATTAAATCAAATTATTAATTTTTAATTTAATTTTTTATATGGAAATGTTTGACCTTATCAATGAAAAGAGATATCTCACTATGCGATCTGTTGAATGTTAAGTTCCAATCATGAGATAATATATTATATTTGCACAACATGTGACAGAAACCTTGATTCTTTTTATATAAGACGATCATCTGAGGGAAGAAAGGGGAGTGCAGTAAATTTTCTTTTTTTTTTTTAACGCAATATGCATGTTATCGTCTTTTGTGCATTATAATTAGGCGAGTTTTTTAATTCATCAATTGATCAATCACGTGATGCGCAAATGCAGCATGTGTTGTATCTACGCATCATGCGATTCATCAGTCGATGAATTAAAAAACTCGTCTATATTATTATAAGACTGATTAATGAAAGATATTTTTTTAATAAATTAATATATACATATACCGAGAAAAATTCAATATATATAGTGTGTTAAATGAAAAAGAAATATATATATATATATATATATATATATATATATATATATATATATAACATTATATTTTTTACATCAAAATAATATTAAAATTAACACGATAATTCTTATTATTTTTTCTCTTATATATATGCATATTATTTTCAATTTCACAAGTACAAATAATAACATATACAATCTACGTCATCTTATACGTTTGCAGTCTTACGTATATACTTCTGAAACGAATATACAATAATACATATGAATCATATGTATATGTGTATTGAAACAGTATATGGGGAAACAGTTTCATCGAAAAGTAATTCAGCAGAAAGAGAAAAGAGTAAGTGCGACTAAACCGGAAGAGAGGGACAATTAAATCTAAAACAAAAATGAACAGAAAATATAAATTTTTTATGTGTAATTTTCGTTCCTGAAAAACTCATATGTATTTAAAACTGAAATAATTAATTACTAATAATATATATAAACATATCTTTTTGTCCATTTTTGTTTCTCTTCTTCCCCAATCTGAATCTATTTAATCTGAATATATATATATTTTTTTAAAAATAAATAAAAAATATAAATACATATTTCAATATAATAAATTACCTCGCGCGTTGATGCTTTCGGCAATTATATATAACACATACAAGAGATATGTATGTGTGGCTAGCTTCAGAGCATATGTGTATATATCTGTTGTGTATTAATATACATATGTACGGTATCGTATATAGACATCACATAATATGCGTGCGTAGTGCGTATGTAAGCATGTTTATAAGATGATCTATCGTGCGAACTGACAGCTCTGCTGACAGTACACTGACAGAAGAAAAGGTCTAGGTTGCACCACCTCACGCGACACGCGATTGCGTCCACGCGAGCCACGAGCCACGAGCCACGAGCATCGTGACGCGAAAAGAGTCAGCGAAGTCGCGCGAGAGGGCGCGATTCGCACGAAAAAAATTCTCGTGTATCCCGTACGTATGTATGTATATATTTTTTGAGCTGTGTTGTGTTGTGCCGTCTGCGGTGTTGACGTTTTTGTCGTACTTTATATTAAAAATTTAGGGTAAGACGCGAGCAAGAGTGAATCGATTTATCGGCCGACAACCGCGAGGGATGCATTTTTGTGTCTCTCCCCTCCCTCCCCCCTCCCTCTTTATCATTCTCCTCGAGTCCTCGCGTCGATATTTCTCTGCATTTTTTTTTTTTTACTCCGCGTGTTATCGCACGTCCTTGTGCAATTTGCCAATCTTTGGCGACATTGCGCGATTTCGCTCGTCGCACAAAAGTTTCATCTCGTTTGGAGTTTCGCGAATTTTTCGGCCGCTCCACGGAATTGTGTCAAGTATGAATCGAGCACGAAAACACACGAGAGAACTTTGAGAAGGACGGGGATAATCGACGAATTAAGAAAAAAAAAATATTACGCGATCTCGTATTTTGACATGCAGTAAACGACTACAGTTTACGCGTATCGTCATCGTCACTCGTTGGGTTATTTATTTCGCAAACACAAGCTGCCATCGGTTTAGACATACATATATCACATCGATTCCGCAATACGCAAGAGAATACCTCTCTGATTTGAAATTCATGTACTCGGAACGTCCAAGATAATCTTGGGTCTCTCATATTACTGTCTTTCGTTCGCAGTGAAAATCACCGATCATGAGCAGCGTACGTTGTTGCTTGATCAGCGCGGGCCGTTTGGTAGCCTCTAACCATGTCAACAATCATGGTGAGTGTCATTTGTAAATAGTTTCTATTTTGTGCTTTATTGAATTAGATGGTGAATGGATTTACAAGAGTAACAAACCTAATGAGATTATTTGTTACGCAGTACATAAAATTGTGAGAATTGTCGTGGCCAATAGAGCTTTGACAATTAGTGGCAGCTTAGCAAAAGCTCCAACTGAACCTACACCACCCTCCAAAGATACTACCGCATCCAGTGGATCCACTGGTAACGGCACTGGTGGTGGAAAGAAGAACACACTCACCTGTCCAAAATGTGGAGATCCTTGCACACATGTCGAGACATTTGTTTGTAAGTAATATTGCTGCAATTATAGATAAGAAAGATAATTATAGTTTAACAAAGGTAGTTGTCAAAGTAAAAAGTAATTACTGTACATTTTTATATTTCAACTTGTACATTAAGGTTTTCATACTTTTGAAATACTAATATTATGTAATACAGTGTTAAATTATTTTTTTTAAATAATACAGCGTCTACAAGATTTGTCAAGTGCGAGAAGTGCCACCATTTCTTTGTTGTACTGTCAGAGATTGATTCAAAAAGGAGTTTGAAAGAAGCATTGAGACCAGAAGATGGTAAGCAAGGATTCTATAGGAAACCACCTCCACCTCCAAAAAAGGTAGTTGTTGTAATTCTGATTATTTAATTTAGAATTATGCAGACATTTTAAAAACAAAGCAAAAGCAGTTGGCACATTTTAAATACATCTGCTTTAGCTGGACGAGAAAAATATTTTGCAGCGATGGAAAATGATATTTTCAGATATTCGAATATCTGAACAGACATGTTGTGGGTCAAGAATATGCTAAGAAAGTGCTGAGTGTTGCCGTTTATAATCACTACAAACGAATTTACAACAATCTGCCAGTACAAACATCGCAGACGCAAACCAACATTAACCCGATCAGCACGCAGGAAACGAATCATTCCTTCACTCACAGAGGTCCTAAGCCACGTAAATAGCGATGTCCTGAAGTTATAGTGTTTCAATATTATGAAATTTGTCTATGCTATAATCAAAATTTATTTCATATTTTTATAAAATTGAGGTAATTTAAAAAACCAGTTCACATACTTACAATTTCTTATAAAAGTGGGATTGATAAAACAGATTGTGATCTGAACAACAGTATTTTCACAATTTGTGGGGTGCTCCCTTAAAAAAAATATATATATATATATATATATATATATATATATATATATATACCATGATATAATGTATGATTATCATAAATTTTTATTTCTTTAGATTTACTGCATATATCGGGTATTGGAAATCCATTTCCGGGAGTGGGATTTCAACACACAATCAATCCGGGAGGCGAACAGAAGACGAGCAGTCAATCTGCACCTGGATCGGCTATATTAGATAGCAAGCAGCACCAGCTGAAATTAGAAAAGAGCAACATATTGTTGCTTGGGCCTACAGGTTCTGGAAAAACGTTACTCGCGCAGACAATAGCGCAATGTTTGGACGTTCCATTCGCTATCTGCGATTGTACCACTCTTACGCAAGCGGGTTACGTTGGCGAGGACATTGAGAGCGTTATAGCTAAGCTTCTTCAGGATGCCAATTATGTAATAGATCGTGCTCAAATGGGCATCGTCTTCTTGGATGAAGTCGACAAGATCGGAGCTATACCTGGAATCCACCAATTGCGAGACGTGGGCGGAGAGGGTGTGCAGCAAGGAATGCTAAAAATGTTAGAGGGAACGATCGTAAATGTACCAGAGAGGAACAGTTCGAGGAAGTTGCGCGGAGAGATGTTACAAGTGGACACGACAAATATTCTTTTTGTCGCTTCGGGTGCTTACAGCGGCTTGGACAGGCTGATCGCGCGACGCAAATCAGAAAAATATCTCGGATTTGGCGCGACGCCCGCGGCTGAGAGCCCAGGCAGGAGAGCGGCGACTTTGGCCGATGTTGCGAATATGTCACCTTCTACCGAAAAAGATAATAAGGAAAAGGACGCATTGTTGCAACAGGTTGAGGCTAGAGATCTCATCGATTTCGGCATGATACCAGAATTTGTCGGCAGATTTCCCGTACTTGTGCCTTTTCATACCCTTGACAGGAACATGCTAGCGAGAATTCTCACCGAACCGAAGAATGCCATCGTTCCTCAGTATCAGATGTTGTTCTCAATGGACAAGGTACATTTGAATATTATTTGTCCAATTAAATCCGTCTTTAAATTACAGATTAATAATTATAATTTATATGTTCAATTTCCATACAATTTACAGGTGGAGTTAACGTTTGACACGGATGCACTGAATGCAATCGCTTCTTTAGCAATGGAAAGAAAAACGGGTGCGCGAGGTTTACGAGCGATAATGGAGTCTTTACTTTTGGAACCTATGTTTGAAGTACCAGGAAGTGGTATAGTGTCCGTTCATATCACAGAACAGTGCGTAAAAGGCAGTGAAAAGCCGCAGTACGTGAGACGAGATGATAGCAACGAGGATGATGTTCAACAAGCGCAGCATGTACATAATTAACAAATAATTAAAGGATGCGACACTTTGGTATAATTATTTCTTTTTTAATAGATAGATATTTAGTTAGGAAAAAGTTAGGACATTTGATAAATTGCTCTACTTTAATTTCATTTTATAAAAATTAATATATAATCTCTACCTATTATCAAACCAGTACAAACAATGTGTAAAATCTTTCAAATTGTCCTGTATATTTATATAAAGTTTCTTTATGCAAAGTTTCAATTATTTCTTATATAGTCAATTTCTATCGATTTTGGACATTATATTTGTTATAATGTTGAATATATTTCCTGCAAGACATTAATAATTATATATACATATGTGTATAACATTTTATGTACCTTATGTATATGTATGCATGCATATACGTTTATTGGCAATCATTTTATTATAAAAATACAACTGTTGTAGAACCACAACAGTATTAAAAATAGATATGAATGCTAATATAATTATTTAAGATGATTATTTAATGTGAGGAAAATTCTATTAAAAATTATAAGAAAAATCATTTTGCATATATTTGAAACATGCATTGTAATAAATGCCTGCTTCAAAAAAGTGTCGCATAAATAAAAGACAAATAGAATAAAGAAAATATATAAACTTGATTTTTAATTCAATAATGGAAAGATGTCACTATATCTTCCACTATATCTTTCCATTGTCACTGTATCGTTTTATTCATTCATATTGCAGGAAAAATTGAAAAACCACACATACTAGCATTTCCAATCAGTTTTACATCAGGCATGTATTTATGATGATAAATGATGTTGAAAGCAAAATAACATAATTATTTGTTAAATCTGACGATGTAGAATATATGTAAATAAAAAGTAATACTAATATACATATTCACAAAATAATGTCATCAAAATCGATTTGACAACTTAAATGTTATACATTAGGTGCAATAAAACAATTTCTGATCATAATTTAAACGGATTGACTATTGAGACATGAAATATGAAATAAAGAATTAATTGAATATGATTGCAGATATTGTAAAAAACCATATAATAAAGAGTTTCAATGCAACCACTCAAGATAAATTTTCATACATTGTCATGCCAGGATTGTTTATAAAGATAGTACTAATATACACATTGTTTAAAAAATCTAAAAAGAAGTCTTATAATTCGGTTAATAATAATACATTACATAATAAACATTTGTTTACTGATGATGGAAGAATATTAATCGTGAAAGAAGACGAGAAAAAAATGAAAACAAAATACATTTTAAATATAATAGACAATTGTCTTATTGTTAGTTGAATTATAATAGAGTGTTTATGTAATATATTGTATATATTATAGAGATTAGTGGAAAGAAAAATGTGAATAATGTGACTTATATGTAACTGATAATCTATTTATAGATCGTCGTACGCGATATACATCCTCGCTATTATAATTTACTATTTTAACTGTACAAAAGGAAGGAAGAAAGAAAAACAAAGAAAAATAGACTGTATAAAATATAATGCGGAATGACAAAAATTACACAATTTTTTCCCTAAATCTTTATTTCATATGATCTGAGATCCTATAATATATAGAATAATTCTGTATTTGTAATAAATCTGTAATATGTAATTTTAATTTATTTTAATTCATTTACTTCATAAACATCCTATAACATTTATATATCAACATAATATTCTAATAAAATCACATCACATAATTATACAGTTTTCATGATATACAGAAATTGATTTGGTGAAAATAATTACGTCGTATGAAAATGACTATATTTACAAGTATTACTCACATTCCAATTTTACTTATTTAAAAAATTTTTATATAGATTTAATCTCCTATTTAATTTGTATTTACGCTTGTAAAATGTACAATACAGAGATTAAAAATTTGCATTATGCACAATTTACACTTTTGAATATTCTGTTGTTATTAACAAAATGAGAAAAAAAATTACAAAATCTTAATTCATCAGAATTACTAAAGGTTGTGATGGAAATTATCTTTGTTAAAAACCAAATAAAATTCCATACATTTTACAATATTTTGTTACAAAATGTCTCTCTTTTTTTTATATTTCATTGTAGTACGGAGATTTCGGTGGCTTTATTGGCTTAGGTTTCGGCACCAGCATCGTGCCCAATTCTGTTAAAAGCCATTTTGTCGCACGCAATACAATGAAATGTACCGCGAATTGCATAATAAGAGCACCGAATCCTTTATACAAACCAAGCGGTCCTTCGGTCGAGATTATCGTACGGTAACAATCGGCCGCACTGCTATAGCCAGTTAATAATGGTGTTACACTTTTTCCAGTGTCTAAGTTATCAATAATGGTGCGTGTACCCTGAAGATGTAATCGATGAATAACAGTTTCAAGCGGATAAAACACGACATCCGCAGCACATGTCGATACAAGGATAGATTGCATTTCTATATCTTGGACAACACTTTCGGATAGTAAATCTTTACTGTACGCGCCCTGAAATATTAATAATGCTCCTATAGATACATATTACTCAAAAGCATAATGTTAAAAAAAAAATTAGATACATACTCTTGCCTCTTGTAAATGTTTATGCCTGACGTGCATAACTCGGCTAGACACTCCTCTCACAATTAGAGTAAAAAGATATTTTGATACTTCGTAAACTATAGTAGGAGGTATGAGGGCATAAATAGGAATAAGTCTACCCTTATTACATACATCCAGTAAACGGATTGCACCGTCACGAAAAACATCCAGGATTCCCGGACATTCAGAAGCAATCTCGGACTGAACTGTTTCCACAAGTGACGCAGAATAGAAAGGAGTCACTATACCTACGGCGACACTATAAAATATAGGATTATAAATATTAATAAATGTTAATTAACCATTTAATTAATGTTGCAATTAATTTACATCAATGTACATCCTTACAATTACCATTTGAGAAGGATATGTTGGCCAAATGCTTTCAAAGAGCTGTTACAAGTAATCTTCCTGTAATTAAATATTGAATTTTTTAAAAAAAAACTACTTTATATAAATTTTTTACAAACACTAAAAGATTGAGCATTATTATTCAATGATCACCTTACTTTGGCCACGGTGTGATTTTTGAAATCAAATCCTCAACTGCTAATGTCATGCCTCTCACAAGTAACACTGAACCAATTCCTTTCCACAGTGTATTTATACCTTGAGTCTGATGCAAACGTACTATTACTGGAACTAAAGTTATGGGCATTAAATGATATTTTGTTGCGCCTGGATTAACCTGACACTGTCTTCGCAATACTATAAAAGGATGTATCAATAGATTTCCCGTAATTAAGCTTGCCAGTCCACAACCTAATCCCACATACTTGCTTACAGTAGTGTCTGAAAAATAAATAAATAAATTTATCAAATGTGAAAGTTGTAAATTTGATAAATGTTTAATTTAACTTGTTTTATTAAATTTCGATAAAAATATTCATTCATTCGATGTCTGCGTAAAAACAAATGTTTGAAGAGTAAAAATCATCGCTTGATAGTAGAAAAGAATTACAAATAGTAAAAATAATATTCGTGAAAAAGAAATCTGTCATACTGCAATACAATGACATAAAAACCTGCAAAATATGAAGTATTTATCGCTTGTAAATATCCCGGTGATTTGATTTTGATACAAAATGAAATCAATAGAATTTATTTAACGACTTTTTAGTTATAAGTCGTACGTAACTGACTGAAGATTTACCATCGTCGACGATCGGCGGATTGTCTTCCGCCAGAGGATGCATAACAGGTATATCTAGAGGACGAATAACCTCTCGACCGTGATACTTCTCTGGATAAGGCGTGTTCATTTCCCACGATCTAACAGACCGACCTCGATATACGCTCTCGTAACCCTCTAAGCCCGCCATTCTTTCTACAGAAAATAAGTCGACGAATTTGTTTTACCAAACATTTGCGAATATTTTCTCCTGTTTACATCACCAAACTCTTACGACGGCCCGTAACTTGATGGCGGCCATTTTGATTTTTGCGAGCGCGTTTAAAGTTTGGAGTGTTCCAAAATAAGAACTCTATGAATCCATTTTACATCTGGCAAACCTACATAGCTGGATCCATGCGGTGTAATAAGAAATAATAAATGGTGTATTAATATATATTTCATTATATATGTACTATTTTATCTTACATCTTTTTTCATTTTAATACATATAGATAACAATATAACTATATATACTGGTAGAGAAATTATTAAAATTATTTTATATATATTATAAATTTACATATATTTATTATATATATAAAATAGAAATCTTATTACATTATTATATAATATTAAATATTATTATATAGATACAACTAATTGTACATACGTATATTATAATAAAAGAAATATTTTAATAATAATTTTAAAAACATAAATTGTCTAGGGTATATATTATACATATGTATGTACTATTAGGCTGAATTTACACCTAGGCGGAAAAGCAAAAAGCACAAAAGCAGAAGCCAATCAAGGTGTGAATTCAACTTTAGGGTGCTATTATATCCTGCAGCCAATCAACACACTTCAAAAATTTGTCGCACGATGAATGCAATAACACCCTATAGGGGTATCACAGCCCTCTTAAAAACAAAAAATCGTGTGGCGAAATATGTGTATCGCTTTATACGTATCTAAATCCAAAGAAGAGATACATATGTACTTTTTTCTCATCTTTCTAAAAAATATTGTATAAAAAAAAGTTAGATACTTTAAAGAATATTTTAAATTTATAATTTATTGTATATAAGGAGCATTTCAATGTACAAACTTTTTTACAACAAAGTGCGCTGATAATTTCAATACATAATTAATGCCTCATCATTCTGATACAGAATATAAAATGGTAATAACATTTTGGATTATATATTATCGTTAGGTGAACTCTTAATAAAACTAACAATCTCTTAAATTGTAATTTATAATAGTAAGAGTAATTTAGTTTTATCAGCTATAAATTTTTATCATTAGAATCATATTAATTATAATTACGCTAATAATAAGTGTTGTTTGTATGTTGCAAGTATGATTAAATATGTTTACAGAAAGGTGATAAGCAAGAATTCTATATGAAGCCACCTCTACCTCCAAAAAAGGTAGATAATTATAATTTTGATTATTTAATTTAGAGTTATATACAGATATTTTAAATACATCTGCTTTAATTGGATAAGAAAAAATATTTTGTAACAAAATTATGATTTCAGATATTTGAATATATAAACCAATACGTTGTGGGTCAAGAATATGCTAAGAAAATGCTGAGTGTTGTTGTTTATAATCACTACAAACAAATTTACAATCTGCCAAGACAAACCTCACAGATGCAAACTAATATTAAGTCAATTAGCATGCAGGAAGCAAGTCATCTCTACACTAACAGAGGTCTTCAACTATAGAAATAGCAATACATTAATGCTCTAGTATTATAAAATCTTTTTATATTTATATTTTTTTGTATTATAAAGATTATTATGTATTATTATGAAATCTAGCAACTTGAAAAAAAAATACAGATAATTTAAATTTTTAATAGATTTGAATAAAAAGTACAATTCAGTAAGAAGTACTTGTAAAAAAGAAGATTGATAAAATAATTTGTGATCTAAAACAGCAATACTTTTATAGTTTATTGTGGTAAATAAACATGTATTATATATAGTACATCATCCTATTATGTATATTTTATTTTATATGTTATCACAAACTATTTTCAAATTTGCTAAATAAATTAAGCATTGAAAATATATTTTCAGGATACAAACTTGCAGAGTATATGTACAATCTAAGAGGTGAACAAGAGATGAGCAATCAATCAACACGACAGTCGACTGAATTAGATAGTAAGCAGCGTCAACTGAATTTGGGAAAAAGCAACATAATGATGCTTGGTCCTAGAGGTTCCGGTAAAACGTTACTCGGGCAGACAATAGCGCAATGTCTAAATGTTCCATTCGCTATCTGCGATTGTACCACTCTTACGCAAGCGGGCTACGTTGGCGAGGACATTGAGAGCGTTATAGCTAAGCTTCTTAAGAACGCCAATTATAATGTAGATCATGCTGAAATAGGTATTGTCTTCTTGGATGAAGTTGACAAAATCAAAACTACACTTGGAGCACACCGAGATGTGGCTGGTAAGAGTGTGCAGCAGGAATTGCTGACGATGTTGGAGGGAACGATTATAACTGTACCAAGGGAGAATAAATATCAAAGTAGAGAAACGATCCAAGTTGACACGACGAATATTCTTTTCATTGCGTCAGGTGCTTACAGCGGCTTGAATAAGTTGATCGCGCGACGCAAATCAGAAAAATATTCTGAATTTGATCATACAGCGCTCGGAAGCCTGGACAAAACTTTGATCAATATGTCACTTTCAACTGAGGGGAACAATAAGGAAGACATGTTGCTGCATGATGTCAAGATCCAAGATCTCATCAATTTCGGCATGATACCCGAGTTTGTCGGCAGATTTCCTGTACTCGTGCCTTTTCACACCCTCGACAGAGATATGCTAGTGAGAATTCTCACTGAGCCAAGCAATGCTATCGTTCCTCAATATCAGATGTTATTCTCAATGGATCAGGTACATTTGAAGTATCTTTGTTCCATGAAATCTAATTTTAAATTACAAATCAGTAGTTATAAATTATATGTTCAATTTTCACACAGATAGAGCTAACATTTGACATCGACGCATTGAATACAATCGCTTCTTTGGCAAATGAAAGAGAAACAGGTGCGCGAGGTTTACGAGCGATATTGGAGTCTTTACTTTTAGATCTTATGTTTGAAGTACCGGGAAGTGGTATAGTGTCCGTTCATATCACAGAACAATACGTAAAGAGTTGTGAAAGGTTGCAGTACGTGAGACGAGATAATAATGAGGATGGTGTTCAACAACCGCAGCATGTAAATAACGAAAAAAAAGAAATAATAAAAAAATTGATTCAATATTTCAATATAATAGTTCCTTTATTGATAAGTTTCTTTATTATGCATTTTTTCTAATAAATTTTGTTTTCTTTTTTTATACGAAAATAAATTGAAATATTTAATCAATTTATTTTTTTGTTTTACTCTCTTTTATTTATACTTTTATAATAAAATATATTTTATAGTATTTATATATTTACTTAGTATTATGATTTATGTAACATTTTATGTCTGATGTAAACATATCGGTTAAGATTATTAATATTTCTATAGAAAACAAAACAACGATAAATTAATTTTATTAAACAATTGTGCGAATGTTTTCCACCGTTTACTCCATGGAACTCAGATGTGATAGCTCGTAACCACGATAACAGATATTTTGTTTTCCCACTTCGCGCATTATTTCAAGGCGAGATTACATTTGTACAATAAAATATTTGTCGAACGTAATTCGATAGAGAATTCCTAGAATACTCGAGAGAGACTCTCCAAAAGAAATTCTCCGACGACTAATCGCGATAATCAATCCGAGATAAATACATTTTACAGGAGCGTCCCTTTCTCTTAGGTTTTTACTGATTAATGAAATAAGGTTCTAATAATAAAATTTCACTTTATTTTATCTTTATACTGTAAAATAAAATTCTTTATAAATAAACTAATCTTATCTTTATACTGTATATTGTATATAAATAGAAATTGGAAATTAAGAGATAAGAAGTATTATTTTTGTGCCTGCATAATTGATTTTATGGAAATTTATATAGTTTGTCGTTAAGCAATTGTTATATATATATATATATATATATATATATATATATATAATTCGTTGTAAGCAAATGTTGTAATTTACAAAATTTTATGTACAATAAAATATGTTGAATAATTCTCGCTTGACGCAGAATATAAAATCATGATAACACTTTACATTATGTATTGCGTTAAATGATTTCTTTAACAAACTTATTTAATCTGCTAAATTGTGATAGTTTTATTATAGTGATATGACTACTTAAGTTTTATCAGCTTTAAATTCTATCATCACACATATTCTGATTATAATTGATTATATATTATTTGTATGTCTTAAGTATTTATAGTTATATTTATAATCTAAATATGTATATATATATATATAGAGCAGTGGTTCTTAACCTTTTCAAAGTCATGGAACACTTTTGATTAGAAGGAAAATTTGCGGAACATCAAAATCATTAATCACAAAAAAAAAAAAAAAAAAAAAAAAAAAAAATGCATACATATCTTTTATTAAAAGTTACACTAAAGCTTTCATAATTTCGCGGAACACTAGTATTTCCGCAGAACACCGGTTAAGAACCACTGATATAGAACCTAGAAAATTATTACTTAGGAAGACATTTAGGAAAAGTATAATAGAAGTAGCTTAGAAAAGTAGTAGAAATAGAACAAAAAAAGAAAAAAAACAGTATTCTTTCTTTTAGATTTCAGCATCTGCAGATTGCATGATTAAATTACTGTAAAAACTGTTGTGTAATGTAATATAAACAAGAAAAATTCATCATGCGTAAGTAAATTTTTTATACTCAATGTTAAAATTAGTGAGACTAATATTGAATGTCTTTCATATCTAGATTATTTTAATGTATATTTGTTCTTAATGTAATGATTATGTATAGCCTTCTATATAATAGTGACATATGATATTCTCTCATTCTATACCTACTCTTAAAAATTAAAAGTAAAAGTTAACCATCTAAAAAATTCTTTCTTCTACACTTTTCATTTAAAGTTCTATAAAATTTTCTGATATTTACATACTTTGTCTTATATCATTTTTTATATTCTTCTATAAAACTATAATCTATTTTTAAAATTTTTACATAATATATTTATAAAAATATGATTAAAATTAAAACGTGATCCAAACATTTGTATATTAATAATAATGTGTTTTTCCATACGTTCAAAATGCACAGATCTAATACACGTATATAAGAACATATCTTATACCCTAATTCTTGTTTTCATAAATTATCTTACTATAATTGTATTTTTCTCATACGTTCAAAATGCACAGATCTAATATACGTATATAAGAACATATCTTATGTCTTCATTCTTGTTTTCATAAATTATTATCTTGTTATTTAGTTAATTCGTATTTGAAAGCTGCTAAATTTATCGCAATGTAAAAAACTGTATATCGTACGAAAAAAATTTGCTATCACGTTTGTCTTGGTATTTTATCGCTCCACTCTCGCTCAGGCCGAATAAACTCTAAATCGCTGCCGTCCTCGGAACTATTGTCGTCGTCGAAATACGGCCTTGTAACTTCATTATCACTCAGAGAATTCCCTATATTATAACAAATAAAGATTAGCATTTTGTATACACATTGATTTATAAGATTATTTTGAATCTTAGTATTTGCAGTAAATAATTACTATCGTCTACTGGTTTTCGAAATATCACAATTTCCTTCTCATCATCATCGAAAAAGCTGTTGCCGTCCTTTAGTAAACTAAATGCGTATCCTTTCCTGCTTTTTTCTGAGTCTTCCGAAGATTGGCACCTCGTGCAGATACATATGCCGCACAACACGATGCCAAAACATATCATACCTGCAATAAGATTATATTGTATCATGTTACAAAGAGCAACACCCAGGCCTCCTCTTGAAAATTTATCCCTTTAATGAGATATTTTTAATTTTTTTATGCCAAACTAAAGTTTAGGTTCCCTAACTGTTATATATCAAGTATGAAAATGGATCCCTTTTCCGTTCTAGAAATAATCAACACAAAAGAACATGCACATCAATAGATGATCAGTATTTCATTCAATTAAAGAGATATTAAAAATTATAAAAATGCATATTTTTACATGTGTTCTTTTATATTATTTCTGAAATGGGAAGGAGCTCCTTTTATACTTGATATAGTTAGAGGATATAAAATTTAGTTTGGCATAAAAAAAAAAATTTTAATTTTTCATTGACAAAAAAAGAATAAAAACGGACATTGCTCTTTATATCGAGGATAAATTATGTAACGATGTCTTTCTCTCATCTCACTTCTTAATTATTTTTCTTGATCGTTAAACATCTCATAACTCTGATATTTACCCGTTATCATAATGAATACCAGTCTCGGTATCCCTATGATGTTATCGTCACGGATGAGCTTGAACATCAATTTCGAGTACTTCCTCGTTTCGGACGAATGTGTGGAAACGAGTTTAGTTTCTTCGTGATATCCGGACGCCGTAGCTGTTACATTGTGATTTCCGGGCGGCAATAGAATGGAATAGAAACCCGACTTGCTGTTTTTAATCACATGGGGCGATCTGTCATAAGACATAACGACATCCACGATCGGCTCGTCGTCTTCATTGGTAACATATCCTTTTACGCTTTTGCTCAGTTCTTGCACGCAAGCCAGTAAACTGGCTTTATTCTCCTGCCACACGTCGCTCGAGGGATCTGTAGTGCAGCAGCTAACGTACACGTCCATCATCAAGGTACTTGTATTAAAATATATATAATCCATCAGAGGATGACTTCTGCTGATTCTTGTTCCTGCGTGTATTACACTATTATCGCCGATATTCGAGTCTTGCTTGCATTTCGAGCTCTTGGACAACTTATCTGTTCTCGCGTCAGCGTAAACTGATGCTAAATGTCGTAATAAATCCTCGTCGGCGCTTTCGTACCTTCGTTCGTCTATCGTTCCATATTCACGACCGAATGGAATTTCTATGTGTCGCGAACCGCTATTCAGATTCACAGCCAATACAGCGTTAATATCCCTGAACCAATCCGCGATCATAGCCGCTTCATTATCAAGCTTATTATGAATTGGAAACTGTCGCGGACCATCCGATGGCGGTGATGCGCAGGTGAGTGTCGCGTTAAAATCAGGCGAAAAATCCGGAGCTATGTATATAGAAAATTCGTTGATGTAACGCGCGATCGTTGTGTTCTTTTTATAATTGTCTAGAAGATATGAAGCAAAATGCAAGAGTACTCCGGATGTAACCGGTTCCACTCGTAGCACACCGGCCGAGAATACGATGGACGATCGTCCTATCTGATTGTTGTCGGAACTGATTTCGAGGCACATTATCTTGCTGCCATTCGCGGTTCTGCCGATAATGTGCAAAGTCGTTTGTCGTGGATATTTGACGTTCAGATCGTTCAAGGCTCGATTTACGAAGCTCAACATCTCAGGTACTTGGTTGTAATATGCTGCGTCGAATTGCGTCTCGTTCTTTCGTATCAGTCTAATATTGATATCCGTTATACTTTGCTGTCGTACAGAAACCTTTAACTCTTGTGTGTCGTATCCTTCACAGGAAACGGTTAACGTATATTCGCCAGGTACCAATATCATCTTGAAATAAGCCATGTTACGCGACACACCGTAGCTTCTCTTTCCTAGCTTAACGCTGGCCCCACGAAGTGGTGCACCGCGTTCGTTCATCACCGTCGCGCGAATTCCGCTCGCAAGATTCTGCACAAGTTCCATAAGTGGTCTTAGATTCTCACGCCAGATGATAGGAATCGAGTCTGTGGACGGATAATAGCAACACGACAGACTTATGCTCATCTATACACATAAAGAAATAACATATTTAAATATCTGGTGATGGCAAATAGCTATATATATAGAGTGTCAGAAAATCACTTGCAGTACTTCAGGAAGTGATTCGGGATCCAACAAGAAGGGAAAAAACTAATATAAACATAAGTCCAGAAATAAGTCATTTCCAAGTTATAGGCACTTTTATGTTTAATCATCATATTTATAAATATCGAAAAATTGAAAAAAATAAAAAATAAAAATTAAAAAAAATTAAAAAACTGAAAAAGAGAAATGTCTCCACGTGGTGCATCTTGGATAACGCCAAAATAGTCCTAAATAAAGTTATTTATGTTAAAACACTATGAAATAAATTATGAATAAATTATGATTATAATTATGAAAAATAAATTACGATGTTTCCGAAGTACTGCGGGCGATTCCGGACACCCTGTATACATACATATATATTTGATAATTTTTATATTATACTTACCGCAGGTATATCATACATATGCTGTATAAAATTCGTCAAACGTATACTGTTATTTGAATGCATATTTGAATAATTGCATATTTCTTCTTCGTGTCTCGAACGCTCGTAATTCTCGGCGAGCGTTTTAAATGTTTTTAAGTTGTCGTTGGAATAACTTGAAAGATAAAAATTGATCAGAAATAAATTTTTTCAAAAGATATGTATTTATTCATAATCACATTATATATTATGTTACCTGATTTGTGACGATCCTCCTCCCAATATCACGACGACGTCGTAATCTTCAGTTTGTAACATTTTTTCAAACGCATTCGTAATTTTATCCTTTTGCTTAGTATTGTTTTCCGATAATAATTGAGTTCCTACTTCATTTTTAACTTCGGGATTGCAAGTCTCTTCTATATTATCGAATGCCGGATCGATACCCGGAATAAAATGCAGTAAAGCATTATCTAATATTCTTTGGATCAGCGGATGTCCAATTTTATTTCCCATAAGGATATGTGTTGCCAAACGTAATAGAATCTCTCTACCCGCCGGTTGGGAGGCAAACAATCCTCCCACCAACGCGATATGGAACTTATTCTCGTCAGGTGATCCCATCTGAAAAGTGCAAAGTCTTAAATTAAACACGGACAATACGCAATTGAATAAGCAATATGCAATTGCTCGAAATCAAACTCACATTATGCGTAATCTTCAACGAGTGAATGGCCATGCTAATCAATGAATCACCGGCTATAAATTCCGCAATATTAGGTTGATGATTTTCTAATTGGCTGAATCTGGCGCTCAAGTCAGAGTTTTTCAAGTAACCTTTCTGCAAGTTTGCCGTCAAACCAAAGTCATATGCGGATGACCTGTAAGAGAAATATCTCCATAAAAACATCGATCGTTTTGAGACTTTCTTAATATTTCTCTCGACTTTCTGGAGATACATTTCTTCTTTTACAAATGATAAAGATAAAAGAAATGTATACACACACACATATATATATATATATATATATATATATATATATATATATATATATATACTAATATATACTGATATAACAACTTTAAGAAATATGCAGTGTTTTTTTATCTTCTGTCAAGATTTGCTTGAGTTATCTTTTCGAGAAAGATCCCAATCCGACGAAGAAAAACATCTTTAGAAAAGTTACTTGAGAGATTCATTCATGAAATTATACACTAGGCGAGTTTTCCACCTTATTGAAGATACATCAATCTTTCATATCGCTATCGTTAAACCTCGGATAATATATATTTTAAATAAATATAATTATACCAATGCTGAGGATCATCGCGCATTAACGTAAAGTCCAAAGTCGTTTCTCCAGCTCCAATTTTTTCACCGTACAGGGGTACGTTAACGTCCTGCGTAAGACTCTCATATCCCACCGCGCTGACAGTTATGTTATATCGTCCCGGTACCAATAGTCGCCAATAATCACCCCCTTCGGCGGTGTAGACATCATGCTTTATACCTTCCACCGAGATCTTTGCGTGACGTATAGGAGTACCGATAGACGAACTCACTATACCATGTACGCCTTTGCGAGACTGTAAGAAAAAAATTATATTATGATATTTATATCTTCACTTGTGCAAAAAATCTATGAAATTATGTTCTCTTTAAAGAATCATTTTTCTGAAATGTTTTTCAATTTTTACCAATATTTAAAAAATATTTTTGCGGATTGACTCAAATGGCACCTTTTGTGGTATAAAAAATTATTAAGAAGATTATTATATCAAAGAATTTAACTCGCGACATTTCCTCAATATCGAAATGATCATACTATCTCGATGAAACGTAGAAGCGGCTCTTTGTTCTCCAGCCAGTAATTTGGCAAGTCGCTGGCATTCGGATACTTTGTACATCCAATTTCCAGGGTGATCTCGAAATCGTTGCTGTGCAAATAATTGTAATCCTGCATGCCACCAGGCACGGGATACCAGGCGGCGCCGTTCGTTATTCCGTTGAGAAAATGTTCCTCAAGGAGAGTCTTGCTGCCCTTTACCAAGGGCGGACACGGTTCCCCGAGATGCATGCGCGGATGAGCGTTGGAGTACGTCAGCGCCAACATCTTGAAGACGTCATTGTCCGGGCTTGGGTTCTCGGCGAATTCCTTCGGACCGTTGTCATAAGGGTAATTTGCGACCAACGCTCCTCCATGAAGATTGGCGGAGAGTACAAATGGGATTCTCGCTATCCAACGTATCACTGCCTCAGTCTCAGGCTCCTGATGCTGATTGAGCTATAAAAAAAATACACCAACGTAAGGTCCTTTTCAATCATATAAATCGTTAAAACAAGTTAAAGAGAGTTAAGCGAAGACATTGAATGTGTATACATAATTCATAAAGCGAAGAGAACGTACATCGTTGACTTCGTAGCGATCGGGAAAGTTTCTATTCAGATCCACGTTCTTTGCGTTCGCTCTACCCTTGACTCCGTAAACGTCACCCTCCTTGGAGATCTCGTATCCATCGGGATTCATGCTCGGTAATACATGTAATCTAACAGTGTCCACTAGTTGCGTGACTCTTTGATCGGTGCCGTAATTCTCGCAAAGATATCTCAGCAACAATAGTAGCATCTCTCGGCCCACCACCTCGTTTCCGTGCATATTTCCGATGTATTTTACTTCAGGTTTGTCGGAACTGTGCTGGCCAGGATCTTTTGTGATTTCCATAACGTAGAGCTCGCGACCCTGTACGGAGGAGCCTATGTTGTAGAGCCTCGTGATATTTGGATAATTCGCATTTAGCTCCTTCAAGATTCTCTCCATCGCAACATAGTTGTGATGCTTGAACTCCACAGTGTGATAAAAGCCATATTTGTCGATGGGTCTTACTACTTCATCAATGGTATTTTCTCCTGCATTGTACGAATCATGATTGTTATCCATCAAAATCAAACAAAAAAATTCATAATAATTGTTCCAATAATTTGGACCAATGTACAAACCATATTGATTAAAGAGATTAAAGACAAACGCAAAGCAACATTGTATAAAAAAATATAAGATAAATGATCGCAAACACAAGGTACAGAGAAAACGAAAAAACTGATAACAAATAAATCAAATGTATACAAGAATATTGTATACAGGTTTAAAGGAAAAGGATATGCATTGAAAAAGTTACTCATTATCAAGACGGAAACAATTTCTTTTATTTCTATAGTTTTGAACAATACATATATGTAGGGAAAATATTGGAATATATATATATCGCTATACAGATCATGAACATATCGTTCACTGTTCGACGTATTCTCACAGAGATCTACATTTATTAATGATAATTTTCCATGTACAATAAACTGAACATTGGCAGTACTACGTATTTCACATGCGTTATATGCAAAATACAGTACACTTATCTTTTTTGTTTTATATATACTCTCTTGTGATGATTTCGTAAGAAATGAGCTAGACAAAACGTTTCACATATATTGTCCTGTTATATAGATTACACTTAAATATAATCTTTTTCACACATTCAAAATCTATCTTTTTAGATAATTCTCTGTCAAATAATAAAATTGAAAATGAAATAACTAGACATCATATTAAGAAAAAATGATTTTTTTTAAATCTGAAAGTTTTGTTTATACTTTTTTTATATTGTAATAAATCAATATACTTTTGCAAGACATTTATGTTTGTTTTAAATAATATAAATAATAATTTGTTCAGTTAACTATTATATTAATGTTAATGATGAATAATATTAATGATGAAAGATAAAAGTACCATTGAGTATCTAGTTTTTGTTAAAAAAAAATTATTTTTCATAATTTGTTCGTAAGTACACAAGCATAAAGAAAATATAAGTAAAAAAATATAAAAAGAGTTCAGTCTGATTAAAAATACATTGTAATCTATAGTACAATGTACAATATGTTATATAGAGATAACCGTATTACCTCTACATAAAGATATGTTGATCAGTTAATGTTTGCACTGGTATTATGAGGTACTATTTTCCAATTTGAAGACGGGACATTATTTATCTATTATAATATACATGCATGTTGTCCATTTAAATTATCTTAAATATTAGCTAACTCAATATAAAATTTATTCATAAAGATATCTATGATTAAATTTGAATAAAACAATTAATTACTATTAAAATTAACAAGAAATAATAATAGAACCAATATACATATATGCCTTCTGTCAAACTGGAATATAGTTGCAATATTCTCCTTTTTATGTACAAACTATGACAAAAATAGATTCAAAATTATTCTCCTTTTTCCATATGTAGTTAATAAGATTCTTTTCTCCATACCTTGTGTGATTAATTGTCTATACATATATCTTTCTTTACTTAAATTTTATAAAATAAAAAAAATGTCATGTCCATAAAAAATGCGCGAAAAATATTTTGTAGTCATAAATAATCAAAGATGTGTACATCCAAATGTCACAACTGAATCTCTAGTCTGTAAAATAAAATAGAAAGAAATAAAAAGTTTGATCTGTATAATATTAAATAAAAAAAATAAATAAAAATTTTTCACAATTAAATATTTTTAAAATGTATAAATTGTTAAAACACAAATAAATAACTGATGTGTTAGTTAATTAATAACAGAGTAACATTTGTTTTTCATTCACATTCATTTTTTGTAACATTTGAAATAAAAAAAAATATATATAATGCTAGATAAATAACAGCCATAAATAAAAGCATAAATAATTTAAATATTTCCGAATATAAATTATTTATAAATTTGATTATTATAATCTTCTATTATCATCTCGTATGGTGCAAGAAGTTTATTAAAGAGTGATATTTGAGATGGATAATCTATGTCTCTGTTACCTTCATTAGATATTTCTCTGCGACTTAATGTGAAATTAAGAATTGTTGGAATTCCCTCTAATACAGTCACGTTTACTGGTTCACTGGATTTATATCTAAACAAACAACAGGTTAAATAGAAATAAGTTTGTTAGAAATATTCTCCAGTTTGGTATAACAATCACGCATTAATTTTAAAAGAAATAATAATTACATACCCCCATGCAGTAGCATAAACTGAATAAGTTCCTGGAAGTAGTAAACGCCAATATTCGCCATCAGCTGTAGTTGTTACATTATGATTTATTCCTTCTATGACAATGTTTGCTTTTTCAATTGGATTACCATTATCCCCATCGCGTACAAAACCTATAAAAATACAAATATATTAAATATATGAAATCTATAAGAAACAAATATATTAAAATTTTTTCATTTAATCTAATTTCTTTCATCAATTAATCTAATATGTTAAAATAATATAAATATTACCTTTGATTCCAATATGTGCTTGCTCCAGATATTTAATCAGAGATTCTTTATTTAATCGCCATTGATCTGGTATTGTTGAACCAGGTGGATACTTGCAACAGCTCAATTCAAATGTTATCTCAAACGCATTGGAACGGGCATAATTGTAGTCTTGCATCCCACCAATTACTTCATACCTGTCAAAAATTTAGATTTAAACTATAATTTGACTTAATTAATTAAATGTTGTAGAATAAATATATGTGTGTATGTGTATGTGTGTGTGTATATAATTAAATCTTAATTCTTATCTTTGTAAAATCTTCATGAAAATTAATGCTCAATGTAGAGAAACCTAATTAAAAGAAATCCTATATTCGTAAAACTTATTCTTTACGGAGCTTTGACTGTACATATGATTAAATATTTTTTTTTAAGTTTCAAAATAATAAATATCTAAATAAAAATTTTTGGAAATAAAATTACTACCAAAATTAACATTGACTAACACCAGAAACTATGACAAAAATAGATTCAAAATTATTATATATATTATATAATAAGATTAAATCTCTATCTTATTCTGTGTGATAAGATTATTTACCAATATGCTCCATTTGTAACACCACCTGGGAATCTTTCTGGTGGACAAGCATCACCCCTATGCATTTCTAGATGATTATCCGCATACACATGAGCAAGATATTTAAATAACTCATCATCAGGGCTTTTACTTTCTATGCAGCATGCCTTTGGAATACTGAAAGACATATTCTTTTGTCAGACGATAGATAGAAAACTAATAATGTAAGCTACATTTTAACAATAAAATATATTATTAACATGATAATTTTACAGTATACTTACCCAGAATCATATGGATAACTGGCAACTACAGCACCACCATGAAGATTCCCAGAGAGTACAAAAGGTTCGTTGGAAATCCAAGTCATCATAGCTACTGTTTCGTTTTGTCGACCGTTTAGTATAGAGATACCCTTCCTGAGTTGACTGAGTCTTCTGTCGAATTGATCGGGGAAATCCCGATTTAAGTCGACACGATTGGCATTTTCCCTGCCTGAAAAGTCTTCTTTGGACTCGCATTTCCCTTCCTGAAACACAAGATTTGTCGATCATCATCAATCCTTGCATGAAAAGAGTTAAAGTTGCAACATTTAAAATTACAATCCTACCACTGAGTTTTCAAAACCATCTGGATTCATCGATGGCATCAGGTAAATATCCGTCTGATTCACCAGTCGACTGATGCGATCATCCTTGCCATATCGGTCCAGTAGATATTGGCCGAGGATAATTAGTAATTCTCTTCCCACGGCCTCGTCGCCATGCATGTTGGCAATGTATTTAACCATAGGCTCGCCGAGGTTGCGTTGCCCGACATTTTCCGAAATTTCCAGCACCAGGAGGTCCCGGCCTTTTACCGATTTTCCGATGGAGAACACTCGGGCTAAGTGCGGATACTTTTGTTCCAGAGAGCGGAACAGTTGTTGCAGCTCGTCGTAATGCGTGTACGATGTGGTGATGTAGTCATCGTCCTGTTCGTCCTGGCTCAACGGATGGCTGTTTACGAGGACGACGAGCACGGCGACGCAGACGAATAGTATGAAACCGCGATGTTGGCTTCCCATTTCTTCTCTTTTGTAGAAGGAATCTCACACTTACGATAAAACTATTCCCTCGGAGGAAGTCAACAGCTGTCGACGGCTGTCAAAAACTCATATCACAGGATTTTTCATTTTTCCCTATGTATATATATATATATATATAAATATACGTGTGTATATATACTGCTGACGTTCGCACGTCAAATGAGTGGGCGACCCGACAACGACAAATCAGACGGAGGGACGTCAGACGTCAGATGGGAAGAGGAAAAGAAATATCAAATTGAACCAAATGTCGCCGTGTGATAGTAGCGATCGTGTATACACTTGGCGTCATAAATGCCCTTTCGCATGAAGTTAGCCGCTTATGAGCTTGATAGCAGCTGGTCCAATAGCATTGCGTCTAGGTCGAAAGCGGCTTACTTCATACCAGAGGTAATACGTACATACATCGACATACACATTTCTTGTTCCGTGACTCATGCGCGATAATTACCGCGTTATCGCGAAATGGAAATATCTTTTGAACGATAAGAGGTTGTAAAATTTGTCAAAAGTTTATCAAGATGTGTAAATATGTAAAAAAGAATCGTGTAATAATTTGAAAAGACCGGAAAGGTTTCTATAAGCGTACATACTAATCGAATAGATTAGGTTAGCTCTATAGAGAAAATAGGGTTAGGTTTTCTGTTATATTTCGAGGATTTTAGTAAACAATCAAGCACAATGGCTAATAAACAGTAAGTGAATAAAATATGGCGTAAATAATTTTGCGGTAAAAAAAAATATTTGTACGATAATTAATTTTTTTAAATATATATTTATAGATATGGTCTACTTTTGGCGAAGAAGCAGCAACAGAAAACGACACCAAAGCTCAGTAATGTTTTTGGAGATGACAATGCCTCTGACGAGGACGATGGCACCGACTGGGTCAGGAAAGCCCTCAAGGCAGAAAGTGAGAAGAATAAAATGAAAAAACAGACAAAACTCGATATACAAAAAGCTCTAAATGAGGATCCCACGATTTATCAATATGATGAAGTGTATGACAATATGGAGCGGAGCAAAAGTCAGTCGGAAGTCAGCAAGCAAAAGGAGAAGAAACCTAGGTACATACAGAAACTTCTACAAACTGCTGAACGAAGAAAGAAAGAACAGGAGCATAGAATGGAGAGAATAATACAGAAGGAACGTGAAGCAGAAGGTGAGATGTATGCAGATAAAGAGAGCTTTGTTACATCGGCGTATAAAGCAAAGCTGGAAGAATTTAAAAAAATGGAAGAGGAGGAAGCCAGAATGAGTAGATTAGAAGCTATCGGAGATGTGACAAAGCAGCAAGATATGTCAGGTTTTTACCGTCATTTATATGAGCAAACTGTTGATAATAAGAATGAGATTAATGAAGATAAAAGCAATAAGATGGAAAGGAATATCGAGCAAGAGGAAAATGAAGAGAAAAATTCAACAGGTAATAAAAATGAAAAAAAAGAAAATACAACAGCGAATAAGACGGGAAGTACAACGGACGAAATACCAAGAGCAGTTATCAGATCTAAAAAATCGAGACAATATAGACAAAGAGCGGTAGAAACATATGAATCTGATTCTGAAACTGAAACAAGTAAAGAAGAGTTAAAACAAGATCAAAATATTGTTTCATCAACAAGTAAAGATACTGATAAAGCAGAAATATATGAACCAGAAGAAAAAAAACAAAAATTAGATAAAAGTAATGTGATTACAGTTGAAAATATCACGTACATAGATGTTAAGGATAAAGATACAAATATAAAGAAAGATCCAAAAATACCTCAAGATAGTAAGAAAATTGATTCAGAAGATGAAGTTGAAGATGAAAAGAAATCTGTTGAAAAGAAGGATAGATCTTCCATCTGGATAAAAAGAACAATAGGTCCATTATTCGAAGAGGCATTACAAAGATATTATGCACGGAAAGCAAAGAGACTGACTGTTGTGAATTAGACTAATTAATTTATAATTATTTTAATCATTATAACAATAATAATGTACCCAATTTGTTTCTTTTTTATATAAAGAGAATGTAAATAAATGAATACTGTTCACACCTTTATTGTACTGACAAGGTTGTATAAAAAGGTAATACAATTTTGAATTGTGTAAAAATATGTATATACAATAAAAATAAGGATGAAAATTATAGTATTAGAAAATTGCAAGTGTATATATACAACAATTCAAATGCTCAAAAAAAACAGTTTTATAATTTATATATTAAATTTATGATTGATTTACTTTTCTAGGTTTGCAGTCAAATTTCTTTATTTACAGATGACAATGATATAATTTCATCGAAAAGAGATCTATTGCATTTAAATAAATGACATGACATTTTTAAAAAATATATCCTTCATTCTAAATATTTCTTATTTCATTGTTTTATATTTTAGAATACTATTTCTGATGAAATTCAGCATTTATATCTATACAATTCCACATTTCGCGTAATATTTTAAAATACTTTTGCAATAAAATTAAATATTCATATGCGTATAATTATATACAATTATAAATTTTTCCACTGCAGCTGTATAAATACAATACTTTTTCGCGATTGTTAGATAAGGAAAGGATAATTAGAGTTAAAGATGCAATATTATTACTATAGGAGTTAGAATGTTTTAAGTAATTCAAGTTGTATAGGAATAGATATGTTTATGTTGATTATTATTAGATATAAGACAGATACAGTCGGACTTCTTATCCTATGACCCTCTTATGCTACAAAACCTCTTATTCTACGACCAAAAATCCTCTCGTGCTACGAAAGGGGAATTATACCCCCACTTTCAAATTTTTGTCGTAGGATCAGAGGTTTAAGGGGAAGATTCTGGACCGAAAATGTCATAGGATAAGAGGTCCGACTGTATATACTTTTTCGCGGTTGTTAATATAAATTAGTAAAACATACTGGAAAACACAGTTCTCAATATGATTGCAGTAAAGAAAAACATATCTAGTACATTAAACTTGAAGAACAAGTTGCTCTGTGATGAAAAAAAACATATTTTGTACGTATTGTAAAATAGTCTCGATGTATAATACATATGTATATACATATGCTTGTCAATTATCTTAATATTTATTGTGTGTCCTATTATATATGACTATTCATATATAATACCACTCACTTTTAACTAGATGTTACATTTTGTGGTAACATATGTCCTGTATCACCTAGACAAAAGAGTGTGACTCTACCACTGGGAAGAATGCAGAGCCAAGTAATGCTTCCATGTTTCAAGCTTATTCGCAGCCAAGCTTCTGGTGGAAACTGCAGTGCTCTTTAAAAAAAGAAAAATAAAATAAAAAAAATATATATATACATATATACATGACAGAAAAAATATTATTAAACCAGAATAAAGAAAAAATCTTACCGACAAACAAAATATCTGATGACGTTTGCATGGCATACAAGAATAGTGTAAGAATCATGCTCCTGACTAGGGTTTGCACGATGAAAATATTTTCGAAATGCTGCTTCTATTCTGGGTCCATCCTGAAAAAACTGAAACATAGCTAGAGTCTCTTATATGTATTGTAAAAAGATTTTATTTTATCATCTCTTAATACATTCAATAGCACAAATAATTAATTGTATTTAGCTCACGTATTTCTCAGACCTCCATTGACCAATAGGTGGCTCTGGAGGTATAGGTGCACCTTCGATTAACATACTATCATCCTCAACTGGCACATTTATAAGACTCTTTTCTATAATTTGAGAAGTTTCTAGGGCACGTGTCATTGTAGATCTTACTATTAATGAGTAAGGTAGATTTAATTCTGCTAGTCTTTTTCCTGTAACTTCAGCTTGCTTTCTCCCTTTATAATAACAAGAGAGATTTTATAGCAATTTTATAAACAATATATTCTTTTCATTGAATTCTTTTTAACTGAAATTGGTCATGTCATCCAAAACTAAGTTCATAGTTCGTTTCAATTATAACAGAATTCAATGTATATCTGGTATATGTTTATTTATTATAATATATATGTTTATATAAATATAAAATTAAGAAAAATAAAACAAATAGAAAGTCCTATACAATAATTTGTCACAAGTTTGCAAGCTTTATTACAAAAATTATAACAAACACTGAAAATATTAGTGTTACCTATACCTTTTTATTTAATGTTAGTTTTAATAAAATGTAAAATGTGAATTATTGATAAGTAATGATGCAACAAAACATACTGTATTGCAAGTTATTACATACTTTTTGCAAAATAACTTATGAGTTATCTTCTAATATGACATCATGAAAGATACAAATACATAGATAGAAAGCATTATTATTATTAATATAAGTATATTTAAAGAATGTATATAAAATGTTTTTAAAAAATTGCATAGTTTGCTAGTTATGCAACAAATTATTGTAATTCCCTGCCTAAAGTGAGACCTAAATGATAAAGCTGTATTAGTATCAAATAAATATATATGTAATTAATCTATCAAATAAATAGCATTCAAAATTAAAAAAAAAAACATTTTACATGTTTTAAATCAAAAAAAGAAAGAATTCAATAATAAAATTTTTAATATATTAAATATAGAAAATTCAATGATGACAATGTTGACAAAAATAATGCCCTCTAATGTCTTGCGAGTCAAGAATCAAATTAACTCACTTTCAAATTGAAACACCTTTATGCTACTTTAACAGATTATTCAAACTTTTTCATTATTGATTATACAAAAGCTTGCTAGGGCATACCGAGTTCGGTTAGCACTTTCTCAGCATCTGTTTTTCCATCTAAATGATATTGCCCATGCCGAATCAAAAATATATGTCGCACAGCTTTTGCTTTCTTTGCTTCATACTTTTCATTGTACTTATTCTCTTCATTATTTATCTTTGCTGGCTTTACCAGACTCTTTGGATCTCTCCTGTAAATGTAACATAAATACAAAACTTTCAGCAAATAAAAAAAAAATTAAAATAATTTGCTTCCTTTATTTCTCTTAATAATATAATAAATTGGACAAAAAAAAATAAATTACCTATCCCAATTGTGGTCCCACTTCACCGAGGGTGTGTAATTCGTCGTCCATGAATTATACACTCGCCAAGAATCCGTATTATGTGTATTATAATAATAATATATTGCGCCGCTTATTGTCCCTAACCCTAAAGCCCATTTATGCAAATGTGAAATAACCGGCATTTTACTGAAAAAAAAAATTATGACAATAGATTATAATTCCGCATATAAATATCAATTCTCTCTGTTTTGCTCTGCTTCTCTTCTTCTTCCTTCAACGGATTTTCGTCTACTAACTTTTCGTGCTGTTATGACTAGGGAAAAAGAACTAAACATGGATTTCTAGGGAATTTTTAAAATTGCGATTTAAAGTTGTCATCTTCTCTACCGCGGTACAGTGGCGTTAACTGGATCGATCTTAGAGCCGGAACTACATAACCGGAATCACTTTCTAATGCCATGGTAAAACGACCGATTGGTTCGTGTCCGTGCTAGATTTATAATTGCAGATAGGAAAGATACACGGAAATCTTATAGATTTATTAATATATATTTTATTATATACTATTTTATCTCACATTTTTTTTGATTTTAATACATATCATAGATAACAATATTTTTAATGTATCGCATTAAATCGAATAATAATATTATTTTAGTAAGGAACATGTATTTTACATGTATTTTAGAATCATTTGATTGTACATATTTTAACGCGTTAAATTTGATCACGTAGTATAGTGCGTATTTGTCATTGCTGGCGCGAGGAGAAAAAAGACAGAGAGAAAGAGTTTAATCGACCTTGTCCTTGACGTCACGCATTCCGTAGTAAGAGAGGGGAGACCGCGGCGTACGGCGTACGCGACTAGTGATAGCGGTGAGTCATTCATTCTTACTTCGGCGGGCGTAGTGCGCGCACGTGCTTTTACTCCGGCGCCGGCGCCAGCACGTGCGTCGTGCGTCGTGCGTCTTGCGTTTGGTCACCTCGAGGTCGAGCGCGCCGTACACGTTTCTCGCGACGATAATACACATAATAATATTATGATAAATCTTAACGTGTTAAAATACGTCTAAAATGATTCCGAAATAAAATAATAATTCGACCTTGATGACATATAGCGTGCTATTGTTTTTGACAAAATTTAATACAAAGTAATTTACACAAATTCATTATTACCCGAAAATGTCCAAAATACGTCCAATATAATAAAATTTATTAATATATTCTTTAGAAATTTTTAGATCAAAGGAGCTAATAATCTATCGCGACCAAAAAAATTATTAATAAATCTATCTTTTTAAATAAATCTATTTTTCTGATTTAAGAAAATCAGAATTCAATTAAGAGAATTAAGAGTATAGTTTAAAATATAGTGCGATTTTATTTTTGTGCGGTGTAAACAAATTAAAAAAAGTATATCGCGAGTATAAAACAATAGATCCTGACGTATCTGATAATCTGTGAGGAGGAGGAGGCCTAGGAGAGGCATCCTGCATCGGCGGAGCAACCCTAGAGTAAGCATAATTTGTATATTATTATTTGTATATTAATTATTATAGATCACCTATATGAATTAATTCAGTTTATTTATTTAAATGATTTAAATAAAAGAAACTTAGAGATAAAGATTTTTACACAAATCTTATAAAAGTTTTTATTTAAAAAAATATTTATTTTTTTTAATTTACAAATTTATTCCATATTTATATATAATTGCTGCTATAATTTGGATTTTATTTTGTGTGTTGCAGACAACGTAGCTTTAATGTCGACAACTCTGCTGTTACGCATCAATGTTGGTGAGTGAAAAACATTTTTTATTTAAAAGCAACGGATATATGTAGAGATATTGGTAGATATAGAGATGTAGATTGTAGGTAAATCCGTTGCTTTAACCCTCGGATGGCGGGATAGTACATTCTAGTGAATTCTGAGTCAATATTAAATCATAAAAGAATTTCTTTTTATATGTTCTTTTTGTACATATTATATTTTAAAATAAAATTTTATATTAAATTTTTAATTCTATATTTTGAATCTTTTGTTAAAATAGATTTTATTTATTGTCTATTATAGATTATTTATTATCTATTTGTGTATAAAAATTGAAGAAAAAGAAGTACTATTTTTAAAATAAAAATATATTTATTCTAATTTTATGTAAGATATATATGTGAAATATTTATTTCAATTATATATATGAGTTTAAACAGTTTTAAAGGTACAAATCTTTAATAATCCGCCGACAGAGGGGTTAATATGCATGTTAATATATTTTATACTTACACCGAAAAAATTATATTCTCATTTTTTTATCATAAGAATATTTTACTTATCTTTCTAATATCTTTCCTTAAAATAAACGCCAAAAGAATAGTCTTAGTTTAAGAGAGAAATCCTTTCAAGAGTAGAGTAGTTTCAGATATTCTTAAGATAATGTAAGAATATATACTGAATAGAATATTTTCTTATCATATTATTTAATATTATTATATTATTTAATATTTGAGATTATTAATTCTAATAATAACAAAAAACAATTTTACAAATGGGAATTTGCTATTTATTAAAACTTTGACAAGTTAAATATATAAGTACATAATTATAAGTACAAAAAATATAAGTACATATTCTTATTAAGAATATTTATTAAAAGGATTTATAAAGTATATATTTCAAGATTACAATTTTTTTGGTGTATACATGATTATATTTGATTTTTGCGACTTTTGACGATTGAATGACTTACGCGTCTACAAAATGATTATAATAACATACGATTCTAAACGAATATAAGTCATTTTATTTTTCGGTGATAATAATTAACCGGTAAGAAGAAATTCTTCCTTCTAGATCTCTGGTTCGTAAAAATTGAATCAAAATGAGTATAGCCAGAAACAACAAAGGTGTAGGTCCAACTGGCACAATGCGTAAAAGTATACGTATGTGTGATTGCGGATTACCAAATCGCACGTAATCGCGAATTTTCAATTAGAGCTTTCTAAATTTCGCTTCATTAGAGTTTTTACTGACTTTTTACTCTACTTACAATTAGTCTAGACTAATTCTAAGTAGAGTAGCTAGGTATGCTAGGGCTCAAACAGCTAAAAAAATAAAATAAAACAGAGTTATAAATAAAATAAAAATATAATAAAATAAAATTATAATAAAATTAAATTAAATTTAAAAAGCTATAAAATAAAATTTATTTTTAAAGAAAAAAATAAAAATATAGTATTTTGCAGAGAAATAAATAATTAATTAAATATAAATTACACATAAAAAATTTGAGAAAAAAATTATAAAAAAAGATTATTAAATATAGAAACATAGAAATTAAAAATTTAATTTAATTACAAAAATGTAAAAAAGTATAACTTAATTGTATAAAATACATTAAAATATCTACTAAGAATTCTATTTCAACGTTTTCATTAAGATTATTCAAAAATTTAATTACTTACATTTACTGTTCATATTAAAAGATAATAATCTTTTAGTTAAATTCGGGAAACTTTTTATATTTAAAAATTTCATAAAATGTCGCGCAAATATCACTACAATTTTTTTACGTAATATTAAAAATTGTGTAAAAACATCAAGATTCAATATTAAATTAATATTTAAATATTGGCCTCTTACTTGTGAATTTGTCGATTGCGCTTTTGATATTTTTTATCGTACAAAAACACAAGTATTCTAAAAAAAAATATTGCAAACTCTAGAATTAAATATTATTGCAGAAACATCACACGCAGAAAAATAACTATAAAACAAAATATCATTTATCATTTTAGACGCATTTAACGAATTTTACGTTAAGTTAATCAGTGTTTCACTTGTCAGAGAGATGTTGATCTGATCTAATAATCGTTGAGCCAATTATTCTTCATTGAATGCGGCGATAACGCGATTAATTTAAGGATTATAAAATTCATTTTATTTTGTTTTACAAAATTGTCCGCCAAACAAAAGACATATCTTATTGTTAGTTTAGATCGCGAAAATCATATAAAATCATACAGTTGAAAATAAATTGGCCATTAAATTTTATATCCGCGTTCGATTCCTCACGAATATTATAATTACAGATTTTTAAATGTGCTCCGAATGTCGAAATACTTTTATTATATAACTCGTGCGCGCACCTTGTGTTCCAATTACTATATAGAATTACGTGTATAACAATGAAATATTATAACCGTCACTTTAGAAGTGATTATATCACTAATCAATGATCATCGCGTACATTTGCGAAATTTAAATGGTGCTATATTTTCTAATTTAATTGTTAGATTAACGTCGAAACTTCGTGTATCTATTAATGTCGTCGAATATTTTCTTCAAAAAGTCTTACAAAATGCATTCGAATTTTTTTAATTTAATTCTGATTTTCTTAAATCAGAAAAATAGATTTATTTAGAAAGATAGATTTATCAATAATTTTTTTGGTCGCGATAGAGTATTAGCTACTTTGATCTAAAAGTTTCTAAAGAATATATTAATAAATTTTATTATATTGGACGCATTTCGAACATTTTCGGGTAATAATGAATTTGTGTAAATTATTTTGTATTAAATTTTGTCAAAAACAATAGCGTGCTATATGTCATCAAGGTCGAATTATTATTTTATTTCGGAATCATTTTAGACGTATTTTAACACGTTAAGATTTATCATATAATATTATTACGTGTATTATCGTCGCGAGAAACGTGTACGGCACTCCCGACCTCGAGGTGATCAAAAGCAAGACGCACGACGTACGTGCTGGCGCCGGCGCCGGAGTAAAAGCACGTGCGCGCACTACGCCCGCCGAAGTAAGAATGAATGACTCACCGCTATCACTAGTCGCGTACGTCGTACGCGGCGGTCTCTCCTCTCTTACTACGGAATGCGTGACGTCAAGGACAAGGTCGATTAAACTCTTTCTCTCTGTCTTTTTTCTCCTCGCGCCAGCAATGACAAATACGCACTATAACTACGTGGTCAAATTTAACGCGTTAAAATATGTACAATCAAATGATTCTAAAATACATGTAAAATTCGGTCCTTACTAATATAATATTATTATTCGATTTAATGCGATACATTAAAATACATGAAAGCGATTACAAAGTGTGTAAAATACTTTAACAAAATTAATCTTATGACTTACTGTGTAAATGTATAACGATTTCTTGATTATATATTTGTTGAAAATTATATAAATGATGTGAACAAATATATTTATAATTGTAAAAATGATAGAAATCTATATTATAAATACACGTATATATTTATAGAGGTATAATAATTAAATATAAATTAATAATAAAAAATATGTACAAATTTACTGCCTATACTTTATTACATTTACTAAACATATAACTCTGTTATTATAGAAATTTATCATATTATATTAAATAAATCTCTTTCTCTCTTTCATCGTAACTATATGTTATTATTCATATATATATATATATATATATATATATATATATATATATTATAATATAAATCTATAATGTTTTATATTTTGAGATGCACAATTGTGGATCTAGCACGGACACGAACCAATCGGTTGTTTACCATGGGACTGAAAAGTAGATCCAGCCATGTAGTTCCATCGGCTATAAAATAGATCCAGTTAGCGCTACTGTTCCGGGGGGAAAAAGCGTCTCAAGAAAAACGGGTTCATAGCGTCTCTCAGATTTCTCTCTAGTGCTTTTTATGGCTGAAGGAAAAAGAGAAAAGGAGCTAGATGGAGGATGGAGGATGGAAAAGAGAGAAAGGAAATGACAAGAGAGGTTAGATTATCAGCTGCAAACATATATTCAGAATTTCTTCGTATTGTGTAATTATACGTATATATACATGTATTTAATAAAATATACATATACTGTTTAAATATAAAGAATTTCGTAAAACTTTTGACGGAAGCATCGAAAAATGTTAACTCCGCGTTTTGAAATTACTCAAACTGATATAGAGGTGACAATAACAGTACACGCTCCGTATGCCAATATAAAAGATACAGAAGTATATGTTGATGGAACAGATTTCAGATTTTTTTCTACTCCCTATTACTTGAGGTAATTGTGCGAATTAAAACCATATCGTGAGCGATCTTTTAATTTCTATATATAGGATATAATGAATTATTATTGTAGATTACAGTTACCAGGTGAAATAGAAGAAAATGATTCGTCTTCTGGTTCTTACGATTGCGAAAAGGGTGATTTTACTTTAAATTTCTCAAAAGTGAATAAGGGAGAACACTTTGAAAACTTGGATATGATAACTATTCTTTTAGCACCACCAAAAAAGAAAAGTACTGTCATTCCTAATATTGAAGTAATTGGTGAGTTATATAAGCATAATATAAAAAATATACATTTATTTATATTCTATACATATTGTATATATTATATAATATGTGGCATATATCACATTAGTAGATATATCTCTTTCACTTAATTTTAGGTAATCCTGCAAATTCAGCAAACATTGATGACAGTTTAAATGACAATGCTGCTACAAATAATGATGATTCCGAGGACAACTGGTTTATACCTCAGAATAATTCACTTGAAAATGTAAAAGTTCTTATAGGCTCTCCAAAATATGGTTTTGCAAATAAAATATCAGGAGCTTTAATTGCTTTTGAGGTATATTTTATATTTTATATTTCTAGTCTAATAATTTATTGTTAATTCTTTTATTGTAAGTATGTAAATTATAAATTGTTTGCAAAAATTTTTTTGATACTAAATTAAATTGATTATACAATAATAATAATGTATATTTTTTTATAAATGTTAAGGCAGCATGGATTAAGGAAATAATAGATCTTCCCACCCCTGATACAACTCCTGAAACAGAAAGAAAAAGTTTGCAAGAGAAACGTGAATTGGAAGATTTCAATGAAGAACATTATATGGCAGATCTTATGGAGCCAGAATGTACCGAATCATTTAGAGTACATACACCGGAATGGGACACACTGGAAAAAGACCAAATCACATTTAACGAAACTGAGATTGATCTATTAAAAGAGCTTTCAAATAAGGAATATTTATTAGACGCTGAAGATATTAAAAAATTATGTTTCAATCTTGTTGATATTTTATTTGCCAGTTGTTACAATCATCGAACTACATTAGGAGAAAATACCGTAGAAAGCAGCTGGACCATTAATAAACTAAGCTCTACATTATGTTGGTTTCAAGTAAGTTTATTAATCAGAAGATGTCTATTACAAGAAACCATGCACAAGGCTAATTTATTAAATATTTTCAGAATTTTACTTCTATGGATGAAGTTATTATTGCGTGCTTCCGAAGGTCACTTTGTTATCCACTTTACAGAAATTGGGAACTTTCTATGAAAGTTTTTGAAGATGTTAAAAAAGTTCTTACATTAGGTCAGTTAATGGAGATCATAAATTGGGATATGAATTGTGTTTCTTGGCAAGTTTTTACTAATTTAAATATTTTTGTGTGCAGGAAAGAAATATATTATCAAAGTCTTCTGTGAAATACATAGCCTTTTTAACAATTCATATGAACCAAGATACATATTAAACCAATTGTACATAAAGGATTTTTTAATTTGGTTGCAAGCAGCTCCTGATTCTTTAATAGAACCACTTCATTCTATGTTAAATAATGTAAGTTTAAAAGAAATTATATTTACAATATCTTTATTTGACATTTCTATTATTTTCTTTGTATTTAAATTTTTAATCTTTATAAAGATTCATCCAAGCAAAGCAAGTATAGGATTGGATTTAGTAGAACTGGAAGTGGCAGCTTATTCTGTTCAAGAAGAAGGACTTGTTATAGAAAATGCTATTTATGAGACGATGGAACAAATCGACGAATTGTGTTTGAATGATTCTGAGAAAGAAAAGTGAGTAGAGAATTATTTGTAAAATTTTTTAAATTTTGTCTTTGTATCTTATTAGAATATAATTTTGTTTTGAAGGCCAAAAAATATATATCATGTTAACAAACAATTTTTTAAGCATTTGTAAGTATCTTCATATATATTTGGTTTGATTATTAACAACTCTTTAATATTTGTGTGTGTTTGACATTTATATTATTCTTTGTGTATTATTTCTAATATTTACCTAGTATTTACATTTAACTTATATTATTTCCATGATTGTAGATGATGCCTAATTTCTTTGATTACATAATATATAATAACTAATGCTTGATAATATAATCACTATTTTAATATCTAAAAAAAAATAGAGTGCCTTGATATATAGACCTTAATTTATATAGATTCAAATATATATATATATATATATATATATACACGTGTGATTGAAAATTTTATAATAATTATTTCAGCAATTCTTACTTTTTTAATCACTATTTATATGAATGCAGGTTATTGAGCAATACAAGTTCAACGAATAGCAGTGATACAGATTCTGAAACAGATTCTGAAAGCAGTACTACATCAAGTAGCACTAGCACCAGCAGTAGCAGCAGTCTTGATTCTGATGACTTAAATGAACCTGAATAAAATTGCAAAATTGTTTTATTGAAGAATAATTCACATTTTTTTAATTGTAAGATAAAACAATTTTAAGAATTAAACCATTGATTTTTCTGCAAATATATATAATTTACTATAAAATATTTACACTAGATCTCAAATGTATGTCTGTACGGGGCTCTGATGCTCGAGCTATCCTTTCTATGCTGCCAGGAGAGGGTATTCTGTGCAGTCTCTAAACTATTATTTTTACTCATGTTATTGGGACATAGTCTATCGTGTATTAATAGAATATTGAAGATTAAAATTTTTTTATACCTATGTATGTTTTATATATATAATATATATAGTTTCAAATAATGTTATGTACCATAAATCTTTCATGCATATTATAATTTCTATAGAAATTATTTTTCAAATATATACATCGATAAAGATATATTTTATAAATTATATATATCTGTTTAAATGTGATATCTGACACGTGACACATCGACTATAATAAAAATGATGTAATGAATATATTTTTATTATTAATAAGATGACATTTTTTAACGAGTGCGAAAATTTATTTAATTAATCTATAATGAATCCAAGATATAAGTTTATTATAATGTTCGATTAAATTTCGCGTTTCTTCTTTCTTATTGATCTTATTCCTTGTACTACTCGAAGAATCAATCTTGTCTGATCTAACGGTATTTTGTAGATTAGTAGAGTTATTAATATACGCGTTTGTTGTAATATTTGTCGTTGAATAATTTTCATCTATCTCTGATGACTTTGAAGGAGTCGTTGCATGGCCGCTGGTATTGGTATGATAATTTTCGTTAGAGCTCATCTGCAAATTAAATAATTAAGTATAAAATAATATAAAATTAACGAATATACTATCAAACAAGAAACATGACCATTAATGATATATTGCACTAAAATAATTTAAAATAAAATACATAAATAAATTTGCGGTATCTCCGGATAACTTTAATAATCTTTTACATGTATTTTTATCAACAATAATGTCGTGCTATCTTCAACAAAAGAAATAACATAATTAACATTATTAATAAAAGTTGCAGAAAAATCTATTAAATTCAGAAATTGTTCATTCTTCCAGTCTTATACTGTAAAAGTTATCCGGATGTTACTGTATATATATATACCTTATATAATATATAATATATATATATATTATAAATACAAGGTTTCGCACGGGTCATTACCGTAGAATTATTATCGTTGTCATATGAATCATTTTTATTAGTATTATTACTGTCTTCATAATCTCTCCAGTAGTCCGCTATTTCTCCGTACAATCCCGGGCTTTCGTCCTTATCGAACGTGTATTTCTGATCGATGTTTTCTTCATCCGTTTCGATAACTTTTGAATCGTTTTTTTCGGAAGTCGCGACTTGAAGATCAAGGTCTTTGAAATTGTCCAGATGTCCGTGAAAATCAGGATCGCCGATTTTCAATATTAAATGCGTGTGTTTCATTGTCTTTCTTTCATTTCCATGCACGTGCGGCGCGCGCATAATTATGTGTAATGATAACTCCTCCTCTTCAATATTTTGACCTGCGAAATAACGATTTATCAAATTAACAAGTAATAATAGTCCTCAGCTTATGATTGGATATAATCAGAATATTATTATTATTACTATATATGTTACATAAACATTATTACCAGAGATATGCATTATGTAAAATAAATGCATTTAAAATGGAAATGCAAAATGTTAAATGCTTATTTTGTATTTTGCATTTAAAATTCTTGTTTTTAAAAACTATCTTACATTTTCATTTCAATAGTTTTTATTATCCATTTTTTTTATTTTAAATAAATTTTTTTTGCAAACTCAAAAATTAATTGAAATATCGATAATAGTTGTAAATATCAATACATCATGATATTTATGCAACATTGCACTTGTTTATTGTAAAATAAATTCTAGATTAAATATTTAGTAATTTAGTTATTGTATATATAGTAGCTATTTCCAATCCACTATCCCAGACAATACAAAATATTTATAAAATACTTACAAAATATTTATAATAATTATATATATATTTTTAAGATTTTAGATTGAATAGATGATAATAGATCGTAAATATTTACCATAAATATCTTGGCAAATATTTGAGAAATACTTATAAAATAATTACTATAAATATTTACTTTTTACTTACTATAAATATTATATAAAATATTTCATCTTATATTTTAAAAATATGTTGAATAAAGATTTTATAAAATATTTATATAATATTTCAAAAAAATATATTTTCATAAATATTTATACATATTTATCATAAATATTGTGTGCTGTCTGGGATCATTATTCGTGTAATCGTATATCATGCTGTGATGTCAAAGTACAGATGCATTATGTAAAAAATTAGAATAAATAGTAAGATCTAATCTAATACATAGTAGATAGTTAGAATAAATATAGATGATAAAAATAAGAATTTAAATATAAATAAATATAAGAATATAAATATTTTTAAAAAGTCGTTTTAGTTTAAGAAGCCGTTTTAAAAATGTCTTTTTCATTTCCTACTTTAAATGGATGTTTAAAAATTATTTTACGTTTTTAAATGAAAATGTTCCAACTACTGTATTTTGCATTTTCTATTTCAAATGAATTTGGACATCCATTTTGGGCATCTATGTGTATTACCGACTGAATCATTTTGTTCATCTTCGTCGTTATCTCGAATCTCGTCGTCTCCCGCGATATCCGAAGTCGTTGTTTCTAACGTGGAAATGAACTCGTCGTTTTTTATTTCACCAGCTATTGATTCACTCGTGGATACCGCGCGATCATTCACATCCCCGCTAATAGAATTATCGCTCATCGTGGATTCATCTTGCCTCGGAGGAACGTCCTGCTGTAACTCGTCTAATTCGTCGAAAGTTGTACCATTCTGCGAATCCTTTTGTCTTCGGGTTTTTCTCAGATTATTCTCGTTAAGAAAAGACTCGGTCGTATCGTTATCGTATCGATAAACAGTCTCAGATACCACCGACGATTCTGTCACGTTGGAGAAATTCAAAGGGTCATCGCTATCATATGTTATTTTGTCGGAGATAACAGGAGATACGGTACTCGCTTCGTACTCCTCTCTTAGTGACTTTTCAAGATGTATATTGTCGTTTTCCGAAGACCACCGTTCGGTAGTCCAAATTAAATCGACGTTATCATTATCGGTTTCACGTGGATCCGTTTCTTCAGCAGTGGTGTTTCTTAAATTCGGGAAATACTCTTCGTAATCTAGGGCTTGATACATGGTGGGCTAAAATATATTTCAAAACGATAGATGATTCATTGTGAATAAATCTGTAAACATTCTAAATTATATATTACGGAAGATTGTGATAAATGTGTTTTAAAAAATGCTCTCACATCGCATCCACCGCACGGGTCCTCATTATACGTGGATAGAATAGCTGCTTTCACATAAGGAAAATATAAAATACTCCACGGGACTATTACTTGATACGTTAATTTCCCGCATCTAAAATCATTTTTGTAATATTTAATTCAGACTGTTTAGTCGTGCATTAATATTGGAAATTTTTTTTCAATCATCGCTACATCTAAAGTTAAGATAATTATATATAATTTCTTGAAATATTATGTTTTTTTTCTCAAAAATTAGAAAAAATGCTATATACGACGAAAATGTAATAAAAATACACAACCGATAAAAACAATCTTTGTAAGTATCTTCATATATATTTGGTTTGATTATTAACAGCTATCTTTAATATATGTGTGTGTTTGACATTTATATTATTATTTATATTATTATAGTATTATTTCTAATATTTATCTAGTAATTACATTTAACTTTTAATATTATTTTCATGATTGTAGATGATGCCTAATTTTTTTGATCACATAATAATTAATGCTTGACAATATAATCACTATCAATGTTTTTTTTCTCAAAAATTAGCAAAAATGCTATGTGTGACGAAAATGTAATAAACGACGAAAAATACACAACCGGTTTTCGAGTCTCACTCACCGATCGATGACGACCACTTGGTCCTTCGAGGCACGAAACTTTTCCCATATACCAAACTGCGAATTGTCTTGAAAAATGACTATTTCCGGTCCGCTATCCTTGGATAAGAGATCATCAGCGTTCACGAAGTCCTCCGTTTCGTACTTTTCTGTTATATTTTGCCACATTTCGATCTCCTTCTCATCCTGGTTCTTGTCTTCTGTCAAATCGGACGGCGGTGTTATCATGAAAAACCGGATATCCGGGAAACTGGATCTCCACAAGCGCGAGCTCAATAGCTTCAGCCTAAATTGATCGATTAACGAAGTGAAAGTCGTAATTTTTTTCGTTTACGAAATCTTACAACTCACATGACAGCCTGTTTGTAGCTATACTTCCAGATAGGATCCAAGAAAGCTAACACGCTCACGTAGCCATGATAACGTTCTTTCCATACATTCACGAAACTACAATGCTCGAAGTACTTGGGTTCGTCTTGTCGTTCTTGTTTCCTCATATCTGATGACGATGATGATCGATGCTCGCTTAATCTAAGTACGCGCGAAAGACGCGAATAGTTCGTCTCTTCCGACGCGAAACTCATAACGAGAAATATAGTCACTAATAAGAATATCTTTGCGATTAACATGACTGATATGCACTTGCTCTCGCGCTCATAGTAATTTTAATTTTCATAAATCATTATTTGATTTTAACTTTAGAGACTAATAGTCGAATCAAAATAATATATTTATTTCTGACCGCGATAAAGACATTTTATATAGCGTGTGTGTTATACAAGAAATATGTAGTTAGATAATAAATGTCGTTTGGATGATATATGTACAAATGAACGATATCTCACGTTAATAAAGCACAAAAATTAACTGACATGTCACACTGATGTGACACGTATGAGGGTCAAGTGGAAACTATCTAGCAATCCTCTCATGTCATGTATGTTATACTATCGCGTGCTTCATCCCTTCCACGTGCGGCATAATATGACGCTCTTACGATAAAAACATCGCATAACAGGGTCTAGTAGTTGATGGAATAGTTAAATAATTATCTCACAGGACGAGTTTTTACATTAACATTGCTTCGGTTATCTCTGCACTATATATGTATATTATGGCTTTATACAGGGTGAGTTACAATAAAAAAGTTTGTTTATTTTGTAGTCGACTGATGCGTACGAGAAACGTCAACTTTATTTACAAGAAAGACTGTGATAATAGTATTTACTTAAATTTAATTAAACAGATATAGTTGTAAAGAAAATAAAAAAATTAAAACGATATATATCACTTGGCTTCTGTTGTCATTTAAAATTTTCGAAGTTAAAGACAAAGAGTCAACACGATTGAATTTATCATAATTATATGTTTTCCTCGAAAACAAAATTAACCGATTTCAGCTTTTTTTTGTATAAATCAGTCGATTACAAAATAAATGAGAAACTTTTCGTTGGTCCATTTTATCTATTCACATACATATATTACATCGAATACTAAAAAAAAAAAAATAATGCGCTATCTCGGCGCGATAACGCACGCGCATGGATAAATATAAATACATATTAAATACAATGTATTACGTATTTTTTTTTCGAGATACAAAAAAGGATTGAAGCTGGGACGGTTTTAAATAATCGCAGTGTCATTATAATGTCACGTAATAAAATTCGACGCTGAATTTATTCGCGCAGACTGGCGATATTAATCAAATTATATTCGACAAGAGACAAATCGCTGACTGCACGCACAAATACAAGCTCGCCAACTCGAGAAACTCGATCGAACAGAGGCTCCCTTGTTCTCCCTTGTCTTCATTCGCGTCGTGCTCTTTTAACGCGATTTTCTGCCGGGCTCAGTAGAGCCTCGTCTCTCTTATGCGCGACCGATAATGCTTTCGTCTATACCTTTTGCGATCAAGTGTGCACACGGTAATTAACTTCCGACTCCACAGGTACACGCGTATGTTTTTTTCTTTTGATTAGATGAAGACTAGCAAATATATGAAATTTTTTAACTTGTGCGTTTATAAGTTGTAATAATAAAATAGTTTTATCTCTCGTTTGACAATTCAGCGTACCCGTCGAAAATCACTGTAGACGGTAACGATTTATGGAGCAACAATGGGATTTTTTAAAGTTTTGTCATTGATAATCGGAATACTTTTTCTATTATTAAATCTCGCAAAATGCGCCGATAATGTCCTCAACGGAGGATCGAACAATGGTTCGGAGATCGGTGTAAGTGAGAGCGATGTAACATCGAGATTCCTAAATTTCGGTCGAAAAGCGAACGGGGATCGACGTTACTGGTACGAGAATCTGGATGATGCCGATAGGATGCTAAAAAGTAAGACCGATATTCTGTCTCATCTTTTGAAGATGCACATAGATCGATTGCGCAACGAAACCAATCAGGTAGATCTAAAAATAGCTCTATATTTCCCTCTTCAATTTTTTTTTAAATAAAAGCATTAAGAAAAATGCGAAGAACAGAGATTGATTGTCTAATTGAGCATCCTCGATTTCAATTCCTCGAACGGGATCGTCCGAACGGTTTTGTCGGAAATCGCGGTGGCATCAGGTGGAACTGGTGTTTCTGGTGGACGCGTCCGGCTCGGTTGGCGCGGAAAATTTCCGCAGCGAGCTGAATTTCGTGACGAAGCTCCTGTCAGACTTTACGGTGGACGAGACGACCACGCGGGTCGCGGTGATCACCTTCGGCGGTAGAGGCAACGTTTATCGCAACATCGATCAAATCTCACGACATGGACCGAACGATCACAAGTGTTATTTGCTGAACAAGCAGTTTGGTAATATCACTTACAGCGGCGGGGGAACTTACACGCGCGGTGCTCTTCTCGAGGCGCTGGTAAGTATCATTATTATTATTATTATCATTATTATATAAGTTATCATTATTATTATTATTATTGTAAACGAAGAGAAACTCTTCTTTAATATACAATAAAAAAAGATGCATCAGTAAATATAAATAAGATAATAATATATGTATATTAAAGAAGATAAATTAACAAGAGAATAAAATTTGAGAAAATAGAAAAAATTAATCCAAAGAAAATATAAAATTAAAATTATTATTATTATTATTATTGTTATTATAAACGAGGAAAAACTCCTCTTTAATACACAATAAAAAAGAAAAAGATACGTCAGTAGATACAAATAAGATAACAATATAAATTAAAGAAGATAAATTAACAAGAGAATAAAATTTGAGAAAATAGAAAAAATTAATCCAAAGAAAATATAAAATAAAAATTATTATTATTATTATTAGTGTTATTATAAACGAGGAGAAAGTTCTCTTTAGTATACAATAAAAAAAAAAATACGTCAGTAGATACAAATAAGATAACAATATATATTAAAGAAGATAAATTAACAAGAAAATAAAATTTGAGAAAAAATTAATCCAAAGAAAATATAAAATAAAAAAAAATTAGACTTAACACACTTAACACATAACATTATTATGCGCGAAATTATGATTAAGCAAAATAGATTACATCATGCTCTGTATTTCCATTCAAGAAAGTGTCAAAGATGTGACGAAACAATAAATATAATAAATAATTGAAATTACAATAAAAAAAATTGGCTCGAACTCGGAAACTACTAGCAACTCTCTTTTTTTTTTTTTTATTTTATTTCAAGACTATTCTCGAGAAGGGTCGCGAAACGGCGAACAAAGTGGTGTTTCTGATAACCGACGGCTTCAGCAACGGCGGTGATCCACGACCAGCCGCTGATCTCTTGAAGAACACGGGCGCGACCGTGTTCACATTTGGTATTCGTACGGGAAATGTAGAGGAACTCCACGACATCGCCAGCCCACCCGGGTATACCCATAGCTACCTCCTCGACAGTTTCGCCGAATTCGAGGCTTTAGCGCGACGCGCCCTGCATCGCGGTGCGCACCTTGTACCGTAACTAAGCTTAACATCTTTGAAAATAATGCATATATTTATAACATTTTACTATGTAAATATATGACGTATATAAATATCAATTTTAAAGATAAAAAAATAGATTTAAAAATATACTTAGAAGAAATATTTATAATATATGTATAAAATAGATAAATATTATATATATATATATATATATATATATATATATGTGTATATAAAAAATCTCTGAAATATAAATCGCATTAAATTGAAATAAAATAAATTAAATTGAATTAAAATTATTAGATTTGAAAACCGGACAGTACGTGCCCGTAACTCTATCAACCGATTGCAACAGTCTCTGTTCGGCTGTCAATCAAACTTGCTGCGACGATTTAGCGACCTGCACCTGCGGCACCGCAACCGGACATTACGCTTGTATCTGTCCGTCTGGTTACTTCGGTTCCGGTCTTAAAGGTTTCTGCCAACGTAGGTGAAAAAGGGAGGATGCGTTTCAAATTTATTTTTGTATTTTATTCAATTTATTTTATATTAATTTTTCCGATTAAAATATATTTAATTACTTTTATATATAATTAATATTTAACTCTGATAATTCTTTTTTCTAAATTTTCCGAAATTTTTTTCTTTTGTGTGCTCTCGTGATAGCCTGCCCGAACGGGACGTACGCTTCTGGAAACGCTTCCGGGGATTCCACCGCTGCATGCGTACCCTGCCCGGATGCGAATCACGTTACAATCAAGGTTCCCGCGACCTCGATACTTGACTGCGTATGCGCTTCCGGATTTACCACGGATGATTATAAGTGCGAGGGTAATATCGTGTATATGTCGTATATGCATTCGATAAACCTACAATTATCGTTAATAGACTGACAATTAATAAATATAAATAATATTACGAGAGATGAGAATAAATCATTCACTTTAACGTACTTGCAAATGAATTACTCTATAGTAACAAAATTGAAATCTGTTTTTCGGGTCTCAAATAAAACCCTTGCCTGCCGCGAGTGTCGGTATATTTCCCGAGATAAGAGTTATGTCTTTGAAAGGGGTAGGATAATTTACAATGTACGAGCCGTACTTCTCCAGACGAAATTCCGGTTTTGTCGCGAGCCAACCATACTGTGTGATATATATATATTAGTTATATATATTGTTTTTTTTTTCAAAATATGTTGAATTATATATAGAAATGTATAAAAATATGTATAGTAGTTTTAAATTTAATATAATGAGTAAAAGAGAATTAAATTAAAAAATATATACATATAACGTATATATACCTACACATATTATTTTAGAATATTTTTTATGTATTAATATAATATATTGATTCAATATATTACATTATATAATATAGTTATATTGATTGAATATACTTCGCCGCTGGTTGTGATCGGTATCGGCAAGCACGTTCTCTCTTTTTCGATGACCGCAGCAGCCTTGACTTTTCCACTTCTCTCCTCATGCAATTTATTCAGTTCCTGTTGTAGTTTTCTTCAAAATATTTTGATATTAATATCGTATAAAATATTGTACACATTTGCATTTTTAAAAAACGTACACTCACTCATATTCCTTTAATAACGGCTCGTACTTCGAAAACCATTTAATCTGCGTCGCTCGCGATCGCTTCAAGTCCTCGGTCAAATTTCGAAACACCTTCACGAAATCCTGAACATTCTGACCACGTGTATCCATGAAATATCTAATCTGATAAATGTGATAAGAAAAAAAAATACTAAACTTGAGGTTCTTTGCGGTTGATAAATAGATTAAAAAGAAAGATTCTTTGCGGTTGTCAACGTAAATAAATATATCGTGAAATTATTCGCAAACATTACAAAAGTATGTAATATATACAGTAGATATATTTTCCAGCTATAACATGTCCGAAGCTAAGAGTTCCCGAAAATGGCTATTTAGTAAAGGCAAGCGCCTGCAGCAACGTGGTGCACGCAGCATGCGGCATAAGATGCAAAATCGGCTTCCATCTTACAGGAGACAGCATTCGACTTTGCGGGAAGGATGGCTCTTGGTCCGGCAACGAACCGCAGTGTTTATGTAAATCTTTCAAAAAAATGTTAAAAAAGGATTTAAACGTTCGATAATATCAAGTTAAACTAAAGAATTTTTTTTAATTGTCTTTTGTAAGCATTCATTCAAATAAATGATCTTGCAACTTCAACAAAAATTTTCTAGATGTAAATAATTAACTAAAACAGATAAATTATTAGCAAATGCAGTGATACTGCATATATTTTGTACTTAATCAATTTAAATGACAGAAACAGAATTTATATCTGTACTATTAGTGTAATTTAGACAGATAATTTTTCTGTGATGTCAATCTTTAAAGACAATTATATTTATGATTAATATTTGACAATGGGATCTAAATTTTCTAGAGGTATTGCTCGAATATTGCTGCTATAAGTTCTATACGTGACAAACAATACTCTAACAGATACGAAAAATAGCAATAAATTTTAATTGTGACATCTAGAAATCTATTTACATTAGCAAAATATTTTTTTGAGTGTTCGTTTTTAAGCGAATTTTTACAAATTGCATGAATTATAATATAATTAATTAATTATAACATAATTAATTTATGCAATTATAGTAATTATAATTATTATACAGAAGTTTCTTTATTTTTTTATTTTAAAAACAATTTTATTTTTTATTCTAATATGTCGAACGATTTTTTTTGCAGTGAAAACATGTCCGGCTCTACGCGCACCCGCACATGGTCGTATGAAGTGCGAACATGATGAGAATTATCAGCATCAATTCGATGAGAACTCTACAGTTTATCCGATCGACACGCGTTGTCAGTTTAGATGTGATATCGGTTATCAGCTTCGCGGCAGTAAAGTGCGAAACTGTCTACCCTTGTCCCGATGGGACGGTCTGAAGGTCACTTGCAAGGGTAAAAATGATAACATTTCGACATTAGTTTGTAACATAAAATGCATTGACGTTGACGAAAATATTGTTTCCTCGGCAGCTGTAAAATGCGAACCTCTACCGCGTATCGCGAACGGAAACATCATTCCGGAAATCTGCATCGGTCCAGCGAAGGTGTCCTTCGCCACCAATTGCACGATCACTTGTGACAAGGGTTTCGTCCTGGAAGGACCCTCCAGTAGATTGTGCAGCGGACATACGGGGATCTGGTCCCAACGTCACAGCGTTAATCGATGCGTTGGTTGGTCGATCAAGATTGAAAATTATTTTATCGTAAAATATAAATTTTTAATTATTTTCTCTTATGTGCATAATTATCTAGAGATTATCTAGAGATTAAATACTCAATTTCAATGTTTTTCTTTTTATAACAAATTAAATTTTGGATGTAATGTAGACAAAATACCGCCTTTGATAAAGTGCCCAACTGACATCGTCGCGGAAACCGTGAAGGGTCGAAATTACGCGTACGTGAATTGGACGGTACCCGAGGTGACAGATAACGCGGACGCGTCGCCTACTTTGTGGACGAAACCGCATGTCACCTTGCCATGGAAGGTGAAAATCGGTACACGCATCGTGGTGTACATAGCGCAAGATGCGAACGGGAACAAGGCCAGATGCAAATTTAAGGTCAAAGTCCTTGGTAAGATACATTTACAGGAATATATATTTAAGAGAGAGAGAAAGAAATATATGGTGACAGATATTTTTACATGGTCGTAGACAGAGAACCACCCACCATTGAGAATTGCATCGATCCGCCAACTTTTTATACTGATCTCGATAATGGTCTCAATAACGTGACATGGGACGAGCCTGTTTTCTATGATAATTCGAGGACTTCGGTGCGAGTTAATCAGAGTCATCAACCTGGCGAGGATACCTTTCCAATCGGTCGAACGAGAGTTTTCTATAACGCTACCGATAAGTACGACAATCGGGCGAATTGCATATTGAATATTACAGTAGAAGGTATACTTATTTTGACGGATTAACCACTCTATTTGAATGACTATAAAACTAAATAAGAATTCTACATTACATAAAAATCTCCAAATATCCTTTTAATAATAGATTTCTCTAATCAATTAAATTTTTTCTTAATAAAAATGTTCAGAAAGATTATTTATTTTTTGCATGTTTCCAATTTTTTCTATCGTATATGTAATTTTTTTCTACACTCAAAAAAATATTTTACTAATGTAAATAGATTTCTAGATGTCTTAATTAAAATTTATTGCTACTTTTGGTATCTGTTAGAATATTGTTTGTCACGTATAGAATTTATAGCAGTAATATTCTAGCAATATCTCTAGACAATTTAGATTGTCAACTATTAATCACAAATATAATTGTCCTTGACAATAAATCTTAAAGATAGGCATCACAGAAAAATTTTCTGTCTAAATTACATAGTACAGATATAAATTCTGTCTCTGTCATTTAAATTGATTAAGTGAAAAATAGATGCAGTATCACAGTATTTGCTAATAATTTATCTGTTTCAGTTAACTTTTTACACCTAGAAAATTTTTGTTGAAGCTGCAAGATCATTTTTTTGAGTGTATAATATATGTGCTTATAAATATACTTTAAATTAAAATTCTATCAACTCTCTCTGAAATTAACTAATAAATATAATTTTGTTAATTTTTTAAACTTCAATTAAAATATAATAAGCGAAAATGTTTTTCTTTACTTATAATTTGAAAGCTGTTGATTCACATATAATTTTTTTGCAGATATATGCAAGAATTTGACAGCACCCGTCAATGGGCGGTTAAATTGTTCTTCGACAGATGATCGCAAAATGCAATGCGTTATAACTTGTGAGAATGGCTACGATTTTGCACTTGAACCAATCAATTTCAACGTTGTCGATGATGAGCTGTTATTAAAATGTAATTCTAGTGATCATGTATGGGAAAATAATTATCTACCGGAATGCTCAGGTATTTGTTACATTTATCAAAAATCATCGTTTATTTATTGCGTTATAATAATACGATCATATATATAATAATATGATGAATATTCTACACAGTTATATTATTTCTTTTATTAATAGAAGCACAAATATTAAAAACGATATCTCAGGAGGGAAATGTGATATTGCAAGGCAATGGAAATATAACGTGCGACAATAAAACTGTTCTTCGTGAAGTGAGTATTTATATTTAATATAATATTTGTATATAATAATAAATTAATTTACAAATATAGAGACAGACATAATTTTTGTACAATATATTGTTTCTTGCAGTTAAGTGATAGTATTATTAATGATTTAAAATCGAAAGTTTTGGATATCTGTGGTAACAATATCGAATGCAATCTGATAAACTTTAATTCTGAATGCGACGATGATCTTTTGGCATCAAAGAATTTCGAGGATAATTTCATAAGAAGACGAAGATTCAATCACGAATCTACGATTATTTCCAAAAATAATGAAATGCTCGAGAGATTGAAACGCGCAGTTAAATTAAATTTCAATGCTGACAAAGATAAAACTGGACCTAAGCAAAACAAAGAGAGAATAGAGATTAAATTTAAGTTTATAGGTAAAAAAACTTATATAATTTTACTCGGACTCTATTCGTTATTTGAATGATAGAAAAACAAATTGTTTCCAGGCAGAATAATCGAAGAAAATTTCGAAAATCCTAAACGAGGAGTGCAAATGTTGAGAGAGAAGATTGACGAGATGAAGCGCTTGGGAAAATTAGATTTATTCAACAACAGAACCAACCAGGAAATCGCGAAGCTAGCCTTGAATCTGCATCTCATATTTAAGGAGCCTCAAGAGCTCTGCGATTCTGGAAGAGTGCTGAAGAAATACAGTTGCGGTAAGTGTGATTCATATTTTTATTTAATAATTTTATAATAATTATAATATATTATTAATTTAATATAATAATTCAGTTAATTCCTTTTATTATAATACAATAATTTATATAAAAAACTTACACAATATTATATGTGATAATTGTTTATATGTTTATTTAATTATGATATATTATTAATTTGATAAAATAATTCAGTTAATTCCTTAATACAATAATTTATATAAAAAACTTACATAATATTATATGTAATATTTGTTCATATATTATATACATATCTTGTACGCGTCGTCTGTTTTTTATAAATACGTTTTTACATTTTTCAGTAAAATGTCCCGCAGGTACTTTTTATAATGTCTCGACTAAAATTTGTCAACCGTGTCCCTTCGGACACTATCAGAATGCAACTGCTTCGTTAAAATGCATACCTTGTCCAGAGCATACTTTCACGAAGAGGATGCATGTAAAATCGCTGAAAGATTGCATTCGTAAGAAGTTTTTAGTTAGATATATCGGTTTCATATATTTTTTTATGTATATACATCTATGTTTTCGGGTTTTTTTTGTATAGCTATGTGTCAACCAGGATATTATTCTCAATATAAACGCTATCACGGATCGCGTTTAGCCACGGAGCCTTGTTTCGCGTGCAACATCGGTTTCTATCAGCCAAATTACGGACAACCTCAATGTTCACCGTGTCCGTTCGATACGACGACAGAAACACGTGGCTCTACAAATATCAAAGATTGTTTGTCGATACGCGATAAGGAGATCGATGATTGTCGGACGAATCCGTGTTTAAACGGTGGACGATGCGTAATTCAAGACGAAGGTGATTTCGTCTGCGAATGTCAGGAATATTATGTGGGTAAGATATGATTGTTTAATCGCAAAATTATGAGATGATAATATTAACAAGTATTTTTCATCCTTCTTTCTAAATCTTAATTTTTATTTTTTTTTCCATCATATAAATGCGGAGGATATTTAACAAATATAAATTTTTTAAAAGTAATAATACTTAAATGACGTTACACTAAAAAATATAATCTTGCAATTTAACTCAACAAAAATTTTCTAGGTGTAAAAAATGAACTGCAACAGATGAATGATTAGCAAATATTGTGATACTGCATGTGTTTTGTACTTAATTAATTTAAATGACAGAGACAGAATTTATATCTGTACTATTAGTGTAGTATTATATAAATAAGATTGTACAGGATTAGTCACAAAAGCTGAAGATTTTCAAATTAAATAAATAAATAAAATATAATTTAAATATGTATTTCTTGTCAGATAATAATAAGATATAAACTTAAAAAAATATTTTACTAATGCAGATAAATTTCTAGATGTCTCAATTAAAATTTATTATATCTACTTTTTACATCTGTTAGAGTATTGTTTGTCACGTATAGAATTTATAGCAGCAATATTCTAGCGATACCTCTAGACAATTTAGATTGTCAAATATTAATCACAAATATAATTGTCCTCGACAATAGATCTTAAAGATAGGCATCATAGAAACATTTTCTGTCTAAATTACACTAATAGATACAGACATAAATTCTGTCTCTGTCATTTAAATTGATTAAGTACAAAACATATGCAGTATCACAATATTTACTAATCATTTATCTGTTTCAGTTAATTTTTTACATCTAGAAAATTTTTGTTGAAGTTGCAAGATTATCTTTTTTTGGCGTAATGTCATTTAAGTATTATTACTTGATCTTACTCATTTTTTAAAATTAAAAAAATGCATATTTGTCAAATGTCCTTCGCATTTATCCTACATTGTTCTAATCTATAAAATAATCTCATCTTAAGAATATTTTACTTATCTTTATAATATCTTTCTCTAAGCGCCAAAAGAATCCTTTTATAATTAGTTTATTCAACAAGAAATAAATATAGTTATATTTCATTTTAAAAATCGCCAAATTTTCGTGACTCACTCGACATATTTTTCAGGATCGAAATGCGAAGAGTTCAAGGATCCATGCAATTCTTCGCCGTGCTTGAACGAGGGAGTGTGTAAGACACAACGGCATTCCAATAATTCTGTGACATACGAGTGTGCGTGTAAAAGCAGTTACGCAGGCGTCAATTGTGAGGTAAACGAGAATGCAATTTGTCTCGGAGCGGAGAAATTTGCAAATAAAAAAATGATAAATTTCGAATAAATAAAATGCGTGCCTTCTCTTGCAGATTTATATAGACGAATGTTTCACTAATCCTTGTCAGAATGGCGGAAAATGCGCGAGCACCGAGAGCGATTTCGCCTGCGAATGCAAGGACGGATTCGAAGGTACATCCGTCTTCGCTAATACATTGACAAGGAAAATTTTCCTGTTTCGTTGTATCGTTTAGGTCAGTTTTGCGAAATTCCGATGGATCACTGCGAGCTTATGCCCTGCGAGGAGGGATCCGCATGTCGCACCATCAACGGAACCTGGCGATGCTTTTGCAAACCCGGATTCCTGGGCCGTCACTGCAACCTATTGCCCTGCGACTGGTTACCATGTCACGCGAACGCGATTTGCATAAATGTCAAGGAGGAAAACGCAACGCGAGAGAGTCATAGGTACATTTGACAATAGTTTCGCGAGTATAAAAAATTATAATTATATATATTTATATGATATGCATGCAATTGATCGTAGGTGCGAATGTCCCAGTGGATACACTGGAGAAAACTGTGCGACCAGAATCTATTACTGCGAGAACTCGCCTTGCTTAAACAATGGGAATTGCGTCAATCAGATGCACAATTACACCTGTGATTGTCCAATGGTTTTCGCAGGACGCGACTGTGAAATTGGCAAGTTGAAACTTGAATATCCCAAGAGTTTTAATATCAGGAAAATACTTTATTTGTTAAAAAATTTAATTTAATTTTCGCGTCACATAATCTTGTTATACGTATTATATAATTTATATTGGGTTATTCGGAAAGTTTTTTATGTAGTTTATTATATGTTTATCTCTCTTTCATAGGGGAAAGAGATTAGAAAAACTTTCCGAGCAATCCAATAGTAGATATAAAGTATTTTTGTATAACAATTGAGAAGACCACGTCTTTTGGCCGCAGAATTGTCATCCGATTATGTGATGCACTTTACAAAGTCCAGCACAACGGACTACGTCATCGCGACAGGACCCACGAAGGATCTTTCTCAGGTAGATCGAAAATAAAAAGGGAAATTAAACCGACTGAAATATCATTGAACTTATTGATTACAGTTGTCCGTTTGTCTATGGCTAAAGTCGATGGACAGTTTCAATTATGGCACGGTGTTATCGTACGCGACGACGTTTCACGACAATGCTTTCACATTGACGGATTACAACGGGTAATTATATGTTCGTGGAAACTTAATATGTTTTATCGAAGAATTATGAAAATTCTATATTTGTTATAAAGCAAAATAAAATGGCATTTTCTTCGAGCAAACTCTACGTAGAATAATGTCTTTACGCAGATTCGTTTTATATATTAATGGAGAAAGAATCGTGACCGATATTAAAGTCAACGATGGTTACTGGCACTTCTTGTGTGTGACTTGGGAAAACGAATATGGGACCTGGCGTATATTTGTCGACGGAATTCTCAAGGACAATGGCATTTATTTAGCTCAGGGAGTTGCTATGCAAGGTAAAACGAAATTATTATTTTATATTACATTAATATATTTATATTACCACTTTAAAATAATTATTATATATAGTTTTCAAAATTATGATTAAGAATTCTTTTTTTTTTTATCGGATAGTTATTTATTTATTTATTTATTTATTATTATTATTATTATTATTATTATTTTTTAAAAATTATGTTCTATTGAACTATGTTATCAAGAATCTCTACGATATGTGTAAAGCAATAAACGTGATTTTCACGATTGCAATTATTCTCCATAGCCAATGGCTCCCTCGTTATTGGACAGGAACAAGATCGTCTAGGTGGTGGCTTTGCCGAATCGGAAGCGTTTTTGGGAAAACTCAGCTTATTAGATATATGGGATGTTGTTCTGGACGAGAAAAACATTACAGCACTATGGAACAGTTGTGAAAGTTATCATGGGAACGTGGTAGCCTGGGCGCAGATGCAGCAGTATATTCAGGGCGATGTTGTGGTAATCGTAAAACGTGTTATAAACTGTACTCGTCCGATTTTAGCGAGGCAGACGTAATAAGCGATGATTGTCTCACAATACCCTCAGATCTTAGCTAGCCCATTTTGTCGCGGCTGCCCTTTACCCGTAATACCGTTCAAAGGTAATATTAATGTGAGCGAGGACCTGTCGGAGGTAACGTATTATTGCGACAACGGATATGTGATTCGGTTCGCTGGTGAGGAACATCGGTCCCTCGGTAGAAAATGTCTCAAGCACGGCCAATGGGAGGGATACGATACACCAATCTGTACAAGTAAGACTGTACTGGATTCTCCTGATATAAAAAAAAGGGATTAATCATTAAATTTAACTTAAATTAAATCATTAAATTAAATTGAATTTATTGGCGATTAACTCTCAAGAACACGTTTCTTTGGCACCGTAATCCTGAAGGCGTGGGTAACTGGAGTCCGAGTTCATTTTTGTACTCTAAAATTACTTACAAAATTCTAAAAAAATTTACACATCTTCTTTTAAGTTTAAACTAAAAGTTTGTGTAGTAGATTTAAAGAAAAAATATTTTTAAATATTATATTTTTGTTATTTGTTAGATCAAAATTTGGAAACATAGATGTTTTATATAAAAATTAATAAAAATTTGAAAAAATAATTTTGAACAAAAAGGCTTCCAGGAATTTTTAGTTCAAAGTTGAAAGTTTATGAAAAAAAAATACTATATGTCCATGGCTTTAAAAAAATATAATTATTTGAATGCTCGAAAATGAGTAATTTCCAGGTATAAAAAAATGTGTTTCTTCTGAGGAAAATTTTTTTTTTAATTGTTAGGTAATTTATTTGAAAGAAAAGTGAGAACAAAATGTAATTTACATTACAATCTACAGTATAAAAATTGATTAATACATACAACCCTGTTTATTGCTCGTTATCAGTAACAAAAGATACTTTTAGCATGAATATAAATAAACACAATAGAAATTATATCAATTTGTTTCTTTTTTAGGGAGATTATCATTGTAAGTTTATAATTTATTTTTATAAAAAGCGATTATCAGCAAAAAAACATTTTTAAAAAAATTTACTTATTCACGCTTTCTTATTTAATATACATAAATCGAATACGTGGGTCATTTGTGTCCGCTTCAGATTTAGATTCGCCAGCACTTTGCACTGAATGAACTGTTTGTCTTTTCATTTATAAGTCCCTTTTGACACAAACTTTTTTTTAGATAAGTTTCCAACCTCGAGATTTTATTAATATTTTTTTAAAACAATGGATTAAAAATAGTACGGACATGAAAGACCCACGTGTTCAGTTTGAGGGTTAATTGTGAAGAAATTCAAGATTCTGATTTACGTTCAAGAAATAACATGCGGCTTTCCCGGATACTTTCCGCGAGGATATATTTACGGCAGATCGTATTCGTTCGGGGATGAGATATACTACTCTTGCGCCGATGGCTACGAACTTCAAGGGAACCCTCATCGAATTTGCAATTCTGACGGAAAATGGACTGGACTACCTCCGATTTGCATAGGTAATGCGATAGTACAAAGTAAAATATCCCTGTTAAACGTAAATTATAATATCCTTGTACTGCTTCCCCATCATAACAAAATAAAAAAAATAAATATCTTAAAATTAGAAGCTTTCAATCCTTTGCAGAATTATCATCCCTTATCTTTTCGATACAAAAGAAAACCAATCTTAAAACATGATTAATCTATTATTTTTGGACTAAATATTTTTTTCCAACGTAAAATCTTATTAAATGTGAGGACCAACTAGGCAATTATAATACTAATTGTTGCATATAAAAATAAGAGTATAATTCTCAAACTATTCTACAGCTCCAAATATTAATTATCAAACTTACTTTCTGATAGGAATGACGTGCAAAAACTTGCTAGCTCCCGAAAATGGAGATATAGAATACATATTGGAAGAGAATGAAAGAGACGATATCACGATATTGCAAGTGTGTACATGCTTTATACTTTGCAAAAGAGATGCTGTATCGTGTGTGTTACGTTTTCGAAAAAAATTGTCAATTATTTCAGGCTGGCCAGCAGTTGGAATTCAAATGCAATCCCGGATACCGCTTAAAAGGAGAGAGATATTTGACATGTTTGGAGACCGGCATTTGGGATTACGACAGACCATCCTGTACACTTTACGGATGTCCTCCTCCAAAAAAGTGCGTTTTAAATCCATACATCGCGCGATTCACTCTTTTCAAATTAAATAAAAAAATTATTTAACGAAAAAAAATATTGTGCATGATAAAAAGAAAATTTCGTTTAGTGCAACATTTAAAATTGCTTAACATTTTCCAAACACGTAGATTAAAACACGGCTACGTCGCCTTTGCGAATTCCGACAAATCGAACCAGACTTCCGCTTACGGCCCCGAGGAGAATACGATTGACGATCTCTACAAAAGAACGTATCATTACGACGATGTCGTTGGATTCTTTTGCCATGATGGCTATAAATTTCAAGGAAATCACAGTCTAATGTCGATGGAATTCAAACTGCGATGTTCCAACAATGGCAGCTGGATTGGTTTCGTTCCCGATTGCGTTCCGCGCGTATGTCCTTGGCCGGATGACATGAAAAATGCGAAAATTTTCTTCAGGAAACGAGACAATATCACGATCGAGATTCCTATGGGGAGAGACGAGATATCCGAAACCGTTGATGGTGTGGCAAGAGATAACGAGAAAGAAATCTCTCCGGAAATGTTCATTTCCGGGATGGAAATCGTCATCGAATGCAATCCGGGATATGAATTGATCGGGGATGGTATCAGAAGGTGCATCAACGAAACTTGGACTTTCGCTTCTTGCGCGCCACGCAATTGTTCCATCGAGGATCACCCGATTTTTAAGAGCTTCAAAAAATTGGAGAACGAAAATGACGTGATGCCGATGATGCTTGAATTCCATAACGAAAAATGGCAGGGCACGGATAATATCACGTATAAACAATTTGAGATCTTTGTCGAGGGAAAGGCTTACGGGCAACGTGTAATCCTAGCGTGTCGGAATGACACGTGGATGAACTTGGACAAGCTGGTTATCAACCAAACAATTTCGAATATAACGTGGACATGTAACGAGATAGGAATATGGACAGTTTCCGATTTATCGCTGAAGGAAATTGTACTCGAACAGCTGTTGAATGACTCGACGTACGTCTGTGACAGATCGTGCGCACCACCGGAGGTAATTCGAAGACGTATTTCTCGATACAATATAATATTATAAAATATTAATGAAAAACTATATGAAATAAAAAATTTAAATTTAAAAATGAAATATTTTACATATAAAAATCTCGAATATTTAATTTTAAATAAATTTTGTGCGTAGCACCGGAGGTAATTCGAAGACATATTTCTCGATACAATATAATATTATAAAATATTAATGAAAAATTATATGAAATAAAAGATTTAAATTTAAAAATGAAATATTTTACATATGAAAATCTCGAATATTTAATTTTAAATAAATTTTGTGCGCACCACCGGAGGTAATTCGAAGACGTATTTCTCGATACAATATAATATTATAAAATATTAATGAAAAACTATATAAAATAAAATATTTAAATTTAAAAATAAAATATTTTACATATAAAAATTTCGAATATTTAATTTTAAATAGATTTAATTAAAAATTAATTGTAAAATTGAATTAATTTAATTAAATTTAAATTATATTAATTTCGATCGATTTTTTTTTAGATACCAAAGTATGGATACATAGATAATATTAATGATACCGACGATATGAATAATCGTAAGGCGATTAACAATGTTGTCATCTTCAAATGCCGTCACGGATATGTTCTCGAAGGTGATGAACGATCTCTTTGTTTACCAAATGTCACGTGGTCTGCTTTACCCTCTTGCAAACGTATGTTAAATATTTTTTTTCTCTTTGGTTGAAAATATTAAACATCTGATATTTTTATATTTTGAATATTTTTAGCTGTAGCGTGCGGAGAGCCGCCGATCTTCGCGAATGCGATACTCAAGCGAGATGTCAGCGAAAAAACTCAAAATTATATTTTTGGTAACATGATATCTTATCAATGCGTCCCGGGGTATCGTATATTCGGGCATACAACTTTGAGATGTTTGGGAAGTGGAAAATGGTCGAGAATGAACGGCAGATGTTCGAGTATGTGTATAAATAATGGGTAGTTTTAAAGCTACCTATCTTATCTTATCATCAAAATCAACTTCAAATTTACATTATCTGTTTAAATATTAAACGTTACAATTTTCAGAAATATCATGTGGCAAGCCACAGATCCAGCATGGCATCATGCTCCATGGCCGTTCCTATCTGTTTCAAGATCAATTGACTTACGTTTGTCCTAATAAGAAACGGGGAATGATTACATGTCAAGCCGATGGAAGATGGAACGAATTGCCGAAATGTAACGAAAATAAAGGCACGTGACGATCGAAGTGACTTTTTCGCGCACAATTAAGTAAAACGACATTTTCGCTTTTAATAACAACACACATGTCTTTATTTCTTTCTGACTTCTCGTATAAGATTCACGAATGTGATATAGAAAACGTAATCACGCAGTCTTATCACGAAATAAATAACTCATTTAGGATTTCCAGAATAGTACGTACAGATATGCGGTAATACCTTATCTAAATATTATTTATGCACAATTTTTTTTTGTATTGTAATGGTTAAAATTTCAATATATCGTACTCTTCTTTTCAGAATACATATATTTTTATCATGTTTAACTGTAAAAGTTGGTGTATATCGATACAAATAATTCTCATCTCAAAAATTGGCATTGTGTTGAACTCGCATATTTGTGTACGATAGATCGATACTGGCCGCGACAGATACTATACGAGTTCAATTGTACATTTTGTTCGTGTTTTACGCTTCAATTGGATAATCAAAGAACAAGAGTATAATAAACATATATAGCGGTTGAATAAAATAACTCTTATACATAAATAGTTCGACACGATACATTGTTTTAGTATAAATATCATTTGGACATATCATACAAACATATCTGCATATTACTATCTGAGGAAGAACAATAAAGATAAATATATGTGAAAATAATTTTTTTGTATAAATGTTATAATATTAATTTACGCCTAACGAGTTGATGTCATATAAATGAAGCACCTTCAGTAAAATAGGTACATTATTAGCATGGCTACATCAGAAAGATTGAGAGAAATCAGACTCTCTCGAAATTATTGTAAGATTTAAACATACTGTTTGACAAAATTTTCATTGTTTATTATTGTTTGTTTCATTCTAATTTTTGTGTTATGGTAATGTATCATTTAATACTAATATATTATTTAATGGAACTTAAATATCTTAGCTCAAAAGACTGTCACTTTGACAATCAAAGACAACTTTGACAGAACAAGGCTATACAAATCGTGTATCATGTAGATGTCTACATGAATAAATACATGTTCTAAATGCTGTAAACAATTCCTCCTCGAATTAAAAAGGCAAATTTTAGCCATACTAACTTAATTGCTTGTCTAAATCGAAGACCATAATCCTTCAGAGCTCCTGCTTTGAGTTATTGCTAGAATATTTAGGTTTGAGCTCCTCGATTCGTTTAATAAAGTCTGTCTTTTCTATACAACCATCACACGTCTCTTCCCAGTCATTCAGAATCTTTTTCAAATCGCGCACTTTGAGCTTTTTCAGATTCACCGTGTTGAGATCAATTTGTTTTTCTAAAATAAAAATATCAATGTTGCACCTGTACCTTGCATCTTGCATTTGTCATAAAAATTACAAAAATTTGTAGAAATTATACTTACCAAATCTCAGGTCGCATATTTGAGCATCTTTCTTCTTCAGTTTCTCACATATCTTGTCCGCAGGCATAGACCATGACAATGGTTTACTCAGTTCGCCTAAAATACCAGTAGCAGATTCTTCCAATCCACCTAAATAATAACACTAGAAACACATAATAGGTATAATTTTAATTTGAAAGATTCAAGTAATTCAAAAAATATCAAAATAAAAATATTATTGTTTTTATTTTATCTATAAAGGTGATTTACTTACAAATCTATTTTCTTTTGATTTGGTGCTTTTACAATATTCTCGAAACTTTGTTTCAATCTTCTTGGTATCACTTTTAATGTCTGCTGTTAATGTCTTACTAAATTTATCAACAACAGCAACACATACTGTAAAATAGCAGAGAATTAAGAAAAACTGTTACAGTTTATATAAATTTATAAAACCAAAAATATACTTACCTTCGCAGTCACCTTCTTTCAATGCTGTAACAGCACACACAATTCCAAGAAATATGGAAAGTATCAGCGATACTGAAGCATTCATTTCTCTTTTTTTTGTGTTTTCTGTTAAAAATAATATTATCAAATCATTAAGACAAATACAAAAAAAGTAGAATATTTGTGACTCTTGTATACCGTTTATTGGTATATTGTATATAAATAAACACTTCAACAAAATGTATTAAATGTATTCATTTTTTACAAAAAAGGACCAATTAAAGTAATCTTTAAAATGTCGAAAACTTTTGCTGCTCGTTCATTTTATCAAATATTTTAACATTTTTATTTATACTTTATTGGAGATATAAAAGATACATAAGAAGTTTCAACTCATTTCAACTCATAAGATATTACAGTAGATTTTACATAAGATATTATTAAGATGACACGTATTAATTATCGACAACAAAAGCATATACGAGAGAATCAAAAAGTTGCAGAAAAAAATGAAAACTCTCAAATGTCGTGTGAGACCATCAATAGGTTATTTACAATAAGCGTGTTACATACCGTTACGATCGATGTAATAATCAACGTATTGTTGATACAAAGTCTTCGTCGTTCAATAAATTAGCGACACTCGATGACTTTAATTCATCCACTTGATTTTTTAACAAATGTCTTACGAATCTCAACGGCCGTTTATTCCGCGCACAACTTTATACACGTTGGCTTCTGTCAAAAACCCGGAATCCCAGCTGGCGCACGTTGATTGGTTGTGACGTCGCAATGACTCATAAGCACGAACTATATATATACTGACTGGCGTTCAAAAATCTACTCGTCGAAGAGTAGCATATGATTGACCAATCAGGACAAAAGGGAAAAGATTTCTTTATTCTAATTGGTTAATCAAAATACTGTCTTATTTGACGAGTAGGATTTTTAAATGTGTCAATTTTTTTTGCGAAAAACGCATAATTTTTATTTAAAAAATCTTTAAAATTTAAAGCTGTAAAATTTAGAAGAGCAAAATGCCAGGTTGTTGTGTAATAAATGTTTATAACTTAATATATAAATGCGAATTACTATTTCGAAAAAATAAAACCAACTTACTTTTGAATACATTAAAAGCTATTGATTTTATAAATATGTTTTTACAAGAATATATTCTGTATGTTATTCCTCCGTGTTATAATATTGGTTACAAACTTATTAAAGACTTTGTTATTACAAAAATTTATTAAAAAAAAAAACAAAGCAGTAATATAAAACAAGCAACAAGTTATAGCAGTAGAAATATTGCAATGAAAATGTCTGTAACAAATACAAAGCATAAATAAAATACTTATTTATATAATTTATGGTTTTATTTTCTCTCATTCTTACAAAAAATTGCGTTATAATACATTCGTACAATTGAAATGACCGCGTAGCGTGGAGTCAAAATGGCGGCTACATTTCCCCTATAATTGCAGTACTTTATAATCTAGTAACTTTGTAGCACAGAACTAGAGATCCAGATTACTCTCTCTCTCTCTCTAGTTTCAGACAATATGGCGGTACGCAAAGAAGCCAGATATAACCTAAATCCCGAGAAGTCTTCGAAGAGAAGCAACAAGGGTTGGATAGAAAATAAATTGGAATTATGGCAACGACAGCTCGTTTCGTTACTGACAGATCCAACGAAACTGTCATTGATAACGATGTTCTTTATCATCGCCGAGATAGTTTTGAACGTATTGGTTATCGAAAAGGTGTCGTATACCGAGATCGATTGGAGGGCTTACATGCAGGAGGTGGAGGGGTTCCTGAACGGCACCAGGGATTACTCGAAATTGCGAGGTGACACCGGGCCCTTAGTTTATCCCGCCGGATTCGTCTACATCTTCTCCGGTCTTTATTACGTGACGTCACGCGGCGCCGATGTAAAGACAGCGCAGTACGTCTACGCGTTCGTTTACGCGATCACGTTGATGCTCGTGCTTAAAATTTACGCCAGAACTCGGGTAGTGCCACCCTACGTGCTGATTCTGATGTGCTGCACCTCTTACAGAATACACTCGATATTTGTTTTGAGGCTCTTTAACGATCCGATAGCGATGTTACTGCTTTACGCGAGTGTCAACGCGTTCCTGGACAATCGTTGGTACCTGGGTAGTGTACTGTACAGTCTCGCCGTGTCTGTCAAAATGAATATACTGTTATTTGCTCCAGCGCTTCTTATCGCCTATCTGTACGTCTTAGGACTGTTGAAAACATTGATACATTTAAATATCTGTGCATTTATACAGTTGATTCTTGCTCTTCCATTTCTACTGGAGAATCCAGTCGCGTACATAAAGGGTGCTTTTAATTTGAGTAGAATTTTTGAATTTAAATGGACTGTAAACTGGAGATTTCTATCAGAGGAGGTATTTGTTCATCCGTACTTTCATAATTCTTTATTACTTTTGCATGTGTTAATGTTGTTCTACTGTCTGCGCATTTGGATCGTTTACATGGAATCATATGCAAAATTGAAAGATGTAGAGAAGAATTTGAAGAAGTCTCAGATTCTTAAAGCAGAGAAGATAAACATGTCCAATGTAAGCCAATTGTTTGTCTACCCTCTCTTTCTTGCGAATTTCATCGGTATCATGTTCAGCCGATCGCTACATTATCAATTCTACGTATGGTACTATCATACTTTGCCATATATTGCATGGTGTACCCATTATAAGACTGCTATTAAATTAACTATCTTGGGCGTAATTGAATTGTGTTGGAACACATATCCAAGCACAGTATTTAGTAGTGCGGCGTTGCACGTATGCCATATAATCCTGTTGTATGGTACTCTTAAAAATAAGTCGAATCATATAGTAAAACGGTAAATACACATATATGTCAAATATTTGTGTTTTTCTGAATTGTCTTCCTATATCGTTTGTGTATCAAATAATTGTATATGGAATAATGAGAATGCCTTACAATAACATTTCCCACCAAAGTATCCATCCTATCACACATTCATTCTGATATATGTGTGTCTGTGAAATAAAATAAAAATTTATCTCACATTCATCTTAAGATTTATATAGGACTGTTTAATATTATATCTACGAATTATGCGTGAATATATGCGAATGTTGTATATCTTTTGTACAGTTTATAATTGAATAAATTTAAGACAGTGTTGATAAATATATAGATAATTTTATTCTCAGAGATAAATAATTTTAGTACATGATGTTAATTAATTTAAGATAGTACCACACAATATATATGTATTATTTTTTTTTTTTCTCTTGTATTGAAATTTTGTTGTACGATTCACATCTATCTGGAATATGGTACTCGCAAGTAGAATCAGAATTCGAATTTTTTTTTTACAAACTAATTGAGACATATGCATATAAATTAAAAATTTAAACAAAGTGCAAAAAGTTCTTATTAATTTTTTAAAAATCAAAGAAGCAAAGGAATCCGAATCAAATTGATGTGCGTAAGTATAGCGTTATTTTTTGCGATTACTAATAAGATACGGGAACTGTTGATCTTGGAAATCTTAATTTAATCTCTAATTGTGTGAGATAAAATAATTTTAATTTTATTCTAATTTCTAATATTTTTGTGTTATGTAATAACAAACAAATTAAAAAATTAAATAGTAAAAAGAAATAATGAGCTAAATGTATGTATAATTGTAAACATTAAATAATACGTGCATTATTTAAAGGCTTATTTAACAATTCAAAATATATATTTTTTATCTTGTATAAAACACATTAGCAGGTTTTTTTACTTTGAGTAGTCCTTAATAATAAATAATAAATAAATATTATTAATAAATAGTATTTGTTAATATATAATGTAACATATTTAACATAAGTATTAATAATAAAGTTTCAACGAGATTGGAGAAATTTCTATCTCTTCTAAGAATCAGGACTAAATAGCGTGCGCATTGTTGTGCTATTTTAAACGAATTTAATACAGGGATAAAATATGAAAGTATATTATAAACTATCACTTTATAAGTAGTACACCCGTATTGTACTCATGTGTATATACACATGTATGCTTTTAAATTCGCAAACATATATTACATATGTCACGAGAGAATGCTGGTGATCAAGGAAATCATATAAAATTACAAAGGAGGCCGAGAGGCATGTGGACCGGCGAGCGGCCGAAGTATGTCAAAGAAAGAATCTTCTCTCTTTTCGCCTCCCCCACCTCTCCTCTCCGTCATCGCGAACCTTTTGTGCGGCCACGTGGACGATGAAATGTGTACTGCTACACCATACCGTTTCCTCTTCTGGAGGGGACCAACTGTCACCGGCGGCCCGGTGAAACAGCCCTGACATTGCGCGCGCGGACGCGCGCCGTTGCCGTTGATATCCTGCTTCTCGACGTTGGTACTGGTATCGATCGCGCCCGTTTTCGCGAAGCGTAGCAGTGTCACGACGATCATCGGGGCATCAACCACCAACCGGTCAACCGCGACACTCTTCCGCGATTTCACTTTCCTGCGGTGTCTGTTCTTTCTTCTTCCTGACCTTTGTATCTCCGCGCGCTTTCCTTGCACTTTCTCCTCTCTCGACCTTGCCCTTCGGTTCTCCGAAACGCGCTTTTGCCTTCGACACGAAACATTGTTTGTTGACTTTGATTATCGAAGGTGAAAGAAGAGCCTTATAGAGAGAACCCTTTGATAAAGGAAGTTTATTATTCATGGGACATCGACAGGACGATCGGAATTGAAAGAGTCAATTGCCAGTGGAATACCAGGTGAGAAAGTGAGAAAGTATTGTGAGAGCTATATCGCTTCAAGTATTGGAGTATAAACTGTCGGAGAAAGCTGTATCGCGAAATGAAATTATATCGAATGTTTATTATAATTATGGTTATCAAATTTGTTCATTGGATTAATTATATATTTCCGCGCGCGCATAGAAGGCATTTGATCCCTTATTTTTTATTAGTTAAATTAAAAACAAATTTCATTAACATTTATTTACAAAATTTAGATTAATACGTATAATAAAAGTTGTGTGTACATATAATATTTCTTATTAATTCTGAAAAGGCTGAAAAATATTTATAAGCGTGATAGCACTTTTTAAGATGTATTAATATTAATAATATACATATAATAATATTATTTCTTAGTTGTTATTACAGACATGCTTTTTCTTAAATCAAGAATTTAAATAAATAAAGTTAAATCCAATTGTAGTCTATTGACTTTTTCATCGTTGTATTCGCTGAATGCGAGCAATATATGTTTATATTGATTCGGAATATTTGTTAAACTTACTTCCTAGTATTATAATATTATGGTAATTTATATAGTATTTATATAGTATTTATATAAACCTAAAATATATAGAAGCTAGATAGAAACCTAAAATAGTAACTCGTAACTAATTGTTTAAAGTATTAAAAATATTTTAAAAATAATTAATCGATTAAACAATCTTGGAAATAGCTATAATAATTGTTTTTTTTTTTAAGATTTTTATACTTAAAAAGTATCATTACTCAGCACTACAGCTCTATTAAAGTTTCATTAAATTAAAATTAATTCTTCTTTCATAAGCGTCTAACAGCATAAAGTTTACATACGCATAGATAAATATACAAAAGTGCGTAAAAATATATTCGTAAAAAAATGATTCGTGTGAATTTATATTGAAAATTAAACTAATATATGTCGAAGTTAAAAGCAACAAGTATATATTTAAAATTTATACCAGTATATATTTAAAATTTAAAAGAAATGATAAGACGAAACAAGTGCGCCAATAAGATAACGACTGTGTCGGCTGATAATATAACCTAGGGTCACGATATTCAGAAACGGAACTGACAATGACTGGCAAGCTGTTAGTCGACAAACAGCAATTGTGGCAGTAGTCTATTTGAATTCACGATCTGATCGTCTTTAAAATTGAAAATTTCAATTTGATCGAGCCGTCGCGTATAAAAAAATTAATTGTTAGAGATTATATACGTATATTATATTTTTTTATTACACTCGGCTAATTATATTACTCGACAAATTAAATAAAATAAATAAAATTAATTAAATTAATTCTGTTAACATTTTTACTTGTATTATATAGAATGGCGTTAATCTGGTGGCAGAAGTTATTTCTGGTGATAATAGTGATTGTCAGTTTGAGGATCTTTGTAAGACTCGGGATTTTGGCATGGAAAAAGTTAATCGCTCCGAGTCTCGGACTTGGAATCGACGTACGAACGCAAGGAAGATGGGCAGTGGTCACCGGTGCAACAGATGGACTTGGAAAAGCGTTTGCCAAGGCGTTCGCTAAAAAGGGTATGGATATCGTTCTGATCTCGCGATCTATGTCGAGGCTCAAGGACGTAGCCGCTGAGATCGAGCAGGAATATCGAGTGGAAACCCGCGTAATAGAGGCTGATTTAACAGAGGGTCAGGTGGTCTACGCAGAAATTGCTAAAGCGACACAGGACTTAGACGTAAGAGAATTTTATATAAACTTAGAGAATCTTATATAATTTTTTTACATATTTTATACGAATCTTAAGAGGAATGTTTAACAGAGAAACATTGTTAAATAAAAAAGGATAAGAAAAGGAATTGGTCCTTTTTAAATAAAAAGAAGGCATAAAAAAATGTTTTCTTAAAAAAAATGATAAAAAAAATTCTTGCTCTATAATATAATAAAAAGACGCGAAGGAGAATAATCATAAAACATATTTCATCAGGTGGGTGTTCTTGTTAATAACGCCGGTGCGAGCTACGATCACCCTGAGCTGTTTACAAATGTCTCGGAGGAAGTGCTTGCAAAAATATTGCAACTCAATGTAGCCGGCGTGACCGGGGTTGCGAGAGCGGTGCTACCTGGTATGATGGAAAGAAGAAAAGGAGTCCTTATCAATGTCAGTTCGACGGCTGCGGCTATACCGAGCCCTTATCTGGCCGTTTATGCTGCCAGCAAAGCGTATATCGATAAACTTAGTGCCGATCTAGCGACCGAAGCGGCACCGAGAGGTGTCACCGTCCAATGCATTCTACCGGGACCTGTGGCAACGAAAATGTCAAAAATCAAGTAAGAGTCATCCACGTGACGATTCGTGAGAGAATTTTATTTTTGACTCTCTCACGATAGCCAATGTCTGTGTTTTTCCTATTTTTTTTTCTCTCCACAGGAGACCAACTTGGATGGCGCCTTCGCCGGATAAATTCGTGGAGGCGACATTAAAAACGCTCGGCATTGAATCACGTACGACCGGATATCCGCCACATATTCTAATTATCGGAGTTATAAATGCGTTACGTTTCATGTGCGAGACGGGCGCGGTGTGGTTAGTGACAAAAACGATGCTCAACATTAGAGGACGCGCTCTTCGCAAAAAGACGAAAAACCAAGAAGATGTGCAAGGAGATAGTCTCACTAAGAGTTGATTCGCTGATGAGCGATTATTTTGTTAATTGTTTTTGAATTGTTTCAGATTTTTATTTTGTTGTTTTATTATGATAACTAATAAGTTATATATATCGGAATTTATACATAAATTTTTTTTGAAAATATTCTATTTATCATTATTGTATGTTGTGATAAAATAAATTCATAATTTTGGTTATAGGAATGAACAAAATAGAACAATAAAAAAAAATAAAAATTTATTGCAGGCATCAACACACAAGATGATTTTTCTTTCTTTTAAAATTACAAATTTATTATAAATAATATAATATATGTATATGCAAATTTTGCTTTAAAACAAAATATATGTACTTTTCTTTTATATATGTATAATAAGGCTAAGATAATCAAGGATAATTGGAATCCTTATATTAAATTTGTTATTGGATTTTTTGAAAGAACACTTTAATATATTTTGTATGTTATATTTACATACACACAGTGATTATAATAATAAAATATAATTATACACATTATTGGCATTTTATTATTATTACATATAAACATTTAATTATTATTAATATATACATACAACATTTTTTAAATTATGATGTCTTCTAAATGTAATCTGAAATATTGCCATGTTTAGTTATGTTTGCTCCTTGATGTGATATCGGCTTTATATCGCACAGATCATATGTTATTAAATACAAGAGAAATACTATTTCAAATAAATATACATGAAATCTACAAGAGAAAGGTCATGGAAGACGTATATAATTCTTATTGTAAATGTTGATACACGCACATTCTAAGCTTATTTAGTATTTCCAATTACTTTATTATATACTTTTTATTCATTACTCGACAATCATAGGGTTCATAAAAAGGCAGATATTATTGAATATAAATTGAAAATAACATCTCTTTACATAACAATTCTATTTTATTAACAAGACTATCTTCTCAGATAGAAAGATGATATCATATTGTGCTCAGCATGTATACATATATTGATATAATATGATCTCAAAAATGCAAAGAGATGCGTGTGTATATGCTGCTCAAAACGTAGTCACATTATGATGTCAGAGATATATCTCATGTGATAACATTATGAAAACGTGATATGTCAGATTCATATCATGTATAATTATTGTATAAATCGTACACATTTATGTACATTTTGTGCTCATGTTATGTTAATTATGTAATGATCTTCAAAAAGATATTAAGTTGAAGTTACTAGTATGACGATCACACTCTAATGAAACGTGATTATCATGTACTTCTATCTGGGTTTGTATATTTTACTTTTAATATAATTAATGTCAAGAAAATGTCAATAAATTTAAAGAAAAACTTACTTATCTAAATTTATTTTTACTAGTACAGTTCAAAATAAATGCTTTTATCAATGACAGATTGATGCGTTATATAAATCTATATTAGGTAACGTAAATCTATATTACATAATCTCTATTAAGTAATTAATATTAGATTATATAACTATCGTTATAGATTATTATTATATTTGTATAAAAAAAAACAAAAAAAATGATATACTTATCTATACAATAAAATTTTCATAAGGTTTGAGATAATAACTGATTCAATATTTAAAAAAATAATTAAAAATTCATATATTTGTATATATAAATTTCGATGATTCATGAAATTGCTTTATATTAAAAATACATAAAATGATACATCAGGGATGCCAAAGTTTTTCCGTAATTCGGAATTATTTGAATTAAAATCAAACTGCTATTGCTGTACGTGCTAATAGTGGATTGCTTGATGAAATTTGCATTATTGTTGAATTTGAATCTTGAATTTGTACTGTTTAATAATCTACATATACAAGTGCAGTTAAGATTAAAACAACAAAGATGATTGCAATAATTAATATTATAAAAATTTTTCTTTAATATCGGTATTATAAACATTTTTTTAATGCGCGATATTTAATTGTTAGAAATTAAAACTGCCATTTAGATTTTATATTTAAACATATTAAACTTTTTTTAAACATATATTATTTGAATTCAAATATTCTTGTCTAGTTACTTAAATATATTTACATTTTAAATACATAAATTATTAATAATTATATTTATCTTTTAAAGTGTCTTATAAATAATAATTTAAATTTGTATTTGAATATAATATTAGCTAAACGAGACTAACTCCAATATTTATAATATTCAAATGTAAATATATGTGCTACATATTATCTGATTCGAATATTCGTAATATCTGTAATAAACAAATGTTATAAATGGAATAAATTGAATCTGAATTTTATATGTGCTCATTTGTATATGTATGTACATACAGGAACAAAAACACATTTAACACAATTTAAATGATCTGGGCACAAATTTAATACACACATAAATAGGATATATGTATATAGAAAACGTGTTTGTATATACATAAATTATGTGTATAAGAAAGATTAAAACAGGAATAAGTAGATTGTTTATTTAATAAACATAATTGCAAAGCTTGCATGCCATTTGTCCGTTGTCATTTATCATTTTGAAATGCTTTGACATCCAATTGCGGAGATTTACCGTTTAATGTTCGGTAAAACCATTTACCTCAATTAAGTGATTTTCCATAGGAGGCGTAATACTTTTTAATAAAAGAAAATACTTTTTAATAAAGGGAAAATATTATCATAAAGTTTGTATTTAATATCATTGTTTCGTAATGTGAAAAATTTCTGTTTTCAGTTAACTTTTCTCTTACGGTATTACTTGAATAAACGTCGTTACGTTGAGCCATTACGTGTATTCTAAAATTACTTGTACCTACTGTAAATTATTATAAATGCAGCATTTTATCTTATTATTGATTTTCGGAATATTCCCATCCCCACTCATAGGTTTTTCTTACCAATGACATATCCATTATAATATATCCATTGTATCCATTCATATAAAAGGTAGAAAGAAAAGGAAAGACGTACACAGAAAAAACGTATATTATGTGATTTTTTATATAAGTATAAATATTGTTTTTCCATTATTTGAAAATCTCAGTTTTGAATTCACAAAAAAAGACAATATTCATAATTATAAATTGAGTAATTAATAATTAATATATAATGTATAATAATTAATAATTATAAATTTAGCATAACATATAATCATATCACGCTTACATAATAATGTAATTTTATTAATAAAACTATATCGACTTTATGTTTATTACTTTTAATATACTCAATAAGATATATCAATTAATTTTGGGATAAATAAAAATTGTAATATGTATTTTTATATATATTCGTGCGCGCGTATAATGCATGAAAAATGCTTCTACAAAATTAATAATAATAACAGATTTATATAATGTATATACATAGCGGTATATAAGATAAGAAATATAAAATATAACAAATATACATATGATTAGTTTATTTATATAATTATAATTATTAATAAATTAATTAATAAATAATGATTAATAAATTAAACTTAAGGCGATTTTTGGCGTGACTCTGGTATAGCAACCAAATAAGTATACCGAACTGTACCAGAACGTTTTCGCGTGTTTAGTAATTTGTGTTAAAGCATGGCTAATTGTTTTAGTACCTAAGTAGTTGGTACCATGTTATACCGAGTAATAAAGCAGGATATCTTTTGTAAATTTTAAATAAGTTGCAAATACGCGCTAAATATGAATACATAAATAATTAATTTTATATATTTACTGTGTTGGATTTATCTTATTTTGTTAGACTTGGTATTTTAATCAGTTATTTTACAAGCACAAAAAACTATCAATTTTGAATGCTTATAAATTTACAAACTTCTACACATATAAATTAAGTTATTTTACTCTTCTACTAATTATAAGTTAAATTACTTCTATCTAGTTAAGCACTGATTGAAATATTAAGTTTTGTGTATAAAATAAAACTTTTTTATTAATTTACAAAGACTTTATTTTTATTTGATTTATTACTTATTCATTACAGACATTATGGATAATTATTTAGTATGCGCTGATAATCATGGCTAACTAATATTGAACGAAAATGGAAAATTAATATTATATTATATGAAAAGTATGAAAAAATTATGCCACAGTTATATATTAATTTCATTCTAAAAATAAGAAAAAAATCATATTCGATATATAAATAATCCACCCAAATTTCAAAATATAACCTGAGATAATTATGACTTTTTCTTTCCTTTATTTTCATCAAAGTTTTAATTTTCCTCTTTTTTGCATCCTTTGCATGAAAGAAATGCTTATAAATTTCTACTAATAGTACCTCATCATTTTCGTCAAATACTTCATTCATTAAAATAGTCAAATACCCTTTAAAACTCATATTTATTCTCTACATGTCTCTTTTTCTATTCACGTTAGAATAAGAAAATATTTAATTATTTTTAAATAATTTTGAATTCGCGCGTACAGAAAAAAAACTAGCATGTTTAGTGTGATACATATATTACCAGAATAAGTTTTGCCTCTACCAATAGCAATCTTGGTACATGTACCAAACGATTGGCAAAAATCGCCTATACATAGTTTAATTTTTTCGATTTATTTGAACCGCACGTTTTTCTTGCGCGTGCGCATTCTGAAGCAATATGGCCGTGCTCAGCTGCGCATTTAGCGGATAGCGGATAATTATTCGTTGAAGATTCGTGTGAGGTACGAGCGTATAAAATTATTTTCGAGCAAAGACGCGGATCGTTGCGATCGCGAGTGGATTATTATCTCACAGAAAGTGGATTACGTGAGGAATCGCGGGTGAGCGGGGAAACGAGCGGGAAAGCAACCTAGTCACGTTGACGCGCGCCTAACCTCTCGTCAAGTGTCAGTCACGTTTTCCGTTCGAGCGAGTCGCTGCTCGAGCCAGTCGCGCTCGTACATCAACGAAAGGAAGAGATCCCGCACGTGCTCGTACGCACGTTCTTGTTCCCTGTGTGTGTTCCATCGCGCCGATAACCGATGTCCGCTGGCATGTTCCGCCAGACGACGAGAGCGAGGCCATTCAACCTGCGATACATCCTCGCGTTCAACGAACCTTACGCACTTTGTTGGAGACAGAATAGAGTGAAATAGTGTTTACTGCAGCTGCATACGTGAATGTGCGATCGAGGTTCGATTAACTTATTTTTTATAAATATAGTTTATCTCGTATTGTATTTATATTATACGTGTGCGACACTCGCCCACTGTTCATTGTTATCACAACCTGCTACTATTCAACACCGCACGTAATATAAAAGCATATATATATAAATATATGTACATATATATATATATATATATATATATTTATTTATAAATTCACTGCTCAGCGTTTCGCATTTTCTCTTCTATCTAGTTTAACGATGCGCTTTATCAGTGTTGAGAAGCTGAGCGAAATTCAGAGTAACGCTACATGTATCAGGAATATATGTATACTGGCACACGTGGATCATGGAAAAACAACCTTGGCAGATTCTCTGGTTGCGAGTAACGGCATCATCTCCAACAAATTGGCTGGCAAGCTTCGATATTTGGATAGCAGACCGGATGAGCAGATACGTGGAATCACAATGAAATCTAGCTCCATAACTTTGTGTCATATACACAATGAAACAGATTATATAATAAATCTAATCGACTCTCCGGGACACGTGGATTTCTCCTTTGAAGTTTCAACGGCAGTTCGACTTTCCGATGGAGCTTTTATCGTGGTAGATGTAGTGGAAGGTGTATGCCCTCAGACACGTAGCGCCTTATCTATATCTTATGTCGAGGGGTTAAAGCCTATCTTAGTACTTAATAAAATTGACAGACTGATCATAGAAATGAAATTGACGCCATTAGATGCCTATGTTCGTTTGACGCAGGTTTTAGAACAAGTAAATGCCATTATGGGTGAATTATTTGCAAGCGATGTTATGGAACGTGAAGAACGAGAGGAAACAGTTACAGTTAACTCAAACAAGGTAAATGAAAGAGATTTGGCTGATTGGCAGTCGGTGCTAGAAGAAATAGATGATTCAAATTTATATTTTTCTCCGGAACAAGGAAATGTGCTTTTTACCAGTGCCATCGATGGCTGGGGATTTGGTATAAAGGAATTTGCCAAAATTTATTCGAATAAGTTAGGATTCAGCGAAAAGGTCCTGCGTAAAACATTGTGGGGAGATTTTTATATAAATAACAAAACAAAACGAATAATGAAAGGAGCTCAAGAGAAGGCCAAGAAACCACTTTTCGTACAATTTATTTTGGATAATATCTGGGTGTTGTATGAGACCATAGTGATACGAAAAGACAAAGATAAACTGCCAACCATGGCTCAAAAGTTAAATATTAAATTGACAACGCGAGACTTGAGACATACAGATCCTAAGGCACAATTACAAGCCGTTTGTTCGCAGTGGCTTCCTCTGGCACAGACTTGTCTCGATATGGTATGCGAGAAGGTGCCAGCACCATGTAACTTAACCGATGGAAAAATTGAACGATTGATAAGTGGAAACAATGACTTTTCTGCTTTACCTCTTGAAACACAGCGACTCAAAACAGCATTCTTATTGTGCCATCCATCTCCGGAAGTACCGACTATTGTATTTGTATCGAAAATGTTTCCAGTGGAAAGAGACATGCTACCTGAAAATAGACCGAAGTCATTAACATCAGAAGAACTGGCACAAAGAAGAGAGATTGTTCGACAGAAGCATGCCGAACAATTGGAGCGAAAAACTGTTACTGAGAATCATCAGGAAAATACGCACAATTCAGTTGTCTCTCACGAGGACGTGAAACAGAAGGATGTCACTGAGGATAGGTCGGACGGCACATTAGTAGCCTTTGCTAGAGTATATTCAGGGACTATCAAGATCGGGGACGAGGTATTTGTTTTAGGACCGAAACATAATCCCGCCGTTGCTCTGGAACGCGAGAAGGCAGGCGAGGAAGTGGATTCGTCGCTTGTGCTCAAGGATTTGAAACCCGGGAAACATATCACGAAGGTGACTATAAGTAAATTGTACATTCTTATGGGAAGAGAGCTCGAAGCGGTGAATAAAGTTCCGGCAGGTAATGTCTTTGGAATTGGCGGTCTCGAAGAACACGTACTAAAGACCGCGACACTTTCCACGACGGTCGCTTGTCCTTCCTTCACGGAATTAACTTCACTCGCGGTTCCCATTTTACGAGTAGCTATTGAACCGAAACATCCGAATGACTTGCCCAAGCTTATTAGCGGTTTAAAACTGTTGAATCAAGCAGACGCCTGCGCCATCGTTCACATGCAAGAGAATGGTGAGATTGTCTTGAGTACTGCTGGTGAGGTTCACTTGGAGAGATGTTTGGAAGATCTCAAATTGCGATACGCAAAAGTCGATATTAACGTGTCGGATCCAATCGTACCATTCCGCGAGACCATAGTACCACCTCCGAAACTCGATATGGTGAATGAAGCGATCGAGAAGAAGGTGGAAGAAGGTAGGCTCGAAATTTGGACGTCGAATCGACAGTGTTGCTTCGAGATAGACGCGAGGCCTCTTCCAGAAAACGTAACAAAATTGTTAGAGAAAAATTCTAATTTGATAAAACTGTTGGATAGTTACTATGATAGAGATATAGAACAAAATGGAGAACACGAGAATTTTTCTGGTGAAAATCAACCGAATGAGAGATTTATATCCGATAAAAAGCAGAAGGAAGCGAAAATCTTTAAGAACGAATTGGAGGCAGCTTTTCTCAAAGCGGGATGGGAGGATAATATATTAGATAAAATATGGTCATTTGGGCCTCGGAAATGTGGACCCAATATCCTGTTGAACGAGACCGATTATAAGCAAAAGAAATACTGGGAGCAACAAGGCACAAACATCGATTCACGAGCGATGTAAGTATTCTTTATTAAAAATTAACTCAAAAGTTTTATTTTCACTTAAATAGATCTTTAAAGACTATACAATGAAAAAGCAATTTAATGCAATATACGTATAATAACAAATTTTGATGATATATAATTTACGAATATTAGATAAGATATATACTTTGACTTTTTTTTGTTGTTGAGATTTGTTTCAGTTGATAATTATATGTTATACAATTATTTCAGATATGATAGCAGTATAGTCAATGGATTTCAACTCGCCACTCTAGCTGGTCCCTTATGCGAGGAACCTATGATGGGCGTCTGTTTTGTTTTGAAAAAGTGGGAAATTTTTGACACTCCACAAAGGTAAATATGTATGGATAATTTCCAAAATATCGGATTAGTAATCGTTACATAAAAAGTAAATGTCTTGAATTTATATTTACTAAAAATATACCGCTATAAAAAGTAAATATTGCGATTGTTTTTATTCTGGAAGATATATGCAATTATTGTATAATAATGCATTTTGTGTTGTGCTTTTAATGGTATGGTAAAAGCAATATTATTAAAATTAATGAAATAAAGATCTCATATTTGATTGCGTCATACTGTTTGAAGATTTATAATGTACATTACATTCGTGTGGGTTGAATTAACACAAATTTAATGTTGCAGCGATTCCGGTGGTCAAAATCAAGGACATTTAGGCGGTCAGTTAATGTCGGCATGTAAAGAAGCTTGTCGACGGATCTTTAGCCTGCGACACCCTCGATTGATGACGGCGACATACAGTTGCAGCGTTTTAGTCAACTCGGACGTTCTCGGTGAGTAATAATATGCAATATTATACCGATGAGAATCGCTCTCGTATTTGATTTTATCCCATACCATCGAAAGCACATATTCCTTACATTTTCTTTGAGTCATGTAGAGCATGACAAACGCGTTTTCATATAAATTATATCGGTATCAATGTTTTCCTTTTATCTCGGGAAACGGATTATTATTATCGAATTTGAATTGGGAAAACAAACAGGTGCGATACATAATAGTTGACATATATTTTTGTTAATGCCTTACTTGGTAATGAAAGAGAGAGAGAGACTGCATATAAATTTTGCATGTCAGAAACTCAGGTACCATATATTCCTATCTTTTTTTAAAATTATTATATATACCATTAGACAACTCTTTGCATTGTTATAAAAAGCAAAGTCATCCGTCTTCTTTATCATATCGTTAATCAGTTTATCATAGAATTGTGTATCGTATATAATTAATCGCGACAACACTCATATTATGAATCTCTCATATTATGAACATAGAAATCATGAATAATAAATACAATGAATAATTAAGTGAAGATGATAATATAAATCACATAGGATTTCATCCTATCATATCTACTTTATCCTCACGTGGGCGCACTGGTGTATGTGTATTTGTAAAATTTTTAATTAATTTAATTACAAAAATAATTTTTTTGGATATAGTTATAATTTATATATAACTTTTTTATATATATAGTTAATTTTTTTATATTTCACTCTTTATATAATCGGGCATCATAGCGTACAAAAATGCAAAAATAATTATCCGAATATTTAACAAGAAATTCTAAAATACATGGAATTAATAAGTAATTAGTATGAATTGCGTTATTGTTTGCATCCCGGTGCGCCCGTTCGGGAAAGCGTTTAAGAAAGCGTGAGAGTACTAAGAGGGAAACGGAAAGGGAACGTAGAATTCGAGCGAGGAATGGCTCGAAGAATTATAAATATAATAGCATTATTAATTAACGTGTAAATTCGTCGATGGCAGAATATGGGGGACGGAACATTGCCTCGCGTTTGCTATTCCCATAAAGACGGCGTTGTCATCAGCTGTCGCACCTTGTGCCAAGGGAAACGTGGTTTCTCTTTGTCCTCGACGAAACCTAATAATAGATGAAAATTACATCAATCGCAAAATTTACATTTGATTAAGTACAATATTATGTAACGTTTACTAGAACGCATACTTGAGATACTGCGCGAATGTCGCAATGGTCGTCCTCTTCTGTTTCCCTGCACGCACATCATCCCGTATACTCGAATGCCAGGGACGCTAGCATAAGTCGGTTGATCGTGACTCATAGGTCCTTCTACAAAAGAACAGATGTAAAAGAATTGTTTACTTTTGTAAAGATTTTTAGAGATAAAATGTTATACGTAAATTAGTAGCTTTCTTGCATCTTCATGAATTGTCAAAGTTTGACAGCTATTTCCGTTCCTATTATAATAGAATTATTCCATTGAAATTAATTATAATAATAATTTAGGAAAATTTAAAAAAGGATTTCTCTCTCTCTCTCTCTCTCTCTCTCTCTCTCTCTCTTTTCTTTATGTCATTTTGATATATACGTATCAATTTATAATCGGTATGAGACCCATTGAATTTTCTTCAATATTCAATATCTTAAATTAATCAAGCATTTCCGAAAGATTTCTTCTCGCTTACCGAGTATGTTTGTATCGGGACAGCGGCATATCACGAGATAATGGGACTTTCCCGTGCGCACGTTCTGCAGCGCCAGTAGAGACCAATCTCGCGATGCTCTGCACTCTCTCATCTCGGCAACCGGCTCGCACGTTTTTACTAAGGTCAAGGCCTGAAAAGAGTACGAACGTAGCGAGCGTCGTCGTTTTACAAGGCTTTCTTAATCAGATATACTGTGATTGTGTGTTACATATATACATGTACAATCCCGTTAGAAAATAAGTTTGCATTACGTAACATTATAATGAACAATTTAGAAGATAAAAATCGCAAATATTATCGCAAATGCGATCGCGTGTTTAGGAACAACCATTAATTATCGATTATTTCTTGTGAAAATATTTCCAAGACCTTTCTCTCTTTATTGCAAAGCTGATGTATGCTGGATTTTACGGTATGTTATAGTAATAAAATACAGTGATATTGAAATTAGATAAAAGTCATCTACGTGAAAGCAAGCTTGAAAGTACCGGGACAGTCGTGTCGAATATTTAAACTCAGTTCTGGAACTTGTGCGATGACTGTCCTTTCAAGCGGTAATTCGTCGGTGTGCAAGTCACGGTTAATACACGAACGAAAGTGAACGAGTTTTTCTCGCGGCGGGAAACTCGCGTTTAAGACCATCCGAGCCGAGTCGGTCATACCGGGAATGGCGCCATGCCTTGTACAGGTACCGTTTCCGTGACAGCTCGATGTCTTAAGTACTGGAATAAAACATTACATAGGAAACACGGTAACTTTTATAACTCTGACGGAAACTCTCACGTTTTCCTCGATTGTGTATACGCGATCGTTTTTACTTGTAAAGCGTATAATTTTAGAATAATTTGTCTCGATTAATGTTGCCTTCATTCATTAAGTTATGATTCATCAATCACTTAAAAAATGAAGAGAAACTTAATACATACCGAAAAAATTATTCTCCCCTTCAAAATATTTCATTTTCATCTTTATAATATCTTTCTCTAAAATAAAGAATTTTCAATTTTCTTTTGTTGATTTAGGAGAAAAAAATCATCTAAAGAGTAGAGTGATTTAGATACTCTTAATACAATATATCAGAATATATACTGAATATATAGTTTCTTACTATATTATATTATTATTTAATATTTGAAATTATTAATCCCAATGTTAAAGATAATTTTATAAATGGATTTATTAAATTGACAAGTTAAATAGACAATTTTTACTTAATTTATAAATAAGTAAAAAAAATATATAAAAAAATAATTCTTAATGAATATGGATATTTTCTTTTTTACTTTTATATTTATGTAAAATATAATTCACATCTTATAAAAATAAAAAAGAAAATATCCATATTCATTAAGAATATCTAAGGGGATTTGTACATTTCGAGAATACACTTTTTTGTAATGTTAACATTTTATAAAATCCTTGCATTTATCAGATCGCAGGTGATATCACATTCTCTATTCCTCATAATAAGAAATGAATAATATTCTATATTTATATAAAATATATTTTATATAAATATAAAAGTAAAAAACAAAATATCTTTAAGAATATCTATTAAAAGGGCTCATACATTTCGGGAATCCAATTTTTTCAGTGTAATGTTGACATTTTATAAAATCATGCATTTATCAGATCGCAGATGATGTCTCTGTTCCTGATAATAAGAAATGAATGATATATTATAAAAATATATAGCCGAGAGAAACGATGTCTTTTCTCTATTTTCTCGGTCGCCGAAGAGTGTCATTCGAAAGTTTTCACTAACCTTGGTTCGCGGATCGGTCACCAGCTCGGTCGTGTGCAGGTCGTCGCTGTCCAAGGACGCGCTGCATGGATCCCGGTATCTTCCGGGACAGGCGCACAGCGGTTGCGTGAAGTTTAATCTGACGTAAACGGCATTGCACACTTGCTGAACGGCGCATTCCGGCAGCAAGTAAATATGCTGATTATGTGGATAATAGTGATACTTGGTCGGTTTCGCGAGCGCTGCGCTGGCCCCCTCCGGCAGTCGTACACCCGTCTACAAAAAAAAAAGATCGCGTACTTTGGCAGCGTCATGTAATCACGTCGTAATAACATATCGCGCGATTAAAAGAGATGTCCGGATCCGATTTTTCTGAGCTACGGCAGATTTCAGGGCGCCTTCTCTCTAAAAGGTATATCGCGTTCTCTTTCGTCGATTTACATGACCGTTACCTTCGCGTTCGTTTAACTCATTCATTTATATGTTTGAATAAGGAATAAACGCGATCTGTCGAGATATTTCTTTAAAATTAATTTCTTTTTAATAATACACAATAGATCCTCTGGCCAATTTAAAGGTGATTTTTTTTCTTACAATTAGTGAAAAGGCATCAATAACTTTCGACATATAAACCATTGAAAAAAGACTTCTTACATACTTTGTTGAAAAGATTAAGACATTCTTCAGTTAATTTCAAGAAAATTTTATTTTAATAAAATTTTAATATCTAAGAGCAGTTTAAATTTTAAATACAATATGAATAGAATCGAACTGTTGACTCTTCTTTCAATATTTTCGAAAAATCGACTCTAAATTGATGAGAAAGAATCTGCTATTAAAAGGACATCTCTCGTGATTTTAAGATTACTTAAGCAAGACTTATTGTTAATTTAATTATGAAAATGCTCTTATTTCAATTGTGTCATTCGAATGAAACCAGTACATCGTTACTGTAGCATGATTCCGCTAAACGAGATTGTATACAGTACCTCATTAGCAATGTTTCTGTGTTACATAGACGATTATGCGGCATCTTTTCACTTTTGTGATTCACACTTTCCCTTTACTATTCCATGAACAATTGAGACATGAGATATGTAGATTAAAAAAGATAAAACTTTAACTTCCATTCCAATATTGATCCAATTTCGTGTAATGTCCAGTTATTGAAATAAAGCGCGTGTGTATTGTCAAAGACCTAGACGTAAATTCGTGTACAATATTGAATCATCGATCTTTTCTCATTTGTTAAAAAAGAAAGACACTGCCAAGCGCAAAATGATTAGCTTGTAAAATGGTAAATCAGTTTCTTGTGATATATAGATGTTCGATATCTATTTCGGGAGGACGCTGTAGGATCGCGTGATGGAAATTGTTAGTAGAGAAAGGAAGCAAGCTACGGAGAGGAATAAGACGGGGCAAAAAAGAAAACGGGCGGAATGCTCGGAGTAAGAGAAAAGAGAGGCCGTAAAGCTGGGCAGAGAGGCGAAGGCAAAACGCTTGGCAAATCGATGGGGGTACAGGATGGTTCGTACGGATATCCATCGCCGGTCAACTTCCTGGAACGTGAGATTATGCTCGAGAAGCGATAGTCTTCCTCGCCTTCGCCCGGTCCCGCTTTTTCTTTACGCCATATCGTTTATCTCATTTACCGCACTCGACTCGCAATCATCTTACTCGATCTTTTCTTAAAAAAGTTTCAGGTCCAGGAGCAGAACGACGATATAAATAGTTTTGCTCGCGTGTCGTGGATTTTATTATTTAGTCCTTCAAACTGAGAAGCTGTCAGTGGTTCTCTTTTTAAATCAATATTATTAATATAATTGTCCAAAATTATTAAAAGTTAAAATTAAAATTGCAAATTTTGATAGAAACACTCGCGAAAGAGTGGACGTATTCAATTATTAATTGGTGTGTTTTTAACCCAGCAAAATTTTTATGAAAACAAGAGTCAGGTATCTTCAGTCAGGAATTTCGATCTTGACTGTAGTTTTGATAAATAAGTGATTGATTGATCATGAATAAAAGAAAAACAAAGACTGTTTGCGAGAAAATGTTGACAAAGCTCTCAAGACTTTTTAGAAAAGACTATCGGAAATATATGTCACTCGATAACGGATGAACAAACTCGTTTTATCGAGAAACCCTGGATTAACTTGGTGAACTTTGCCTGTGTTTTCTTCCGTCCCTGACCCTGTCCGCCGCGCGAAATAAGCCGCTCCGATCGTAATCGGCGGTGATTGTCCTCGGTTCATCCGACTTTGTATTTTCCGGACCATCTCCCGTTCTTCAGTGTCGAGTTGACTTGACCCCGGGGAGGCGTAAAACCGTCCGACTTCAAAAAATAATGTCATCGCGTGCTATAATCCACCACACGTAGCTCTCGAGCTACAAAACGCTCGTTTATAAAGCGGTCGTTGACCGAAACGCGATCGCATTCCCTCGAGTTCTCCGGGGTCACTCTTTGCGCATTTACTCCATGCGATTTCTTTGGAATTTTGCGATTCTCCATTTTTTTTTTTTTTTTTTTTTTTTTTTTTTTTCCATCTCGCTTCTTCGTTTCATGCTCGCACTTTGGTATTTACTTGTAGGAAAGTTCACTTGCGTTCGAAAACATAACGGTTTTGATAAGCAATGAGATGAGGAAGATAGGTCTGAATAGCAAAGCCAGGTGAAATAACAGCGATCAGAGATAGATGATACGATCAAAATTGCGGTAATTTAATAAACAAAAGAAACACTTTCTTTAATAATTTACTGAAAACTAATATTATAGTTTATAGTTATCAAGATATGATAATTTTCTTATCAATTAAAACGGCAAAAAAAAATATATACATATATATAAATATAAAAACACAATAAACATGTTGTTTAAACTGCTGAAAAAGTTCTATATAGTAATGATAGAAAATAATTACATCGTTAAAATATTATTCGAATAATACACATATTTTTCTTTCATCACGTCTTTTGTATTTCGCTCGTCCGATGTTCGCTTCTCTCTTCTAGAAAAGACGTTCGTAAATAAAGCTTTGTTCGCGGTAAATATCCGATTAAACCGGAACCGCTAATTGATATCGGCCGTCTTTATGTCGCTTAAATGCAGAGTATGCAAAAAGTATACTTGTTCGCGAATTACTATTCATGGACAAATATATATTGTATATATATATAACATAAAGTAGCACAGAGTGAATCGATTAAAGCTGGACGAATAGGCCGTGGTAAATTATCCGTAGCAATACCGGCCTCTATCCTCCCATCGCCCCTTATCCTTTTTCTTTTTCTTTCTCGCCACGTCTTTTCTTTTATTTTCCTTCGCATTTTCTTTTCGTCTCGACATCGTCACGTTCCACTACCGATATTAGCACCGGCTGATCCGTTTGCGTCACGACCGTGAACGCTCGCCCTCCTTTCGCCGTTTGTAGATTCGTCGAGCCAATATATCTTAAAGTGCAAGGTGCATCGGCAATCTTCGTAATATTCTTTGGACATGCTTGTCTCAGCGAGCGTGAAGAAAATTGATTTTCAAGTAAGAAAAATTATTAATCGCACTGCGATCGATATTATAATGTAGAAAACGAATTAGGACCGAATTGGGATGAATCGCATGAATTCGCGTCGTAATTAAATCCTTAGTTTTACGATGTATTGTATATAAAAAAATTGTTTTCATATTTATATAAAAAAATTTTTAAATAAAATTATGTATGAAAAATAAAAATTAAATCGGGTAAAATTAAAAAAAAAAATTATATATTTCTAATGCTCTAGTTTTACATTAGTCGCACGTTTTGCAATTATTTATGTTGAACAGAATTGATTCTTAACGAGATTACCGCGAAAGTGTCGAGAAATCTGGTTCGAATTACGGTTGTAAATATATCTCGCAGTATACGATTGTGTGTAATCCGCGATGTTCGTAATTGAAGCATCATCCATTTAAGAATTAGACGGTCATTATCTGACGCGTCTAATTTCTGCGGTTGTAAGTCTCGGATATCATCATGTTCGTCGTGACGAATCGTCGCGGATGCCGCGTGTTTCCGAGAGATTCTTACAATACAATTATTAACCTTAGTGGAAAAGAACCCAACGGTTCGTTTACCGTTGCGCTCTTTTCATGGTTGTTTTTGTTAGATTAAGCGACTGTGTGTGTAGAAACGCCATCGAGCATCTATCCAGTATTATTATTAGTCGCGCACGAAACGGCGACTATCATTGCTTCGATTGTCACATAGATGAGAATTCTTTTATACATATTTCTTTATATTTGATGAAGAATGGGAAGAGAGTAACACGCGAATCTTTCGTAAGAATGTGACACATACATATGTCTGTCATTTATTTTGCTTGCTTTAATTTAACACATTTTTTTTCTACCAAGAGATTCCGAGATGTAGAATTATTTTTTTTTTTTTTTTTTTTTTTTATGAAATATGTGAAAGTAATAAATATCAAATATGTTGAGTGTAATATTATGTAAAAGTTGTTTATTAATTAACTCTAGAAAAATTAGATAATTAATGTGATCGGTAATTTTTCTTTCAATTAATTAAAAATATACCTATGCAATTTTGCGATAAAATTTCTACTACGATTAGTACTATTAATTACTGAATTAATATCATTAATTGCTGTGAAAATTTTAGTTGTTAAAATTCCTAGTTTTCTCAAGTTATATGTCAATTTATATTAATTATTTTATTTATTAATTATTACTTGTAGATTAAGAACTAAATTTATGTGTCTCTTACGATTCAAATATAATAGTGTAAAAATTAATATTTATTTAAGAATTAATTCGTTAAGTTTTAAGAAGGTATAATTCTTCAGTTTAATAATTAGTTTTATAATCTAATTTCTATTTAGCATTCCAATCTAGCAATTGCAGTTAAAATTTCATCGCGGAATTGAATAATATAGTTTTATGAGAAAGAGAGAGAGAGAGAGAGACAGAAAAGTAAATTTTAATTTTAAAATATTTTTTAATATTAAAATATATATTAAAAGGCTAGAAACACATTAGAAAGAAATATATAAAAATAATAGAGCAAATCTAATCGTCGCTATTACTCTTGAACTCGATCATCAGTCATGAGATTATTCTAATTTTGCAATTATTCATTTCGTCATTGCGCTCGGGAAAACTGTGCTAGAGCAGCAACTCCGTTACGCGCGTAACTCGGAAGCGCGCGTAGCGAGGGCAAAATTCCTATTCGGGACCGTTAGTGAAGTTCTCTATTTCTATCTCGCTCGTGCTATCGTACGCTAATGCGACGCGAGCCGTCGCCGTTGAAAGGCCGGTCGTAAGTATCGGGATACGCTTACAATACCCCGATGCGAAACAGTAAAAAGATCCAGCAAGATCTCTGAAATGCTACTCGTAAGATGAAACTTTTTCAACTTCACCATTTTATTACGAGTTTTAAGGATCCGTTAAAAGCAAATCCGCGATCTAGAAAGGTAATATAAGCTCACGTTTTATAGGAAGCGTTATTATCCTCCGGATCTTAAAGGCTCGGTTATTTTTTTTAACTATATAATTAATTATATAGTGGATATATCGTCTAACATCGTCTTCCTAAAACCCTCAAAAGTTCCATAATAACGCGTGTTTTATATTTCGCAGCATAATATTTTACATAGAAACTTTTATTGCGTATACAAGATGTTTCATCCTTGGCATTTTATACCGCTAGCCAGGGGTAACATCAACCAGGTGTTTGTCTTCGATAGAAGTTTCAGATTAAGGCAAGACACTTGGCTTATTTTTAACATGTGTTACTTGGATCATTTTTCATTAAGAAGAAAGTACGATAATAATGACAATAATTGCGAATAATGAATTTACAAAAAGAAGATGTAATATAACAAACGGAATCACAATCAGGGTTACGCGGTAAATCAGAAATTTATGTCGAAGTATATCGAAGAACTTAGTCGGATAACACACGTGTCTAAGACACCACGATTGGTACCTTTAGTTTAGACATGCGTGACTAATATATAGGTGCACACTGTAATAATGGTCTCTCTGACCAAGCGTGCTTCCTTTTTATGATACTGTATAAATTATCGAAGAGAATTGTCTTCGAGGAAGTATACGTCGTAGAATTAATAGTTTTACATAAAAAAAATGCATTATTGCGATTTTACGCGCTTTTTTTTTTCAACATCGTCTTAGAAAAAAAAAAAAAAAAAAAAAAAACGATCGTCTTATTACAGTCTTCCCGCCGTAGTGACTATATCCAATTCCCATACGCTAGAAATCGGTATTCGACGGTACGTCGCACGCGAACAATTCCCAGCGATTTTCCATTCGATATTGAATGAATGGTGCGACTCATATCACCTCCGCAAACCCGTCATTACAGCCCGAGTCCTTCTTCCTCCGCGTACATTGTATGTTTATTCGTACCAGTTTACTGCAAAATTTTACCGTGTGCCAATTAAGTCGAAGTCTCAAATCGGCCGTTGGTTTTCACCGACGTCAGTTAACTTTATAATCGCAGTTCATAGGTACTTTTCAATTTTTTTTTCAGATCATAACTGCCTGTACACAGGTAGAGGAAGCGAATTCAATTAATCACGGGTAATTAAACCGTTAATAAATTAAACCGGTTAATCGATTTTTCTCTTCCTGTCTCTATCATATTATGTATATCATAAGAGAAGTGTTGTGTGATTTGTGAACAGAAAAAAGAATGAATTAAATAATAGTTAATTAAATTCACTTTTAATTAGATGAGTATTTTATTGTCAGGTTTTTTTCTTCTGTTATTAATTTATATTGAATTTAATGATTTAAAACTACCTACTTTGCGTTTGAAAAAAATATATATTCTCCGACCAAGAAAAAAATCTAATATCATGCGTTGTAATGATGCGTTTGTAGAGTTTGAAATAGCGTTTCTTTGCTCGATGTATAATGGACATCCTTTTTTTTACGCGGTACAATCTCCGTTCTCTGTGTCTGCGCCAGATCCTTACGTCGCTTCGCGACAAGATGGTGTAACAGATCGACAAATAACTCCATTACGCGAGGTATTATGTATCCAATTTACGCATTTTGCCGTCATTCGTGCGGTTATTACAGATACGTTAGAATACTTAATCGTTATTAATGTGCCTCCCTCCGCTCCGTTATGCGCGCGCGCGGCGTATTTACCGTATTCCGCGGAGCGAAATCGTTTGCTTGTAATCAAGAGACGCGTTATATTCGCTTATTTGATCGCAAATGACTCAACGGTTTCATACGCCATCGGTACGTACCGCCGTTATCTCGATGAAACGAACGAGAGAGAAAGAGAGGGGAAAATGATGTTTTAAGACGTGTAAATTAGAGTTAACTGCAGAAGTATGCGCATCTTCGTCAAAAAAAAAAAAAAAAAAAAAAAGAAAGAAAAAGTAATTTTTCCCTTTGGCTATGAAAGATTCGCCCAAGATGACCCGATTGCTTGATTGCCTCTTGCTTATCGCGAATAAAGCGACGTACACTCGATTAACTTGGATAATTACGACGTATCCCGTGCGTCCAAGTATCGTAAATCGTATATCGTACTCGAATGCACCGATTTACTTTCTCGTTTTTGCCATTTTGCACGTGCGCCCATCCACGGCGCCGCTTGCAGCACGTAGAACTGCATATTTTCTACATACGGAAGAGAGATACATACGAAAAGGTGCACACGCTACTTTCTCGGTCGACCTATATGCGATTTTTTTCCTCAAACCCCATACGATCTTCCGCGTTGGCTGTATAACTCGAATCTGGGTGCCTTTCTATCGCGCATCATCGGGTACACGCTTTTCTGCGCTCCTTTAAAGTAGGGGAAATGAGTAGGAGGAGAGAGAGAGAGAGAGAGAGATAAAGAGCAGAGCAGAGCACAGAGGAGAGAGATTTGGGATTTTTCTACTGTAAGAGAAAGAAGAAAAAAAGTCAAAGTTTGTTTAAGCTTAGCAATTTACGTCCGACATCTTTGACAATCTATAATAGAATGTTATATAATAAATATCTTACAGCTGTTTTTTTTCTGTTTTCTTATTTCTTTTCGATCTACTTGGAATCTAATTTGTAGGATCCAACATATTTGAGAGAGGGAGAAGAAAAGAGTATAGAATTTCCTATTAGATTGCGTTCGTTCAGTATATAATTGAAAAAGGAAATTTCGATTAGCGAATATTGGGACGGATATGGGACGATGAAACTTTATAATACAATTTATTCTAGATTCCGTGAAACGTGAATGAATAACAAGGAGAATATTTCTCTCGACTCTATTAGTTTTCACATCGATATTTCCTCGCAAGACTTCTTTATTTGTCTTCCGAATGATTTCTGATTTCCTTAGCGAAATTCAGCAAGTCGCGAATGACACGCTACTTCAATCTTTACGTTAAACCGTACAGAACGTTGACGTTTCAAAAATCATTGCATCGCGCGTTTCGGTCTATATGTCGCGGAACGAACGCGTGTAAAAAAGGATCACTCAAAAAAATATTTTGCCAATGTATTGTAGATAGATTTCTAGATGTCTCAATTAAAATTTATCGCTACTTTTTGTATCTGTTAGAACATTGTTTGTCACGTATAGAATTTATAGCATTAATATTCCAGCAAATACCTTTAGAAAATTTAGATCCCATTGCCAAATATTAATCACAAATATAATTGTCCTTAAAGATAGACATCACGGAAAATTTTTTTGCCTAAATTACACTAATAGTACAGATATAAATTCTGTCTCTGTCATTTAAATTGATCAAGTGCAAAATACATGCAGTGTCACAGTATTTGCTAATAATTTATCTGTTTCAATTAATTTTGTACACCTAGAAAATTTTTCATCAAGTTGCAAGATCATTTTTTCGAGTGTCGACAGAATTCCGCTTGGTGGAAAACTTCGTAAAATTAGTACGCGCCGATGCGGGATCGGCTAATGTATAATTCAATTGAGACTCGATATCCTGTTCGCGGTTCTCCATAAAGTAATTACAAGCGGGAATCTGTGCCGGGATAGTTGAAAACGGTGGTTTTCGAGGGAAAAGCGAATAATACAAGGTACACGGACTGCAACGGATAGACGGAACAGTCGGGGAGCCGGTCAGTCAGGATTAATGTACTTACCTCGCTGGTGTAATTTGTCGTCAGCTTGATTTGCGGTCTAATCTTGCCGGGCGACTCTCGCGTCTCCTTGGCCGATGTTAGAGGCACGGTGGTCGTGACATCGGCCACGCCGGAGACTGCTGATTTTCTCAACGACAACCCCGTGGCCGCGGTGTGCTGCGTGGGCGAGATTATTCTCGGGGACGTCTCGGTGAAGGCGGGACTCGAGCCTGCGTTCTGCGGGTCACCCGAGATGCCGGCGAGGCTCGCCGTCGACGACGGCGACGAGGCTGCCGTAGTCGTCGTCGTCGACGACGACGACGACGACGACGATGATGATGATGTCGATGTCGTCGCGATCGACGCCGGCGAGATTGCCGGCAGCTTGAGCATCGTCGTGATGGATGCCGGCCGTGTGACGGCCGTCGCCGTTGCCGTTGTCGTGATCGAGGAAGGCGATGATGAACGTAAAGTCGTGCTTTTTACGGTGTACGGCAGCGTCGCGTTACCCGCGATCGGTCTCGAGGCCGCTGTCGTGGCGGTGATCGCCGAGGCGTTCTTGATAGGTGTGATCGGCGTGGTCTTTTTTCCTTTAACCGGATCGTCGGGTCGACCAACCTTCGACGATGATGACGCTGGCACGGCCGACGCTGTCATCAGCAGTGCGAAGAAAACGCAACATTGGATGGTCCGCATTCTTGATATCTTGATTCTCAATATTGATATACGAATAAATCACTTCCGCTGAAGTATTATTATTATTATTTGACGTTTTCCTTCGGCAAGTAATTTCTTTTAGCCTAAGAGCCAACGAGCTTTCCTGATGTCGATCTTCAGAATCTGCGAATAATAGAGAATATTTTATCACGTTAATAGCTTATCGCGTGAGATGCGTGTGGTTATTCATGTGTCGAAGAAATTGCTTTTCCTACACTGTACGGTTGGGAATGAAAAATATTTTAAAGGAATACAGTGTGCGACGCGATATTTTCACTTTTGCGCTTTCTTGTTTGTACATGGGATCTCTTTGTACATTACATTTTTCTTTTTATTTCGCATTTTAAAACTCGTCACTTTCGTTTTTTTCCTGTCGATGTCGTCGAACGAGGGAAAGGATTATAGATCGCGTATCTCTGCGGTTTGCAGAGATTACGTGATGCGATAACATAAAACGTAACACATCTACCATTACGTACTCATTATCTAAAACAATATTTACTTAAATAAGTAAAAGTCTCTCTCTCTCTCTCTCTCTCTCTCTCTAATTAATTAATTACTTTGCACATGTGCAAAATTTATATTTATATTTATATTGTACGAAATGCGGAAAATAGGCGAAACGTTTGTATAATCAAATTATCATAACATCAAAAACATCATATCAAATTCAACTCGAGAAGGATAATAATTTTATCGTAATCAAAATGTTGCAATCTAACGTAATCACGATATGATGTGAATTTAGAGAAATCGTGTTCAGCTTGCGTGGAATGTATGCAATATATTCTGCAATTATCACATCTCTTTTTTCTTCACCTGTACTTGTTTGATGAATTCCAAGCCTGTTAATTTAAATCGAATTTATCTCGCGTGACTTTTATTTTCAGTTTCCAATTAAATAAGCCGATTATTTATCTCGAAACATTCGTGTCGACACATTGGAATTATATATGCGGACAAGGAAATATAGTGGGGGAGAAAGAGAGAAATGCGCGTTTATTTTGCTCGTCTTTCTGAATGCCCGCGCATTGGTCCATGGCGAGCTGACCGCTTCTTATCCACTTGCCGACCTACGTATGTATTTTCCTTTCACGTGCTCGATCTTGTCTTTTGCTGCAACAGTTATCGCACGTTTGCCATACGACACTCCGGTGAAATTGGGTCATTCGGTATAAACCGCGTCGATACGAGCCGTTATCTCGTCGCATTTGCAAGGCCATATCAAACCGCACGCGCGCTCCGAGCATCATATGTTAGACATTACGCATCATTAGAATATTAAATGTTTATGTATCTCGTGCTGAATATATGATACAGTAGTGAAATATCTAACGGGGAAGTGAGAACGCGACAAGGAACGAGATATATATATCGTTTCGACCAAGATAACTATCTGCCTAACGACGTGATAAGCGATACTGATTAAATATAATCGATGAGCCTGAAAAGCGTAACACATTAATAATAAATTCAATGTATTCCTCTATCGAACGTAATATACATAAATCCGAATGAGTTTTTATCACAGAGATAAATAGATTGTGTGTGATTTTCAATGGAGAAAATTATTTATCGCCTGACAGAAATTATTTGAGAATTTTTCCGTTCTGTGCTTTCCGCAACGTTTTCTTCCCAGGGTGAACCGCACAATATTTCTGACAGAGAATGAATTTCCACGTTTAAACCGCAAACGAAGCTCTTAAATGTCCACGACATCGGGTGTGTTTACGCGAACAATATAGTAATTAGATTATTTTCTTAATGGAGGACAGCGGAAGAAACGGTTTAAGAGGAGGCGAACGGTGACGAGTCTCGAAGAATGAACACAAAAAGGAGAGGGTGAATGTCACAGTAGTGCAAGTAGATTCGCGAAAGAGAAAATTATTCGAAAATAAGCAAACTGTTTAAATACATTGTACAATTTTAATATGTGCATATTCGAAAGTTTTTACGTGCTTAAAGGAGAAAATTATTACCATCTAATCCTTATATTATCTTATTAGCGATTTAATACGTGACATTGGATGAGCGGCGAATAATTTCACCTCGGTGCTTAATAAGCACCGAGCAATGAGCATTAATTCTCTCGCGAGAGTAAAGGGAATGTTTATGGACCGATACACGTGCGTTTGTTTCGGCAATTTGTCGGACTAATGAGACTGAAAGGAAAGCCGGCCGAAAGTGCGCGATTAGTGCTGGATATAGAGAGGTCCGAGAGGCTCTCGTGAAATTGTATCTTCGCGAGCAAGTAACGTGTATTTCACGTAATTCAAGAGACGCGGCCGGAAACAAAGGGAAACAGACCCGACGACGACGACGTAACTATCTAACGTATCTTTGATTAAATTGGCTTAACATATATTATGGTCCTTTCCCTTGTTGTGATTCATCATGTAACGTGGTTACATCATTCGCCACAGCAAGCTCGCGAATGATTGTAGCGTAATATCGGAGAAATACGCCGCATGTTCCGCTTTCTTCGAAATAATTCGAAAAACCGGCTTATACTTACAATCAGCTGTGTTGATTCATCCTCGGAAGAGTGTAAAGTTGAAAGAGTAAGAGCCGAGAAACCAGTGTCTGTCGCTGATGTAAAAGTAAAATGAGATTCCTTTCTCGAGAGGCAAATAGTTTGTTTCGCAAATGATTCGGCGATAATAACATATTATGCGCTCGTTCTAAAGGAGCGATATTTGCGATGAGAAGAAGAAGAGCCTCTCCGAGACACTCTGGTATTTGGGATAAGACATTCAATAAAAAATACACCCACCGCTCCGATTCGCATCGGTAGCGCCGCGCCGGTAGTTGCATATGTTCCGTAGATTGTAACGGAAGTATGAAGAGCAAAGGAGGCGATCGGAATGTTGCTTCTTCTGAAGAAATATCTACCTAGTTCGCGCGGCAGAACTGTTCACGTCGAATGAATGTCATTCGCAAATAGAGCAAATCGAAAAGAGACAGGTAAATCTCCCCTATTCTTTTTTAATTCAATTAATTCGTATATCTCGCGATATTGAATTTATCGCATCGAGATGATAGCAAATATAATTAAAAAAATTACATCAAAGATATTTAGCATTGCTAAAGTTGCAACCATTCCTTCACTATTAAAAAATAAAAAACAATAGCTATTATTTTATTATCGAGGCATAATAAATTGTACTAACAAGTATTATATAATAGCAATATAAAATGATAGTTAAAATAGTGATTAATAATAAAGTAAAATAATGTATAATTATATATTTTAATTAATATTCATACTTTTAAATTTTTATAAAAACTACAGAATAATATAAAATAACAAAAGTATTAAAAATTTATACGATGAAAGGTATATGATAAATTACATGCATGTATGTTTTGAAAATCACGAGTGAATTCTCAAACGATACCAAGTACAACAATCGTCGTCTCGTGTGTACACTCATTAATATTTAAAAAAAAATGTAAGTTCGTACCTCGTGCAGCGTGTAAGTAGACTTGACCCTCGACCTTGACTTTCGTCCTCGCTTCGCCTCGGTTGCGACCTCGGTAACGACCTCGACCGCGATCCCTGATAGGAAAGAAGGAAGTTGTACTCCACTCGCTGACAAGCCGGTATACCAGTCGGTTTTACAATCCAGCGTCTGCGGTCGATCTAACACCTGCTGCCTTTCGGTCGTTTCCCTCTCGAGAAATCTGCAGTTTGTTCGCACTACAACGATGCAACGTACGCCCGAGAATATTCTTGGCCCGAACCGACACCCAAGCTCGCGATGACAGTCTATCCAGTCTCGATAGCACCCGATGTTCACCCTCTTCCGCGTTGCGGAATAGCGTCCCTCGTTATTTCGAGGTGAGCTGTGAGCCTGGCTGCTACCGTGAGTTTCTGCGCAGAGACTGCGGTATAGATGAAGATGAAGGAAACTCGTGAGATTGTTTCGGGGTTTGCGCCCGACTGCGGCCTCGCGTAGGACGCTCCGTGCCTATGAGTCCCCGCTAGTCCCACTTACCAACCAACCAGAAACTGCTCGGGTATACTCGGGAATCCTAAGCTGTGCATCTCCACCAATCCACCTTCCACTCCTTCCTTCCTCCGCTTTCCTCACTTCGGGCACGTACAATGTTCGCGCACATCCGAGATTAACTTGTGCTTTTCGTTCCTTCCGCGCAATGAAAGACGAGCGAGCGAATTTCATGGCTGGAGCCAATTGTTTTTAGAATTTAGATTTCGTCAAGAGCCTCCAAGGTAGTTGTGGTCCGCGACAGGATACTACTATTAAAAATATTTATATTTACTATTAAAAAGTTAATATACCTAACAAAACGAAAAAACTCGGTAATTTATTTGCGCCAAGTATTTACACGCATTAATCATTTTTTTTATATTATTATAATATATTTTTTGAGGAGGGGGGGGGAGGTAAAGAGGGATTTATAAAATTCAAAAGTGAGAATTTAAATATTATTAGATCTTGGTAAGTAGCATCCGTGTTCGGCCCTTAGATTTTAAAGTTTTGTGTTTGTAAACATTATAGAGATTTATTTCTCTCAAGTAATTTATTAATATTTTTATTTATTTTAGATTTTTCTATCCGCGCATACCTACATTACGAGTTTATTATTATCAAAAATTGTGTATTTTCCATATCTTTTTCTTTAGACGATCAAAAATATTCAAATTTTTTTATAATATTTTTCTTTTATCTATTTGTTTGTTATTCAAACCATAAGAGTAGTTTAATTGCTCGAATTAAAAACATGATACCGGTTCAGCGTATGCAATAGATATAAAAAGTTCTAACTTTTTATTTTAAATATCTCAGTTTCGATTAATCTTTTTCTAACTTTACAGATGTATAGATAGTACTTTTATTCATATGTAATTAAAGTTTAAAAAAATTCCAAAAAAGAAACTGATTTCACGGACCAACTATCTTAATCAATCGAAAACATCTTACGAACTATTGATTGATTTTAATTAATAAAATTATCAGAGAGAAGTTTGTAAATTTTTTTGTCTTTTTTATTTTTTTTTTCTGCTAATTGGAAATTGATATCTATAAGAATTATTCTTAAATAGCTAACTAATTCCGCCAATTTAATCTTAAATCTAAATTATCACACATACTGAGATTTGTTATATTACATAAACTCTCGCGTCTCTTCATCTTTCCACTAAAGAGAAATTTTTGATGTTTAAAGTTATAAATTGTTTAAAGTTATAATTTTTTGATCTTTTTCTGTTTATGGAGAATTATTGATAAATTGAGATTTTTATACATGTATCTATAGATGAAAATTAACAATTACAAGAGGTACAGTAGAGGAGGAAAGACAAATTTACTTCTGGTTTGATAAATTATGCAAAAAAATTCGCAAATATTAAAATAGATATTACGATATATATTATTTCAATTGACTTACATTCTAAAATAAACAAGAATTATGAATTATTTTAAAATGCTTATTTTAGAAAGAGCATCAAGCAATCTGTCGGCATGTCGAACCATGTTCATTCTTGTAAATCTAATGCTTACAGCAAGAGATAATTCTCTTTATGAATTATACGCGAGAGAGAGCAAGCTTCGCGATTATTACTTCCCGTCTTGCCGATAGGCTCTCGCTTTATCGCTACTTTTTGATCATAGACACGGTCGAGTAACACATTGAGTACACGGCCTTTCTCCAAAGATCGAATGCGTATTCTTCTCGACTTGGTGATGCATCTCGGTGAAAGTCTGCGCGACTATCTATATTAGACACGAGATCGATTTGACGTGGACGCTAATCATTGTCTGCGGTGCAACGTGAGGCAACTATTCGGATATACAGTTCGCATGTTGTTGTTTCCTCGGGAAGCAATGAGAAAGGCAAGAAATGAGATGCTCAGCACGATACCGATGTCGATTCTATATTGAGAACACGGCGTCCAGCTGATCACTGGGAATCGGAAAAACTGATCTGCTCTTTACTGTAAGTTTTTTTTACGCTCGATTGCGGTCTTCGGAAAGAGGAACAAATAATGTAAAGAATTCTAAAAAGTGTATCGACGAACAGTTTCTTCGATCATGCGACGATGCGTTTTTCGTTCGAGGACATAAGGACGTTTTACACCTGAGAAGTTTGACTAATAATGAGAAAAAAAAAATACTTTTAATGTCCATGATGCGAGAGTTGTGAAAACACGCGATGTCCAAATAAGTTTTCACCTCGGGAAAAATTCTCTTCATATTCATAAGAGAATTCGCTTTCTAAAATTGATACAAAGTCTCTTACGCTAATGCTCTGTATACGAGGGCGATTAAGCACACAACTTTTACGGCAATTATCGCGGATGATATATTCGCTGCGTATATTACAAACGATCGGATAGTTATCGAATAACTCATGGAAATTTATGCGAAGATGCGATCAATTATTTTCACGGCAATTAATCACTGAAAAATACAATGGACAATACCCTTTTAACATGTTTTTGATTTTTATCTCTGCTTTGATTTCACGTTAAATTAATTTCTTTAGACTTGACTGCTCTTTTCTTCAAAATTGTAAAGATGAAAAAATAGAGTTCACTCTCGGTACCATAAGAAAATTTTCAGTTCATTCAGTTTTTTATTAAAAATTCGGTTTTTAACATAAAACAAAAATTTCGAAAAAAGACATTATAATAAACAATATTTTTTGGAGATTATATTAACACAACTAGTTCAAAAAATGTAATCTTGACAAAAACTTGTTTGAAATTTCGTAATAAAATTCTGAAAATATTCCTCAATAATTGAACTTTCAGATATAACGAAAAAAATTTATTTATTTATTTATTATGGATGCTGCGACAGATGAATATCGTTCGAAAGGCATATCGCTGATGTCGAGTGATTTTGACCGATCGTCTAAACGTACATATGTATCTTATAAGTACGATTGTGTACGCTGGACAAGAGAAGGCGATTCAATGATTCAAAGCAGTGAAGCGCAGTGCGGCGGTAACGGTGCCGTGCAGATGGTAACGTGCGAGTAGAGCATCCGCGAACAGTCGCGGGTGATGGACCGTAACGTTCTCACAGATAACTCATGGCTTCCGATGACGTTCATTCGCGTTCTGGTTATGTCAAGTTATCCGAGGATAACTTGATGGAGAACGAAAGAGCAGTACCTCTCTCTATATTTTGGGAGGGGAAGCCGGCATTTCTTTAGAAAGCATCCGGTATTTAAATTTGCATATTTATAATGATTATAAAAAAATAATACTCTCAAAGATTCCTTTTTAAAGAAACATATTATTGGCGGTTATTTTTTTATATTGTGCGATATATATTTTGAAAAAAAAAAAGAAATATAATAGTATGACAAAAATTTTGATTTTTTAATTAGCATCACTATTATATTAGATGATGACTCACGCAATTTTACGTAAGAAATTAGGAAAAATTGCAATAATTAAATACAGTGATGTGTGATACCGCGTTTATTATATTTTATATTTATGAAAGTATACAGCAATTGATTGTGTTAAATGAAAACTTAAATAAACCTTTATCAATATAGAACTATCTAAACAACTCTGTAGGAAGTTGAAATATTTTATTGTTCCTGATAAGAAATGTTTTATCAAAATGTACACAATTATTTATCGTTGAAAGCATTGTCACAATCTTCTTTATCGACTTGAGGCGCAGATTGGAAATTCTACATCAAAGATCGATAATCTCTCGCTTCTTTATCATATATATGCAAACTTTGTAAAGATAATAAATTTTATTAGAAAATTATTTATATCGTTAGTCTCCAATTAAATCCGATTCTCATTCGCTCAATAGACAAATATGAATATGAAATAGAAAACTATCTCGGGTGAAAAAAAGTGAAGAAAGTAAAGCACAATATTGTCATATTTTTTATTAAGTTAAAGTAAAATTAACAAATATAATCTGTATTTTCAGACATATAACATCGAGAGAGTCTCATCCGAATCGTCTTACATGCTACCATATACAAATATACTCCTCGAATGACACTTCGAGAATATCAGAGACAGATATATACAAATTACACCGACTACAATGATATTCAATTGCGACGTCTGACGTCTGTAATATTCTGTAAAGAGATATACAAAGTAGATAGCTTTAAAAATGGAAAGACTCATCGTTGTTACAAGAGACATACAATAACATGATCAAGTTATTGGTGGGGATACAAAGCAAGACGGAATTCAAATATTATATATTGTACAAAATTGTATAGGTGGCACGCAAAATTTTCTTATCTCTATATACTTTTGTACATACTTTTTACATTTAACATCATATTTGCCAACGCGCCATTAGAGATGCTACATGGCACGGCATTGTACGGTTAATGAAACATGATCGGTTGACAAATATATCAATTTCCTGTCGCCGAGGCTTTCGTTCGTCGTGTCGATGAACGAATTAAGCGCGCTTTATTCGCGAGGAAGAGATGCCCACTTGAAAAATTATAAACATGCGTTCTAAACTGCCGTCGAAAAAATACTGGATATTACGAAAATTTTCAGATTATTATTGACATTCACTGTAAAATATTGCATAAAAATTCAGACATATATTTTTGTCAGAGACTTTTTTCGAAATGTTCAGAAGAATGTCTGAAAATACAGATATTCTTCTGAAAATTTGACAGTGTGTAAGAAAACTTAAAATACTTTGTCTGCAGTTATTTTTTTACAGTATTCACAACGTTGATATGAGAATTGACTGTTTGATTTTAAGAGAATGCAAATGCAACCGTGATACCATTTTTTTTTTTTTTTTTTTTACGAAAACGTGCAATTCAATGACAATTCTCTAACGTCGCGCGTGGCAAAAATCCCGGATCATCGACATCGCCGATATATTTTTGAGAGGAGGTATATAGAGTCTACGATCTTCTAAATACCGTAGGTCACTTTGTCGTAGCTATGGTCGGGTATGCAGTAACCGCTGTAGGTCTTGATCTCTAAGACACCGGCGTAGGATCTCGCCGGTGAGGATCCAGGATCCGTGTGTCGTCGCGGGCATCGGTGTCCTGAGGGGCATTGGCAAAGTGGCGAGGCATTCACCTCCTCGAGTTGCGAATTGCGTCTCTTACGTACGGTGAACAGACGACAGGGCTCCTTATGCTGGCATCGTAATCTCTAAATCAATAAGGCAAAACATTTTTCTTAAAAGCAAATTAATTTTAATATTAATTAACGTAGATACAGATTTATCGAAAATACATACTTTTTTTTTTTTGACTCTAATAAAATTTTAGATATTGCATTTGTAAAAAAAATGGCTCTTTTTTTCTATTTTTACTGCGACATCTCGCACCGCTAACTTACGCTTTGCGGAGAGCAAGCGAAGGCGTAGATAAAGCCTTGATTTCCATCTGGTGATCTATGAGGTTGTCTACGAACTAGATACGGCACACTACCTGGCCGACATCGACAGTGAACTCGTTGTACAGTCGCGTTTGCTGGACCTCCTCCGGGTGCCAGGGTCCACGTAATGTCTCTGCAGTAAAAAAAAGTCGGGATATTTCCATCATGAATGTGTATAATTTGAAAAAAATGTATTTACTTCTCAAGACAAAAAAAAAAAAAAAAAAAAAACGTTAATATTTACAACGTTCTCAGTTGCATATTTAAGTATGTACAAGTTTTTAAATAGACTTTAGAATCTTGTATGTATGAGCAATTCTAAATCATTGTAACTAAATAAAGAGATAATTTTTTTTTTCTTTTCAAATTGTAAGAAAAATATTGTTTGTTATGTAATAATAAGATTTTTATACGAAAAAAATAAATTGTTTATTAAAAAAGTATAAACTAAAAAAATGTCAAGTAGAATCGAACAACAATTAGGAGTAACGATCGAGGAGAATGCATAACGTGATCTAACTAACTTGAAGTAACGACAGAGAGGAAGTCGTTTCACGGGTTCACAGAGCTTGTAGCGGCGCGTTTTATCGATGATCGTGTGTCCGTCGTCTCCGTGAAGACTGCTGGGGCAGGCACGGCCATTCGGACAACGACATTGTCTCTCGACCCACGGTGCACCATATAAATCCACCTTGCTACATACCTCGCTCCGGTCTGCGCACTCTGGCAACTCCTTCTCGCTATCCTGCGCAAATAAACAGATACTCGCGTCATGAATAAAGCGATTGATGGTGAATGTTTTGTTTTTTTCCAACAATGAAAAGTCCCTCGAATCGGTAGAGGAGATACGATGAATCAGCCGAGAAATCTCTATATCTCCTGGTAATATCTTATCACGATTGATCGCACACGAAATGATAACGGAATTATTTTATTAGTAGAGCGATTAAGATCGCAGTGATTGTACCGTTGCGTAATAATAAAACGTCTGAACGTGTGTCGCGCTATGGGACACGGTTAATGAAATAAACGAGACGATTGCGCACAGACTCGTAACTAAAGTATATCCGCTCTTTCCTGCGCCGGCGATACAAAGTCTGCTGTAACTGGACTATTTAGATGTTGCCAGTCCATTCATTGAGGCAATCGCGTACGTCCTGTCCGGCCTATCGTCATCGACGACATCAACTACCGTAAGGCGAGATATCTGTGCCGAAGTATGTGCGTTAGGTTTTAAATTTTTAGATCCGCCAGATCCGATCTTTGCGATTTTGCATTTGACATTTAAACCGCTGAATAGTTTTGCCACGATTCTAAAGAAACTTATGAGAGAAATTTATAAAGACACTTTGTACGCGATAAGATTGTTAGAGCGATGTTGACGATGATTTTATTTTTATTATTGACTCTGGAGATTGATTTTCTTCTAATTCATCCTTCCCGGATATATTATGGTTTTATAGGGAAAAAAGAAAAAGAAAAAAAAAACAAACGTTCGTCGCGAGAAGTCACGCGTGTTTTCTGTTAACGCGATACACTTATCAAAGTGTACGATAGTGCGTGAGCAGAAGTAGTTAAGCAACGTGCCATTCAGCGAAGAAAAGGTTCGAGGAAATGGCCTTCCGCCGTTTTACCGTCGACTGTGAGCATTCGACTTTTTTCTACGACCATCCTCCGTTCATCTCGTTTGTCTTTTTCTGGCTTCTACTATTGCTACTACTATTACTCTACGATCATCTCCGTCACGATACAACGGATCGCACGAGCAGCTTTTTACGAGGAAAATGTTCCTTGATCTCGTTCTCTTGGATATCCGTTCGGACCAAAGTCTAGCCTACATCTGCGAATACCGTCAAGCGACAAACTATACGCGATGGTTGAATAATTTTCCATTTGCTCAAGAAATGTTCTTTCGCCAGATGTTTTTTTCCGTCGTACAATTTTTTTTTTTTTTTTTTTTTTTTTTTTTTTTTTTACGTTACAATATTTTATTAACAAACTTGTAGAAGAAAACATTTTTTTTATGTGCAAATTTTTTAAAATATGCTTTCCGTATATTTGCATTATTACATATGAATTAATTTTTTTAAATCATCCATTCAATCGATCTATTCAAATTTGCTTATGCGATCTATTGAAATGCAGATAAATTTCGATCGTTGAAAGGATGAAATATATATATATATTTTTTTTTTTTTTTTTTTGAAAGCCTTTTACATAAACCGATCTCCGATTTCAACCGAACTTCCGATCGTTAATCGCATTTCCCGCAAGAGGCATTTTCTACGCATCTCTTTATCCTACTTCCGTCGGTCCTAAGAACGAAAGAAAAGGCGAGCGTAACGAAAGGTGAAGGAAGTTTTTGAAGCTGATATAGCGGAACGGCAGGGATTCACGCATACACAGTGGTGGTAAACTAAAATGGGATAATAGAAGGACCGGAAGGGCGCCGTAAACCATCCGGAAGTTCTCACGCGTCTCTCGCTTCTCGCACGGCCGCAATGAAAATGACACCTGGCACTCGGGATGGACATACCACACGAAGGCAAAGGAGGAGAAAGAGACGGAGGTGGAGGAAGAGAGCAGGAGGAGGTGGCCGCTAAAGGTACCGCGCGAGGACGAGGACGACGAAGAGAAGAAGGGCGCGCGAGACGAGGTGGAAGCTACGGAACAAAAAAGAAAGAGGAAAAGAGAAGCAGGAGACGCACGACGACGAAGGGAATCTGGTCGGATGGATGGATGGATGGATGGATGGATGACGTTAGTAAAAAGATCGCTCGCTCATCGTACCGTACAGCTATACCGGATGTTTCTAAGAGAGCTCGGAAATCTCGTGCCGATTAAAAAGATATATAATGGAACTGGATGCCCGATATAATTCAACGTTCAAGGATTCATTGATCGCTGCAAAATTGCAAATTCATATATCATTCCGCATATTAATAGATAATTATAATACAGAGCCAGGGGTCATACGATCGAAAAGAAGGCAAACATTCCTCGCGTAAAAATAAATCGAAAATGTAAAAAAAAATTGAAATTTGAAAAAATTGAAGAACCTTTTTTTTAAGTTCGAATAATTTCTTCTAAATTACTTTCTTTTCGGTTCATTACATCTCCGACCTTTATCCTGTGTACGATTTACTTATGAATGGAATGGTCCGCGAGAAAAGGCTACTCTCCGGTTAAATCGCGCTTTCTAATTAATCAAGATAAATAAATTAACAAGTAGATGTATAATTAGCGATGGAGAGAGAAGGGAACAGTAAATATACAGAGAGATACAAATAAAGAGGAGAAATATTTTTCAGAATGAATATGCAAAGTGATTCCGACGGGATAACGACAAACCGAGTCGCATGACCTTTGTCCGATATAAAGAGAGTACACAGTTTTTTTCTCCTCTCATGTACACACAAACACACACACACACATATATATATATATATATATATATATATATATATACGCAGAACATACGCGTATATCGTCATCCCCGCCATATCATTCCTGCGCACGTACTCTCGGCCCACGTGCGAACGTACGTATCTACGATATGTCGTACTTGGGTGTTGCGCTTATCCCCGCACGTGTAAACCTACGTACCCCGTACATGCATACGTACACGCATACGTACGGCCGATACGTAGGTGTTTACAGCTACGACAGCAACAGGTTCGAGCATCGAGTGGGCGCCGCTCTTTGCTAACGGCTACGTTTCCCTCTCCCCACGATACTTCCTGCGCGCCTGTAAGCGGACGATTTAGCTTCAAATCCTCGGAATGCTACCCGAGAGAATATATGAACTCGCGCATATGTACGTTGCTACGGACACATATTATTAAAACTTTCTGAAAACGCGAAGGAATGTGCCACGTGTGTCGAAAGGGGAAAAAAAAAATCGAGGCTCGCGAAAGCAAATTCGATCGAATTAAAAAAGAAATAAAATAACGCAAAATACGAAGCGATTGAATAACGCGAAATATACATATATATTTTTGCCGCGATGTTTTTCCGGTAAATGCAATCGCGCGACTCATTAATATTTAATCGTTTTGTAGACGATAATTTATTCGAAGAACTTGACGAATAGTAATGCGATTCTAACGAGTAAAATTGGCTTAAAGATACGTTAACGTATTTAATATATGATCAATCGGAGAATGAAAAGGAAAAACATACAAAGATAATAACGATAAAGGGACATTAAACAAATATAAATGGCGTTATTGTAGACACAAATATCGATCAGATAATCTTTAATTTGATAATACATATTTACAGTCGCCTGACAAATTTAGCTAGAGATAAATCATTAATTACGGATATAATATAGGAAAAGAAGATATTGAGGAATGGAAAAAAAAAAACATAATAAATTATAAAAATAAGTATTAGAATCGATAAGTGGCTTACCCCCACTTGATAGAGCACCCTTGGCTCCTGATGCGTCAATCTGTGCCTTCTATTTCGATTGATCAGGTCTATCTCGAGCGTCGTATCGTCGAATTCTTGCAATTCGGCGAGGTACTTGCTCTCGTCGAAGAGTAAATACTCGTTTAGGTAATCGTCGTGTTCGGCTCTCTCGAGGTACTCGCATTTGCTGCGACGAATGACGCTGACGATCGCCAGCAGGATGTACAGCAGGTGCCGTATCGCTTTGCCAGTCATCTTGTCTCGCGCGAGAGGAGCCAAATTCTTCCCAATAAAAAAAAATCCCAACGGTCGCTTGTTTGTGTATCTTTCTCTCTCTCTGTCTCTCTCCTTCGTTCAAAGGGAATTTATTGTGCTCTACTTGTGATTGGAGAACGAGAAATGTGATAAAAAGAGTGGAAAAGACTCTCGATACGCTTTTATTTGCGCGATTATTTGACGTTCGAAATGAGCGAGGAAAAGAGGAGCGAAAAAATACTCATAGTAAGAATATTCGCAGTAGAATAATCATCAGAAATGGATTTTAGAAAGCTCGTGATAGAGATAACTTGCTATTACTTGAAGTCCATTTTCGCTTCGACTTTGAGACGTGAATTTGATCTCGAAGAGTCTTCCACCGATGACAAATCACGTGAGATGAATCCGCGTCCGAGGGATTTTTTTAATATTCCTTCTCGGAATATTAAAAAAATCTGACAGTATCTTTCGGATAAAATCGCAACGCGCAATTTGAATCTTCTCGAACTTTTGACGCAGGCTTCCTTCTCAAGAGTTTGATTTCTCAGCCTTTACAATTCTTTTACAGTCCCTTTCTTTTCCCCCGAGAGTAACGAACGTCACGTGTCTCTGTTTACCGCGACTTGAAATCTCTCTCTCTTTACCGCCGTTCGATTTCTAGAAACATAAAAGAGCGGTAGCCGATCTGCCGTGGTCCCCGGATCGGGCCGATCGAGCGTATCGCGCACTCTCACTGAATTTGCCCGTTCGTTACTCGAGATTATCCGTCGTAATTGCCGAGCGATCGATCGATCAATCAATCGTCCAGGTGGGACTCCTTTTCATGGGGCTCTTACGTGTCCTCTCGGGAATGAAACGAGTAAAACGATCGCCGAGGTCGAGTGAAACGGAACGTCGGACGAGATCGACCTATGCGCGAAGGTATGCCGTCCGCTCGACTGGACTCTTAAAAGCCAGAAGTAAAGCATGAATGGACCCCCACCTCTTTTCCTTTGCCCTTCTCCCTCTCCTCCCTCCTTCTCTTCTCATTCTTGACTGCTTCTATCCCCTTCCCCCTCCCCATTCTTTCTCTTGCTCTTACGTCATCCCTACTACTACTCTCTAACCGGAGGCCCGCTCTATCTCTCTCCTCCACCAACGTTTTCATCGTCGCCGTTTTCTTGGGACATGTCGTTGCCGCGTTTGTCCTTGTATCGCATCCTCTCTTCTACGGCGCTCCCCGGTCCCCGGGAACGTATCAACGAGCGTTTTACTTTTTCTCCAGAGTCGACCCGTTTGCATTCGCGCGCGAGCTCTGTTTTGCCGCAATTTACTACGCTCCGCGTAGCTTTTTCTGCATCGGCTCCGTGGTCTTTCCTCTTTCCTCTTTCCTCGCAACCTGGCTTTTTCATCAATGATTCCCTCTCTTTTTCTCTTTGCAAATCAAATCTTGTTATTCTCATCTGCTCTTCCGAACGTTTCACATTTCGCATCTCTGTGTATGTTTTCGATACAATTAGCCATTATTTCTAAAAGCAAATTACATCTCGATATATTTTTATTCACGACGGTTTTATTGCTCGAGATCCTTATTCGCAATCCCTTTGTATCGTACATTCTTGAGATGAGTTTAAACGAAAATATCTTGTACAAATGTTGTAAGAGCGATAAAATGGGATAAGTTTGAGGATATTTATCATTATTTGGAGAATGAGAAAAGATATGCGTGGAATGCTCCAAAAAAAAATGCTAAAACAAGATACTCTCGATATTAGAGACACAATTCTATATACGATATCTTCCTGAAAATTTGTTCTGAAAGATCAAAGATAAATTATGACGATTATTCTCGTTGCAGGCAAATTGTACGCTGTATTCGGCAAGAGGCAAGGTCGCATCGTATTTACGGAAAGTGCTTACGGCTTCGGTGGACAATTCAGAGTTTTGGCCACTCTACCGGTTCTGGAGAGTTTCCACCTTGCGAGAGAACTGCGGACGCAAACGTCTGGATTGGCCAGTCCGCAACTAGTTTTTAGTCATTGGGAGGTACATAAAAGCTGTAGGATGTATCTTTTGTATATCTACCGCGCCTCATCTTATTACACAGTAAAATGTTCTTGAAAGAAAAAAGAAAAAAAAAAAAAGAATGAAAGTATACAGAAATTTGAGCAACGTCTTTTTCAAATATTTTGTTATCCTCTTAATCATTATTAAAAAGAGTACAACAAGAATAAAAAGTCGAAATTTTAAGTTTAGAGTATGTATTTTGTAGAACAAATATTACAAATTAATTACAAATTAAAAAAAAAATACCATCATACTATTAGCATTGAATAGTTTCGTATAAATTAAATGTATACATTTATATCAAAATAATGACAAACATTTGCAACGTACTCTTTATATAAATTCCATGGAAATGTCGAAGAAAAAGTTTTTTTTTTACCAATTTTAATTTATATTAACATTAATATTTCTATGACAGGTTATCGAGCAGGATCCTTACTGGGTTCCATCTACGGAAGAAGAATATCTTCATTTCGGCGAAAAAGCGGACAGCGATAATCGAGCTAAATGCTACATGGACGCGGTTCGTCGAAGAAAAGGCTTGCCTGTAGACTCCCAGCTAGTTCCGCACGCCGAGAAACAACGCACTCTTTCGAAGAACAAGTGATGTGAAATTCCTTTGCGCGACTATTTTGTTCGGAAAGCGCATTTACGCCAAGTTTCGTCTTTCCTGCTCGTTGAGACTTTGAGATTCGATTATCTTACGTCCATTAAATTTTCTATCTGCGAAGGTGTAATTAGAGTGTGAAAATACATGAACAAAAAAAAATGTTTGCTTCTCTTATTTCGTTATTGTAAAGATTAAATATTAATTAGTTGAGCAATGTTTAATTTTATTAAACATCATTTATGAGGAAAATTAAATATTGAATTAAATATTTTCTTTATTCGATGAATTAAATTCACATTTTTATTCGTCTTTATTCCTTTGACTAAACGTTATTTTTAAATATGTTGTTACATTATATAACATATTTTGCGTAAAACAGGATATACGTATGAGTGAAAATGTATAATGACACATAACTCACATAACTGTATCTTGTATAACATTACAAATTATTTACAAATTAAAAAAAAATCGTAATATTATTATCATATTATCATAGAACGCTTACATTAATTACATGAAATAAATGTACATATGTATACATTTGTGTCAAAATAATGACAGATATATAGCATAAATTTTCAATGTACTCTTTATATAAAGTCCTTGGTCAATTTACAAATTTTTGTTATTATAATTTTAAAGAACTGTTACTATTATCAATTTTTTATTACAGATGTTAATCTAATCATCGGCAAATACAATCTTTTTTCCTTGAAATTCTTGACTCATGATTTTCTGTTCTTTTCTTTTAGCCAACCAAGAGGGATGCAAATCAGTATCTTCTTTTTTGTTTTTGGCGTCATTTGAATTATTACTCTTTTTTATATTAATTTTAGATGCTCTATTATTTAATCGCTTAACAGAAGATTGTTTACCCTGATATCTTTTATAGAAATTTGTATCATCTTTGTACTTTATGTTTTGCTTTTTAACGCTGTTACTTGACTGAAATGTTTTGACTTGTGCGTTAGGTTTATGAGATTTTATATATGATGTTGAGACACTAAGACTATTTGTCTGAGAATCTTGATTGTTACCCGTAATGAAAAAATCATCCAATATTTTTGCTTGTTCAGTTGTGGTATCAGGAACAGACATCTCCACATTTTGGTTAGATTCTTGCTCCTCTAAGAGTTCGGTAAATCTCTTAACAGTAGCTTCTTTTGTAATATTACATGATTTTATTGTACTTGGTTGTTTATGTATAACTGTGTCCTCCGATGTATCATCTTTTAATTTTGATATTTTTTCTTTTTTCAATGATGCACTATTTTCATTCAATTTCTTACATTCACTCAAATTATTCATTCCTTCGAGTGATTCAGTGTTGCATGTTTCTTCATTTTTAGATTTATGTTCAGAGTGTTCAATGTTTTCATGAGAATTAAATTTGTACTCCTCTGAAATTTCATTCTGAGGCTGAGGATTTGTTTTTAAAGACTTTTTAGTATTTGTGGTAACCTTATTCTTTAACTTGGCTCTTTTTTTCCCTTCTATTAAATATTTTTTACAGTCTGGGAATTTCTCCTTAAATTGCATTAATCTTCTGTACAAAGTTTTATAATGTACAACCCTTGCTATTACATGATCGCTATGACTTAAAGACTCATCTTGTAATATTGTAGTCAAATCTTTTTCATTTAAGATACCAAACTTGGAAATATCATCATCTTTAATTCCTTTTAGTGCGTAAACTTCAGCAATAAGCTTATCAGCTTTCTTTTTATATTTTTCCTGGTGCGTTTCACTTCCATGTCTATTCCGTAAGAGTTTAGCTTGTTTGATAAGCTTATTCACTATACAAACTCGTGCTTGACGAACTGTATTTCGCATCAGAATAATCTGAAAATGAATTACAAGAATGAATTAATCTTTGTAACAATAATTGTAAACAGACTGTAAGCTTTCAAATTATATATATATATATATATATATATATATATATATATATATATATATATATATATATCTTACCTCGTTATTTATTTCAGCCTTTGTCATTTTGAGTTAAGAAAACAAATTTCTCTACAGCAAAAATCAATTAATGGTCATTTAGAAGCAAATATATAAATAAATAGTAATTTTTTCCCCTTCTTCTTACAGATATCTATCTATCTCTTCTCTCTTCAGCATCACACTTTCAATTACAACCTCAAAAAAATATTTCGAATATTGTTTTCAAAGAATCGACAGAAAAAACATGAAAATTTTCGTCGATCTCTGCTGTGAACCTTGAACTAAAGATTCTAATTTTTCATATGGGAGCATTCTATTTGATCAAATTACGATTGACAATTCATAGCCACTCACAGCGATCTGGGCTTGGGGTTTTTTATTGGACCAGCCAATCAGAAGGTTCTTTGTTGAATCGGCCAATTGACGACGTGGACACAATATAATACTGTCTTTATTCTAAAGGTAAGAACCAATCACATTGGATGATTTCCCTGTAACGTAGTGTTATTTTTTTATTGCAAACCAGCTTTTACGTTGCCGTTCTTCATGGACATGAATCGATAGACTGATGTGTAATATCAACCTTTACGGTGGATGACTGTTGATTTACGAAAGACAAGCCGCGAGTATTCTGGAATTGGATTGTGGAATTACTTTGCAACTAATATATACTTATTGCTCATTTTTTATCCTCGCGATTAAGAGGAACTGCTTGTAAAAATGGTAAGTATTTAATTGATTTCCATTTTTAATGGATTTCATATTTATTTAATTATGTTGGAAGGAAAACATATAAGTCATAATTGTAAATCTCAAAATTTCGTACTTTATGTGGTTATGTATGAGTTTATGTCAATAGAAATAGAATAAATACAAAATAATAACGATTATAGACATGTAACTTTTTTTTCTGTAATTTTTATTTTAATAATCAAAAAATGAAAGTATACGTGTACATTTTTATTTCATTGATATTAAAAAGTTGACAAGAGAAGCTAAATCAAGCAATAGATTATACAAATATAAAATATAATAAACATTCTTAAAGTAAAAGAAAGTAAAAATATAGGCTGTGTTTGAAAATTACTGCCAATATGTCATCATCCTTATTTGACATTTGATGAACAACAAAAATGATAATATACCGTAGTAGTCCATGAATTCTGCAACGCAGTTATAATATAATGTTCAATTAGCTTGTGAAATTATACAAATAAAATCTACAAATCTATTGACTGTAAATGTATTTTTTAGTTCCGCAATCAGTATGATAGCGATGTAACAGTATGGAGTCCGCAAGGACGTCTACATCAAGTGGAATATGCCATGGAAGCTGTAAAACTGGGATCAGCCACTGTAGGTCTTAAAAATAAAACACATGCCGTTCTTATTGCATTGAAAAGAGCATCATCAGAACTGTCGGCTCATCAGAAAAAGATCATACCGATAGACAAGCATATGGGGATCAGTATTTCGGGTTTAACTGCTGATGCAAGAATATTGAGGTACTATTTAGTTATTAGTTTGCTTACTCTAGTTCTTATCAATTATTTTTATTATATGTTGTTTGAGGCATATAATAGAAAAAGATTTATTCTTTTGATACTTTTGTGTTTTGTATATATATTTATATTTTTTTTATTTATTTTATTTATTTTACCAATGTACAATAACAAATTGTCATTATTTATAGTCGTTATATGCGAACTGAATGCTTGAACTATAAGTACGCCCATGACGATACATTACCTATAAGCCGTTTGATCACGTCCCTGGGAAATAAAATGCAGACATGCACGCAGAGATACGACAGACGCCCGTACGGTGTCGGTTTACTTGTGGCAGGATACGATGTGAGAATTTATTGAAAATTAGATTAATCGCACAGTTTATTGCATGTCAAATTTTATGCTTCTCTAATGATAATTATCCTTAAAAGGATCAAGGTCCGCATATATATCAGACATGTCCATCAGCGAATTACTTCGATTGTAAAGCAATGGCTATAGGATCTCGTTCTCAAAGTGCGAGAACGTACTTGGAAAAACATCTGAATGAATTTTTATCTTGTGATCTTGATGACTTGGTAAAGCATGGTCTTAGAGCGTTACGTGATACTTTACCTAATGAAGTTGATCTGTCAGTAAAGGTAAATTTCTCGCCTAATCTCTAATGTAATTCTTTTAATATATCACAAAACTTGCAATTATAAATAATCTATGATGAGCAACTTATATCTTGCCAATATTAAATTATTATTTTTTTTAATATGTCAAGTCTTATTTATTATTAATTATGTTTTAGAATGTATCAATTGGGATAGTAGGAAAAGAGTATGATTTCACGATTCTCGACGAACCCTCGACAGCCACTTATTTGTCCCAAATTGAAGGAGATGAGAAACGTGGAAGACCTACAGAGCAAGTTGCTTCGGATGATAAACCTCCGCAAGATCCGCCTGCCGACGAAGGCCCGCAAGATCCTCAAGTAGCCATAGCCATGGATACAGATTAATAAAATAAAAATTAAAATAAAACAATATATGACATTTATTCTATACAATTTATACATAAACATTAAAGTGCATTTTATGCCTAAATATCTGTTTTGTAATCATTAACTTGATAAAATATTTATTATCAATCTGTTTATATAATAACTTTCTTTAGATCTATTCATGACTAAATTAAGAAATGATTTTCACAATGTAGTTGTGAATTTTGTCCTGAATTAACATCCTAACAAATATGCGTAGCGACAAGTCGCTACAGTATCGTATCCGTTTGTATGTATGTACATGCAAGTTGTCTTCAATTCCTAATAACATTCACAGTTAATATGCAGTTAATATTTACAGTATAAATATAATAAATGATTGAAATAATAAATAAATTAATTTAGCGCATATTTACAATTAATTAATGGTAAATATTTAATTTTATAAGTTTGGTACTATATACATGAGTCTATACATACAATCGATCATATCTGAAATTATACAATGATTTATTTATGCGACCAAACTGCCAGTTTGGTCACATAAATAAATCATTGTATAATTTTCATTACTGGTGATATAAATTAATATCAATATATTTGAAATTCTTTAGAAAATTATATGGGAGAAAAAAATTATTTTTTAGATTATATATATATAACAATCCAATGTCCAAAATAATCCAAAACAATCCAGCCATATGCACATATTTAGTAGAATGTTACACAATTGAGTATTATAAAAAAAGATTTTATATATATAAAATTATACTTTTTTTTTACATAACTATCTTGACTATGCAGCATGATCCTCAATCTGATTGCTTTTTCCGTTGTTTCAGTATATTTGTCAAGAAATATTCTCCAGCTTTATATGATGATCGTACTAACGGACCACTAGCGGTATACAAGAAACCTAGTTGATTCCCTGTACTTTCCCATGCTTTAAATTTCTCGGGTGTTACATATTCGATGACTTTTAAATGTCTTTTAGTGGGTTGCATGTATTGTCCTAATGTTAGAGCATCTACACCAGCCTCTCTTAGATCCTGCATAGTTTGTTTGACTTCCTCATCAGTCTCACTGAGGCCCAACATTATTGATGATTTTGTGATTAAGTCTGGATTGAATTTTTTAGCTGCTTTTAATACGGCCAGTGATTGCCTGTATATAGTAAATAATTTTTTTTCTTTTATATAAATTAATGAATGTGTGTAAACACATGTATGAGCCTATACATTATATGTATAACAATATTATGTATACTAAATTATTATATTATATGTAATGCTAAATTGTAGTGAATATACCTATATTGAGCTCGTCTATCTCGAACGAAGGGAGTTAAACGTTCCACAGTTTCGATATTATGAGCAAAAACATCTAGTTTGGAATTTACAATTGTAGCAACACAATTTTCGTCCCCTCTAAAATCTGGCACCAGACACTCGACTAGAATATTGCTTCTGTAAAGAAATGAATAAATCTTTACAATATATCTAAGTACAAGCTACTTTTTATATTTCATATAAACAAATATAAAGAAAGGACTGGTAAATTACCTCTTTTTTATTTCCTTAACAGTAGATGCAATATGACTGGCTCCACCATCTTTTAAATCTGAAATAATTGATATGCATACATGAATGTGACCTATATAATGATAAATTTAAATATACAATTTAAAAAATGGTTTATATAACCAACTAACCATCACGATCCACTGATGTTAGAACCACATAGTCCACACCCCAATCCGCTATTGCATTAGCGGTATTGATCGGTTCATCTGCATCTAATGGTGGTGGTATTCGTGCAGTTTTAACAGAACAGAAACGACAGCCACGAGTGCACGTGTCTCCCATTAACTAAATAATCAACCATTGCTATTTTATTTTTAATGAGATTTCTTCATACAAATTTAAAATTTATTTGATTCTATTTATATTGGAATTAAATTAAATATATATATGTATATCATTATTTTGGAATAATTCAAATTTCCGTGACACTTTTCAACTATAAGTTAAACATTTATCACACAAACCATGATAGTAGCAGTTGCTGTACCATGAGCACCTCCGCCCCAACATTCTCCAATGTTTGGACATCTGGCTTCCTCGCAGACTGTGCTCAACCGTAATTGCCTTAATTGTTCCTTTATCTTGCTGTAATTTTTGCCTATAGGTATTTCTGTTTTTAGCCATGGTGGTAGTCTTAGTCGTCCTGATTCGCCCTTTTTCAATTTTAACTTTCCATCATATTCTTTAACAGTATCTTTTAGGAAGTCCTCGAATTGTGGGCCATCTTCCAGTTTTTTTGAAAATACTTTATTATTTTCAGTCGAGGCTCGCGCACACTGTAACAAGACATTTTCATATATTAGACGCAAGCTCTTACATAATTCTATATTGCGATGAATAATAAAATGTTTAAGAATTGTAGAAATATTAGCTCTTAAAATCTTTCATAAATTTATTTATATTTATAAATAAAATTAAAATGCACCGTCAGATGAAAATGACAGCTGACAGGACACTTTGGATTCGTGATGCTGAATATTCGTAACATTTTCGTCTTTGTCGTAAATTTTAAACTAATTTGTCACAGCTCAAATTTAAATAATTAAAATCATTCGATAATAATACATGTGTTTTGATACAACGGTCACGACCTAATCCATTTAACTTAACCTTGATAACCCTAGAGAAAAGGTTAGATAAGACCTGTTCTTTTTAGCAGAACCAGCTGTACTAATTCTAAGTTTATCCTTTTCCCTCCTCATTGGAAGAAGAAAGATAGACTCTGAACTAGTGCAGACAGTTCAGTTAAAAGAAACAGATCTCCTGCTTTCAGAAGTGCGTTCAAGAATCCACTCGTCGGAATACAATAATATTGAATCGAGCAATTAGGACAAAGCTTTGCTTCTGATTGGTCAATTAAATATGACGACTAGATTTTCGAACGCAACCTTCAATTTAATAAACGATGAATATACAGGTGTATCTAGCTCAGTCGAAAACTCCGTGACCCATCTGTCAGCGGGTGGGGGCAGGTGAGGATGGTGCGTTTTGACTGCTGAAAGTTCGCGTAGAGAGGTGCGACGACGGGATTAAGTCCGTTTCGGCTAATTCGTCGTGTCGCGAGAAGGAGAGCGCGGGGTGCGAACTTCGCACGATCAGCTGGATCTTGCACCGTCGAATTCTCGAAATTATCGCGCGACGACGTTTTTTTTTCGGCGCGGCCGAACACGTGGAATCAGAAAATCGACAGATACCTCTCGTCCGCGTGGAAATGCTCTAGCTTGAAGAAAAGATCCTGCATCCGTCGATGTACGATGGAGTTTATGCTGTTGCTCAAATCCGTGCTAAGTGCTTGTCAGTGTCACGCTCGAGTTATTGTATCATAAAATGGTAAGTACTTTATCACACACGCATACACGCACGCACACATAGACACACACACACACACACATATACATGGAGCTTTGAAAAATGATGCTTGAAAGAGATATACGAATCTATCCGATAACTTTAATCTTACAATTGGTTTTTATACTTGTGTATGCACATTCCTGCAATCATGCACTTTTCTGGAACTGATGTCACGATTAATGTGCATACCATAAAAACATATATATTATTTTATATGCCTTGACATAAAATAGAGATACATCGAGAAATTACGAGCGAATTGTGTTAATGTTTACATTTTCTTATCATAATTATTTTTGCAAGATTTTCTTCAATGAGCATTTTATATTGATATATATCATAATTTCATATATTGTCACATTTCACAAAATTGTTTATTTTTTCATTTTATATATATATATATATATATATATATATATATATATACATTTATTTATATATGTATAAATTTAATAATAAACATTATGTGTGTGTTAAAAATAATAAATAATACATTATTTTTATAGGGTGCAAACATATCACAATTAGAAAGAGATATTGGCTCTGATCAGTTTCCACCCAATGAACATTATTTTGGTTTAGTCAATGTAAGTGTAACATTTTAGCTGATAAAACTATACATATAATTTACAAATTAAAAACATTATAAGTCTGTTTAATTTATATTATAAGCTCTATTTAAAATAATAAAAATATGTTCTTGCAGTTTGGTAACACTTGTTACAGTAACTCAGTGTTGCAAGCTTTATATTTTTGTCGGCCGTTTAGAGAAAAAGTTTTAGAATACAAAGCTAGAAATAAGAGAACTAAAGAGACACTATTAACATGCCTAGCAGACCTGTTTTACAGTATTGCAACACAAAAGAAAAAAGTAGGTTCTATAGCTCCAAAAAAGTTTATTGCCAGATTGAGAAAAGAGAAAGGTCAGTGTACAGCATTATCACAAAAAAGAAAAATTTATGTTTTGTAAATATAAATGTCATAACTCTAATATCTTTTTTCAGAGGAATTTGATAATTACATGCAACAAGATGCACACGAGTTTTTAAACTTTCTCATAAATCATATAAATGAAATTATTCTAGGTAAATATATTTAAAATTTTTGTTTTTAATGGCATTTATAGTGGATCTTACTTACAATTCAAATCATTTTGTGTATTAGCGGAGAGAACTCAGAACAAGCCGGCCGGAGGAAAGTGTGGGGCAGGAGATGCTGTTGGATCGCCACCGGAACCTACATGGGTTCACGAGATATTCCAAGGAATATTGACCTCGGAAACACGCTGCCTTAACTGTGAGACTGTTTCTAGCAAAGACGAGGACTTCTTTGATTTACAAGTTGATGTAGATCAAAATACTTCGATCACGCACTGCCTCCGATGTTTCTCCAATACAGAGACCCTGTGTAGCGACAACAAATTCAAATGTGATCACTGCAGTAGTTATCAGGAAGCTCAGGTATATTAACCATATAGTATTCGATTTATTATCGTTTTTTGGACAAATTATTCATTTGAATAACATGATTGTTTTGATTACAGAAACGAATGAGAGTCAAGAAACTACCTATGATCTTAGCATTGCATCTAAAGAGATTTAAATATGTGGAACAGTATAATCGTCACATAAAAGTATCTCACAGGGTAGTTTTTCCATTGGAACTCAGACTTTTCAATACTGTAAGTTTTCTTTTGCTTTAAAAAATACTTTAAAATCCAAATCTTAGTAATATATATGATTATTGTATACATGTTTAGTAATATATATGATCAGTAAATATGTGTACATATATGTGTGTAACATAATATTCACAAAGCATTATTATTTTTAAGTACAAAAAATTCTTAGATATTCCTCTTAAAAACAATTATATATAATTATTTTTTTAATAATATGTAATTGTAATTATTTTAATTACAGAGTGATGATGCTGTAAATCCAGATCGTTTGTATGATTTGGTGGCAGTTGTGATACATTGTGGAAGTGGGCCTAATCGAGGGCATTACATTTCTATAGTTAAAAGCCATGGATTCTGGTTGCTCTTTGACGATGATATGGTCGATGTAAGTTTAATTTTTATTTAAAAGTCTTATATAATATAGACATAATTGAAATGTTTAGAACAAAAAAACTAGACACCTTTATATTTGCAGAAAATTGATGCATCAACTATAGAAGATTTTTATGGACTTACGTCAGATATCCAAAAGAGCTCTGAAACTGGTTATATTCTGTTCTATCAATCGCGTGATTGTAGTTAAAGTTTAATATAAATAGCAATTATGAATTTAAGCACACTCCTGCTATGTTAATTTTCGTATTTTAACAAAGTGCATGGTGAATCTGAATGTTCTAATGGTATGTTAGCTTATTTATGAGAATGATACATATGTTTGATTATGATTTGGCTCATAGACTATAAATATAGACAGAAACGTAACAAAATTTCATAATTCATCTAAATTTTATACATAGAAAATTTTTGGTTTGTATAAATTGTACCGATTATTTAAGAAAAATTGAAAGCAGTTTATATGTTATACTTTATATATTTATTTATAATGTATGTCCGAAAGCTAGTCCGTCTTTGGAAGAGAATGAATAATTTACATTATAACAATAACTTATGTGTCCAGTGATATAGAGAGAAACGTTGGAAGCACTATCAGATTCTATACAAATGTAAAGAAAATATGACTGAGAATAAAAATATTGTTATGAGAACATGCATTTTATTCATTTGTCGTGTATTATATGTAACGATATGTTAAAAATTGAAATAGGCAAGATTTGTAAACAACATATTAATAGTTCATATGTGATATATATTTTTTTAAAACAGAGCATTAATTATTTAGATTCTTTTTGAGCAATAATATTTTATAATGGTAATAAAAGAATAATACTTTACATTTTTATTTTGAAAATTTTAGTTTATTTAATATTTTAAGCAATAAATTCATATGGAACAGGCGCGAGTAAGATAGGCGCTTCACGTCCCGATACAATATGTGCTTTAGACGGTGCAGCCGGCTGTCGTTTAAGCTGAACACGAATATTTTTCTCCTTCGCTTCCTTCCTGAGTCTCTCATTCTCCTTGACTCGCTTAAGGAAGTCATCCCTGCACTTTGAATGGCTTAAATGCTCAATGCGAACATTAATCCTCTTGGCGATAATACGTCCACGCACCCTTTTGTTTACGATGACTCCTAAGGCGTGCGCTGTCACGTTGAACACGCGACCGGTCTTGCCGTGATAGACTTTATATGGCATACCCTTTTGTACAGCGCCATTTCCCTTAATATCAACAATATCGCCAACTTTGTAAGTTTTCATATATGTCGATAGAGGAATAGTCCCATGTTTGCGGAACTTGCGGGAGAACAAGTCCCTTGTGCCACGTCTGTAACCCTTTGAGTTAGTCATGGCAAGGCGTCAATCTGTAACAAAAAATTGTATAGAACTGTTAAAGATTTACAGTATATTTATATATTAGCCTGAGGAAGTATATCTTATATAGACAGTGAATTATAAATAAGATAAAAAATTTGAAAGATTTTTCATTATAAAAATATGGATCTTCTATTAAGTTTGAAAAATGTAATTAGATAAAATGTTAATTTTTCATTTAATATCAAACAAAAATTAATATATTTATGGTTAGAAACTAAAATTAAAATAGATGATCTTTCTTCTCAAAGGAATTTCTATGTCAAATTTAAACAAATAATCTGCCTATATTTTTATACAGTCTCGCTCTACTTCTATCATGTATCACGAACTTAACCTACAAAAGTTCTAAAACTTCTCGGACGAATCAAGCGAACGTAATATTATATTACAAGTTTGGAATATATAACATTATAGAGCCTTAAAGAAATTTTTCGTCGTTATTCAAAGAATCTCTGCACGCAATATGTAACATATAACGCAAAATATGCACGTGGCGCGTGTGTAAAATCAATCAAATGAAATTTAACATTTTGCATTTTTGAGCTAAATTGATGAAGCTGTCATATATCAGTGAATGAAAATATATACTTATTTTCGACATACAGTGAGAAAAGAACTTTTATTTCGTCCGAATCTTAAAGAATCTCGAAATATTGACAAAAACTTACGTAGAAAATTCACGTTCTGACGTCGCCACGAAAGAAAAGATTTTAGAAATACCAGTGACCAGCGTTCCCAGTTTTCAGTTCTCAGTTTCCGAGAGGGCGCTTATTGCAAATGGCGCCAAAAATTGTCGTATTTGAACAAAAATTGTCATACATTTAGAAATATTAATAAACAATTATTTAAGCATTATTTCTTTTAATAGAAATAATTATTTAATTGAAATAAGATCGTAATCAATATTAATCGTATTCACAAGTCTGTGTTTATCGCTTTTTCTTGCTTCTTCAAAGACTAGACAAGACATGGCCGATATTCATAGTCCAAGTTTATTTAAGATCGCCTAAAGCCTGTATCAGACTGCGCATTGATAATTGAAGATTGAAGATTAAAGATTAGAATTTGACTAATCAGAACAAAGGGAACTAAAATTGCTAAGTCTTAATTGGTCAAATTTCAATCTTTAATCTCAATTTTTAATGCGTAGTCTGATACGGGCTTTAAGGAAAAGAAATTTTTAAGGGAAGAAATTAACCAATCACAGTTGACTTTAAAGAAGACTATCGAATATCATTGGTTAATTTTTTACGGTTTACAACACCTATTGTAGACGGCCCTTTAAGATCTCGTCCAACCAATAATGATGTTATGCGGCCATTTCATTGGTTGAACGGGATCTTAAATATAAGATCGGACTATAAATACCGACCTTTAGTTCGGATAGTACAAGATTAGAAAAAGAGGGAGATGGTAGTTTTTTCTTTCTCGCTCTTTACATTTTCAAACATGAACTAGCCTAGAGACCCTCTAATAAGAGTCTCTAGACTAGCCCTTCTAGCATAGGATAAAGTTCACTGACTGTAGATGCCTTCGTTTATGAAGCAGTCAGCGCAGCTATGTGCACTAGGTTTAGAGGCCATCTTTTTTCCTTTAAGGTCATTCTACATTAATCGCATCTCAGTGTCGCAAACGTCATAAGCGTCGTGCTATCCAATCAGCATCAAGCTAGCTTGACGCTGATTGGATCACATGACGCGATGCTGCGATGCAACTAATGTAAAATGACCTTTACATTAGTAGAAGAAAGACAAACTCTGAACCAGTGCACATATAGTAAGGGCAGTTAGAATTTATTTTCTTCACTTTTTTCACTCAATCAGACAAGGCCGACAAACAGCCCTGGAAAAATGAATAACATTATTGCCGTTTTTTTAATATAATATATCGAAAAATTGAATGAATTCTTGCCTTTTCAAGTTCTGTAAAAAAAAAAAAAAAAAAAAAAAAACACCGGCGGCGTCGATTTTGCGAGTTTAGTATCGCATGTGATGACGCAACATCGTCCGATCTGCAGCGATGCCCGGATTGGCTGCATGATGATCATACGATCGTTTGTAATTTTTTAGCTATTGCGTTTGACATATCGGTGTTGCACTTGCACGAACTAACTCTATCGTTCTCTTGAATTTATCCGATGTGAGACGAAATATTTAAAAATTTGACGACGTAGGGTACAATGGCAGATCCAGGCGGATGGGCGCCGGCTCAAGACAATGATTTCTCCAATTTCCAATCGAATGACAGCTTCAATTTGAATGAAGTCACTGGCATCGATGGTAGGTCTCGTCAACAATGTGCTTTCTTAGTGAACATTATTTATTTAGATCTCAGAGATATAAAAAACTCACGCAAAAAGTTTTGTAACATTTGTTATTTTATCGATAAATATTTTGATCGGCTGTCAACGTGCATTATTTGTACTTTATCTGTCATTGCATTGCACCAGTACAAAAATAACAATGATATAAAACAATTGATTTTTAATTAACAATTATTTGTGTTGTTTTTTCTATGAACTTGTTATACATATTGTACACTATATAAACTTATTTACTTAAGAATAGTATTTTAAAAAAAGCTTTTTACATTTTATATTGTCATGATTGATATATATTTTATATATATTTTTTGCTTTATTTTATATATATATATAAACAGTTAAAATTAAAAAGATTGATAAATATAAGTAATAAAAACAACTTGACATTTAATAATAAATGTTTACAAGTTAATATTTAATATTTTATCATATTGTCTAGTTATGAAGATTATCTATTTTATATTGCAGACCTTTTAACAAATTGTGAGAGTGAGTTATTGAAAAATGAGCTCTTCAGCGATGAGGCTTTACTTTCTGAACTGGAAGATCCTATAACAGAAGCCAATACATTTGATTTCTTAAATATCAACAATGATGAGTTCAAGGATTTTAAAGAATTCAAAGATCCAGCTATCCTTGAATCACCAAGTAGAAATGTTATAGTAACACAACAAGCAGTGACAGATAGTAATCAACCTGTTGCTTATATGCAGCAAGATATTACATCAGTACCACAAAATAGACCACAGAGAATATCAGTGGCTTCAACACCTACAGTGTTTAGCTCGCAATATACGATACCACAAAATGTGAACTTTAATGTTCAATCACCAAATGTTGTAACTTTGGCTCCAGTTGCCCAACAACGGCAGCTACTTTTACCAGCTAAATTGATAAAATCAGAATCTCTTGTGTATTCTAAAGGTGCACAGACCATTACATCGACTCCTGTTCCACATCAGATACATACTCTTGTAAATACTGCAAATGGAGCATTATTAACTACTGGTAACTAAAAGTAGATAAGCTTATTTCCAAAATATTTATAATCTTGTCTAAATTATTATTATACAAAGGTATGAAAAATATATGTAGTTATACAATTTCATAGAATGCATTAATATATTTAATTGTGCTTAATTCCAGGAATTCCTGTAGTGCTGGACACTGACAAGGTACAAATTAATCGTCTAAACACAGGTACACACGTGGGTGTACCGAGAGTGAGAGAAGTGAAACGTAGCGCTCACAATGCTATCGAGCGACGTTACAGGACGTCGATCAATGATAAGATAATTGAATTGAAGAACATTATAGTTGGCGTTGACGCCAAGTTAAATAAGTCGGCGATTTTACGGAAAACTATCGACTACATAAGGAAAGGATAATTAATTTTATCTCACGTATATCGATGATGAACTTGTAAATTATTTTTTCTTTATAATTATAGATATTTGCAAAACACAAACGCAAAGTTAAAAGCAGAGAATATGTCACTGAAAATGACTACTCAACGACAAAATCTTCGCGATCTGTTAGTGTGCGGGGAACTTACGCCTCCGCGTTCAGATTCGAGCGAGCCATCCCTGTCGCCTGCACCCGCTCCAATGTCACCACCTTCTCCGTCGTCGATAAAGGATGATTCGGATGTTCTACAGAATCTTCATTCCGTATCAACTTCTGGAGGCATGAGAGATCATACTCGATTGACATTGTGCGGATTTATGTTGCTTTTCTTAGCATTCAATCCTCTTGGTATTCTCATGAACAATGTTGGAAAATTCAATTATGATTATTTAAACACGAGATTGGACGGACGAACGATACTTAATTATCAAGGTACAGTAACGATTATTATTATTATTAATATTATTATTATTATTATTTTATTTTATTTTATTTTAATGAATTCACTATCACTGATATTTCTTCCATTTTAATAACCAGATCAATCAGAAGGAGATAAACAGCTGTGGAGCAATGTTATTCTCTGGTTCATCAATCTGATACTTTTGGCGGGTGGTCTCTGTAGACTGCTACTATATGGTGATCCCGTTTTTCCTACCGACAGTAAGATCTTTCTTGAACTACGTCGTTGGAGACGTCAGGCTGAATTTAATATATCCAAACATGAGTACAATCAGGCATATCGAGATTTACATCAATGGTTGCAATACTTTGGTCGGTCTTTTCCATTATCGCGCACAGAGATCTATCTCGCGACGACGTGGCAAATAATCAGGCAAATTCTTCATAAATTATGGCTGGGAAGATGGGTCACGCTGATTGGCAAGTGGTTCTCGGAGAAATCGGAACGACAGCAGGCAGAAATGTCTGTGGAGATAGCGGTTGTATACCAACACATGCTCTGCCTTCGTATGTCCGAGGGTACGAAAGATTCGACACTGTATCTCGCTTTATGCGCCGTCAATTATGCTGAAGTCGCTGGCGACAGTATGCCAAAGCCGCTCCTGGCAGAAATATACGTAAACGCCGCATTGTGTTTAAAAGAATCCTTCTTCCCGTATATACACAAATATTATCTAGGCAAGGCACGTACCTTGCTATCTTCATGTGCCGTTCCTCCGAAATTAAAGTGGATCATGACTGATGAAGGTGCGAAATTCTTGGCGTCCCAGAAGTGGCGATATAAAAAACAGTTTGACAGCGAGTTCACATCGCAAAGCAGCCGAGCGGACCCGCTATCGTACGCAGCCCGCGCCTATAGAAATCATCTGATCGAGCAGTGCTTGCGTTTACTGACCGGTACGGTCGGAGAATGTCACGCGTCCACTATACTTGAATTGGGACGAATCATCATGGCTTCTGCAGAAGTGGATGCCTGTTTCCCATCTATTGACAAAATCAGTGTAGCAAGTACGAGAAAGAATACTATTTAAAAAAAACAATTCTTATATATAAATGATATATATTTTTGTTATATCTGTATTTATATGTAAAGTTGATATTTTTTAAATTAAAAATTTGATAAGAGATAAAGACAATTATACTAAATTTTTTTAAACAATATATATCTCATTCTCTCTTTTTATTATTTTTGCAGCGTGCGAAGACGAGATTGGATTATGGTGGGGAGCAGTAATTTGCGCTACCGCGAGTTGGAGATTAGGAGAGGAAGATTCGAAGGCGTGGAATATCGTGGAGAGTAAATTTCCTTATGACAGGAATTTCCAAATTAGCGATAATAGCAGCAGTAGCCCGTTATCACATGCTGTACTCAATGTTCTGCAGGCAGCGAAACATTCTACAAAATTGGTTTCCACGCGTTTCATTGATCAGGCAGGACTACTGCTCGAACAGTCTATGGTGTATTATCATTGTAAGGAGCAATCGTCACAGCAAGTCTTGGTAAGTTATCAAATTAATTCTGAGAGATTTTAATTATGAATAAATGCTTCATCAATAGTATTAAACGTGTGATATTAGTCTATATCAAACTGACAGCATTAAATAGCAGAATTATTAGCAAAGCTTTGCATATATCTTATGCTTTTTATAAGAGAATTTATAAATAAAAGATTACATATTTTTGTTTAAAAAAGATCAATATATATTTTGTGCAGAAACGCTTACGAATAATTCCAGAATTTCATCATTGATGATTGAATATTAGATATATTTAAAATAGTTATATTTTGTTTAAAGGTACTACTTTTTCAAATGTAACCTGTGCTATCGTTTACCTGTTACAAGTGTGCATTGTAGTTGCATTGCATGAAATATAACTATGCAATACTCCTGCAGTGCAACTCCTGTGGTAGGTTGCAGCACCATATACAATAGTTTTATACAATATTTTTTACCTGTGATTTATATGTGTGTGTGTATGTGTGAATGTAATGTGAATGTGCTCTTATAATAGGTTTCTGTCTCATACTAATCTCTATTATGCTTTTTCTTTTTCAGCTTACTCAATTATGGATCTGCGACTGGCTTCTCGAAATACGTACAACACTGTGGCAAGACTTGAGTCAAGATGCAGAGTTGGAAAAATCTATCGCGAGTATGTCTCTTGCAGGATTCCAACGTGACTTGGCATGCCTGAGACAATTGTGTCAACATATTCCAGTAAGTGTAAATTCATCATCTATATTCGTTTTCAATCAATGAAATGTACACAATGACATAATAGAATAAAATTTATCATACACACAAGTATACAATTATCTAAAGTATATATCGAATATATTATCTATTTTTCAGTCTGTATTGGCACGAGTATTTCTGTATGAAGCTACAGCACGCATTATGGCTGGAGCGACGCCGGTTAAGACTCAAATTTTGCTGGATCGAAGTCTGCATCATAGAAACTCGCGTTCCTCGATCATATGCGGCAAGGATCGATCGCAGGAACAGAACAACGGCGAGCGGGAGCACGCGGTTGCGTTATGTCTGGCATGCAGACATTTGCCAACGCTACTGTTAGCTACGCCAGGAGAACGCGCTGGTATGCTCGCGGAGGCCGCCAAAACACTTGAACGAATAGGAGACAGGAAACGTCTTCAGGAATGTTATAAATTGATGCGACAGTTAAGTTCTACTATTACTGTTAATTAGTACATCAGTGTTTTACAAAACGCATATATTGCATATGATTAAATATTACATGTCATTTATATTATTTGTATAAATATTTTAATTTATTTACATATATAATATACAAATATAATATTATTATTGTCCTTTTTGTTTTATATAATTTTCTTATAATAAAGAAAATGACTATGAGAAGCCTTACCATCCATATATAATAGTGTATATATATTTATATAATTTAGCATTCTCTTTTCACTAATATATCGTTTTAATATCAGTATATTTTTTTTCTTTTTTATGGCTCCTATTGACAAATTCTGACGTACCGATAGGAATAGTGTCCAGTTGGTTCATAACTGTTTTATCATCGAAAGTGGATTTGACCACGTAGTTCCAGGCGGCCGTGAAATGGATGTACGTATCGCTAGTGTCTAATCTAGAAAAAGCGTTTTATGGAAAACGCATGGTCCCTCTAAGCTCTAAGGCTTCTAGTTCTCTCTGACATTTATACTGTATACTGTGGTAACTGGCTACTCAGCTCGCAAATGGTCTAACCTGATAAACTTTTTTTCCTTGACTTTGGGTGTTCGTGTATCTCCTTGTGTTTTGATTTTTTCATGATTTAATAAATACTTTACAATCGCAAAAATAAATTATATAGATGTTTAAGAAGGTCATGCAGTTCTATATAATAGGTGGAACTAAATAAAGTTTAATAGTGGGTAAGCAGTGTATTTAAATATTTTTAATATATTTCGTAATTGTTGATATGGTGAGCAATGTAAAAGTCGTTCTTTTTAAAATCGATTGTGTAAGTGTAATGTGATCACGGTTATGTTTTTAGACCACAATTACAATGCTGATTTTATAATGTTTATTATGTTTATAATAACACATAGTCAATGTGAATATATATACGAACATATAGTATATATATATATATATATATATATATATATATATATATATATATATATATATATATATATATATATATATATATATATGAACATATAATTAAATTAATTAATTATATAAAATACAATCATTTTTAAATAAAATAAAATTATTGCAAGTGATATTTTAAGCTTTATAACTATCGATGGGTTATATATATATATATATATATATATAACGCATCAATAATTACAAAATTTTATTATCACTTGCAATAATTTTATTTGATCTAAAAATGGTCGTATTTTATATAATTAATTAATTTCAGTAAATGTTTAAAATGTTTCTTAGCAAATTCTAAACATTTATTCATGCAATAACAAAATCAATTCTGTTTAGTCTTCAAGTCTTTGTAACTGTCATTGTATGTATTAAATGTTTTCTAATTTAAAAGGACCTAAAATCCTAATTAATAAAATCTTTAAGAATGTATAAGAATTTAATTAGTCCTTTATTTCAAATTTTATTTATTATATATTATAAAAATGTTCTTTATTCAAGAATTTCATATTGATTTAAAAGTTTATATTGATCTTTTAAATAATTTTCTAAAAATTGTGTGCAACAAAGTTAATAAAAAAAACATCCTATATATTAAAATATTCATTTTGTATAGCATATATATGTGATCAACAGTATTGCATATTATATATCATACATGTTTAAAGCCTATATATTGATATAAGAGATTTTCCATATGTATTCAGTAAACATAATTTTCAAGTGTGTTTGTCAAGTTGTCTGCTGAGCTGAAGATCAAGTATAAGGTTTCAATTAGTACTATCGCAGAACTCCAGCTAGTAACAGGTTCAATCTCTCAATGTTGTTCTTGTCTAGATCTGGAGTTCCAATAATGCGATAGAACTCTCAGCCATCCAGAGAATCTAATGATAAAGTAACAATTTACTTGTACAATGTACTCTCACGGATACGTAATAGGCCCCAGACTGCTAACATTAATGCAAATGTCCAATTTTCATTGCCATTTGTATGGTTTTAAATTGATTGGACTTTGGCGTCATTGGTGGAAGTGGTGTGGCCATACAACGTGCTTAATACGTATTAATCTAATGGATTTAAGTTTACTGGATATTATTTGTTATTATTAGCTATATTTACTATTAATTTAGATAAATTGTATAATTACAATTTTATATATATATGTGTGTGTGTGTGTGTGTGTGTGTGTGTGTGTGTGTGTGTGTGTGTGTGTGTGTGCGTGCGTGCGTGCGTGCGTGTGTGTGTGTGTGTGTGTGTGTGTGTGTGTGTGTGTGTGTGTGTGTGTGTGTTGTGTGTGTGTATGTAATTGTGAAAAAGTCAATACTATTATAAACAGAACTCAGATATTTAGGTTCTATAAATCAGATGTTTTGTCTGGCAGATAAATAATAGAAAATAAATGGTTGGGTTGTGGGATAGGACTGTTCTACTGTTATTTGTGTAGTCATTAGTTATCATCTAAACATCTGAGTTTTTCATTTGCATTTTATAGTATTTTAACAGACATTGCACCATATACATATGCAATGGAAGAGACTACTATAGAAGAGACAAGCATGGAAGTTACAACATCAAAAGATAATGAAAATAATCAAAATCAAAATACATTGGATTATGAAACAATTTCTTGCCCACAACGTGAGAATCAAGATTGGGAAATGTATACAAAGTCAACAGAATTAGATCACAATATTATGTCTTTTGATATGCCAGATGATAATCATTGTAGCGATACAATGGATGGAGAAAACGTAACTGATAAAGACATTTTATACGATGGTTCATATCAGGGAACTCCAGAACATAACATAGATATGAATACTACTTCCGATGATTTACGGCAATTTGATGTGCTGGACGATCTAGATCGTCATCCAGAACAAAATGACGGTTCTGATGGTGACTCAGATACAGATGAAAGTATGGATTCTGATGTGCCGGATGAAGAAATTGAAGCAATGCTAGAAGAAGGTATTTTAATAAATCGTTTGTATAAATTTGATAAATGAAATAATTAACTTTACATTTTTGAGATCAGATTATTCTTTATAGCAAAGAGAGTAAGATTATTCTTTTCTTCATATATACAAAGTTGTCAAGTTCTTATTTTCTTATTTTAAATATTATGTATTAGGTCTACCCGAGGAATTTAAAGGAAAAAGAAAAGACAAGAAAGATAGTTTACCTTATGAAGAAAAGGAAAAACTTGTTTTGGATGGTATGTAAATACATATATACAGTGTATCATATTACATGGAGTTTCTTAAACTTTTATACAATTATCTCATATTCGTGTTATTTTTCTTTTTTTTTTTCTTTTAGAAATTGGGCATAATCATTTTGACGTTCTTCCCGAGGGTTGGGTACAAGTGACGCACAATAGTGGAATGCCGTTATATCTTCATAAGCAAAGCAGAGTTTGTACTCTATCAAAACCGTATTTTCTCGGTCCGGGAAGCGTCAGGAAGCACGAAGTTCCTGTAAGTGCCATACCTTGTCTTCAATACAAAAGAGCATTAATAGAAGAAGAAGAGGAGCAAAAGAAGGAGATGGAACGCGTGCCAAACGCCGAAGCTTGCAGTCTTCCCAGCGCAAAAATTGAAACCATACAAGAGAATCGCGCGGCTCATTCGTTAGATAGCGAGCAATTGAGGAATTATTGCCAGTCTTTGTTTCGTTTTAAATCTATTAAAGTAATGAGGTTTCAGTAAGTATCGAATGAGATGGCTATATTATTAGAAAATTTGCTTTATTGACCAATTCTATTATTTTAGATCTTGGTCAGCGCGTCGAAAATTTACAAAGAATAAAAAGCATCGTAAGCAGCTTGAGCGTCCAACTTTACCAGATGGTACAAAATTAATAACTTTCCCTGTGAGTAGTTCTAGTGCAGCTGGCAGTGGGAATACTGCTGGAGATGATAATGGACAGAGACCTGCAAAACATTGGATAATGAATCCATCTGGCAAAAGTTATGTCTGTATTCTTCACGAATACGTGCAACACGCACTAAAGAAACAACCAACATATAAATTTAAAGAATTAGGTATAATTACTTTATAATGCACAAAATTATTATTTTTGTGAAGTTTATTCGTAAAATTTATTATTAAGATGGAACTGATACATTTTTATTGCAGAAAACGCTGCGACACCGTACTCCGCGGTAGTTTATATCAATGATATGGAATACGGAAGCGGATTAGGTAGCAGTAAAAAACAAGCAAAGGCCAATGCAGCTCGGAGGACGCTTGAAATCTTAATTCCTAAAATGAAGGATAAAATTTCCGGTGATAACAATGGAGATAATGGATCAGATAATGCTAGTCGTACGATAAAAGCGTCTAAAGGAAATTCCGATGCGGATCTCTCGTTCTTCGACGAAATATCTATCACAGATCCGCGTGTCGCGGAATTCTGTGCGAAAACCACAGAACCCTCACCGCACACTATCTTAATAACTTGCCTTCAAAGAAACTACGGTTTAGGAGATATGCATATTAATTATTCAGTAAATACATTGAAACATCAACGAAATGAATTTACAATGACTGTTGGAAAACACGAAGCTACTGTCGTAAGTCTTTATTTTTACATAAATATAATTACTAATGTTAAATAGTAAGAATTGTACATGTTACAGTATTATATATAAAACCATTGTATGTATTATAATATGGTAATAATATTTGTTTATATTTTGTAGGTTTGTCGTAATAAGAAAGATGGTAAACAGCGAGCGGCACAAGCAATATTACAGCTTATACATCCGCATATTCACTCTTGGGGTTCCTTGTTGCGTCTTTATGGATCGCGAAGTGTAAAGTCTTTCAAGGAAAAGAAACAATTGGAACAAGAAATAACTCTTTTACAAGGCAAAGCCGCCGTTAATCAACCGAATCATGCTATTTTAGATAAACTTAGACAAGAAATGAGAAAGTTAGCTGAACAACGCGAAGCGATACAACCTATTGGTAAGTTTGTACCACCAGATTTACCAACAGGATCCGCGGCTAATTTGAATAATGTAGATTTATAAAGAATAAGTCCTATAGAGATTTGTGTAGAACAGAGAATATTAATAAGAAAAAAATATACTATATATGAAAAAGATGTAAGATATGTGTATAATATTTTTTAGAAATAATTATACATATGTGTATGTTCGCCTACAATCATATACCATTATAATTTTTGTATGAATATACAGTATATTCATAAATAATATATTATATATTATTTTACAATAATTTTATATATTTTTCAAGTAATTTTTTAAGTTGTCGAAAAATTAAATGTGTGTTTATATGTATCAAAATTGACATATCAATGTTAAACATCAGTTTAACATCATATGTAGTTCATATTACGTAACTATGATGTTCATTTTTTATTAGAAATGTATAAATAGTTGCAGAAACGTCTTTATCTGAAAATGTATTTATCAGAGTAAACGTGTGTTAAGACATTTATATATAATGCTTAGTATGCTGCATAGAATGTTGATAATAAATTTGTTTTGGAGATTAGATAGAGAGATTCGAATAATTTCGATTTTCATTCATGCTCATTTAGAAAACAACATATAGGACAAAGCACACTATTTAGAAGAGATCGAGTTTAGATTTAGAGAAAATAGATTTTATAAAAACACACATACAATATCTCATCTTAATTTAACTACAAGTGTGAATAATTCAATTAATTTGTTTAATTCACTGTTGTAATTATATTCATGTATAATGCAACTTATACATGACTATAATGACTTATAACTGTTTATGTGAGCACCAATTTTTTGATCATAGAAATTTCATTGTAAGTACTAAATCATTTTCAAATATCAAAATATGACATTTAAAATAATATAGTACTTGAAAGAAATCGTTTGGTAATTTGTTCCTGTTTGTTATAACATAAAGTTCATATATGTATAAATTTAAATATATTAATTATATATTGTAATGCAAAATTATTGCTTTCATGTAATGTAAATGTAGATACAAACTTAATAAAATCATTATAAATTTGTATTTTAATGTTAATGATCCGAGTTACACATGAGAAGATTAAAGTATATAGCACATTTAAGTCAACTTTAATCTCAAACTATATAAGGATATAATTCTATATGAGCAGATAATTATAATTATTAGATTGTAATAAATACTTTTCCAGAAAGATACTATTTATTTTTTTTTACAATTTACTAGATTTTTAATACCTACTTACAATATATCATGGACAACATTGTAACTTGTCACATTTATATTATTGTTTTATATTTGTGATCTTATATGTCTAAGAATTTCAAATGATTTATTATACTATATTGAGTATGGGGAAAAGAAATAAATCTATCTGTTATGTCATATTTGTTGTACAAAGATATTTAACAATTTTAAATTATTGCATTGGTCAATAAAAATTTGTTTAGTCATTGAAGCAACAAATATGTTTATACAAATATTTTAATCTTATTTAATCTCTCTTAAAAACTGATGTTTTTATTCTAGACAAAGTTTAATTTGTTGCTACCTTGGCTATTTCACTAGTATAAAAATTTTAAAAATGTTTACATATACATATATATAAACGAATCTTTCCACTGTGTGTGCAGCATTAAAATAAATTAAATAGATTCGATCTACATTTAAAAGATATACTCACAAAACACTTTCAAAAGTATACTGTCCGATATAAAGTGGATAAAATACTGATATGCATATACATGTGATTCCATTACATTATAAAATATTTTCAACAGAATATTTTCAACTAGAGTAGCTATCTATCTCTTCCAAGTATATCAAATTTTATTTTAATACTGTCGGTTTTATAAAATGTATCATGGATGTTTCATTTATCATAGCTATGAATCACATTCATTTTATTTGTTATAATTTATATTATATAATTCATTCTACATGTTCTCAGATCTTGTTTAATTTTTTTTTTAAAAACGTCACTCTAAATTATTCAAATTGATAAGTTGAGATAGACGTTACAAGTCCAAGTAACATACCAATTATATTTTGCATTTAAGAACAGCTAATTAATATAATACGAATTACGAGACAAGTCTCCTATAATTGTCTAAGATTACCAAATCTGTATAACTTTCATCTTGTTATATATCATTGCAGATTTCTTTTGATTACTTATTAACTTTACATTATAGATAATACATCTTTATTTTACTATTTTTTAGTTACTTGAATATTGTGATGTTTGCTATGTATATATAAAAATGTGTTAATATTTTAATTATATCGTCATCATATACTCGAGAAAAATAACACTAATATTTCTATATGAACATATCACATATTGAAATTATTATACAGTTAAATCAATTTGTTTTATGAGTATATTTACAATTGTAATATGGAAAGGAAAATGTACTCACATTTATTTTTATTTTAATAATAAATGGCACAAATTCTGAAATATATTAGATTCCATATTGTTTGTTTGCAAAATTGTGAAGGAAATAGAAAAATTGAATACAGATATGTTGTTGCTTACAGCTATAAGTAGTATATAAAATGTAAAGATAAATGCAACAATACAAGTTCAACATTATCAGCTTTATATAAATGTATTTTTATATATTAAAAGTAAGAAATAATATATTAAAAAACTAATAAATAAGATAAAAAAAGTATATATAAACTGTGATCAACATAGAATTTACTGAGAGAGAAATTATTAAAAGAATATAATTTTTTAAGATAATTGTTACTTTGATTGTAAAGTTTACAAATTAAAATCGCATGTTAATAGAATAAAGTAAATTACTAAAGATACTAAAAGATAGAATATAAATCTTTAAAAGTAGTAAAAAGTAATCGCGCGAATGCTTTGGTATCACACAATACACATTTAAACCTACACGCACTTAGTACTTTTAATTAAGAGATTGAGAATGTTTTTTTCTATTTGTGCTACTATCCTCTTTACAAGCATCACAAATTTATCCTATGCATAAATAAAAATTGAATCTCTAGAATTTCACATGCTTAAGAATGTATAATAAAAAATAAATAAAAATTATACGAACAAAGTTATGTGACATACTAAGGTCGTGTAGCTAAATATGCACAGTCCTTTTATGCAACTATACAAATATATACATACGAATTTTTTTTTTTCGTTCTAAGTTTATACTTAAATTTTCAATTTGCTCATTTCATGCATATCTATCTCTATCCACTATGAATCAGGTCTTAATAATGTCAACTATATTTGTTATAAAGATCCATATCTATGTTAAAATTGTATGCATACCGAGCAGTTAGAATGTGTAAGTAAAATGAAAATGTATATGAAAAGTATATATATATATAAGCAACGTCGTCCTTGGTTATTCGATCCAGTTACTTAAAATTATCCAACGTATTTTTAAGAAAACATTATATAGACGTATCACAGGTACTGCTACCAGATAGGGCCATCTTTGAAAGACTAGAAAGACTTCGTCTGGGACTGCTACCTCCGAGAAAGCTGCTGCTTGATTCTGAGAATATCTTTCGGAAACTGTAAAATTAACACGTGTCATATAAAAATAACAAGAAACGCATGTAATGAAACATTAAATATATATATATACATACAATTTACGAATGCCGGATTCGGAGGACTTCTTCCAGGGTGCATCATCTGGTTCATAAGGAAGCGGTCCTTGCACAGGTGCATCTTTATCATCCTCTGGACTGTGAAATAACGTACAAAAAATGGTATAAATTTACTTTATATAAAGAAACATTGTGGTATATCTATATTTACTTATACAAAATATTATATTATTTGAAGAAAATATGTATAATTTATATTTTTTGCACAAATTTTAATTATGTAATTTTGTTATGTAATTTATATATTAAGTTTATGTAATATATTTTATAAAATTTATAAAATTTCTAACGTTTAATGACGTACATTTCAGGTTTTGGTCGGTATAATTCCAGTTCGTCCTCGAGATCTGAAACTCTTGCTTTCAATTCATTTCGTTCGTGTAAAATCTCTTTAAGCTCAGCAGTTGTAAATCTGGGTCTATCAGGATCGTCCAAGTCGTAAATTGCCTTATTCGTTAAATCGGGACAGCCTTGTAATTTACTTAAATCTTCGTTTTCTTTCTTAGCCATGCCAAGTCGACCCCGGAGATTTATAAGTTCCCGGTTCTGATCCTGCAGTTGAGCTAAAAAGTCGGCTCTCTCCTCCACTAAACCTCGGGCTTGCATTTGCGCTTGTCGTTGTTTACGTTTCAATTCCCGTCCAACTACAGTAAGCTTCTCTACCTGTGCAGTCAACTATACAATACGATAAAATTAAATGTCTATTCTCTTAGTGGCGTTTAAAAATATATTGTAATATTAATATATGCACAAACATAAATGCAAACTAAGAAAAATGTAACTATCATGTAATTAGTATTAATTCTCAAGTACAGGTGTGCTATTTCTTAGATTAGGTCTTGTACATTTAAATTTTTGTGAGCGATGATTCCAATCGATTTGCTTTTATTCTACTATTATTTATATTTGTTATATTGACAATTCTTATCAGTCAGTGGCCAACTATCCTGTAGATAGCATGTATTGAATTTCATGCATCAAGTCTATATTTGACAGTTAAAATGAAAAGTTTAAAAACGGAAAACTTTTTCTGTTTGTGTATACATAATTGAGTTGTATATAGATATAAGTACCAATTTACATTTTCAATTTCTGCAGTTTTTTGCGATAATTCTCGATCTCTAGCACGGATCTGATCTCTCTGCTTATCTATCATGGATCTTAAATGCTGCAGAACTGCTATATCAACTTCTTGACTAGCTGTGATAGCTAAAAATTAATGCAGGTAGTCATTTCATCCATTCATTAATATTTAACAAAACGTTTTAATACTCATTGGATTAGTAAAGAGTGAAATGGTGTTAGTACTTGTTTGTTTACTGCTGTACTGACTATCGCTCTGTGACTCTTGCAGGGCTTCTGCTAATCGTCTATTTTCTTCCTGTAATCTAGTAACCATGGCTACTAGATCACGAGACTCTTGTCTCCAGTGTTCTTCGATTTGCTCCAGTTCCTTTAAAATCAAATGATTTTAATACAATGGGAAACATATATTGGATCATCGATCAACAGTTTATGAATTAAACAAATTATAAGAAAATTTATAATTATGATGTGACATAAGTGTAATAACTACCTTTTCAAATCGTTGTCTGTCTTCAGCTTTCCCAATCTTATCGCTCTCAAGCTGAGAGATCTTAGCGCTCAGTTCTTGCACGGTAGTATTTTCTCGTTCATTCTTGATAGCAAGATTCTCGAGTAACTCTAAAGCATTGATTACCTTTGGCATAAGATTGGTCACTGACTGTGCTCCAAACACATCTATAAGCTTTTCACATTCCTTTCCTATCTCCGATGCAATGTCATATACATCAACCACCGACACGTCAGATGCAACAGAATATTCTTCCATTTTGCAAACTGCGTTACTTCTCAGGCAAAAAGGCATGAATATAACTTTAGTCGCTGCTCGCTTTACGCATATACACCTGCTCAATGTTAGAAAAAAGGAAGTCTCATGGAAATCTTTCTGGTCAGAGGAATTTTTCACTTTTCTACGGATCAAAATCTAGGATTTAAATGTCCCTTTTTCTATACATACAGGATAAAATTACAAATATCACAGCCGACTATACGGAATCTTCATGCACGCACTAGAAGATATCGAGGGAAAGAAGACTTCTTGGAATATGCTTTGGCCGAATACGCCAGGAGTGTGATAAATAAATTGCGTAATTTAGGTGTGGCGTTAATTGTCAAAATAACAGCTTGCTCTGCGATCGTGCAATGGACGTTTGCATCGTCGTGCACTTGTCGTTTCCAGATCGAACACCAGCTCGGAAAGTACAACACGCTCCGATGAATGATATCATAGCAATTGCATTCAAAACGTCATGTTTAAAATCCCGGTCGCATACATGGGAGATGGGAGGCGCGGAGCAGATGATTGAGATTATTCACCGTGTATACGTGTGTGTTGTGAATATATGTGCGCGTGATACGTGCACGATGACAAATTCATCGAGCTCGCGACTCGCGAGGACGAGAGGAACGCCTTCTCTCGGAATATCGGGTGAAACGTTAGAAACGAGAAAAATCGTTTTTCCCAAAGTGCATTCGAAAATCCTACCCGCACGGTAGAGTGGCATTTAATTGACCAATCAAGTCAAGAGGAGCAGAAATTTCACTGCCCTGATTGGTCAATTAAATGCTACCTTTACCCCACAGGATTTCCGAGCGCATCCCTATTGACATTTTCGTAATTTTAGTTCACGGACCTCTTTTAGTTCGTGTTTCATCTATTGCACAATGATGCGAAATATGAATCATGGCTTTGACATTATTTGATATATATATATATATATATATCACATACTAAAGATACGCTTTAAAAAAACGTAATAAAAATGATAAAACGTGATAAAAATGATAAAATGCGATAAAACGAAAAACAAGAGTACAGCGGCTATTTTTGCTTTGCTAAAAGAATTTTCATTTTTATTGTTGTATATGTTTGTATTGGTTTGTATTATGTATAAGCGAAAGATAATAATCGCTAACATAACACGATATACAATAAAATAATATACATATAATGTAACATATATGTTAAAAGGAAATATATACTTTTTTTCAAATCGGAGAGATTGATTTTTAAAATAAAATTTAATTAAAACTTTATGATAAGATGATCTACAATAGGCTATTTTATTTAGAACACTTTGTCTAACAATAAGAAACTTATGAGAACGGTAACCATAGGAATTTATACTCTGTTGGATCGTTAAATGTGTATTTGACATCTCGAATAATTCTACAAGCGGAGATACATATATTATAAGATTTTTGTGTTTTATAGAGAAATAGCAATAAATATGAGCGAAGAAGATATCGCGATTTCGATAATTCGAATGGAGAAACTTTTGGCGAGAATTTCTAGCAAGCTAGAAGAATCGGTAATATATAGCTCTATGGAATTATATACACATATATATATATATATATATATATATATATATATATAATTTATTTGTTTAATTTAGCTTATCTTTTGTTATCATTTAATCATTATTAATAGATTAAAAAACGTGGTATTGAAACTTCGTCGTTGCTTAAAAAATTCATTGATCTTATTGATCTTTTTAAAAAATTTGTCAAATATCGAATGAAAAGGAGTTCTGAAGTAGAACGTATGCATGTTATAAATTTGCATGAATACCGAACAAAAATAGCGGAAACCTTATCGGAACTTGAAGGTAAAATATATATATTTTTCCTTTTATAATAAAATAAAATAATATATTCTTAATTATTTAGATTTAGAACACATATTAAATTACATATTAATTGACAGTTTTGCAGAAAATATCTGACGAACAAAACTCGAATTTTGAAATTTTTTTAAGAGATATTCTTGTCTGTGTAAACGATGAGGAAGAAATAATAAGAAGTATTCGAAAAACGTCAGAATTAGAAATACCAAGAGAAATGTATTAAAACATTTATTTTTATTTGAATAAAAATTATATTTGTCAAATATATAAAATTTTATAACATTTTTTTTATAAACAATTTTACATAAATAATAACATATAGCTTTATTAATTTTAGGGAGGAATCAATGCGAAAGATGTTAATTGCAAGAGAACGAGAAGAAACGCGAAAAAAGTCAATGGAATCTGAAATAGACTTGGCAAAACGCAAATTACATGGTGTCATGGAGTTCAATGCGATAACTGAAAGGAAACTTCTCGACGTATGGTAAATATTAAGATGTGATTTTTTCAAAAAGACACATGATTCAATTTATCATTCAGATAATGTATTACAAATTTTAGCGCAGAAGTTGAGCAAAAATACATAGATCTCCTCGCTAAATATGATCGCGATATCGGCGCATTTCATGCTTTGACGGAGAAGTTGTCGAAGGACAAGGAAGTTATTAAAGAAGAAACGAAAAATATAAATGTAAGTATTATGATCCTAAATATTCGATGTACACAATTCTACCTAACATTGATTTTCTTCACCAGGATCAATTGAGTGTACAACGGGTGTTATATACTCAATTTAAAAAGGAGCGAGAAATTGCATTGATGATAGCCTTTACCAAGAAATTGGAATTCTTTAGACGAAATCATGCTGCCAAGATTATTCAAAAAGCATGGAAGGCATATTTCGAGCGTATTTCTTTAAGAAAACGAAGAAAAGCGAGGAGAAAATAGTTAATTTATGTGTTAATTATAAGATATTCAATTTTATTTATATATATTAACTGTCTTTATACAGCCATGGTCAAAGTATTAGGCATCTTTAAATTTTCGGTAATTCTTATTTTGTTAACAATATATAAATATTAAAGAGATTAAAAAATTTTTAAAAACTATCGATAGTATTTTTTCAAATCAAATACACATCTATGCAATGGTAAGAATTGGACGGATTAATAATAATCGACATTTACGTAATTTGCTATTTTTCATTCACTAAGTTGACAAAGCATAGCCGCTCCTCGTATAATCCAGTGCTCGGACGGCTTAATTGTGGGTAACCATATGGCTATGACAAAGTTCGTGGAGTGACCCGTGGTAGACAGTACCCCGCGACGTTCGCTGGTTTTATACAGCGGACAAACGTACGATAGTCTTTCCTCGATATCCTGCTTCTTTATCGGTATAAGCCATAACTGTAAAATTAAATGCATCGCGAAAAAGTAAGATTCTCACCCTATACGTGAAAAAAAAAATTAGAATTTTATTTCTAAAAACATATTTTGATAAAATCGTCTAGAAAGAACAAGAGCACATTCTTTGCATTTTCCCAAACTTAATTAAGTTTATTATTAATTTGAATCAATGTCGTTCATTATTTGACAAACGTGTCTGTATATCTTTTGTTTGAAGGAATGAAGCCACTTACAAAAGGTACGCTGTCGTAAAGTACTTTGGGGAAGCTCTCTTCTAAACACATTTTTTCCATGTCGAACCTCGCGCCATCCAAAAATAATCCATAAATGTAAACGCCGTCTTTGGGTGCGGACATGAAGACAGTTTCTTTAAGGATTACAAAGTCAAACGCGAGAAGATCTATAGGAATCTGATACTTTCGCGCGTAATTTTGCCGTATCCCGGTCAAAAATGCTTGCGTAAAGTAAAATCCTGGTAACCAGAATGTGATTGGCGGTCCTTCGTCATACCATTTCTTCAGTAATAAATTTTACATGGAAATAAATGTTTCCAGTTCAAAAGAGTAAAAATTGAACATAGTATATAGATATTTACCTGTAAAAATGTTAAACGATGTAGAAAATCACTAATGTAACTGCCTAAAGGCTTTAAGGACGGATAAGAATTTTGTTTCCACAAAAGAGGTATCTTGCTCATTAAAATTGCCTTGTAAATGTCTTCAAGCTCGAAAGACATTGCGATTATACCTAAATGAAGAGCACATGTCATGATAATATCATTTTTTTATAAATTTAATTACAAAAGAACTTTTCGAATCCATTATATAATTATTTATTATTTTTATTTTTTATTTGAAACCCAGAATCTCTCTCCCTCTCTCTTTCTCAAAAAGTACGGAAAATGATTACTCTCTTTTCTGTATTTTTTATTGAATTTTGGTTTGAGTTAATATCAATCAGTTTTGCACTTTTTTTAAGAATTAATAAATAAACACCTTTGATAGCTTTTCGTATGTTGATGAGACTATTTCTGATGCAACGTAATAATTTGTTGAATCTATCCATTTCTTGCACCAGTACAGTATTTATGCTTTCGCTATATAATGTAGGATATTTCGCGAGCGCTTCAATGAGATTATAATCATTTGGAAGTTTGTCTAAGATTTCTGTCGCGACGTCATAAACTATCTCGTCGTCAGACGCTGGTCTCAAACCAGGTTTGACAGCTTCCTAAGAAATAAAAAAGAAAATAGAATAATAGAATATTCTTCATTATTTTCATTTAAATTAGTCCAGTCCATAAAGTTCCATTCTAGACTGGATTCGGGAAGAGAATTCATTTACAATAATAACAAATCATTACTTTGAAAGAATGGGCGTAAAAAACACCTACCTCTCTTTTAATTTTCCAACGATCCTAAAGATGCGAGCGGTAAATAAAAATTACATAAAATCTACTAATGCTAATTAATTAAGATTTTATTATTTTTATGACAATATCATGATTACGTACCGTTCGATCCTAAATAATGTTAGATGAAATAAGAAAAAAAAGTAGATGAATATGATGAGGTGTACAATTATCATTATTATTTAGATGAAAATTTACCTGAGTGAGCAGCAGCGAAGCAAATAATAAATCCGTCTCCCGTTGATCTTTAAGAATGTCGGCATTTTCGTTCATACCGAATACACTTGGCTCAGTAATTATCGGAAGTTTTCTTGTGTACGTGACATACGCATCGTATTCTCTGGCAATCGGGCAGTAGTAAATAGTGGACGATTCATCGAAGTAGTATATTTTATCGGCTAACACCTCTCTATTATATATAATACGATATGAATAATTATTTCTTCATGAATAAATGTAAAATTACATAATTCACTGTTACTTACAGACAATAAAACTTTGCCAGAATTGTGTTTAACGTCCTGCGATCCCATTCGTCCGTAACTCTTCCTCCGTAATTGCATTCACCCGTAAGATACTTCAAAGCGTCGAACTGTACATCCTCAAAATCATCCAGAAACATTTTTAATTGTAGAACGCTGATCCTCAGATCGGTTTCGTTGAATTCATAAGGGATGTTCCAACCGATCGGGCCAAATTTGCGTCTCTCTTGCACGACAGCGTGAAAGAAGCATAACGAGTACAGGAGCTTCTTGAAGTTCTCACTCTGTATGCAACCTTCGAAGAATTCGGAATTGCTGATCGGATCGCTTGCATAGGATCTCATGATGTTGGGTCTGAGTCCTTTGGGTGGCTCGTTTGTTATCTTGATGCCATTTTGAAGGACCGAGATGGGAAAATGTTCCGCGGGATAACTGGTCAACCACAGCCGAAAATCAGGATGAATCGTTTCGGGTATCAAACCCTCGCAGATCTTCTCGAGTGTTGGCATCCAGCTCTTAGCCAGGTGACAATTTTGCAATACTACCCAGTTGCCATGTTGAACGCCATCCTTTATCAAACTTTCCGCTATAGGTCCTTGACCTGATGAATAACAGCGTTGTCAATTTTTATAAGAAATCTCTCTGTACGAATATTTACCTTGGCCGAGAGACAAGTAGAAGAGACGTTTAGCACTATAGCCTTGTTCATCAGCGAATGTTAGCAAGGCTTGCGCCGGATCGGCGCCTGGTGTCAAGACGAATATCAATGGAATGCAACAGTTGGAATCCGCGAAGGAGGATTCCAAATCGAAAGCTGGTGCTTCCACGTATTGCGCGCCTAATTCTTCTACAATATTCGAAAAGACGATCGGTATCCGTAAAAAAAAAATCTAATATTCGTACAACTTGTATTTCATACCTTCAACAAATAATTGTACAGCCGAGATAATTTTATCAGGTCGGATACATCGTAGAATTAATAAGCGTTCGAATAAATTTAGATTTTCGTATGGAGGTGGGAAAGGTCGTTTCTGCGGTTCTCTTGAATCAAATATCTCTTTCCATTCGCTGGTGGCTTTGGAGAACGATTCTCTGATGCCCTACAAAATTAACATGTACATTCTACGAATATCGATTGTGCGAGCGCGCGGCTATCCAGCAATTTACTTCGAATCCTATAATACTATCCAATCTGCATAGTTGGTCCCATTGTTTAACAGGCAGCCATTCAGTGGGATTGACATATGGATTTTCTAAACCTATTCCACCGGTTAGCAGAAACAGCCATTGACTCGCGGCTTCCGGTATATCGTTAATTCCGCGCAGATTGATGATAAGAAGCAAGGCGAAAAGTAGTTTATCCTTTTCAAATAACGATCTACAAATATTGACGTAAAGGAAATATGTAAAGTATTTGGTCAGGTCTTTTAGACGTTGCTCAACATTGTCAGCTGGTTCCGTATTGGTAATAGCCATATTGTAAAGATTTACAAACCAGACCAACGAATATTGGTACATTGGATCTATATTGGCTAAAGACGCTGCAAAAGAAAAAAAGAATTACTTGGTTAAAATTTCATTGAAAAAAGTTTTCTGCTTTCTTTATATTATTTTTTATTTTTAACTATTACGATACCTATCGTGAAGAATAATATAGTTGAATAAGCTGCGATAGGTTGATATTGAAGCCTCGCGGCGTCGATCGACTTCTCTGTGACTTCCGTGGCCGCTTGCTTCGTTTGAATATCGTCGCTTAAATTTTTGGACATCATTAGAATGTCGATAGCTTCCTCGTCCTCTAAGATGTTACCTTCTGCCATAGAAAGTACTTCCAAGATTTTATCTTCTGTCTCCTTCAACATTCTATGTAGAATAAATTTATAAGAATAAAATGTAAAATACTGGATACTATGTAATGAGACTAAACGTGTACTTTTTGTTTTCAGCACCCTGCACGATCAAAATATTCTTCTCTGATTCCAAGTCGGGTCTTTCCCTCGCGACCACGATACCAAGCAACTGATCTTCCAAACCACTCGGTGTTATCATAAAATTTAGTAGAGTTACTCTCACAGCTATTTCCGGCAGATAATGAGGATTTCTTAATTTTGTCGTAATATAAAGCCTGTCAATGTGATAATAGTAATAATTATTATATATTTTATGCCCAATGCACAAACAAATTTCATTTCATATTTTATGATTATTTTATGAATATATTCTATATATGTATAATTAAAATGTACCTAAAATTAGTATTATATTCTACTACGGTATCGCCCAATTTTATACACAATGCACCGGCTTGCTTGAATGTTTGTTTGAGAAGTATCGGCTCAAGAACGGCATCTAATTCTTCCTCCACATTCTCCAGTAGTACCGGTTGTCCAAATTGTATTGCATTTTCCAAAATCCTTATATAATCATGCTGGGTCAGCCTAATAATGCTTATATTGTTTTTCTTTTCCAGATTTCTAATCCATTTATTGGCTTGGCTCTGCGGATCTATCATTAGCGGCCACCTTCTGGCATTCCTAAAAATCCAGGGTTGTACAATGCAGATTTATTATTCGAAATTATAATCGACTTACATAACGATGATTCCGTTGTCGACGGAAAATGCATCGGCGGGTAACCCGGCGATGTTCCAGGATCTGATTAAAACCGGATCGCCGAGTACCTCGCGCAGCTGAAAATCGTGACTGCAAATCATGCCCAGATCCGTGCAGAGATGCACCCATTCGCTTATCTGCTGCACGCGAAACGGCATGGTGAATGGACCCAAATAAGCCACTACGCCGGAAGCAATTATTATATCGCCCGTTAGTCGATAATATCTATAAGAAAGTAGAAGAATGAAGTAGAAAGAATGTTGGACCAAGTAAATGAGATTTTATGAAATAAATCAAAAGATGATGGTTTGGGTTTATCTTACTTGTCGCCCAATTGTTTGGCAGTTTGAGACCAACGCGCATATTCTCCGCCCAATCCTCCGATAAGATCCTCAGCACGTTTTAGTTTCGTTTCGCAATCTGTTACCTGATCCGACATGGTTTGAAACTCTGCTTTCTTCTTATTTAAGGTTTCTTCAAGGTGCAATAATTTTTCCTATTACGACAAGGATTTTAATGTAAAGCTTATAAATATTTCTTTTCTTATAGAATGATATATATTATTTTTTTATTAATTATTATTTTCTTATAGTTGAATTTTATAAATCACTTGATATTAAAGTTTCATTGAAAAAGTAATTTTAGATGGAAAAGTAATGTTATACCTGTACTTGGCGTAATTGTTCTCTTTTTAAGTTTAGCTTTTCTATGGCGTCGTGATAAGTAGCTTCAGCTTTCGCCAGAGCTTGTCTTTTAGGAGCAATGATCTTAGCAATTATATCGTACTCGGACATTGCGATGACCCAACGGCACAACCCTTCGCAAGCCGTCGAGACCTTCTTTATTTTCTCCGGATCGAAGTCTGGATTAGTCAGGTATTCAGTTCGTATTGTTTCTATCACTTTATCCGGTATGTTGTCCTTATCAAAATGGAGCAGCGAGTCCAAAAATTTAGCATCGCTTAGCATTCTTAAGGCAGCTTTCCAGTAATCATCAACATGCGTGCCCTCTTTTGTCAGCACTCTCTCTGGTTTTATTTGCTGCAATAATTTATTTAAATTTTAACAAATATGTCTGGATAATAATTACAGATTTTTCGCGAATGATAATACGTGCTATTTTTTATTATATACCTTGAGAACACAAACGCTCTCCACAATGAGTTTCACGCCATACGGTGGATGTTTCATTACTTTTACCACCGCAATATCTGCCGTTGTTAACGTATCCAGTGCTGCTTGAGCGCGATTTAAAATAGGCATGGCTTCAGCCAAGTCAGCATCGCATTCGGCTCTTATCACAGCTGCTTCTTCCGCTACTTTCTGATGCAGCAATATTTTTTTATTACATACAGGAATATAATTATTATATTTCATTCGTTTGAATTTTTATATATTATTAATGTTTATTTTAACGTTAATAATATATGTATTTTTTAAAATCATGATTATACACAGCCTTACTTGTGCCGCGATTTCGTCGACTTTAACAACTTTCTCAAATTCCGCCACTTCTTGATTTTCTCTCTCGACATCGGCTAACATTTTTTGGATATCTTGCGTGGCGGAGATTAATTTCGGTTGCAATTGCTTCAATATATTTTGCATATCTGTCACTTGATGCTGCGTGCTGTCTAATTGTCCTAATCCGCCTTCGTATCGAGCTTTAACGCGAAGCACTTCTCTGCGATATTGTGGAAAGTTAATCATGGGAAAATTGTTGAGATCGAAATAAAAGTCATACTCTTATATATATATATATATATACATACCCGCGTTTTTTGTCAAGTAAACTGTGAAAGGTGTTGATCATTTCGAGGTAAGAAGTAGGTGTCACATAATTGTGTCTGTTTAAACGAAGTAAGAATTCTTCGCTTAATTTTTCAGTTGACACGTGGAAAAATTGACACATGTCAATACTGGCCTTTCTTTCGTGATCAGTGAGTTCGATTGTTGATAAAAATTTCGTCGCTACAGCCAGTAGAGCATCTTCGGGCCATGGCTTGAGTAAATCAATTATATAATACAGCATTGTATTAAATAATAAATGTCTGATGACTTTAGAGTTTATTTCAATACCTGAAGCCAATCTATGGTGCAACAGTTAACTAATGCCGGAAATTTCCTGATCCGATTCCTGAAAGCGTCGCCGATGGAGGACATGGTGACAACGATGTGTAGCTGATCGCGACATATTTGCACAAATAAGTTAAAAAGCGCTGCAGGACTACCGTCTGTTTGTAATGCTCGTTCTCTCTGCTGATCAATCTTTTTCATTTTTTCACATATTTCAGCCTTCTCGTCAGCCGCATATATATTGGGCACCTGAGCGAAAATCGAAAGTTGTGAAATTTTCTGTAATTTTACTAACAAACAGATAATTTGTCACATTTATTTACTTCTCCAGAATTAAGCATATTGCTAATGTCCTCCAAGAAGTTTTCCTCTTTAATCTGCGTGTCGCTGAAGAAGAAGGTCGAGTGCAACTCGGTGGCAGTGGCTTTTTTTAAAATAGCTTTGATATCTTCGTGCCATTCGTGCTGACCGTATTGTTGCGTAATTTCGACCTGGAACACGTCGTAGTCGCAAATATGCGACGCCAGCCTGATTAGAGATTGTCTTCCGGATCCGCCAACTCCGACGAGAAGAGCGTGACTTCGTGGTTGCTTAATGATACGAGCTATCCTCGACAGATGTTCGATGGCGAACCTTTATATTTATTCTGAATTTAGTACACAAGACAAGGCAAGAATATTTAGCAAGATTGTAAAACAGAGATTTACCGGAACAATACCAAGTTCATAGGCTTCTTGGTCATTGAATTATATTCGGAAAGATATGTTTCCACGTTTTCTCGTAATTGTTCTAGATCACTGACTTCTTGGTACAAACGGACATCCGCCTTGGTATCGATAAAGTCGCAATATATAAAGTTTCGTAATTCGTTTATGGTGATCTGCAAAAATTTATGATATCAATTATTAATTTATGATGAAAGAGTATAACTTTCTTTTTTATTAACGAAGAAACTCAGGATGATCTTACCTTTTTAATATATTGTTCTTTTTTAGGCAATAAGTCTTCGAAAAGATCCTCCAGTGGAACTTCCATGCGTTTCTTTAGTGTCACGTTTATTTGCTCTATCAGCCAATTGATGTCGATTTCATCGACTAAACGATCGCCAAATACTCGAAGTATCTCGTGAACCCATAATCGTTTCATATTTGAGAGCGCAGGCATGGTTTCCGGGACTGATAGAAGCACTCCCTATATGATAATTGCAACACTTGACACGAAATTTTTTTTTTAAAATAATTAATACGAATGTTTGAATAACCTGGATTACTCTGGAGAAATCTCGAAGATTAAACATGTAATGACATTTTGCAGGTGTCGGTAGCAGATTGCACAAGCTCTCTTTATAAATGTCTAACGTCGCAAGGACAATTTGATCGATGCACGGATCAAATTCTTTGCTGAAACCTCTACAATAACACGAATAAATTTAAATGTATTTTCCTTGAATAGTGAACACTTTTTTTTTTAATTTACAAACCTTGTATCAAGATGCCACAGAATGATTCTGCTAAATATCGTAATCATAACGTCATCCTCGAATTCGGATATCGTCAGAACGAAAAAGTGACGTTTGAATCGCGGCGTGACATCTTTCCCGGTAAATGGCGGAGCCATAGCGCAAATTAATTGAATCTCGATCAATTTTATTAACGTTCCTTCTTTCCTGTCATACCTATAAGTAAGTAACAAATTGTGAAGGTAGTGTTTATAAATTAAAATTAACATAATGTTTGTAAGTGAATGTTATGTCATAGATACGTAATGCCTTAATCCCACATTAATTATTTATCACGTTATACAAATTAAATTCATAAATTAATATCGTTATATAAATCAAATCAAATACAATTTAAAATGTTTTACCACTGCCAATGATCCAACCATTGTCGTAGTAACTCTATAGGAGGTTGTGCTCCAAATATTTCTTTCAACGGCATCGAGACGTCGTCGACGAAGACGATCCAGCGTTTTCCTATAGGAGCGCCATAGACACCCTTACGTCTGCGATCTAGCTTGCTCATAATAATATCCTGCGTCTGATTAGCGGTGGTCTGCGCGGAGAAATTGATCAATAACGGCTTATTTACCGCGGCGTTATTTTTCTTCAGTAGAAAGTCGATTATATACACGGACTTTCCGGTCCCCGTTGGGCCCACAAAGAGCACAGGTTTTTCGTGCTGGATCAACATCTGAAAGAGCGCCGTGTATCGTATTGTTTCTATCGTTGGCACGATTATTTGATTGACTGGGATATCACGCGGAATCGGCGGCGCGAATATTAATTCATCTGACCATAATTTCCACTTTCCTTTGCCCTGAAATAACGCAATTTTAGCTGGATATAATAAAAATGCTTTGCGAAAAATAAAAACCAGATATTACGTAAAGAAAGTTTAAACATTTCTTTTTTTTTTTCATTTGGATGTTAAAAAATTAGATAAATAAACTTTGAAATATATGCTTATATTCACCTCTTTGATAAATCTATAGTCAAATACGAGATGATGCTTTGGCATGATAAAGATGTAAGGTTTCAAAGGCGGTGGAACTGGTTCTTGTAACTGAAATTGATCTATCAGGGCAGGTGGAAATTCTTTCTCTAGAAGTCCGCGAAATAAAATGCTAAATTGCTCTCTGTATTTGGCTTCCAACGTGCCTCCCATCGCCCAAATGCACGAAAAGAAGAACGAACCCTATGCATACATAAGTATTTAAAATTATCATTTATATACACGAGTAATATTTTATCGTTTATTTAATCTGAATTTAACTGAATTTTTCAACCTCTATCTGCGCTCGCAAATCAAGCTCGCTTATATTCTTTACGACTTCTTCGTTATAATAATCATCCATGAAGCAATCCATGAGATAAGTGACGGATCGTAAAAGATTCGAATCGGGCATCGGACATATTTCCTACGGATTAGTCAAGTGTAAATATGAAATCTTTTATTGTGCTAAATCAATTCTCGCTTTATAACAAAGAAATCGTCTACCTTTACATTGCACCGGCGTAAAAAATGAAAGAGAGGTTTGCAAAATCTGAGAACTAACGATTCATATAGGAAGGTACGTAACCATTCGTCTATCACTACTGGCAATGTTGCTATCCAAGAATTTAATAAAGGCTCCCATCCTAACGTTTCAGGCTCCATATAAATCATGCCTGTTTCGAGAAACGATCTTTAAGCTTCAATTATTTTGTGCTTCATCTATTTTGTGTTATTATAAAAAGATTCCATTTACCGCAACGAGATACCGTGGCCGGTGAAGCGACTTCCAGATCCAACGGTTCAAATATCAAGTTGGTCGTCGGTGCCAACTGAATGATCTCTCCGCTCATCAGGCACAGTTTCTTGTTGTCATCGAGAACGGTGTTCATACTCTCGATCCATATCGCGTCTATCGGGCCGTCGAAAACCAACCATTTTCGATTGTCATTCGTCGAGGTCGCGAAAGCCCGATAGCTGATGGCCAGAATTCCATCATACCATTCGTGAGACGTCGGATCGAATTGTCCATACAACTGTCCCAGTGTTATCGCTTTTGGATTAATCACCGTTATTTCCACCTTGTGCTCATCTATCAGGTTCTAAAGAATAATTAAATTTGATTGATTAAATAATATTATATGTATGTATCTAATTTTGTTACTTTGAGGTTCACGCGGGCGCTTACTTTCTCCTCGCAAATTTCGAGGGCATCGGCTAGCATTTTGTAGGCCGTGGTCTTGCCGGCGAAGGGATGACCAACGATCATGAATCCATGCCTGACCAACATCATTTCGTAGATCTGTTGAATTTTTTCCAGAAATACCGGGATACATTGGATGTTCGCGGCGGCGCATGATTCGTACGCAGATGCATTTAAATGCATATAGTCCGGCTCTGGAAGTTGTACATTCGGAAAAAGATCCGAAATGATACCCTAAGACAACATAATTTTAATGTATTCTTCTTTTATTTGCTTTTATATAAATGCATGTGTTTATATATACGTGAAACAGAGGTATATCTTCGTTGAGAAATTTGGGCAAATTCACATCCTTGATACTACGTAGAATTAAAATGTCCTCATTTTCCTTCGGATATTTCAATTTCAAGTTCCCTGCCGCAATTAAGACGGACTTTACAGCTCGCATCCCGTAATCGTAATGATTCTGACTGGACAATTGCTCCGAGCACAATTTGTAAGCCATAACTATCTTTACAGATAAAGGTCTTGCATCGTAAAATCCGTACGAATATAGCGTATTCTCTGCTATTAACGCATAATCCGGTACCTAAGGTCGAGCAGTAAAATATAAATTTACGGAAAACAACATCACTTTTGATCAAAGCTCACCATCATGGCTACTGGTCGAAACAAGGCCTTGAGATTATCCGGTAATTCTGTTCTGCCGGCGTATCCCGGATTCATCGTAATAAATACCGCGCAGGTACGATCGAGTTTCAATTCCGTCTCTTCGAATATCAGGGTCTTCTTCTCCGCGTGTATAGCACGTTGGATAGTCAAGATTTGCTGTGCCACAACCGACAAGACCTCCAAATCGATGCGATTAAATTCGTCGAAACAAGACCATGCACCTGTGCTAGCCAATCCCTGGTAATGTAACATTATTCGAAATAGAGACAATTTGTTTACTTTTTTTTATAATATATTACACATATCATTATTCTGAACTTTAAATCTTTCTTTGTAATTAAATATATTTGTAATTAAATCTTTTCAATTGTCGTACTTTGAAAAATTTGCCCAGGGCGATGTAATCCAGTCCCTCCGAACAATTGAATACAACGCATTGTTTGGCGACTGCCTTTGCTAAGTCTTTGGTAGTTTCAGTTTTTCCTGTTCCTGCAGGTCCTTCCGGTGCGCCGCCAAGGTGTAGACTAAGGGCGCCGAAGAGGGTGCGATAGCATCGATCGGTGAGTGGCGTTATTACTAATCGCGATGTATTGCCCAGGTATTCGTATGCATAAATCAGCCTAGAGTTTATCATCATCGTGTGCAAGTTTTCGTCCTGTGTGGAAAGAAATAAAAATTTTGATCTCTTAACAATATATACCTATTGAATGGAATGTCAATGTGTGTGACAGCTATATAGGTACAGTCGGACTTCTTATCCTACGACATTTTCGGTCCGGAATCTTTCCCTTAAACCTCTAATCCTACGACAAAAATTTGAGAGTGGGGGTATAATTTCCCTCTCGCGGTCGTAGTATGAGAGGATTTTTTGTCGTAGGATAAGAGGTTTCGTAGCATAAAAGGGTCGTAAGATAAGAGGTCCGACTGTATATTTAGATCTACTTACTACCCAGTAATATCTCAGTTGACAAAGCCATTTAAAGTCCGTGACTTGAGTCACAGCTTGCTCGCATAGTTGAATCAATACGTCGCGACTGTGAACGTCTAGTGTCACTAAAGCTTCTGTAAGTATAAAAAAAAAATAATTTTTCTTTCAGCAATTGTGTAGTTCAACTTACATTTTCTAAATTATTTCTCAGAACAAAATTTCAACCTAGAGTCGTTCGGTTCTGCTTTGATAATTTACCACGAACAAGCTTAACAATTTCATTAAGCTCGTATGTACACGTTTCTACGTAATCTCTTAAACTTTCGAGACCCTGTGGAAGTTTATCGGTAATATTTGCCGTCCAGTATAATTTGCTGACACAAAGAATAGTCTGACCCGGCCATTCCAGGATCCATTGACTCCTAGCTTTAGTCGGAAAAGCATTTTTAGCGCGTATTACCTAAAAAAAGAAGTAGATTAACGTATTAATGTAATGATTTGTATTAATATAGAAAAAGTTGACTTCTGTATCTCGATTAACCTGAGCCTTTACGCTTTTTTTCATATCAGTTTCGAGTTCGAGGAGCCACTTTTCCACTTGTCCCCGCGCAGCGGCTGTATCGATTACGTCTTCAAGAATAATCTCTTCCCCTTCGGATGATATCATTGCTGTGGCCTCCATGATATAGGTAAAGCTCAATTTTGCAATGCCTTCGAAGCATTTTTTCAGATGCGGTTGCACCCTACGATGACAATTAAACAAATAACTGCAAATGATAACGAGCAGTCTAACAAATCATACCGCGTGGGATCCTTTGTTTCGGATAATATTTCCAAGAGTTCGTCATTGGAGAGGAAGAAGAATCGCGGGAAGAAGAGCCTTTTCTTCTCTAAATAAGCAGCGAGTCCCTTTTGCACCAATTCAAGCAGATTGGTACATTTTTTCAAACGATCCAGCATTTTGTCGATATCGACGACGATCATGACTGCTGGATTAGCTGCGACGATTGTCATAAGTTCCCTCCAAATCTATCTTACACGTATGTATCTTCAATTTTAAATTGTTTAAAATTTATATGTATATGTGGTATAAAATAACTTGGTTTAATTACAAACTTTATCTACGGCACTGAATCGCCGACTCTCTTCCGGCATCTGTTGCTGTATATCAGGTGATGTGAAAATCGGTTCAAGATACATCCACGTCGCTTGAACTTTTAGCCAGTAATCCATGATATCTTGCAGCAAGAGCAACTTGTTTTCCCATTCTCTGACGAATAGCATAAACATCTTTACAAATTTTGTTTGAGTCAAGGATTTATCACAAAACTGATTAAAAAACATTTAACAATAAGATTTTAAAAATAAAATTATCGAAGCTTTTTGAAGAAACTTACAGAGTTTCTTTTTCGAACGGCTTTATATAAAGAGAATTCTTCATAGTCTGAGCTTTCGTTAAGTGATCGTCAAGCAACAGCTGTATCTCATCCACACTGGCAATGACATATGTGCCGGTATCACGATAAAGATTAACAGTAAACGCAATATCTGCCCAGTCAGAATACATCTTGAACAAGGCTCTCTCCAGATTGCCCTCTTTAGTAGCTGCCTCGGATATTGCTTCAAATTTCGCCACGTAATCGCCTAATCCATAATCGAGAATCTACAAATATATGTATGTAAATATTACAATAACTCTCTTATCTGTTTATTGACAGATTCGTCAGATTTGCGATTTACCTTGGCCAACGTCATATATTCATCGACTTTTATCGGAAATCCAACAATCTCCGAGACTTGTTCCCAATGACGACTCTTCAGGGAAGGATTACCGAGTGTCAATATTACTGGCATGTGCTCTTTGAAATCCTCGATTTTCGTTCTCACGATTTCCGCCAGCTTTTTCACCATGGGTTCTTGAAAAGCCTTCTCCAATTTGTACACCGTACGAAATGCAATACCAGTTTCGTTTTCAATCACTTCGGGATCGTAAGAACCCACCATAGCTTCCGTCCACATTTCGTAGTTAGTCAAGAACTCGCAGGCAATGTCGTAGAATTTTTTGTACGGTGTCAATTTATCAGCTATCTAGATATAATAAATAAAAATGGGAAGGGAACAGCATAAAAAGCAAGGATGTAAAAATTCAAGAATTTTTGACATTTGGCAGAAAAACATAAATGTGTATAATAATTTATATAATTTATATTTTTAATAATACTGGATTACAAAGCAAACTCAAAATATATATGGATAGATATAATAAAATTAAATTGCATTACCTTCTTCCTCAAGGGATACTGTGATATTTCCCAGCCGAATAATTTCTCCTCATCGTTAAATTCGGCGATTATATCCATGGCGGCGATCAGTTTGTTATCGAGACTCGTAGCTTTCTTCTTGTATCTTTGTATCTCCTCGATATTACCCCAGTACTGCAATTCGTTGCAGTATTTTTCGTAAATTTGAAGATCCTGCTCGAATTTATCAATCCTAGCTTTGAGTGTTGCCTGATACTCCCCTGTTTTACTTGCGATTATCTCTCGATGTTTTTCGAATATTTCAGGCATTTTGTGATACCTGATATGTCAAAATGTCAACACATGCAATTTTAATAAAAATTTTTAGATATATATTGTTTACAACAATTCCTCCATACTCTCCGCATAATTATATCAAATGTAATTCGTTGTTTTAGTCTACGTTTAATTAAAATATAATTTTTTTTTTGTAAATTAAATTATTAAAATTGCACTCACCAATGAAAAGCAAAATTATTGCTTTTTAACTCGACTGGCGTTAAATGGTGATAATCTGATAAAAATATTATGTATTTCATTACTTCTCTCAATTGAGTCTCTAATTCATAAACGGTTTCTTTTTCAGATTTATGTATAAAAGCTTGCAGTTTCATGAGCTCTGATGTATTGGCTGGTATACTTAATGCCTGGTCCGAAATGTTTTGATAAACATCTCCTATACTAGTAATTAGGTAAGATTATTATTATGTTTTATATCAAATGATATAATTTTTAAAAATCTATAAAAGACGTACGCTCGAACTTTTTGCTGGTAATCGGCAACCATTCTTGAAACTAATTCGTCCTTTAGATGAGCAGCTGTAGAAGCAATATGGTCTATGATATGATGCCTGCGAACTTCAAAGAGTTCGGTGAAAAACGTCCAATAAAATTCTAGCCGTATATTTTTGCTCAATCGATCGTAATAATCAATGAGTTCGCAATATTTTTCGTATGGATTGGGCGGTTGTGCTTTTAGAAAATCCTCAACATGCTGTACATCTTCGCCGTTTATTAAACTCATATATTTGTCAAATTCATGTAATTGTAATTCTGGATCAGTTTTGTATTGTTGAATTAAGTTTGATATAATATTTGCATGTTGCTCAAGGAACTCTGAAGAAATTATTGGCTACGGAAACACGTGGAAGTTAAAGATTACAATAGTGTAACATAATTTATTTTATCATTTCAAGCTATTATATTAATGATAATTATAATCTCTTATAATAGTTAAGCAACTCTTATAATTTATTATATAAAATACCTTGAGCAGTTCAGCTACACCATCAGGATAAACCCACTCCAGTTTTATCTCCGCGCGTGGTAAAGTAGTTACAGCCTCGTAAAGAGAATTCAGCAACATTGAAAGCCCATTTACGAATGCATTGAATGTAGGATCGAAAGTGATGGACGTATTCCTCACCACGACGTCTATGTTAAAGCCATAATTTGTATACTGTTCGAGCAATAATTGTATTCAATACACTGAAATGTTGGAAACATTTACAAGTTTTAATTCTAAGTAAGAGATATCTATACTCACACCCACGTCAGTAAGATAGTCGATGTAGTCCTCGATCGAACGTAAGCACAAATCTCGCAATTGATTTTCCATGACATAGGCAAGGCAATTAAAAAATTTGTTATATCGTGGATCGTTCGCTGGTGGTAAATTTCCTTTCTTCGAAACCTAAATATAAAGAATTTTATTAAAAACGTATGCTAAAATTTATATTAATTAAAATAATTTTTCCACTATTTTATAATTACTAAAAAATTGAATCTCTTACCGCGAGTAAAATGTTGCAAATTTTTGGCAGCCATCGATTGAGAAGATCATTGCTCGTGTTTCTGAGTATTGTCATGAATTTGTAGTCAAATGTCGAAAGATCGTACGGCTGTCCATACGATGCCAGTTCTCTTTTGTCTACTTGCTTAACTTCTCTACAATTATTTCAAAGTATTATCATTACTTGGAATTAAAAATGGTACATATCAATATGATTATATAACAATATGACTGACCCGTATTCGCGATACCAGTAATCCAAAGTTTTACGTATGCATGAATGATACAGAATAATCGATCTCTTTTCCAATTTCATCTTAATTTTTTGATACTTAACGCCTTGTTCCGGCGAGAGTGGCTCGGCGATTCCTCGGGAGAACAATGGCTGGAATATGTACATATAAACACAAATAATTTGGAATCGTATTTAGCATAAAAACTACCCCTTTTTTTGTTCTTTTCTTAAATTGTATTATTTTTGGGATACAAAGGCAATTAAATGTTTATGCTGGCTGTGCAACGCATTAGACTTGATATTGTACATAAAATAATATTTTTTTAAAGAAATGCTAGTCAGAATAGTATTATTTCATTGTACAATGTATTATGCGCAATTATACTATATGCAGAAATTATAATACTAACCGGTGCACAGAGACTGTACGCTTCCTCGAATGGTTCCTGTAACACAAAGTCAACGATGGACTTTTTCATGCTGGTAACGTAGTCGCTTTTTAACTCCCGAATCAATCGATCAAAACACTCGTTGTGTTTCTCCTGCCATTCAACGGACACCATGCTCGTTATCTTCTTTAACGTGTCAGAATCTAAGGTGCCTGCGTGAACGTCATCGATCTCATGAAGAATGTAGTAATAATACCTCAAGAGATTCTTGTCTTCCTCCGTGAGCCAAGCGTGAGCAGCGATATCGCTGCTCGAAACTACTTGTTCGCAAACATCTTCATCATCGGCTAAAACTGTTTCCTTTTTTACTGCGCAATCGTCGCATATTTTTCGGCTTTTTTCCGGCCCTTTAATTTTTCTGATCAGGTGCATCCGAAATTCAGCTCTCTGCTGACGTAGCAATGTATAGTAATCGTCCTTTTGAGGTGCGATTTTTTTTTTCTCTCTTTTCTTTGACGGTAAGATACTCCTTCAAGTTTATATAATATTCTTTTTAATTGAAAAAGAGAGAATATATACGACACAATCAAATACTGAAGCTTGTAAATTATTTTAACAAATAATATTTTATCGATTATGTAAATCGTTGATTGTTTACCTTGATAAAGTCTCGCATTCTTGCGGCAAGTCAGAAACACTTGGTTTATCTACAACATACTTTTTCAAATGACCAAGAGTTTTTTGACGTACATAATGTTTGTTTAATTTTGGGCAATACGTATCGGAACTGGATTTCATCCAATCGCAATGTTTTTTACGAGATTTTCTGACGTGTGATTCTTCGAACACGTCGCTTCGCTTTATTGATTTTATGTATGCTTCCGAATATTTATGGCTATCGATTTGTTTGTCGTTTTTATCTTGTTCCATAGCTTTTTCTCTTCTCTTCCGCTTTTTTTCTTGTACACAATACGATATCTTCACTGAATAATCAGGTTTTTATTCTTCTGTCACAATTGTTATGCTAATTTAAAAATATTACATATGCATGCGTAATTTGAATATAAAAGTGTAAAATGATTTTGATATTACAAATGACACATATACAATAGAGTTACTTTCAAATTTCTCTTTAAATGTCATAATTGTTATAACTTACCGTTTAGAGTCTCACTTAAGAAGACAGAAAAATATATAATAACACATCATATTACAAAAACTTGTTTTTAATTATTTCATGTTTATCTCATTAAGTTTTTTAAATTATTGTTTCACTTCACATCAAATCACTCCTGTAGGAATATGAATATGCTATGCCGCAAGAAGTTGTCTTGAAACCTAATTTACGTTACCATAGCAATCATTCTGAGGCTAAAGAAATGTTATGTCAATTACGTAAGATTATTGAATAAAGGTGCGTTTGGGAAGACGCTACTTATTAGCTATTTAACGCTGTTTACCGAATTAGATTGTTAGATGATAGATGGTAATGCTACCGGATGTAAATATCCTTCATTAATATCCTTAATGACGTTATAACGCCCTACTCTCAATGATAAATTTAATATTTTAAAACCGAAAAGTTTTTTAATAAGCTTCTAAGTTCATTTCTAAAAGTTCACAAATATCCTTTCATGCAATTCCTAATGAAAACATATTAACTTTTATATTAAACAAATATTGTTACGACGCCGATAAAGACTAAAGTTTTTTAATTTTTTTCAATTTTTAACATGAAATCGCAACGTTCCAAAATTGTTGCTATGTGTGTACTTTAATCTTGGAAAAGTATTTATAATTATAATTATAATTAATTTTAGTCGCGCGCTAATATTTGTACAAATTGATCTATCTTTTTAAATTAATTTCTCATTAATTATTACAAAAATCGCAAAACGGTAGAAGACTTTACTCAGTTTAACCCATTCTACTTGCGCGTAAAAGATGATACAATTATTATCAAACACCCTACATATTGATAATGCAAGTAATAATTAAAAACCTTTATGTACATACAAGTAAAAATATGATATCTATATTTTAAAAAATAATAAGGGAACAAGGATTAAGAAATACATGCGATAAAATTAACAGCTTATTTCTTTCAAAGTAAATATTTATTGTGTATTTATATACGTGACATCGCTTTCAGAATAATACTTTCACAAGTATAGTGTAAGTCTGTCAATAGTATGTGTATATGTCTCTGTTAGTTGAATACCCGTCAGTAGCAACCGCTGTGTTTGAAATTTGCAGTTTCATGATACGAAAGATATATGAAGATAACATTACAGCGCAATATATTTCTTTTATATATATATATATATATATATATATATATATATATATACACTGTGTTTAAAATATGTGTTCTAAAACTAATTTTTTTTAGGACATACTAATAGTACTATTACTCGAAAAATTATTGAATTTGCTAAAACAGATCTTCTACAACATGTAAAAATTTCAGACAGTTAGCTCTTCATGGTGGAATGGAACACGTTATTTTATAATGTGCTGTTTGCTGTCGATTCACGATTTTAAAAAATGGAGCAATGGGCTACAATTAAGCTTTACGTTAAATTCGGAAAAAAGTGCAATGATACAAATTGCGTTCGGTGAAAAAATTATGAACCGTACGGTATTTGAATGGCATTTGCACAGTTTCGTGACGGTCGTGAATCGCTGGAAGATGATGCGAGAACAGAGAGACCGAAAGATTCACGATTATGAAATTGTGCAAACCATTCGAACACTATAGTACGACTTAGAACTTCATCAATCGAGCGCAATTTGCATTAATGCAAACGTTTCCGTCACACTTTTTCGAGTTTAATACAAAACTTAATCTACAACGAACAACAACACATTGCAACACCACGCGTTTTATATTATTACATAAAGTTAACTGTTTGAAATTTTTAAAGTTGTTCGAAAAATAGCGCTATTAGTATGTCTTACGAAAAATAAGTCTTGGAATTTCTTGAACACACTATATATATATATATATATATATATATATATGTTTTTTTTTCAATAACGCAAAATACAAATCGTGATTAATTAAATTTTATACATCTGTATTTATATGTATAATATATCACGACAATTCTACGTCCACATATGTTTGATTGTCACTCGTCTCAGATATACATAATACGCTGTTGATTTTTCTATACATGTCTAAATAGGCAAGAGTACTTCTTCGTATTTCTTTTTTCTCTCTGTATTCAGAAATACGCGAACGAGAACATTCAGCAAATTATTAGAGACAGCCTATTGTTAAAATGAGCTTGTGTACATGTACATATGTGCCCGCGCGTGTGTGTTGTGTGTATGTATGTGTATGTATGCATGTACATATATATATGTGTGTGGTCTTTTCAAAAAGTTTGTAGATTTAACTCGTAAACAATTTATTTTGCCTTATTCGGATACATGAATATGATTATCTTCAAAGTATGTCTCTCCACTAATGCTATACTTAATCCAACACAACTTTTTCTCTTTTAAAAGTTCTTTAAAAGATTTATTCTTCTCGTCGTTTTCTTCTTAATCGTTTCCACGTGTTTCAAATGGAAATCCCCCCTAATACCATTTTGATCTTAGGGAATAGAAAAAAGTCGTGTCACGTTAATTTGTTGTTTTCCCGCAACGTTATTCATCGTCACAAAAATTCCGACATCGTTGAAAAACAGACTTTACAAAAACGACCACAGAAACCGTTCAGCACATATTTTCGCGATAAAATTTTCACTGAAAATCAACAAGGCATCCAGTTGTGAGCGCTGCATGTTTGTAACGCACTAATATGTTACCACAACGGGAGATAAAAAATTAGTCTACGAACTTTTCCACGTATGTGTATATTATGTATATGTGTGTGCAAAATTAAAATATGTTTGGACCTCGCAACCTCCTAGCATGCCTCTTGCACACTATGAATTTGAATTCAGATATGCACATACAGATGAACGATTAAAAGGGAAAGACAAAGGCGCGCGAACAAACATTCGGTGACTCGCGCATTTTTCATTAATTTCGCCAGCGAAATGGTACGTAAGCGGCACACGTGCTCACAGAAATGGCGATTTACAGCCAAAACCGCATGGATATATTGATTTTCTTTCCGGCACCCTTTCGGTGTCCCCTGGACGTTTCAACGTCCGAGATACAGTCATCGTTAGTTTATACCAAACATACGCGATAGTCGTAGTGGTGCACGTTACACAAAAGCTGAGAACCACGCGACCCGTGCAATTCGTGCTGACCCTCTTTCAATGCGCAGAGAGATTTGTATACCAGGATATTCTAAAAAAAGACATGGCCTCGAGATTTTATTATATTGTCACATAAACTTTGTCATAAAATTCTATCTCTTATGCGAATGCAAATTTAAATAATCCGAATCACACGGTGTTCTTTGCAGAATATCCTGCGTAACGATGACTGTACAATTAAATCTCTAACGACTTATATCTTATACAATGTTGATTAACACAGGTACATTCAATGTGAATACAGATAACACACAACGCTTTTAAAAGGATGATTATTGAAATTCATTTTCGTATCGATTACTTCCTTTTTTTTTCATGTATGTACAATGTGATTTTTATTCGAATATTATCTCTTTGATGATTTTACAGATTCGGCAAGAGTAAAATAAATACAATGACCCGGCTCGTCTGCATTCGATCTAATAATGACATACACGTTGTTGATAGTTCCATACCAACGGTATCGATCCAATTCTCTTGTGCCTAACAAGCGATATCGTAGTAGTAGCGTTGCTATTGCTTATCTTCGAAATTCTCTTCGTAAATTTCAAGTCAAAATTAATATTGACCAAATTATGTAATACGCCGTATGTTCGATTAACCTTCTTCTTTGATATTCTATGATATAAACACGTAAAGTATACAGCAAATTTATTTAATACACAAATTTTCTAGCTATATTCACATGCATTATTGCTGCGTTTTATATCTTTGAACTTAAATAAATACAATCAATTAAATATCTCTCAATCTAATTAATTGAAAATTGTGTCGTATTTTTTTTCAGACAATGTTAAATTATAAATTGATAAATCAAAATATGTAACAAAGACAATTTTTGTAAGACATTCGAAAGATTATTTATCCCATAAACTTTGACAATATAATACGCATCTATATCTCTTCTCTTTTTAACTGTTCACACATATTCTATGTCATTTATAAATTTCAATATTTAATTCTTCAACTTTTTCATTTAATATAAAACTAGAGCTTATATATATACACACACACATCATCACTTTGTCAACTAGTGCGAAGTAAAATTTAGATGCTTGAAATATTAATATTAAATGACTGAAATATTACACATGTCTTTTTGCATACATGGTTACTTCTGTTTGATCAAAGTAAATTTGATAAAACTTTTGCAAAGAATGCAAGAGAGAGGAACTACAATCAGTTACACAACACACCAGTAAATATAACTGCATCAGTCACATGACATTACCGCCAAAGATACTCATTGAGATAATTGTAGAATTGGAAGGTATAATAATTAAGATGACATATATTTCGAACGAAATAGGAGACCAACTGTTGCCATGTTCGACTAAACTGCTTGACAAGAGTCGCAGTTTGCTCCAAAACGAGGTACACAACTCGCTTTCAATTAATTACACAATTACTTTTTCCATTGAACACTATAATGTAGATTTTCTCGTCTTCGGCAAGCAGCCGAAGCAGCAAGTTTAATCCTTGCCACATGATGTCAGAATGATTAATTCGGGCATATGTCAACGCAATATCAGATTTATGACGCTCTAAGATAATCCTCGTGTTCATGCACGGTTAATGTTTAAATGACGGTATCCAATTATCAGTCCATCGAGATTTAGAAAGTCGCGTCGAACTTTTTTTTTTTTTTTTCAGACAGATATGTGACAGTAGTCTTCAGTTGTGGTCCGCGTACGAAAGACGCGCGAGAAATGTGAATTGACAGTGGAAAGAACTTAATCCTAGTTTTGTTAATTTGCAAGCCTGTACAGCGGAACGGGAAATCCGGAGGTCATCGAACGGTTAAGGTCGTGTGAAGCGATACCGGTACGGAGTCCAGGCGAACAGTTCTAAAGGAAAAGAATAACATATCCATTGTGTATGCATCGCTCTCTTGCCATGTCCTCTAATGTTCTTAGCATGCAAGAGTGGTGTCGGTGCAAAGATCATTGCTACTTTACACCATTTCTCACGCCACAGATTCGGGATGCATAACATTAGCATGCACTCTGAAAACGGTCAGCTCGCTTACGAAAATATAGTGTTTTTTTCTTCATTGCCGATTTTTTACTTTGTCCAACAACAAGCGTAAATAACTCGACCGACGTAGAAGCTGCGATTGTATTTTTCCAGTTTTTTTTTTTTTTTTTTTTTTTTTTTTTGTGTGTGTTCCCGTTTGCTATTTTTTATTAATTCAATTCGATTCAAAGAGCCAAAAATACCAAGAAGAATGAATCTGCAAGATGTATGATGACGTTTTTGATTTCATCAATTATAGTTTAAGCAATTCCTGTCTATTTCTTGCTCTAAAATGTTAAAGAGAGACAAAAAATCAATTTATGATAAAAGTCGTCTCAGTCTCCTTGATATTGATCACTCTTTGATTGGAAAATACAAGTAAAAACTCCGAAAAAGTGATAGTCTGAATTAACAATATTTAAAATATTGATAACAAATTCTCTAATTATTTTCAAATAATCTATTCCGCAAGCTACCGTTTCCAGTTGCGTTTATTGTTCGACGATAAAAACATGCCGGATTGCTACGGATCTGCTGACTTTTTTTTTTTTCGTTTGTGAAAAAGTCCGGATGTGAAAGAAGTCTAAATGCGATATCATCCGAGATGAATTTGCAAATGATAGTTGAACGACAGTCTTCATGGAAGATGTGTGTCATGCGACTTTGTGACAAGATCTCTTTGATGAACGTCTTTGGTGATGATTCTGTGCTATGCAAGTATTTATATACATTAATCGATATGTAAATGTGTGTGAATGCTGAATGGCTTATCAAGGAGTTTCGGTTTAATAACGAACGATTCGACGGCTATCGTTTCAGGTGAGAAATAATGCCCAACACGGTTGTAAACTTCGCTAATCGAATGGCAAAGCGATAAAAACAATCATTCACAAGCGTTCGGCTCTCGGAATTGTTCGGACAATCGATCGACGTGGTCGACTCGTTCTCGGTCTGCATCTGTAGATGGTATGGTGAGAGGATGTCTGCAATCTGATTGAATGGTGAAACGAGATGAAGAGAGGTAAACGCGTTATGGAAAACTACTTGTAAAGGAGAATTTGTAGCGTGTTGCGATGTACACTACGTGTAGAATCGCTCTACGATTTACCATGATTGGTGAAGCACGGGCAAAGAGCATTCAGGATGCGATTGCAGAATCCACGCGCCCGATTGTTCCAGCCAGCGATGGTATCGCCACCCTTCAATCTACTGCCTGTACACACACACGCGCATATACGTATAGTCAGCATGTTATAAATATCAATCTAAAAAGATAATTATAATTGTACGTCGTTCTACTTTGTAAATAGTTCTATGTAGGGTGTTTCACCCAACTAGACGATCTGAAATATCTCTGTTGTTATTGATGATACGGGAGAATATAAGAAATGTAAGAAAACAATTTTTTAACTAATATATTACGATCAACAAATTGTTTTTTTTTTTTTTTTTTTTTTTTTTTGTCAAAATCACTTTTTTGTGAGTTAAAGATTATCAACATTTTTTGTTTTTTTTTAATAGGTATAATATAGCGTTATAGATTTTATTAAAAATCTGATAACTAAAATCTGATGACAAAAACTGAATAGTTTATGATGTATCGATTTCTTATATATGATAACCTTGATATTTTCTCTGTGTGATATAATTTATTCTTTATATATTTTCCCGTTTCATCCATGCAACAGCGAAGATATTACATAAACAAGATGTTATATGGGTATATTTCTACTCGTCGATTTAAATATGCATCTATTCAATTATATTTATCTAGTCAATTACGTTAACTATTTCTATTTTTCTATATTTTATTAATATCTAAGATTTTTTTAGTTATTTTTTTATGCGTCTATTTAGCAATCTAGCAATCTACGCACTTATCAAATCACTTCTTTTCGTTTGCTTTTTGTCTACTTTCCCTTCTTGAGTATAATATTTACCCCTTTACTTATATCTGCCTTCTTTTTTCTTCGTTATAGCCGATACGAGTCAAGAATATTTCCTCGTAAAAATGAGATATTTGAGTCTCGTAAGTGAATTAAATAATTGAAGATCAATATTTACTTACCTTCACCTGCATCAGCTCCCTGAAACACAAAAAAAAACAAGTATTGTATGCCCAATCTTCGATGTAATTTAGTAGTAGGCTGTTCTCGTTAATGACTGCGTTACCCTTAATTGAGTTTAATAACATCCGTAGTTCTACTCTCTAAATTTTTTAGAGTGAATATTTCACTCTAATCATGGAGTCACTAACCTAACCAGTTCCCTCCATGTGGAGTAAACATTTACTTCAATAGAGTGAATTTATTCACTCGAAGATAAAAAGTGAAAAATTTCTCTTATTTTTAAAGTGAAGTCAACTCTTGAAGTTAACCCTCGAAACTTCACTTCAATTTAAAGTGAAATCGCCTGCGTAGTTTTTTCCATGTGTCACTTTTAAGTTAGAATAGCGCAGCATAGGTGACAACGTACACAAAGAAACAGTGAAATGTCACTCTTTTTAGGATGAAGAATAAATCCAATAAAGAGCGAATAATTTTACTTTTTCGAAAAATTGAAATTTCACTCTACTTCGATTGGCAGTATTTTCATTATTGCTTGAAGTGAGATTCCACTCCAAAAGAGTGAGATTCCACTCTAAAAAATTTAGAGAGTAAGATTAGCCAATTACAGTCATTTCATTCTTCAGAAAAATAGCCACGATTGATTAATTTTAGAACTACGAATAAATAAAAAATAAATATATTAATATATAAATTATTATATATAAATAAATATATAAATTTTTTTTTAGTATAGCTCGCGAGTTTATACATTACCTCTGATTGAGTTTTTCTTTTTGAGGCTTCCGTAGCTGCGGTTTCTATCACTTCGCTAATAAATTTCGTCGTTTCCCTCATGAGCTCCTCATCCTTCTTGAAAGCTTCTTTCCTCTGTTCCAACGTCCCCGACATCAAGTTTTTTTCATGTTCATCCATGTTGCTAATATGGAACGATGTGGACATCCGATCGGTCAGCAACGAGTATCATCAACGATGACAGTTTTCGTCTTTGTATTCTAGCCCTTTACAATTAAAATTATATTTTCAAAGAATCTTATATAAGAATTGATTATGGCGTGTTATTTAAATTTTAGTAACGTCACACAAATATTTAATTATCTTAACAAAAATTCACATAATATTAAAATACACGGTAATATCTTGCGCTAAATACCGCAAAAATAGTTGTGCGTAGTATAAGAGGGAGACATTCCGTATATCTTTACGCGAGTCGGATAGTTGAGAGTATTCGAAATTTTCAGTTCTTATAATAACCGCTGAATAGATCGAGTTATTATTAGGCTTAATCGCTAGTTTAAATTATATATAAAGAAATTTTTATTTTTGTTCTGCATGTGCTATGAATGGAGATATTACGACGCAAAGTTCAAATGTAAAAATTTTAATTTAAGAAACGCCTTCATAATCTTGGTCGTCATCTCGACCACTTTATATAAGAAGTACATATTTACAATACAAAGAAGATAAGCATGTACGAGTTTACGGACAGTAATAAAAATAATGGTAAATGGTAATGTACTCGCAATACAATTTGTGCAATATTGACATTATCGATATAACGTCAAGTAACGTCATTTTGTGTGTGAAGCTGGAAAAATTCATTTCATGGATATATACAGGGCTTATTTTCTTTGTATTGTAAATACAAATAAAACTTCTACCGATATGTACAGAATGATTTAGACCACCCCCAAGCCAGCCTTTTTTTTTAAATGGAACATCAAAGGAAGTTAGGAAAAAATTTTTGTTACTCAAGGGCAAAAGTAATCATTGATCATGGTTCTATTTTTTGAGACAAAGCAAAAATATGTATATCAGTTTTGAAATTTCAAAGAGAAATATAAATTGAGTGGGATATTATTGGATAGAATTAAAAAAAAAACAACTTTTAGAGCTTTGAAAAAAACCACTTTTATTAAAACTTAATTTAATTATCTTTTACAGGTTTCAAGAAAAACGTACAACAAAAGTTTATAACTGCGTCTTTCTCGAAACATTCTTACAGTCTGTAAGAGATAATTAAATTAATTAAATTAAGACAATTAAATTAAATTTTAAAAGTTGTTTCTTTTTTAAAGTTCTCTCCAACGATACTTCACTCGATCTACGTTCCTATTTGAAATTTCAAAGCTGACTCCTACACCTACTTCGGTTTGTCACAAGAATAGAACCATCATCAATGATTGCTTTGGATGCCTTTTAGTGATAAAAGTTTTTGTCCTAACTTTCTGTGACGTTTCATTTTTGAGACAAACCGCTGCTACAGGTGATCTAAATTATTCTATGTACATGTATATTGTATAATACGAACGCAACTATATCAGTTCAGCCTATAAAAAACTCGATCGTCGTACGCATTATTGAGGTTCAATAATATGCAATATTTTCAACTAAGCGGCTTGCATGCAAATATCGTAAATCTGTCTTTCTCTCTCTCTCTCTCTCTCTCTCTCTCTCTCTCTCTCTCTCTCTCTCTCTCTCTCTCTCTCTCTCTCTCTCTCTCTTTCTCGATTTCTCTCATTCTCTCTGTACGCGTGCTTGCGTGCATGCGTGCGTGCATATATGTGTGTTTGTGTAACGAAAATTTACATGTCAAGGCAAAAAAAAAAAAAAATAAATACATATATACATATATGTGTGTGTGTGTGTGTGTGTGTGTATAACACATCTTGTACATACATCATTTAAATAATTTTACACTAAAAAAAAAAAGATTGATATAATCTCTAAAAACTTACCTTTTTAAAAAAAGGCGTCAAGTACACGTGTTGTGAAAAACTGTTTTACAAAATATGTTTTTTTTTAATTTGTACAAAATTTTGAAATTTAGAATCGCCAAGTTTTTTAATTTAAAAAATTTTAAAAATATAAAAAATTTTTTATCTTGTATTAATTATTTTTACTTTATATTAATTTTTAATTTTTGGATAAATTTTTAATTTTTAATATTATTATTTTTATAGAAAATTAAATTAATTATTTTGTACAGCTGTTTTGTCAATGTTGAAATGTTTCTATTTAAAATTGCGTAAGTTTTTATTCTTAGTTAGCGTATTTTTTTTTGTATTTATATTATTAATTTTGTAGAAAATTAGGTCAAATTTTTTATATTTTGCACAACACAATTTTTTTAAATATATATATATAACATATATGGAAAATTATTTAATATATAATAAGAACTCGCGAGAGATGCATGCGCTGTGTATGTGACCTGGAGTAATACAAATGCACTAATTTTAGACTATAAATGGTCTCTTTTATTATATCTCTTTTTTTCTCGTTTATTCTTTTTATGATCACCGACTTGATATTAATTTGTTAAGATTCTCACGACCCTTTGCACATTCGAGTTTTTTACGCATAAATTATCGATAATCAACGGCGAAAACGAGGCTTGGAACCGGAATATAATTTCAGTGCTTTCGGATTTCGATTTAATAGAGGCACATGAAGATGTGAAGAATTAAATTATATTTTTATTTAAAAATAAAAAATAAATTAAACTTATTATACGATTTTTTAAGGGAAGATAAATTCTTGTATATATAAAATAAAAGTTTGACGTATTGCGGTTTATTATTTCTTCATATATTTAGACTGTAAACTCTGCATGTATTTAATCCGCATTTCCGTCGCAATATCCGCGTCGATCGAACCCACCGAGGGATTACACCGGTTTCAATCTCGACGTCAGTTCATTTTTAAGAATATCGCAAGATGAGGACGATCCCGATTGCTAAATATAACAATGTAACATGTAATTGCAGACACCAATGTAAATACAACCACGACAACGATGACGGATATATGCCACAGGTGGTGTGTATTGTTTCACCACGCACGCACACTGATACCGAACAGTCATCTCTACGTACACGCGCGTGTATCCCGGGGATGTTGACGATGACGTGGTCACCGATGCCCAAGGCCGATGTTGTAGTCGAGGCCGGCTGCCGTTTAATCGCTGATAAAGGTGCCTGGACCTGGCCACTGAACTATCCCGAGCCTAACCGGTCGAGCCTCTGACGTATCTCCCAGATCGTATAAATTCCTCCTCGCTTTACGGACATGGATCTGGCTCGACGAGGAAGTGCCCTCAGTATTCAAGACGCCAAGAAACGGATCGATGACAATTTGAACGATGAAAAGGGAAAGAACCCTTCATCATTTTGTCAAACAGCGTCTTCGATGGGTCGCGCGCCGCCAGGTAATGATCGAACGCGAAGCAGCCGCTACCAGACGAAGCTCTCTTACCCGACTGGATATCACCCCAGTCAGACCCCGAAACGGAGCATGCGTCGGGGGCATGCAATTATTAGGTTTTTATATCTCTGCTTCTATATATCTACTCTCTTATCTATGTGGGCGAATATATACACGTGCATACACCCGACCCACGCGTGTACGTATACATGCATATATACATATGCATACATATGTATTCACTGTCATTTTCTATCTTGTAGATTCAAACATATGCTACCTCTATCAATCTAAGCTAGAGTGAGAAGCGGAATTTGACTGTATAATGCGAGTTATCGCAGGTGCGTTGATTATCATTTACTTGAAAGATCTTGAAAAATGGATGAATTTAAAAAAAACATTCGATCGGAACTTATTTTGCAACGCTGCAAATTTTTCATCCGCGGAAAGGAATAAAGTTTTGCAATTTATAAATTTCTTTCTTGTAGAAATATGCATAAATACGTATCCACGTAAATTATGATATATGTATGAAGAATTGTAAAACTTAACTCTGTTACTTTGTTACCTTTTAACTTCAATTTTTATTTTGCATAATGCATATCATTTAACAATGTGTTTTTTTTCCTCATTCAAGTTTTTTTTAATATAATATATAATAATATATCTTTAAATTTTGTTTCTTTTGAAAACAAAATGCTTAGAAAATCACAATTGAGTCTAAAAATCAAACATGAAAATGAAATATTTTATTCTGGATCTGTCGAAATAGTCAGATACCTGTATGTCGGTGCGTGATATATGAATCATGTATCAATATTTTATTAATAAGAAGCAAACATTTTTATTTTATTCTGCACATAATTTTTCATATAAGGCGTAAAAACTGTATAATGTAAAATCTATATGTCTCAATGTCAATGCGGTAATATTTTTTACACATTCCGTTCGGTTATATAATTAGAAACAAGGTGTGTATGTGTGTATGCACATACATATGTGTGTGTGCATGTGTCAACGTATTTTTCATAATTGGTATCAACTGATCGCAATTAATGACACAGAACCTTCCTTGAAGGAGAGATAAGCAATCGCATCGTCGTTTTATGCGAGTTTACACGATGGAGTCTTTCTTTCCAATAAATTACACAGCAGTGATCGAATTTGATGATGATTTTTGGAATCGATTATCAGGCTCATATAATTGACATTTGAATGAAAAGTAGTACATCGATGTACTTTAAATATGCTTCGACTTTAGTGAGAAAGACTGCCCGGAAAGACATTGCTAAATATAGCGCGGACGCGTTTAATAACAAAAGATCAATATATGAAAATTTATTATGTTAAATAATTTTTTCTCTGAAGAAGCTTGTCGCTCGATTACGGATAACAAGCATTTTTTCTCGTTTTGCGTTTGATGTAGTATGTGTACATACACACATATACATACGGGAACATATATGTTTTAATATATGTACAATATGTATTACATTATATTACATTGTATTTAATATATTATATACTAAATCTTAATGTATGTACGATGTGCACGTGTTGTTTACCCGCCTCATGTTCAAAGCAAGCGTTTCTAAAAAAAAAGAATTATATAATAGATGAGCTTTGCTTTAACTTTTTTCCTAACGTTAATTTCTAACATCTCACTCTAATTATTTTTATTATAAAATCGTTATTATACAATTTAATATTATTCTGTACACTAAGCAAATTTATAAAAGAAACGCAAATTAGGATTTCTACAGCTATAATTGTGTGCGTTATATTTGATTATGTACAAATTTACAATTAGCATTATAATATAGAAACTTATATATATATACATATGCGTAGTTAATTTTAGTACAAGATAGAGGCATAGTATTTATACGTTATAAAATCCATTAACAAAAAGAAAAGATCTATTTTTTAAGCTATGCGATGAGAAAGAAAGTGCGAAAGAAGAAAAAATGTAGAATAAAATAAAAGAGGACAAATTTATTATAATTTTCAAAATTATCATCTGTGTACATCTTAATTTATCAAATTCACACATCTTTTTCATCTCTTAAGTAACGTAAGATTTTAAGCATCATCTCGTTAGCATTTTCGGCATCGATAATACGCGATATGCGCGCGCGGTTATCGTGGGCGCGATCGCTCCGAAAAGAATCGCCTTTAATTAATCAGCTGCTGCTACGTGCTAAGAAATAAGAAACGTCACTTACAAGAGTGCATTCAAAAATCCTACTCGCGGAGTAAAGTAGCATTTAATTGACCAATCAAGACAAAGAAATCCTCGCACCGTTCATCCTGATTGGTCAATCGGTCAACATTACCTTTACTTTAGACGTAGGATTTTTGAACGCATTCCGAGAAGATCGATTTAAAGATGGCCGCACCGCGGTCGTCCGATCATCGTATCGCGTCAATCTGAGACGCATCTCTCAGGGACTCCGAGATCGTAGAGCCGAGTTCGAGTCGAGTCGAGCCGAACTGAGTGACGGCCGATCAACGTCAGTGATAGCACACAATTAACAGAGGGTTTGTATCTGGCACAGTCGCGAGAGTGGCCGACTCCTTCGCTTAGACGATGATCTAACGTCTTGCGCGTAATCACGCGATCATGAATTGTCATCAGATATTGAGCGGCGCCTGCAATGCAGGCGATCGCTGTTACGCCGTTGGCTCCGTTGAGGGAATCTCCTTCACCGTAAGTCCATTTCAGCAATTTCAATCATTAACGCGTGTCTCACGATTAATTTAGGCCTCCTCGCGGGCCGTTGTCCGGTATTTCGTAAGCGATCGCACGACGAAAAATACGTACTCTCGCGTTGTGGAAGTCAGCTGATCAAATGACACTTTGATTAGGCGTGTTAAGACATAGGAGACGTCTCCTTCGAATTGACTATTTCCTTCGATGGAAACGTCATATACTTGTCATGTGCTATATATATATATATATATATATATATATATATATATATATATGTTATATCTCTGTTTTATATGTTCTCTATTGACGTGTCACGTTGGATTGTCGATTTTTCTTGTTTTGCAATTACTTGTTAAATCTTGAAAATTTGACTTTTTATCAACGAGAACGCTGATGACGTAGTATATTACAAAGTAAAATTAAGATTTGATATGACGAAAGTATAACAATGTGTAAAAAAAGTTTGCGAAAATATAGAAAATTGAAAAATGTCTACTTTAATTCTAAGTCTAAATCAATTACGATCTATTTATTTTTCACTTAGGCATATGCAGCTGGTTGCAATATTGTGATCTTGGCCAACAACTTTGAACGAGTTCAAATAATTCCTGGGGCTGTACATAATTACATTAGAATCAGTTGTCTGGACTGTAGTACAGATACAGGAAAAATTGCTGCAGCGTATGAAAATCAAGTGTGCATTTTTGAGCCAACACCACTTATACACAGCACTTGTTCACATGTTTGTATTAATATATTTTTCTGTTGTACATAGTGTTAAATATGCATTTATAAGGAGATGTTTAAAGCAGTTTTATCAAATTTTCTTTTATAGCAATTAGAATATAGATGGGTTCAAACAGGTAGTCTGCAAACAGAATCGAACATTACCTCTTTATCATGGAATTTAGAAGGAACAAGATTATTGACAGGTGGCGAATTGTTACAATTATGGCATCAAAATATCATGCCATTTCAAGAAGAACACAGTAAGTTTATTTTCTTATGGATTATTTGTTTCAATATAATGTATACTTTTTAAAAATTTTATATAATTATATGAAAAAAATTATCTATAATTTATGTTAAAAAAAGAAAATGTTAGTATATTCTATGAAAATCTGATTTTATTTGCATGACATATGTATAAAAGACAGATATTCTCATGTGATAAATATTTAATGTTTTATTAATATTTTTAAATATTCAAATTATATATCATGTTACTTGATACAGCAATATTATCTACAGCTACAAAGCCGAAAACATTACAAACAGAAGAAGTCGGCACAACTGGAAACAATCATAATGTTACTGCAAATACTTCTCAGGATCGTGAGTTCATTCTTTTTGAGAATGAACATACAGTGTTGGCATGTTAATATATCATAGCTTTCTTCTGCCACTGCACTGCATCAATTTCTTATGAAAATTAGTCATTTGCATATCTTGTTTGACTGGAATGAGAATTAGAGAATTGAAACAAATGCATTTTGTTTAGGAACACGATCAGAATTATCTTTTCAAAATAATCTTTAATAGAGTTGCTTTTGTTCGCCATAAATTTTGTGTGTCAAAATAGGAGCTTTTGTAACTGATGCTATATTGCAATTGGAATCATGATTTTGTTTTATATAAATATAAGTTGCAAATAAAAGCAAGGATCAATGTGTTTAATTAAAATATTCATATATTCAATCTTTATGCTTGCCATATTTAACACTTTAATTTACACAGATTTTGCTGTTGAACATAATAAATATACATTATTTTAAAACACATTACATAAATATAATTTTATGGAAATGAATATTAAAATGTAATTTAAAAACATTTTATATTTCTTATATTTTTGAGATATTAAACATATTAAGATATTAATTATTAAGATATTAAACACACCATAAATATTAAGCTTTCTTATTTATATTTCAGATATGTGCATCTTGTTGTGACTAAAAACAATTTTAGTACACATTAATACATATATTTACTTTTTAACAGCTGGCACGGTGACATTTTCAATTGGAGGAGAAGCTGAGAGTCCTGGGCCTGGGGACACATTGGCTGCAAATGATCCAGGTGGATGGAATTGTGTGTGGAAATGCCGTACTGCTACACCAGTTCATCTTATGAGTTTTAGTCCTGATGGTACTTTATTCGCAACAACGGGAATGAATGATAGATTGGTGAAAATATGGTTTGAAAACAAGCAATGTATGTATTCGTATTAAATAATGAATGGATGCTCTTACTATATTTATAAGTGGTTATTATTAAGACTTTTTTTTTTTGCTTCTAGTTTTTCCAACAAAAAGCATAGATCATACAAGTTTTTCTCAGTCTGTAGGCAGTGACAATTTTAGTTTCGTTTATGTTGCCCACCCACGCGCTGTAACACATCTTTCTTGGCGCAAGACAAGTAAATATATGCCAAAGTAAGTAGCATATGAAACTTTTCAATGTTTTTGTGAAATCAAATAAAAAGCCATGAGACAATAAAACATTCTATTTTAAAAAATATTATTTATGTGGAGAAAATATTCAGAAATATATTTAGATTAAATTAAAATATACGAATTATTTTAAGTTGGTTAAACTACTAAAGTATTGACCTTTTGTAATAAAAAGAATAAATAATTGATTGAGTTTTATATATACTAAAAAATGTAAGAAACATCTCAATAATTTTTCTTTTGTCATAAATCAGAGGTTCCGTATCTAATATGTTGGTTACCTCGTGTCGCGATAACATTTGTCGAGTGTGGACAGAAACAATACCACCTGAAATTGAAGGACTAGCTAATATGAGTCAATTTGAAGGCTCTGACAGACATGGTCATCATGGCAAACATCGTCATCATAATATGCACAAACATCGATTTATGCAACGGCTGAAACATATGAAGTATGTGAGAAACATATTTTACTCTATAAATATAAAAATATATTTCTTATGAAATAAAATAATGATAATACATAAAATATTCTGTTTATAGAACATGTTTTCATATTCGGCGACATGCTAAACAGCAGCATCAGGCTGGTCATACTGCGCCTACCTTACCAACGCTTCCATCTACGTATTCTGTACATGATTTTCATAATAATTATCAAACTTCTGGTCATTATCCTGGAATGCATTTCCATTTGGCAGCCAGTATCAACGCAGAAACTGGTATAGTATTGATTATTGTTTTATGTATTATAAAAGTTTTTTTTCTTTTTTATATTGTAATATTTAGTAATATTATAATTTTTATTACAATTATGATTATGTACAATTAATATTACAGTTTACATTAATACTTTTATATAATATTCTGTATATTGTTGAAATATTGGTAATCATCAGTGGATAGTATACGTTCATGTTATAGATATACCGCTAGTACCAAGCTTAATTACCGGAGATCCTGAAAGAGAACCGAATTTTATCTTACATTGGTTAAATAACAAAGAAATGCACTTTACCATGCAAGCCGAAAACATATTGCAGGAATTGACTCGTAAAGTAGTCGAAAAAGAGGAAGGCTTACAGCATCAAGAACATACTGAACAAGTAGAACATGATTCTGAAGATGAATGTACACCAAGTACGCATTGAATTTACTCTGAAAATTATCTAAATTGTTAGAAAAAATACAATTGCCAATAATAATAATAATAATGTTCTTTTCAGAAAAGGGAATTCGGCTGCAAACAATTCAGAAACCAGCAGTTGGTGGGCGATCAATGAGTCAAGAAGATCATAGTAGTGATGAACACCATACTGCACATACTACTTCGTCTCATCACAGTTTGGCGCACAGTGTGCACTCTCATCCGAGTCTCAGGTAATTTTCAAAATCTCTTTCTCTTACCTACTATATATTACAGCTCTTTGTATTTTTCATAAAACTAGTAATTTTTATTTACACAAAAAAAAAATTTATATTTAAGATTGTTAACATGTTGCAATTTTTGTTATAGCAATACAACCTCCATTAATTCGATAGCGACAGATGCAACATCCACTATGAATCACGCGCCAGATTCATTAGATACAAAGATAGAAACATTGCTACGCGACTGGCATCATAATCCAGATTTGCTGTTCTCAATTCATCCGATAGACGGGAGCTTTTTGATTTGGCATATCGAATGGTTGGACGAGTATCATCCTGGATCTTTTCGACAAGCGCAGATTTCTTTTTCCACTCGTATTCCGAACGCATTCCCACTTGGCGACGCATCGACAATGAGCCACAATGTATCGATGTATTCTCACAATACCGGTGGGCCGTTATTAAATATCCGCGAAGTTGCAAAATCGTCGACAAAATCAAACGAACCCAACGAAGTCGTGACTCCTTTACCCAGCCTTATAGAACAAGACGAGGAGCAATCCACTTTAACATCGAAAGCTGGTCAAGAGCTATTGAAAAATATAGAAAGTACAGACGATCAGAATCAAACGAAAGCCGAGGCTAATGCGGAGAATAATAAAAATGGGCACGAAGCAGATTTATTGGCTCATCCTAGTCCGATTGTTTCCATGGTGTCAAAGCACTCGAACGGTACTTTGAATTTGTGGCAGTTGACGTTTGCGGATAAAACAAAATTTTCACAAGTATTGAGCATAGGACACGCGTGTAGAGCTTCCGGACACCGCTTTCGTGTAAACGACATCACGTGTCATCCCGTCTTACCTTTACTTGTGACAACCTCTCATCATAATATACCCGAATTTTCTGGTGCACAATCAACGGAATCTAATGAAAACGTTAGTGGTAAGCATGACACCTCGAAGAATAAGGATATCATGTCGCCTACCGGCTTTTGCAGCGAACTGATATTATGGCGAGTAGACGCAGTGGGGCCCTTGTCGAAGAGCGGCGGAGTTTCCGAATTGGCGCGTATTAATTCACCTGAGATATCAGCGTTCAGTAATGTAGCTTGGATTCCGACACTACTGCCAAGCACGACGCTGGGTAATCTATCTAATTCTCCTAGTGCTTGTTTTGTAGCTAGCGACGGAGAATGCTTAAGAGTCTATCAGGCTGTCATTGACGCTAGAACATTACTGGCGGAAGTGTCCATCAGCGAGAGAAGGAGCCGAATGATGGATTCCATGGCCAGTCTCTCGACGGATATGTCATCGGATGATGGTGTCAGACATTCGATTCACGATAGAATAAAGATAGTGTCTCAACAATCAACCGCGAGACCGGGATGTGTTATACAACTGGACGCTATCGCCGATGCTACTCACGATTGGCAAAACACGCAGTTTCTTCACGTCTTTCAAGAGCAACTGATCACGGGTGAGAGAAGCGATGAGAAGCAGCCCGGTGTCGATATGTCTGCCAATGATCTGGGACTCATGGAATCCACATTGGATGCTATGGTCGATTTGCAGCAATCGGCGATTTTCGAGGAGCCGTTCTACATAGTAGTTCTGGAACGAACGCAACAGGGTACTACTGTGCATATGTGGCGATTAGTGATAGCGTCGCAACCGGAAACTTCCGGTCTATCGGGTTCGATGATGTACGTGCCAGATTCTCATCTGGTTCAGGACGAAGATGATGAGGGAACGCCTGGTAGATTAAGCCACGTGGAAGGTAGACGATCGCGCAGAGCTAGTCAAACTGGTGGTCGAAGTCGTCGTGAGAGTCAGGCCGACTTGGATTCGACATTCTTGCCTCGTCGTCATCAGAATAGCCACGTTCTCATCACTACTACGAAGGTCTGCACGCAAGAATTACCGTTGCCTGACGGAGTGGAAGTGATTCATGCTGCACCCGCGGCGGGACACTTAAGTAGTTCCTCAATATATCCCGCCTGCTTTGCGCCATACATCATTGTAACAGCGTGCAGCGACAGCACCGTACGTTTTTGGAAGTGTAAGGTGACGAAGAGGCCAGACGACAAACTCGATTACGAGTGGTGTGAGTGGGAGATGATCAGAAAGGATCAGGAATCGACTATCGACATCACTGGTCAACCGTTGAACATAAGCGCGGCCTACAGCGGACGTATCGCCTGTGCCTACAAGTATGGAAAATCATTTACGCGTCCAACGAAGAACGATCCGGATTCGCGTTACGTGAATCTCTGCGTTGCCATATACGAATGCGAGAGCACAGGAGGCAGCGAGTGGATTCTGGAAGATACGATTCATCTGAAGAATATTCATCTGCCGCGAATACCAGTGGATCAGCATTTGGATCTTAGTTATTTATACGACAGTAGATTTTTGCAGAAGAAACAACGGCTCACACAGGTATTGCAGACTCTTAGTCACGAGGATATAAGATCTTCAAGAAATGGGGAAAATGGCGATTCCACAAAGTCGAATGCTGGCCTGTTAGCAGTCCCGTCATTCAGTACGTTGCAATCTTTACGAAAATCAATCATAGAGAACGGCAACACGTGCCCTCTCACACAAAAGCATCTGGTGCAACTCGACTGGGTATCGAAAGAAGATGGCTCGCATATTCTAACTGTCGGTGTCGGTTCTAAGATTATGCTATTCACACCAGTGTGCTCGGATCTGGCGCAGGCTAATATGAAAGCAATGAAAGAATCTCAAAGCAATAACAGGCCGATACTGCGAAAGACCTCGTCTCTGGCACAACCGCAGTTTGTTGACGAAATTCGATGGATGAAATTGCGCAAGATCGAGTTAACGACGGCAGACGGTCTGCCCCCGCTACCTATGCAAATATCTTGGGTACGAGATGGCATTTTGGTTGTCGGCATGGACTCCGAAATGCACGTATATTCACAATGGAAACCAAATCCGAGAAACGACTGCTTCCATTCGAATCTACAGCATCAGGAGTCCGACGAGTTTCAAGCGAGTCGAAATCTACGTGACGAAGATTTACGCACGTTGGCGCACGAGACATCCCAGAGACGATTGGCCAATGTGTCCTCCATGCCGCATCTATCACGCGTCAGCAGCATTAATCTAACAATGTTAGACGCAAAAAAGAAGCGCGGTATACAGAATGAGAACTTGAGCTTTGACTACATGCCGGATTATGGATTGTTCGAGGCGTCGAGGATAGCTTGCCCAGTTTTACCGCAGTATCATCCCAAGCAGTTGATGGAACTGTTGAATTCGGGTAAAATTAGATGGGTAAAGGCTATATTGGCACATCTGGTACGATGTATCGGCAGTTCCTGCTCCCTGCGGGCCGACGACGAGAATCTGGTGAAGCAGCGCAATTGGTCGCGATCGAGAACGATGTCGGTGAGTTATGTGGGCACGACGTCGCCATTGGAACCGAGAGGTTCGACCACGCAGATACCGGAAGAATTGACGCTGGACTACGCGGAGATTACATCCATTTCACCCCTGCCGTTGTGGACTCTGTTAATGGCCGACAAGGAAACCAATTTGCCGCATCAGCAGAGCGAGGACAAGCATGATTACAACGAATTATTCGACAGCAATTTGGACGAGGGAGATTCGTTGGACGATATGCTCGAGGAGGATTACGAGTGTTCGCGGCAGAAGGATCGACGATCCTCGGTGCCAGAAAGGCAAGGGATATCTCACTTTGGTCCTAGACAAGGAAGATTGCTGTCGCGCCTCCTGACTCATACTCATCTTCCGGGATTATCCAGTCTAGATCAGATGCATCTGCTCGCTCTGGCGGATACCGTGTCGACGTGTAATGTCGACTTTGCGGAGAGATTTGCAATTGATGCGGCCAAGAACGCGATCGCTAAGGAAAATCTAACGGGTATCCCGGATGGCGAAACCGTCTCCACTGATTCGCTGGATGATTGTGGTCTCAGATTTCTTTTAGCAATGAAACATTACAATTATCTAATACGTTGCTTGCCGTTGGCACAACGAGCACAATTTCAGAAACAGGGAATTGCATCGAATAACCTGGTGTGGGCATTTCATTCCGAATCCGAAGAGGAGTTACTGGGATTGATTCCGTCTTATGCTAAAGGTCAACCAAAGTGGTCTGTGCTGAAAGAGCTCGGTGTTGGTTGGTGGATCAGGAGTAACACGGTGCTTAAGAAATGCGTGGAGAAAATAGCGAAGGCCGCTTTTCAGTTTAATCAAGATCCTTTAGATGCGGCTATTTATTACTTGGCGATGAAGAAGAAGAATTTAGTTTGGGGTCTATTTAGGAACAAACGGGATGACCGAATGACTACCTTTTTCGCGAATAATTTCGCTGAAAATCGATGGAGAAAGGCAGCACTGAAAAACGCTTTTGCTCTACTCGGAAAACAACGATTCGACCACGCGGCCGCGTTCTTTTTGCTGGCTGGTGCACTGAAAGATGCTATTGACGTATGCCTAAACAAACTAAATGATATTCAACTCGCAATGGTGATAGCCAGACTCTACGAGAACGACACGTCATCTCCTAATATGAGGAGATTGCTGTACGAAGAGATTTTAGGCTGCGACAAAGATGGACAAAATCAGGATATGAGTAAAGTGCATCCTGACCCATTCTTGCGTAGCATGGCTCTGTGGCTTTTGAAGGATTATTCCGGCTCTCTTAATACTTTGCTTCTGACCAATGTTGGTCATATGCACCCGCAGTATAATGATGAATCTGATAAACCAGAAGGAACGACAGGTAAACTTATATTTTGAGACGTTTTTGCATATTACTCTTGAATAACATCTTGTCTCCTTTCATTTCAGCGAATCCAAATGTCTTCAATTTTTATGTTTATCTTCGTACACATCCATTGTTAATTAGACAGTATATCGCGTCTACTGCACAAGATAAGAAAAAAGGGCATTCGGTGGTGATCTCAGGATTCAGTTATGGTACAGAAACTAAAAGTCAACCAGACAAACAGCTGATGTTGGAAGATACTATTACACCATTGGAAAGGCAACTGTATTTTACAACAGCACACGCACATTTCAAGGCTGGCTGTCCAGCCCTCGCTCTTGAAGTCTTATCCAAATTACCTAATAAAGTTATGGAAACAAATGGTGAAGACTCTCCAAGTAAGTAAATATGTACACATTAAAAATATTTGTAAATTCTGAATTGAAATTGTTAACATTCTTCTATTCCAATAGGCTTATTAAACAGTCCAAGTAAGTCTAGAGCTCAAGATGCTCAAATAGATACTGGTATCATTAATTGGGGAAGTGAAGCCAATGGAGTAAGTAATAATAAAGGTATGTATCATTATTCTATGTGAAATATGTTAAGAATTCTCTTCTATGAAAGAAAAATATTGTTTTTCTTTTATAGAAGCTGCTGCCTCTCTGGATTGGAATTCTTCGTCATTTGATTGGTCCCAAAGTGCCGGACGTGTAGAGGATAAATTAGAATTGAACTGGGATGATGATGATGATGCAGGCGATGGTGAGGACGCTGATAGCCCTCCGATGACCATGAAATTTGATAAGAAAGAGCCAGATAATGCATACAACTTAGAGAATGATAACAGTAAGAGCTCATCTTCTCTCTATTATAAATTATACTAATTATGTTGACTGTTAATTAAAATATTGATATTTTAAAAGATGTAGCAAAGTCAGCTGGTCAGTTGGATATCATGGCGCAACAACTGAAATTCGTAGCTTGCCTGAAAATCTTGATGGAGGAATTATCCACATTAGCGACTGGTTTCGAAGTAGACGGCGGTCAACTGCGATATCAACTGTATGTGTGGTTGGAACGAGAAGTAGACGCATTGAGGCAGCTGTGCAGCTACAGTACTAACGCAGACGGAGATGTGAACAACGTGACAGAGTGTAATTTTTTTAAATTTTGTTTACACATAATGTTAAAAGTGATATTGATAACAGTTTTGAAATTTCTTCATAATAGAAGCTAACAGAAGAATAATTTTCAGACGAAGGCGGTATGGTTGATGATGTGCCGCCGTACAAGCCTGGTGAACAACCGACTTTGCATCAAATATTAGTAGCAGAAAAGTTAGACTTTGAGGCTAAAGTACAAAGAGCTGTTAAAAGGAAGAAATGGCTGAAAGGTGAGTTAAACTAATTTTATTTTTTTATTATTTAATTATTTTAATTAAAAAACAAATTTACAATAAGTATCTTGTGATTTTCAGCTAATGAAACATTATTAAGAACATTATTATCGTATTGTTCGTTGCACGGTGCATCGGGTGGCGGCTTAGCGTCGGTAAGAATGGAATTGGTACTCTTGCTGCAGGAATTGCAACAAGAAAAGACTCAACAGCAATTGCTCAGTCCCCTTCCTTTCCCCACTACTCTACCTTTATTAAGTGCCAGCGTTGCCTGCAATAAAACTGTCGTAGCTGATCCAGTTCGACATCTGCAGGTTTGTCAAAATTCTTATACATTTTCTCTCTTATCTCATTTTCTATCGATATCTAAGACTATTGTTTTTTGCAGTCTCTCGCACATGACATGCTGCAGACATTGGTAGAGCTTCGAAATCCGCCGATGCCTAACAGGAATACCCATTACTGTGAAGTATTCATCATGAGAGATCTAGCAGTGGCGCTTAGTGCTTGTATCTATCAATCGCTTTGTGATTCGGACACGTTTGTTATGAAGCATCACCAGCCAGAGAGGTAAGCCATATGTTTTATTTTATAATTAAAATGATTAATTTTTGTGCAGAGTATTCCAAAAAAGACACCGGATATTTATATGTTAATTATATTTCTCAGTTTCCCGACGGTCACGGAAGTAGAAACGTCTTCAGGTGGTCACTTGGTAGCTTCAAATAGGTATCATCGACGTTATTCGACGGATGACGGTGTATGCATAACTACTTCGCCTGCCAAGTGGCCGGGAGTGACAAATTTACGCGCATTGCTCGCTCGAGAAAAAGACGAGGATACTCCGAAACTAAATATTTTGCTCTGCGAAGCTTTCGTGGCAACATACATGAGTCTCTTCATTTATGCTCTGTCGAGTTGTGACAGTCACATTTTGTATAGACTTGTTGGACAGCACTTTGATAATAACACGTGGTCTTCTCTCTTTGGCGGTGGAGTGAAAAAGTTGTTGCGCGTAGCGAGTACCACTAGCAGCCAGGTATGATTGATCTTTGTATGATGTGTGTTTCACAAATATTGATTTTATATTTCTTTTTGTCTTTTTACAAGGGCGGTAACACGAATAGCGTTGAGCGGACCGATAGTGTGACGAGCGAGATCCAAAGTACCGCCAGTGGAATGTGGAATACTATGACGTCATTGACCAAACAACGCGTTAAGCTGAATATGAAACTGTTGGGACAATTTACAGGTCAACAGCCAAATATGAAGGAGGATAAACCTACGTATAGGGAACAGTTTGTTTCACCGCAAATGAGCATGATTTCCTATTTTCTCATGAAGGTTGGATATTGAGAAAGATTTTATATGTCACATCGCCATCTTCCTATTTATTTCATCATTATAACTATAACTGTATGTTATTTTTCCAGCCACGCATAGAGACTGAATACGCGGAAGAAATTGATTACGATTCTTCTGATTCCGCGGTGTCCGATTTAGATTCTACAGACGACGAAGAAGATGTATTCGACACGAGTTCAAAGCCAAAGAACAAACCAAAGGATAATACTGAGCATAGTAATTCTAATTCGTATAGTTGGAGTGTGATGAGATTAGCGATAGTTAAAATACTTCAGCAGCAATTACAAGACTTTTTAAACATTGCTGGCATAGAGATGCAAGGTACATAAAGATATTGTGAGAGATTTTTCTCTTTAATATCTTTTAAATCTTGATTTGAAAATTATTGAATTAATATACAATAAAGGTGGCAATAAAATGATACGTTATTTTAGAATTACCCGTAAGTAGTCCGCTAATCCACGGAACACTGGGCATTGTTGCACAGTGGCAAGACTCATTGCGCGAAGAATTGGAACTTAGGGGCCCACCGTCAGCGACTTATATACCTGGATGTGCGCCGGATCCCTCTCCTACGCCTGGAAAGCCAGCAATTCACAAGTACCGATCGTTATTGGAGAAAGGAAATACTCCCTTTAAGTGAGTACGAGATAAAATTTTTCGTTTAGCTACAAATAAAAAATTTAGATCAGAAAGAGGGATATTAAACACAAAGATATTCTAAATGAATTTCAGTACACGATTGGCATCCGCAGCGCCTACTAATCGTCTATGGTGTTATTTAGTTAGACAAGAATTGGTTCAGGATATTTTCATTCGCGCAGTGTTCGGGAAACGAAGATCCCTGTCGACAATACTTGAAAATAGCCAATCAGTTGTTGATAGCGTACATCGTGGAACTGGAGAAGATAAGGGTAGCGATAGTGGCACTACAAGCTTACCGGAACCAGTCAGGATCATTCATAAGGAGCAAGATAGCATCAGTGCCTTCTGTCTTAATCAGGTATTTTAAAATCTTATTTCAAGTAGTTTTTTTTTTTTATAAATAAAGTTTCTAAGAAAATTTATGGATTGTTTTAAATATATGTAGTTTATCTAGATAAGAGCTACATTAATATGCGATTGTAATGATTTTACATAGGTAAACCCAGGTTTAATGGCCCTTGCTACACCTCGGGAAGTTCAAGAAATGAACATTTCCCTACTCCTAGAACTTCCATCATGGCTGGAAGACGAATGCGAATTCGATATTATCAACTTGACTAAGCAACCTGACCCAGAGCCTGTACAGCCAACCAGTTTCTTAGTTATACAGGTACAGTTTAAAACACAATACTATTATATTAACACAATAATAGATTTTGTATTTTACATTACACATTATTTGCAGACAGCAGCAGATCGTCCTTTACTGGCACAGAGTCCTCAAGCAAATAGTCCTCAACCTCATTCAGGTATAGCCAGTCAGAGTGGACGTGGCGCGAGTGTGGTGAGTTTTTTTTATGACATCGTGATTTACATATTAAATAATGTTGCTTTCCTTTATCAAGACTTTCCTTGCTTTTTTGGTACAAATAATTCTATAACTTACAGTAGATAAAATAGTATATCATAAATTAAAAGATAATTATTTTTTCTTTAAAAATTAATGAAATGTTTCAACTTGTGGTACAATCTTAATTATGTGATAAGTCGAAGATGAAGCATTTGAATCTTGTAAATATAACTCGATTTTTTAATTTATGTAAAGCATTCAATTTTCTTTTTAATTTGTTATTTATATGATTGCGCTATACTTATTGTTTGACAATATTGTAATTTTTGAATGTTGAGTCAATCCCAAAGCTAATAAGATGAAATGCATTTTATTTTTTTTATGTTAGATTTATTTTTTTTTATTCACAGAATTTATTTTTGAATGTAATTGTATTCACTATATATATATATATATATATATATATATATATATATATATATATATATATATATATATCTCACAATATAGATTATATTTGAATATACATGTGCGTGCGTGAGTGTGAAAAATATGCAATTAATTATTATCGCGCAAGAGATTGCAAATCCATTAATTAATTCACGTGTAGAGAGCTTGACTTGTCATAATTAAGAGATTATTTTCAAAATTAATATACAAATCCCAAGCAGCTTATAAATATCTGGCTACAGGAGATTCCTATTAACACAGCGGATTATATAAGGAATTTTTAACAAGCTTATATAGAGCAAGGATATATGTCGAGTTAAGTAGGAAGTGTGCTGTTCATCTGGAATATTCCAAGAATCTTCCAAGAATCATCGTATATGTGTATCAAGTCTTTGCATATACATTGTATATTTGTCTGTTTGACATCACTTTGTCACTAGACAGCGCGTGTTCTCATTTTCGATATACGAAAATAATAATATTATTAGGCAATACTTGTGCATTTACATTCAGACTGACGGGAGTAGCAATATCTTGCACCAAAGAGAAGAGATGTGTGACTACATATGACTATAAATAAATTTTACATTCATTGCATGATATATATATATTGAGACAAAAACATGCACTGTGTCTCACGTATCAGGATACAGCTGGATTTGCAAGGCTTGTTCGTTTTATTGCAATAAATGTCAGAAAAACAGATTTACTCGTTATATCTGTTTAAAATTGAAAAAGCTTGTTTAATAATAACTTGTGTAACAATGATTATTTTTTTTTCAATGGTTTTGTAAAATACTTATAATGCCAATCAATTAAATAGTACAGAGCAGCTTTATTATATAGAATTTTTTTTCCTTTTAATGGCTATACATATAAAGATAAAAGATACATATCGCCAGACAAGCCTTGCAGCCTGTGAATGTGGTGTATTGGGATAGGGTAGCACAAAAGTGGTGACGGAGACAATGTTGCTTGTTCAATGCTTGCCTAACATCTAACTCGGTCTGCGTCACTGAACTGGCGGCTCATTCGCTCGCTCAGATGAAGGGGATGCCTGCTTTTCCTGGCTCCCACGACCTGCGTTTCTGTCAATTTGTTGCCGATAGGAGCAAACACTTGTTAAAGCCGGTGAGATTTACATCTAACAAGACCCTATAGTCTATCCTAGTCTGCAAATTTCATATTTAACTTTTTTTCGGTAACAAGCAGATATCTCTGATTTGTAATATATTAAAGACACAGAAAGTTTATATAGTTCGAATATAAAGATTTGAAATTAAAAAGAATTATTGAAATTGTTGCATACTTTTAATGATTCTTTAGATATATTGCAAGTCAGATATATTTTGAACTTTTCAACAAGACCTTGCAGCTCAATCGTAAGGCCTGATTTTAGAAACATTTAGCCATTATCGTTTTGTCTAAGAGCTCATAGCAACATGCACAGTGCATTGGTTTGTATTTTTCTTTGCTTGTACATTATCAATATAACCATAATATAGAAATATAATAGAAAAGTTTTATAAGATTATATTACCATATTCTCAATTGGCAATTGGTGTTTCATCTGCTCTTAGATTGTTATAGACGTTATTTTTATAGCTGATGAGTAAAACTCACTGTTCTTATCACAAGTATTACATCAAATATTTACATTTGTAAATTAATGTAAATTACATATAATTGACATATAATATTAATGAATATTGGAACATTTAAATGCATGTATTATCGTTTAAATTTCTTCAAATTAATTATGTATGTTTAAATTTTCCATCTCGATAATGTATCTAGTTAATGTATCTTTTAAATATTACGCTTTTCTTCATCTTCTCGGTGCGAGAATGCGTGAAACTTGGATATGTCTATCAATGTTTTATTGTATAATATTATCATACCACATTCATATACATGTTCACACGTTAATTCAACATCTGCAAGACGCGCTAACCGCTAGAGATCAACGTTAGAACTTTGCAAGCTAATGGGTCGAAAAGCAGTTTCCTGCCGAATATTACTTGCAAAATCAGAAACTCGCTGCAATGTTTAAAACGCATGCTACGTGTCCATTATGCAACTTCATTAAATCTAATTTGTGTTGATGCAACACTCAAAAATATGCGTTAAATACCTTTAATATTGTCGCAGTATTGTGTTCATCAAGTTAGTTCAATTTTGCTGGAATATATAAATGTATCATATTCTTGTTTATATTATCTCAAATCTCTCTCTCTTTCTAATCTCGTCAATTTAATGAACCGTCCACATTTTTTCCAACAGATCCTGAAACACAAAATTGACGGCATTAGAAGAATCTCTTCCCATCCGCTCTTACCGCTATGTGAGTATATACTTATATTCTACGTGTTATGATACGTGTACAAATACAGATTAGACATTTTTTATAAGTATGAAATTAAGGAAAAACTTTACAAGTGATCTAAAAAGTCTGTTTTCTTTTTGCATGGTGATGCCACAGATTTGACCGGATCGCAGGATGGCTCTGTGTCTTTATGGGAGTGGGGACATCAGACGGCAGTCGCGACTCCGAGAGCGCCTGGCACTTTCGCCAAAGTGACCCGCGTGCGATTCTCACAGCACGGCAACAAGTTCGGAGTAGCCGATTCCGATGGTCACTTGAGTCTGTTTCAAGTGGCGTGTCGGGAAGGAACGGCTCGACCATTCTTCGTAAGAACTGTCGCATTCCGCTTAAAGTCTTACTATTGAAAATACTTGTTTATTGTTGAAATCTGTTTTAGACTTATCAGTGTCACAGCAAAGTTACCTCAGACTTTGTCTTCCTCGGTGCGTGCAGTCTCGTGGCGACTGCCGGTCACGGCTCAGAAGGACGAAATGTAGCACTATGGGATACGTTACTTCCACAAAACAAATCTCTCGTACAAGGTACGAATAATAATCACCCGAAAAATTACTCTATTTGCACTTTAATGGATAAGGTAATGGATAATCTTCTAATATCTCTCCTGTAATCATGATAATCTGATTGTGTCGTCAGGTTTTATGTGTCACGAGCAGGGAGCCAGCGCGTTAATCCTGGCGCCACAACATCAATTGCTGATTAGCGGCGGCAAGAAAGGCGATATCAATATATTTGATGTGCGGCAACGACAACAAAGGCATAGATTCCAGGCGCACGAGTCAGCTATCAAGTGTTTGGCGCTTGATCCGCATGAAGAATTTTTCGTTAGCGGAGCAGGTGATGGTGATATTAAGGTAAATAAATCTTATTTTCTCAAATCGCAACTCTCTTTCTAATGAAATACAATTCTGTTTATTCAATAACAATAAATCTCATTCGCAGATATGGGGTTTGACCGTCCATTCTCTTCTCTACTCGTTTCCTGGTGAACACCCACGGTCTAGTTTCTTTAAAAATATAGGACAGGTACTGTATCAATTTATTTTAATCGCAACGCTGGAATAATAATGTAATCATTTTGTTGTCCAGGGCGTTACCCAATTACACGTGGACTCTGCGGGCCGATTGTTTTCATGCGGAGCAGATGGTTCGATGAAAGTTCGTCAACTGCCAGAACGCGATTGTGTAATACAAACGCTTTATTAGGATTAAAAAGATGATAAAAGAGAGAAACGATTACCGTGTAAGTATATTATGTGAAAGAGCCGATATTTATTGATTATATATATATATATATATATATAGATATACACACCATACGAAAGGCGAATTGTTAAAGCAATTCATTGATTGCTATTGTATAATACATCTACATTACTTTTACATACAACTGTGCAAATAATACAATGTTCCTTTGCATGGCTAGTATGTTGTGTTGATAAACTAAACGGATGTTATTTATATACATACATACATATATATATATATATTTGTTTTATTAAACTACTTTATTATATATATGATAAAGTAGTAAATCCTGCACGAATATTGTTGTTGTTGTCCAAAATTGAAGCTCTTGTAAACATAGTAAAACTGTAATCTTAGATAGCGTGTCCAAGTGTTCCCCCTGATTTAAAAAAAAAAAAGGAAAAGAAAAAACCAAAGCAACGCGACATATACGAAATACACAAGTAACCGTAGTGCCGAGATGGTTGCGATGTTAGAACGGCACTATCCTAAAGTGTATTTCGTATGGAGCATATAGTGCTACATATAATGTATACATGATCATTCCTTTCTCACATGAAAGTAATATTGAACGATTCGATAAATTATATGTAATAATCTACGTACCTTCATATTTTATAATATGTAATATATGTAATATTTATAAATCAGTTGAGAAATGAATTTTATTGTTTAGCAGCGGATAATTAAAACGACGATTTAACCGATCTTTGCAGCGGTTATTGACTATAGTGAAATGTGAGATATTTCTTTATCCTAAAGAGAAACATTATAGGTTTCTGTGTATTATTTGTTGAAATAGAAACGTGTGCAATGTAAGTTATTGTTGTACAATATACGTTCGATAACTTGGCTCGAACCTCCAAGTATTCCAAAATACTCCTCTTCGATACTTTTTCATCATCGCCACTTTGTGATGTGTGTATATGTATATACATACATACATACATATATATATATATATACACACACATACATACACACACCCACAATAAAATATGCAGAAGTAATAAATTGGGCAACAATTAAAATACTATAATATAAAAAAATTTGGCAATTTTTTGAATAATGAATGAAATCTGTGTCACAGTATATACTGTGTCTGTGTTGCCTTCTGATAAACTCTGTTTCTTTTGAATGTGTAATATACTTAATAATTATAATGATAATAATTAGAAAACAGCATATTGCTGTATAATATATTATTATATCTTACTGTGTAATAGCTTATCTTTTATCATATATGTTATGCAGTATTGCAATAAAATTATATACTTTATTGCAATAGTGTAATTATTTACCAGCGATATATAAATGATAGGATAATGAATCAAAGTTTTCCAATTAGACTGTTTTTTAACATTAAAGTCTCCTTTGATAACTTCACTGTTTCAAAAATGTTTCGATAAATATATTTTTTCCTATTCAGTTTTGTAACATATGAATTATATATGATTACACGTTGTTTAATATGAATTTATTTAATGATATAATTTTGGCTTATTTCTCGTAATTTTTAAATTATAGTATTAATAATTAGTGTGCAAATATAGGTTCTGTTAAAATTACATTAACTATAACATACTATGTATAAAAGAGGTTTAATTTTGTTACATATTGTCCAATGTTGAATTTAATACTTCTGTCAATTTATATACTATAAGTCAAATATTCACAGTTTGATTTACGTGATGCACTTACAAAGATATTTATTGTACTTTAATTCAAAATTATAAAATGTTTAGCATACATATAATATATAGTAAAAAAAGATAAATAAAATTTACATTGCTTAATAATTTTAAGCATTTTTTTGCTATATATGGAACATTATAAAAAAGAAAAATTTTCTACGTATACATAAAATCAGTATTTATACATTGCATATACAAATATGAACATTTTTATAAGCTTTTATTTAAACTGTTGCAAACAAAATCAATCGCATGGTACAGTACATATAATAAATATGCAAATTATAAGTGTCAGGGATGTCCAGCTTTTTTGAGCTATACATATACATACTATTTATTATATGAACGTTTATATATTACTATTAAATTCAAGTTTTATGCAATAATATATGTTATTATATTTTATAAAATCGAGAAGATGAAGAATAATTTATATTCGGAGAATATATTTAAATAGTTTTTATGTGCTTTTTTGAAATTTAACTGTTGTACGCGCATAGATTTTTTTAATATAATGCAATATTTTATTGTAACGGTATAAAAAATGAAATATATCGCCCTTTAAATGTGCCATTGATGTTAAGTTCAATATTCCTGTATAATATTTTTATGGGCGACAACGCTCTAGGAAACGCGGGTATAAGCATACTTCACGTATGTGATATCTGTTCAACAGCCAGCACAGAAACCGTTCTAATCCCAATCCATAACCACCATGGGGACAAGATCCATACTTTCGCTGTAAAATAAATAGTACAAAAATTATTTAATTTATTATCTATATATTATTCCACAATCGCAATTTACGAGATCTCATTTTTTTCCGTATTTACCTGGTCTGTGTACCAGTAGTACGGAGCCGGATCGATGTTTTCACGCTTGTAACCTTCTAACAATTTTTCATAATTCCAGATACGCATCGAACCACCGACGATTTCGCCCACGTTCGGCAAAAGTACATCGACGGACTCGGTTAAACGTTCGTCTTCCGCGCAACGCGGCATGTAAAACGATTTAATTTCAGCAGGGAAACGGCAAAGCAGTATCGGCTCATTGATAGCGTCAGTCATTTTTCTCTCCGGCATCTCTGGAATATCCTACGAAGAATGATTAGGAGATTACAGGTCTTGGAGAGAAGGTGCAAGATATAGGAGATATGAAAATTTATTCCTACTTCACCAAACTCGTAAAAGCTGCCGTCTTCTTTCGTGATATTGTTCTCTCTTAGATATTCGATCGCGTCACTGTAGTTCATTCGCTTGAAAGGCCTCTTGGGCTTTTGAAACCCGGGATTCAATTCCTGGACAAGATGACCGAACGGTGATTGTAGAACTCGTTCGACTACATCACAAATTAAGTCTTCTAATCGGTCAAGTAGATCATTGAACGTGATAAACGGGCATTCTGCTTCAATGTGCGTGTATCTGAAAAATTATAATGTAACAATTAAAGAATAATTACAAAAAAAAAAAAAACACAAGTATATTAGTTGAATATGCAAAGAAATTTGTATACAAACTCGGCAAGGTGACGACGTGTTCTCGACTGCTCTGCTCGATAAGATTGCGCAATGCAATACACATCTCCCATTGCTGGTATGCAAGTTTCAAGATATAGTTGAGAACTCTGAGTAAGAAAAGCGTTTTCTCTGAAAGAAACATTAATTAATTAAGTTATACCTAACTAATTAACAATTTGTACTAGTCGTCTAATCATACCCAAAGTAATCTAATTTGAAGAGAGTTGAACCACCTTCCACTTGAGTTTGCACTAAAGTCGGTGGAGTTACCTCATAATAACCGCGATCTTTGTAATGGTCTCTAAACGTTTGAACTAATATAGATCTCATGATTAAAATTCTTGATGTCTGAAATATATAACAATTAAGTTTTTATAAAGTCTTTATAAAATTAACAAAAATTTATTAATCCAAGAACTCTTGTACTATACATTTTCTCCTCGAATCATTATATGCCTGTTGTCCAATTGGACATCAGGCAGAGCTTCTTCATTCAAAATTGAGTCAGCTCCACCAGGAGGCGACGGACCAATAAGTATCCAATAATCAACGTGTAATTCATGTCCACCAGGTGCCTGAAATTAAATAATAATGCATATATAATAAATTTTACTCAGAAAATTAATAATATTTGTCTGACATAATTAACGCACATTCTTCCCTTCAGGGACAACTTTTAAGGTTCCAAACAGTTGAACAGCAGCTTCTGTGGCAAGGGTTAAAGCGTCATAGGTTTGACAAAGCTTATCAGTCAGTACACATTGTAGAAAGCCTGTTCCATCTCGCAGCGTGATGAATATAAGAGCTTTGCCTATGATGAAAATTAATTGATAAATTATTTTATAAAAAATTTATAAATTATCTTATAAAAAATTGATAAATTATCTCACAGAAATACAAGTTAAAATATATCACATACCTTGCCTTCTTAGTCTATGCACCCATCCAAATAGCTTGACTCTTTGATCTCTGTGATTCGGAGCATCTTTTATTTTAATTTGTTTTGCTTCAGGTAGAGATTTGTCCTCTTCTATGACAATTGCTTTAGCTTCTTCGAGATTTTTCAATCTCTTTTCCTCATCCTCTAGTAACTTTTTTTCCTTCTCTTCATTCTTGTACTGTTCTCTCACCCAAATCTTTTGTACCTTCTTTAATTGAGATTTAGATGCTGGTTCATATTTCTTGCCATCTTCACGAGAATCTTGATAGATGACTGGAAAGGGTTCCTTACCAGCATGACGCATCGCTTTTAGGATAGTTTTAAAAGGGTTTTCGTCCGAACCATCTCCTGTTTCGTCATTGCCATTCTTTTCCGATGTATAAATACCTTGTAAAATATTTTTTTTATATATAATTATAATTGTTATATAGATATGCGTGTATATTATAGACCAATGTATATAATTTTATATTATTTTCTTTTTATGACATTTACTGCAGTTATGATTTCTTATTACATTATGATGTAATTTACCTTTTGATGATACCTCTTTATCAGACATATTGACTTCCAATTTACTTCCAAGTAGGTATAGCTGAAAAAAGAAAACATTTATAATTTCCATATAATATTATATGATACTATATAAGTAATGTTAATATGTCGAAAATACAGATTTTATAATAAAATATAACAATAAGATTTTGTTACGTATCAACACGTGTACAAGATGTTTTATTAAATGTGTAAAATAAAAGATATCCTCTAACCTATGTTTTCTTTCGTTAATAGGTACACTTAAGGTAATCGGAACAATTTTAAATAATTTTTCTTCGCTGCAACCTTATAAATTGATATAAATGCAATAAAATGCAATGTGTCGTCAACAATATTCCGCACTGTTCTCTTTCTGCTCTTCGATCGTTGAATGTTGAATAATGTAGAATCCGGTACAGTGATGCCAATTCCGGAAAATTTTACCCACAGTGCTTTGTTGGTAAGTTGCATGATCGAAAATTCAATTCAAATCTTGCAGTCGTAAATTATTTCTCAATTTTATCTTATAATTTATTTTGTCAAATAATAATTATGTTAATTGAATAAGTAATACTGGGTAAGAGAAAGATAATACTTTCAATTATACATTTTTTTTTTTGTAAAAACCATTAAATTAAATAAAATTAAAAAATATTAAATTTTTCTTGTGTGTATATATATTTAAACCTATGTAAATTATTTCGTTAAATTATAAAAATTTATAAGAGGATAACAATGAATTATTTTATTGAACAAATGAATTATACATACATATATTTTTCAAAAAGATCACATATGCGTATGTTGCATTTTCTATCTCAATTATATATTATACGTTATAACAATATAAAGTTAGTTATGATATACAAAATTCTTTACTAAAAAATATTTATAATATAAAGAAATTATTAGTATAGATTTGCTTAAATGTATTTTGCTTATATAGAATTATTTTCCTTTCGCTTTCCTGCGTGTCCTGGCACTCTGTTCTGGTATATAAAATGTAATACACTAAAATAAAAGTTCCAAATTATTTATATATGGAATTTCTTTCTTTTAGTTATTGTAATTGTATTATATAAGTTAAAAGAAAAAAAAAGTAGTAAACCTGCTCATCCAAAAAATTCATGAGATTAGAAAGCTTGCATTTAAATCCGTATGTCCGCAATGTTTGATGCAACTCTTTAATATTTACAGGTTCATATTGTAATATTTTATTATGCAAATCTTTATCGACATCAAGCAGTTCTGTAAAGGCTTCTGTGATGTTAGATAGATTTTCTGGTAATGACTCAGTTTCAGAGAGTTCTATTTCTTTGCCGATTGGATCTTTTCCAGAACTCGTATCGCTATCGCTGCAACAGACAGGTAATATTATCATATTACTGACTATATAAAATAAATTTTATTGTGTATTGTTTGAAAGAATAAATATTTTAATATTTATACTAAACCTATTTTGAGAACGAAGTAATTTGTCATCACTATCGTCTGCATTACTCGATTTTTCCAAACTATTATTATCCACATTTCGTTTCTTCGACGGTGGACCCTCATCTTCATCGCTTGAAATTTCAGTGACTTTTTGCTTTGATGTTATTTCAGCTATAGGCACCAAAGGGTGAAGTTCGTTATAAATGTGTGTTAACAATTTTACAGCCCTGTTACGTTTTTGTACCTTTAATCCGTATTTCTTCATTTCTCTCTAGAAATTAAATAATATATTCATAAGAAAAAGTACTTTTATATTTTTTATAACAGCTTATCATCAACAAACTTACGTGTAATTCGGGAGTTTTCATGCCAATGTAATCAGGCGGAGGTGTAACATCTTTTTCAATAATTTTAAGCGCAGTTTGTATATTTCCGATGTTGTCGTTGTAATTACATTTAAATTGTACAGATGCATGAGTAGATGCTTCTCGATTATGTCGCTTATTTATGTTAATTTGTCCTTCGGATAGGGATTTTCTTTTAAACTTCCTAATGTTTGCAAAATTTTGCGTCGAAAACATGGAATTACTATCTAAATTATTATCTAAGTTATTTTCATAAACAGATATGACATCATTATTCGTTGAATTGTTAACTCTAATATTTTCATCATCATTTTTATTATTGCGTCTGCGTGCAATATTCTTCTTAAATTCTGTCGTATTTAATACGCTAGTTGATTGACTCTTTTCCAAAACGTGCTTTCCATACATATTAACGTCAACATTTGCAAGATACACTTCATCTTCAAAATTAAAAGAAAGTTTGCTCGATTTTCTTGATTCATGAATATTTGTTTCTAATGTAAATTCACCACAATGTTCTGGAAGTAAGTTTTCTACAAACTCTGGACTGGAGGGTACCATAATCGGGCTCGAAGTGGATTTTTCCTTTTGATCATCACTAGATTCATTCAACTTTTTTTGCATGTAAATCATATTAAAATCTATATCATTAGATGTCATATCTGTATTACTAGCATTGAACTCTTCTCGATTTAATTTAATTGAACTATTAAAATCTTCTTCCTCCTCTATATCTGTGATTACGGTTTTTGAAATATCTCCAATTCGGATAGATTGATTGCTTTTTTGATTTTCTATATTTTGTTTTTTATAGTCCGTTGTTTTTTCAGACTGCTGCGTAGAATGATGCATAATATCTTCATGATCAGAGTCATCTTTCTTCGAAACGACGGGCTGGCTAACACTAGAAGATATACTTTCAACTTCTGTATCGGATGAAACAATTACATCCGCGTCTTTCTGTGTTAAAACAGACTTATCCAGATCATTTTCAATATTATCATTGTTTTTACTGATTGAATCAGATGATGTATTTTTGTTAGATAAACTATCATCCAGTCCAACTTCTCTGATTGCTGCACGATAGTTTGCTATGCTATTCTCTTTGTGGTCTTTCATGTATTTAGAATACATGGAAATCTCTTCGTCGTCTGTTTCTACATCAAGGACAATTTCGTTAAGTGATTGCTCCGCTGTTTCAATGTGTGATGAACATTCTGCTGATAATGCCGTAGTGATTGTAATTTGTTTTGAAATGTTAATATCTTTCTCAGCTGGTGAAGTGAAACTTGGTATATTATCACAAAATTTCATTGTCATCTTGGATGTAGGAACCAAATGCAAATCACTAGTTTGTTTAATGTCTACATCATTATCAGAAAAACGGGAATAAAATTCCGGATTCTTTTCGGCATATGATCGCATACGCTGCTCTATTATGCTTAATCGACTAGGTTTTTTTTCTGCATCAATTGACTGTTGTTCAACATTAGCATTACAAGATTGAGAATCTTCGGAGTTATTGTATCTATCTATTTGAAATGGATTCTTATATCTTATAGGAGATGTTTCTATAAGACATTCTATATCAGAATCTAAATCTGAATCCAATTTCGCGTTTTCTCTTTCCATTTCTTCGATGAATAATGTAAGATTACTTTTCTGTTTCGTTAATTTCAAAGAAGAATCCTGGTTAGATTTCGTTTTGCTACTTTGAGGAGTATCGATTAAATAATTTTCCTGTATATTGTCAATGAGTAGTTCTTTTTGAGAATTTGATTCAAAATTTGAATCATTCTCCATTACATTTTGTGTCATATTTTCTAGATTGATGGACATATCTTTGTCTAATTGAGAATATTCTGTGCTCTGGCTTTTTTCAGTTAATGATGTTTGACTGCAGATATCAACATCTTTATCTTGTTTGATTAAACTCAATAACATGTGAATATTAGAATCTTCATGATCATCATTAGAGTGTATTATAGATTTACATTTCATCCTATCAGGTGTATCATCAAACATATCAGGCGATGCATTAGAGATTTCCGCGGGTGTGTTACTTCTGAAATTTATTTCCTCTGATATTCTCATCAAAGCAGATTTCTCATTTGGTGGAACACAGGAGTCTTTTACAGATATGTAATTATTTTGAAGAGAATGTAAATTATCAGTAACATTTTCTTGTGATAACATTGTTTGAGGACATTGAATATTTTCCGAGTCATCACGCGTATGATTCGGTGATACATTGAAAGAAACTTTACCTGCATTTGAAATATTTAAAGTTTTTCCCTTATCTGGGTATACATTTTCTGTACTTTTTCTGTAAGTCTCGTGTTTGATTTTTATTGTATTAGATTTAATTTCTTTTTGGCGTAAATAAATAAATAAATCATTTACTTTGTATTTTCTTGCTAAAAATCTAATATCAGATAATGACGTGTCAGAATTGAATATTTCCGAGTGTTTATTAATTACTCCACAATAGACAAATTCTAGAAAGGCTGAGGCAATATCATAATCTGTATCAACCCAACAAATTTTTTCTTTTACTGTAGAGAACTCTGTATCGTTGGTAATTACATCAAGCAAAATATTTGAGCAACGTGCATAGAAAACTAATTTGTGTGCCCAAATGTGTTTGGCATTTTTCACGAATATGATAATATCACTCGCAGAACTATCATTTAGCATATTTCTCCAGCTTGTTGCAAGAATGTCAAGAAATGTCTTTTCTTTGCAACATGTCTTGACTGCATTTGAAGAGATTAATTCTTCATTATTATTCACTACTTTCTTCATTTCTTCCATTTTCAATATTTGTTTGTTATCTATATTTTGTTCCATAATTTTTTTAACATTCTTTTCCTATAAAATATATCATTATATAATTTCATATATATATATATATACATATTATTTTCAAATGTGTGAATTTATTGGAAAAGCAGTTAAAACTTACATTTAATTCCTGCTCTTTCCTTTTTAATGGTGTTATGTGAGGCGATAGTTGTTTTACATAAAATACTTTTTGAGTTGGAGTTAATCTCGTCCTGTTCCACAAAGTGTTTTCCTTGAGAACAGTGAGACACAGATTTTAAAATCTGCAGGTACATTTGATTTGGAAAATTTAAATTACATAAATTAAATATAGTTACAGTTTGATGCAATTGCTGAAGTAATTGATTTTTTAGAACAATTTTTTCCTTGATGTTAGCCTCTTCTCTTTGCGAATTTTGAGTAAAATCTTTATAGGCCATAAGTATTTCAGCTATTCTCTCTGTTAAAATACGTTCTTTTTCAGCAGCTGTACGTCTTTGTAGAATAGTCGGTTCGATAAGTTTTCCTTCTTAAAAAAAAAAGAAAAGAATTGAAAAATTAAGATAAACTTGTGACAGTTATTGATTTTTTATCAATTGTATAAAATAATTCATATACTTTTTTTAATCTTATTTGTAGGCCAATTTTTTGTTGGTGATATAGTTCTACTGTTAGTAAAACCAAAGCTTTGTAACGTCATTTTCTGAAGGTGATCTGCATTATTATCTGGCATTGATGAATTAGATGATATAGCCACTATTTGAGCCTCATCCCACTCTTCCATTTCTTCTTTTTCATATAGAGATTTGGAAAGCGCTAAAGCAAGCTGCAAATCGGGATCATCGTGCAATGTCTGAAAAAATATATATATATATATATATATATATATATGTGTGTGTATTTAAAATTTACAGCTGATTTGAAAGCTTTTAGATTATTCGTTAGCATTCAAATGATTAGCATTAAATACTTACCATTTTACGTGAAACAGGTTTCTTCTTGTCTTGTAATATGGGAGCAGAGAGTAAACCTAACGATTTTCTTTCTGCAGCTTGCCGTTCTTGCAGTTCCATGGCATTCATCAATGTTTTTGTTGATACATTATTTTTTATTGCACAACTCTTCATATGTATGGTTTGTGAGCTTTCATCTTTAAAATTTTTAAAGCATAATGGACATACGTAAGCTGTTTTCACATTAGTTGAACTCTGCGGTGACTCTATCTCTTTTTTTTCAGATTTAAAAAAAGATGACTCGATTGATGGTTGTTGTACATTGTGTTGAATTTTTTTATTCTGTGATGATTTATTGCCTTCGAGTTTTTTTCCATTGTTAATTATTTTAGGTTTAGTGGAGAGCACTTTCTTTTTTGATTTATCTATTAGTTTATTATTCTTAATAATTTTTGTTTGTACAGTATTTTTTCTTTCTGGCGATTTAAAATCCATTATACTGTCATCATTTGAAGATCGAGATGTGCATGCAGTATCATTTTTTTTGTTTTCATTATTGGAATCGTTAAAAAGATAATTTTTATTATCAATACTATAAATAAAAGAATATTTTATATAATTTCAAATATTGTGTATTATATATTATGAATATAAAAAAATATTTATAGGATATGAAAAATTCAATAAGGAGAAAAATACAATGAAAAGATTGTGTAACATTTTTTACGTACTTCAAATATATATATATATTTGTTTTTGTAAGAAGAGTTACATACCCGTAAATCACAAGTATACAAGTATACTACAAAGTTATACAAGAAAAGTTATTTAATACATTTTATATACATATTGTGATATTACCTTTCTTTACAACTTTTCTTTAATCTTAATCTTCTGTTTGGACTATTAGACTTATGCATTCTATTCACGTCCATTATTTCCAAATAAACTTTGACGTAATGTTATTTAATCCTTATTTGTCTGAGTATTTTCTTCTATTTGATTCTTTGACTTAGTACAGATTTTCAATCTATTTGCTTCTCGTTTCTCAACTATCTTATCAATAATGCCTCTCCAAAATGGACTTGTCACATAATCATATTGCATCTCACGATCGTCTTCAGAGATTTTATATCTTTCGTCGTCTAAGTATGGAAGAATACTATAATTGTAAAATAAAATTTGATTAAATTTGGATTATAAAATAAAGAATAAACTGTAAATTGCATAATGCATACATTAAAATTGTAAAGTGTTAATTAACACATTCGAATGTAAATAAATATAAATAAACATAAAAAATAAATACCTACTTTCTTCTATAGGAAATGTACATTGCTCCAGCATACATAAGCGTTATAATGACCGATGTGGTTCGAATATATTTTTGCAGCGGTGTATTTCTTAATCGGCGTGCTTTTCTGAACGTCTCATCTATAGGATCATGCACCATTTCATACAGATCGAAAACGAAAGAAAGTAATTAATTTTAATAATGTCACAGAACGTGATAACAGACGATGATAATTTTACAATTTACACTGACTTAACTTAACCTAAACCTGAACTATATAAGCGGTAAGCGGGAGAACGAAGAAGACGCATATGGTGCGTTCGAGGAAACGCTATTGGTGCTAAAAATGTCGTTCCATCTTTGTTACTACTGAAAGTTAAACAAGGACAGAGCACGCTAATAGCGCCTCTTCTAAAGCACCTAGGGTGACTGCGGTTGGGAAGACGTATGTCTCGAAGTATTTGCTTGACCAATCAAAACAAAAAGAGCAGAGATTTCTTTAGCCTGATTGGCCAATCAAACCTCGAGGCATTTCTAGGTTCTAAAATTCACTGCCAGTACTGTCAATACATTGCCATGCTTGTTGTTCACTGAATACCAGACAAAGATGACAAGAAGCTTGCAGTACTGACAGTGAATTTTGGAACACGACTTTAGTATCTTTCCGACTTCAGTCTAGATATGATTTTGTAGTTTGCGCGCGACGAAAAAAATTTAAATTTCTCGAGCTTTTGCAGTTTTGAAAGAAAAAGAGATGTACATACACGTATAAAAGTTATTCCCATTTCTGTTCAGTTTATTAATTATGGTATTTATCAACAAGAATAAGACTGGAATTTCGGTGAGTTTAGATTTATGATTTATAAAAGTGTATAATAATTAAAATTATTTAGTAAATGTATTTGTACATAATATCACGTATAAAATCTATATTATTTATTTGCAAGATATTAATCTATAAAAAGACTTGTAATTTTTTTAATATGTATTTTTTGTTTTCAACAATTTTGATAAAATAAATTGTCGTGTAATGTTAAAGTAATTTTAATGAATTTTATGATTAACGTTATTGAATATTAACGTTATAATATATGTATACATAATTATATGTAATATAATATTATATTAATAATAATTAATAATATTTGTATCATCAATTACAAAGAGAAGCCTTTTCTGTGGCAATTCATAGTTTTACAAGTATGATTGTTATTGATTTATTGTCACACACGATCGAAAATTCGCAAAACGCACAACTTTTAAATGTAAAATGGAACTAATTTTCACAAGAATTAGAAGTCATATAATATATATAAAAGCATAAACGTATAAAATAGATAGACGGAGATTGTCATATTTTGTATTATTGATAATATTCTGTGTAAATCAATGTAAAAAAAATGAAATAATATAGTAGCACTAATTTAAAAATGAATATCAAAAAGGAAAATAATAAGCGGTATTAAATATTTTTTAATAATAATAATTATATTGACTTATGTTGTCTTTTATATATATGTTATATATCAGAATTTTTAAAACTTTTTATTGCATGTCTAGATTTTTAATATTTATTCTATTTTTTGGGAAAAAATTTCAAGTAATTTAGAAGATTTAATATTCTATTCATATATTAGTTTTTATTATTATTAATAATTATTTAATAATTAGTAATTTATTATTAATAGATACATAGATTGATCATGGAAAAATATATGACAAATTATTGAATTAAATATCAACAGGTGATTTTTGTCTCCATCGAGTATTTTTAAAAATAATTTGTAATTTATTGAAGACGATATGTGTTGTACAGATATCCACTGTAATGATATCCTATGGCTTCTACTTACCGGTACTTATCGGTATGCAATGAATAACGTGATGATCGAATTTCGAGTTCTACTTTAAATGTCGGATGTCAAAATCTTTAGATTACACATCATGTGCAGGATTAAAGTTATATTAAACTTATATATGAATATACAAAGTGCATATTATATTTGTATATATTTGTCAGAATATATTCATATATTATATTATTGTATCAACCTTTCTCTCTTTAACCACTTTACAATGTAAGAAATATATATCTGTAAGTTTATTAAAATCTGTGAATATAGAGCTATACAGGAACGTATGGTTTATTATTTTGTTATAAAAAATCGGGACATTTCGTTAAAATCTTTCTGCGAAAATTTTCCTTGCCTTTGTAAATTGTTTACGAACGTTTACTTATGCGCATAAATGTTTAATTATATAATTATATATTATTTGAGATTACATTTTCATACATTGAAGGAACCTTTGTCAAAGAAATTAAAAGAGGATGGGATTATCTGAGTATATACACACAGGAAATATACACTTTTCTTTAATATCAATCTTATAATTTTTTATAGGATAAAGATTTCTCCGCTCTTTGCACTGTTGCATGAATATGTAAAACAATATCATAATATCATACAACCAGCAATTACAATCTACTTTGCATTCGTCTTTTATCGTGTAGTATAGAACAAACTGAGTTAGTATAAATCTTAAGCTTGACGGACATTGTAAATAAATGATATAATTAATCAAGTAGATTAGGCAATATTATAAAACAACTTTTCTGTGAATAAATATGACTAATAAGTCAACCATAAGTTAGCATACATAATTAGTTTTGTAAATCAGCGTTTTTATCTTTTCTGCGCAGCATTTAAATAAGAAAAAAATGAATATTAATTATATATATATATATATAATTAATTATGTGTGTGTGTGTGTGTGTGTTGTATATATATTTGTGTATAAAATATACGTTTAAGTAATTAAAAAAATAACAGTTTTTTAATCATTTTTTTATTAATTTACAAAAAATGTTTAAAATTCAACATTATCTCATAAAGTTCTGTTTCCGAAATGCAAAGGTGCATTAAGCTTTAAAATCTGTTAATGTTAATTTCATTTAATCACAAATTTTAATTTAATGTTAATTTGAAGCTTTTAATCTTTTCATTAAATTCACATAAATTAATGACTTTATTTAATTAAAATTAATTAACTTCTTTTAAATTTATATTATCTATTTATCTTTGTAAATATCTCGGCTTATTTTTTTACAGCAGTAGCAATTTTTTATTCAAAAAACAAAAAAAAAAAAGAAGAAAAGAAAAACGCAGGTAAACGTCGTAAACAATCAATCGTATTGAAAAGCTATAGAAAACAACAGAAACACAACTATATATTACAATAATGTTACTTTAACGCGATGCACTCGGTGCGATATCGAAAAAGTTACTCTACTACAGCCACGTAATAAGGAGTCGTTCTTGTTCCCGAAATCGACCCCGATACGCCATTGTTATCGACGTATCGAACCGCGAACGACCGACCGCTTTTAAGCGGTCAGCGTATCTTCCGTATTCTTCGGTATCTCGTTGTTAAAGTCCTCGACCGTTTCACGACTCTCTGTCGCTTCCGGCTTCACCGTTGCCGATTCTGCATCGATTGATAGAGTGTCGTTTGCCGGTTTCACATCGATTATGCGAACTCGGAATGCGGTGCCGCTGAATTCGTCGCCCGATGTGTAAGTCGTCTCGTTGATCGTTACCACATGACCATTAATGATCTGTAATCAGACGAATTAAATCGCATGTATTAATGGTACAATCTGTCTCTGAAAACACTGTATATATACTAACTTTATAATTGCAAGGATGCTATTCCATTTTTTATTAAAACATTCCAGTATACACAAAGCAACACAGTAACGTAAAATCAATGTTATAATTTCCCACTCAACAATGTAATTGCAATATAACATGCTTTGTACATAACATTTATATTGTTGAGTGGGAAATTATAACATTGATGTTACATTACTGTTGCTTTGTGTTTACTGGGATATATATGTACGAGTTATAGTGATAATCTTTAAAATGAATAATCGGTTTCAAATTTGTCCAAAACTTTTTTTTTTCAATTTTAAATATAGCTTATACTTTGTTATCTAATCAATTTATTGTATTGTTAAATATATACATATATATATATACATACAATAGAAAGCTTTCGAGAGAATAAGAGCTGGTTTAGACAGGGGTGCAAATAGGTTATTCGAACAATTTGCAGCTGCATAACCGACAAACGCATCATCAAAATTAATTAAGCTCCATTATTGAAGAATTTGCAACCGCCACGTTTACAACATGACAGTGCGTATAGTATAGTATGGTGGTTTACTCTGTTAACAAGGAGATGTAGTGCTTCGGTTTGAATTATTAGAAACACTCTATATATATGTATTTAGTCAAACTTTCTACATGTGTGTGAAAGCGCAACGAAGAAAATATCCAATTCAATATTTCATGAAAATTTTCCTGACAAAATACTAAATCACGTTTCGTTTTTACATGTTACACTTTTAATGTATTATTATATATCATTCTTTTAATTTATATCCATATATTTTTCAATATTGAAGTAAATGCAGATAGAAAAGTTTTTTTTTATAAAATAAAGCATTATTCACGAAAAAAATTTAACAGTTTTCAATGTTTCGATTATTATAAATAATGAAAAGCTTGAAAATTTGATTGTGTCTCTATCTCTCTTTCTCTCTTTCTCTGAATTGTAGAATTTATACGTCTTAGAAAATAATGTAATCATCTTTCTCTCTTTTTTTTTTCTTTTTTCCTGTCTTATAAGGATATGTCCCGTGCAAAACGACGGGCTTTGCACAAGCGAACAATGCTGTATCCAAGAAAGAAAATCGCCGGCACTCGGCGAACTTTTTGGCGACCAGTTATCCTTTTCTGTTAGTCGCGCTTTGTACGGCAAGTCGCATTAACAATAAGCGTTAAGCGACTTACATATCGGAGAGATTGTATGTGTGCGTGCGTGCGCGCGCGCGCGCGCGTGTGTGTGTGTGTGTGTGTGTGTGTGTGTATGTGTGGTGTGCGCAGATTCCACGCGTGTAACAATACGCGACAGGAAATGCAGTAATCCGATCACTACCATCCCCGTACACTTACCGCTACTATACTATTGTTAAGGGTATTTCCTCTCACTCTTCCTCCCCTTCCTTCCTCCAGCTCACGCTGCAGTTTACACGTGTACGTAAATTGCTGGCGTTGCATTATCTTCGCGACGTGTCCGGCACGACGCGGAGCTTTCTCGCGTGTCGACAGATTATTTTACTTCGTTCTTCGCGGAATTATCAATTAGCTCGCGAAATTTGCTTTTAATCATTTTCAAACGCAAAAAATGCCACAACATTTCGAACAATGATTGACAATTGTAGAAAATATAACACGATAATTTTATCGATTGTATAACGAGTTTATATTAATGGTTTATTCTAAATGAGTTATTCTGGAGAATGTAGTAAAATTATTAATTTGTAAATTAATTTAAGTCTATTAAATGTGTATAGTATTGAGTATGTTTACCTTAGTGGTGGAAGTTGTGTTTGCTCCTTCAGGAATCGGAATGTTCGTAAAATCAGGTACACTCCAGAAATAATTCATGAGATTTTGTCTCATTCTATTCATAGTCTCTGAAAGAAAGAAAAACAGAAATAAGAATTTAAAAAACGAGTGTGTTTTCCTATATAAATGTACATGATATCCATATGAATAATGTTTCTATATCATTTTTTAAATTGGCTGCTTGATTTGTAAATGTCAATAACAACGATTTGCTAAAGTACGCTTGATAATGCAGAATTGAATTTAAAGCGCGTTGGTGACTGTTTAAAAAATATTTGTCAAGCATTTGGAGATGACGTGTTTATTAAGACCATGTGTGGTCGTTGGGTTACAAAATTGCGTTTCCATGATTTTGATTTAGGAAATGAAGCATGCCATGACAAATCCATTGATCTGAATAATGATTTATTAAAGAAAAATAATTCAACAAAATTTGTGATCTCAATAATTTGCTACAGATTAATTGAGAGATCGAGGAACATGCAATTTTACTATCGATCGATATATAATTTTATCTCTCTCTCTCTTTCACATCATACATTTTTTTCACAAGTTTCTTACGCTTAGCACATAATATGTATTAAATTTGATAAAGATTGTATTAAATGCAGCTGTCCCCGAGATCGGCTTAACGACAATTGTATTTGGGATTTTTGCATCTCAAGTTGTACATTTAGCAATTGTTCCGTTGTTTGTGTTTCTGCCTAGTTATCGTTTCGTTTCATTTTAACGACCCAATAGCGCTTTATTGCGATTCGACGCGAATCAGGTCGTGCGTACACTAGTATAGGTGAGTCAAGAGTCAAACCCTGGATCAAACAATACAAATGAGAGTACTAATACGTCTGTGTCTCTTTTCATACAATTCTCACAAAAAAAAAAAAAACCATGTAGTACAAATCGAAGAATCGAGAGAGGAAAATGTAATAAGCGATTTTACAGCCCGTTTGCGCTACACGAGGCCTATAATCCAGAATTATTCTTCTAAACGAGATTGTAAAAAGGGATACATAGTTAATATTATTAATTTTAATCTTGATATAATGAAACAAAATTTTTTTGTCTTTGTAGAAATTAAAAATAAATTCTTCACAATTCTTTTCATTTGAAAATATTGCTTTCTTTTTTCCTTACTTTGCAGTCATATCTCACCGTTTTCCTCTATAATTTAAATGTTCTTGATACAATGTATATAAATATTTATATCCAAGTGTATTTATATGTCTTACATGTCCGCGAACTCGCATGTCGTTATGCAATTCCCGCGGTTCCGCGATAAGATGTCGTTTGGTGCGCGTTATAAATAAAATGGTAGTTGATGCCGCGACCCAGTACTTGGTAAAATATAATAATAATTTATGCCGTGATCGGATATATACGCGGAGTGAAAACGGGGAGTACGTCAACCGTGCCGATAAATTTTGCATACTTTATTGCGCTTACAATGCGGTTGCCGGAGTAAAATAGTCGATTGTATCGGCCGATTATTGCTATGTGGAATCTCAATGAGGACACGTCGAGTCGGCATATTATTCGACAGTGGCTTCGTTTGCATATAGAAAAATTTGCAACATATGGGAGGGGTATAGGGGAACGATATGGTAGTATTTTGGATACATTGCCGAAATCGGCGCGTTACCGGCTCTTATTTGCACGCGATAAATTTAATTAGCTTGCAAAACGGCCCGTTATTGTTAAAAACGGCCGTTCATAAACGCTTATTTCGAAATTCGACGTGTACTGAATATGAAACGCAGAATTTAACATATACGCTAAATCAGCGAAAGAAAATTACGATATCGATTTCACGAGCTTAGCGAGCAACAAGTATAAACAGTTATATATTATATATTATATACAAGTCGCGGAGAAAGTTAAAGTAATTTCTTATAAAAATATTAAAAAATTCAAATTTCAAGATTATATATATAATTTTTATTGTAGTGAGATTTAAAGGACTTAACATTATGTTCATTTAATAATGGCATGAAACGAGCGTTGAATTGAAATTTGCGCTGTCAATTTTGCAAAATAACATTGTCGCGGTCGTTAACTCTTGTAATCAGGGTTGGTCGGAAAGGTTCAGCGAGTGGAAAAAATCATGATAAATTTTGGTTGTTATTGTTTTGAACTTTATTCAATAGAATAAACTGGTAAAAACTAGAACTAATATGTAACATTAAAATAATAACTAATCACTGTAGTTTAAAAGAAATGAAATCAACACAATAATAAAAAATTTTTTTTTTAAATTCAAATTAATATCTAAAATTTTTAAAACAAAAACTTTGGAGATATAAATTCTAATAAGTTTTTTATTAATTTTGAGTTTAGTAAGAAAAATGTAATAACAGAATTATAAATTTTTAATATAGATGCTGGTTTATGTTTACCTTTAACATTTTCTAATAAAATACGAATTTATTTGCTACGCTGATTCCTAATTTATTATGGAGTTTATTTTGAGTAAGGCTTAAATTTGAAAATACTTTCTAATTTGATAAGTTGACAAAAATATCGATAAAAAGGTTTTCACTTTTGACAGATTATTTGAGAAAAGACAAGTTTTCTCCGAAAAATCCACCGTTTTTATCATTGGCATTAATAAATTGACATGTCTTATATAAATACCTGTATTAACTATTATCTTTATCTTTGAATGAATTTTGTTTAATAATTTCGAGACGTCCTATATATTTGACAGAATATTAACGGCATGGATTTTATTTAAAAAATGCAAAATACTGCCAACTCTGTTTATACATAACACTAATTAGATTGGTAACAATTATTTATGTCGCCATTATGATATATTTGCTACAAAGGTTTAATTCTGCTAATTTTGATATATCTTTCATGAAGTTATATCTGTCTAATATATTAACATAAGATGAATATAAAACTAATAATTTTAAATAAATTAATAGTTATTTTTCAATTATAGCAATGGAATGATTATATCTTATCGATAGTCAAGTTCTGAATCATTCTGAATTATGACAGCTGTCATAAACCGATATCGAATTCGACAGAAGGCCAACTGGCCTTCAAAAACTTAGGTGGGGCATAATGTGCATATGTTTAGCACAAATATAATGCTTTCATTATTATGTCTTAACATTCTGCCTCGAAATTATCAAACTAAATTCATCCAAAGATAAAGATAATAGTTAATAAAGGCATTTATATAACATATGTCAATTTATTAATTATCATAAAATCTTCATAATAATTCTTTACAAAAAAGTACTTATACATTATATTTTTTTTAAATTACGTATATTGCATAGAAAGGAAGAGAGAGAGAGAGAGAGAGAGAGAGAGAGAGAGAGAGAGAGAGAGAGAGAGAGAGAAAACAGGAGACTCTCTATATTTATAGCGATAGTTCCGAGACACATCCGATGCAAATCAGTCAGCCATTGCAACTGTATTAAATTTCAGATTGTTCGACAGCGCTAAAATAATAAATAGCTCGTGAAATCATCGGGAAATTGGCATCCATAGGCTCTCGTGCTCGCGGAGTAACTCTCGGCCCCCCGGGTCCATTTCCAGTCCGCCGGCCTCCCACGGCGCCGCGTCACGCGGATTTGAATAACGATTCATCGAGTTGCGCAATCAACGATTACGAGTAAATTGTCCATTCGATGTTCGCGGTTGCTTTTGCCCCTCGGATTACGTATTATGTACCATCAGCAGCAAATCGATTGGATCGATCATCTTCTCTTTCTCTTCGCTTTTCGCAGCGCGCCTTGATCTCTCTCTCTCTCTCTCTCTCTCTCTCTGTCGCACTCTGTTAAAAAATCCTCTTAATAGTGAAAGTGATCTGATAAATTTTGTGCTCTCGTGTGTCAACCTTGAAGCCACACATACGATTTTGCAGCGTCCTTTACAAGTGAGCCACATGTTTGATTACTTTGCAATCCGCATGTGTTGCGAAAACGCATTTGCTGGAGCGCCAAATCCTTTTACTTATCAATGATTTCGGTCGAATTCACGAAATAATTATGCAGAGGAAAACTAAAGTGAGTTTCTCACTTAATTTACCTAATACATTTCTAATTCTAATACAGCGTCGTCTGCGCTATCGCACAGTCGCTTCATTCACTTCTCTCGCTTCGCTCGATCGAGCAAAGCAATAGTAATCAAAGCTTCTGACATTGCGGTGACTTGTGCGTGTCGCGACTTGCAAATAGGCATACTACTGAAACTATCCGTCGTGCATTCTGCACGAGTGCTTGTGGAGTTTAATACATGAGATACACGTATCAAGGGATCATATACAGTTACACGGTTCAATTTATTTCCTTCCTCGCGTCCGCAGGCTTTGTGATTTATACACAAGGAGTCTAGTTGGAGTTTACACTCAAAAATTTATTTTTAATGAAATTTTTGACAAAACTCTGAACTACATTTTTTTAAGATATATATATATATATATATATATATATATATATATATATTTTTTTTTTTCTTTATTATATATTTTTTTCTATTATGTATGTTTGATACTTTCAAAATGTACTTTAACATTCAATATTTCGAAAAATAATTCGATATTGATAATTATAAAATATTAAAAATTGTAAAACTTGTTTATTATTTATTAGATTTTTTAAAAAATAATTTTTTATTAAATTATACCGCACAAGATTATCACTAAATTTATTTATCAGTTTATTAGTTCATTAATTTACTAATTTGCCATATACACGCGCAGTTGCGGCGTATAGTACGCATCCATCTCGCTATTACGCAAAATGTGCCGAACGAGAGAATGGCTCTTTGAAAATAGCAGAGGTCACGCCAATTAATTCTCTTGCGCAACCTGTTAATTTTCTCTGAAAAATTTAATTTTCGACTACGCTTTAATCACGCCGCGCGCAATATTGAGCGAATTTCAGGAGAGGAAAAAGCTTTCTTTCCTGAAAGGATAGTGGGCTATAAAAGAGATGAGCGCTTAAAAAAATTTACAATGAGATTAGACTATAAAACTATCAATACTCTGACATAGCTTCACACACTTATACTGTAATATCTGTTAAAAATATATCTAATAATTTAGATATTATATATTTGAGAGAGAGAGAGAGAGAGAGAAAATTTTCCAAACTTGTATTTTCTCCTCTTATTTTTAACATTAACAATTCAAATATTTTAAATTTAATGTAGTCATGTAACTATATCGGACACACATATTCATATTTAATTTATTATACATTTACATCATATATCCATATTTAATTTAATTTTTCAGTACATTTTCCCATCAAAAAAATGCTACACTTTTATAGCGACGCACGGTTGACGCAAGTTACAAATTATATATAGTGTACAGTTAATCTCAGGTCTACATTATTTCATCTAGTTACGAGCTTAACATTAATATCACGACCTTTACTTGGCTGCGCTACTTTGAAAGGCCATGAAACATGACGTTTATCGTCATAGATTTTATTCTGTCGAGCGCGTGACGCACACATGTCGTCTATTGTATCTGTCTGCTAGGGATCTCGGAATCATCTTGTTAGAAATTTCACTGCGATAACACCGTTAATCATGTCGATCGATCGATCGGCTACCTTTCTTCATCGCACGTTTTTACAACTGTGCAAACGTACGCATGTATATAGATATATTTGTCACTAGCGCCGAATTTCGAGATTCGATACTGTGACAAGAGTCAAAATCATAGGATGACAGATAGTTAAATAAATTTGGATTTATATGATTCCGAATGTTATGTGTCCTCTTCCAAATGAAGATCAATGTGTTATTTTAATATAATATTATTTCAGATCAAGTTTGCCGGTATACATGATATACGAACAAAATTTTCGAAATGGATAAATGTAAAAAAAATTCGATAACATGTATTTTTAAGCGTATATAGCTTTTATGTATGTTAAAAGTATCATCTTAATTTTTAAAATAAATATTTTTATTTATATCTTTTTTTAGATATTTAGGTTATTATTGACAAATTGTCAATCATCGAATTTTCAAAGTTCTGAAAAAAATAATACTCTCTTTTTTATCAATATTAAATTATATTTTATAAAACGGACAAATTTATTGTGTTATGTCACATAAAATTGATTTGCCTCAAGCAATTTCTGGTTATTTGCAACCTGATAATAATGACGGGTGGCTAATTAAAACAATATTTCCGAGTAATCGCTTTTAAATACTGTTATTACTTATTATTTCTTTCACGATATAATGTTATAATTATGCCAATTAATAATGCGATGAACGTAATCTGTGAGATGAACGTAACACACGTACTCATTAAGCAGAAATTGCCATAATCGCTAAAGTCGTCGCATTTTGAAGAGCGCGAATTTTTTAGGCCACTGTACTATTCAGCTGTTATCCATGTAAAATTTTTACTTATTCGGATGCATGTTTGGCGTTTGATGCATATTGTTTGGGCTTTATAAATATTTATAAAACGCGTCGCGCGCGCGAAACGCATGAAAATATTTAACGAGAATTTTGTTAAATATTAGTTAGTAAAAGAGTAGGAAAATATACATCCGATGCAGACCGCTTTTTCACTGTTCTGTTTATTCACTCGAACACCGTATAGATCGAGTTCGATGGAAAAAAAAATGAAGATAAACAAGTTTCTCAAATATATTATTTAATTGCGATTGCGCGACTGTAATGTATATTTATATCTTTTGCCAACTTCTTTAATGTACAACGGTAAAAATACGTAAGTGTCACATATCAATATGCGTTTATATTTTTTAGTTTTTCATTTACTTTTTTTAGAAATCGAAATAAGAAAAAAACAAGACAAAATTTTCATATCGACTTTTCTTTTAAGATTTTAATGTACAATATTTTAGATTTTTAGAATTTTATAAGTCACATTTATACATTTATATAAGAATATATCTCAATTTCATGAAAAGAGTTGAGATAAGAAACTACAAATATATGTATAATTTTAAATTTAATAAATAATTTTAAATTTAATAAAATTAGAAATAGAATCGAAAAGTAAAGAAACATTTATTAATCTATTTTTTCTTTAAAATAAAGTTGAAATTTTTTCTCATTAAATTGTCAACAAAACATTATATAATAAAACAAAAAAATAAACTAAATAAATATAATATTGTAAAAATCATAAATATAATATTGTAAAAAATAAAAAAAAATAAAAATAATAATAATAATTACAAAAAATGCATATTTAAATAAATTATATTTCTATATAATTAAATAGAATTTCAAGATAAAAATATAAGTTCAAATTAAATAATCTAAAAATTGAAATAAAGAAATGCATTGATTGATTGATTTAATTTTCCATATATAAAAATATTTTTATTAGAAATGAATAATTAAATATACACATATATATACATGTACAACTTTTCAATATAATGGTTTTATATTAACAAATTATTATTATTTATAAATTTTTTTCTCATCAAATTATATAACAAAACAAAAAAATAAACTAAATAAACATAATATCATAAATAATTTAAAAAAAATAAAAATAATAATACCAAAAAATGCATATTTAAATAAATTACAATAAAATATTTAAATAAATTTTTTAATAAAATAATTTTATTTCAGTTAATGATTATTCGACTTAATAAATATGTCTTTTAAAACGTCCGTGTGAGTTTTGTATATATTTTACATTAAAATATAAGTTTCTATTTTAATTTTGATATAGTTGTTTATACGCTTTGCGAAATTATTTTTCTCGACGAAAATCTTGTTCAAATTACGTTAAATGGGAATATCTAGTTTCATATGCGGATTCTCTTAAATACGATCATCGATAATGGCCAAATGACGATACATTGTCAGAATGAAGGTGTACGTGTACAGGTGCGGTATCGTTTGGCGATATATGCGAAGCTCGAATTGTTGCGTAACGAGAATGACGGGTGGCACGCACGCGCTCACACACGAATAAGCAAGTCATTACCCGCGAGACATTATTACTGCAGTTGTATACACCACATACACAGTCGTATAGATGACGCATATCGCAGTCGAACTGGTTTATGGGAGATTGTTGATCATCCTAAAGCGTAGAAGAGCGGAAGTTGCCTTCCGTAAAGCGGTGCGATAATCTGTAGAATACACGTGTAGTGCACAATGCTGATTCTACGCATCGCCAAAGCGAATATTTCAAACTCCAATTATTGTTATCTACTCAAAGAAAAGAAGGGGCACATATCTACATTTAATGCTGATTTTAGGCATTGCCAAGCGAATATTTGAAACTCTGATTATCGTTATCTGTTTAGAAAAAAGAAGAGGGACATATTTACGTTTAGACGTATATCTTTTGCTCGTAAAAAATATATTTACCTCTTTTCTATTTTTTTATTTGAGCAACTTATTCCTTAAACTCATATGTCCAATATTTATATATATATATATATAAATTCACATATATACGTGTAATGTACAAATATAAAGCATTTTTAAAAAATTATTTATATATATTATATTTATATATATTATATAATTATTTATATGTATTAAATATATATATATATATATATATATATATATATATATATATATCCAATAATATATGTAACATTTTACAACAAATAAAATTAACTTTTTTTTTATAAATTAATTTTAACTTAAATTTATTAGATTTAATATTTATTTTTTATGAATGTTTTTGAGTAAATATATAAAAAAATCATTTTCTCAAACAATGTTGAAAGTTATTGTCGTGAAAAATTACATTATGAAGAATTTTGTGAAATTAGGCGAAATTAACACATTGAATAAATAATAGACTAAATAACAAATTTTTAACGGTATTAAATAGCCATTGATTCGTCGATCGCGTGTACGTGGACGTTGTTAACCAAGTCTCGCTCCGAACGAACGACAGAACGTGATAATTGGTAGACCATAAACAATACCAAATGTCCATATAGGCGCAGACTGACGGAAGTTACGCTCAGACAAACCGCATGTAAGCGAAATACGAGCCTGACGCCCGCGATGCAATCGTGGATGCGTGTTGCATTTCCGGTCGGACCGTGAACGCGATGCGTGCGCGATATTTGCGCACGCCTCTATGATCCCCACCTGTCAGTGACAATACGCACGCCCGTACACGGTTGCGAATTTGTGTGATTAGAGCGTAGGAGCACGAAGGCGCTAATGAAAATAACGGGATGTATTTGCGCTAATATTTAACACCTGAGTTTATACCCGGCCGTTTGTAATCCTGAAATCTGTATTTTCTGCACGCATACATTTGGCCATTAAAACTACCACTCCGATGTACCATTTCGCATTTACGTTAATGACCCGCTTTATAATAAGTAGTATATCGAAGTCGGATGGATATTTGGGTACTTGCGTATTATTGTGTTGTCGACTATTGTATAAAGTTTCGCAAATCGACTGTCGTAGTCAGAAAGATGGAAAGATGGTCAACTTCCATCTTTTTCGATCTTTACGACTATGATTAGATGCAATATAACTTTTATTTCATGTAATTTATTTTTATTTTTATAATTTGCGCCCAAATCGTGTGTGAGAGAGATAAGAAATTTAAATAAATTCCAAACACTTCGATTGTTATGTATAATCTTAACATTCTCTTTTTAGTGCTAGTGTTCTTTTTACTTCTTTGCAATTCTTTCTCTCTCTTTCCTATCTCTTTCTACCCAATTGCCTAAATGTGTAAATTTTGCGTTTAACTGCAGAAAGTAATACGGTGTAATACAGTTATTAAAAAATACAAACTCTAATATTGGAAATAAAAATTATGATATAGTATTTCTCTATTACTTTGAGATAACTATAAATATACATACCTGCAAAAAGGCTCGGAAAAGTGAAATCGAACTCCTCTTCCGTTGAGTCGCGTCGCGCACCTGTAATAAAAACAACCATTTTTAGTGTATAATTCATTTCTTGCAATAGAAAAAAAACTTGCTTAAAACAGAAAGAATACTTCAAAACGCACAGAATATTTAGTTTAATAGTTTTTCTTCAAGTAAGAAAATTTAAATTTAAAATTTTTTTTTATATATGAATATATACATATATAAATACATACATTTATACATAAATACATATATGTATTTATGTATATGTATATACATGTTTGTGCGTGTGTATAGTATTTTGTGCCTATAAATAATATCTATTTTACAGTATAATAACATTGCATCTATATTAATAAAGCTTTTAAATAATTTTTTAGATGCGTCGACGTTATATTTACTAGTGCTTTAAATTACTCGGTCGTTAATGAAATTTTACAAAATGCGTAATTATATTACTGACGTAAATAAGCTTAAATGTGAATTATTTAGTTTTAAACTTACTTTTATTTCATTCTATATTTAATGAATTTGTCTATGTGTTTAAAAATGAAAATAAACCGCATAGAGCAAACTTATTCTACGATTTATTAAGAACGGTGCTATTTAAAACTTTGTTCACGTGTTTGTCATGACGCTGCAGCGCTGCAACGATGTGCACGTGAAAAAATCATAATCGCTCGGGCAATTAGGCGCGGGATAACCGTTAATTACCTCATACGTCATCCAATTCAGATAGCGGCGTGTTCATGAAGGACTTTTAATGAATTATCGCTCGGAATAATCAAAACTACAACGCAATAAACGTAAATGTGTGAATTTTCCTAACAACTTTTTCTTGATCTGATGTTTAATTTTTGCAAATATTACGTACAAGATAATTTTACGAATTTTTCCATTTTTACGTTGTTATTATTTTTATTTTACAATAAAAATAAAAATTTCCCACTTTTGGAAAATATAAAAGTCTATATATAAATATTGAAATTTATCGCAATGACATCGAATATCAATCGAGCATTAAAAATACATATAAAAAAAAAGTATATATATATATATATATATATGTGTACTGAAAAATTAAAGGCAAAGGGGAAATCGAGCGAGGGCGAAAGTGACAGTGACATGAGGATGAGAACAAGGACATGCCAATGCTCGGCGCAAAATCGTCGCCGCGGTCGTGGCGTTTCCACCGATTATCCAATTCGGTCGTCGTCAATTCGCATTGACGGACGGGAGTGTAGGTGTCAATTTCAGTCAATCTATTCCCCTTCTGTATGCAAGAAGCACAGTAAAGTGGACTCGAGAAAACTCGCGAGGGCGAGCTGAAAAACGCTCCGATGAAAAACCCAGCGGAGATTGATAGAACTCGCTCTGACGAATCGCGTAAAGCGACTGACCTTATCGAATTGCATTCGCGGAGAAATCGATTCTCGAGTACGTGATATTAATTCCTATTGAAAACGGATATGTGTGTCAGGGATAAAATTGTAAATTTCGCATATATATTGATAAAGCGCACCGCGTATCGATCGTCTGTAAAAGCACAAATTTTCATCACGTAAGAGATTAATATTACGAATATTACGAATTTATGTGCGCATACTATGCATTGCACTACACGTTGATATATACTGACGGTTAATCATTTATTGATTTAGCTTATCGCACACGATTATATCGCTTTACTGATATTATTATTATTATGAAGTAGCTATTTTTTGCATCTTTGTTAAACAAAAGATATGTTTTTTTTTTACTCTAATTTTCTGTCGATTGATTAATATTCGAGCTACCACAGTTTTGCGCGTATATTTCTATTAATTCGCGCGATTAACATAAAATAAATGGAAATACATTCATCTATACACAAACAAGTTACACCAAAATAAACTTTTTTTTTTTCTGTAAATAATTTTCAATTTATATACGACTTATAAATTGCGTAGGTTTCTTCATGATTACGTCCTGCCTCACCGCCGCGATGGATATTTCGCCAGTAAATCTAGTTGTCCAGCACGAATGTGCAAATTCTGCGTGATGGATGTAGGATAGCGCCTGAACGGCCCGCGGCATCACGCTCACGAATGTTGTTCCCCTGAGAAATTTCCGCCGGATCGATCTATCGAGCCCGCTCGTTTTTTATACTTTCCACTTTTCTCCGTCTCCCTCCCTCCCATTCGCTCGTTTCTACGAGTGACATTAGGCAGGCTTAATGCGATATCCCGGCAAAAAGGGAAACACGTCGCGTCGCCGTCGTAAGCGCGAAGCCGCGTCGCGACTGCCATTGACTGCAGAATGAAATAGAAGTTTTCCCCAGGAGCGGATCTCGCAGATTATTTCAGATGGATTTGACTTTGTCTCCGGTAACATTATGAACATAAATATGTATAATGTCACCTAAGTTTCGTTGAGATAACACGAAATTTAATCAAATTAATTTGACAAATGTCAAAATCCAAAAAATTAACATACTCCAAGATTGAATTGATGAAAAGAACAATAAAATGTTTACAACTTAAGACTGCAAATATCGCTTTAAGTTTTATTTATGTAAGTTTGACAAATTATAATTTTAAGTTTGTTTAATATTGACTGAAGAGGTAAAAGTAATTGTCGAAACGTCTCATATATATTATGTATTATTTAATTAATCCATATATTGAATATAAGTATAAACCTATTGTCTCATAAATTAAATTTGTTTCAACGAAACGAAGCTTATTAATAATTAGTACCTTTGTTATCGGATGGATTTAAATTTCATCCGTTTTTCTCGCAGAAGAAAAACGAAATAAGGGGCGTTACAGAAAATGATCTGCTTTTTTTTCATTTACAAGTATTTGCGATCAAAATTATCTCGTGCTAAATGATTTTCTTACAAAGATCGTATTTAGCTTTCGGATAGATCCGTTCCTGAGATGCAGCGTTTCCGCAGCATTCTCCTCTAAGCTGGCAAAATTCCACTTTTTATGAACAGACCACCATGCAGTTGACAAAAACAGATATCCTTTAGCGGCGAAATGACGAGTATATCGTCAAATATTACCGGCATTATTCTCGAATTATCACACACTTGGATTCTGGGTCAGAATGGCTCTATGTGAAAATAGCGAGGTATTATAATTTAAAAAGGCATATTAAAATTTCTCTATAAATTCTTGTAAAACTTCTATAAAAATAAATATAACAAAAGTGGCTAGTAGTTCCACGGCTAATAGTCAGTAATTTGTGGATGATTTAAAATTATGACTGAGGATTAAGTTAAAGCTGTATGAGCAAGCGATTCTTTTGTTTTTAAAAGTAATAAAACTATATTTTGAGCAAGGAAACACAACGGATGGAGATTTGGAATATCCAATCGTCGTCGGCTTAATTGGAATGCTTGCCGATTCGATCGACCCAACGTGCAGCGTTTCGATATAAGGCAATTACAGTAATTGCGGCAAAGTATTGGTAGTTTCGTGGGATATATGCATGCATATACAACGAATCTAACTGCATACTGTTGATGGTGATAGTATCATACTAACTGACACGGAATTAGTAATTAGCACTTAAGCGTCACATATCTGTCTTAAATCTGTCAATTTAACTATCACTTTGAAAATTTGATAATAGAGATACTCAAAAGCAAAAACTTGTCCTCCTTTCGCTCATAATATTCCAAAAAAGTTAGTTAATAGTAAACGTAAGTTGAAAACGCCCTATATAGCTGCAATTACTGAGGAAGATAATGAAATCGTCAATCAAATGGAATATTAATCTGATTTATTGAAATTGACGTGAATAGATGATGATTTCTATTGTTATTGCGAGCGCTATCTCTCATTCTCTCTCTCTCTCTCTCTCTCTCTCTCTCTCTCTCTCTCTCTCTGTCTATTTATCTATCTATCTATCTATCTCTATCTCTATTATTATTATAGAGATTATCTGTTCTCAAACGAATATGGAAAACTTAGTAACAGTAAGTTAGTAAACTTATACGTTAAAAATCGCTATGAAAAATACTCAATGATAATGGCGATAAATCAAATTAACAGTTTAATAAGTTCGAGTTCACTTTTAGAATTTCTTCAAGATTATAAGTAATTATATTATGATGAAAGATGACGAATAATAAAATTTCGAAACATTTCCCGCAAATTCTATGATTGCAAAAAAAAAATTACCTTTGTTTACAGTGTGTATAATAAAGCGTTTATTGATTTTCAGAAAATTTGAGTATTACACGCTCGATATTTATAACGGACTTATATATATGTCATTGGATTTCAACGTTTGTCTGTTTGCAAAACCGGTTCCCCTTCATCTTCAAACGGTGTAAATTTTCTTGAAGAGCGAAATATATGTATACTTCACTTGGTTATATAGATATATATTCTGCATTTTTCAAGATTTTATTTCGCTCAAATAAATTAATCTAAAATCTTTTGAAAAAATTTGGAAAAAAAGGATATATAAAAATTTTACACATAAAATATAAAAAATATAGCTTTGCTGTTGTTTAATAAAGTTTCACGGCAAATGTCTGAGATGTCAAAGTTTTGTTTTATGCAATTGAACAAAATATTTTCGGCTCTCTAGATTAAACAAGTTCTTGTGATGTAATTAATCCAGATTTGCTTCGTTTCGACAGACTTGTACTGTCCTTTCGCTGGCAATAACTGACGTGACTTTCTCGTGTTTTATCCCTCTCCTCGAATGAAAACAGGATAAAATACAGAGTTGTCCAATCGTCGGAGAATAAGTCACATAACTTATTTAATCTGTTTATCGAAGAGGATATAACCACATGTGAAAAAAATATATGCTCAGCTGGAACGAGAAATTACAGGTCGGACATCGCTGCTGTCGGCTCGTAAAATATGTTTCCTTTTTCACTCTATCATGTGACATATATATATATATATATATACATATTTCGTTCCGTGAACCACCACTGCTGCTGCTACTACCACCACTACCATCACCCTATCATCATCACTGTGGATAAATATTTGTCAAAGATATTACGATCGCGCAACGTTATATTTTCTAGAAAGCGCTTCTTAAGTCGTACATACGGTAACATTTTATTAAAATTCCTTAAACTTTATGTTAGCGTCAATATGGAATGCGGACACAGTTTTCGCGTTTATTTAAATTTTCAAGAGACTTTCGGGATTGGATCGTATATTTTTGAGGACGAACAGACTAAATAAAAAAAAAATACAAACAAGTTGTGACAATAATATAATGTTACACGTATAAAATTGTGACAAAAACGATCATTTAATGTCGTTATATAATTTAACGCGATTTTCTCGAACGGTTTTAATGTTTTATCGAAGCTAATATTTCTCATTATTTAAAGTTTTAAAGGGCTTGATTGCACCGAAAATAAAGACCACCTACTGAATATTGGCGCGCAAAAAGAAATGCAAAAAATCAATAGCAGATGCGAATGAGCAAAGAGTTGAGGGAAAAAAATAATACCTTGCAGCAGTGCGTACTAGTATCGCGATTTCTAAAAAAGCGCTCAAATCCCCGAGAAAGCCCATCCCATCGATTCATTCGTTGCAATGATGTTCTTCTTGTAACACGTGCAACTGCAACTGCATTGTCTCTCAGAGTTTTGAAAATTCTATTCTGAAGGCTTTTTGATTCTATAGGATTTTTATCCATTTCGTAAAATGAATTTTTTTTATGCCTGCGTATAAAGATATTTAATATAAAAGTTTATATATTAAAGTAAACTAATTTATTTTTATGTAAAAATGACTGACTTGCCAAAAATTACATATTCCTAGCATGATTATGATTTTGTGATTTATCAGATCCTTTTCCAATTTTCTCGCAAGAGGGTAATCTCTTTATCAAGTGAATATAATTCTTATTCCACGAAATCATGAAATTTTCATTGTCGATCATATATAAAAAAATGAAAAAGATGAGAAATATAGAATATGAGAGAATATAGATCGAATATATTATGCGAGAAAATCACGAGAGGTAAAAGTAATCTGAAAGAAAAAACTTTAATAAAAGTCTAGAATTTAATTCTGCAGTCAGAAATGAAATAAAATTATATAGCGGAAACTGCAAATTATTTAAAAGATTCGGGTTACTGCAAAAATGATCGACGTTCTCTTTCGCCAGTATCAAAGTTGCAGTTTTTTTTTTATTTTTTTTTTTTCAATCGATGAGTTATAGCAAGGGCAGACACAGAAGCATCCACATCAATCGAGATGGATGAGAACGGGAAATGGCGTTGCTGGTGCAGAGCCCAACATTATGAAACTTGAAATCGTAATAGCGTGCGTATCGCACGAGTACGTACTTGATGTCAAAGGCGTAATAACTTGGAAGTACTTGCGCGTCTCGTGGTTTGGCTCGTATCGATGAGATTGTGTAGTGTAGGGTGTGCACACAGTATATGCATATACACATTATGAGAATTCACGTGCGAATATGTATTCGCTCGTACATCATCTGTACTTGAATCAAGAAGTTATTGCACGTGGAGTGAAGGTAAATGCGTCAGATTGACACATATTACGCACCCTATGCATACAAGTGTCCTATAGGAATGATTCTGCAGAAATCTCGAATTATTTTTTTTCTAGTTCGACGAAAATTTAATCGTTAAGCGATAAGAACGTACATATGGCTATAGAGATAACATGGATATCTCTAGTAATTTATAAGTTAAATATTAATATTATGTAATACTTTGTAATTTATACAGATATGTTAAGTAAGATGATAGTAAAGATTTAAAATTACGATTGCATCAGAAGCAACGTTGCCACTATTTATATTAGGATAATAAAATTGATATAGATATTTTTTATAATAATAATAATAATAATAATAATAATAATAAGATTAATATAGACATTTTTAATAGTAATAATAGGATTAGTATATATATTTTTAATATTAAGTTTTTATTTTTCATTATTATTTTACTTAATAATAATAATAAGATTAATATGAATATTTTTAACATTAAATATATTTTCTTACTTCTCCATATAGTTCTATCAAAGTAAATATATTTTGTAATAAAATTGAAATGTAAAATTAGAAATCAGAATATTCAATATATTGAATTTTAGACTAATTGAGGGTTTTTCAAATTAATAATATGAACTTTTGTATTATCTTTATTTCTGTTTTTCAAGTATAAAGCATTTATTATTGATCCAGTCGAATGTAGTATATAGAACAGCTAAGATTAGTTGCAAAGTGTTACAGAGATGATAACCTTCGCATATTATATTGAAGATATTTTTGCATGATAATTGACGTACTAGTTTTTTACGACCTGGCTGTCGCACTTTTTTTCTTATACATTAGAGAAGTACATTATGTGAGAAGTGCGTAGTATAATAGTTGAAACGCAGTTACTATTATGCGTTCCAAACAGCGATTTTACTCAATAAATAAAAGATGTAAATATTAACATGAAAAAAATGTTGTCTAGATCTGCTCACATTTCGTTTGTGTGATGTGTATATATGTGTGTGTGTGTGTGTGTGTGTGCGTGCGATATAAAAAGTAAATTTACATGTTCGAATTGATTGCTACAAAAGCAAGAGAGACATTACAATATTCTAGTGTCAGATAAGAATAGTTTTCTATTTGCGCACTATCCTGCATTATTGAAGACTGGCGTGTTAATCCGACTCGCATTAAGCTGCAAAGCTTTTTTTTCACATGGATACATATACACAAACAAAACATACGTACACACAAAAATTCATTGTGTTTTGCACGCTTTTTTCGTGATTTTTTGTCCATCACATCGATGGTTTTTGGAAATGTGATGATCACGCAAAGCAAGAATTACTAGCACACGCGTGTATATGCTGCTTCGCTTAAGTGAAGATCAATAAAATGTTTCGACAATAAATTCCGTCACGTTCTAACAGCATTAAATACTTAAGCAGCACGGATTATACGCTTTGGTATAGTAAACGTTACGCGAGTAAAAGGAGAAGAGATGAAATGTGACATACTTAGTAATTTTATAATGTGTACGATGTTATAACATTAATTTCTTAGACAGTCTGTAAATATAAGTACGATAAAATTTCGTCATTAATGACAAAACGTTTACTTTTTGAGAATAATTGGATTTTAATAGCAGACATTTCTTTCTCGAGGTAGCCACATATTAACGATAAATTGTAGACAGAAATAAAGAACTTTACCTTTAAATTTCATTATTTTAAGTTAGTTATAATAATAAGAAATGTGACATTTTTTTAATTATTCAATAGTTAATTAAAATGAAATTTATTATTTAATGAAATTGTTTTCAAGTATATAATTCATTCACATATAGATAGCATTGTTACTTATTTTATTACCGATTGTGAAATATCGACTAAAAAAAAGTAAATAACGTATAATAATTTAATATGTGTACTTGGTACGAAGAGATTTGATACGTACAAATTGCGAGCAATATATACACACGTATATTTCTTCCGTTCCAATTGACAATATGTATATCTTCTTTCTTTATCAAAGAACAAAGATATTTTATTCTCTGTATGGCAATATGTTTTTTCTGAGAATCGCTAAGTATACACAATTAACTTCTCGCTAATTAGTCACCGTTGTAGCTGCACTTAGTTACACACGCAATAAGTTTATTATCATGAGACTGTTAAGATTACATATATGAAGATATATATAGTTTTCTTTTATTTGCGTTGTTTTTTGAATAATTAATACAATACGATTTAATACAAAGTATAAAAAAAGTTTTGGATTATTTTGTTATTTCACGTTTCTATGTTCAGTTGAAAAGAGCTTAACTTTTTCTTCTAGATAATTTATTTACAAGTTATTTAATTTTTTTTTTTTTTGCAAAATGTTAATCCTAATTCATCCCTAATTTCTAATTGACACGATAAACACTATAAATAATGTCATGCTTATGCAATTGCAACTTATCTTATTTTATTCTCACGCCATGCTGTATTTTTTCCAATGCAAATTCACGAGATACGATAAAAAATATTTTTTTCCCCTTTCTCTTTCTTTTTCTCATATGCAAAAATTTCGTGTTTTTAATAAATTTTTAATACCGCAAATTTACACAAATCCTCTCCTTTCTTTGTCTACCAATTGAACATCCCAACTCTCGCTTGAAATTACCACAAGTTCTCTCCCGGCGGGGTCACGCCTCCCACGTTAAAATCAATGGTACATTGACTTTTGCTCCCGACAGATTCGCCACGGGATTGAATTTCTCAATTTGTTTCGAAGGAATATTCGTTGTCTTTGTGTTTTACTAGATTTTTTTTTGAAAAAGTGGCGATTACGACAATGACATCTACGACAAAAAGCGAGCGAGACGAGTCAGGAAAGTATACACACACTCTTTCTCTCTCTCTCTCTCTCTCTCTCTATCTCTTCCTTTCTAATGATTGGTTCCAAATGAATTTCCACTTGACAGATCCGATTTCGATGCCCGCGCGCGATATGCATTCGCCTGTTCATAATTACTCGATCGTCCTACGTTACTACAACCGCAGTAGTTTATGGCTTCGCGACTCGAGGGTAATTGGATTGTCTGCTGACGACCGACCAAGAACGGCCACCTCTCATAATTCGTTACATTTACAAAAATGGCTACGGTGTTGAGCGCTTTGTATGTCACGCGTTACGTCATCTTTCTTGCTTTTGTATTTCTTCACGGTAATCACGTCTGTTTCCATTCTTACCTATAAACGTGCACTTACCGGTGTCGTCTTCTCGAGATTTATTTTAAAACGACGCGAATGACGGAAGCTGGTTATACGATAATATTAAAAAATACTCTGAGAGATATTTATTAATTATTGATATAGTCATACGTAAACATTTTTACATCCCTTTATAAATTTTACGATGTATATATGTGTGTTGCGAATCTTCATGCAAATGTATTTATAATTATTACGAGACCAGGACAGTTACAAATATGGTAAAATGGCAAAGCTGAAGCTCATAAATGTAAGGCCGCATCGTTGATAAATACACAACTCGATTTTATCATTTCGCGAATATTGACATGAACTCGACCTTTCAGAGACCGCTATATATATTTCCTCCTTTTGCTTTCGCGCGAAGGCGATACGTACAGTTTCATATACAAAGTTTTAACCGATTTTATTTAATTGAAAAGTTTTTATGTCTTATTAAATTTGCCCCTCGTTATTCGCTTAAAAACATTCTCAACTTTAGGTAGTGTATGAAATACCAAATCGTAAAATTATTAATTTTAATTTAACTTGGATCAAGTTTACGCAATTACAGAAAGTTAATAAAAAAAAAAATGTACGATTACTGTCAATATGATTTATGACTTTTGATTTTCGTAATATTTTAAATATAATATATAAAACTATGCATTTAACATTCTAAAGAATTTAATATAAGCAATAAAACATAATAAAAACTTCAAGTTTCTCATTTCTTAAATGAACTTAGGTGTTAGTTGGATTGTAAGATAGAAATATATTTTAAAGAAATATACATACATTTTATAAGTAAAATGCAATGAGACATTATATGTATTTTTTTTTCCAAAAACAACTTCTCTTAAAAAAATTTGCGTTTTGTTTGTGAACGCTCAAGATAAAAAGAAAATGTTATTGTTATCTACCTTTTCATTGCTGTGTGCAGAAATTGGCAAATTATTTGTCGGTAAAGGCTTTTATGGAATGATATAGTTAACGACATATCATTCGTTTCAGATATATGTATAGTTGCGGTGATACATGTTGCCATAAAATGACGCTGTTAAATTACTATAACGGCAATTGCATCGCGAGTATTCGGGCTTTTAAGCAAGATTCAATATCGCTATTACATGCAGTACGATATTATTATACAGTAAATGACTAATATTATGTACATACATACATACTACATACAGAATAAATGACTGATAAATACATGCATGTAAGCTAATTTTCAAATAGACGAATATTAAGTTGATTTGTTTCACAAGACGTTTTATTTTAAAATATTAATGTTCTCCGGAAAATATATCAATAATAATATTATACTAATTTTTGTAGAAAAAAATTTAAGTTTTTTTACGAGTATTCTTTTAGCTTTACTGTCACAAATTTATGTGAATATTAGTACAAATTGCAACTATGTTTTAAGAATTGCACAAGTGCAATTTTTATTGCTCTTGTATAGCTATCATTATATTTAAATATGTATGTATATATTGCTTATATGCACGCGAATTAAACAACGCACGCAGCATAATACATTGTCGGGACAAAAGTCGTGAGCTGAAGCTAAGGATGTGCTTTACTTTAATCCTGTATGAAATGTATACTCATTTCATTTCATGTCATATACCTAGAAGATACATATCCCATAACAAATTGTTTACAAGAAGACTGACACAAGCAAAAGATTTGTATGTAAAAGCTGGTAATTTACTTTACGCATGTGAATAAATATTCAACTAAAAATTTATATAAATTTTCTTTCGCGCATGCGTATCAAGTTATTAAAAAAATTGAAAAAAGCACAAGTTTAGAAGTAATCTTTTTGAACAGTATTATATTGATATACTTGAATTTTTTCCATAATTTATTATATAAAATATGTATATATAATAACGTAAAGGCTAATATTTTTTAATTATTATTTTTGTGATTAAGACGCATAAGAAATTAAGTGGCGATACAAATGTGAATTTTATATTTGAATAATTTTTGAAATATTTTTCATTGATCTATATATTCGCTTTATTTCCTTATTATGGAAAAATGTACATATGTAGGTAATTATAATATTTAAAATGATATTTTGCTTATTAACTACTATATTTTGAAATAAATAATAAAACACATATGTTATTTGATACAGAAGAATTGAATTAAAATAATTTAATAAGCTTTGAATTTTATTTTATATATCTCTGCATTTGTGGATTTATAACATTTATTTTTATTATTGAATATTACAAATTATCGCAGGTTACTAACGATTTTGCTTTATATAATTATTGTGTGAAATAATTCTCGATCAGGATATTGACCTCTTGCAACAGACTGTGCAAGAGAAACTAAAAAAAAAAAAAGATGCGCGGACAAATCGTTTGCGGCGTACTACCTTTTTTCATTTAAATGACCGTAAGGCGGTGGTAGGACGCAAGCTGCATACTTAATAACGGCATATTCTGCAGTGCCACTGCCACTCAAGGCAAGCCCAACACTACGTCAACGGGGTCAGCCTGTTCACGACAGGAAAATAATATGAGTTGGTCATAATCCGCGGCAGCACTTCGCTTCCAGATACGGAGGGACACAACAAACTAAGCCGTCAACACGCAAGGACACTCCGCATATGGAATTGCGCGAAGTACAGCAAAGGGTAATAATAATATCTAGGAAGGAATATTTTTTTTGCTCTCGAATATGTTTGTGAGCGATAGTGAAAATAAAAATAAAAATTTAATAAATCATATAATTCCTTATTTAATTAAATAAAATTCTAAGTGGGCATTTTGTGCATATATAAGTTATTAATTATATACTATTTAATTTACTGCTTATTTCTTATACAACTGCCATATTTATTATAATAATTATAAATGAAATATTGACGACATGTCATCCAAAATGATAAAAAGTGTAAAAATTAAGAAAAAAATTTCTTTAGCTGGACAATTTAAAGGCATAAAAATATTCCATCAAAATCCATTATTACTCTTTGCTGTACATAATTGTGTTGTACCATACATAGTGTGCGTTATATATCCGCATTATAAGCGCGCAAGTGGTATGACATATACATAGACCGGTGATTGCACGTATGAAGAGAGAAAGGGAAAGGAAGGATATTTATTATAATAATTATAAATAAAATATTGATGGCATGTCAATCAAAATTATAAAAAGTGTAAAAATTAAGTAAAAAAAAAATTCCTTTAACTAGACGATTTAAAGGCATAAAAATATTCCATCAGAATCCATTATTACTCTTTGCTGCACATAATTGTGTTGTACCGTATATAGTGTGCGTCATATATCCGCATTATAAGCGCGCAAATGGTATGACATATACATACATCGGTGTGATTGCACGTGTGAAGAGGGAAAGGGAGGCCGGTGACAGAAGGCTCGTCGATCGCGATGCGGAACATAGGAAGAAGGAATTACATTACCGGATTGCGCAACTGCCACGTTGCGACGCTACGTGAATCAACTAATCAGAGAGTGAGCGATATATGGGAAGTAATTAGTCACGATTTCTTTCCCGCTGTAATTGGCGTCGAGTGGAGTGATTTAGGCGACACATTTTTATGTGAATGCGAATGTATTTACGTATGCGATGTACGAGCAAAAAAAAAATAATACTGGCTATAAAATGAAAAACTTATTAATATAATAGATTAGTAACGATAAAATACTGTAATGAAAAATATTACAAATTACATGAAAAATAGCATTATTTAGTTGCCTCAATAAACGTGTAACATTAATAATTTTAACAATTTTATACTTATTGTTCATGTAACGTTATATGTATATTTGTTTTTACAATTGCATATTGAGTAACATTATCATTATGAAAACTAACGATTTTAATGAGAAGTGTTTTCAAATTTTAAATAAACTTGTCAAGCGTTATCTTGATCGCATATAAGTATGTAAATGTATACAATTTGACTCTATATTTTGTGGAATTATACATACATGACGTTTGCAAATTCTCTTCAAATATCTCAGATGATTATGCTTCCGATACATAGATTAAGAAGCAATGTAATTGATCATTAAATACATAAATATGTATATTCTCCTTTATCAATATACATCTACGTGTAATGGATGGAAACGCATTTCTCGTAAATTCGAGTATTATCATATCGATTTCTATATGAAGCGTAATTATTCGTAAGCGAACCGCAGCAACGACGGAGAACACACCACGTTCGCGATAATGCTAAACGTCATGTTCGTTGCACGAGAGAGATTTACGATTGCAGATAATTATTACGCAAAGCTTGCCTCAAAGACGAGGCGTGTTTACCCAGCGGTAAGCACGACGATTACGTATTCTTAATAGGATTAAATGCAATCTGCTTATATACAGATTCCGCCCTGTAGCACGATTCGCGTTGTTTGACGCTGACAGACTTGCTACTTCGTATCTCTGTCTTTACTACAATGCAGCACGACGATCCGAGAGCGAGTATATGTGTATTCGCCGTGCGATCGAAACTCGCCGAAACTCGATTTTCGCCAGCTTGTTGGCCGCCACGCCGCGCCGCGCCGTCCCGGTAAAGTCTCAAAAATTACATTATTATCCGGCTGTCAGCCGGCTGTCAGCGAACATAATGAGAGAAGACTCTCCTGCGGAGACCGCGTTGTACCGGCGAAGTTTCGCGGCATGGAAACTGGCAGGTGCATCACGTTTAAGAGAAACATCTCGCCGGAGGCATCGTACTTCTCGCCGAGTACGCCATAATAGACGCGTAACATTCGACCCTACTTTGAAAGAAATTTAATTGTATAATTACACGCTGCTTATTATCTATAATGACGGGGCTAATGACGGGCCGCTAATGATACAATAATTATAAACGCTTGCCACACGCGGTATCATTTATATAAGTAGATCTCTAATATTTTTTTATAATAACAAGTAACAATCTAAAAGCCTTAATTTTAGTTTCAGCAAAGTTATTTACGACATGTTGTAATAGGTGGCACGTCACGATGCCTATTACTAGTTAAAATATTCGTATCATTTGGTGTTTCAACGACAGAGTACGCGTAAAGTTCCCGAGACTGTTTTACAAATGTTGGTCGCTGCAATAATGCAACATGCATTTATGTATGTACATACAATTATTTGAATGCAAACTCCTTAATTTGCTTTAGACGTAAAGTTACTTGTGTGATAAAAATTATAAATGATATTTATAAACAAATGCAAAAACTTTCTATTTTCAAATATTGTACATTGAACGGTAATAATTAACAAGGTTAAAATAAAAATATTTTTAAACATAAACTTTATATGTATATATGAATATAACAATTTTTAAAATAATAAATAACGATATAAATTCAAAGGATTTTAAATAAAAGTCGTTTGTTAAAATATTATATCTGCCATATAAAAATAGTAATATATCAAATTGTTTCGCGGAAATAATATAAGGTGTGATTGAAAATAATGTAAAATATAATATCTCGATTCTCTAAAAGAAGAATCTCAATAAATTTGTAATTAAATCGTAATTTGCTAAAAGTCAGACCGTGTTATTTTTGTAAAGATTCTCGCACGATTAAAAGAGAGTTGAAACACACAAACGTCTCGGCTCGAGAGGTAAAGTTATATTAACATCAAAAGGAATAAATTGGACTTCGATGAGAGAATTCGTTTGGACAATTATCTTGGGGACGAAGCGCAGCTCCAATTAAACGAGCTTTCTGCCGTTTCCGTCTAGCAAAAACAGGGCTGATGCTAATTAGCAAAGTCTACGCTGGAAGTGAATTTCATATCGAGTTGTAATCGAGTAAACAACAGCCTTAAGTAGTTGGAGCGTGCTATCTGCTTCCACGATTTCTTCGTGACCTGACATTCAATCGAGATATTTGCCTGTCGGGTGCCCGCTTCGCCTTATAACGACGCATAAATGTCGTGAACCGAATGCAAATAATCCTGAAGAATCGCTCAATGCGACAAATGGAGCCGTGATAAAGTTTCGCGGAAGATGTGTCGAGAAAATAAGCAATGTAGATTACATTTTTGTTAAAATGCACGATTCGAAATTCACAAGAGATAAAAAACTTGTTAGAGAAAGATTTGATCATTCTAAATATAATTTAATATTTACTTATAAATATCATTGAAGCGCGAAAACATGTAAAATTAATTTTAAAATGCGTAATATTTTATTGCTGTTTGGTAACGTGATATATAAAAGCTTGTTTTATTATTTAAAAAGGATGAAAATTAAATATATAAATCTATATGTAAATGTATATGTATACAATATAATAAATATAATAAATAAGTGTGAAATCAGAATTTGTAAGTAAGTTAAAATAAAGTTTGTTTATTTGGCATGTTAATAAAACGAGCTTCGTGGCTGGAAATAATCGTTATATTAATTCACTGGATTATATTAAACTAAAACCTGTTTTTATGCAGTAGCTTTAATTGATTTAATATCATATTTTAGCGAATAGCAGCGTATTTTATTTTTCGAACCGATTATAGCATAACGAAATATCAGATTATTTCATTATCTGATATTATCAATAATGCACTTTGACATGTAGACTATTTTAAGAAAAAGACTAAATGATAATTATAGTTTTAAATAACTTCTATATTTTCTTTAAATTAAAAAAGTATGTGTGTGGTTATAGTACATAAATATTATAAAAGATTAAATAGATTAAGAAAAAAGCAGATTAGCTTAATTGTGTTAAGCTTTATTCACACATTTCAAAAGTCATAATTATGGATCGTTGTCTTTTAGACTCATAATATATAATAAGTATATTTTTACCGAATAATTATGAGACGTAAAATTGCTAACGAATAAAATGCTAGAAAGAACATAAAATACATAGTAATTTCCATATAAAACCTATGGAAATTAAAACTAAAGAATTACATTCCACATAATCTACGTTAAAAAAATGGATTTACACAAGTTAAAAAATTGATCAGATTGTAGAAAAATAACATGAATTTTTCTGTAATGCATTGCGCGAATAAGTAGAATAAACGTTAATTATAATTCCTAAAAATCACAGCGATTTTCCACATATTTAACCTGAACATTTCCAAAACTACCGTGTATACCGCGAAATTTTACCGTATCCGCGAAGTTCGAGATGTACTTACGGTTTTATAAAAAAAAAAAAGAAGAAAAGACTTAACGTAAAAAGAAAGTGTGTCACTTACCCGGAAGAGCGTGCGCACACGCGATAAGACACGCGGCGACGAGAGCAATGTGGACGAACGTCTTCATCTTGTCGCACAAAAAACTTCGACGATTCGAAAACTTGCTTAGGGATCTCTCGTTTGTTGTTGCCTCGACGATGCTTCGATCGACACTAACCGGCTTCAGCAGACTCGGCGAACGACGACGTCTGTCACGTACAACTCGCGAAAGGATCAAGGTTACTCCGCCGAACCGGACAGCAGAAAACAACGATGCCTTGCCTCGCGACTTTTGCCGGCTATATACGATCCCCCGATCACGAATCACGATCGGGCAAGGGAATAATGCGTCGACAGCGGTCACGTGACCACGACCGTGGCGCGGCGCGGCATGTGACAGCAAGTGTGGCGCGAAACAGCACGTGATTGCGAGTATGGCGGGGCACGGCATGTGATCCGCTATGAATCATGTATGGCGATTTTTCCTCGTACGGTATCTTCCTGCAATTCTGCTTTGACGCATAAATATATCGTATAATTTGCATTAATGCCCGTATTTTTGCTTTTTTTATGTAACGTGTCGAGTCAGCGAACAATTGCGTCGCATTTCGAGATAATTATATCGTGTGCGAAATTTCATCCTTTTTTTCGTCACGTACCTTTCTCTCTCCATATATCTTCTACACAATGTGTGTTTATCGATAATTTTAACGCCCATAATTCAAGACATAGAAATGCCGATGAATAATATTACTGTTCCGAGTAAACGTACGTTAAATATTATTATTGCGTTCGTCATCGATTTAGTTTGCATTCGAGAATATTTACGAGACCTTGCGAGAAAAATGCGAAAAAATAAATGGCGTAAGTAATATTTTCAGACCGCAGACTATATATTGAAAGATGTTGTAATCTTGACGAAAATATAGGTCAACGGGGAAGAGAAGGGAGAGGTGCTTGACACGGATGAGAATCCTCAGATTATCGTACGCACATGTGGCACAGTCGGGGATGATACGCGTATGAGGGTGTGTTTGTGCATATATGCTGGTATTATTATTATTATTATGGAAATCGCGCACACGGTGACGGGCCAACTAGCGCAGCGGAACGCGATAATTATCGTGCATCTCGCAATATATACGCTCGTGTGTATGTACAGCGAGCATGCATCAGTATACTATGCTTGCGCGCTTCTGCGTAAGAAATCCGCTACATGAGCTGTCGAGAAACTTCGGAAACAGGCGGAACTTGTCTGACGAGATGCTTTAACCCTGAAACACGAGAAATCCTCACCTACTCTACAACCGCAAGGCAACATACTATTTCAAATTATCTCTTTTTAAACTATTATTTAAATGCTTTTATACAAAATATGTTTTCTGTAATTTTTTCTCAAAATATATGTACATAAATTATACCCTCCCTCCTCGAAAAACATAAAATAATTGTATAAATACATAAAAATTTTATAAAGATTTGTATAAAGAAAAAAGACGAAATATATTTAGAACTTTAATTATACCTTTTTATCTGTTGTGTTTTATTATCAGGCTGTAAAAATTACCTATAGTTTTTGCTTTGTTTCATAAAAGTTTATAAAAATGATAATTGCACAGTAAACCTTCTTATTATATGCAATCATCTTGTCAATGAATATGTCGATATACTATAAATTTATGTAATCATGTCATTTTCTAAGAATGTCCATAATGTATACAATAGTTGGAATATCACGTGACTTACATATTTTTTCTATTATCGTGAATAAAGTACAAGGTATACAAACATGCGCTGCTTACTTTGTTACTTCTACGAATTTTTTCTATATACGCAATTTACACAATTTCTGTGCAAAATTATAGCTACACTGAATAGAACTAATCCATTGTACTAGATAAATGCGTCGTCTCTGTTTTATCATCTATATATATCGCGTTAATTTAATTTAGTATCTATTATCGATTTTATAGGTATTTCTATGGCGTTATTATAGTTGCTGCATATGCGTTAAAAACCGCGGAATTAATAGTAAAGCAGAATTTATAGTAAATGTATCAAATGCATTTATTACAAAATCAATGTCGATAAAATTATAATTCAAAATTAGCTCAGAAGAGATTAGTTTTAGCATGTTGAACTTGGGTACATATATAGTTCGGAACATGAAAAATCCCAGCTTGTCAAACATCAAACTTATCGAGTGATTCAAATTCATTTCAGGAAAAGAAATGATTAATAGAGTAATTGACTCTTAAAAATATTTATGTTTTTCAAATGTAAATTATATGTCAAACAGTAATAGATTTTTTTATGAATTGCGCAATCTATTCAAACACTAAATTGTTTTTCTCTTAATTCAAATCTCTTGAGAATTGATTCTTCGCACTCTCAACTTTTTTTATGTAATGATACGTCCTATTCATATTATTTCTGATGAAATACCCGAGAAACAATTTTTTAATTGCAACTAATTTTGTATTACCTCATCGAAGTGTAATAAAATATATCGCGTCCTCGTTTGCGGTATACGGTTGCGTCAGCTATTGTTTCGCTGATGCGATTAGTCACAAAATATATGTAAATGCGCGATAGGTTAATAAGGGAGATGGTGAAAGAGAGATGGAGGAAGAGATATTCAGGTTTGGATCGAATGCGCCGTTAAGTCGTGCGTTCAGTAACCGCACTGACACACGGTGGCCTGCAAACAACAGACAGTTTGATTAAAAGTAATTGCGTATGTCCGATGTAGCCGGGATTTTGGGACGAATTTTCGGAACGATCGCGCCGCATCGCATCGTGTTCATTCACAGGCCGCTGGTAATTTCGCGAAAATGCATTTCACGGGTCGATTGCAATGTGGATCACGCTGTTGTTTTCGGCTTCGTGGCCCGCTTCCTGCGATCCTTCCGGCCCGAGTGTACCAGTCGCTATAATTTATGATGCGGAAGAGCCGGTATAATGGAAGGTCGCGAGCAACGCCGAAGGCGACTGCTTTCGTCGTCGTCGTCGTCGTCGTCGTCGTCGTCGTCGTCGTCGACTCTTGCTGCTGCAATCGGTTGCCGAGCAATCGGTTAAATTGTCTTTCGAAAGACGCGGCGTGCATAATTTAAATACCGCATTCACTTTTCTATTTTGAACGGATTCTCCACCATCGGACTCTTAAATTTTACTGTAGAAACAGCTAGACATTTTTCCGTTTCGTGTTTTGTATCGACATTTTTTCGGTCTTATTGTCAAAAAATAATAATCCGATTCGAGAAGTTTCTCGATTATCTAAGGAATGTAACATGGAATCATGTTAATTTGTTGTTAAATATGTAGTTCTCGTATCTTTTATAATTTTATGTCCTGATAAATATGTACACACAGTAAATTAAGCCCTCGTCTACAATAAAGTCGTAAGTCGTAAGTCGTAAAAAATTAACCAATCACAGTTAAATTAGAGAAGAATAATCGAATCGATTGATTAATTTCTTACGACTTACGACTTACGACTCTATTGTAGAGGAGGCCTAATGTAACAAAAAGGAATAATCGTCATTGTGCCATCATGCCATCATGCTATTCATTGTTCATTAAAATCTCTTGTTAATATCTTGCCATCGACTTTAATACTTTTACAAAAGAATAAAAGACATAGCACTACATTGAAATGTTTTTACCTCTTTTATTATTTTTATTTCTTTTTATTTTTTGATATATTCTTGAGTCATGCATTTTTACAGACTCATTATAAAAGTGTTTTTGAATTATTCATGTTTATCAGATTTAATTGTTTTTTTATTGACGTGACAAAGATTGCTATAGGTAATTAAAAAAGGTGTTTATTTTCCATGTTCATAATGACATTATTCGATGCTTGTAGCAGTTTCAATCATATAAGCTAATTTTAACTAATCTTATTGTTTCTTTTTTTATCAAGTATTTACATTATATAAATTTTATTATCGCAGAAGACAAAGATAGCTAAAACGTCTTATCATTGTCTGTAAATTGCTAATAAAAAATAACACGTAACTTACGGTATTCGTAATTACATGATCTTACCTGAACGGCATTTTAATTGTAAAAGATAAGAATATTATATATTTATAAGAAATATAATTTACTGCATAAATCAAGTGAGTTCTGTCGTGTTCTTTTTTTGTTGTCTTTAAAATATCTGCAAAGAATGCTGATATGTTTACTTAGTAATTTAAAACTACGGTTCGCTTATGTAAAAAACTACATAAGTTATCGTTGACGTATTTTTACAGAATGACAGTTCTAATGATGACGACTTTAAAAAAGAAATAACGGAAATTTTCTTGTCAAGATCTTTTCTCGAAACTCGGCGCATTATCTACGTTTGACGTCCACGATTTGATAAACACATTAGCTCGTTAACTAGTAACCAGTTTGCGATTAGACTTTGCAATTGGCCTTTGAAAAGCTCGAGCTTGGTCGATTAAGGGTAATATATGAAAGCGCGTCATATACAATTCTCGTGCCAAAGAAAGTAACAAGACGTATGAATTATAAAAAAAAGAAATACAAGATAGAAAAATACAGAATATAAAATATAAAAGTACTCCAAAAAAATTGCATTCCTGAAATGTATACTTTACAAATTCTCTTAATAGATATTCTTAATTATAAATTGATAGATATTTTTGTTGATAAATTAATAAAAATTACAATATATTTAATTCTTCTTGCGGTCAAGTAAGATTTAATAAATAGCAAAAATCCATTCAACATAAAACTGTTTTTTATTATCACTGAGATTAAGAATCCCAAATATGAAATAATAGAATGTTAGGAAAATATTCCATTCAGAATATATTCTTACATATTAAAAATATCTGAGACTACTCTTTAAAGGATTTCTCTCCTAGACGATTCTATTAAAGTTTATTTTAAGAGAAGAAGAAGATATTCTAAAGATAAGTGAAATATTCTTAAGATAATTTTTTCGGTGATATATTCTACGACGTTATAAGCATAGAAATTGTTTACACACTGTTCATTCAAGAGTGAAGAAATTGAGAAATTACTGTAACTTACACTTAATGAAATATATTTTTGCTTGACGACAGTTAATACTTGTGCATATCTATAGTCGTATTTGAACGTCATTAATTTTATAATGTTATCTTTTATCATATTTGTTCTCTTAAAGTCATATTAGCTTTCTGTGCACGAACGGAGAAACACCAGGGTATGAATCAGTGGCAAATATATGTGTCGCCTGTCGAGACTGGTACCGTCAAGATCAACGTGCGACGCACATGTTGACTCATCCGTGGTAAAAAATATCGTAATTGCTTTATTCATATAGGTGTATTTCCATTCGCCGCATAGATAACGATAATGACACGTAATCTAAAATTTTAATTCTTGTTAATTATTGTGTTTTAAATCTATTTTTTTGTCTTTAAATTCGACAATTAAAACACTACAGCGAAATATTATATCGAATTTATATATGTTGAATTTGCATATAATAATATCGAAACTAGCGAAAATGACATTGAAGAAACTCGTTTTTCTATGTTAAAAAAAACCGATCTTTGTCGAATACAATGACATATATAGCGCTTCGCGAATAAATTACGTGACCGTAACTTCGCGTCGATTCAAACCAACGTTCGACAATAATTCTCTCATTCATATTCGTATATATAGATATTGAACATATTACGAAATACCTCGCGTTTGTCAAGCGCGTGACAGTTTGTGAAAACACATTTTATTGTATATATTACGACGTCACACAGATACCAAACGTTATCTCTTTCCCTAGGTTCCACCGTGCCTGTGTAAATTTGGAAGTTTATCACGTTGGGCAAACTCACGGTATTGTTGCGGTCGCTTCGCAACGAACGGAGAAAAAGTGAGTTTGCATATCAAATTGCATAAACAATGTATTAATTGAAAGAGCTGGATGAATGAAAGCGCATGGTTTAACAACATTTTCGAAAATATTTTAATCTAGGAACGCGAATTTTATCGGTATAATGAAAAAAAATCTTTTTTGCTTTACAAAATATTTTTAGGAGAATAAAAACGAGAACATTTATAAAGATGAAACAATAATAGAAAACATAAAAAATATTTAAGAATAATGTTTTTTGCAAAATATTATTTTAACGTTTTCAATTTTCAATTTAGCTCGACGATTGCGCAATAAAAATTGTATTTTACTTGAAAATTCTTAAATATTATTAACATAATATCACAAGAATTATCATAATATTTACTAATTGTAAACTGATAGCGCATATATGTGCGCACAAAACAGAATGATTCATTAACTTTCGCAAGAATAGATATATTTATCGCCTTCAATGCTTATCGCACTTGCCCAGATTCTTCAATTGTGAAAGCGTTAAATGTCCGGGCTCGCAAAGTGTCCACTTAGGTACTTATCCCTCGAGCATATGAATCAGATATACTCGACAGATTGTAATACATGCCACCTGCAATTCCACATCCGCCGACTATTGCACCCACACATGTCTGCTCGATTCATCCGGCGACGCTCGTCGGATTGAAAATGCCTGTTTTTTTTTTTTTTCGCAGTTATTCAAAGAATGACGAGGCATCAATTTACAATAGCGCATGACCGTAGCGTATAATACATTGACTATATATGCCATTCGTCGAACGAGGACAATGGTGATTTGTCAACGGATGAAATATACGCCATTTACGTAGAATTTTATTGCATTTCAGTGCGCGGAATCATTTCGATTTCTCGAGCGAACGTACGAAGAAAAATTTCTTCTTAAACGGCAAATATGAGTTTAAAAATCGCTGGGCTTGATAGCGCATGTACCGTTTAAGTACGAGCTACCATAATCTCTCGACAGCTCTCAGTATTTTCTGCGGTATATCAATGTGATACTAATTTTAGTTGCCAGCAATGTAACAATATACGTATTATTGCAGCGCTCCAATTCGACGGGAATGGAATATTTGCTGCGTTTCAGTTAAATACGAATGCACTTTAAACACAGACGCACGTTGCGCGTAACTGTTTTATTCGGACTTGGGGGATGGGAAATTGATTTCAACATTCCTATCGTAAATATGGACGTAATGAAGCGCGAAACCGGATTTGAACGCAAACAGTTGCGTATGAAAAAATGCAATTAATATTTTTATTTCGATTAAATTAATAAAGGCATGAAATAATCAAAGTGATTAATATATCATCCATTTATCTAGTTGTATACTATTTTACTTAAATTAATCTGATTTTCGCAAACAATTTTATATCATTTTTCAAATATACTTATATATCCGAGTTTTTTTATTTTTATTTTTTAGTACAATATTTTCATTTATTTATTATCTACACGCGATAAGTGCACTCGTCCTTGCAACTGGCCTCAAATAAGTATTTGCGCATATATTCAGTTCGAGGAAAGTGTGTTAAGGTCAACATGTGGATTACGAAGTGAGTCATCGGCAATCTGTCAAATCGTGCGAGAACCGGATTGGTCTGAAATTACGCTAAACGGACGGTTCACCCTTGAATTATCGGCGTTTCATATGTTCATTTTTTAGCAAGGCGCTTTTGATAAACTCGTTTAAAAATTCGCTTTCAATTTCGCAAGAGTGGCGGTGATGGTGACCCTGTCGTGTCCGTTTGCACCAGGTACCGTTTATGGATCGGCCGGTTGCTATAGCGCGAATATACCAGCACCCTCGCCTTCTCTCTCCCTTTCTCCACTTGTACCATGCCACCTTTCGTCGGGGGGTAAGAGAATCTCGAGTGTTATATCAATGGAGTCGGTCGTGAGTAGCCATTCGGCGAAGTGGCTTTTCCCTTTATCGTGACGGAAATGGCGCGTTGCCCGACCTTGAGAACGTCTAGAGACACTCAAATGGGATTTCGTTCGGAAGACGTTGGCTGATAAGGGGCCGACGAAACAGACGGGGAGAAAAAATCGACTTCGTGGACATGACGAAGGTGCGATAGCGCGCACTTTTCCGCCGATCGACAGCGAAGAGATATGTCTGAATGGGTGGTGTTTGCTCGTGTCGCGTTGGTCGCGGCAGCCAGGAAGTTAATGCCGGCTCGATTCTCGATCGTGTGATCAGCCAGGCAAGCAATGAGGATCAATGCCTGTTGTACCGACTGGCCAATTACAAGAAGGGCGGCGAGCTGATCGAGGCGTACAATCAGGGAGGTCAGCCAGAAGTGGAGAAATTGGTGCGCGAGCAATTCGGCATCCTGATGTACGCGGACGGTAAGGGCCAGCCGATCAATCGCGCCGAGTATCTGCGCTGGAAATTTCGCGACCTCGAGCAGGTCGTGTTGCCGATCGAGGCCTCCCTGTCGCGTTTCGATCCACTCGCGCAGTGGAACGATCACGAGGCCTGTTGGCAGATGCAGTACAGAGGTTCCCTGGGCGAGGCCCTGCTGCACGTTCTCATCATATGCGACACGCGGATACACACCAGAATAGCGCGTATACTGCTCAAGTGCTTTCCACGACTTGCCATCGATGTCGTCGAGGGTGAGGAGTATCTCGGCGCGAGCGCCCTTCATCTGGCGATCGCTTACAACAACAACGAGCTCGTGCAAGACCTGGTCGATGCGGGGGCGATTATCTCGCAGCGAGCTATCGGCAGCTTCTTTTTACCGCGTGATCAGCAGAGGATGAATCCCGCTAGAAATACCGATTACGAGGGACTCGCATATTTGGGCGAATATCCGCTCGCTTGGGCCGCCTGCTGCGCTAACGAAAGCGTTTACAATCTACTGCTTGACTCCGGCGCGGATCCTGATGAGCAAGATTCTTTCGGAAATATGATTTTGCACATGGTCGTTGTTGGCGATAAATTGGTGCGTATTAAAAGTATAAAGAATAAACTTGTTATATCACATCCAAGAAGACAATGTCAGATTAGATAATTATTTTTTTCCCCTGGAAAAACTTCTTCTTTTATTTTCCAATTAAATAATATTGTAATTTGTTCCAAGTAGCATTTCCTAGAAAGTTTATTAGTGTATGTAAGGCATTTATATATTCAAGTTTGTATTTTTTTAATTTAATAGTTTAAATTTTGTTCTAATTTTATTCATGTCATCCGCGTAGATTTTGACTCTCATAGTAATTGAACAGGATAATTGACTTTCATCATTCCGTGGAATAGAGAATAGAGAACTACGTTGTTTGACGTAGGATATGTTCGGCTATGCTCTGCGACATCCGAAGCTTCCTGCTCGCAACGGAATCGTGAATGCAGCGGGTCTGACCCCATTGACACTCGCCTGCCAGCTTGGGCGTGCCGAGGTCTTCCGTGAGATGCTGGAACTGTCCGCGCAGGAGTTCTGGCGTTACAGTAATATCACCTGCTCGGCATATCCCCTCAATGCCCTCGACACGCTGCTACCAGACGGCAGAACAAGTACGTCGTAAAGCTAATCGAATTACGCCGAGACGATTCTACGAGAATCGTCATTCACGATTCACTGAATTGTGCGCCTTCAAGTGGGCCCTCACTTTGTCGCATGTTCTCTAACTAATTGCAACGAGTCAAGGCCGAGATGTCGCCGAATATTAGCATCGTAACAACCCTGCATCGCGTTTTGTTGCTCCTTTTTCATTTATCCTATATTAACTTTCCTTTCTCTATTTATCTTTCTTTTTTCATGTCTCAATCCTTTTTTTATGTTTCGAAAATTTAATTTGCTGTAATTTGCTCTGGAAGAATGGTGAATGCAATGAATTCTTCTTACACGCGATACAGCATTTCTTGTTGAGAGAAATCTTTCTTTACATTTATGCAATTTTTTCAATCTTCTTAATTTCGAAAAGAATTTGTTACAATATCTTTTTTATTTTTTTTTATTTATTGTTTACTGATTTGTTTTATTTTTAATATCACACGCTTTTAATATTTATGTTTTTATTTTTTTTCTTCTTTTTTTATATTATAATGTATATTTTAAGAGCTTATAATAATATATATATGTGTTCTTAGATATAAATTAAGTCAGTACTTTCTATTCTACTTCTTCGCTTTTCACACACATACACAAAAAATTTCGAATATTACAATATACCTACTTTAAAGAGGAATTACACAGCTATGTTAAAAGTTAATAAATCTAATACACTCTAATATAAAATTAATAATTAATATGTGAGTTACAGTAAGTAAAGATTTGTCTTGTAGAATTAAAATTTCTGTTTTCATCAATTTTTGTATTTAGTCATAAAATTTTCATGGTAATCATTATAAAAAAGTTAATTTGATATAAGATAATATTTACAATTTTGAGATTAAATTATATTCTATAGGGCAAATCTTTACTTTAACTCACAAATGATAATTATACTTTTACATTTTAAAAGATTAAAACTGTGCTTTGAACAGGATCATATTTATGAATCGCGAAATGTATCAGATTTATTAGCTTTTGAGCTAGCTGATCCGTGCAGTTCCTTCTTAAGTCAGGAACGAAGTATTTCGTCAGAAAAATTTTCGGAATATTCGATAAATTATTTCGCGTTGGATTTTTTGCGCTGTATCATACGTGCTTATGTAAAATTGTTCTCACGGTTTCCAACATACGGCTTGTCCCCCATGTAAAGCATACCAACAAGAAGAAAGCGGAATAGAGCAAAAATTGTGACGCGGGTGTCGGCGACAGGAATAGAGGAGGTAGCAAACGAGGGGAGGAGGACTAATATAGCGAGAACAAGAAGGGACTATCTTCTCCCGTAAAATTGGATACGAGGGCAAAATCGAGGATAAAATCAGGTTGCGAAGTTCTCAGAGAGGAAAAAAAAAAAAAGAAATTTTACAAAGTTTTCTTACACATCGAACGTGTGTCGCAGCTGGATAGTAAACCATACTGCCAGCAACTTCTCGCGACATTGCATATGATATAACATACCACTCGCCAGTAAAAACTGGCTGATATTGGCTCGTTATCTTCACCCCTTTCGCCATCGTTATCGTGTCGATATTTTCCTATTTTGACGGTAATTTAGAATGGAAGTCGATTTCTCACTTAATTGGAATCCAACGAGATGATAAATGAAATATTTTTAGGGAACGTAATACAAATTGCAGCGATATAATTTGGAATCGATGATTTATACAGGCGATTTAATTATACAGTAGACTTCGCTGAAAAATTGATACATTCTTGCTTTATTAATGTGTTTCAGATTGGTAAATTTTGTATTACACAATTTTAACAAGAACAATTAACACGAATAATTTAGAAACAATCCAACAAAAATATTTTTTGCTAAATTAAAAAATTTTTTTCATTACTTTTATCGCGAGATTCGCATAATAAAAATATAATTTAATTATAAAAATATAGATATAATAATAAATAAAAATATAACAATTTAGTGCAAAAGTATATCTTAAATTGATTCGCTTTTAAATAATAAATTTTTTTAATTTTAGAAAGAATTATCAACGTATGTCGACATATCGACATTCGAGCACGAATCGATTGTGATGATATCCTCATGAAAGGTGTTCCGTTCAGGAAGGTAATATAATTTTACCCTCGGGTGTTTATCATGTCACCAAAATTTCCCAACAAAGAACCGCAGAGAACAAGGGGGCGGGGGGGGGGGAGGGGGGAAGGGCAGAAGAAAGTTTTGCATGTTGCTTTCGTATTTTAAGAGCCATCCCCAATCAAACTTGCGTGAAATTGTATCGAAGTTCGCGGCTGAAGCATGGAAAGCGTTGCCGAGAAATGGATGCGTTCGTGGATGCGCGGATTTTCACGGGTTATTCGCGAGTAAGAATACCGCGAAGCGCGATGTGGATGCCTGAAAGCGCGGTGGGTCGTAGCAGGATGCAATTACAGGCATTTAACGAAGTTTCGAGATTAGCTGTGGACCCGACGCAGCGCGGTGCGCGGATGCTCGCGTTTCATTTAGTTTCGGAATCCATTATCCCTTCGATCTCCCTCCTTCCTAGTCTCTTACCAATCCACCTATTTGCTCCCCTCTTGATATGAGGCAAGGGAGGTATATTTTCGCCAGGGTACAAACGTCCCGATTTTGTAAAAAATGACGGGAAAAAGTAATCCCGCCGTCGAAATGTGTTATATATGGGAGTTGAGTTTTTGACAAGTCTGTTCCTACGGGCGCGTTTAATTATTCCAAAATCAAGGCCAAAGTAAAGGAATGAGAGGGAGATATAAAGAGCGGGCCAAGTTGAAAGAATGAGGGTTAGAGGGTGGTAGCGATTGGCTGAAAAAGCCTGGGCGACGGAAAAGTCATTCCCCTGTCGACGTTTTTCTCCCGCTTTAATCCGGAACTTGCGTCGCAAACGCGCGACGCTCGCGCGAAATGTTATTTTCGTGTAACTTCCGCTATCTCATATCTGCGCCAGAAAAAAAAAAACTGCAATTCCAAGAAGCCCCGACGCGCAATTTGCGCTATCATTTTTCACGACACAATCATCCGCAGATTAATTCTCTGTGGCATATAAAAATACGGGCTAATAATAAATAGATATTGAAATAAGAGCATGAGTATGACACGTGAGTATTTCGCAAAAATGTTCGAAAATTTTCAAAATAAAAAATAGAGAAATTTCTTTTATCTTCACGGACAGTTTATGCTAGACATTTTGTTGGTTGAAATTATTATATGTTATGTTTATTATTTTTATTATTATTATTTATTCTTAATCCTTGCCTTTCGGCTTAGGATGGCTTCCGGCTTACATGTTTTACGTATTTACATATAACCATTTTATATCTTGAATTTTATAAACCGTATGAGTACGCTTACTAATTCTACCAAATATAATCCAAAATATATCCCATAAAATAAAATAAATTAAACTGAAATGAACTAAATAACTCTATAAAAATATAAAAAACATAATAAATATAATATATATATATATATATATATATATATATATAATATGTTAGGTTTATTAAATAGTAAATTTATCTGTGACACGATTAACTTGTGAAAAAAATCGTACGACAATGTTAATAGCGTGTAAACGTCACGGTATCATACTGAAACTTTGAGACGCTTGTAGTATTCTTAGCCAAAGACAGGTTCTGATGTGCGATCGTTAAGTCGCTTGCCCTTTTTCATGTCGTAACCTCCTTTATTTCAGACTTTTTTCGCATGTAAGTGACGTCATAGACTCCGGCAGCTCTCGAATGCAAACGAGTCTGTGAAAATTGCTCACGTTGAAGCAAAAATATTTCACTTGATCGTATAAAATATTTTATTTTAATTTAAGGTTATATTTAATTTTTAAGTACATTGATTTGAAACATATATTTACATTTCGGGGGAATTGAGAGAAAATATGTGTATATGAAAATTTGCGCATTATAAAGAATTTCTGGACTATAGGAAATAAATTCTTTTTTATAGCGAGAGAAAGAAATATGGTTTCACTGTTTTCTAAATTAATACTGGAATTTAACATTAAATTTGTTGCGTTCTTTGGTAAAATTTATAATCTTTTAATTTTTAGTAGCTAGGTAAATGAGTTTGCATAAATCCTTGTGTTTTACGTTATAACGAAAGCTGTACACATGTAGAACATCTTGGTTTCATATTAATATATAATAACTATCTACTATATTTTGCTCGAGTAAAAAGCAACATTATGTGGTTGCGTTATGCATTATGGAAAGAGCAGAAAATTATGTTAACGAAGCGATTTTCTTCGCTTTACTATATATCTGTTGGCATTTATATTTATGGACGATATGATACTAGATATACATAGAGTTATGTAAATGCATATGTACCGAAAATTTTCGTGAATGTGTCGATAACAGTTGTTTCTACAGGGTATTCCATTTATACGCGCGACAAAATTTAATAATATATATTCAATATTATTTTATATAACAAATACATTTTTAGAGAATATTTTATTATTTTTTGCAGTTTATATTATATTATATTTTTATCATAAAATATCATAGAAGCTCAACTTTTTTAACGAACTTTTTTAACAAACGCAAAAATTTTGTTATTTATTTACATTTCTCGTGCTCAATTTGTTTTATTGTTAGTATCAAACATAAAATATAAATCAAATTTTTATCAGAAAAATGGTTTCAAGTCTTGACGACACCCGGTAGATACCAATACGATTTTAATTATCTGTTGAGCTGTCACGGAGAGCTTCTTTCTCTTCTATTATTTAACTTCGATACCAGAACCTATCGACTTGTCGACCTGAGAGAAATGTAGAGGCGTACTGATGTCTATTTCGAGAACATCCAGCGCAAAGTCGCATATCGCAAGTTTTATCGCGATGGCAATAATAGAAAGCTTTAGAAATTAAGTGGTAACAAATCTTATAAGGGCAGGCTAAATAAAAGATTATCTTATATAGATAGAGTAAATACTGGCGGGAAATTTATTTTTTTACAATGTAATTGAATGAATATGTAATTGAATGTAATTTAATTATTTCGGCTCAGAATCTTTATACCATAATTTCTAAATAAACCATAGTTACCATCTTTAAGACTTTGCATTATTAAAGACTCTCAAAACATATTTTGAATAACTTATAAATAATTTATTTTCAATTTGAATATTTTAAATTAATTATTATTTTATTATCGATCTCTTTTGTGTTACATGTCACTTGTGCTTATACACATTTAAATATATATATATATATAGTCACAAAGCGATGTATTTTGAAGAGATATTTTTAAATTAATTTTGTGTAATCGATTTTCCAAAATAATTATGGCCGATCGGAGGAAATGGAATGCCAGGCTGGGGTACTTTGTTATTTAAGCATGGTTCAATGTCCGACCGAGGTTACTAGATAGTAGCCAAGAGGGTATACTCTAAGGGAAACTCGGGGAAAACTATACAGCTTTGCGTAGTCTAAAGTCAGATATAATTACGTGCTGCGGTAACAGATACGCGTTAGTAACTTTGCCGGCTTGGAGTCGGGAGATCAGTGGCCATCATGCAAAATTGAAGACCGGATGATCGAAGATATTGGTATTAGCATCGGACGCGCACATAACCGGCCTGCGTGAAATCCGCAAGCTATCCTCTGGAATTATAAATGTATAATCATTTGAAAGCTTCTCGATTCGATGCAAAAGCCTCTATACATACCGCTTGTAACGCGTACTTGTTATCGGAATTCAAAATTCTGTCTTAACATCTATTGTACATTTCAATTTTTGCTGTCTATCATCTTTAAAGTTTTATATTTATTAAGAAGAAAATATTATATAACGCGTGTCAAAATAATTTAATATAAACAAAATATAGGGGAAAGGCGGACAGTGAACTCCAGATATTTTAATATCTTCGACGGATCATTTTTATCTGTGATTTTTTTAACGACGTCAATTTCTCGAAAACAAATAATCATAAAATAATATATTTAAATAAATTATTTTTCAAATTTATTATTTTAGTCTTTATTTAGAATGTTCAAAGAAGGTATATACATTTTTTCAGATTTTTTAAAATACTTTTATATATTAATAAACTTTTTTCGAAAATACGTTGATCCATCTGTACAGTTAGAAGGTGCCAAAAATAACAATACGGAGTAAGAGTTAATACTGCGTAAAAAAACAAATAACACGTTAAAACATGTCTGTCTCAACACATGAGCAATTGCAAGTCAGTAATAATATGTACGCCAAGCGGATCAGATGTTATAATCAGTTTTATTCCCGTTAAGAGTGATATTACGACGCCCATCAAATTTTGTCGATGCTTATTGTTTTTTAAATGTAAGTGCTGTTACATGTCTTATTGATTTTAATATTAACAATTAAATATGATTTTTATATATTTAACTAATTCTTTTTACATTACACAAATTAATTAATAAATATATTAGATCAAGTCAATCGGGTTATATGGCACCTCCGGACATATTTATTAACTTTAAATTATGAAAATAATTCATTTTATTATTGTAATTATCAGTTTATACTAGTTTAATGTACTAAATAATATAAATGTAATTATTTTAAATACAATTATAATTATTAATAAATTATATACATCGTTTTCATATAGATGAACTTGTTGCAAAAAATATCACTTGTTGCATAAAGTAAGGTAAAACAAAACAAAACAATCAAAATCTTTTTCATCAAGATGAACATCAAGACATTCAATGTATTTCTTGCGGAGAAAGCTTCAAAGAAAACTGGATCCAATGTAATAAACGCAAAGAATGGGCACACGAAGAATGCGTAGATATTGATTCTTCAAATATATATTTTTATTGTAATGTTTGTAAGAACAAAGAACGAATAGATAATTGTTGAAACATATGTCTGGGGCTACCCGCTATTTTTTGACTGCTCGAAAATAGCAGCGATATATTACTGATTTTTCTATCTAAAATAGTTTAAGAAAAACTATTCTATTTTTTGTTTCTAATGAATCAAAAAAGTACAAAGTTTATTTTGCAAAAGAGTAAACTAATTAAAATCTGTTGATTATATATTATTTTATGCGTTTTATTTAAGTATCCAAGGCTACCCCCCTTTCCCCTAACTGAAATAACTTAAAATAATATGAGGCCCTAGACACTCTCCAAAGCCGGGAAATGTTTTTGACAGGTCAAGCACCTTCGCTCGTATCGAGCGGTAATTAAGGACTCCCGAGGATACAATCTTCCAAGTTCCAATTACTTTAGCGCGCGCTCGCGCCAAAGCCGGATAAAGTGCGACGACAGATGCATATGATCGATACACAACTGAGGCTCCTAGTAACGCGCGCATGAACGTTGCGCTTAATAATACACAACGCGAATTCGATAGAAATGTAAAAAGACGTATCATATCGATCGCGCTAAAATGTTTAAAATGTAAAAGTCCATAATCGTGATTCAAATATTGAAATGTCTCAACCTCGCAAAATGTCTCGGAACTGTCAGAATGTTACCACGGTATCGCGTTTGGCTCATCGTCGTCAACATTCTCAGCTACGTAATCATTCCTCAGCGATTGCGGTGATTTTCGAATGAAACGTTAATGGCACCAGTAATGTTGTTCTCTGATCTTACGACGGTCGCGGCGACGGAAAATTTCCGTCCCTACGATGGAAAACTTTCGTGCCGGATGCGGCAGCGGGAGAGGAATGTCGAAAAGGCGCACCCGCACCTGTATACACGCCGCATGCTATATGCACGCTCACTAATGCAAAACCCATAATTATCGCGGCGCAAACCCTAAAGCGATGTTCCATTAACCGCAAATGGCTCTCTCCGAATTTCTATTTCAGACTGGAACTCCGCGCTATTTATCATTCTGAACGGTACGAAGGAGGAGCACTTGGACATGCTGGACGGTGGTATTATTCAGCGATTACTTGAGGAAAAATGGAAGACCTTCGCGCGAGTAAGTGCGTTCACGTGATGGCGTTCCTGCTCGTTTCTCGTTGAATTATAAGACGTTACTATATTTCTAATTTTTCAACATCTCGTCGCCTTTATGTTTGACTTTGCCGCAATGACTTGAGATTTTGTTTGTAACGATAGCACACCGGGCGGTCTCATCTTTTATTAATTCAACTTTTAATGCTTCGGATATTTATTATTTTTTTTTTTTTTTTTTTTTTTGTATATCGTTTCGGGATAAAATAATAGGTTCGAAAAATAAGACAGTCTTTTCTCTCTCTCTCGCCGAAGATAGCTCAATATAATTGCAGCATCAATCAGGCAATAAATATTTCCATGGAATGGGTATATTAAAATTAAGATATATCACCCTTTTTATATACGCACCTGTGTATTGTATGCGTGCGATGCCAGGAAAATAGAATTATCTTACGACAATGTATCTGACATTACGATACTCAAGATTTATCTTATGCTTTCCAAAGCGCAGACACAGTTCTTTTCAGAGCTTGTAATTCTATTGGATATTCATAAAACTATTCATAGAACTGGTTCTTATAGCGAACAAAAGAAAAATTTCTTTTCTTCTTATGTTCTGTGCATACCTTAATGCGCCAAAATAAAAGTTGCTTCTTCCACAGTCCATCTCAGTTTTATATTTTTGCATAATTTTTTACATATTTCATTTGCATGCGTAATAAGTAGTGTTTTATATATATTAATAATTAATCAAATGATTAAGCATTTAATTATGTGCATTTCTTTGACAGTTTTTTCGTTTTTCAAACGCAGTGCCTCAACAAATATCAAACAAAATATAGAACATATATATATATATATATATATATATATTACATTAATCTTTTAATGGCCACGACTTTCTCAGAAGAGATGAGTTTTATATTGAGATGCTTCTAAGGGTTTTTAATATCGCTGATTACAAATCTAAAGTCAAAATAGCAAAACTCAAAATAACAGATTCAATATAGCAGATGCAAAACAATAAATTTAGTCAAATTTGTAAACTATTTAGGGTTTTTGAGATCGCCGATTACAAATCTAAAGTCAAAATTTAACAAAATTTAAAATGACGGATCCAATATAGCGGATACAAAAAATGAAAATAAAATTTAGATATAAATATAGGAATATAGATGTGTGTGTATATATATATATATATATATATATATATATATATATATATATATATATAATATACATATATACATTATTATATATGCATATATATTATATACAAATAAACAATACATACATAAACATGCACACATGATCATACACGTATAATCTGTTACACGTATTTGATATAATAAAATTCTAATCCTTTTTTGTATTTTTTTCACAATTTAATAAAAGTTCTAGTTCATAATTTGCAATAATTCAATGATTTTTCGACAAATTAATCTTTACTATTTAAAAATTGGATTTTTCAACAATTTTAAATACCTAATTATATTTTATTGAAAACATTAAACTTAAAAACAAATTACTAATACAATTTTTACATGTACGCTGAACCTTCCGCTTTAAAATGAGCCTAGGTAGAAGTCGATAGGATTCTTTGTTTTAAAGTTATGATTTTTTTTGTAACCGGAATATATATTTTATAGCCATTAAAGAGTTAAAAAAAAGCATTTGAGTTTACTGTAAATTACAATATATCAAGAGTTTTACAACATAGGAACGTAAGTCTGAAATTACAATTTATACGGAGAAATATGGAGAAATACGGAGAAAATATGGTTTAAGATTCGCATTTAATACATAGGAATTTCTTTATTTATTTTCGTAATTATTAGGTCAATTAGTATGCAGCTTTGTTGTAAAATAAGGAATGGAGCTTTTATATATCTTAATATTTCATTTTTTATATTAAATTAGGAATATGCCCCTATATGTTATAAAATATATATTTTGATATATATTTGATATACCTGAAAAAAATTTTATATATATAGGAATTGGATCATTTTTAATTAATATTCAATAAGCGATTTCATAATGACATTACTTAATAAAGAGACAGCTTTGGAAGAATTATATATATATATATATATATATATATATATATATATATTTGGAGATATTTCCATTCATTGAGAGGCAAATTTAATATATATATATTATTTATCTATTGCCAAAGCTGTCGCTTTATTAAGTAATATCATTATGAGATTTCTTATTGTATATCAAAAGATGAACCAATTCCTAACTTGTCAAAGAATCTATCATAAGAATAATGTTCTACATTTATATATTGATATGCATTTGGAGGTATTTCTATTCACTAAGAGGCAAATTTAAATTTCGTCAAGCCATATTTTAAGAAATCTTTACGCGACCACTCTCTTTAAAGATGATCGGCTTACATTGCAATGCTTTTTCGTATGTATATTTTATATAGTCGACGACGCGAGTCGCCTAGACAAATACCTAGAAAAATACCAATAAATAATATGTTTCTCCACAAAGCTGCTCGAGAGAGCTCGGGTAATATCATTTTAGTTTTTATCAAATATCAAATTCTTCTCTGGAATTTCAAAGAAAATAGGTTTTCTCTTATTAAATTACTATTTTAGATAATTTTGTAAATAAATTTCAGTCTTTTCATATGATGAGATTTTTCGTGGATAACATGCGTGATTTACTGCGCGTTGCGCTGCGTGAAGATGACCTGAAGGAACGTAAATTTTCGCATCACACAAAACAAGATGTGAAGCTAGCTTAGCGGATGTGATCGACGCTAGTTTGTGCACTGTTCCTTAAAAAATTGTTAAATAATGAAGAAGCTGTGTACTTGCTCTTTGGTCGATTTTAAAAAATTATCATATTTTCAAAAAAAATCACGCATTATATTTTTAAAAATAACCACCCACGAAAGGTTAATTATTGGTTATGTTAAAACATGTAGAAAAAAATAGCGCCCGTTTTATCGCGCTATAAACCTTCAGCGTTGTATGCAACAACATTTCTTTCTGCGTAGCCTGCACGGTGGTTAGTAGGGCTCCTCGCAAGCAAATTCGCACAAAAAAATTTTGTATGAAACAATTGTAACAATCCGGGAAGAAATTAAAATGTTAAAATATTAAAAAAATTTAATTTTTAAAGATGAATAACGCAAGTGAAACAAGAAAGTGATGTTTATTAAAAATTCATAGAATAGCGATCTTCACGGCTTTTAAACCAGATACGCGTCTATAATCCGTATATAATTCCATTGTTGATTTGCACAATGTCGAGAGATTTCTCTTTCTCTCTCTCTCACAATTTCTCTCTTTCTCTCGTGACTTCGAACGATTAACGTCGATCAGCCGATCGGTCGAGTGACGTCGATGAGGCTTTCGGCGATGGTAGTATAATTACGCCGGTTATTTCAAGTCACTCCGTCGCGGGCCAATGGTAGCTCAGTAATTTCGAAACGATGGCAATCGAAGTTATACGGGCAGACTGTGATTGCAATTACGCTCGCATCACAAACGAGCTTTCGTACGTACGCTGAAGGCTTTAGCAGACGAGCCCGCGTATCGCGCATATTATAACAGCACCGCGTCCATAACGTGTCCCATTTATGGCACTAATCACGGCCTCACTCGGACCGCATGTAGACGCAATATATGCAGTATTACTGTACCCGTCCGGCTATGATTTCCCTATTATCGGATCATAGCGGAGTCAATCCCGGGAGTATTTGGTTAGAGCGATTTTATCCGTTAAACGAAGCGCTTATGATGGTCGCTTTACAAATAGGCGGGACGCGATAACGCAAAATAAAGATAAAACAGAAGACGTTAAACCTTACATTTATTAATTGGATTATCGCGCGATAATACGATTACATGCGGGATATTTAAACAATATCGTGTCAACTGTGGAACTTTTTGTACGTTTATTGAATTAATGTCATTTATAACCAAGGAGCATGAGATATTAAATGTGTAACAGAAAGATATATTTATCGTATTCCGCGATGAATCAGGCATCACCGGCTAATTCTGTATCATAAATTGTAGCTCTTGATAGCTCGGGATTCGAAAATAAATACGATCGATATAAAATATATACGAGAGATCAGAAATGCGTCATCTCAAATGTTATTTCTCTCGTATCCGGAGAGAGACCTTTTGAGCTTAGCCCCGAGACCGACGATATTTTCACGAATCCTTCTTGCTTGCCTCTATATTACCGCCGTAAAACTTTGCTCTTATGTCCCGGCCAATCGATGCGGAAAGTTTCGTAGATGCATACGCCGACATCTATTTTCTACTGAAAAGTTGCAGTTCCTGAAGCGATTGATTATCTTGGTGTTTCACCTGGCCTCGCTGTCCTTAGCCATATACTTCAGACCCGCGGATGTCGATGCCGTGTTGCTACAGTGGCCCAAGGAGATAACGGACGTCGTCCGCACCGCGGCGGAGTGTATCACCGTCCTGGGCGTGCTCAATTACATCCTGGTGCAGCTGGGTGGCGAGATGATCAACGTCGGACCGCTGTCCTTCCTGAAGCAACTGGTAGGCATTGCATATTTTTTTCGCCGCGATGAGATAGCCGTCAGAGACGTTTTATCGCTTGTACCCGGGAGATTCATAGTTGAAAAACGGATTAAATCGCAAAAAGAATGACATTACACTAGCTCAACAGTTTTCGTGTCATTAAGTACAGAATGTTATACAAAAAATATATAAATCAAAGTTAAAGTAGGGTGGATAAAATATGCTGATTTTTGCCTAGAAAGTGTAATGTAAGTTACATACATTTTTCTATAGTTTTTGAGTTGCTGAATACGAAAATACCCGTTTTATTGGTCTAACCCTCCTGTGAAAAAGTGATTTTTAATAGTAATTCAATTAGTGTCGATTTTGCAATTATTTAATTATTTATATTATAGTTTAGTGTTTAGTTTTATAATTTCTTTTACTGAAAACTAAAGAAACACTATAGAAATGCTAAATCTAACATAGCAAAATCAATATAATATAACAATTAAAAAATAAATGGTTAATTTAGTCGAAATTTTAAGCCTCATCAGACACAACTGTACATATCGTACAGTTTTTAATATCTTAAAATGGACTTCTACTACCATAGAGATTCCATCTAGAGGAGCGTTAAGTTTTTTATATAGTAGACCTTTGCCTGGAGCCCTATTATATTACTTTTCGTATTATACTGTATAGCGTCTCGTTTTATTCGCCATCAGAATATTAATCTTGTCAGTTTCTTGGTTGATCGGGTCCACTAATATTATATAAAGTCGAAGTATCTATTCTTATATCTCTTTTTATATTTTTAAAATTCTTTCCTCAACATTTAATTATTTTTATAAGCTATACATCTGATGAGACTTAATCCTCCAACTGAACGCGTGGGTCTTTCGTATCCGTACCATTTTTAATCTATTGTTTTAAAAAAATATTAATAAAATCTCGAGGTTGGAAACTTATCCAAAAAAAAAGTTTGTGTCAAAAGAGACTTATAACTGAAAGGACAAGTTAAACAGTTCATTCAGTGCAAAGTGCTGGCGAATTTAAATCTGAAGTGGACACAAATGACCCACGTATTCGCTTTATGTATATTAAATAAAAAAAGGTAAATAAGTAAATTTTTTTAAAAATATTATTTTTTTGCTGTTAATCGGTTTTTATAAAAATAAGTTATAAATTTACAATAATAATCTCGCTAAAAAAGAAACAAATTGATATAATTTCTATTATGTTTATTTATTTTCATGCTAAAAGTATCTTTTGTTAATGATAACGAGTAACAAACAGGGGTTGTATGTATTAATCAGTTTTTATAGTGTAGATTGTAATGTAAATTACATTTTGTTTTCACTTTTCTTTTAAATAAATTACCTAAAGATTTAAAAAAAAATTTTCCTCAGAAAATATACATTTTTTTATACCTAAAAATTACCCATTTTCGATCATTCAAATAATTATATTTTTTTAAAGCCGTGGACATATAATATTTCTTTTTCGTAAACTTTGAACTTTGAAAACTAAAAATTCCTGGAAGCCTTTTTATTCAAAATTATTTTTTCAAATTTTTATTAATTTTTATATAAAACATCTATGTTTCTAAATTTTGATCTAACAAATAAGAAAAATGTAGTATTTAAAAATATTTTTTCTTTAACTCTACTACATAAACTTTTAGTTTAAACTTAAAAGAAGATGTGTAAATCTTTTTAGAATTTTTTAAGTAATTTTAGAAGACAAAAATTAACTCGGACTCCAGTTACCGACGTGTTCAGGATTACGGTGCCAAAAAACGTGTTCAGTTTGAGGGTTAAGATTCTTGAATAAATTGACTATATATTTTTTAATTTTTATATTATATTGCTTTTGCTATGTTAGATTAGCATTTCTAAAGTGTTTCTTTAGTTTTCAGTTAAGAGAAATTATAAAACTAAACTATAATATAAATAATTAAATAATTACAAAATCTACACTAAATAAATTACTATTAAAAATGACTTATTTTGACTATTTAAAGTGAATTTTAACTACTTTCCTACAGGTTTAGATCAATAAACGGGTTTTTTTAGCAACTCAAAAACTATAAGAAAATATATGTAACTTACATTACACTTTCTAAACAAAAATCAGCACATTTTATCGATCCTCCTTTGAAATGTAATTCGAAAAAACGAAAAGAATAACATTAGGAATATTAGCCCTTAGGTTTTCATTCATTACAAAATATTACACGAGATATATCTTGGAGTTAAAATATGAAATAAAATTTGTTGAAATAAATAAACTTTGGAAGAAAAGAGATGCAGAAGAAGAAATTTTGAAGAGATCATTTTATACGTGAAGTTTAATATGTTATGATTTGATGCATAAAAAATGATCGTCTTCTTTATATAATCAATTTTGTATGTAACAAACACAGGTCAGAATTTTTAAGTCAGCCGAAACGTTTTATAGATTACAAATTACTTTCCGTTCTCGCTTCATCATCTTTGTCGTTTCGACCGATCGCGAAACGTCCCGTTGTTTCGTGATAGCTGCGCAATGCTGATACTCTCAACGGTGCAATTTCGATGCACTAGTGCCGGCTAAACGCGGCTGGTTGCGCAAATCCCGAGGCTAGTGAACTGTAACGGATCTATGGATATATTCCGAAGTATATTCCGCGATGAAAGCTGTACGTTCGTGCCACTAATCTTTTATGCGTTAATAAGCCCGATGAATAAGAAAAAGATAAGTTGATGATTACGGAAGCATTACGTATAACGGTTTAGCAGCGGTACCGATATTAACAACTGACTCTTTTCTGATTTTATTTCTTTATTAGTCTTTTTATCTTGTGATTAGAAATGATGTATATATTGAAAGAATTTTTATTAAATTACAGATATGAAAAGACAAGTGATTAATTCTCTTGTTTATTAGATTTGTAATAATTGAATCATATTAAATGTAATAATTGAATCATATTAAATGTAATATTGTTCAAAAACGTTTAACGTTTGTTTTAGTTTATAAAAATGCATATTTATATATTTGTATAAAAGCACGATAAATGCACGTGTCTTTTAATTAATAGATTAATATTATTATAAGAGATTTAATAATTGTATTGTTTTGCACAATATCACGATCAATATTATAGTTTAATATCGTAGGAAAATGAAAGCTTAGAAAAGACACTGCCAGAAGTGAATGATTGATTACGTTGAAAGCATTTTCGAAGCAGGCAATTTCGATATATGTCCTCGGTAGTGATAAAAATGGGTTTTTCCGACAAATTATATATATAGAAATAATATAGTCTTTAATTAAAATTTCCCTTTTTCTTTTACACAATATAAAATCTATAATATATATAATTATATATATATAAATAAATAAATATATATATATATATATATATATATATATATATATGTATATAGGATGATCCATTGAAGGAGTTATAGACTGAAATATTTCGGAAACTGAACGAGATATGAAATTCTTATTTTTCAGCGATTGCTTGGTATCGGTCGAATAGATGCATGCTCAGCTTGCGAATAACAGTAAACATGCAATTTCAAGCATTTGTTTCAAAAACTGTTTGTAACAAGAACTGAACACTTTTTGCTATTTGATATTGTTTTTTTTTTTATTATAGCCTTTCATTATGACTTTAAACTTTAAATCACACTATGTGTGATCATTTTACTCAGAGACGAGTTATATTTGTACGTAATAAAAATTATATGTCGTTAATTAAAAAAATCAAGGTATTTTTTTAAAATTACTTTAACGATTTCGCTTAAAAAAATTAATTTCGTACACACAATACTCACTTCGATACCATATAATCGCTGGAAAATAAGAATTTTATATCTCGTTCAGTTTCAAAAATATTGCGTGTAACACGTTTAGTGATTCACCCTGTATATATATATATATATATATATTCTATTTTAAAAGAAATTATAATTATAATTGTAATTATAAACCTAATTATAATTCTAATTATAATTCTAATTAGTATTCTAATTATAATTACAATACATAATAATTATAATATATATTTACATATATATATTTTTATATATAAATATACATATATGTACAAATTATATGCCGTATTCCTTCTCGAGTCAAGGATTCTTGCAGAGATGGCGAAAATGTGGAAAATGTCGGCGTAGTAGCGTGCGTGCCTATCGACTATCTATCCATATCTATCAATTAAGAGAGAATATATTGTACATATATGTACATATCGTTGGTTATTGCTGGGTTTGGATCAATAGCATATATACGCCGCTCCGTTCCAATACAATCGGAACGATGTTAAGCTATATCGCTGCATTATTAAACGCGAGTCCCAGTCCACGCGTCCGGTTCGATTTGCGGATAATTAATACCGACGACGATTTAAAAACATTAACGCGCGCGAGCGTGCGAGCCTCGTTGTCGTACAATGTGTAATTTCCCCAATCTCTAGATGGGCAAAAATATTTGATCTGATTGCACGTACAAATATGAACGTAATGTGTTAATGTGTTTAACTCTTCATATTCTCGTAACTACTATACGTAATCGTATTACCATAATCGAATGCTTTTTAAAAGATCACGCGATAGTGTTTAAAATACGATTTACATTTATTATATATTTTTTTTTAACGTTAAGATTATTCATTTATTTTATTCCTCTTCAAATTTTTGACATTTCCAATTGATAAAACTGACAATGCGCAAGATTGAGAAACAGAAGAGGAATAGAGATGTCTGTATATATATATATATATATACGAGTCAGATGAAATATTATCATCTTTTTGCACATTTGGCAAACCTCGCGCTAAACGTTGTCATCGTGACGACGTGGTGAAATTATAGGGAGGAATATCGAAATTGCACGAAAATATAATATCGATTCCTCTGCGGACGTTCCTGAAACGTTGCAAGAGTGCATGAGGCCGCACTAACGTTCCGCCTGCGCGCATTTGCATTTCAGAGCCACGAACCGGCCAAGTTGATATTCGTGATCAGCAATCTACTCATTCTCGCGTGCATTCCATGTCGTATCGCCGGAAATCGGCACGCGGAGGATGCGATACTGGTGTTCGCCGTCCCGGGTTCCTGGTTTCTTTTCATGTTTTTCGCCGGGTAAGTAATATAATACGAGAAACGTGTGTAGAGAAAAAATGACCGGGGAAGAGAGAGAGAGGAGAATGGGGAAAAAAGAGAACATTGGAGGTGTCGCTGTGAAATTAAAGCGCTTGCAATTTACTGGCGCGATTAGGTCACACTCGTTACATCTCTGTCACTGCGTTTTACGCATCATTTTAGCGCCTGACAACTACCATGTGTAATCCGGTGACGTGTTTACAGCCACCTGTACATACCGCTTTGCCAATTTATCGGATTAAATAGAGCGAGTAGATATTTTTTTCTTCTATAACACGACGGATCTACAATTTAATCTACTTCCTACTCGGATATAATTTAATGTATTTTTATCTCAAAGAATTCTGTATACATAGCGTATAAAATAATCATGATTAGTTATTTTTATATAATCCGTAAAAAGGGATACCGATTAAATATGGTAGATTAACGAGGGAGAAAAAACATAACGGAGTATCGACGACAGAGTTGAAAAAAAAACTTCTATTTTTATAAAAGGATGCATTTGCTCTCTCTATATACAGGTTATTTTAACGAAATATTTGATATTAATAACTTGCATTAAATATTCAATAATCCGATTTGTGGTATGTTATTGTTTTTCCGGAAAAAGCTTGTGCAATTTTTTAGGACTAATTGGCTGATAAAAAATTTCATTATCATTATCTTATCATACATGTATTATAATGATTTTCTCTTAAATATCAACACTCTCGATGTATGTCATTATAAATTCATTACATTTTACTTGACATATACATCGATTTTCTTTTTACATAAAAGTTTTACGTAAATATTTCACCGCAAATCAGCATAATTTGTTACAGACAATCATTTTACAAACGAAATTTCCCGTTACAATACGAAAGAAAACTTTCAAAAGTTGTGAATTCTCTTTCTTCGTCTGGTACACATTAACAACACGTAGCTTCTCACAAACGTTTTCTTACTTAACGACACTTTGACGAATGTCGACGTACCTTCTGTCGGACGTATTTCCGCGAAAAATGGGACAAATCGTTTATTGAGAGGCGAGGACGTGCATTCGCATTGTGCTTATACGTTTCTAATACGTGATATCAAAGTTACGTGATCGACATTGAAAGTAACATGGTTGCAGCTGCTCCTTTCGACAAACTTCTCGGTTTGTTCCGCGCTATCCGATTGCACTTGTAAACATCACCAAGATGTCATATTTCGATACATTAGGTGGATACATGGAGTATCAGATAAATATCAACCGCTATCTATTGTCTTTCCTTTTCTACAAGTCACATAATGATCGTTGTAGCGATATTGATCTCTTTTTTATCAAATTTTATCAGCAAAGGAATTATAAGGGGTACTTTATTTCAGATTTGTTTGTATAAGTAAAATATTAATTATTATTATATTAATAATCTTTAAGCATTTATTAATTTTCATCACGTGTTTTATCGTAAAATATCTATATATTTAGAGAAATATTGAAATTTATAAATCTTTGCCAGATTTATCTTTTCGATTCTTAGAATTGAGACTCAAAACAAGTAACCAAATCAAGCGTGTGAAGTATCAATGATCAAGCAGAGAGCATTATGTTGACTCTTGCGTGCCCCTTTTCTGGTACCCTCGAGCTGTGCTTGAGAGCTGACTATAAGGTATACAGAGAAGTTCATGGAACTTGTGCAGGCGCAAAGAGTGTATATTGAATTTAAACAGACGTAAAATGGAGGCCCGTCGTAAATGGTACATCGTAAAGCACTTAGGCTGTAACTTTAGAGGCGGTTGTAGCAGACTCCCGTTAAATTTTGTGCGAAATTAATCTAAGGCGTGACTGTGGCTTATTGCCAAGCGAACGACAGCCGTGATGGAGGACAAGAAACATCGTGGCACCGAGTGCAAGAGAGCCTTTGAGGAATTACTGCACGTATATACTTAAACGGAGTGACGAGATCTAAAGAGGATCCTGATGGACAGTAATTATGCACGGGGAAATGTCACAGTTCTTATGCGCACGGCACCGCTAATGAATTAAATATATTACATTGTATTTTTTATATACACGAAAATCTAACATAGTCAGCTCTCTTTGTCTCTTAAGCCCTGCTATCAGACTTGCGACCACATAAAGACTTACAGTATTAAAAATTAAATCTCCTATTTTCTCGCAATATTACTCATCGTTCACTGTATCATTTTTTTGCATCTAATAATTTTGAGTATCAAGTTATAATTTTGTTTCCTTGGAAATCATGGTCGTTAAATATGATTAAAAATTTCATTCCAAGATGCGCGATCTTTAGATGTAAAAGAGAGAGAGGGAGAGATAGGATACAATATTTTCTGAGCAATATTTTAAATTAGCTACTTTTTAAAGTTTTTTTTTTCTTATAATTCGGATATTGATTATAGCAGCAATAATCGTGAATATTTGGTTTAATCCATCATCACTGAATGATACGGTGGATGGATGATAACGGTGGCTCATCTGGTATTAATCCGGTATAATTATTCGAGCAGTTGTACGAGGGAAGAAAAAGAAAGGAAGCAAAGACACGACGCGCCTCTTTCTGGAACTTTGTTGAAAGTATAGCGAGGCAGACTTGCATAGCGGAAACTTGTTTGCTGAGCGGAAGTCGGTGTCCCTATTGATTTTCCCGGGACAAGGTACACGATACCCGCAACACAACGATGTTATATCCCTCATCCAAGTTGCATCGCTTATACCGTTCTTGCTATAAACCCTGGACGAGTTATACCGGAGACTCCATAGTGTCTTTTCTATCGCGGCTGTACCCTCCCTTGAACTTACTCCGTGAAAAAGAGCGAAGATTTATGGGCGCCGGTAACCCTTGACAAGATAAGGTCACCCATCGATTAGCGGATAGAACCGGCCGACGACGACGTCGTCGTCGTCGGAGTTAATGGAGACTCAACGCGCGATGCTTTCTTTTTCTCGGTTATTCGTCGATCATCACGCTGTTATGCTGGTGAGTCGTTCCTACATTCCTTCGTGCTTTCGTCTGTTTATTTTCGCGGAGCCACGCGGAGTCTCTTCAATCTTAATCCTGGCCGAATGACGAATCTGAAATATTTGTCGGCCCGTCGACGGGCACGGATACGGCGCCGGGATTAAAAAGTTTTTGTTTCCCATGTCGATAGTGACGGCATCGATTTTAATCGCTCGTCCTCCAATTCCGATCCGCAGTTCCGGCTCGCACCCCCATTGTACTCCCATATATGATACATCGGATGCCGCGAATCTCGGATTACGTATCGTTTTGATTTTACTGACGCGTACTTTGATTTTATTTATTGCATTAGTTGTAATGGTATAACACAATTGCGCAGTTTTAAAAGTGTAAAAAATTAACAGGCGGAAAATAGTAATATTTAGAAAAAATAATATTTTATATAAATTATAACCCTTTCTCTCTCTCTCTCTCTCTCTCTCTCTCTCTCTCTCTCTCTCTCTCTCTCTCTCTCTCTCTAATATATATATAATAATGTAATATAAAATCTAATATATATATAATATATACTATATATGTATATAAAGGGAAAAAAATATATATATAAAATTTCCTTTTTTAACAAAATTAAAATACATATTTATAAATTATATATTTTTTTATAATTTAAAATATAATTGTTAATAATTAATAATTAAAAATGGGATATAAAAATTTTGAATGTTAATGTTGAACGATATTGATTATATGTTAAAATAAATTTTTCCATATAAATTGCTTCAATGTCGAGATATAATACGTTAATACTTTATTCGAAGTCTGCTTTATATTAGTAGTCGCGATTCTAACTTTACGATAACAAAAGTGTCGTAACTTACTTACGCTGGAGTATTATAAAGTTAACGCAATCAGTAATACTCTAACTTAAAATGAAATTTTTCTCTCACTGTGAGTATATTGATAAAAAAAAAGACTTTAAAATATTTTAAATGTTCCACATACTATTGTAATGAATTTTCTCTTTCAATTTAGTCATGTCATTTTCATATAACGTCGTTATCGAAATTCATTTACGCACGTTTTAGGCTATGAGAATAATTTTAATTATTCCTACGTTATAATATAAAGATATTTTAACAGCCTTTAATAGTTAAAAATCATAAATTAATGAACATAATTTAGTTTTTCTTTATATATATATATATATATATATATGTGTATATATACTATATATATATATATATATATATATATATATACAGACATGTATAATTTATTTAACATTTTCTATAAATAAGAAGGATACTTACGTTAGCAGAGATTATCGATTGTTTTAAGTTAATCAATAACATATTTAACTTTCTCTGCTAGGTAGAGTTATTAGCATTTAATTATTTCACTACGTTATAAATTTGAGCTGCGTGTAAGAAGAGTGGTTTACATATGCACGCCGAATAGCTGCACAGGCACTCTTCGTGCCTGACCTATTCGTGTTATCGTGGCTACTGGAAACGCGATAACATGCGATACACTGAACTCCGATATCAAGTGTGCAAAGCCATGCACTTTTTAACTTGTTAACCGAACATTTCGTTATCAAAAGCCATTTCTGTAAGTGTAATTTAACACTGGTAAATACAAATAATATCTTTTAGAGAAAGATACCATTTCACAAGAAATGCAATAATGTAAAATAAAATGATTTATTATTATTTCTATATAAGATTTCGAAGAAATCGAGTTCGCAGATAACCTTGAACGACACAGTACATCAATCTAATATATTAATGAATTTAATATATTATAATTACACATGTACCGCAAAGAAGATATACATCAATTTATTAACGATATGATGATATTTTAGTTTGGTTTTGATGATTGACGTGCGAACTAAAAAGCATACTATTTTGGAGAATTAGAGAGACATAATTATAATGCGTTTCGCATACACACACACACACACACACACACATATGCATCGTATCGACAAATGTTTTACAACGGATTTTGTATGCGTAATATTACACGTATTTATGTCACGTGAGTGAAATCAATATCGATGACGTTAATAGATTGATTTACTCCGGACTTTGATGTGTGAATACTACTGAATGAAACGCGACACTTCATTCACGTAATAATGATAATTTTGTTGGTACCACTAATATATGGATTACATAATTAAATGCAAGATAAACTATATATATATATATGTAAACCAAAATAAAGTTCCAAAATTTTTTTCGTTACTTGATCATCTTCTTGAACAGCATTTTTTCTTGTAAAAAAAAAAGGTTTTGTATGTGTTATATATTTATGTATTTTTATTAGAAATATATTAATTATATATTTATATTGATATATATATTAATTATATATTTATATTGATATATGTATATATTAATTATATATTTATATATTTTTATTTATTACATGTATGATGGGTGATTTATTTTATTCTTTCTTTTCCTCCAGAGCAATTCGATTGACTGGCCCCTTCGTCACAATGGTATACAGCATGATAACCGGTGATATGCTGACTTTCGGAATAATCTACACAATCATGCTTTTTGGATTCTCGCAATCGTTTTATTTTCTCTACAAGGGATTCCCAGGCGTGAAATCATCTCTCTATCATTCTTATCCTACGACTTGGATGGCGTTATTTCAGATAACCCTCGGCGATTATAACGTAACGTAATAATATTATAAGCTACGTAAGCTTTGCCATAGATTATCGCTTTATTGACATATCACTTTTTACCACGAACCCTTATCTTGCACGCGTGCACGCACATGTGTACACCCTTTCTTTCCCTTCTTCTTTTTAGCCTACGCATTTTGCGATATATTTGCCTAATGTGTCCATATTTTTAAAAATAAAATATTTTTTTTATCCGCCCTTCGTGCCGTGAATAAGTTTATTCATCGTCTAATCCTTGCGATTCAAATATTGTAAATTTCAAAAATTTTAAAGTATTGCATAACATTAATTTAATTGGTGTACGTCAAACATTGCGATTAAATGACACGTGCGCGCATTTATATCATTTCAAATATTTTTCCAGTCAATGGCGTGACAGGCCATGCCGTCATGAATCTTGAATTTCAATCACGAACAATTCCACGTCGCACAAAATGCACTACAATATGGTTTCCTGACGAAATTAAAGATTTAGCACGCCGGTCCGTACAAATGGACAACGGACATGTAAAATATCATCTGTCTAGTAAAAATCATTGCTCGGTTTTACAGTTCGTATAACAATTAACTCGTTGCACTGAATTAAAAAGAAAAAAAAAAGAGAAAATAGGGTGACAAAGGAAAGGGACGAGAAGTATGGAAAATACGAGTTTCCGTTTGAAAATTCTATGCCGTGGCAGACATGCAACATTGAACACAATGTGGCCGCTTATTTATTAGCATATATACCTATAATTGTCTCACGATATTCAGGCGCGACAATTTACCGGCGTTATATTTATCCCATTGTATTATATTTATATCCGTATATATTACAGTATGCGGACTTGAATAACACGATTTATCCTAACTTGAGCAAGACCGTCTTTGCGATTTTTATGGTGCTTGTGCCTATTCTGCTGCTCAACATGTTGATTGCCATGATGGGTAATACGTACGCACACGTTATCGAGCAAAGCGAAAAGGAATTCGTTAAACAGGTTTGTATTAAAATAATTCATAATTTTTCCAAATTTAGTATTCAAAAAATGTTCATATTTTCGATATTTTTTTAAAATATAATTTTCCAATACGATACAAATTTTCAAATACCATGTTAAAAACAAATTGATGATATTAAATATTAAATTTAAAAGAAATACATTGTGTCGCATTAATTTGTGAAAATAATAATGTGAAATAAAAAATGTAACCTCTCGAATTTCCTAATTTTACTGTTAGCTAATTTCATGCTAAAATTGTTTAATAATAAACGTAACCTATTTAATTATGGTGATATAAATATACACATAGATCACATAAATAAATCTTGCATTCGCCTGTTGAATTAAACACACATCTATTTTTTTTCTATTAAGTGGGCAAAAATAGTGGTGTCCTTGGAACGTGCCGTATCACAGAAAGACGCTCATAATTATCTACAAGAGTACAGTATCAAGCTAGGACCCGGTGACGATCCGAACAACCCCGCATCGGAGAAGAGAGGCGTGCTCGTTATTAAAAGCAAATCAAAAACCAGAGCGAAGCAGCGTAAGGGCGCCGTAGCTAATTGGAAGGTGATTTATTTACTTATATTTATTCTTCTAGTTTTTTTGTGCATATACGCGCTGGCGATGCGTATAAAAGATTTATTCCACACCCGTGCATCAAGCGTCAGAATTTATTTATCGGCATTCCATTCAACTGATATAGGTTCTGGTATCGACTCTCGTAAAATGCACGCATCGAATTTTGCTACGATGTAATAAATTTTGTCACAATAGAATAACTACGCGAAATATTTACCTCAAGATGGGTTAAAAATTAATGGTTTTAATAATTCACCATCGTACGTCTTCTCCAATATGTCGACGAATAATTGGAAAATTGTCAATAATGTGATTTAAGTAGGGTTACTTGAAACATAATATGTTTATGCATAACGACTGTTAAAATTACTTTTTCAAATGTCTATCTAAAGCAACATGAATAGCCTGCATTGTGATATATAACAGGTTATTTTAATTTTATCTCTTCGTTTCATACATTGCAATTCTGCAGCGAGTTGGAAAAGTCACGATAAACGAGCTGAGAAAACGAGGTATGACTGGCGAGCAGCTTCGACATATAATGTGGGGTCGCGAGTCCTTTTCTACTCCTGTGCGAGTCAGGTAATGATACTTTCATTGCATCTCATCATATCTTATTTCTCTCCAGAGTTATTCATATTCTATAATTTTATCTTTTTTTATTCGAAAATATTCATGTTGTTTTTATTTCGTTCCTTATGTATATCTCAATTTTACTCAAATTATCAATTAAATTATGACAAACATATTTATCATTATAATTATACCGATTATATTTGCTCATGTCATTTCACATTATTTTAAAGATAAAAAATCCAAATAAAATTTTTTTTCAACATTTTTTAATTTCCTTTTGTTAGAATATATTTGTTACTTTTCGTATAATATTTATTTATTTACACTTAATTATTTAATTATTATGTAAATGTATGAATACGACAAGAATGGGCAAATCTGTTTTAATTACTGACTGACATTGTGTCTCGTTTGTTCGCAACTCGCAGCGCATAGATTTATGATCATATTATTCTTGCGCCGGATGAGTCACTCTGTCGAGAGAAACGGTGTATTCAGACGATACTTTTTATTACATCGTAATTCCGCCGAGCATGTTATGTGTAATCCGGACATGGCTGACGCCGCCGGCGTTTAGAAACATCGGAGTCCTTCATGGATTGGCTTCTATGCTTCTACGTAACAAACGCGCAACAACGTGGCGCGAACGTGACCGTATCTCAATTCTATTACATATTTATGAAGCTCGACGTGCGCGATGCGTTACATAATACTTATGTAGCAGGATGTAAGATAAATAGATCGTATATCTATTCAATAACAAAGAATCAGTTCTTCGAAACATCGATCAGTTTACAAAAATATTTTAGCTGAGAAATTAAATGCTACTGCGAATATTTAATTTTATTATTAATTTAATTAATTATTTATGTGCTAATAAAACTTTGTTATGTTTTAAAAATTACGTATGATATATTAACATATAATTTATAATCTTAATTGACACATTTACTTAATTACTAGTAATTAATTAATATTTGCTTAAAAAGAAATTACTTATTATATTATATATCTATATTAAAATTAATATCATAATAAATATTATTTATTATAATTTCTTTTAATAAGTCTGTCGTGAGCAGAGTATAATACGTTTCAACCGATTTCCATGATATATCAATCTGTTCCTGGAACATTGTGGCCGTGCAATAATTTCATATGTATTATAGTCCAAATGCTGGCCAACCGCAAGTGTCGGCAGTTACTGCAGGTTTTGGTGATGCGCTAACCGCAGCTTTGGACGTAATGGCCTTTGCACATGACTTTGACTTATCCGCCGCGACGGAAGGCATACCCACCAATATCGACGCGAAACAGACAAAAACGACACAACCGAAAGCCGTTCCCAACGACCATCAGATAAAAACGATTCAGAATAATCCGGAAACGGTGACGAGTGTCCAACCACATAAACAGCCCAATGGGGAGCCACCTAAATTATCAGGTCTTACGGATTTAATCGATAACTCTATTGATCCCGTGAGAGATGTGGAAGTGATGAATTTAAAAAATACCAATCGTAAGTACAGATAAATTTCTTTTTATTTTGCTTATATAAATAATATTCTAATAATAAAACTAAATTATATTTAAAGTGCCCATATTTTATGATCTTGTATGCGCACGTGTAAAGGAATTAAATATATAATAAATGTTAAATATATAGAATCAAAAGCACTTGAAGCAGCTATTGAAGATCCACTTCTGGAACTAGCCATCGCTTCCGAGACTACGACAGATTACGAAATTTTATTGCAAATAGCCAAGTCTGCCCTAGTCGCTAGTGAAGTTTCAATGAAAACTACGATTGATCCACAAGTTCTGGCACATTTTGCCTTGATTGCTCCGCCAATCATTGAAAAACCCATCGTTAAGAAACAGTACTTCATCGAATCCAGTGACAATGATTTCGGTGGTAAGTAAGAAATATATATTTATTTATAATTAAAATTTAAAAACGGCTTATAATTTGCTCACATATTTTTCAGTTTATTAGATATTTATAGTTGCAGCTTTAAGTGATTTATATTTTCAATAATGTATTTTTGTAAAGGCTATATTTATCTATAAAGTTATTGTACGATGACTTATTAATATAGTAATATTTTATAATAATTATTTTATGAGTTTTGATTACTTATGGGTTTTACGCTAATTTTATAAGTCTCACATAATTAAAGTTTGAAATATCCTTGGAGTAAAATTTTTAAATTTATTGTTGTGAAGAAACTCTAGAGAAATGATTATACATAAAAACGATAAAATTAAAATAAAAATCATGATAAAATTATGATAAATTTAGTTTTATATTTATAAAAGATAATATCTTAATTGAGTACGTATTTATGTATATTTATCCTGTTATTCTTTTATTCTAGATTTCGTATAAAAGTATTTGTCCTTATGTTGTTGTATAACAAGTATTATATATAACATATACTTATTATATAATTCTACGTTTGCAGTAAAAAAATAAAGCTGCAATTTCAGTTTCTGATTTTTTCAATTTATGGAAATTATTACATACATATTCAACTAATTGTAAATAAATTCTCGATTTTTATATAAAATTTTCTAGCAAATATTTCTAGATGAAATGTAAAAAAAAAAGCAGTTATGAATTTTTAAGAATACATTTAATCGCGTATAAATAATTCACTTAAACGGAGTTCTTTGGAACTCCGAGGTTTGGTAAATTATTTTTTCTTTATCTAAGAGATCTTAAAAAGTGTCATACAAAGTATATGTTTTTTTATACAAAATGCAGGAAGGACCGTCAAGAACTTTTAACCATGTATTATATATATACACGAGCGAAAATTTTCGATAATTTTATATGCTTCATGTATAAATGTTATGATTTTCTGGAAGATAAAAAAAATATATATTTTTTATCTTTTAGAAAGGTTATTTAGAAAGTAATTTGTTAAAAATGTTAATATTCATTGTTTTCTTAACATTTTTTATATATTTGTACACATACTAACAATTGCCTAAAAGATTTTTAATTTTTTTCAATGTTCTATATGTTACATATATAATTACATTTTACATACAATACACATACATACATATATATATATATATATATATATATATATAAATTTTTCATAAAAATTACAGAAATATCTACTTTTTCTTAAAAACAAAAAAAAATAGAAATAATTCAACAAGTTGTAATTTCGTTAAAAATGAATAAAATTTAAATCTAAAAAAGAATTTTAAAGCTTCAAAATCTCTTTTCGAAAAGACACTATTATTTTTAGTTTATATAAGAGTTTGATAATTTTTACATACAGAAAACTGAACAAAATGAGAAATTGTCTTCTCACTTTTTGAACCTGTCACGTATCCAAAAAAAAATCTATGAAAATTTTTGATAAGAAAACTGAAAGTTTTCTCTACAAAATCATTTTTTTAAATATTTCTAAGATTTTTTATTGACAAGTTATTCGTGGATTAAATAAAAAAATGAACATTTTGACTTTGATTACTTATAATTCTGTTAAAAATCGTCGTACCGTAATTAAAAACAGATTCTTAAAGCTGAAACTTTGCTCTATCGAATAGTATAATTGCCAAATTATTTTTTAAAACAGGTAAACTTAATGCAAATGAGTTCATAACGTAAAAATGAGCAATTTCACTCTTTTTTTTTTACCAACATTAGAAAAATATTGTAATTCATAGCGTAATCCGATTGTGTGACTTTTTCGTGGTATGCTTTGGATAATGCCGATGGTATTTTTCAAATATCAATGAAAAAAAAAAACTAAAAAAAAATTTTTTTGTTTCTGTTGACTTAATAAAGGTAGTCAATGCATTGAAATTTTTTTAACGTTAATTAAATTTTATTTTTTTCTATTAAATTAAAAATTTCATAATTTCTTAAAAAATATTATTCAAGACAATAAATAACCACGCGCAAACGGTGAAGGGCGCAATAATGTTTTTTTACTGTACAGTAAATTTTAATTAATTTAACAAAATAAACGTTTCTGTTCTTTTCGGACTATCTTCAGTACAGCAATTTAATTTGAAGAAGTAAACATAATGTGTGCAATGATACAATTAAATTGAAAATTCTTTAAGAAATAATATGTATATGCATCTATAATTAATAATGTCCGTAATGAAGAATCATGAATTTTCCCATTGATGTCAAATATGGGGATGGCACGTACATGTTTCACACAAGTATTCCACTCAACACTATTTAAAATTATTAATGTAGTTCTAAACTATAATTAATATGGGGTACGCACCAACGCAAAACGTCACCATAATCTTCAGCGTAAAACGTAGTTGTCGCAATTCTTGTTAGACTGTCAGTTATTATAAAATATGAAATTTCTCATGTCATGTTCTCTAAGAGTAAACTACAAATAATATTTACAATTTCAAGTCAAATCTTAGTAAATCTGTTTATAATTAATAAATATGTTCTCTGCAATGAATCGATATCGCTCTGTAAATGCAAACTGTATTTTTGTTTCTTAATTTGAATCATTTCTGAAACAAGTCTTTTTTAAAATTGAGTCTTCATCTAATATTTCAATATTTCAATATTATACTCGTAGTTTAATAGTATAATCTGTAATCATTTTATATCTGCCTGATGAATCAATAATGTTTCGATTAATGGCTTTTGTGTTCCTTTGAATAAGTTTTGAGAAATTTTCGGGTCTATCCCATATATGATACATCATAATCGATATCGTTTTGGAAATACAAACTGTATTTTTATTCCTTAATATGAATCACTTCTAAGATAAGTCTTTTCTTTAAAATTAGCTCCTCATTCAATATTTCAAAATTTTCAAATCTCTCCCATACGATGCATCATAATCATTACACGATATTTTATATATTACGTTATATTACATATAAATCCTTCGTAGCGTATCTTTGTATGCACGGACAAAACGTTGCAGTTTACTTAAACCTGTGTAGGAAATTATTATATCTGCGTTTTTTCTTATTATTATTTTTCTAAATGGCGTCGAGATATTTTTCACGAAAAGAATACTGAAAAACGCAGTGTCTTTGCAGTGTCGATTTCTTGCACGTTTTGCTTTATAAAATCGTACACCATGAAAAAGACCTCATAACTACTCGACACACTTTTTTCACATTCAGGGTACTTAAAAGTGCAAAAAAATGTGAAGAATAAATTTTTTGGTGTTGTTCTACACAATTGTTTTCTGGGTCAAAATGAAAAAGGGAGAAATCGTTAATTTTTACGTTATTTTCATCCATATGCATCATGTCTACATGTTTAAAAAAAATTGGCAATTATATTGTCCAATAGAGCAAAATTTCAGTAGAATCTGTTTTTTGAATTGCAGTGCAATGATTTTTAACAGAGTGAGTAATTAAAGTCAAAATGCTTATTTTTATTTAATCCACGATATTCAGTAACAAAAAAAATCTTAAAAATATAAAAAAAAAATTATGTAAGGAAAACTTTAAGCTTTTATATTAGGAAGTTGATAATTTTCACAAATTCTTTTTGGGCAGGAAATAGACCGACAAAGTAAGAAGAAAATTTCCCATTTTGTCCAGCTCGTAGTTTTCTATATATAAAAACCAAACTTACAGAAACATAAAAATGACCTTTCAAAAATAGAGATTTTAAGCTTTAAAATTCTTTCTTTTTAATTTAAATTTCGTTTATTTTTAATAAAGTTGCCTATATTTTGTTAATTTTTTTAAAGTGAAAAATTAAGTGTTTCTTTAATTTTTGCGAGAAGATTATATATACAGGGCATCTCATAAATAAAAAATATGTAACTGCTCGTTGCAAATTTATACTTTTTCTTAAAGATATAACTATGTATTTTTTTTATATCAATAATCTATGTATTTTCTTTCCATCATGATTCCTTTTATTATTCTGTGTACAAAAATATTGAGGCAAGATAATCGAAAAATGAATATTTTATGAGATATTTCATAGTTTAGGTAAAAAATGTCAAAATTAAAGTATAAAATATTTCGTAAACTATTATGAATGGATTTTGATCGAATAAACCATGTAAAATATATGCGTTTTTTAATGTTAATGTACAACGCTAAAGTTTTGTCAAATTAAAGTAAAATATCTCATAAATTATTCAATTTTTTAACATTATATTCTTATAACTTTTTACACAGAATATTGTAAGGAATTAATTTATAAATAAATCAAGGTAGTTCCATTTTAAAAAACTAGGTTGATCTCAAAATCTCTTTAATGTCTCCACTAATAAAAAAATGTTTTTATCATACGACGTTCCTCTTTATATTACATATTTTTTGTATACAAAATTTTTGTATATATTCTCAATTTTTGCAAATATCAGTCACTTTATATGAATCACTCTGTATATGTATATTAATACATATTGCCAAATATTTAAAATTGCCGACCGTTCAAAGTAAAACAGACAACATAATCCGGTGACATTAATAAATAATATAAATAAATAAATCCAATTTTCATAAGCATAGACGTATATAATATACATATAGACTGCGCGTTCGATTCAACAGATATAAAAAATTGAACAAAGAGAACATGCTTTGGCTCACCGTTGGTGTGACAAAGACGAAGAGCTTTATTTGACAATAACATTAAAAAAAGATAAAATGATGATCTTAAGCATGCTCTTCTTTTTTATTTTCTGATTTTTTCTTTAAAAATAAACACATAGCATGAAAACATGCAATCTAAATATTATACGTCTGTGTTCACAAGACCCTTCCGCGAATGTTTTAAACATCAATTTAATTATTAAATATCTATTTTGTTCAACCTTCAAAATTTGTTAATAGTAACATTTTTTTAAATTTATTGCATATAAGCTATTTAGATATCTTTTTATGTATTTGGCTTGTGTTTTTTATCTTTTTTTAAAAAGTTCTTTTTGTAGGTTTTCTTATACATATATCGTATATAACACATTTATAACAAATATATATGTATAACATTGCATATCAGAGAAAAGAATTTAAAAATACTTTTTATACAATTTTCAAAGATTTCAAATTTTATTTGAAAAATATAATTAGATAGAATATAATTTTTAATTTTATTATATTTATTTTAATATCTTTTTACTTGATATTAAAATTTCTTAGTGCTTATACACATATATATATATATATATATATATATATATATATACATATATATTGTATATTGTATATACGTACCTACATGTTCACGAATTTATCATTATTGCAGAGATAAACAAGTAATTAATTACACAAGTAACAAAGAATAAATTAAGTTGTAAATTGCAACCTTGGTTGTTCCACCGTCGCTTGATACTTCCATATCTCCTTCTCTTCTCTTGCTTATCTTTTGCTGCTCCTTTGTGGCACTTACATTCACTCGCGAAAACACTATTAATTATGATCACGCTCACACTAATCAGCACAAGACGACGATTACACGGCATTTTATACGGCACTCCTGACATTAATCGCATGCATCGCATATTTTATTTATTATTGTATCACGACGAAGAAACGTAATGAAGATTATGTTTTCACAAAGTTACAATTTATGAAGCTTGGCACTCAAAAATTGTGCGACCAAATTGACAACAATCTTATTGAACAAGTAATATATGCTCTTGTTTTAAGATGATTATATTCCTGTATAAAGTGTAAGTGTAAAAGAATGTATACACAGGATGAAACATTTATATTGAGACGCCTAAAACTGCATAATGACCTAAATATCTCAAAACTATAAGAGTTATAAAAAAATGTTTTAAATAAAAGTTGTATGGTTTCGAGGGGCTATAAGATGATGCCATTGATCTGGTCAAAGAAAAAAAATATGAATTTGCAATGAGCAGCTACATATTGTTTTCTTTAAGACAACTGTATGTTTTCTTTACACTAATTAATTCGTTTCATTATTCTGTGCATAAGATAAGATTACCGAAAAGTGAGTGTTTACAAGATATTTGGTATTTTATGTCAAATATTGTGACTTTTGAACCTCATAAAAGTACTTAATGAAAAAATACTTTATTATAGTGTTTTGAAAAGCTCTCGAAGTAAACTACAAGAATGTGCAATGAAAAATGGGAGTTTCTCTTTAAGAAATTAAAGGTGATCTTTATGTGACCTTCAAACAATTATTCAAGGTCAAATCAATCATTTTATGTTCCTCTCGAAACCATACACTTTTTGTTTGAAACATTTTTTTATAGCTCTTATAGTTTTTGAGATATTTAGGCGTCTCAATATAAATATGTACTTCACCCTGTATGTATATATAAGATACAATATAAATTAAAATTAAAAATAAATATCTGTAAAATGCAATATTTGAAAATGTTTTTGTTTTTCTCTTCTTATACGAAACATTTTGATTAAATAAACTACGTAAAATACCTATGCATTTTATTTTTAACATTAATGTACAATTCTGTTATACCACTGACAAATTTTATTTACATTTATTTACTTCATATTGCATCATGTATCAATTAAATTTGGAGTCAACACATTTTACGCCTAGAATATTTTTTAAATAATTGATTTGTTAATACCTGATAACTTTTGATATGATGACGGCAATATTATCTCGATATCGTATAATATTATGCAAGTTGAGTTAGTTCGTCAAATGTAATAGCATGTACGTACATAATATTTGACTTTTGTTTCTCATGATATACATTCCGTATTGTAGCTACATGTTTCAAGATTTCGTCGTAATTTTCTTTATTTAGCAAGATACGACTCGAGAATTTTATATTTAAAGAAATAAATAGCGTTGAATAACATTTTGCAATAATTTGTAACATCTATTTTCTTTCCATACTTACTCGAAATAAAAATATTGCAAATAGAATAAGCAATTTATATAATTTATAATGTAATATCAGTAATTATAATTAATAATTTATTATTTGGTTATATTATTTACAATTTAATTTATTATTTGTTGTGAGATTAATTACACGACACATAATAAATGAGAGGCTCGTGTATCATTATTTACCTTTAAAATACGATGAAATACCAAGTGATGTCAAATACGATTGTCAAGTACGATGCCTATTTAGATAACAATTAAAGATTAACAGCACTTTACAATTAATTAACTTTCGCGATTGACAACTCGTAAGCATACTCCAGTTATTTATCTCTTTCAAGGTATATATTTTATTCTCGCTGTATTAACTTGAAATCGAAATAATGAGGGAATTATAAATTATAATTTGATTGTAAAATTTACTAACAGAATAATTATTTTTTAAAATGTATTTAGATTCGAACATATACCTTGCATTGAATTTTTGATTCATTTAGATGCATTTTGATAATTATTTTTGGATTGTTTGAACACACAATAATACATAAATCACAAGTAGAGTGAATAAAATAACTTACGTCGTAATATGTCAACCGTTTACTAATAATTATTAATTTGAAATTTAAGGAATAATATATTCTGCATATATTTATATCATTTCATGTGTTAAATATTTTGTGATAACAACAAATATTGTTTATTATACGATATTTGGCCTTTGTTTTCCACGACGTACAGCGTGCTATTGTTTATATTCCGTAGCCTTGTTATCATTCGGGCAGCGAAACTCGAGTGGGTAGACAGCGGTACAAGTCGCTCCGTATTTCGTCGCATTAATTCCTCTATTTTCTAAAGATCCCCTTCTTAATTAGCTATTAATTCAACTCGTGTAATATCATGCGAGAATCTGGATAAAGTTATCAAAGTTCATCAGTCATTAACGAAATGAGGACAAAATGTACTGACTCTGAATCAAACGGCGCTTAATTATTACATGCGCGAAGTACTAAGTATGTATAGTATTTTTAACTGATTTAGAATTTATCAATACTATATATACTACTACTTTTTTTAACGTTTATATACATGTATATCGATTATTTGTTAAAATACCTACGTGATTTATTTTATCGAAATCTATCACGTGAGCAGTCAACAAAGCGAGAATATATTTTTGTTTTGCATTCTACGAACATTTATCTTTAATTCATATAAACTCGTACATTGTGCATTTATGTTTTAATACGAGATAGTAGTCATTTTAAAACGAGAGAGCATATGTACTGTTAACAATAAAGGTTGCGAGCAACGCGTTAATCTGGCTACGCTTTTGAGTGTCGAGCACAAATCGTACTTTTCATTTGCGTTGTTCTCTTGTTGCGACATAATAAATAAAATACGCGTCGCGTGCAATTAACGTGTCGAAAGTGCCGTACAAAGTATTGTGTGATCTGAGTCGTGTTCTGTGAGCAAGAGTGTAATTAAAAGTGTTTTCAAATGAAGAAAACAGCAAAAGTAAAGGAAGTATCGGGTGAAAGATCAAGGGTGAGTTGAAGAGAAGTATCGGGTAAGAGATCAAGGGTGAGCATATAATTTATTTAATTTATTATTTTTTCTCTTTGTATAAATTGAATATTAGTTTAGTTCCAAAATAGTGATCCATCAATATAATACATATAATGGATACAAAAATTTTTAATTTGACTAAATATATATTTGTATATTGATAATCATTAGACTTTTGATTATTATCTAATCTTTCTTATTTTCTACACATATATGTATATTTGTGTAAAATATTTTTAATTTTATTTAAGAAATATACTTTAAATATTTACAATACAATTTATAATATTTAAAGTATATATATATATATATATATATATATATATATATATATATACTTTAAATATTATAAATTGTATTGTAAATATTTAAAGTATATTTCTTAAATAAAATTAAAAATATTTTACACAAATATACATATATGTGTAGAAAATAAGAAAGATTAGATAATAATCAAAAGTCTAATGATTATCAATATACAAATATAGAAAAACGTAAAGGATTGATTTGAACGATAGAATGATTAATATTTAAATTAAAATAACAAATTAAATAATTTTTCTAAACGATAGTAAAAAATATACATCAATCATATAAAATTACCGAAATTTCTCACTTATATGTACACGATTAAAAATTCCTGAAATCATTTCTACGTTTTATATTAAAAAGTTTCCCTCCTCTCCAAATATTATCACCCTTTAAGATTCTCTATGATAGAAAAAAATATATTTGTCAATAATAAAGACCTGACAAGACTTTATTTAGCTCTAAATTTTTACTCAGGCGTGTGTCTACATGATTAAAGATTTCTAGCCGGTGTTTTATCGTATATAAAAAAATGTAGATATCGTGTGGCACTCTTTAAGATCTCCCACGATAGAAGAAAGAATATATTACCATGAATTAGGTTTCAAAAGAGTTTCATTTAGCCTGAAATTCTTACTCATGCATGCTTATGCTATAAGTCATGGCGTTCGTCTTTGCGTTAAGTAATGCAAATATTATGGCACTAGAACGTTTAGGAGAGAAAAAAAAATAATTTGCTAAGAATCAAGTGTCAAAGGGCTTTGCTTAGCCGAAATACTCACCTGCTGTTGAGTATATTTTGAAATTTTCAAATATTTTTGTGATTATTTGACTCTGCAGTGATATCTGATCCTTTCATTTCATGGAAAAAAAATATTAAAAAATTATAAAATATAATTTATATTAAGTTATAAAATATAATTAAAAAATTTTATTTTGTGTTTTACAAAAAGAAAAGAAAATTTATTTATAATCGAGAATATATATTATAAATAGTACTGTAATAAAAAATTAAAAATACATTTTGTTTTTCTTATGATGCAAATATGAAATTATATATAATTATAAAATATAACATAAACATATATAAAAGTACATTTATACTGAATGAAGAAAAATAAAAGAATAATAGAAAAAAATAAGATAAATTAATATTATTTAATTATAAATAAATTAGTATTATTTAACTATAAATAAATTTAATTATAAATAAAATAAAACAAAATAAAATAAAATGCATTTTAAAATAACTTTTCACTAACTCACTAATAAGTCAGAGCTCTCCTATTTCATTATCTTGATAAATGCAAAATAAAGTTTTGTGTTTTTCATTATAATTTTATTATAATTTTAAATGGTCTTATATAGTTACTTCTATATATAGATATACTTATAGTATTAGCAAATTGCAAAATTATTGGTCCAAATTTTATGTCCCTTGTTTACAGGAGATAATTTGCTAGGCACTGAAGCTCGTCTTCGAAGAATAAAATCTGCGAATAATAGGTTTATTACTACGTCAAAACGGTCACATCGTGATGACGATGACGATAGTTCCTCGTCCACTATATCAATCGAACAAAATCAGCGATATCGACCATTATTTAACGATCCGGAAGAGAGACCAACAAATCTTATGGAGATGGAAGGTCGAAAGACTGCTACAGAAACAATTAAGTCGGAAGTCAAGCAAAATGGTAGCATTCCAATCAAATCACCGGATAAAATTCAGAAACGTCGGCCAAAAACAGCTAAAAATAGGTAACGATATTTCATTTATGGTCGATGATATAAATCACATTTTCTACTAATTTTGCGATAAGTCATATATATGAATTATAACGGACCTAGACAGGAGAATATATTTATATTTACGAAAAAAATTTAAACGAGAGAAAGACAGAGAGAGAGAGAGAGAGAGAGAGAGAGAGCTATATTTTATTGTACATTGTAATTTTTCAAAGTAAAAAAAAATGGAAAACATTTTTTAATAAATTAAGGATAAATAGTTGCATACAAAAATCTGTGATTTTAAAATTATTTTTATAAACTTATAAATTATTTCTTTTATTCTCACAACAAGCAGTGAGCAAATTTGTAACCTATTTATCAATTAGATATATTTTATATGAAGCTGAAAGTCGACATTTATTGAATCGATATTTGTATCAATTAATAATTACCTGCGAAAGTCGATAGTGAAAGAGAAAGAGAGAGAGAGAGAAAGAGAGGGAGAGAGAGAGAGAGAGAGAGAGATAGAGAGAGAGAGAGAGAGAAAGAGAGAGAAATCTATATTTATTATCTTTTTAAATAAATAATGATCAGCACGCTACGTTAACTAACGTGATTTAAATAACTTTAGTATTAATTAAAGCACTTAATAATCATCTCACCGTTGGCGCTATATGTAGGTTAAAATCATCATCGTATATTGCAGATTGTTTTATCTCTCCTCAACAAAGATACTTTATAATTTCAGTAGAAAAATACATCTCGTCAATCAATTAAAGTAAATATATAAATATACTTTTTATTTAAAGTTCTCTTACTTACACATTCATTTATTAAATACATTTAATTACAAATATATACATATATAATGGTAAAAATTTAAAAGAAAAAGAAAGAAAGATACGATAATAATATTTTATCAACGATTCCGTGTATGTAATTTGACATTTTTCGTGAAAAAATATCGATCACAAAAAATATATAGCTTAAAAAATATTTGGTAAAACATTCTATATGGGGCTCGATTGATTGATTCTTTAATCCGCATTTTTTTCTTTTCAACCTATGCACGCGCAGAGTATCGCCTAAAGAAATAGAGGAGCCGATGAAGAGGAGGGAATCGATTGAGCAGAATAAGATGGCCTCACCGCCGACGTCGTCCTCTGATCCGCTCGAGCCATGGAGCACGCGTGGCATTACCGACATGAACACAATATTGGCCTGGCGGGATAACGCACCGGATAGTCCTTAATATAACTTTATGACATTTTGCGCTGCACAGATCACGACGCCGACACCATCGGCATCGGATCGTGTATGGATAACCATATGATTATATGTTAAGGAAGCCTCACGCTCGAACTTATTTTTTAAATTGCGTAAGTTCAATTTTAAAAGCTTTAATCAATACGCGTGATGGACTCTGATTTAATCCAGAAATTACGTTTTAATTTAGACAAACATTCATTAATTAAAGATACAAATAACACTTTATAAGTAATTACAAGAGTGTAATATTATTAGAATTTAAATATAATCGACAACGGCTTTTTACATACATGAGAGATTGGCTCACTGTTTTTCCGAAGGAAATTTTGAAACACAGTTTAATATTACATAAATTCGTTTTTTCCGTAGCATGCTTAATGTAAAAGAAAACTTGGGCTTATACAAGGGAGATAAAGTTTGTAAGGATATATGAGATCGATTTGCATATGTGTAATATTATGTCGAGACAAGAGCGTAGCCAAATCTACGGTTTGGGGTGGATTAAAAAATATTTCCATATCTTTGCTATAGAAACGAGACTGTTTATTTTGTACAGAAAGCATCTCTTTAGGCAAAGAAATTATTACACATAGCCTTATTTTAGTTTAAATTTGACATAAACCAAGAATTAAATAATAAAAATAAATTTTTCAAGAATAGCCACTAAAACTCAAAATCTTGGGGAGGGGGGTGCTCAAGCCCCTATAGCCTCCCTTTGACTACGCCACTGCGTGAGTTTCATAACATAGGAGCGTAAACCCGAAATTGCAAAAAAAAAAATTGTAAATTCGTTCGATTTATAAGAATATGTTTCAATATTTCTGTATTTATTTCCATAATTATTAGATCAATTATTACTCTATTATAATGTACTAGTTGTTTTAAGGTTTTTATATATCTTAGTAATATTTTATTTTTGTTTAAATTGGAGATACGCTCTTATGTTAAATTTCTCAATGCGTATGAGTATTGTTTATGTAAGTTTCATTTAATTTTACTCGCGCACTGCGTATCTTTTAACCCTCTCACACAATGCGATTTTTCGTGCGAATTTGCTTGCGAGGAGCCCTGCTAACCGCCATGCAGGCTACACAGCGAGAAACGTTGATGACGTTAGAACGAGCGCTATTTTCTCTGCATATTTTAACATAACCAATGATTAACCTAATTTCCATGGGTGATTATTTTTAAAATTATCGTGTGATTTTTTTTTTGAAAATTAATACTTTTTTATAATCAACAGAAGAGCAAATGCTCCTAAACCTTTTCTGCATGCAGCGTCCATTTTTTAACAATTTTTTAAGGAACAGTGCATAAACTAGCGTCGATTACATCCTCTAAGCTAGCTTCTCTGTGTGAAGTGAAAATCTGCAGCACACTTAGCTCATTTTCACGCAGCAAATCACGCATGTTAACCAGCATGAAAAATCGCATCGTGTGAAAGAAGTATTATTGTGGATATGCCATTAGTAACGATATGCCATAAGTAACAGGCTTCCGTGTGGTAATTATTAAAGAAAACACACACACATACATACACATGTGCCAGGGACCAAGTAATGTGTTAACCGTTACGTAATTTCTATAGAAATTGCACGATGAGAGATTTTCATATCCATACATATGCATATTTATTAAATGAACTGCTAAGGAATTTCTCAAAGGTACAGGCAGTTCTGTGTAGCTCAGGCAATGTATCTCTTCGTGCTTTAGAAGATATTTCCAACTTTGAGGAAGATTTCAGATTTTAGAGCTCTTACAAGATTCGCCAATTACGCAATTAAAACGCTCGACAGTTATAAGCTGCAAATATCGCGCGACAATAGTCGCATTCTTGCTGATAATAATTATTAACTGGTTTCTTACTTATCCAATTTTTGCGCCTAATTCACATTTTAAAAATTATAATAGTATCGAAGATTGTCCCACATTACAAAAAATATCTTGAAATTCCTGTTCAAGTCCCCGTGTAAATACTTGTGCATACAGGTACTATTTGTGTACATGAAACATGTATAAAATAAACTATTTTCAAGTGCATGTTATTAATTTGAAATTCTTTAGATTAATTTTAACCCTTAAAAATCATATCGCTCATTTTCATTCTATCGATATTTTATCAATAGAATACATATCTCTTAATAAAAAAAGGTCTTAATAAAAAAAAAAAATGTTTAAAATTTATTTTTTTAACTTTTGTTGTACATAATTATTTTCTACAGATATAAAGGAATAATATATATAATATATGTATATAATTTCTTTGAAGCACTTTGAAAAAGCTAAAACTAGGACAAGATATTGTGATTCATATGTAACCAGAGTAAAAAAAAAAAATGTATGACCTATAAGAGTGTTAATTTCTTCGCGTGTTTCATTGCCCATATGTCGCTTTCGTTTTAATCAAAATGTTTGACATGTCATTACTCGGAAATGTAAATTGCGTTACTGGCAAAACAATCAACCCTTGCAAAATCGAGTTGTCGCATATGCATACAGTTTTACATTAAAACGTTAAGTAAATTTACAATGTCGTTAAAACGCGTCATGTAGTCTATACGCTGCCAAAATTTATCCTTTTTGTTTCTCATATAGCACATAAAGAGAATGTTACATATTTTATATTGATTTATTTAATTGTTGAGAGAAAAGATAAATTTTTAGGAAAACTATGAATAAACAGAGAATTCTCAGTTAAATAAATATCGCGTGAATCGTGCTCGGGAGAAGAGCGTATCGATCGAAAATTCAAATCACTCTCGCAAGTATAATTCGCTACGGCTACCATGCATTAATTTCGTCTACAATCTCTACCTATTGTCTACGATATAGTGATACGGCGATATGGCGAGAGAAGAGATGGCGAAATGTTCGGCGGTCTCACGCGACAGAACTTGAAAAGTTCTTATCTCCCATGCGTATTGAAACAGTAATGATATGAGAGGCGGCTTCGGCTACGCGAAATGAAAACACGCGCCTCACAGAAGCAACGAACTTGCCGAGCAAGCACATTTACATGCTATAACATCTCCCGTGGGGAAACGATCGAACAAACAAATTTCGACCCGCTACGCCAGAATTACTATCGAGAGCTTTATGAATCTCACTTAGGGGGGGAATAAATGCTACGAAATTGTTCTACGAACCGTACCTTATATATAGTCAAGAGAATCGTTTTTATATTTTATATACGTTTTAGAAGCTTTGCTTTTCACTGTTGCTTTCACTTTTATATAGATTTAACCCAGTCCAGTTTGTGTTTCCTTATCTCTGTTCATTGTTCAATGATTTCGTTAAATTGTGATACTATATTATACATATACATATCGAGGGTTTTATAACTGAACGTATCCTCTATAAAAAAAAAAAAAAAAAAATAGATACTCAGGAATATAAAAGCTCTATACGCCTAGTATCTTAAAGATACGTTTGCCTAATAATTATGGAAATAAATACAATAATATTTAAACGTATATATCAAATGCGAATTTTAAATTATTTTTCTTATTCCTGTAAAGTTGCGATTTCGGTCTGACATCTGTTATAAAATCCTCGATATTGGATATTTTATTAATATTAGATAAAATTAAAATCTAATCATCTATTGCTTTAAATGGCAAAGGTTTCGAAAATGTCATACAAATTGAAAAAGGATACGCATGGATCAGCTATGTCAAAAGTTAATAAATCTAATAAACATTCTGAGATTCATGAATTTAACATTGCGCAAACTATTAGCTTTTTAAAATATAAAATAAATAATTAATTAATGAATTAAAATAAAGATTTGCCCTGTAGAATATATTAACGTCTAAAAAGAATATAAAAAATGTGTCAAGAAAGTGCTAAATATATCTTTCTCTAAAACTGTTCTTTAGATAATAATAATTAATCGCTATCAAAAATGTAATTTCCAAAACTATTCTTCACGAAAGAATCAATCACCATTAAATGCAATAAAATTATAAACTTTATAAAAATATGTGAAATCCACTTAAAAATAGCAATATCAAAGAAGTAAAAAGCATCAAAATCCTTCTTCTTCTAAAAATGTTCTTTACAAAATAATTAATCATTATCGAAATAGTACTTTATAAAAAATGAAAAACTTTCTTTAAGCTTTTTTTTTAATTTTACCAGCAAGCAGCAAATCATCTCAAAGATAAAATTCGAACGTGAACGGAATAATACTGTCTAACGTTTATTGTTAGCGGGCTCATTGCTGGATATTACAATTATAAAAAAATATTTCTATGTAGTTTATGTAGTCTATTTTTGATAAATGTAAATTTTCTATTTATAAAATTTATTAATTAAAATTAAAAAAATTAATATAGATAAGTATTAAAATTAAAAAATGAATATAGATTAATATTAATAGTTTAACTTTGAGTTCACATTTTTGTCTTAATAAATTATTAAAAATGTGAGTTTTATTATTATTTAATTAAATTTAGTGTTTGTAAGTATAAAATAAAGTATTTAAATATATGATAGAGTTAATAATTAAGGATTATTTTTTTATTAAATAAATACTAAGATAAAATATATAAATTAGATATTATCTATATAGCTTATTAAAAATGTACTTACAGAATTTTTAAACGTTATGTAAATGCAAAAGTTTAAATGTACATTATAAATTATATATAAATTAATAATATTAAATTAATTAATTAATTTATTAAATTATTAAATAATCAATTAAATGAATAAATATATAACTATGTAACATATTAAATATATAATTAAATAAACAAATAAATTTATATATAATTACTAAATATAATTATTATTAAATTAATATAAATATATATATATATTTTTTTTTACTTGAGAAATATATTTGCCTTTCTTAATTAAAAACAGTTAATAATTTTTAATATCAATAAAGACTAAAAAGCTCACAAATTAAAATTACGGGAAAACATAAAAACTATGTAGAGCCAAGCGGTAGATAAAGGAGCGCAAATAAAAACAACGTTTTGTAGTAAAACAATCAAATTATTTTCGAACGATTTGATCAATTTTTGAATCATCTTCAGTGATAAAAAATTATTTTAGAGTATTACAAAGGCGTCCATGCTTTCGCAATTACCTACATCAAATTATAACGCTGAGTCCCCCAATGGTTCACACTATATAGTTAAAAGTAATGGTGCCTCAAATGCACTCTCAAGGTTAATGCCATAATGGCGAGAACAAAGAAAAAGAAAAAAGAAGAAAAACTCAGAGGGAGACTTCATCACTGTGAAGAACGCGAGACAAGACGTACGCGACCGTCTCACGCCGTGTCAGACGCACAAGTAAACATACAATGATCCGAAAGCTGTTCATCAGTCGTCAATAATAACTTAACCTTCAAAGAGGGGGGAATAACAAATAAGTCAAGGTCTAAATTTTAAAGTTGAGACATCTGTTCTACAATAGATATGTATGCCTGGTTCAAAAATTCCGTATCTTCTTGTCGATGCCAACCATTCCTTTGACGTCTGATAAACAGCATCTCTGATACAAGTCTCTTTTTCAGATAGGGCTCCTCATCCAAGATTTCAACGTTATTCCAATCAAATTCATGGTTATCTAGCATCCGTAATAACAGATTTTTGCGTGGTACATATTTCTATTTTTTTTTATTTGCGCTCCTTCATCTGGCGCTTGGCTCTACATGACTTTCATGTTTTCCCGTAATTTTAATATAATGTATTTATTAAATCATATATTGTTTACTAATTAATGCATCAGTAAATTAATATATTTTTTTTAATTAATGGATAATTAAATATTAATTTTTTATGTAATTAATATAATCGATTAATATATTCTATAAATTACATTTCCTGTGAACGCAGGCGCACTAAGTGTGTCGGTGTTGGACGTTCATGTCCGAATTTTACTTTTAAAATAATTTGCTGCTTATTAGCAAAGTTAAAACAAATTAGTGAGGAATATTTTTTGGTTAAAGAGATTTTATTTTTTATAAAGTGTTATATTGATGTAAATGATTAGTTTTTTTTTTTTTGTAAAGAATAGATTTGAAGAAGAACTAGGCATTTTATACTTTACATTTTTAATGTATTTTTTAAATGGATTTCACATGGTAATTACACAGTAATAGACCAATCCCGATTTTAGTGACCAAGACATGACATATGTTATTAAAAATCACCCTGAGTAATGTTATAAAGGTTTTAGTCGGCACTCGTTGTAAAATTAAAAAGCTATTAATAAAGGAAGTGTAATAGAATAGAATTCTATAACACCGTATGTAAATTATATGTTATTGTATAAATACATTAATAATTTTGATCCTTGCGTGGAATAGTTTAAGTGTGGGAGGAGGAGGAGCGCACATATTTACTTTAAGATCATTATACATCATAAAATATAATTTGACTCTCCTCCCCCTCCCAAGGATGAATAATTTCGTTTTTCAAACTATTTTTGTTAATAATTTTTTAATTAACAACGAGCGCTGATTAAAACCTTCATAACATTACTTAGGGTGATAATTTTGAAAACACATATCAAAATTATGGAAAAGCTGGCTCCTTATTATTGTATAATTATCTATGTTTGTAAAGTTTATAATTTCATTGTATTTCATGACGATTAATTTTTTTGTGAAGGACAGTTTTAGAGAAAGATACATGTAGCATTTTTTTTTTACATTTTTTATGTCTTTTTTAAACGTTATATTCTTCACTTTAACTCACAAATTAATTATTAAATTCATATTTCGAAAGGTTAAAAGTGTGCTTTGCGTAACGTCAAATTCATGAATCTCGAAACATACACAAATTTATAAATTATTTATTTGACGTAGCTGATCCGCTGATCTGCAGATCCTGCTTTAGTCAGTTAAATTCGCGTGCGAATTAACGATAAATACTTTCCGCAATACTCCGCAACGCGGAAAGAAGGAAAAGAGGATAGATAAATTTGGATATAAAGCAATATGCTACGTAAGCAAATAAAAATATCGGCCTGCCGAGTGCCGGGCATTCCGCCCGCGAAACAATTTATCAGCGAACTGTCCTCCCCCCCTCCTCCCCTCCCCCGGAGGCGATTTCGTTTTCTTTATACGCAACCGCGAATTCCCGGTCTATAATAAATGTGAAATTGAAATAGTTCGCGCAATGCGTTGCTTAGGTATATATATATATATATATATATATATATATATATATATATATCCCGTTTTCGGGGCACGCATCGATCAAGTGCAAGACCGACCGACCGACCTGCGGGTGAGTCGGTTCGCGTAGAGGCGATATGAATTTCCGTTCCGTTGCGCGATAAATTTCCCTACCAATTCAGGCATCTCGAACTGTCGAAGTCGCTAAATTGATTCGCGGCGGTTTGAAGTTGGGCAACTCGTAAGAGAGAGAAAAAGAAGAAAAGCTCGCGTCTCGCGATTAAGCCTGGCGCGCGGATCGCGCAGCTGAATGTTGAATCGCAATTGCAGCTGACGCGGCGCGAGCAATTTTGCGGCAGCGGCGACGGTGGCGATGGCGTTGACGATGATGAAGTTCGATCCGGGGATGACAGTCCGCACTTTTTCTCTGTTATTCTTCCTCGCACGTTACAACGACGGCGGCGAGACAAGAGGAAAGATATTAGCGACGCGCGACTGCGAGGAAAATAATTATTGCCATATTTGTCTCAGTCATACCATGTGCTTGTATCCCGTAAATATTTATAGAAATTGCTTAGGTATTATCGCGTACATAACTGTATTGATCGATTAAAATAGCAAGTTAATATTCAATATGCAATATTAAATATTCTATTCATTAATCAATATTCAAAATCGTGACAAAACATGCTGATATGATATTCGAGACATTCAGGTCTCAACCTTAATCGTCTTATTAAAATAACTCATATTCTGTATTTAATATATTATAAACGAATAATTAAACTCCCTTTCATAATAAAAGAATGTATTATCATTTTACAATTGTTAATCATTCCTGCATCCAAGTGTTTAATCTTATTCATTTAATTAAAAAAAGCACACATCCCGTATTTAATATATATTATAAATTAAACTCCCTTTTGTAACGAAAGAATGTATTATCGTTTTACAATCGCTACTGATTCCTATGCAGTCCGATTGCGGGAGTGAAAATTGCATCGATATGGAGTATAGCGATCTCAACGGGGAGGATATCGAAACCGTGCTCGACAGTCATAATTTTTATCGGGTCGCTATAGCGAGCGGCAAAGAGAGCCGTGGAAATCCCGGGCCGCAACCCGCCGCGAGGACCATGATGGAATTGGTAGAAAAATCGACGGAACACGCGCGATATTTAATCATTTATCCCGGGGGTGGCGGAGACGGCATCTGAAGCGTCATTTGTTTCGACAGATCTGGAACGACGAACTCGCCGTTATAGCGCGTAGATGGGCGTTGCAGTGCAAGCTCTTCGAGAGGGATCAGTGCCGAGACATTGGCAAGTAACTCCAACTGATATATCTCATTTTTCATCCCTCCTTCTTTCTCGCTTTCTCTCTCTCTCTTTCTCTCTCTCTCGTCGCGCCGTTATTTTTCAATATCCAATAACCCGTGCAGACGCGAAATTGTTCTACCGATACGGCCGCCGAAACACCCGCATGTATGCGTTGCATTATGTACATATAAGGCTCGCTACTTTTCTAATCAAACGGTTTTCAGATTTTGATCAGAGTTTATTCGAAGCTCACAGATTTTGATATTAACAATACGCAAAAATGACTTTTCTTATTTATGTATGATAATAAGAATATTAAGGGGCAAAATATTTTTCTGAATTTAAAACGTCGAGCACGAAACTTTTTGAAATTAAATTGCAGCGATTTCAATATTTGCAAAATTATGCTGGGGAAAGAGAGGACCAAGAGTTTTATTGTTAATAAGACAGAGAACTCGGTGAACGAACTTGGTCACCGTTCTCAGGACGATTACTATACCGAGGTCGGAATGCATACGGATGCCTTATTGAAACGAGTCGTTCCTTGCAGAACGATTTGGAGTATGGCAGAATGTGAACGTACTCAACATGGACAGCTTGGAAAATGGTACGAGTAGGGAAAGAATTCACTTTCATATTACGTCGTGGTACGACGAGGTAGAGGACTTCGACAACGCGAAAATCGGGTAAAACTCGAAAGTGTGCGCACAGTATATATATGTATACAGGATATACAGGATGTCCCGTACCTAGCGAACCATCTTTCACTTAGATGGATCTTTTGACCAATTTCTCTTTGGCGAAAACGTCGAGTGAAGATCATTTATCATTTGTCGTACAAGTTCTCAATTCTTAATAATAAATATCTTCTTGACCAATTCTTATAAATTAAGAATTTATTATATAATAAAGTTTACTTAAAATTAAATTAAATCATTTAAAATTAAAGAAGAATTTTTTTAATTTAAAGAATTAAATGTAATTTTTTTCTCAATTACTTACAGTTTAACTATACTACATTTTTCCATGAAAAAAAAAATTAACTCCAAATCGGTCAAAGACATAGTATAGAGAAGCGAAATGTGGCTTGCTAGATACGGGACACCTTGTATATGCAAATCACCCGACAGAATCGGCGTAAATATATACGTGCAGTTTCCTTCACGCTCGTGTATATAGGTCGATGGTAACGCGTGCACGAATCGCGATTCCGTCGAGAGGAAGGTACAATAGCCCGTGCCGAGTTGATCGGAACGACTCCTTTGTGCCGAGAGACTCTACCACTCCTTTGTGAATGGCCGATGTTCGATCCGGTGTGTAGACACAGCTAACTCGGTCCACCAAATTTCGGGGGAAGGTTTGCGGCAATCGCTCTGTTCTTCGCTTCCCTTCGTCTTCTCCCTCGCGTCTTTTCGCGATCCTCTATTTCATCCCGCGCATCCACCCTCCTGTTTGCTATTGCTCGCGATCGCAGTAGTCTCATGGGATTCAGTACTGATTTTAGATGCATCTGCGTCCTGAGCGATATTCTTTTCTGCCCTTCCTTTCATCCTCTCCCGAGTTAAAATTAAAATTTGAAATCAAGAATATGAATAAATTAAAAGGAATCTATACATTTGAAACTGCTCGTTGCAAATTCTATATTTTTTTCTTAAAAATAATTATGTGTTTTCTTTACACTTATTGATATCCTCTCATTATTTTGTACATAAAAGTATTAGATAAGATAACTAAAAAATGAATATTTTACGAGATATTTTATACTTTATATAAAATTATGTCAAATTAAAGTATAAAATACCTCGTAAACTGTTTGATTTCTTTGGTTATCATATCCTTATAACTTATAAGAATATTGTGAGGAATCGATTTATATGAAAAAAATCAGGTAATTTCATTAAAGAAAACTAGAATGACGTTAAAATTTTAAAATATCCTTAATGTCTTCACCTACAAAAATGATTATCCAATGTTCCCTTCTGAATCAAATATTTTTTGTATAAAGAATTTTTTTATCTTCAACTTTTGCAAATATTTACATAAGCCATTTTCGACGAATTACTCTGTATATCTTTTATTTCTTTTTTTAGAAAGATCTCAAATGTACAAGAGTTTATAAAATTTTTGTAATAGTGGAATATAAATTTCGCGATGCAAATATTGGGTTAGCTAAAAAATATTTTTTTTTTGCAAAAGACAACATTTTTGTGTTTTTTCAATATTAAGCTATAAAATATATACAATACGTAATTCTAAACAAAAGTTTCAACGCCTGATTAGACAAAAATTATTACGCTTGAATAAATTTTTGTGAACTGACCTTATTTTGAAAATGAGTAACAAGAAAGTATATTTTTGAACAATTATGCTCTTTTATTTTCGCAAAGAGAAAAATGCGATATAAATTGCAGTAGAAAAATTATTTTAAATGTTTGTATCATGTTTTTGCCTTTACAAAAATAAAAAAGCAAATTAATTACTTAAAAATATCCCTTCTTGTCATTTATTTTTAAAGGTCAATTCAAGAAAATTTAGTAAATTTACTAATTTAACTAAACGTAATAATTATAATTATAATTGTATATATTTATACATACATATATATTTTATAGCTTAGAAACAGTATTCTAAAAAACATAAAAATGTTATGTATTACAAAACAACATTACTTTTTAATCAACGCAATACATGAACCTATCTAATTCTATAATATTTAAAATATAATTCTATGATATAATTCTATAACATAATTCTATAATATAATTCTATAATATTTAAGATATTTCATTTTTTTGTTACATTTAGTAGGAAAAATATCAATAGATTATATACGCATTTATATATATACATATATAATCTGAATTTGGAAAGATTATTTTCTATAAAAATATCCAAGTTATTACAATATTTTGATGCATGTTACGGACTTTTCTTGATACCTCTTGATATAGCTCGTCTTTATCTTTCTAAAGATAGTACTATAGGGGAAAGGTTAGAGGAAAGGATAGGAATGAAACGACGACTTGACCGTCAGAGAAAATGACCGAGGACCGATTCTATAGAATAGGGAGTGGAAATAGAGGAATAACGGGTGGTGTTCTTCTTCTGTCGCCGGGAACAATCAAAATCGCGTATTCTCTCGGTAAATTGGAAATCGAGAGTGCTATTGTACCCGGCCCAAATTACTCGTCGATAGTCCGGTATACATGGATCCCCCCCGGCAGCTATGAGCTGCTGCCGTCTTTTTTTTTATTCCGGTCTGATAGGAAAAAAAGTTTCAATTTCCTATAGGATACCTACATAAAAATATGATACAATATCAGCTTTGAGCTTTAACCCTGTAAAGTCGTTTGAAAGAAGTATACGAGAAGACATTTATTACCTTATCTTTTATATTATTATTGCCTGAATCTTTTTCTTTATCTATCTATCTAATTATTTCTCACGTTATTTATTCAATAAATTTAAATAAATCATAACGTCATATTGTATATATATATATACTTTTATAAATAGAATAATAATAGACAGATAGATAAATAGAAAGATTCAGAAAATAATAATTATTTTAAAATTAAAAAAAGAAAAAGGGAAAAAGAGAAAAGATACAATATTCTTTTTAGACAAAATATATTCTTATTGATGGAGAATTATTATATTTTCAACAAAAATAAAAACTTAATTATTTCCTTCGTAAAATTTATAAGACACATTTTAATTTTACGAGATTGCGTGAACATTTCAAATTATGAAAAGTTTCTCCTATCCTAATTTGAATTCAAGTTGCGCGTGAATGGAGGGAGACCCAAAGGCTGCCGACCACCTTCATTTAGTCCAGATAATCGTACCTTTCAGACTAGTGAACTACTCTAGCGCGCCGTGGCAACTCTCTTCCTCTTACATTCCCTTCGCATCGGCGACGTTCATTTACGTTGGTTGCGGCCGCACGATTTACACGCTCGACTTGAACGAGACTGCGGCGACGCCCGGCGGGTTTGAGAATCGGGTTGAGACACTCGTGTGTAATTACGGACCCGTCGATCGCACCGCACCCCAGGAGCTCTACAAGCTCGGCCGACCGGGTCTATGCCCATCCGAGACCATCCCCAGCGACCGTTACCAATTCCTCTGTAGTAAGTACACTCATAGACGAACTTACATATTCTGATATTTTATTTTATTTTTTTAATAAAAAATTCAGATAGATTCACAAGAAGAGGAAATGATTATAAAAGAATTTAATATTATAAGAGAGAGGGAAAGAGAGGGAGAGATAAAGATTAGAGAATAAAGAACATGATGTGTGGACTTAGATTTGACAATTTGTTTCTTTCAAATTAAATTACATAATAGCATAAATATATGATTTAAGATAAGTAATTATAAATTCTTTATTACTGCATTTATTATTAAATTTCCTAAAAGAAAATATGCATTCTGGTTTCTATATTTTTTAATAAAAAGTTAAGATAGATTCACAAGAAAAAGAAATGATTATAAAAGAATTTAATATTACAAGAGAGAAAGAGAGGAAAAAGATAAAGATTAGAGAATAAAGAACATCAATTATAGGCTCCTTAAACTATTTGACAACTTGTTTATATCAAATTAGATTATATAATAACATAAATATATAATTTAAGATAAATAATTATAAATTCTTTATTGAACTGAATTTACACCATTGCAAATATGTTCAAACACATTAAGCTGAGATACTAGATACTTGTAAGATATCTTGCAAAGCTTGTAATAATGTTAACAAAGACTAACAATCCCTCACTTGTTACTCTGTGGACAAGCAGCCATATGTGGTTCGTTTACAAATTCCAAGTAACGATGCGAGGGGCATCCTCGTCACGTTGTCCGTCCATGCAACGTTCGTTACTACTTACTTAGCGACCGAACACTTAGCGTGCCAGTTCTTCTCCGTCGATTCGTCGCTTCATCGATCGTTACGGAACACGCGACCACTCGGTTAATCCTTAAGCACGAAAGCTCGTTTATCTTTATCGGTGTTCCTCAGTCTCAGATGCCGGGAGCACTTTTGTATAAGAAGATTACCTTTGTCGACGAAAGTGGGAAATCTTTTTCTCGCTGTTAATGCCTGCTGACTCATCTCCGATATCCATATTTTTGTAATTATATTTTTATGTACATACTATTTTTTATGTTTTTTTTTATACTTTATTGAACAAACACATAATTATATAATTTTGAAAAAAAGAGACATTTCTTTATTAAAAGGGACAGTGTTTAATTAATATCCCAAACAGCACAAAAAGGTCAAAAGGCATCTTAAAAATGTCTAAAAACGATAAAAAAACGTCTTTAAATCTTTTAGGAACATATGCTACATGGGATGCTATCAACGTTTTTTATTCTATTTTTTACGAGAAATATTTTACAGCATTTTATTATACTTTTTATACTAAAATAAAAATTCTAAGTGTCATTACGTATGAATTATATTATCTTTTTATTTTGATTTTTTGTATACATTAGTCAACCGAACAAAACCAGATTAAAATTCATCAATGTGGATCAGTATTTTTATATTCATTCTCGTCAGACAGCCTCAAAATGACGGCAAAACTGAAATTAATGCTGAATAATTTTGCTTTACTAGAATGTAAAAAGAACGCGATACTTACTTTTTTGAACGATCAGCATCACTCTTATCATACGGTATATAGCAATTATTCACGCTTTTGTGAACATCGAGAACCTGACATAAGAATAATAAATGGATTAATATCGCTAACAGGAACATATCCTTCCGAAAAATGATCTTGTAAATAAATATATATATTTACGTCTATACGTCTTAGAGAATATGAACATTCTCTTTTGAGCAATAAAAGATGTTAGATGGTAAATTAAAAAAAAAATATTATTTGATATAGACACATAGATAATTTTATATTATTTACGATTAGAACGATAAAGAATTAATATCAAAATAATATTTCGATGTTCATTCATTTTCCTTTATTTTTAATTCTGATAAATTGAAATATTATCTTGATATTAATTCCAAAGGATTGTTCTGACTACTTATATATATTTATTATTTTATTCGACAATAGTACAAGATTCATCTTCAAGATTTCTGACGATGGGTAAATCAGATCGTGTGAGAAACAAGAAGCAGCAGATAAGCAGCAATCGTACCACCTCCATCGTCCGTGCTGTTTCTCTGAATCAACTATTGTTACTGTTATACTTAACGATGCAATTACCATTGCATTGTAGATAAGCGTGGCTAAACATCATTTTAAGATAATCAAAATATTGAACTATTATGTGCGCATATATCTCTCAGTTTATATACGCATAATGATATCAGATGTTAGATGTATCTAAATTACAATGCACACAGTGTGTGCATTTGAATACGCAATAATGTCATCCGTAATCTGAGTAAATATAACATTACTGCTATGACCACGGTCGCAGTGAATTGTTAAAATTGTCAGTAATTGTAGCCAGTGATTTAACAGTTATCAGTTTATAAATTATGGAAATATGATAGACACACATTACACATGTGTAAATATATCGTATTATGGAATTGACTACGAAGATTTTATTGACTAACATGAATTAAATATGATTATTCAACTTTTATTTATTAAATCTAAATTTGAAGAGTAAAGTTTATTTTTATTTGGAATATGAATTGGATTTCATAATAAAATACATTAATTATTATTATTTTCATTTTTGTTCCGAGAAGAGCAATGTTACATGTAATAAAACGTTTTAATAAAATAAACTTTTGTAATTTTAATATTTTAGTAATCTACAATTTTTATGAATATTATAATTTTCATTGTTTTTAATCCTCAGCGTTGTTACCTTTTAACTAATATTTTGATATCCCAAATAAATGAATCAAATCGATGCAAACTCAATGAATCACTTTGACTTATTAAACTATTAAAATATTTAAATTGCAAATTTGATTTTATATAATTTCTCTAACTTTCAAAGAGAGAGAGAGAGAGAAAGAAAGATAAAAAATACATAAAAAAGCAAAAGCTTAAGTAAATGAGAAAAAATATGTTGTAACAACAGCACAAAAAGTAAAATGAGCAGCAAGCGACAAGAATTTGTAGGATATTTTTTATAAACATTTATTGACGAATACAATCTGTTACGATTAAGATTAACAAAAGAGCAAATGATTTTTTTCCAGATTAAAAAAGGAAATTGAAAGACAAAACTGCAAAATTTTCACAAATTTTGTGGCTTTATATTACTTCTAAGAATTATCAGATTTGCCGCATATGTATATTTACACATAAGAAAATTAAATCAAATATAAATTCAAGACACTTAAAATGAAAGAAAGAATTAGTTATTCGTATCATTATTCCGTTTCTCTTTCTTTCTTTTAAGAACAAGCTTTTAACAACAAAATCAAAATATAGAATGTGTCGATTATTTTAAGTTCTTCATAATATGCCCGAAATGCGGGAGCTTGTGAATTTATTTCTATCTCTCTGTTTAAAGGCATTTCAAACCTTCATTTAATAATATCGTCAGTAAAATATTGACAGTAAAATTATTTCCAGGAAAAACTTTTACACATTGTTTTTCACAAACATATACAGAAAGAAGAAAAAGTGTCACAATTTTTGCATGCATAAATACCATTAATCAATTTATCTCTCTTTGTCATTATAAGAGATAAATGAATTTGACAAGAGATTCAGAGAGATGGCTCTTGAAAATGGAACGAAAGTAATAACAAACATCAATGAGAAAATGTTTGGACAACGGTTGAAAACATTTTAATTTTGAGTTCCTGGGCATCATGTCTATTGACATTAGATTATTGTGTAAGCTATAAAAAATTTAAAGACCTGACCTTTCATTCTTTTCAAGGATAAGTCGATTTACATTTTATATGTATTAATCACATTCTTTTATTGTGCTTCGTATTACGATAATGGTTTTAGTCACGAAAAAGTGGGATTCAGTTTCGAGACGGTATTCGAAACTAGTTAGTTCAAAGATCATTTCCATTAACAGTGTGAATGACTTTTAGCTATGGAATTTATTCCTTTGACACAAACATTTTTCAATGAATTTTTATTACGAATTCTTACCGTCTTGTAAGTCATTTCATGAGTTATGTATCTTCGGTTTTCACGAAGATGGAAAAGATGTCTGATAGAAACAGGCTAAAGTGTAAAGCATTACTCCTGATTTCTTCCAAAACTATCTTTGAAATAAGGTGGAAAAATATCAAGGAGCCAAGTGTAACAAGATAAAGAAGCTCGAACAGTGAAAAGGAATTCTAGCGTCAGCTGGAGTGAAAGGAAAAAGACTATTACTATTGATAGCTATGATCGAAGTAATACAAGTGAATGTGACATAGACGAGCAAAAAGATGAAGTGACGAACAAAAAAAACAAAAATTGCATAGAGAAAGAAAAGATGTATGCTAGATGCCATCTCTGCTTTTTGAAATATTTGGATACTAGATTTATTAAAAAAGACAATTCAATATCAGCGAAACGAATAGATTCATCTTATTTGTGGGAGCTCTCTAAGAAAAAGAATATATTATAAATAAGAGAGATTATAAATCTATTTGATTTATATTTGAATGTGTGAATTAACAATATACGTGATGAAACATGTCGAGAAAAAAACAGTATAGGGCTACAATATATGGTAAAAAGAAAAGACATCAGATAAATCATTTTATTTTAGGAGAGACGAATGTGCAGAAAGAAACTGATCGATCGTAGCTTTGGTAACGTTGAACATCCTATCGTTATGAAACGACATTTTACTGTGTAAATAGTTACATCTACGTTATTCCAACGTTTGCCCAACACTCAAACCATTATAACTCTTTTTCGTATATCATGATAGCATCTGGCTGAAACTATTGAATACCTTTTTCAAAGGCAATTTCTCACGTATGTAAAAAAAAATATACATATATATATATATTAAAAGATTTGTTAAAATCATTAAGATTATTTTTTAAATAATTTTTATATTTAATTGAGTGTTAAAAATTTTTTTAAAACGTTTTTATTGCACTTTTTGTTAATTACAAAACTCTCTTTTGTGATATTTATAATATTATATATATAATATTGTAAACGTCACAAAAAAGAGTTTTGTAATTAACAAAAAGTGCAATAAAAACGTTTAAAAATTTTTAACATCCAATTAAATATAACAATTATTTAAAAAATAATATTAATAATTTTAACAAATCTTTTAACATTTAATATTACTAGTATAAATAATGATAATAATAAGTAATATAACCAAAATAATAAAATAGCTAAAATATACATATAAATGGTGTATACCTCGTACATGTGTGCTATTAATAAAAAAATAATGATACATTCTTTTTCCAGCTATTTTCCTAGTTTTATCAGTATCATAACAATATCTCATTTTAAAAAGAGCTTTTCGTTCCATCAATCCCCATTGCTGTTGATATCGTGAATGCCACCTTTGTTCTTTTCGTGCTTACTCCTTATTTCTTGAATCTTTATAATGTCATTATCTAGAAACATTTGTGTGTAAAAAGTATGCTTCTTTATTAATTCATTCTCTTTTTATTTATACTTAGCAAAATTATATAAACTTTTTATAAATTAAGTCTTTTAAAATTAAAATGTAAGTAGGTTACAGAGGGCAAAAAAATGGCGAATAAATAAAGGTAAATAAAGTATTATACACATATTAATATAAATAAATAGGTATATTATAAATTAAAATATTTTATGAAATTAAAGTATTTTATACAATGTAGACCAAAACAAATAAAGGCAAATGTTAAGTCTTTTAATTGCATTCTTTATTTATTTTTATTTTATAATTATAAATCTTATTAATTGATACAATCATGAAAAAGGACTTTGCAACAATTCTAAAGTTCAGAAAATTTAAACACCATTTAAATGTTCAACAAATAACATTTTCTATATTTGTCTGAATACAATAAATATAATATATATATAAATGTATATATATATATATATATATATATGTACATATATATTTATATATATTTACAATATATAAAATATATTTTAGAAAGAAAAATGAGATTTTATAAAATGCAATAGTTTGATCACTCTCTTCTATATCCATTGATATAGAAAAGATATAATATTCATTTGTCTGATCAGCTGATCGAACTCTTCACGTAAAATGTCGTTGTTAGGAACACTATTCCTGAATTAATTTGTTTTGTTTGCGGCTTGTTCGTTGCGCGCCGCGAGCAGAATTCTCGTCGAACGCCTTCGTCCTTTGTAGAGCGCTTTCGAAAGGCATCGTTCGCGCAGAAGCTCACGTTATTATTACCGTATCGTCCGTCACGCGGTAGACTAGGTTTCCGTCGTGCAACGCAGCCATTGTTACATTCCGGATCCCTTGTAATGTGCGAAAAATAAACTGCATAAGAACTCTTACCGTGGTGAAAACGTGGTGGGTACACGACCCACTAGTGTCACCACGACGCAATGATCGTCGCATTCTCACTCGAAGAGTGCACGGTCGTACTGCGATCTCCTCGAACCACCGATAATCCGCGTTCAATTTCAGCAGGTGAACGTGCACGAAGGCTCGGATAGTCGTGCCAAGATTCGTAGGGCAAAATGTGAGGAAGCCCAAGTGTGCTTCCGTAGGAATTCCAATTTCTTCCCGATTTCTTGGACCGCTTTAATGAGTCTCTCGTATCGCCGCGAGGTTACCACTTCGTTCCGTCGATATTAGACGCATGTGCTCCTCCTTATGTTGCACCAGACAAGAAAAGTTTTCCCCTCGTTAAAAAAATATCCCTCTGCCTGGAGCGAAGAGAGAGAGAGAGAGAGAGAGAGAGAGAGAGAGAGAAAGAGAGAGAAAACAGCGTGATGCAAGAACGCAGTTTTTATATACCTTGAACTTTCAAACGAAAAGCTGTGCTTCTTTAATCGCAAAAGGTTTCTCATTACGTCGTGTCGTCTTTAGCATTGTTAAGGATATTTTTATGTTGCTATTATTATTGTATTTGATATAAATATTGTAATAAGTCGTGTATACCACGGAAGAGATAATCCGATAGATCATAGAAAAGTAACTTTTAACCTTTAATCGAGAAGCATCTTGTTTTACAGTTAATTATCTTATTTAGTGATATTATATATCGCAACGCGTGTTCCAGAAGTTAGAAAGTCTTTCTCCGATTTCTTAGAGTTTAAAATTTATTATTTCTTCGTATAATCACATTAAGTACTCGAAATGTGGATTAAGTCATTTTATCTCAAGGTATCACGCAAGTATGTCTTAAACTTGTTCTAATTTCACTCATATTTCGCAAAGATCTTTTAGAGATTTCTCAATTTGCATTTCATTATCTTGTTAATAGAAGTATAGGAATTATTCAATTCAGTTAAGAGTGTAAAAACTAATAAATATTAAAATTAAACGAAAATCAAAATTGAATATATCAGGATTAGTAGAAAGATTTGTATTAGTGAATATTTTGATTAGTAAAAATAAGCACTTTTTAAATTCATTAATTATCAAAAAGCAGCAATAAAATATACATTCTTATTAAATTATATAAAATTAGTATATTAAATGGAGACAATATTATTTATCTCTTTTTGAGAAAGGCACAAAATAACAAACAGTTTAATATAAAGTATAATGTGTACGTAGTATACTAAAGTCTAATTAATGAGCGTAAGTCGAGAAGCCGGATGCACTTTAATCTATTAGTGCATTCAAAGGATAGTCTGCATTGATTCAGCCGGTGAAACGAATCTCTCTATTAAAAGAAAAAAATAAATTCGTTTACGATTATTCGTGAATAACAAGCAGGCAGCGTCCGTAATCGTTGAGTGCATGCGGCAAATGAAAAGAGAAACGCAACGAGAGATATGCAATCGGTAGAAGAAACAAAGCACGCAATTAAATCTATCCTATGGCGAAATCATATTCCTGTATATTGTACATTTAATTAATATTAGCGACAATGTCAAATGCGGGAGAAGGTGAAGAGAAAGGAGGAAAGAAGGGGAAACCCGATAGAGTTATGATGCTGTTAATTAAGCATAATAGCAAATGCGATGTGCGTAAACGTGGAAAGGGACGCTCGGGGATCCTTTGTTTGGCCAATGGTAAAGAGAACGAACACTTTTTTTTTTTTAATTGACGCGATAATTCGTTTTATCTCTTTTGCTTTAAAGGGCTTTTAAAATATAACTTGAATTATTTTTATGATGTCTGTATTTTAAAACTGTCTGTTAATTAATGACAGAAATGAAAAAAACAACGACAGGAGAAATTTCGATGAGAGAAAGCAAAAAATACTCGCGTTCCATTTTTCACAGTGATGAATCAATTATTCATACCACTGTGTGCATTTCACAAACGTGAGATTCGTAGTTGCTCATAAAAAAAAGAAAAGAATTCAGCAAAACATTCGGCTATCTTTCTTGGAAAACTCTCTCCAAACACCACACGCCACACCCTTCTAAGCGTAATACTAAGCCCCGTAATACTCTCTAACCCTTTTAACTCCCTAATCCTAGGGGCGAAGGGATCTTCGAGAGCCCATCGTGACGAAAATCATTAATGCAAATTCATTTAATCAGCTACTCACCACCCTTGTACTCTATCTAACGTATATATAAGACATTACACGGTAAAAGTTTGTTTATACAGATATATCTTTGGGAGGATTTGTAACTTAAATGTAAAATGTAAACGCGAAAAATTCTAATTAGGAAACTGCTTAAAAATGCATGTTGCAATTTGCGGATGGAAACGTTTGCTATCGTATAACAATCTTTTCCTTTTTTTTTTTTTGCTATTTCCATAAATAACTTGAATTAATCTGGTAAAGTTTTGATTTAATCTTCGTTTCAATATAAGCCTTCGCACTATTTGGAGCATTCAGCTTACCGGGATTAATGTTTTCGAGCCGGCTGAAGGAACTTGAGGCGTTGTAATTGAATGTTTTAACAAAAGCAAGTCGGATCAAAGTTTGACCCCGTATAACGTTGGTCGTCGAAGTTGGCTCTTAGCATGCATTTAACATAAATTGAGCATACTTGAGACGCCGTTCGGTTTCGACCATGAAGATGTAAAGTGTGGAATTATTTTTGTTTGCACTTGCGATTTAATTCAGAGTTGAATCGTGCACACATCGACATTAATTTCGAGCATAAACAAAAAAAAAAGAGAACATAACTACTATTAATTTTCGTCATGCATTATCGTATTTAGAAAGCTTACTCGGTGGTCGAAATCTGCTTCGCCGCTTTTAGAAACATGTCCTTGCCTTCGTTAAACAGGAAATGATCGTCCAGTAATTGTTGCCGAATCTGTTTGTCTAATGTTCCGAGCGTGTAATAGGTCTCTTTGAGCTCTTCCTTTAACAATGTTAAAGCTTCCTGTACCTAGAGGCACGAGATAATCGTGTTATAAAAGCTATCTTCTAGCCTCACTCTTACGGCAGCTTTAATCCCCTTTCACCGTGCCACGCTAAACGATACAAAACTAATTGCAGAAATCATTTTCTTGGGATAAACCGCGTATCTTTTACGAATGGCGGATTCAGCACTTTAGAGACCCTGGTATAAATGAAACAACGTTTAAGAGCATTCTTTGTTCATCTTTATATATATATATTAACAAACAGAGCAGAACAATAATTGTATTTACAAATTTTATAAAATAAATTTTTTATACAATAAAATTTCTCACATTTTTCTCAAATTTTCTTTATTAATAATTACAAAGTTAAAAAAAGAAACAAATAATTAGAAATTCACGCATAAGGGCAACAACTTGAAGAAGAGTTGGAATTTTAAATATTCATTTATAAATCCGCCGATGTGATCCACTTTTCGTTCCAGCTCGCAGGCAGCAAATCTTGCTCGCGGCGGGATTGAACGGATAACTCTTGATCGACTTTACGCAATGAATCTGCGTCGAGACCGCGAATTTTCCCTTGGAATCAAGATTACTTTTTTTGGCTCGCTCCAATCCAGGCCGGGATGAAGATCGTGGACCTTGAAACCACTCTTCGATCACGAGATCGAGTAATATGGCAAAGACGCCATAGGCCTCGGGATCAGACGTGCCCCACGCAAGATTCGGAGAATTCACCAGATCAGACTGGATCACGTACGTCAAGGTTGAGCCTCAAGTAATCGCGCGTGTCTTCAGCGCGTCGAACTGCTTGTCACATACTTCTTCAGTGAGAAAGCACCTTTATCAGAACAAAATCAAATATTCTCTATATAAAAATTCTCAATAATCGATATCTCTATATATAAATATTCTCAATAATCAATATATTATTTCTATATTAAAATTCTTAATAATCGATACTTCTATATAAAAAATCTTGTCTATATATTTAACTAAAATTAATTAAACACAAATTTAAATTTTAGATGGCTAATTTTTTAATTGTATTATAAAATGGATAAATTAAAAATAAGATTTCAGGAAATGATACATTGGAAACGATATTTGCAATTGTGAGTTAAATGTATTTCTGGAGTTATTTAATCCAGAGTTAAATCGTATTATATGACATTTTGTCGATATATAACTATTATAAATTTTCATGCATTATTAGAAAGCCAAATTTTCTAACATATCACTAATATTAAATAAAAATATAGAATATAAACGATTGTTTTCAGTAAGAAATATAGACGATTGTTTCCAGTTAAAATATGCTTAATTGTTCACTATTTATTTATTTGACTACTGTGTGATTCAAGGAGATTATAAATTGATATGTCAGTGCCCTATTATCTGCCCGTTTTAGAACGATGCTTTTGTAGACGCTATTTATAAATTGTACAGTTTATAAGCGCGTTGTATGCGTTTTCGATATGCAAAATGTTGTAGACATCGCGTTTCATAAAATGAATTTGCCTTGTGTCTCTAATTAAACAATTTTTTAATCCGAAAATTTGATTTCATAGAATATAACACTCCTTTGTTATTTAATAATGATTTATATATCTCAAATAGAGTAATGTGAATACCTTTTTACTGAAGAACATGCTTTATTCTATTCTACTTTCTACTTGCATAATTTTATATATGTTTTGCAGTTCTCTCAGTTTGTTCTGGTAGCACCCTTGACTTTTTTTTTTTTTTTTTTTTTTTTGGCAAAGGCATGACCGCTTGTCACACATTTTTTTCATATCTCTTTCTTTTTCCACGTGAACGTAATTTTTTTTGTTTCTCGTACACTTATCTTCTGACCCGTCAGCCACTCTATCCTATCTGCCTTCGTCTATCTCGGTAATTTTCTCGTCTCCTCGCCCTGATTTCCTTGCTCGTGCTCGAGATGCATCTCACCCACAGTGTTGGATTTTAATTATATATTTTTTTCACGTACTTCCCGTTTTCCCTTCCTCCTCGACGTTCGTGGCGATCAGAGAATGTAGGACGAGGATGCAGAAATATGTGAAATTTCAATCGAGTCGATCATCAAGTCTCTTTCGATATAATACTCTCGATTTGGAAATAGTTATGTTTTATATAATAATACGAAAAAATGTTTTCGTTTACAAAATTCATACAGTTCAGTGATAAAATAAAATAAAATGAAATATAAAATAAAATCATATCAGTTTCTATAATTGACGTATTTTCGATAAATATTGCTTGCCATTTTTGTCTTATAGAAAAATATCTGAATCTACATATATGAAAAAGCACAATTTTTAGTTTAGCAAAAATAACACAATAATTTACGGACATTTAGCATAGACAATAAATAACTTATGAAGAAAAATTTCAATTAATATGCCATTTTAATCGTCGTTAAACTCATAATCTTACTGTCACTTGCATTTTATATTCCAAATATTAGAAAAATATTTATAAATATTTTCAATATTTTCATCTACCTATGATTTAAATATATAAAAATATATTTTATATGCGATCAAGATTTGTTATAAATTTTATTTCAATTTATACATAGAATGTTAATCTTTCTTCGATTTGTTTAATATGTTAATCAAAACATAGTAGCTGTGACATTATCGAGATAATTAATCTCTTTCTTTGTATTAATTTTACGAAAAGTATATTTAATCTTATATTATTTAAGAATAAGTTATTTTTATATATGTACTATAGAGATTGTTAATATATTTTATTATACATTACATTATTATTCATGCATTAATATTTTAGATACAGTCAGATATTTGTTACCTATATTACATTATCTATACTTCACGAACTCTTCAATATTTTCGTATAAATTGCTGTGGCATAAATAAAGAACGATAGAAAGCTCAATTATGGATAATACTTCTCTCTAACATTGCATTCTCTCTTATAACTCAATAACACATTCCGTGTTACGAATACACAGGCGAGTATAAAGCTGTGGGTTATAAATTACGTCGGGAAACTTCGACGAGGTAGAAGGCGCGGTGGGAAGAATATTGGCGGCACACGCAAAACTAAACAAACCTTTCACGAGGATCCTAATGACACGTAACGAACGCGACTGACACGAACTATGCCCGAACTTCAAAACGCGAGAGGTAGCTCTCGTGTAAATACTGAAGAGGCAAAGAGAAATGCAAGAAAATGAAACGATATTACCCAGAGACGGGTGAACATGGAAATTAATTATACTTAAATATGTCAAGTTCTTAAACTACGTTCGATGGATTTTATAAATGTAGATTATGAAACATAAAAGAGTCAAACATCTTTTTTTTTCTTTTATTATCTTTCTTTGTAAAAAAAATTATCAGTATTTTATTCTTTAAAAAAAAGTATTTTATTTTTATATTATTTGCACTATTATCTATATTAGACATAAGACTTTATCATCTATACATTTTATTATGTAGATTAAAATTAGATTAAATTTATAGATTTTTCAAAAATATCAGATCTATAAATCATCATAATTTCTGCTACCGTAGGAATGATATCTGGATACGATACCTGGAGAAACGCAATTATTGGCGAAAGTATAACATCATTACTACCCGTACAAAAAAAAGTGTTGAACTGTCGGTTATTTGACCAGCTTCAAAGTAATTTGCCTATTTCCCATCATTTGTTCATCGATCGATCGCGGCGCACGCCAGGAAAACTACCATCTTCTGTCAAATATTCGTTGGAACGGTAGATTAGCTACCATTCCCCCGATTACTCCCGAGCATCAATGTAGTATCGTGCGATCTCGACAAATTATCCGGTAGTTATCGCCCTTCCCATCATGGAGGACACCAGGCTTTACAAATACTATCGAGCGTCTGGATACGGGTTGAACTCGCTGGTGAGGAATGCAGATCGATTAGGGTTATCTCAAGTTCGTCCAGGACTTCGATTTTTCATGAACTCTTCGTGTTTCAGATATACCGATTTCTCATTATCGATTACAATTTCCGACGTTTCTTCAATTTGAATGCTTATTGCGGAACGGTGACGTTTGTTACATTTATCTTTGCAGCGATTATAGCCATTTGTTCAACTGCAGTAAGTTCAGTATGATTTTAATACTAAAATAGAGCAATTCTATATTTTTTAATTTTTATAGTTTTATTTTGTTTAGTATAAACTCTTTTTTAATATTTAAAAAATGAAATCAATTAAAGAAAAATATATGGATCAATTACGTCAAAAATTAATATATATAACATATGTATTTCAAAATTCATGAATTTGATATTATGCAAAATATTTTAAAAATATAAAATTAATAATTAATTTAAGAGTCATAATAAGGATTTGATCTGTATAATATAATTTAATCTTAAAATCGTAAATATTATATATCTTATATTGAATTAATTTTTTTACAGTGACTACATAAAAATTCATGAAAATAAAATTGTTTTACTTTAATTCACATATTAATTATTAACCTTATATTTTGAAAGATTAAAAGTGTTTTGCGCAATGTCAAATTTTTAAATCCCAAAATGTATTAAATAATATTAACTTTTAACATAGTTAATCTGTACAGTTCCTCCTTAAATAGACGTATAAACAATGAGAACTACATACATCATATTAACCATAAAAATCTATAATAGTTTTATTTCTATAGAGCATTGAAAGTTTCTAGGCACAATTACCCATTTAGTAGAGAAATTTCAAGTGAGCTTATTAGTCTGGCAATTAATTTGCATATGATACCGTTGGAGATACAATAATTAAAATGCTATTGACAATGCGAGTATACGGTACTATAATTAATTGTTTGCTTTAAAATCAACATGATAATATTAATTCGATGTATAATTAATCAATAAACAAAATCGCAGAATTATCAATATATTCCTCATCATGGTAAGGTTTTTAAATAGATTTAATACTCATTGTTATCTCGTATGAAAGAAAATGGGTTATCTGTAAAAACCTTGCTAGCGCTGAATTCTCTTGTCGATTTGAAAAAAACGTAAATAACTTTACGAGGCAGCCGCTTGAATACTGATATGTTCATATGCCATTGTAACAATGTAATATCTTACACGTGTAAAAAAACACCGCATTTTTAATATTGAGAAAGAAATTTCAATTATTTCCTTGGATTTCAGTGAAACATTTGTTATAATCCTTATCGAAGCAATGATGTTCACAAGAATTATATTCTTATACTTCAAACAAATTATTCACAAACAAAGAGTTTATTAATTTCTCTCAGTTATTTTTCTTTTGTAATTGCGAGATTTGTTTCATGATAAAACGAATTAAAAAACACGCAACATAATGGTTGCAGATTTTAACCATCTGATAAGATTAGATTTAAAATTATAAAATTACGAGAATATAGAAAAATACAAGAGTTAATTTAATATGACAGAATTTAATTTAATTTCATAGATTTTTTTACCTCAAATAATTAAGTTTTTATTCTGACGTTAGAGTTTAAACACGGTAACGTCGAATGGAGCACTTTTTCGTGAATTGTTGAAGACAGCGGAGAAGGTAAGTTGTGACAGTCTCGGCAATCACAGCCAGATTGAAGTTTGATCAAGGCTAGAACGATATTGAACCATACTTGAAAAGCATCCAGACGTTGATTACCAATAATTTATAGAAGTTACCGCGGATGAAAAGCGTCGTTAATATCATACCTCCGTACAAATGTATTCATAAACATGTAAGTATGTTGATCGTCGATTAACTAAAATTTAAAAGCTATGCAATTAATAATTTTACAATTGTGCGCAGCAATAATTTTCATTTCTTCAGCTGCAACGGATGAGCGTGTTCCAAGAGAAAACGAAGAAAATGGTAAGCATTGGTAATCTATATAATCTATATCTCCTCCGTTACTTTGTCATTGGTTAAATATTTTACCGTTTTACGGATTTCTCTCTCACTGCGACAGTTATGCAAGGAGCAACTGGAGTTGGAAATAATGAACAGCAAAATGTCGTGTATCGAGAAGCTATTGAAACCGGAGGTAAATTTGTCTCGATAAATGGATCTTATTGCGCGGTCAGGTCGTTTTACTCATGAATAAAAAAAAATGAGGAAAAAAACACCGTTTGAAACTTGAACGTTATCCGCATATTCTTTCACCACGCTTTATAATTCAGTGTCATAGATAAAAATCATCGGGCCGTGACCTATTCGCGTTTCTATTCACAATTTACACGCGCAAGATCATTGACCTTAAATAATTGAATAATTCCCAGACTCTCTACGATCAATGCGAATACGATGGAGGTTGCGGGGACCCATATAGAGAATCACGGACCGATGCCGATCGCGAGCTCGCTTTTAATTAAAGTTCCGCCGCCATCGAAAAATAAAAGATTTTAATAAAACGCATTTACTGCGATTTTCCGCGTATATGCGTCGGATAATCGTTACGACAGGAAGTAGTACTTTCCGCGTGACAGACACGAGACGACCTATAAACTCTGAATTACCAAAGGTCACATAAACGCATCATGTCTTTCGATCGGACATTAGATCAGTCTCTGTATAGCTCGGCTGCTCGATTGGCAGACATAAAATTAGATTTATGCTCGACCCTATCACAGACCTTTATGCGCCTATCCGCGAGTTTATATTGCTCGATGAGATATTTTTATTTACCCCATTAACCCTTTTGCGTCCGTTAAATGTGTACCTGCACGTTTCAATATGTCTCTCTTTAAGTAAGTACGTGTTATTTTCTACTAATAATGAAATTAGCATCGGAATCTATATCAAAATATTGGCGAATCATTAAAGAAATTAGCTTAACGGAACGAGAAGAATGGTAACGCTCCGAAATTACGGGCTATAAAATGTCGAAGTCTCTCTTTGAACATAAAGAATTAAACTATTTTAATCGAAGAGAAATTCTATTCGCGTGAACTATCGAAACTTTCTAAATTATAATAATTTAGAAGTTTTCTTCCTTGTTTTTTCATTTCTTTTAATTTATTATATATGACTTGGAACAAATCTTACTGGCGATATATACGTTATTATGTTGTACGAATCACTTTATTTGTTAATAAAGTGTAATCTTGTACTAATTAAACATTGTAATGTTATATAAAGGTTGTTAATAGTAATCCGCGTCTGAGAGATTTTAATAATATTATCTAATTTAAAAATAATAATCTATGTGCTAAAAAATAGTAAGTATAATTTCTACGCTGATAGTAATCTTTTTTTCAGGAACAATCCGAATGGCGTCGTAGTAGATCACCGAAGGTATATCATCGTCCAATCAACGCAGAGGCATCGAAATAGCAAGTAAGAATATATACATATATATTGAAATATAGGAGTAATATATATGTAAACAATTTCGACACTATTCCATTTTCAATTTCATAACTGGCGACGATGTCAATAGCAATGTTAATTGATGTAAATGAAATAATCGTTGCCTGACATCACGTTTTAAACAGATAGTGTAAATCTCATGACGTACATAATGAAGTAATACATTTACATATCCCCATAATATGCTATTAATTGTGAGCAGTTAATTGTAAACGTTAATAACTGTGATTTGATAAATGTCTGGAAATTAAATTGAATTTATTTTGTCCGTTCACTCTTTGTGTATTTATGAATACGGAACACAATTTATAATGGCATAGTATACGCTATCATAGGCATAAATTAATACAAGTTTTAATAAATTACAACCGCGTTCGATAAAATGTAAAGTTAAAAATATTTTCACGCGATAGTAGGAAAAAAAACCGGTTTTGTCACATCGTGGTATTGTCATTCTATATGTATATATCCTTGTTCAAACAAATGTAATTTTCGTATGATCACGCGTAAAACAGTATAAATTGTGACCTATTAAATAAACTGCGTACTGTATAAAAACGCGCCGATTCTATGACAAAACTTTCGCTATTGAAATAGCCAGCGGTTCGCCAAAACTTTTGTGCGTGTTGAAATTTATCGAAAAAGAATGCGACAGCCTTTTTGCGGTTGACCATATGAGTATTTGTGAATTTTTTAAAAAGTGAGTGCCACAACGTCGCTTGCATTGCTATGCTGCCTTTTTTATGTTACAATATTCAAATATTTAAAATCATGTTATTCAGTTAGTGCATTTATAGAAGAATTACAATTATTTAGAATGTATACAGTTGAATCTCTTATCATCTCATGCTACGACCGCGAAAGGGGAATTATACCCCCACTCTTTAATTTTTGTCGTAGGATCAGAGGTTTAAGGGGAAGATTCCGGACCGAAAATGTCATAGGATAAGAGGTCCGACTGTACTATGTTTTATAATACGCTTCATTTAATTATATTACGTATTTTTTCGACTGTTAGATTAATAAGATGATAGATAGAAATCGAATCGACAATATATCCCGATCTGTGTCACTTGTAACATGTTTTAATAATTGTCGATTAATTTTAACCGTTTTATATATGTATGCAAAAGCATTGAATTGACACAACATTACTAATTATTAAATTTGATAAATTCTCCGCATGATCCCTTCGGTTAATTTCCTTCAGTCATAATAATAGTAAAACGACAAAGTCTCTCGTATTTACATGGAAAATTTCATATTCAAAATATCAAAATTCAAAATATCATCTTCATGATTAAACTAACTCGTCTGATAAAATTAACCGAATAGTCCTTGAGATCGAAGAGTTTGTTCGAATATATGGGCGATATACGTTATGCAACAATGAGGACTATTGTGAGCGCAACACCATTGTCTTAAAGTACAACCGTTGAAGTTTAACGCTATTATCCCACTCGTAAATAAGAAAAGACAATTTAGCATGATTACAATCTACCAAACTTCAACGTCTATTATCTTAAGACGATCGCTCCCTTACGTACGCGTGATTGTTGTATAACACAGTGCACTTGTGCAATATGCATTGACGAATAGTTTAAATAACTTCTACTTTGATAAATCCGAGAAATAAATGAGAACAAAAACTATTCCGCCTGGCAGCATATTTATTTTCGAATCGTTCTCTTTCACATTTTAAAATTATTTAATTTAAAAATCTCAAATCTTGGAGGAAAAAAAATTTCGCGAAAATACATACACACACATATTGTATTATATGTTATGTAAAAGAAAAAAAAAAATCTTTTGAGAGAATGTAAAGAAAGAATGATAAATAGCCTTCTTGGACACAATCTATCATCTACATTTTGATCTACATTTCATTTATACTCCTCGATTTCTTATTTCGATCGAAATTGACTCACCCTGTGCCGACTGATCGCGCACCGCGTCTTCTCTTCTCGCTTTCCGGATGTCGCCAGTAGTGCCAGTCCGGACTGTCTCGGCGCAGCGGGTCTGGCCACGACCGTCTGTTTCCACTGGGTCGCCTTTTCCGAACCCCCCCGCCTACGCCGGCTACGGAGCAAGACTGGCTCAGAAATTGAACCGCCGTGAACCTATACGTAGAACAGCAGGGTCTTTGCTCTCGTTTAATATTTTAGCCAGTCCATTGGCTGCTGCCGCTCGAGGCATCGACATGCGCTCTGGCTTTCGGCTCGTTCCGCTTACGTTCTGCTCCGCCACACACGCGGGCACGACACGATACGGCACGGCACGGCACGGCACGGCACGGCACGGCACGGCACGGCATAGCACGGCATACCACGGCACGGCATGACACGACACGACACGGTAGGGCAGAGCACGGCGCGCTCTCACACGCCTCGTTACGTCAGACCGGCCAAACTTTCAGCTCCGGGGATAATCTAACGAATGCGCTACACACGCGGCATCCCGATATCGATATGGGGATGAGACGGATCGATCCGCGCCATGCGCGCTCGGCCTATTTATTCGGCCATCGATCCCGCGGCTATCGAACCGCAACGACGGCCGCTTATGGTTCGGAAAGTGTTACATTCCGACTGATTCGAGAGAGAAGCTCGTTATATAAACGATGGATCGTTACCGTATCGTTAAACTCAGATTTTCGCCTCGATTTTCGATACGATGTTTATACAATCGAAGGATAATAAAAAGAACCTGTAGAAATATACAATTGCAATCTGAGGAACTAATTGAGAAACTTTAATTTCGATATCGAATAATTTCGGCTTCTTCCTAATCATTTTTTTCTCCAATTCTTAATTTCATTTATTTATTTAATACAATGCAATGTTTTTATATCCTTGCAAAATTTAATAATATACAGAAAGTTGTACTTGATATTTTGGAGAGAAGTAGGATAGTTTAGTGTTTTAAAACTTATGATGTATGGAATCATGTTTGATGTTTGTAGGAATTAACGCGAGGGAATATTCCACGTTTGCTTGATGTAATGTTGATGAATGGATAATTTCACGAAGTTTAGAGAACCAGCCTTAAAGCTAATTCTTCCATGCGAGATACTCCGTAAGTTGTAGATCACGTGTTAACATATACAAAGAAATATTTGCGCATCTTAATGTGCAACTGCAACGTGCAATAAACATTTATGACAAAACATTTATGATATCATACGTCTGTTTTTAAATATATTGTCTGTAAAAAGAAAAAAAAATATATATATATCGAGAGACGATCTTCTTTATATTTGACTTTAAAATTCAGGGGGAACGCAATCCACCTACTTCTATTTCTACCATCTTCGTACTACGATCCCCGGATTTTTAAACCTCGTGAAATGGCAACCTAGTGTTGACGTTGGGAAATCGGGTATAGAGTAGCTTCTATATCTCCCGTATACTACGTGGTCACTGAACCGTGTGGAGAATTTTTAAAGTAGAAGAAACCTTACAAGCATACACAGGCTACTACTAGTAATATAGTTGTCTAAAAATATAATTACATTATACTTCTCGTATAATGTATTTTAAAATAATGCATATCTATAAAATGTTTAATATAAAGCAAAGATATATAATTGGTAACAGAATTTAATGAATAATTTGACGTTAAAATAATTATTAAATCTAACGCTAGTCATTAATTTGAAAATAATATCAAAATATTGAAACATTTCTTTAGCATGTAAAAATTAACCTTAATAATGATTGATTTGAAAGATTAATAATCGATGTTGTTTGTTTCCGATACGCGATTCGACTTAGCTTCTTTTGTTCTCCGTCGACTATAGTCAGCAAAGCCATATATATGCTGATCGGCATTTTATGCCGACTGGCATAAATCGATTGATACGTATTCAGTAACGGGTACTACCCACTAAGCTTGTTGATCGGTAAAACCGATTATAATACATATAGAAGATGTCTTGAAGCAGAAACAATTCCACAAATTATGCATAGATTTAAGGGAAGAATAATACATACATGATGAGATTTGAGAGATTGAATTAATAAATAGTATAATTTATTAAAATATTTGTAATGAAATTAAATAAGCATTATCTATGATTTTATTAATAAAATTATTAAAATTAAAGCAATTTACATAAAACAGATTTAATGCATTAAACACTTTCAACTTTCATTTTCCTTATTTATTCTGTGCTACAGTAGAGCACAACTAATGCAGCTTTCTGGGAAAGACTTATATTAATTGTTAATAATTATATATTTTACAAGCTAACAAGTTTTCTCGCAGACGGACGTGTTATGTCAATGCTTGACAATTCGGGAAGCGGTAATACAATTTGAGAATGACTTCGGTTTTGGAGGGAATTACACGAAAACCCCATTTATTCTACATGTCGATAAGCCTTTGAGAAATCGATCGCACCGCAGCAGGCAGGTTGTTTATGCAAGTGTTACGTTACTACGCCGATAGCCTCGTTTGGCAAGTGTCTCGCGTCGCCATGCTTTACCGCGAAATAACCCAATAGCTTTGACACGTATCTCTGTAACGCCCAAACTTCGGAAATTTTGGACACGCGGCCGACAATGATTTCGCATCTATAAACGTGGTTTTCATACCCAGCCTTGCTGTTTAAATCCGATACAAACAAAAATTTGAAATAAAATATATCTATCCGTTATTAAACGCGTGTATTTAAAAGTAAAAAAAAAAAGTAAATAAAAAAAAACTTTACTTCCATGAAGCTTTTTCGAATATTTCAGCCGTTTGACAATTTTACAGTTTTACAGTTACAATTTTGCAGGTTTTGATTTTCAACCTCGTATACGTTATAAATTTTTTTTTTTTTTTTTTGAATATAAAAAAAAAGACGACCCGACAAGTTAAGCGGTTTTCTCATCCGCATAAGTAGTAAGTGTCCGAAGTATGGTCAGACTCACGCTCTTGACAAATATCCCGGGTGACGCTTGGTGAACGAAGAAAATCCGATTGTGTCAGTTGCCTATGTACCCAACGGGGAATTTGAAAAATCGATGGTAACTTCTGACAACGTGGCCCGCGAGAGAGCCACAGTCCCTTCCACCCCTTCCGGCCGCCCGCTTTTGGCACCCGCTCTTCGCCACCTCCTAGTACTCTGTCTACGCAACTATCGACTTTTTCGGGGACGCAAGAGCGGAGGAGAAAGTAGGGAGTTTAGGGTAGCGGGCGGGATACGGTGGCCGACAAGCAGCTTCTGAAAAATGCTCCTGGAACGTGACTACCCTCCGCCCTTTTTTCTTCTTCTCGGCGCTCCGTCCGGCACCCCCTTCGCGAAACCCACACCGGGTGGCGGCGAGAGGATTCGGAACGAATGGGCCACACGTGTGCCCCGCACTCTCTTTTTTTTCGTCCTTCCTTCTTCACTTCCTTCCTTCCTTCCTTCCTTTCCTTCCTCCCTCGTTTTATTCCCATACGGCATCGTTGCCCCCGCATCGTCGATTTCGCAGCCTCGCTACTGGCGAGCGAGGCAAGTCGAACTCTCGCGCGCGGTTCTACCCGTGATTTACACTTGTCACGGGCGTCGCTCTGCACCATGTGCCGTAGACACTTTACTTCCCTTATCGGGGACTGGGAATTCGAGAATCGCGTGTTGCCGCATAGGGTTGTATTAATAAATACGAGTTTAATCGGCTGTCAAAGAAAATAAAAAAAAAAAAAAACTCCAAGGTCGTCTATAATTAATGTTAAGCGTTATATATTATTCGTTCCTTTTTCTCTTTCTTTTTTCTTTATTTCTACGTGTATATAAGTACAATCGATTATTTAGAAGGAGATAACAATGGACTAACCTAGGATTAGCGCTTTAATTCAGATTGCGGGCACAATTCAGCTCCAGAAGCTTAATGCATTTAAAATTTATTAGCTCACCAAATGCTACCATTTTGTGCCCAGTCTTTAATTAATAAGCGTAATGTATACCATTAGTCTCTACTATTGCAATTTTATGAGGTAGGATAGAATAGGATATCTTTGGCTTTAATTTGTGTTTTGTTGTTATTGTTATTCACTATAAACTATTTCAACGACATTACAGTAACGCTTCTTTATTATTGTACTTTCTCTTACATTTCATAAATACTTTTATGCATGTAATATATACAATATATGTACAATGAAAGCTCATATTTTTTGCATATTTCCTTTCATTATTATCAAATCGCAGAAGAAAGTCTTTTAATTTAAAAATCCAAAGTAATGAAGTTTATGGTGAGTCAAATATTCTTTAGAGAATCTTTTTAGAAACCGTATTTTAATTTCTCTCGGGGAGAAAAATTAAAACGTCTATAAACGAGATAAAACTTCCACTATATTAATTAGCTTTAATCGTCACATTTTTATTATCGTTATTATTATTTTAGTATTATCACAAGACATGTGAAATAAATTTACGCTCGTTGCGGTTTAAGGTCGCCTGCCGGCGACGTTCTTCAAAGGGAGATTTTAATCCCTCAAGCGACTCGTCGGAAATCCGTCTTCGTCCTTTCCTCTCATCTCTCGTGTAGAAAAGCAACCCGTCGGTCCCGTCGAGTCTCTCCGTCGGGTCGGGGAGAGATTCTCAGATGAATAATATCTAGCGTCGTTCGAGACGGGTCCTAGGATAAATCGTCGTTTGGATGTTACGTCGTCCTTCTCGTCGTATATACCTACCTATCTACATACATATATCTATATATGCGTATATATATCTACGTTCGAAAGTCGGGCAGAAAAAGGGCTCTCGGGGAATAGGTAAACTGCAGCTAAACTGCGCGTATTACATATGACTCTGCAACGACCAACGTGCAGGATCAGCGACGCTATGTGTGTGTGTAGGTGTGTACGTGTGTGTATATGTGTGGATATTCGAAAGTTTCTGCGTGATAAGTGGCGAATGATTTATTCATCTCACGACAGAGCGCAGGCAACGGTACAAATTACGCATCGCGTACAGAAAACCTTCCCGGTACGTGACAGTAATTCATACATCTGTATTAACATGTAGTACGCTGTCATGCAGCTCCCGCCGGCTTCTCCGCTACCGCCAGCCGTTATTCCGCGTTTCGAGAATTTGAAGTAATTTTAATCGTTTGCGCAAACTTCTTCGACCTGTTAAACGGTACCGGGTACTGATGAAAATCATGTAAAATGCAAAATGAAGAGAGAGAGAGAGAGAGAGAGAGAGAAAGAGAGAGAGAAATGATTTCTTGTTCTGCACCAGTACGGCATTTGTAAGCTCCGACTACGCGATTAATTAAAAAGATTATATATATATATATATATATATTATTAATCGTTTTGCTAATTTAAATCAATTAAATGGAATTAAATTTGTATTGGATTTTAATATCTCTGTTAAATAGTCGATTATAATTGTAATTATAATGAGAACTGTTCTAGATTTTGATTTGCAAGATTCAGAGACAATTGATTTCTCGAGTAAAATAATATATACATTTAATTACAGTAATATATAATGTAAGAGGATACAACACATTCATATATATGGTACAACAGATTAGACACTAAATTAGACCTTTCCGGTAGGTCCGTAGGCGAAAGAAAATTCCAGGAAATTGAATTGACTTGAAATTTTTTGTCATCGATTTGGCACATCCCATCGCAAAGCTATCATCGAATTTCGGCTGACTAATCGAGCGTATCGACACGCAATCACTTAGAAATTGACGCGATGGATTGACTGCCGACGCGCGGCATGATTCGATTTCGGATGCGAGTGGGACATGCCCGCGGGTTCGATGTAGTTATTAGAGAAAATGGAATTAATGGACCAACCGCGTGCGGTAATTTCGACGTTAACCCATATATATATTATCGATATCATATTTCTGAAACCGTTTATTTTTAACACCGCATATAGTAAAAATAATTCGCGCGTGACGTTCTTATCGCTGCGATACGGAATTCGAATAAAGATGCTATACAAGCATATCTCTGATGAGGACTTTTTTTTCCATGGTATGCCCAACGGATCCATGGTTCACCACACAAGAACGTAACTCGTCTCTTTGTTCTTGAGGGAATTTTTGATTAAAGTTTAATTTACAGGTACGGCCCCTGGCGGATTTTAAAACGAGATTTTTCATCCTCCTGCTCTACCATTGCGCTCGCTTATCGCCACGCTGGAAAAAGCTAGGCGCAATGATGTCTGTAAATATTATCTGTACATGGAAATATCGCAGAACGCATTGGACGCATTCGTATATATTTTTGGGAATTCTCATGTGCTACTTAAAAACATTTTTATAGTAAAATGTAATTTTATATGAAATATGTAGTAAAATAATTTTATATGTCTTTTAAAATAGAAAGTTTATTTTCGACAATCAAGGTTCTATAAAGATCCCGTTAAGATATCGTGATATATCTGTAAAATCATAATTATCCGAATTATACTTAAAGTCAAAATTAATTGAATATCCAATTAAGCCCGATTCTTATCTTTATAAATCAACATTTGTTCTAGAGATTAAGTAAAAAGTATATAAGATTTGAAATTGACCTTAATGTGCGAGTCACTTAACGCCACCGTTTACTTTAATTATTTACGTTATTAACGCATATTATATTTTTAGCATGGACAACCACTTTGTGCGTTAAGGTTTGCGTAATGGCTTCACTATGTAAAAAAAAAAAAAAAAGAAATGGCCTTGACACGCTTGAATAAGTTTCGGCCGATATTGCCGTGTAAGTTTCGCCTCTTAAATTGGTTTCGAAGTGCAAACTTTATCGTATCGCGCGGATCCGCGAATTTTGTGAGTGACCCAGAAGAGGGAAAGGTATTTAGAAGGTATACACGGTGTTTACGATAGCACAGCAAACCGGCGTTTGCCAATTAACGATACTCAAACTTGGCGCTCAAAAACTTGGCCGGTTTTACTCGAGATTTAATTGCAGCGGTGTTCCAGCTTATCTGGACGGTTTCAGAAAGCGGTTCTTCTCGAGTGACGCGATATCTTCGATCGCGAATCAGTCTATACAAGACCGCGAACCATCTTGCCAGATTACGTAGTATAACGTGCGAATTACGAACACGCGAATTTAATTGTCGGACAATAAAATACGGTGGGGGATTAAAGCGGGGTCTCTCGCGAAGGAAACTCGCTCGTGTTTAAATTTTCCTCCTCTTTTCTCTCTTCTCGTTTTTTTTTCTCGTTTTCTCGTTTTCTGTTTTTTCTCGCACATCGCGATGCCGGGCGCACGCACGTTTAATAAAATGAATATCGCTCTCCAAGGATAACCGCGGCCGGGCGGCGCAGGCCCGGCACGAAATTAAAAGCAAAACGTGGTGGAAAACGCGATATTTCAAGAACAGACCCATGGGTAATTGCATGAAGTAAATTCGAGGTAAAGGTAGAGCGGCGGCCCGAGCTTAGCACGCGAGAGCGTGAAAAAGACCGACGCACGTAAATAAACAATAATTGCCAGTCGTCCGTGCAAGCTCGAGCTCGCATCTAATTAACATGGGATTCGATTGATCTGCGAGAATAGCTAAATGATTAAAATAAAACGATAGAGGCCGAGCTAATGTTTCATCTGTTGCTACAATTAATTATTTTTATTATCTCCATAAATCTACTTATTATTATTTCTTAAAAGTTGAACTCTCTCTCTCTCTCTCTCTCTCTCTCTCTCTCTCTCTCAAAGCCAGCGATTGCAAATGTAATTTATGCAAATATTTCAATTAAATATTATAATTTGTATTATCATATAAAAGGAAAATAAATTTATTATACCTGTAGTAAAAATCAGATTCAACGTAAAATGTAATATTGATGCAAAAGGTATATACGCAATTTCATATTAGCATAAGGAATGTATGTATACATATCTCCAGATAACATGAATGTATATGCATTGCGGGTATCCCTGAAGAATCCCTAAAATATATGAGACGGGAGAATTGCGGCCAACGCAATAGCTCACGATAGTAGTTGCGTTATGAAGACCATCCGATACGCATTTTCAAGCTTTCTGGCTGAAGTGTGATTACCGTTCGGAAAAATACAACATTTTTCCCGACCGTACGTCCGTTAATTCGCCGTATGCACACGTGTGTTTACCCTCGACGGGTTTATATGCTAAAGCGTAATAATGCCATTTCGAGATGGTCCGCAATAGCGCTCGAAGTATACACACTCGACGCATAGAAACGACGTGGCATATGCATTTTTTTTCCCTGTATATCTCGCTGCGAAATTGAAATTGCTTCCAAGATCTCGGTATAATGGCGAAGCGTGGGCAATGACTTTGTTCGAAATTAGGAAGGCGATTAGAATATAAAAGATATATAATACGGAATATTTAATAGGTATTATCATTTTCAATTTTAGTCTCAAGATTCATAAAGATAGATAATTAAATAAATAATTGTAATTAATTTATTAGAAAGTGAATTAAATAATTTACATGGGTAAAAAGAAAACACGTTTTTATACTGTCAAGAAAAATTTTTTTTTTTCTAATCGGTCAATGCTAATTAGTTTTATATAATTTCGATAAATTCCTTGTATTCGAAATATGATTAATATGATACTTTGTATAATTTGTCTCGCGTGTATAATATTTACTGGGAATAAAGTAACATTAATCGCGTTATATTGCGACATTTCTCTCCCAAGTACAAATATAATATATAACGATATGAATACACCAATATTGCGGTTAACACCAGAAACAATAGCTTGCCCGTCTCGTAGACGTAGATAACGATATTTCTCCTAACACACACGATCGATATCCGATACATCACAGTAATACAGAAAATAATAACCGATTGCCCTTTCAAACGATATTGTTTTTTTTTCTTCTTCTCTCTTTTTTTATGGGCACACAATGCAGTGCCAATTTTTATAGCCGTCGTGTTATTTCACTCGAAAAAAGCGTGTATATGCACGCACGATATGGTTAAATCCAGGGCTAAAACACGGGCTCACGCATTTGTGTCCCGACAACGCGTTCATCCAGTTAGAGGTACATATACAGATAAAGAATAACTCTCCACCACCCATATCAAGATCGGGAGCAAAGGAGAGTGGGAATGGGGGGGGGGGGAGGGAAACGGGATGGCGGACGGGAGGAAGCGGAGAGAGAGCATCATGCGGATATATTGATTTTTTGTTACAAATAGAAACGCGCGGGACAGACGGCGCAGATAGAATGATACCAATCAAGGCATTGTTGCTATAACGCGATTGTTGGATATGAAATTTCAGAATGCAACACCCGTGTCGCCGGATGCAATTCGGCCGTTCAGGTTTCAATCAGGTTGCGTCGTTTTCGACCAGGAATCCGGCGGACGTTCTTGTCATATAGAATTGCGTGTCCGTATTTGCTTAAAATCCATTTTAGACACTCAAAATATCCGGTGACAGAATCCGAGGCGAGAAATTGTACGCACTATTTGATAGCTCGCGTGATGCAGAACTCACCTTCGCGAAATTAGTATACCTATCTAGATACTTATAAAATTCTCCCGGCATAAAATGCACTCTGTGCATTTTTTTGTAGTGGCGCACGAGAGAGATGTGCATAGTAAAACTGGCAGATTTAATAACAATCATAACCCACGATTCAAAACTTTGATTACGTAATCAGGTATACACAGAGAATTGTAGATATAATTCCGAATCTAGATTTCCCAGTATGACGTTTCCTTTATTCACCAATTCTCTTTCGTTTTATTGCTTCCTCTTTCGTTATCTTCACACATATCAAACTGTACATTGGACATATCCCTCTCTTTGTATATTCTATACTGTGAGATACTTTCCAATTGAATTTTCACGCGATCCTTTCACATGATGTATATACGCGAGACCCATCATAATTTCTCACTTTGACAAATGCAAGCGAATCGATCTGACACGAGATGACCCTCTTTCTATTGATAAAGTGCCGCTTATAATAATGACGGATTGGGGATTCCTCCTCGTCAAACGTCAAGAGCACCATCGTCCTACCTGTCTTGATCTATCTCACCGCTTCTCATTCCGGAGTTTGTTTGACAGTCACTTGAAATCTCATGGTTCGCCCATGTCTCGTTGAATTCCCCTTTTTAATGAATGCCAACGAATAAACGCAATGATGAGAATAACGACATATCAGGGACATACAGACAGACATTTATGGTTATTAACGCGATAGAAATTAAATATATAAATATATATATATATATATATATAACTGTAATGTGTTAAATCCTCAATAAATATTTATGATGCACAGAGAGTGCAACGCAAAACTGACGAGATTTCTTTCACTATACATATGCGATAATATTTTACAACAATGTTTTCAAACAATTTATATAAATTTTTTTTAACAATATGTATAATATTTTATATATTTTGAAATATAAATATTCGTGAAAAAATATAATCATTTAAATTCTAAGAATAAGAACAATTACACATTAGGTATGAAACCAAAGTTTTATAGGAAATTTAACAGCGAGTTATTCAATTTTTATTGCAGTTACATTTTGAATGAAAGGATTGCAAGTTCTGCAATCCTTTCATTCAAAAGATTTAGTAATAAGTCGGTTAAATAAATACTTCTTGGATACGAATAAAAATAACCATACTTTTAAATTACATTATTTAAGTCTGGCAACGACTTAACTTTTTTTTTTAATATTTTGAATATAATCTATACGATTTATAAAATATTTATTTATAAATTTTATATATAAATCGTATGAATATTTATAACATGTATATTTATAAATCGAAGGTTTGTTTTTTATTTTTATATATAGTTCTGTTTTTAGTTTATTTCAAACCAACTATATACTAGTACTATATATATACTAGTACTATAAAAAACATATTTTATTTTTCTCACGTATTTAGTAAAGTTCCATTTTTACAAGCATCAGTCACTTTGGACGCATGTTATATAAATACAAACTTATAAGGTAGAAAGAACAAAACCATTAAGTCGATCGAAAAAAATTTTATTTCGACAACTGTCGTTATAGCACATGATTTTACCGTACATGTGAGTTTATGACAGCGTATCCTTTACACGCATTCTCTCTCTCTCTCTCTCTCTCTCTCTCTCTCTCACTCTCTCTCTCTTTTTTTGCTTTCTTTATCAATAATCTCCGTCTTGGAACGGTATATTCTGCTCTATTATGTATACCTTCAAAAAAGTGTGTAATTGGAAATATAGATACGTCTATGCCCTCTAAACGGTCGCAATCGTATGCATGCTCCTCGTCTCACATTCTCTCGTAAAATAAAAGAAATATTTCTATATACTTTTTCTTTCTTGTTTATTTTTCTTATTCGTCGTCATACACCACACCGTTAGACGGATTCTTCTTGCAACACTAAATTACACATTTGTACATCGTTAATATCCTTAAAAGTGATTGCCTCCTTTGGCGGGCTCGTTTTAAGGGTCGTAAACTAGGTCCGGTTCCTTACGTACACACGAGCGCTCGATCTATACGCAAATCTCACACACACATACACATACACACAAAACGTACACATACACAATGAAAATATGTGTACACGCGCGCACGCAGGATATACAATAACATTCTCTCTGCTCACTTTTTTTTTTTTTTTAAGGTTGCCAACATCGCATCGATTCTGGTCCGAAGACATATACAGATTTTAATTCGAGTTAATTCGCAGTAACAAAATTCGTTCCGAACTAGGATTCTTCGAAACTACTTAGATATGTAACTATATGGATATATGGGTGTGTGTGTGTATGTGAACATGTGTGGATATGCGAGGGAATGTATAAAAATTTCAAGAGAGATTTACATTTTGTCAAATCTAAAGACTTTGTAAAACAATCTCGTTGGCAACTCTATCGCTTTTCCGCACGATATTTTCGAGAGATTTAAGGTTCTTCCTTTCCATCTGGTTTTCAGTTTTCAGATCTCATATATGTCGCGATGATACGTGCAAGTGTATGTGATATCTTTTCGACTGAGCGCATATGTACGCAATACTATTGTTTCAAACAATAGCTTCGACACACCATCTCGGCGTCTTCTTATCATTAAAACTGAAATTTTTATTGTCCGCAATAGAAGCGTAAATATGCGCTCTCTCTTTCTCAGCGCTTCAAATCTACGATAAAAGATATAAAATTGATTAAAGGGATTAAAAAATCCGAGATGTCCATTTCCGGGTGATAAGAATGGCACACGTAACAGATGAGTTAGCGTACATACACGGTCTATTAACAGAACCAACAATTTGTGTTGAGGATTTTTTCGCGTGCTCGCGAGTCGCTTGTTGGAACAAACGTTAAAGAGTTGCTCATTAATATTATTAGTAGCGTTAACACGGAGCACACATAGCCAGTTACGAACCGCGGCAATGCGACTTGTAACACGCACTCTAATTGTACAAAGTGCAGTTTTTAAGGCCGGGATCGGCGCATTACGTCGGTGCGTATTTTGAAATCCTTCCTATCTGGCTTAGAAATATCAGATTTTTCTTTTTTTTCTTTCTTTCTTTTTTTTAAGAAATAAAGCTATGTTACTTGTATTTATTCTCAGTTCAAGCTTTTATCTCCAATTTCTTTCTTATTCTTTTCGCTTTGAAAAAATTGTGATTGTAATAAATTAAAGAAATCGAATTAGATGCGATACAGAGAGCAATTCTTTTCTTCTGAAAGAACAAACTAGGGCAATCTAGAGAACATCTACAAAATTTCTGGCATTCTCTATCCATACCTGAGTACTTGTATCCGAATTCAGATACCTTCATTCAATAATACCACTTATGCAGATTTATGTAGATTATTTACGTAGGTGATTTTATATAATTAGATGTTATATTAAATATTATTTAATGGGATATGCTTACAATTCTCTTTAACAGTTTGGAAAGAATGACATCACGCATCATGAATGAAATTAACTCTTACAACCATCGTACATAATTGGCAGTCACGTGTGTGTTTAGAATTGATTTAAGTACCTCAAGATGCGATTTAAATATTAAATATTATGTAAGACGCAAATATCGTGGCTTAAGAACTACATCCTTTTCTTAAAACTCAGCAGCTTTTTGCTTTTTAATTTTTGCCCGTTTACATCTTCTTTGGCATCTTTTCTAATTAAAAAGAATATGTTTCGTGGATTATAAGAGTTAATCTCACTTTTTTATCCAAATATAAAATTAACAATATACGGTGATATTATAATATAATGACAATTAATTTATTGCGCGTATATCTCGAATTTGTAAAATAATGTTTATCAATATGTGAAGTTATTGCGAATAAGTGTATTTCTTTTTCTGTATCTGTCGTATTCATCTCTCCTACTACGTTATATCATTATATTATCAAACGCGTTAACATAATTCACAATTAGTTTGTCATCGCTTAACTGTGTCTTTATCGTAATGTACGAAAGTTACCGTACACAATATTGCCTGTATACAAAACTCCACGAATCCGACGAAATTAACACTTTCTTTTAATTTATCTTATTTTCTCTCTTTCTTTCTTTCTTTCACTCTCACATGTACATGCACACTTGTCTTATTTACCGTTTTAATTTAAAATACTTCTCGGTTGATTGGTAGTTACTAAGATTTATTGTTACCAATTGTTAAAACAAGTAACAGTCGTTTGTTACATCACAGTGCAACAACAGGAAACGCCATTCAGAAAATGTATCTATATTCACTGATAATAATGACCCGTAATAACAGATGCAATTTTTGGTCTAGATAATAAAGCTATAAGGCCCGTTTCTCGGCCGTACATCAATAAGAAACATTAAAACATTATATATAATTTTTTTATAAACTTTTAATTTAAAATATTTACGAGAGATGAAATACATATATATATATATATATATATATATATATACATATAACTATATAAAATTCATCTGATTTATTTTACTTTTTTTTTTCAAGGGCTCGGAATACCTTGTCTTGGGTTCAAAATGCTCTAAATCCGCCGCTGCATATAACATTATGTTAATGCGTGTATAAGGTTCCGAAGAGATACGAAAATTCGAGGTGTATAAATTTTGCGAAAACCTGGCGTCGAACGTTGCGGTCGCGAAAGCATATTTTCACGCCAGGAGCGAAGCACGAGCTTCTCCCAACGAACAAAATTACCTTAAGAAGTGAGAAAATATGTGCACAGGGTTGTTTGCGCTTGTCTCGCGTAGCGCCACATCCCTCTTTCGGCAGTGTTTCAAATATATTTTCTCGTGAAAATATGCAGACACATAGCCGCATTATCGATACTCTAAAATGAGAACAACCGATGACATTATGTTGTTTGTAAAAGAAAAAAGAAAAAAGAAAAAAGAATTGTTACATGCGTGTATATATTTTTAAAATACGCTATCCCTATAAATGGAATGATATCTCGATGGATAACGAAACTTTTACGTTTTCAAGTTAAAATTTTTTTTTATTGAGTTTTATTCTATTAAAACTATGAAAGAGAAACGAGAGCGATTTAAGGGGTTAAACAATTACCACAATTAGAAAAATATTGAAAATTACTAATTCTATATATATATATATATATGTAATTAATATTTTCTCATATTTTATTAGTATTAAATACATTTAATTTATTCCAAGTTATTGTGTAATCATGATATTAAATCAATTGATTGTAAATTAGTAGATTATAGGGAAAATACAACCGAATATGTGAAATTTAAATTTTAATGTTAGTCTAATATACGTGCGAAATAACACGCACATGAAATTGTTGAACATAATTTAAATAAATTATTTGATAAGTTACATTCTCATTAGCAAATATAATCGTTATACCTGTGTAGCAGGTCGTCACTCGACTGTATACGACGAAAGTTTCGTTCCACGCAATATTGCACGCCATGTGTCAGTAACTAACTACACGATCATTTGTTTTCAGAAGCGGAAAATGCTAGGAAATAAATTCGCGACAACGTCTCCCTATGTCGGCTTGGATCGATAATTTAGGAAAGTGAAAACCCCAAAGTCACACCATGGTGTGTCTACGAAGCAGCATTATTCCGCGTACTTGCTAAGTTTTATTATCGAGTCATTCTCAGAGCGCAGAACTTTCAAGAGAGAACAATCAATAAAGATCACCCTCAGTTCTGCGATTATCGGGGATTTATTGTTGAAAATTAAATTCGCACGTAAAATAAAATTTTCAAGCAAATCAATCAAATTTTAAAATATTTATTGTTCTCAACGTGAAATAGAGCGTGTAATACGTAATATTTCGCACATTGATTTTTCACAACATAACTTCTTTTAAATCACCGTTTCATGAGCAGTGAGCATATGGCAAAAATATTGCAATCGTATAGTTTCTCAGTGAATATTCTTGTTAGATTATACTACGCGACATGTATTTTGCAGAACTTTTTGTCGAGTAGCGTTGTCATTTCGCGTAATCGATTACACCCCGAAGATTCGCACAATTTTGACAATCACAATTAATATCGCATATTTCCTTGATCAATATAGCTCGCATATATTGAGTTGGTATAAATTCTAAACTCATGTGCTTTTTAGTCGCTACATAGACAACATAGTGTTATCGTTGCGTATATTGAACCAGCATGCAGTGTTGCGACCAGTTGTGTGCCACGTCGATCGAAAGGTATAAAAAAAAAAACTCGTGGATAAATCAGATATAAAGACTTAACTTGCACGCAACAGTTGACTCTTGGCTACTTTGAGCGATCGACACATGCCGGCATATTCGCGAGAAAAAATTATACGAATATTTTTTATACGAAGCAAATAAATTTAAAAAGATGTGACATTTTTGTTAATTCGCATTTTCTCACACTTTTGCGAAACGTAAGTTTCCCCAAGATGAATGACTCCAAGTTTGATGAGAGGCAACGCAAAGTGTCCGCAAAACGCAGAAATTCGCGAATTTCACGGTTTGTTTTTTAATGTCGCGTATGAACGAAACTGCACGTACAAATTTTAACGGAATTTTTTTTTCAGGGACGAATTTGGTTTACACAGATTAACGAACGGATCAGGACGAACGATAGGTAGGATTGAACAACAGCGCATTCCTCAAAAAATTGAAATTGTTCCGAAACAAAATTTCCGACAAAAATAAAAAAAAGGAAAAATAAAATCTGATTCGTAATTTTTGTTCACGCATTCGATAAGATAACAATTAAAGAACGAGCCGCATTAAGTAAGTGAATAAATGAGAAAAAAAAAATTAAAATTCCATTAATTACATATATCGAAATGTTAAAGAATAGTCGTCACAGCGTGAAATAAATTTTTTTATGCCTTTTCGTTTTTTTTTTATATATATATGTATATAATATTCAACTAGAGTATTTATATGAGAGTAACAACCGATTCGATTCAAAGCAATGTAATTGTTGTTGCCCATGTGATTGTTTCATATATAAACTTTTTCTTCCTCATTTGAGAAACCGGTTGATTACCGTATAACTTTTAATTGCAGGCAGTGAAATTTTCAGATAGAAAAATCTCGTGTAACTGTTTTCAAAATATTCAGTATAACCGCATTAGAACTCGTGTATAATCAACGTTGTTGGTTTGTCGTCTATATATTTTCCCGTCTTTCTAGATGCAAGAATCAATGCAAATGTCCGGACTATTCATCCTGTGTGCGACATATCGTCCGGAGTGACCGCGTTTTTTCGGAGCGCTACTTTTTGATATGTCCAATACGGTTCGAGATCATTGAGCAGAGAAAACCGGACCGTGTACCGCGCGATACGCTAGAGCAAAATCGGCGACAAACACAAAAATAGCTGAATCTCGACCGCATATTTTTTTCGATAAACGGAGAACGCGTACGCGCGTTTTGACACGGAACATACATATCCACACGCATACACGCGCCGCACGAGTACATACTTATATACGGCATACAAAATGAACGCACGTCGACATACTTTAGATGGCGATCAAATGAAACTCGCGACTGGCCGTTTTAACTAACTATAGTCAGATCGAATTATTGTGCCTCTCTACAAAGAGCGTAAAAAAATGCCTCTAGAATAAATTGACACTTGAATAAAAAAAATAAACTTTCTTTAAATTGGTCGTTACTAAAAAAAAAAAAAATATAGTTAATTTTTAATAAATAAAATAGAAAAATTAATTAAATTTTTTTCTCTTTATAAAATATATCTCTTTTTTTTTAATTTATAAGATTACTTATTAATATAATTTTGTAAACTAAAAATTAAAATTAAAGTTTCTGCAGAGGTTAAAAAAATTATTAGCATTTTATGAAACTGCAGTGCAAAAAACACGTTGTTTACTAATAATTTTGTAAGACATTTCTCATTGTAATAATACTAAAATAATCATAGTGCAAAGTTATTTTTAATAAAAGCATAGTAATTTGATTTGACAGTACGATTCATCGTCGAATGCGTGGATCGAGACTCACTTAGATTCACAAGATGTTGCATTAAGTATAATCCAGTCAATCAATCGCGAAATCCAATTTTAGTGATTGAGCAATAGTATACATTCGCCCGCGATTGATTTACGGGTTTATCACACAGTCTTATATAATTGATTCTAGTGGATTTGCTGCGTACATATAAAAGTCAAACGTTCGAGATTTTAAATATTCTGGATTTATTGTCGCAAAAACACATTTTTTTTTTTGAAATGCATTTCGCATTAAAGCTTTAATATTAAAATTTAATATTATGAATTTATTGATTTATTGATACATTATAAATATTATTGATTGATATCAATATATCTCGATTTCCTAAAACTTTTATGATTTTTTATTGGTGATAAAAATAGTAATAAATAACAGAAAATAATATATTCTTGTCATTCAGTAATATTGATAAAAAAATTATACATTTTAAAATTGTGTATTAAATAAAAAAAAATTGTTAACCTTTTTTCATTTATAATAATATCGAAATACTATTGGAAAATGGATTTGTATCGGTCAGAAACATTGTAAATTTAATATGAGATACTCGAAAAAATTGAGATTATCCGCTAATAAGCCATCGTGATCAAATCAGGGAATGTGTTGTTGCGAGTATAAAACCAGAACAGCATCTGACGTTTATCTCTTGCTCGATCGTTTTTGCGAGGTTTCGTCTCGGACATGAGAGCCACTCGGACCGGCCACTCGAAGCAACAATATAGGCTCGCCGATAATCATGAGTTTGTCGACCGAGGCTTCGAGGGATGATTCAACGAGGCTATCTTCCGATCGAAAAAGCATTTTGCCAACGCGAGTTTCCGATCCCGCCAAATAAATAATCGTAACCGCTTTTTTTTTCTCTTCCTTTTTACCGAATTGACTAGAAAAAATCCGCGAAATACTTGTTAGCTTATAAGCGTTACTTTTTCACTTTCCATGTAACTCTGCGTGTCGTTCTCATCGCCTTCGCAGTCTTCGCAATCGCCACTTATCATCTCAAGGGGAGTCATCTAACGCATTTTATCCCGGGAGATCTTACGGAAACCTCCCACAGTCTCCGACTTTACGGCTATGATACAAATGTATTACCCGTCGATATTGTGCTGCACGACCGCCGAGACAATGACGTGACCGGCGTAGCGTATCACTTCCTCGTCCCTAACTCGGTGCACGTTGTGTGTATGCACTTCCTGTATGCACTGTCTCTCTCTCTCTCTCTCTCTCTCTCTCTCTCTCTCTCTCTCTCTCTCTCTCTCTCTCTCTCTCTCTCTCTGCCTGTGTGCATGTAACACGCGAGACATAGCTATCGGTGACGACGACTTCCGGTCGATCGATCGATGAAATCTTTCATTGTTGCGTTATATAGAGTTGTTTTCCAATGAAAAAAGATCGATTCTTTGAAAATTGATAGTGACAGTTTCATTGATAAAAAAATTTAATAAAGATACATCAATTTGGAACGAGTCATTGACTTTGCGAGTGGAATTTTTCAATTGCAAACTTGAAGGATGTTTATTATTTCTTATTAATATCATATGAAACTTTTGATCATCAGTAATATTTATATATTCTTAAGTACAGACTTTCATAAAAAGCTTAATTATTCAGATTATTAACTAGCGACGGGAATTTATCAGCAACATTTTCTTTTATTCGCAACAACTGACACTATCGTTCCAAACATTGGCCATTTTTCTCGGAGTACCTCGTACAAATTAACATTGTCACTGAAAGCAATCTCCGTGACAGATGCACGTACATATCCGAATAAACGGAACCGAATGTCTACCAGTTGATCGCACCGCACGTACTTGGAATGACGCACACAAGATTATGTCATTAAGAACGATGCATACAATGGGCTGGGCGCTTTGACGAGTCGCACCACTATAAACGACGTTTGCTCGCAAAGTGTGAACATAGATGGCCGATCTCTTCTTAGAGAGAGAGAAGTCGGTTGTTATTTTTGTCATGTTGTCTAGGAAGGTCATGTTTAATCGCACGCGATGACTTTAATACAGTTTATTCGGGATCGAAGAAAACCGCGACGTATACTGATATGATGTTACATACATAGACCCTCGGTGATATGATAATGATATGCCTCTGTTAGATCGAGGCCGACTCGAATAACGAGTTAACTACGAGTCGATCTTGCGAAAGCTTCCTGTATATTTAACGATTCGATTCGTGATCCTTTATTTATAGCAATCTTTAGCGATTGGCTAAAGTGTATTGCTCGCGCCTTGTCTACCGTGCGATTGTATCATACCTTCTTGATTGTAGAGTACTAGCGTGGTGCTGATTTGAATCCATATCACTGATTAAATAATACCGTCGGATAAAATACCGTACCTTCGATTACGGATATGTAGGATCGTGAACTGGCGTACATTTTCGTCCGCAACAGCGGGGCTGCTTAAACTCTCAAGCGTGTTTTTCCGCGCACGATAATGGCGCGGGTTATCGGTCATCGTCACACTGGTCGCGATCACACTCGAAACGAGATTCATCCCACATACACATACTTGCTCCTGTTTCACTACTGCCCGTCCGGCACTCGCGAGGACGATACTTTTCGTTTTTGTTTTTCTTTCAGCAATCAGTGTCGTCCTCCTGATGTCTCCTACGCAGTTCCAGGTAACGGTGCCGGGCATCGCAGTAATGAAGTAGCGGTACCTAGACGTCGGTGCCGGTTCCCTCCTGGTAGCCCTCGTCGGGCGAGCTGCGCGTGGATCCAAGGACGCGTTTTAACGCCGAGACCGGCGGCAGCACCGGGACGCCCTTCTGCCAGACACGCATCTGCTTCGCGCCGGGCGGGAACTGCTCGACAATTGGCGCCGCGACCACCGCGAGCTGTTCCTTCGACGGGTACACGTTCACCGGGACGGTGGACGTCCTGCCGCAGGTAGTGTCTCTGGCCTCCCATAGGCAGCTGGAGTAGAGCATTTTGCCAGCGTCGTCCATCGTTCCGACGCGACTGTAATCGGCGACGCCGTAAGACGCGATATCTTCGGCGGAGCCGCGCCGGGTGTCTCTGATGAGATCTGGATTATCGATCGGCATCAGGGACGTCGTGGACGAGAAACACCCGGCGCTCGGCATCGCCGCCACGGCCGACTGATTCTGATCGTCGAAACGGCTGATGGTGCTGTACTCGGTCTCCTGCACCACAGCCGCTTGCGGTCTTTGCACGTAACTCAGGTGCAACGAGGCAGGCGGCTTCGATTCCAGGGCAAACGACGTTGTCTCAATCTCCTCGTGCTTCCTGCGGGTGGTCGAGGTAGCGGACGATGGATTGTTGTCGCCTGCGCTGCCGTTGCCGGTACCGTCACCAGACGTCGCCTCCATTGGCGCTGATGACTTGACGTCCTTCAGCGACATTCGTCGCAGGCGCACGAATAACACGAGAATGATCAACAGGATGATTAATATGAGAACGACTAACGCGGCCGATATACCCGCGATCTGACCCGAGCCCAGAGTCGACATGCCCGCGGTTCTTAGGGACACGTGTAAGGTGAAGTTTGCCTCGACGCTACCAGCGCGATTTTCGGCGACGCAGTAAAATTCGCTCGAATCCGCCTCCTGGGCGTTGGTGAGGACGAGGGTGCTTCTCTTCCTAAACTGACCTTCCTCGAAGATGAGGATCTTTTGATAGCTGCTGAATGCCGAATGATTGGCTAGTAACCGGCCATTCCAATACCACTTGACCTTCGCAGGAGGTATCGCGCTCACGCGACATACGATGCTAGCATTCTCGCCGATGGTCGCCTCGGCGTAACGGCTGGCTATTAGCAGAACCGGCCGACAGGCAAAGTCGTCTATGTCGAGGTCGTTGAAGGCACGGTCGAGCAACTGATGAGGGCCGTGGCATATGGGCGCCACGAGAGTCGGCACATTATGCTTGACGAGCCACATTTTCATCTCACGCAGATGACAGTCGCAAGTCCACGGGTTATCGTGTAACTCGATGCTGGTGAGTTTCTTGAGGGGCTCGAATGTGCCCGGATGCAAGGTAGACAATCGATTGTTGTTGAGCTTGAGACTTTCGAGCAGCTCGAGTCCGACGAATCCCTTTGACTCGATTTCACCGAGTTGCGTGTGCGACAAATCGAGCTTAACTAAATTCGGCGTACTTTTGAATGCGTTCAAAGGAATTCTCGTAAGTGGATTATATGCAAGCACTAGATCGCGCAGAAACGGCGTGTTGGTGAAACTCGAACTAGGAATCTCATTGAGTTTATTGTGACTGAGATCGAGCTCGACGAGATTCGTGAGACCAGCCAGTGCCTCGCTGTCAATCCGGTCGATACGGCAATCACGCAAGTAGAGACGCTGCAGATTCGTCAGCTGTACGTGTATAAAGAGATTGCTCTGCAAGAGACGGATGTCGTTGCCGCTCATGTCCAGCACCTGGGTCTCCGGATCGATCCCGTCCGGTATGCTGGTCAGGGAGCGATCCACGCACTCCACCGTGCGCTTCCCGCTCTTCCACTTGCACGAACATTGGTTGGCGCACTTGTCGCCGCTAGCCGTTACACCGAGCACCGTCACTGCGTACAGTAAAAACACCGAGACCCCCATGGTGGACTGTTATTGTCTTCGTCGTCGTCGTCGTCGTCGTCGTCGTCGTCGCCGTAGCAAACTTTCGACGTTCCACAACTGGATTCCTCTTTCTCTCTTTCTGTCTCTCTCTCTCTGCCTCCCCCCCTTTTCTCTCTCTCTCTCTCTCTCTCTCTCTCTCTCTCTCTCTCTCTCTCTCTCTCTCTCTCTCTCTCTCTCGAGGAACCTACTTTCCCGACGACACTCGGGTTTCACGCGTCACCTCAACAACGGCCGAGAAACATCTTCATCCGCACGGGAAAGTCTTTCGAGATTGATCTTACGCCCATTTTCTTCCTCTTTTACACGTTCTTACACTTTGTCGCACACTTGTATCTTTCTTTCTTTCTCTTTGTCTTGTTCTTTTTCCTTTCTGCGCTCTTCCTCCCCTTGCCGTTTTGTATTTTTACTCTCAATTCTCCTTTCACTGGCTAAACGTTTTCTTCTTTATACATCTCGCGCGCCTCGAAATTTATACAAACCCACACCGTTCTCTGGAATTCTTGCTGCGCAGCGTGGCGAATCACGAGAGGGAGCAAAATTGAACGAACCCGTCTCGTCCATTCGTGACTCCTTTTCTAGCATCCCTCTAGCGACTACATATATTCCCTTCACTATACGTTCTTTCGCTCTCGTTACGAGTAGCACACCCCGTTCGGCGAGCCCAAACGGCGTCCCGAGGATGTCTCCTCGGGTTTCGATCAACTACTCTATCAAGTATCCATTGGCGGCATCACACGTGCGCATACGCGACTATTACATACGACGACGTCACTAGTAGACAGACGTAGGGTAGGTCGTTGTCGTCGTTATTCTTACGTAAAACTATGTCCATCAACATGCACCACTCGCGCGTTGTCCCCGACGAGAAGCTCCTCGACACCTTCGCCACGTCTCGTATCGACTGTAACCGCACCACTACTATCAGCGGCAGCACCACCACCACCACCACCACCGCCGCTGCTGCCGCCGCTACCACCGGCCACCACCGCCACCACTCACATCACCGACCATCGCCGCTGCTACGGAGACACCGCTGACACCCGAATTTTCACGAGATATACCGTCGTTGCTATCGTTGGAGCGTAACGCTGTTCTTGTTGCACGGGGACCAATGTACGAGAGTTCCGGAGGATCTCCCCAATAGGGGTGCCGTTCCCCCTTTGCCACCTTGGTTCTTTCTCTCTCTCGCCCTTCCTTACCCTGCCGACCCTCTGTCGCTTCTTCTATCTATCGCTCTGTCGCGCGCGCGCGCGTTTCCTTGTTCAGAGGAAAAAAACTATGGTTACGGCGACGCCAGCGACGCTCAGCGTCGTCGTCGTCGGCGTTGTTGAAATGCGAGACTGCGAAACGCCCGGCAGCGAAACGGAGAGACACCCTCTCGCGCGGCTTTCCTCTCCTCGTATCTTCATCTCGCGTCGTTCTCTCCTCCGTCCGTCCATACGTATGTACCCCGCTACTATCCCCGCATCCCCCTGCGCACGCTAGTCTGCTCGGGAGGGAAAACGCCAACGCGAAGTAGGGCGCACCCTTCTTCCGTTCTCGCTACAGGGTGGCTGGAGATGTTCGAATAACGATAGTAATATCGGGACGAGTTTGATAATTAAAAACGAAATCCGAATTTTATTTAAGTTTAGAAATATTAAGAATCTTAAGAGACACACTGAAATTTAGGCGAGAAGAATTTTTAGTTGACGTCTTATTACCATGACAATGGACATTAAAAGTTTGAACATTGTAAACAGGGATAATGGGGTCGATTAAATTTTCATCAAGCGCAACTTTCAAAGTTTCATGTACAACAATGTGACTATTATAATAATTTGAATTTTTACAACACCCTATATATTAGATACATACACACACATACACACACATATGCGTACACACAACCACCGTGATTCGAGTCTAATACCACCCTTTGTACCCCTCAACCCCATGGCGCGTGTACGTTCGCAAACGTCCCGACATCCACCTTCTTTCTCTCTTTCTCGTTGCTACGTTATATATCTATCTCTTTTTCTCCTTTATATATTCTCTCTTTTTCTTTCTTTCTAGATATATATATATATATATATATATATATATATATATATATAATGTGTGTGTGTGTGTGTGTGTATGTGTATATATACCTATGGCTACCTCTCTGTAACAAATCCCCACTTCCAACCCCCGGCGGCGGTGGTCGTGCGCCCTCCGCGGCAAGTCGAATCGGGAGCGTTTCCACCCCCTACCAACGGTCGGGGAAGAAACCCCACCCTGGTTGCGGGGCAGAGGGGAAGACTTTCTATCCCTAAACGGGTATGACGAGGGGCGCGCGCATATCGTAGTCGTCGCTATACTCGCCACTCCACCTACCCTCCACTACCTCCCTCAAGCTCGCCGCGAACGTGCCTCAGCGCTTCGTGTCTCTTTATCCTCGGGAACTTTCCTTCCCCCCTCGTTCTATCCCGTTTTGCCGATCTCGCTGCCGAATCTCGCGCTCTCGACATATCGAATGCTATGTCACACACATACAGCGGGCAGATATACGGGCTATTTCGCAAAGTGGTTAAATGCACTGCCAGATTACGGGGTGGAGGACGGCGTTTCTGGCGCCCGGCGCCGTCGTCGACCCGGCTACGATATTCGGCTACAGAGTCATAGAATTCCATCGTAGAATTCCGCCCGCGTGGTAGGCGATTCGGGACCTCCTAAGGTCCCGTATTCCGGTCGCATACTCTGCGATAAACGCGTGCTTCTCTGTGATTGTCGTATTATACAAATAAACGCACCGATTCCTTGAACATCCATTACAAAGTACAATTGTCCCTCTGTCCTTTTCTACATTCGGTAATTTGAAAGAGATAATAATAGATGATGGAACTATACTTATATTCAATTTTGGAGACGAAAAATAAGATATTTTTGGTAATGAATTTTCAGAAATAACACAAAAGAGATATTTTTTTATTCATTATCATTTAGCAGAAAAACAGCATTTATTCTTCCTCATCTCGAGTTATCTTGAGTAACATACCTCTTTAAATTGACAGACGTCTTAAGGATGGGTCGTAGGGCTCACACCCCAATAGCCGCGCTTAGTGCTAAATGTGGAAGTGGATAGAGGCGAGAATACGGGTCAGAGTATTCTTCGTTTCTTTATTCCACTGTCTTTTTCCAGCATCTTTGTATCTTTCTCCTCCGCTATCGTCGCATTGTCGTCGCCTATATATTCGAGCCGGTAGGATGTGTGTGGCATACGGACTCCCTCGACCGTACAAATCTCTCTTTCTCTATCCTCCCCTCTGTTCTTTTCTTCCCATTCTCCGGAGTCTCGATCCTGCAAACGACTCGTGGAAAAATAATTCAGAAAATGAGAAAGCGACGACCGTAGAAGAATGGGATTCGGGTGAGGGCAAGAGAGATGAGAGAAAGAGGCGATTTAGATTTGGCTATGTAGCGAGAAGAATGACACCTTGGCAGCGGTGAACGAGGTGGAGGAGTGACTTGTGTGTCATGTACAAATTTTCCCTGGAGGACCTCTTAGACCTAATTGGCGGTCCGAATCGATATCTGCCCGTCCGTTGTCGGCAAAATTGCGATGGTATCCTTTTCTTTCTCTCTTACTTTCGAAAAAAAAAAAGAAAAGGAACGATTCAAAGTGACGAGAAAATAAATCTTACAGAACTGGTCTAGAAGAGGATTGTATAAAATTGCGCTTTCTTCCATCGCTTTATTTAGTATTTTATAAAAATGGAATCTACCACGTTGCTGTTTGTTGAAAAATAATTGTAAAATATTGATGTAAACAATTTAAATTGTTGACTAGAATATGATGGGAAAATGGACACGCAAAAACGTACATGTATTTTTTATAAAGTTTGATCTTTTCTCTGTACAGATAGGGAAAATGAAAAAAGGCTTTAATTCTTTAATATACAATGTTAATTGATACGATGACTTAATTCCAGGAAAAATTTTTTAAGAAAAGCTCAAATATACTTTAAAATAAAAGTTTCTATTTTAAAATTGAAACAATAAAGAAAAAGACAAATTGCACAAGCATATAAAAATATGTATAGGCTCCATCGGATTTTGATGTGTGCATTGGGATTAAAAATCATACTATTAACATTACGTAAGAGCAAATCTCACTTTCGTCACTTTTTACGTGATTCGTCGATGAGATTGAAAAAATACATCTCACTTATACATTCATATGCGCACAATTGCGCATGCTCTTTCAAAAAATTTTTTTTTATATGATGATAAATTATTTTCAGCTGATACTTTATAAAAAACAGAAGCAAACATAATAGATAAAATACAAGGCGAGGCTAATGTAAGCTTTCCTTCTGTGCATCGATGTTACACTTAACAAGGATGGATTCGCAAACGCTACAGAGATAAGGGAGAGATGATAACGCGTCTTTGCGCGCATGATGCATTCGACGATGCCGTGTGGTAGCCGAACGACGCTATTTAAGCGACTACTTAAAATCAATAACGACCCGACATTTATATTGTACGCCAAGAGTCTGACAACATAATTCTTATCCCTTCTTTTCCACCCTCTCTCTCCCATATTTCGAGTTCGCGAAAATTCTGCTCTCTTTCGCAAATCCTTCCTTTGAAAGAGCCAGAGAATCCACCGCAAGAAGCTAGAGAAGCTTACGTTAACGATACGTTACGTATCGAACTGGGAGTTTATCCGATAATATTAAAGTTTCATTTTTGATATTATATATTTTTCATATTAATATGTCATTTTTGCTAATATCTCGCGATGTTAAAGAATTTCTACTTGTATTATTTTATGTCCATATATACAATATATATATTTGAAATAATTTTTTGTAACAAATTATACAGCAACGAGTTTTATATTCAATCGTGTTATATATATGCAATTTACTATTGTTCTGGAAATATAATATTCTCTATGCAAATTTTGTACCAATATTTTCCTTACGATATTTCAAATACTATCCGAATAATTTTTTATCAATATTGTAACATCGGTATCAATATATGAAAACAATAAGTATCCTTACTTTGAAGCGAAATATTATATATATATAATATTATGTGTTTCTCATATAAATCTGTTAAATGTGATTAGAGAAGAAAATGCATTATGTACTTCGTCTAGTGATAAATCAGTATGAAGTGTGTATATACGAGGACAGTACCTCGGTATCTCCATATATACGTCGCACTTTATGTAATCTGCTTGAAAATGTGCATTAGCTCTAATAATCCTTAGATACACCTATAAAATATATTACAGATTATAACAGAATTCATGTTTATGTTCCGAAATATAGGTATATAATAAAAACGGATCAACAAAAGCTTTATGAGAGAAATTAGAAATACAGAGAGAAAATGCCATCACACACATTTTCTCTTCTATACTATTATATCTATTACAAATATCAATATTTTCCAAATAATTATACCGCACCACAATTTGAAATAAATAATAAGATAAAAATCTTTTTATAACGTGAAAAAAAAAAAAAAATAATAATTTCGTAACGGATTAATTAAAATATTCAGTCCTGTCAAACTTGGTAGTTAATCACGGAATTTCAAGCCAAAATCATTTACACGTAACTTTAAAAATTTAAATGACAAAAAATTCATAGTCTTATATAGCTAATAATCTTATTGAAATACCGCACGAAATAGCGTTGTTTTACGCAAGAGAAAGTTTAAATCGAGTACTCTTTAGGATTTATGACATAAAGAAGATATATCGTGTACTGAAACAGAATTTTTATTAAGGGACGACAGAGAGAGTTCTGCTGTTTTGTCCCTTTTAGGAAATGAAATTGACATACGATTTATAGATTGGGTTTGGGCTAACAGAATGGCAAAGATAAATAAAAAAAAATGTTTTCATATATAGTCATGCGCAAACCCATCTTTACAATTTGGGAAAAGAAAAACAATAACATTGCTGGAACACGGAAACAGCTTGTAATTTTGCTTTCGTACCACGCACATAGTTTTCAAAACGATAGCAAATAACGAGAATTGTCTTGACAAATTATTATACATCATTAAAAATCAAAAATACAGAGTATTTTATTTGCGCATAATTACGCGTGAGTCGCAAGTTATTTGGACACTGCATAACATTGCGAAATCATTTTAATATCAAATATATTCCTTTTATTAATTGCGTGTGCAATTTTAATTATTCCAGTTATAAAACATAGACGCAACAGAATGGGTTGTAGAATATAAGAGCTGTGCAAGAAAAATTCCGCAATGTTACGCCGCTTAAATTTACAAACAACCGAAACTCTTAGATTTCAACGTCACAAAATAAATCGATGTCCGTTATATAGTGTCGAAAATTCTTTTCGTTCATATTTCGTTAATATATAGCAATAATATTAATAATAGTAACAAAGGGATATCATATAATACGCTGTTCAGGTATGCTGTTTCAGCTAGAATTGGTTCCGCAATTTGATATAAACACAAGTATACAATTAATAAGTTCTTTAACAAAACGGTAAAGCATGGGTATAGTCGATAAACTGATATTGTTTTACATTTCAAACGAATTATACTTTTTTTTTGGATTTTTTTTTTGTTTTTTTTCTTTTTTGTGTTTGACATACGTATTGGAGATCTAATTCCAATACCATTAAGATCGAGCTGCGTATGTTATTCGAACGCGGAAAGATTGTTTGTCTGGCCGCTTAAGTTTCCACGATGCGATCGATTCTTATTTCGTTTGTTGAGAATGTGCTTGCACGCAGCTCGCCGTATTTACCGATGGAAATATAAATTCAGACGAAGGTACGAGATCTACGATGTTCTGATTAGAGAGCTCGTTATCAAGATGTTCTCCTTCATTCTTACGATTTCGAATCGTAGATATTAAGAAATAAGATTTTCATTCCCTCCCCAGGTGATCGGGGTTACATTTTCTCCGCAATTCTCACATACATCCGGATGTTAACACATTTACTTCCAAAATACGTATTTCTACGTCGCACGAATTACATTCGCTTACTTTCATATCACAAGGGCATTCCTTGTTATATCCAAGATAAGTTGCTGGAACTGCACTTGGAGATACCTCGTGAGCTAGACTAGAAGACGTGGTAATAAACAAAATACCAAAGTAAAAAAGATTTACTTTGGCAAGTTGTAGTTGCAAAATGCGTCATATACGGATATATTCATTTTAACTTATCTTCCAGTATTTTTTGGAGGATATTTGTCTGCAATTTGGAATATAAGAACGGCAAATTACCACATTCTTCAGCCTGCTCACGTAACATTGCTAATCAATGTTTTTTCTTCTTCTTCCTCTTCTTTTTTTTGTATTTTTAAGCCCACTTTTTTCTAAGTTTATATATATCCACTTCGCATCATTCTTTAGAAAGAGTCAAGTAAAGCACGCAATTTTATAGATTATTCTACGTATATCAATAAACAAACTTAACATCTTTCCCTTTTTTTCGTTTGCATAAGTCTATAAAAAAATGTACATTCAATATATCCCTATTTCAATATAAATAAGAATTTAAATTTGAAAATAATTTTAACTAGAAAAAAATTTATTTATAAAATATCTATATAAGATTTTAAATGAGAAGAATTAACGTTTGCTTATTATAGCACGAGCTAATTGACTCTTTCAAAAGTTGAATAAAATACATTTCGCAAAATAGATTCCATAAAATGGATCTATCGATGTTTCCAATTACAGCGCAATAAGACTAAGTTTTTTCCCCCTCCTTAGTCTCTGTAAGATTGCCAAAAAAAATTTCGAAATTGTTGTAAGCAAAATAAGAATAACAGAAGAAGCTAACAGAATAAAAGCAGATTTTTGTATTTTGCAAACGGGGACATTTCAAAGATTATAGCGGCGAAAGAATTAGTTAATCCGTCGAACCCATTTGCGTTTGTATATTAAGTACATATAATGTCAACTCGAAAGAGGAAGGAACGATCTATGATCCAAATACTATCTTCTGCTTCAACGAGAGATAATAAGAACAAACAATAATCTGCTAGAAAATGATAATAACGTTAATCATATATAAAATAGAGTTTGAATAATCGAAATAAATCGAAAAATCAGCAATTATATGTATATTTACTACAATTTGTAATTTATTAAATTTTTTGTGTTTTATCATAAGAATATTATCGTAGAGCTAAATGCATAAATGTTTTTCTTGGCCAGCCAAAATTTTGTTTAATATATGTAGTTTATGAAAATTGTAATATTCCTATAATAGATAAAATAATTTAAAGTATATTATTATTAAATTTACTTTTCGAATAGAGAAATGTTATCCAAATTGATTTAGATAAAATCAAGAAATGGATATAAGCGTGTATCATGACATTGTACATTGTATAAAATCTTGTGATGCACGCAAATATCAGAAAAAAAAAAAAAAAAAAAAAAAAAAAAAAAATTGTTAAGGAGTTAACCCAAAACGCGATGCAAGAGTAGATACAGGGCTGACACATTCGTTTTCATTTCTAAAATAAAAATTGCTTATGTACAAATTAGCAGCAAATTTACCAAAGTTATATTACATCTGAATTCGCTGCATATACATTTACGTTTGTGTCTGATTTTTTTTCTCCCAATACGTTTATCTATGTGTAATCTTATTGATCAAATAATGATGTCGCCCCGTATTAATTGATCAGAGAATTAGATATACAATAACTTAATTTTATATATTTCCTTCATATTATTATCTATATTCAAGCAGAAGATAGTATTTTGATCAAAGAGCATCGGATTGACATTATATTTATATCACCAATGGCAAAATTCTCGCAGTATCAACACTGACTTCTTACCTGTACTCAATAGATTTTTATCTGCCAGTATAACAGTCACAACAGCAGCTAAATCGTGGTTAAAAAAGTTTTGTCAAATCGTATTAGATTACCGAAGAAATAAATAAGATCGAAAGAAAAACATTCGATTGTGAGCGTAGCAAGTCGTACCCAAACATTTTAATTACTGTGCCACTTTTCGTTTCACACATTTTGTTATTATATATAACTACGAATGTAAGAAAACAGCTAGACGCGTATCTGTGAAACGAGTTCCAAATTTCAAGATAATAGCATAAATAAATGGTAAACAAAAATGATAATCGCGAGCTTCATTTAATTAATAATTTGCTTTTTATATCAATAAGTATGTGATTTATGAAATATATAATATTAATAGAATTTCCAAAAATCTTTGTGAAATCTTGGATAAACACGTGCAGGGAAACAATACGTTATAATGAATACTGCAGAACCACACGAGTAATCTAATCTGTCAAGTTGATTACGTCTCGACGGAAAATGCGAAACCAACGAGTAAGCTACTGTTGCGCTCAATATAATAGTGCCAAAAATTTAGTACTATTTTAATTAGCATATGAAGTAACTTATACTTTTGTAGATTAAAGTGAACAACCATTTGTCTGGATCAACACACATCTGTTCAATGTTCAATCAATCTTTGCAATATCATTTTCCTCTCACATTTCGTGTGTTTGTGTGTGTGTCAGCAATTATTATCTCATTACTGTACATCTATCCTACAGTCTCCAATGATAAGCTCACAATTACTGACACCGCAACTCTAAATACATTTTAAACCGCCTTCACACTGTGTTAATATTTCATTTAAGGACAATTTGTCTCAGACATGAAATATTTTGGTATCGCCTGTATTATCATCTGTACGAATCTCGCATTCATAAACCTAAGTCAAATTGGTTGGTGGGCTTCAAATTATAAATTTCGATTATATATAGTCACATATTGCAAATAGTAAATTTTTTTCATATGCCTGCATATTTCCCTGCACGTATTTATCCAAGAGATCAAGAGAAAACAAAGAAATTGCAGAGATTAATTACTTATATATTATTTATATTCCGCAGTCACATGTAGAAGTTTTATATAGAAGTCTATGTGAAATATAGAGCAAATGTAGATATATGAAGCTATAAATACACGCTAAATCGTATTGCAATGTAAAGATAGGGCGCATAGAACCTCGACATAGAATCTCCAAACATATCCATGAAGATATAATCCTTAAAAAGTTTTAAGTGAGAATGTGTGGTATTATGATTTATTTATATAAAATATTTATTGTTTCAACCTAATGAAATCAGTTCAAAAATGAAATTTGTATTGAGTGAAAGAAACCTTTTTTCATAGAATAAACTTTTAAATAAAGAAATGCTTTGTGCAGACAAATTGAAAACTTTAATTATTATACTAAACAAGAAAAAGATAAGACTTTGTTTTTTTTTACTCTTGTAAGAGGTATTAAATATATCAAGTGAGCTGAGTGAAATTAAGAAGTGAGTTTAAATTCAATAGAAAAATTCAAATCAATTCAAAATTTGTTACAAAGTGAAAGAATGTTTAATAATATTAAGCCAAAACAATGTTATAAATGTTTAAATAAAGTGCTCAATAGAGAAAGAATAAAAAATTCCGAAGGAAATTTTTGGAGATTTTAGTCGATATTACCAATAATATAAATTTGGTAATTATCTTTTATAAGAGATATAATGTAATAGTGCGCCCTATTCTTACATTGCATGATTTAGCGTGTATATTTAGTTTCATGCATCTACATTCGTCCCCTACTTTGTATTATTCACTGTATAATTTCAGTAATTAATCCTTGCAATTTTTTTTTCTGTTAAACCTCAGTCTCAATAGAATGCTGTTGCATGATCAAACGTAGACTGTGATTGAATATATACGTTATCAGCATCAGAACCTTTGTTTAATGGAGTCCACCAGCCAGTTGTTTATAAAAAATAATTATATAAAACTAGTCAATTGTACAACCTCTGATTCTCAATCACGGTACTGTAAAAAGAAAATCTAATTGCATTAAAAAAAAAGAAAAAAAACAAGAAAAAGAAAAGAAAATCTAGTAATCAAAGCAAAAAAGTGAGATTAAAGATAGGAAAAAAAAAAAAGAAAGATTGTTTTAACATTGACAAGTGATTTGAATTTCAGAGTTGTATGACAATATTGACAGATAGCAAAATCAAGCCATGATCAAATATTACAACTGATATTTAATATTCCAAATTTTATTATTAGATTGCTAAGAGCAATTTATATGTGTATAAGATTTTATTAAAGTCTAAGGGCAATTTATATGTATATATATGCACAACAGTACAAAAGTAATGAGCATATAGATTTATAGTATGCTGCACTCAGTGAGATTGGCCAATTTCTTTTCACTAAATTATACATACCCTTTTCCTTCATTGTGTTAGATGAAAACAGAAGCAAAAAAAAAAAAAAAAAAAAAAAAAAAAAAAAAAAAAAAAGAAATACTGGAAGAATGAAGCTGTTGTATAAAAATCTTCTATTAAAACGATGTGTGTATCCGCATGTAATATTTACAATTATGATAAAATGCAATGATTGATTATTACGTTATTCACATATTTGTTTACATATTGTGCATCTTGATAATGGCTTGACTCTGATTTGCTTTAGCTTATGTACATTTAAATGTATTTATATACAAAGAATGACTCTCACACCAACATTCGCTCGACACTTCAAGCACTCAGCTCACTTATTACGCATGCTTAGTATGTTTTATTTACAAGTAAACTTTCATTCTTTTCTTGTTTAGTACAATGATAATTGAAGTTTTCAATTTCTGTTTGTACAGAGCACTCCTTTATTTAAATCGTTTTGCAGCACTGTTTTGTCTTTAATACACTGTTAGACACCCCTTCACTGTGACAAATTTCACTTTCAAACTGAGTTCACTCTTTCCATTGAGTTTGAAGCATAACAATGTATGCCTTACATAAATGAGTCACAATCACACATTCTTCTCACTTAAAACTTTTTGAGCGCTTTGTAAAGCTTTATTTTGCAACGGAGTATCGAAACTACTTGGACACATTACCTTCTTCCATACTATTATTGTCTTCTGGTTTCGCTACATACAAACTAGGATCTATCACCTTGGGGATAGGTTTAATTTCTGTTCCAAGCTCTTGTTCGATACGATGTAAGTTGAAGCGATCCTCGTACGTGATTAGGTTAATTGCTATACCTAAGTGGCCAAATCTTCCAGATCGGCCGATTCTATGCAGATATGTCTCTGCCATTTTCGGAAAGTCGAAATTAATTACGACATTCACGGCTTGAACATCAATACCGCGGGTAAATAGATCACTGCTCACCTGCAAAAAAAGTTTGCATTTGATAATCAAATCTCAAATTTGAGCATCATTGTTACAGATAAATTAAATAATAAATAAATAAATATACATACATATATCTATATATACATATATAATATGCATATTTATAAGTATACATACATATATATGTATATTTATTTATATGTATACATACATACATACATACATACATACATACATACATACATACATACATACATACATACATACATACATACATACATACATACATACATACATACATACATACATACATACATACATACATACATACATACATACATACATACATACATACATACATACATACATACATACATACATACATACATACATACATACATACATACATACATACATACATACATACATACATACATACATACATACATACATACATACATACATACATACATACATACATACATACATACATACATACATACATACATACATACATACATACATACATACATACATACATACATACATACATACATACATACATACATACATACATACATACATACATACATACATACATACATACATACATACATACATACATACATACATACATACATACATATACATACACATACACATATACATATATATATATATACATATATATATATACTTATAAGTAAAATTGTTGTCATAGATATCAATCAACTTACGAGATTTCGGCATAATCCTGCACGGAAATCATGAAACACGCGATTGCGGTGCGCCTGCGCCATTTTCGCGTGTATGTAATAACAGCAATATCCAAGATCTGTTATTTTCTTAGCCAATAATTCTACGCGTTGCGTTGAATTGCAGAAGATTATGCTTTGCGTTATTTGCAACTATAAATATAATACATTTATAAATATCTAAAGTATTGATATGGGATTAAATTAAATCAAATATTTAATGTCTCACCTTCGAGAATAACGTGTTAAGGCAGTGAACTTTTTGTCGTTCCTGTACAAAAGCGTAATATTGTGTTACGCCTTTTAAAGTCAATTCTTCCATTAAATTAATCTCATATGGATCTCTCAAGTGTTTCTCCATAAATTGTTTCACAGTCAGAGGAAATGTAGCTGAATACAACAAAATCTGACGTTCATGTGGCAATCTAGAAAATAATACAACTAATGAACATCATAAAATTATGAATATTAAAGAGCACTAATATGTATAAACAATTTGAATTACTTTTAATTAATAATGATATAGATCAGTATATTTATTATTATAGATCAGTATAAGTAATTGACTTATATTGGTAAGAAAATATCAAATGTAGCATCAACACGTCTTTCAAGACAAAAAAAAGAATGATAAAAAAATAAACACAAATCCAATAATTTCGAACAGGAGTTAATAAAAGTTAATCATTGATTCATTGATCAATTTAGTGCACTTAGAAATATGATAAGATATTTAAGAGGATATACACATTAAACATTTTAAATAATTATACAAAATACATCATTGTACATAAATCATGAATATCGTACATAGTCAAATATCGTTTATTTCTATGTATATTTAAATATTTTATATCTTATAATTTATATATTTTGTATTTTAGAAATATTTTTTACAAACATACCTCGATATGACATGATCCAACATTCCTTTGAAGTCTTGTGACAGCAGTTTGTCTGCTTCATCTAAAACTAAAATTTTACAATGTTCCATATTTGCCACATTCTTATCCATTAGATCAAGAATTCTTCCTGGCGTTGCAATTATTACTTGTACTGAAAACATAAATTACACATTAGTTAAATTGTGCAAATTCATTTAATTCATTTATAAATTTGTATTTTTCTAGATCCTACCTTTTTGATAAATCCTCATAATGTCGTCGCGTAAGTTAGTTCCTCCAGTGGTGACCATAACCTTTATATCCATATGTTTTGCAAGTTCAATACAAATCTGTGATGTTTGTAGTGCTAACTCTCTTGTAGGTACAATCACCAATGCTTGAATTACTTCTCTCCTTGGGTCAACCTAAAACAACAAATAATATATAATGTTAAAAAAAAAAAAATATCTAAATCAAATATTTTTATTTTTTTAGATTAATATTGTAATTATATATACCTGTTCTAGCACTGGAATTGAGTACGCTCCAGTTTTGCCAGTTCCATTTTTCGCTCGTGCCAAGATGTCCTTACCAGAAAGTGCAATGGGAATACTAGCTTCTTGGATCGGTGATGGCTTCTCCCATCCCTTTTCAAAAATTCCCATCAATAATTCACGTTTTAGGCAAAATTCTTCAAATTCGTTACCACGTGTATCAGTAACATCCTGTAAGATTTAAAGATAAATTATTATATTAAGCCAGAAAATTTAAACAATTTTATGAATTATATAAACAATAAAATTAATTTTTAAAAGTTAATTTACGTATTTAAAATCTCAATTTATTTAAATTTAAAATTATAAATTTTTTTAAAACTTACGCTTGTTTTAATTCTCTTATCCTTTGGTGGAATTTTTAATTTGGCCTTCCAACCTACATCATCCATTTTATCTATTTCCGATTTGTTAGACAAACCAGAATTCAACATGTGATTAGAGTTTATATGCGTTTCAATCATCATTCTGGATATATTGCAGTATTTTTCCTGGAAAAAAAAAAAAAAAAATTGAAAAAAAAAAAAGAAAAAGATCACTATTTGTAATTATATTTATATCAGCTAGTACTATTACATTGTAATATATACATTGTAAAATGTATATTATAAATGTAATATTTTCAAAAATTTATTAAAAATTTCATATTTTTCTGTTATAATTTATAAAATATTAATAATTACATCATAATATATAACTCAAGCTCTAACCATGTTCAAAAGCATTTACTCAGTTTTTATGTTAATATCTGAATAGAGAGGCAGGAGAGCAAGACCAAACAAAATTGACCTACAATGACTATGCCTATAGGTACTGTTTGCTGTTATAAATACATTCGAATATGCTAAGTGTTTTTGCATGTTTGGATGTACAAGAAAGACGAATACTTTTGTAGATAAGATGATTAACTGTGTTAAAAAAAAATGATTTCTTTATCATTTATAGAATTTTCAATAGATATAAAATTTATATAATCAAACATAAAAATTAACATATCTAACAATAAGATATAATTTAATAAGTCATTATTTAAAAAAAAAAAATAAAAGAATAAACTCGTGTTATTTAAAATTACGTAAAAAAATAAGAAAGGAGTTTTATTAGTATTAAGAATAACACACAAAGGCACTTTTTTTTTTAATGTATAGGACATTATACTTATACGATAAAAACAAAGGAACATTCGCATTTTTGGAGCACGTCGCTCTTTATCCGTGTATCAAAATGTCGAAATATTCAAACTGCCTTGAATTTTCCCGAACAATTATACCGAACAAAGCACGAAACAACAAAGGAAAATAGCAGTACGTATTTGACCAATCACGAGTATCCATGATTAACGATAGCTGATATGCCGCATAGGCAAACAAGTTTCGCGGATTTCAAACGCGTAACGTTCGAATCGTCGATAAAAGCAGATGCAATATGCGGTACAATAAGTACCATGTCGCGAGTATATTTATTTTCCCCAAAAAATTGCAACGCGCGCGCACGTACAGCTAGAGCCATTTTCTCTCGATTAAATCCGCCTCCTGGAATCTCTACCTCCGTTTCGAATTGATCCACGATATACCGTCGGTAGCGACGGATGCGACGGAAACGAGACGGATACCGTTATTAGGCCCCAGAGCCAGCCAGATTTTCCGCGGCGGTTCTCGTGACGGAGACGGAGATAGAAACTGAGACGCGCCGCGCGCGTCGCGACGCGATGCGACGAAAATGACGCCGAGGGTCGCGAGGATCGCGGGCACGCACGTCGTCCGGGAGGTATTACGTCGGCGTGTACCTTACCTCGAAAACGGATGGACGTCGATACCGTCTGTGTGTGCGCCTCGAGCTCGAGCACTCGGATCGGTGGGAGACAACACGCCAAAATGGCCGTTCCCAATGTCAATGATTTCGTCGACTTCTCGCAGCGCCAGTGACTGCGTCGGGGGCACCGTAGCCGTTCGGTGCCGATGCCGCGCGCTTCTCTCTTCCTCTCTATCACCTCTCTTATCGGACTCGTCGTTTTGCGCTGCGGAAAAAAAGGGTTTCTCGCGTGTGACGCGCGAGGGGCCGACTCTCAAAGTCTTCTTCTTCCGTCTCCTTTACGTCTCGTGATTTTTGCCTTCCGTTTGCAGTAACTCGAAATTCCGACTAACGCTGACTAATGCACTGCGTCGAATGCCAGCGACGATTATTGCTTGTTCGGTGTACGCGGATTCGTGCCATGAAAGAGCGAGAGATACCTAGATTCGAAACTACCACCGGCTCATCGTTTCAAGGCACGATTCTCATACCGTGAAATGATTCGCGGACAATTTTCCGGGGAGACACTAGCGTTCCGTGTCAGCCAATCGCGTGTTCTCCCGTGGTTCTGGTCGCGTCCACGTGTTTCGCATATGTCGCGCCGATCAAATCGCGCGTCATTTCAAAATCATTAATATTTCAAATAATTAATATATTAAATGCTTTATAGGAAATTTAAATTTGTATATAATTTCGATGGGAGGAATGTTCTTTATATATTTGTTTAAACGTTTTTACACGCGTTTGTACAATTAAATTAAAAAAACTAAAAATTAAAATACAGTTAAATTAATAAAAAAATGAGAAAAGGTTAAATTTAAACTTTGATTTATATATATTTGACACGTTGCATAGAATCATCGGATAAGTGTTAATTCAACAATAAAAAGATGTAAAAAATAGTTATATAACGTAGTATATTATAAAACTTTATACGTAATACATAACATTGTTAAGAACAACTTTATATCGGAATCTCTTGTATGATATTTTCACTTGCATTTACTAACAAGGAAATTCCTTCTTTTGGGATATACGATATTTGCGACAAGCTTCCGGACAATGACGTTCCAAGTAACGTCTTTGCGAGAAAGCTTTAAAGCACACACCACAACGCCATTGCCATTGATGATGATTACGTGTCCTTTGATGAGCGCGTAGATTAGAACTGTAAAATATATCACATAATGATTAATTAGTCATACGATAATGGTGTCTTTCAATAATTATTATGAAGATAGCACTAATCAAGAAAATAAAATTAGATATACAGAGAATGTCTCGAAATTATTATTCCTTCTTTGTTTTCTATTTGCGTTAAAAATTCTCTATAAAATATTTCTGGAGCAAAATTTTACAAAGTTTAAATTTTTAATAAAAAAAAAAAAAAAAAAAAAAAATGAAATTATTAATCTGTTCAAAACTTCTAATTTCAGCGAAATTTTATTTTTGCCTTTTTTTTTACGTACCGATCAGCAAAAGATTTATGGCAAACGGGACACTCGAAGGGCCTCTCGCCTGTGTGAAGACGCAAATGGCCCTTCAACACCCACGGTCGATCGAAGCTCTTGCAACAATACGGACAATAATGCATCGTTTTATTTCTTTTCCAAGGTTGAGCGTTCTCTTTAACGGACGTCTTGTTCTCGACGGCGTCGATCGGTTCCTGCTTTTGTTTCGGCATCAGATACAAAGCCTGCGAGAGTGTTTGCGTTTCAGAGCCGTTGATCATGACTTTCTGGTTTATCGTCCCGTTGAGCTTCCCTGGATCGATTCCTTGGATCTGCGTCGCTCTTAATGATTCTTTTGCATTAGAGGAGGATCGAGACCCGTCGTCGGGCAATATCGCGGACACTTTCCTCGAATCGGTCGTGTTTACGACGTCGATCGACGGAGCATCCTGGCGAATATTTGTAAAATTTCGACCCGTTGTATTCAAGCCTATGTCAAACGTAGCATTATTGACTTTATGGAAGCTGTACCGAGTTACAATGGGAAGCCCTGAACAAGTCCAGATATTGCTCGTCTTCGACGTTGCGTCTGTTGTGTGATTCTTTCGCTTGAAATCCGCGGTGGGCGGCAGCCATGAGAATTCGGTTTCTGTAAAGATCGATTTTTTCGTCAAGTGCAAAGAAGTACAGGCACAATATTTATTATCAGATTAGTTTTCAATATTAAAATATGCTGCAAATAGAGAGTTTAAAACGTATTTTAAATATGCATCATGATTTTGCGAAAAATAGAGTTGATATAAAAATTTATTCTAACAAAAGTCTTAATCCTTAAAGATTCTTAATTATCGAAATAATTTTCAAGTTTCAAAACTTGTTTTTTGTCTCTGATGAGGAAGAATTAATTTTTTCTCTTTATAATAAGCAATTAAAAAATATAATTGTGTCTATTACATATATATACGGCATTTACATGATGCTACAATATAGGTACAACTTGCAACAAAAAAAAAAAAAAAAAACTTTTTGATGTGTTTCCTTTGACAATGAATTTCTGATTTATAGCACTTGGAAATATCACGCGAAAATAGGAGGCAAATGGCATGATCAGTCGAGGAGTGTTTGTTATTGTAACGACAGCCAAGGTTGAATGATTGTACAGGCATTTGTATCATTTCAATGATTTTAGACTTGACATATATCAGAACATTCGGAAAAGGAGAGTTATCTTTTCTTTTCTTTGTGCATACATTAAGATTAAATAATCTTAACGATACATATTGAAAGGTTCTACGAAGAGATACTATGAACAAAATCCATACCTTCGTTCGAATTATCTGTTTTCTGGTACCGCACCATCGACTTTATCAAACAGCGTGGCATTTTTCTTAAAGTAAAAAGAAACTATCTATTATCGAAACTGTTGACCATCACAGTCACGGATGATGTAATATCCGTAGTGCCGCGTATTCACGACCGGCGTTTGTTTTCACGAAACAGTAGCGTATTATTCAATGATTGTCAGAGTATACTTAAAATAAATAAAATATTAGAATAGTGACACTCTCTCTCTCTTTTCTTAACAAATTTTATTTTTCTTTATATATTATTAACAATTATAATTTTTCTGCGCTAAGCATACAATTAAACATATAATTTATATAATACAATTGTAAAATATAAAAATTAATATAATATAATGCATCACATTTTTTATTTTTAATCATTACAGAATTTTCATTTTATATTTTAATTTTTATAAAATATTCTATATTTTTATATAACCATACTCAATTTTAAGAAGAAATATTTAGCAGAATTTGTAAGGATATCTTATCACATCTGTTTACAATATTTTCATACCTTTCCTATTGGTCGATGACGACCTTTAGTAGCTTGATAACATCCTTAGTGGAAATAAGGTAAGAATCTTGAGTTTGAAGGAACCGTCTCAGAGCCGATTCGTACAGCATCCTGATAGGGTCAAAACGTCTCTTCTCTTCCTCGGAAATATAAAAAATACGTGAATATTACATGTGTATGTAAAAAATTTCATTTATTGTGGTGAGTTTTTCATACTGTTTTTACCTTGTTAAATTTATATATGTACATAATGCGTCTTTCTTTTCTTCAAATATAAGTATTTTAAGTTATACATATTATTTATAATTAAATGCAATAAATTTTGTAATTTAACTTTGTAATATAACTATATATGTTAAAAAAGGTATACATATACATACAGTGTGTCTGTCGATAAATGTCCGTGCAAATAACTCGCAACTAATTGAATGTTATAATATATAGTCCGGTCTACAATATGTAAAGTAAGCTTGGATTAAGAAGTAAGAGCTGATGCAAGAGGGCTATTTCTGGTGAAAAAAGCTAAGGAGTAAGAGTGTGAGTGAACAAAATATTTTTATTTCCTTACTCTTATTCCAACTCTTACTTTTTATTATTATTAGAATGGGCCTAAGATATAATGGCATAAAATTAAATAGTGTTTACCACATATTTCATACTTTATTTTGACATAATTTTACATAAACTACGAAATATCTTGTAAAACATTCATTTCTCGATTATCTCATCTCATCATAGTTGTCTTTACACCAATTGATTTTTCTCGTTATTCTGAGCATAAAAGTGATATTATTGAAACAAGATTAATTGAAAAATGATTATTTTACGAGATATTTTGTAATTTATATAAAATTATGTCAAAGTAAAGTATGAAATATCTCGTAAAATAATGGCCTTCATAATTCCAAAAGTTTACCAGTAAAAAAAGTTTTTTTACGGACACTTTTAGCAGATTCATAGCCGTGTAAATTTTTTTTTTTAAACTTTCTTATAATTTCAATTACTTGCGAGATATTTACTCGGATATTTATGGATAGACATTCTACATATCATATCATATATATATATATAAATTTAAATTTTTTTATGTATATATATATATATATATATATATGTAATATAAAAAATTTATTATTACATAAAATACGCACAATTACCTTAAAATACTAAATACATAATCCTAAACATATACATATATATATACATATATACATACACATATACCAATCTTATATACATATATATTCTGTATTATATAATATTTCGATTTATTAAGCTATATAAAACATTTATTTATAAAAAAATTGAAATTTAATTAAGCCAATTTAAGTAATTTAAGACAAGCTATTTGTTGATATTTTGTCATAAGTAAATATTCTATCAAAAGCATTGTAGAATGTGTTGTTATATGGTATAAACGTATATATATCGTTAGAACGCTGCAATATTTACGATGTGGATTGAATTTCTAATTAAGCAATGTATTTGTACTATTTAGTACAGTTACTTATATAGATTTTAATTCTACTTTTATTTTGAAGATTTAATATGCGCATACTCAAATAACTCAATAAAATAGTTGGAAGAGTCTAATTTGTTTTATCGCTATAAAAGTTTGACGCTTTTTTTTGCAGATGATGTACAGATCACATATTGTAAGCTTGCTGCTTATATACTCTATGTACTTTTATGGCAATAGTAAGTTAATATTCCTATATTTAGAAAAGTGTATCTATATTTATAAATAAATTTTTAATACATTCTGTTGAAAAACGAGACTATCGTATAGTATATCGATGTATTAAAAGAAATATACCGCAGTTGATTAAAACGAATTATTTCTTTGCATTTTTTAAAATAAATAATGAAATTAAGTTTTTTTTCTAAATAATTTACGTACAATAAATTTACAACTAGGTGCATCCTATCACTCATCTCGACACTGCACTAAACCTGACTGGTTTCAATGTGATGATGGCGAATGCATACCATTTACATATGTATGCGATGAAGAAGATGATTGTAACGATGGATCGGATGAAAATAACTGCAAAGACTTTCATGTAAGTATTATACTACTAATTCAAATTCTACTTTTTTTTTTACCAATTAATTTCTAATTCTTATCTATTTCGAATTTTTAAAATGTTTCTTAAGCTATCATGTATGAACAGCTTTTATCTGTTGCTTGTAATTAAATTACATGTATTTTAAATGTCGATTTCTTAACTTAAAGTAATAGATTTTTTATCTTAAAGTCCGAAAAATTCTTTTTTTATTTGCTTATATTTAAAATAGATATATTTGGTTATAGATATACACATTTAAAGTAGATATATTTGGTACCTATCTGATCATACTTTCTATCTAAAAATTTATTTTTTCAAGACCTAACTTTTCAAATATGTCATAATAATAACTATTTATTTTAAAAAATATATTGGTATTTTCTTTCCCAGTAATAGAAAGCTCAATTCTTGTTAGCATTGAAACAGTTTTATTTGTTACAAAAGTTATATTTGCAACATTTGTAAAATTCACCTAAATTACGCCTGAATAAAATTTAGTAAAAAAAAAGAGTGGTATCTTATATGGTGTCTATATACACATTTTCATTAATTTAATATTACGTCATGTGCATCATATAAATAAATAAATGCACGGATACAACATCAAGTAAATAAAATAAGTTTCTTTGTGCTTTCAGTTTATAAATCATCATCATTCCTGTAGCCTAAATGAATTTACATGCGAAAATAGAGATTGTATACTGAAAGAGAAGTTTTGTGACGCAGTGAAGGATTGCAAAGATGGAAGCGACGAGTATGTTGGTTGCGTGGATAAGGTGAATAAATCGGCGTCTTTTTTGTGCATTGTCATGTAGCATTTATCTATCTGTTATATTTATTTTATTATAATTATTTTATAATGTATTTGTAATTTTATTTTTCGTCATTGCAACAGTTAAATTGCGAAGACAAGTTTCGGTGCAAAGACAAACATTGTGTTAGAAAAAATTGGGTTTGTGACGGTGTAAACGATTGTCCCGATGGTAGCGATGAATGGCATTGCGGTAAGTTTGCAGAAATATAAATTTTACTGTCCGACAAATAAGCATTTTTCTTTTTCAAGAATCATGACATATACTTTTTAGTAAATTTGAATATGCTGAATCTAAATTTGGTCATAAAAATAGCCTAGCTCATCAGGATTTGGAAAAAATTAAGAAAGGTGCAAAAAACCATGATTTTTTCAATCTTTGAATAGCTACCCGGGAAAAAAAGTTATCCATATATGTATTTTGTCAATATCTGATCATGTCTTACTAAGTATAGTTATATATGATATTATATGATAATTAAATAAAATCATATGATATTATTATATATAACTATATTTGGCAAGATATGCTCAGATATTGACAAAATCCATATATGGTCAATTTTATATGGACTTTTTTTTCCCGGGTATATCTAAGTAGCTTAATGTGATTGAAAAAAGATAATTTACAAAAAAGATATCAGCAAATTGATCTAAAATGCTATTTTCATTAGATTAATTTATTATATATAACCCAGTTGACATATATAGGAAAAAATAGTTTGTTTAATAAACACAGTGATAATTTTCACTGATTCCGTGTCTATGTAAAACGTAAAATAGTTATAGCTAGGCCTTGATAAGTAATTTATTAAAAGATGCGAAAGCATTTTTTTGCACTTTTAATTTTAATTGCTCAAAATCTTAATGAGTTAAGGTTTATTTGCTATATTCAAAAGAAAATTATTTAAAGTGTTGTGTTTTTTTTAGATAATAGGACGTTATCTGCAAATGATTGTACAAATACAAATAATCGATATTTATGCAAAAATCAACGATGCATATTTCTTAATGCAGTGTGTGACGAAAAAGACGATTGTGGCGATGGATCAGATGAAGGTGCTAGTTGTAAGTATAGTATATTTATTAACATGGTATTTTAATTATCTTATAGTCTTCTTTAATACTTGTAATATCTCTTAAGGAGTAATACTACCTTGTGTACACGAAATTAATTTTCATTTTCTCGAATTTATTTAAGAAAAATGAATTAATATATTGAAGATCGGTTTGTTATACATGTTTATATAAGTCTTAAGGTATATAAAAAAATTTTTTATTAATTATTTAAAAACAAAATGGCGGCGCAGTAGCTCTCGTAAGAAAACCCATTTTATTTCGTGGCCGTACCCTGCAGGTCGTAATTTTTCCTAGAACAAAAAACAAAAAAGATTTTGAAAAAATATGCCCAAATCTAGTGAATTACGTAGGATTTTTTTGATTGATTGAAATATATCGATTCTATGACCGATTTTTTTTATAAGAAAGAAAATTTTTCCTTCACATTGACGCCAATTTTTTAAAAATCAATATTTTGGAAAAATCCTACGTAGTTCACTAGTTACGTACTTCACGTAGTTCGTGTAAACAAGGTAGTATTACCCCTTAACACGTGATGTAATCTTTATGCGCAATTTGTTATAAAATTTTATCTTAATTAACTTTCTTCTTTTCCTTCAGGTAAATCAAATAGTTGCAAAACGATAAAATGCAGTTTCGATTGCAAAATAACACCTAGTGGACCTGTATGTACCTGCAAACCGGGCTATAAAATTCAAGATAAAATCACGTGCATAGGTAAATCCCTGATGAACGAAAGCAATAATCATACGCGGATTATATAGTGAAAATTATTTAACAATTTTTTTTACAGATATCGACGAGTGTCAGATTTATGGAATATGCAGTCAAGGATGCGTGAATACGGAAGGATCGTACAGATGTACTTGTGAAGCCGGTTACACCTTGCAAGATGATATGAAAACGTGTAAAGTCTATGGTAAGCTATTTTGCATATATGTATATGTATAAAACAAGTGATTGATTTATATTAGATTTTATAGGAATGCGATTTTTTCAACTGAAATTTAGGTGGCGAGGCTATGTTAATGTTCTCTCTAAGAACCGAGATTCGTGCAATGTATCTCGAGTCTGAAATATATTTCACAGCAGTGAAAAATTTGAGTCAAGCCAACCATTTCGATGTAAATGGAGATTACTTTTATTGTTCCAACGTTATTCCAGAAGGCATCCCAATGATTGTAAAAGGCATTATTGAAGGAAAACGCGAAACCATTGTTACACAAGGTAAGTGTCTTATTAATGGTACTTATAAATAGTTATTATTTGTGCAAAGAGTTTGCAGAAATAATATTCTAATATATGTATTATCTTGGAAAACATTGATTTTCTTCTTAAAAAAAAGAAATATTTTATTTGTTCAGTTCAAGTTATTGATAACTATACGTATACAGTCGCGCTCAAAAATATTTTGTAATTACATATTATTTTATGTGATTATTTGAAAATTAAGTATTAAATTATTTTAGTCTTTAAGATAAATTAAGAAAGATTCATTTTTACCCAAATTTATACAAAATAAAGTTTATTTAATGTTGGATTTCAATATTTTTATTAACTGTGGCTTAAAATATTTTATTCGTTGAAAAAACAAAGTGTAAATACCATGTTTATAATTAAAACAACATTAAAATAAACTCTAAGATGTAAGAGACTTAATAATAATTTGTCTTAAACCCTTTAAATTTACAGCCACATTTCTTAATTATTTGAAAGTTTCAACGTCGTTCGTGTGTTTTTATTTCTGCCCAAAGGTATTGTAAAACAATAATGTAACAATAAAATTAAAATTAGGATTTTGACTGGGTCATTCAAAACCTTGATTTTGTTTCGCTTAAAAAATTTAATCAAGATATTTTAATAAGATACGATCCCAGGTAGAACATGAAACTCATAATGATATCATTATGACATCATCATGATTTTATTTATCACTTAAAAGTTACCCAAACAAAAATGATTAAAAAATGAGTTAAAGATGACAAAAAGAATCATAAATTTTTAAGTTCAATAATCGCATATATAATTTTAAAAAGATTATGTTGGTTAAATATAATTAAAATGTACATGAATAATTAAATAAACAAGTAATTGCGTAATATATATAAAAAATGATATTATAATATCAAAAATAAGTCACCAAAACATTGCCAAAAGTATATCAAATAAGATCATTATAATTTTTCTAAAATGACTTTTAGGTAACGTCATAATGATGTCATAATGAGTTTCATGCTCTACCTGGGACTCAAAACATTTTTCTCAGCTTATAAAGTTTATATTTTTTAAGCGAAATAAAATCAAGGTTTGGAATGGCCCAGCAGAGGCTGGACAGAGTTAGACGTACGCGAACAACGTCGAAATTTTAAAATAAGTAAGAATAGTTCATTGTATTGCAAGAAAAATAGTCAAAGATCCCAAAGAATCGTTGAAAAACTTGTAGACAATGCCTAACTGATGGGCGTTGCGACTATAAAATTAAAGGGTTTTGTTACAAAGTATTAAATCCCTAACATTGTTAGCGTTTATTTTATCGTTTTTTTATTTAATTATTAATATTTTTTATTTATTTAATTATAAACATGGTATTTATTTTGTTTTCTCAACTAATAAAATACTTTGAGCCACAATATTAATAAAAATATAGAGTTAATATTAAAATTATCCAACATTAAATAAATATTATTTTGTACAAATTTGGATAAATATAAATCTTCTTTAATTTATTACAATAAACTTAATAATAAATTTGTTACAGTAAATTAAAATAATTTAATATCTAATGTTCAAATTTGATAAAATAACATTTATCTACAAAATACTTTTAGCGTAACTATATAATTTATTACTTATTATACAATATTATTAATTTAATTATTGATGAAATGTGCGTGTGCGTTGCGTTTGAATATGTGTCTGCGTTGAGCGCTCGATGTGTGCGTGTGTGTGTGTGTGTGTGTGTGTGTGTGCTGATTAAGAATATAATAATACTTAAGAAGATAAAAATAAGGAGAAAAATATAAATAATATAAATATTATCTTTTATAGAATATATCGAGGGTTTTATAACATAAGAATGTATCCCTAATTTTTTGAAAAAGAAGATACATGCAAGTTCTATACGGCTTGCATTTTATAATAGAGTTGCTTACTAGTTGTTCTAATAATTATGAAAATAAATGCAGAAATATTCAGACATATTTCTATGTATCAAATGTGAATATTAAATCGTTTTTTCTTATTCCTGTAAAGCTGCAATTTCAGGCTTACACTCATTAGTGTAAAACCCTCGATATATATATGTCTGAAAAACTATAAATAATCTTTTTATATATATTGCGAGTATGTTTTAAATTTTTTTATAAAAAAGTGTTTTTTTCATAAATAAGGTTTGATCACTGTAGCGGGAATAGCCCTGGATTGGATTACGGGTAATATATATTTCACGGATATGGGTAACAAGTACATCGGGGTTTGTGACACTAATGGTACATACTGTACTGTATTGCTCTATGAGAAATCTAAACCAAATTCTATCGCTCTATTACCGACTAAAGGGTAAATATATTTGTTATAAAAATTATATATTTAAATTTCTATTATATAAATAATAAACTCTCTTTCTCTCTCTCTCTCTCTCTCTCTCTCTCTCTCTCTATATATATATATATATATATATATATATATATATATATATATATATACAGGATATCCGGTAATTGGTGAAAAACCTGCTAATGGCAGATGCTTGAGATCATTTGGAGATGATTTTTTCTCAGTGAAAATGTCGAAGCATCAATAATTTCCGAGTTGTAAGCGATTGAAAAAAAGATGCTTTTCGCAAACTAAACTTTTTGAAGTTAAAAAATTACCAAAACTACATTCTTCAGTTAATTTTAGATAGAGTTTACTTTAATAGAATTTTAATTTAAGGCTTAATTACAAAGATATATAATGATAAAAATTGGAAACTTGCAAAAAATGATGACATCTCTCGATATTTTCGAGGAAAAATCGACTCCAAATGATCTCAAGAATCTGCCATTAACAGGTTTTTCACCAATTACCGGACATCCTGTATATATATATAATTTCTTATTCATGCAAAAGATAATATGTCCAAATATATATTAATATGAAAATAGCATATATATATATGTATTTATGTTTTTTCTATAATTACAGAATAATGTTTTGGTGCAATTGGGAACCAACTCCGCTTATTGCAAAGGCTGGGATGGATGGCAAAGACAGGAGTTCATTTCTCGATGAAAACTTGGAATGGCCTAATAGTATAACTATTGACTATCCAAATAATCGATTATATTGGTTGGACCTCAAGAAAAGAATAATCGAATCAGTACGCTTGGATGGCACCGATCGAAGAGTTAATTTCTATTTCTATTTTATTATATGATATTTTAAGATATAATTAAAATTATAACAAAAGAATTATAAATTAAATTATTCGCAGGCCATATTGAGCGATGTAGTCAAATATCCATTTTCCATGGCCGTTTTTGAAAATAAACTTTATTGGAGCGATTGGCTTGACGATTCAATACAATCTTGCGATAAGTTTACCGGAAAAAATTGGCGAATCGTAAAGCAAATAAAGGACGTTACAGTTCAAGATTTAGTAATAGAGCACTCGGCGATGAAACCTAAGGTATGCAAAGTTTTATTTTTACTTTTGCATTGCAACACAAGTCGGTACAAAGTCTGCATTATCGTTCAATTTAATTTCAGATTCCAAATCCATGTCACTCTAATCCATGTTCTGAATTATGCATGTTGAATCGGAATAATAGCTATACATGCGGCTGCACTTTGGACAAGAAATTAAAAGCCGATAATCATACGTGTCGAGGTAAATTGTCAAAAGACTTTGCAATGAAAGAAAAATGCTCGAATTTTAGGACATATTAACATAACATTATATATCTATACATATATAACATTTTACCAGAGTTGGGAAAGTTACTTTATAAAAGTAACTCGTTACCGTTACCGTTCTTTTTTCCAAAAAGTAACTCGTTACCGTTACACGTTACTAATTTTAAAAAGTAACTCGTTACCATTACCGTTACTCAAAAAGTAACGAATCGTTACAATTTCCGTTACTTTTTTTTATACAATATAAACTTTACATAAACATTTTTTTAATATACAAGATCAAATTTTTGCACTAAACACTACAAATTTTTAAACATTAATTTATATTAAAGTAATCAAAATGATATAATTTTTTGATGGTGATATCGCTATTCATATAAAGTGCGTAATAATTTTGATAATAATAAATTATTTTAAATAAGAGAAACTTTTGAAAATGTGTAAACAAGCTTTCTCAAACACGTTTAGATTTTGTAAATGTAAATAAAATAATTTTCTTATTGTTAGTTCACTTTTAATAGATTTGTAAATATGGTTAAAATCGCTTTCTTCGCGTTTCTTCAATTTTTTTTATTTTAAAATTCTAACACGGTACGATAATTTTCATAACATCGAATTCTTGACTAATCATTGAATTATCTGTCTACTTAAATGTTTTTTTTACAAAATAGAAAGATACTAGAAAGAAATGTCAGCAATTTCTATGTGATACTACGTTTCAATACTCTTATCAATCATTAAGTTTCATTTCACACATATGTGCACTCGTATCTATAGTATTTTATATGTTACATGTACCATGTAAAATGCGCGCATATGCATGAAACGAAAAATATCTGTTTTTTTATTTGAAAATTTTATATTCGAAAAAAATATAGTATATTCAAGTATATTTGAAAAAAATCCCAGACTGCACAGAAAAGTCAAAAGACATCTTAAAGATATTTAAAAGACAATAAGACGTTTTTAAGTTGTCTTTTAAGCATTTTTTTATAGATATTTACTGTCTGAAAAGTAATGATAAAAGTAACTGTTAATTTCGTTATTCATTATCAAAGAATGTAACAAAGTTACTTTTTCTGTTACAAATAAAATTTGTAACGCCGTTACCGTTACAGTTACCGAAAAAAGTAACGGTAACGACGTTACAAGTAACGCGCTACTTTCTAACCCTGCATTTTACATATTAATTTAAATTTTAGGTTTTACATTTTTAAATTAACATAAGTATAATTTCAGAGACGAAGAAGAAGGAGCACATTATTATCATCGAGGAAAATATATTTATAGATTATACTCCTGCCTTTTTGGGAAACCCAAAAATGACTGTGAGCTCTACCTCACGATCTATAACTGCTGCGACTTGCGATTCGCTTACTGGTAACTATAAGATTCTCACGACAGAGAATTGCTACTTTATAATAAAACGAATGTTTCGCTCCGTTTTTATATCAACTTTTTCTCTTACAATTAAAATTTATTTAGGCACTATACTTGCAAGCGATAAGAGTACGAATTATATCATTCGTTACAATCCGAAAAATGGCAATATTGAGAATCTTATACCATTTGAGATTGAAATATTGGGAGGAATGGCATTTGATTACATCGGTAATAATTTATATTTATCGAACAAAGAAGACAAAAGTATTGAAGTACATAGCTTGACAACTAAGGCAAAGACGGTCTTTTACTTTGAGGATCAACCTAGCGATATTGCTGTAGTGTCTGAAGAAGGGTACGACATTTTATTGACTGTACTTACAATTAGGCTGAACATTTTAATAAAACAGTGTGATAATATAATATAATGTTTTATATATATTGTAGCATAATGTACGTCGTATTCGTCTCACATCAGGAAGCATTTTCATTTAATCATTCCATCTATCACTTAGATAAAATGAAAATGAATGGAATCGGATCGATTCAAGTAAGCTCGACCTATGGACGAGGAATAAAATCGCTCAACTATTATAAGGATAAAAAGACACTTTTTTCGATTGATGTATATGGTTATATCGTGTCATACCAGAACGAAAGTTTGTATTTTAGTTTTTTTATTTTAACATTTTTAACATTTCAGTTATAAGCCTTGTTTTTTAAATTTTCATATATAAATATACATTTATTTGATTAAAAACATAACAAAAACATTTTGATGGATCATATTATACATTCTAAAAAAATATCATTATATACCCAGGTAGCAAGCACACGACATTTTGACGTCAAAATATGGTCAGTTCGAACCAAATATGACGTGATGTAATGACATAAAAATGACTGAAAAATGACGGACTAATGTCACAGACCGATGACGACTTTTCAAGACGTTAAAAAGACATGACTTTATCACCATTTTAGACTTATTGGTGACGTTTTAATGACATATTTCATCATGAATCTTTTCCTCTAGCGTGAACATCGTGAAAAATAAAAAATTCATTCACAAATATTGAATTCGTTAATGAAATTTTTCACTTTTCACGAGTTTACGCTAGAGGAAAAGATTTATGATCAAATGTCACGATCAAGTCCCAGGTTATAGAGAAAATTCATGTTAGGGCCCTGAGGTATAGAGAATTGTGAATATCAAAATTATAAACAAAATTGTTTGAATTATTTAAGATATAATAAATTAAATGAGTTTTTACTTAAAAAATAGTAATACTTAGGCGATTTATAATAATGACTTAAGAATCACTATATTTGACGTTCTTTTACAACACCATTAAGACGTCACAAAAAAGACGTTTTAAATTAGACATTATTTGGTCACGTGACGTTATTGAACCAGAAATGACCAGTTTTCGACGTCAAAATGACATGTGCTTGCTATCTGGGTATATGTGTCTAATATTTAATTGTGAAAGGACAAATTTTTCAAGTATCATAGAAATAACAAGCATTGAATTTTCAGGTTCACGTATTCTTCGTACCGGATTACATAATGTTATGAGTCTTGCGACCGTCGGAAACGATATATTCTGGACACAACGATTTTCTAATTTATTATATTGGACAAATGTGGAAAATAAAGTTAATTTGTTTGATCACCAAGTTATATTTCGTGAGTTTATTTAATGTTTTAGCAAAGAATAATGCATGTACATATATGTCTAGAATAATTAATCAGCAAAATGAATACTTTGTAGGTATGCCCAAAAGTGTAGAACATCCGCTTGTGACACATTTGCAGAATATTGTTAGCCACGAAAAGCAGGGTTGTCAGAAAAATAATGGAAATTGCTCACATGTGTGTTTGCCTTCATCTGCTATTTTATTTGTAAGTGTACAAACTTCAAATGATGCCAAACATTGGATAATTGTAATGCGAGCATCTAATATACAATTGTTATTTTGATACGTTATTATTTCAATCATAATCGCATTCAATTGTAATGCGATGCTATTGGTCAACAAAAAGAGGTTTTTTTATAATTTTATATTTTGCGTGATTACTTTCAGATTTGTGCTTGTCCTCCTGGAATGATGCTAAGCGCGAACAATCGTACATGCACTTTGCAAACTGCGTGTTCCGCTGATGAGGTCAAATGCAGCGAACATGACATCTGCATAAAGCGGCAGAAGTGGTGCGTTTAGCCGATTTTTTACATGTAGTTTATAAGTAAATTAAAATAAGAATATTATTTAAATTATCTGAAAACTTGCATTTTCTTACAATTAATATACGGAATATTGAGAGATGTCAATTAATATAAAAAAATCAAGGTAGATTCATTTAAAAAAAGTAGGTTGACCTTGAAATTTATTTAACATGTCCCTCTAGAAAACTACTAAGTTATCACTTTTACATTTAAAATGTGTGGAATGTTTTTTAAATTAAAAATTTTTAAGATAAAAAGGCTCTATAAATTTTACTAAATTATTTATCACGAGCGATTAATATAATTAATTAGTATTAAGTTTGTAATATAACAATAAGTTATTCGCGGAATTAATGAAAAAAATATACTATTTTGTATCTCAAATATTTTTTTAATCAAAAAAAGATTTTTAATAGATTCTCTTTTTAATAAAGTATATTTATATAGGTATGTTTTACATTTAAAAAAAAAACGTCTTGCTGTTTATTTAGGTGCGACGGTGTCAAGGACTGTCCTAATAATGAAGATGAAATGAGCGACTGTGGCGAGACTGGCATTTGTAAAAAAGGTCAATTCATGTGTAAAGATGGTACCTGCATCAGCTTAAAAGGTCGTTGCAATTCAAACTATGAATGCGCTGATAGATCAGATGAGCAAAATTGTCCAAAGAAGCAATGTCACAGTGGTAATTAGAAATGAGATTAATAATATCTGAATAAATTTGTAATCCTTTTGAATGCTGCGACTTTATTATATTAAACAAAATTAGCATAAAGAGCGTAAAAAACTAACATTCTTAATAAGAGGGATAATGTATTTCAGAAAATCGTTAATGACATATATAATAAAATCAAGCGTTTCGGTCAGATTTTTTTGACTTTCTTTAGCGCAGAAAATAACATGAGTAATAAAAAAAACAAGTTACGGTTACAACTGTCGGGCAGAGTATAAAAATAAAATAAATATGAATAACAATTATTGAAAATTATAAATAGCTTGAACAATTATCAAGCAGGACGATAATATGTCATTAAAGATTTTTTGAAATACATTACCACTCTTATTGAGAACGTTAATTTTTTATGCTCTTTATGCTAATTTTGTTTAATATTAATTGTTTATCATTTAGAGCTCTTACTTATATTGGGACTTTATTATAATTATACTTGTATAGTTATTTATTTATTTCTACCTCATACATACGCGTCTTTTTTTAGATGAATTTCAATGTCGTGACGGAACTTGCATATCGAATTCCTTAGAATGTGATGGGTACAATGATTGTCTCGATTACTCCGATGAGATAAATAATCATTGCAGAGAGCGTACATGTTCTCCAAATAAATTTATGTGTAAAGATACAAGAAAATGCATACCAAAGGAATGGGAATGCGACGGAGAGGTAATCAATTATTTATATTTATTATATGTTTAATGTTTACAATTACACTGATAATTCAATTTATTCATATTTTTTTGCCTTATATAAGAGAAATTCATATATATATATATATTTATTTATTTAAAGTAATTATAAAAAAATTATTGTAAGAAAGAAATGGAAAGAAACATATTTTAATATCTAATTTTAAAAATCAGAATTTTAAAGATTATTGATCGGTTACTCTGTTTATAACATATTAATGTCATTTTACATAATCTTACGTGTTTATATTTTTAAGCGAGACTGTTCAGACGGATCGGATGAGCTCGAGGAATGCAATGTGAACATCTGTGGCGATGGAAAATTAAAATGCGATAATGGTCGTTGTATATCATCTTCATTGAAGTGCAATGGTATCAATGATTGCGGCGATGAGACTGACGAGAAACATTGTTTGAACGAAAATTCTCATAATTGTTCCGAGGATGAATATTTATGCTTGAACACTGATATATGCCTCCCGAAGCAAGCAAGGTGAGTTGATTCTTTTCAAATACATGATTGCTGATTGAAAATTCACACACAAATATTAAAATGCTAATATATTTGTCGATTTGCTACATAATTTTCTATTTTAAAAACATTTTTAATTTTAAGTAACAAACTATGCTGTGCAGACTATCATAGTAATTATTACATAAAAGCCTATGCAATGTTAAACATACTGCTTTCATGATTGTTTCTGTTACAGATGCAACGGTGTCCAAGATTGCCCGAAAAACGACGACGAACATCATTGCACGTACTGTTTCGAAGATGAATTTACCTGCGAAAATCAGAAATGCATCCCGCAAAGCTGGGTATGTGACAAAATCGATGATTGCGGCGACAAATCAGACGAGAAAGATTGTAGCGGTAATAAGTTGATAAACGTCAATGTCAACACGTCAAAAACATGTGACGAATTTAAGTGTGCCATGGGCACTTGTTTGCCATTCAGCAAAGTATGCGATGGTATTCGAGACTGTTCGGACAACAGTGATGAAAGAGGAAAATGCAGTACGTAGTATCTTCGTCTAATCTTTGTTTGCTATTAAAATTCTCTATTCTTATAAAAAAACGCTCGTGATAAATAATTTAGTAAAATTTATAGAGCGTTTTTATCTTTAAAAATTTTAAATTTAAAAAGGATTCTACACATTTTAAATGTAAAAGTGATAACTTGATAGTTTTCTAGTGGGAGACGTTAAATAAATTTCAAGGTCAACCTACTTTTTTTTAATGAATCTACCTTGATTTTTTTATATTAATTGACATTTCTCAATATTCCGTTTAAAAAGTTATAAAGATATGATGGCCAAAAATTAATTAAATAATTTATGAGACATTTTATATTTTAATTCGACATAATTTTATACAAACTCTCTATAAAATATTTCTTAAAATATTTATTTTTTATTATCTTACTTCAATATTTTTATGCACAGAATAATAAGAAGAATTAATGGATGTAAAAAAAATACATAGTCTTTAAGAAAAATTATGTAAATTATAATTATTAACTACTCGTTGTAAATTCATACTTTACGAGTATATTAACTTATATATTCAAAAATATACATTTTTTAAGCTCGAATGACAATCATTTTAAACCATCGTATCTTTTACAGTTTTGATTTTCAAATTCTGCGCCCGACTTTTGATCAGCACTTAAACTATAACATATTTCAATTTCAACCAATTTGACTAGAACCACTTTTACATTTAAAATGTCCTTTAAGAAGCTTAAATTTTTTAATTTTGAAGATTTATGGAAGATAATTTACATTGACATTTAGAGAGAGAGAGAAAAATTCTAAAAAAATTAAAAGTTATATTTCTTATTATACATTATATATTATATTATATATTATAATATATATACATTATATTTTACGTTGTATATTAATAAACATGCATCACATTTTTACGACGTATTATTTCTTTTTGCGTAGCAAGCGCTTGTGCGTACAACAATGTCTGCAAGGATGTGTGTTATAAAACACCACTTGGGGGAGTCTGCGGTTGTCAAGCAGGATATCGTTTGGCCGCGGACATGGTATCGTGTGATGATATAAATGAGTGCGAGCTCGATGTTTGTTCGCAGATTTGCCGAAACATTCTGGGCTCCTTTCAGTGTTCATGCTACGATGGATATGTTATTCGCAGCGATAGGGTTTCTTGCAAGGCTATCGGTAAGTGATTAAATTTTTGTGCAAGTTGTTTAAAGCAATAAATAATATATCAATACTGATTGTCTTTATTAGGATCGCCAATGGAATTAATTACCGTTACCGATGATGACATCAGGAAAATATCACCGAATTTACTTTCAATTGAAGTAATCCATTCGTTAACGGGCTTGAGCCTAATTGGTTTTGATGTAAACGCACTTGATAATACTATTTATTGGAGTAATGGTTAGTCTTTATATCTAAATTTTTTTATTATTTGACAATCAATTATAAGGCTCTGTATAATCAATATAGAAATGGGAGAGAAGACAATAGGAGCCAAGTTCTGTTGTTAGTGAACAATTTCTTTAATGTAAAACGCTTCGATATCAATTAAATTTGTACTTCCGGTCCAACACAATTAAAAAATATACTATATTTATTATTTATTATTATTTATTATAAATATTAATTATATTAATATACATATATAAAGTATTTACTAAAAAAATATAAATATTCGTGAAAGATTTTCCGAAGCAATTTAATATGTATATCAGAAGCGTCTTTCAAAAATTTGTGATATGTGTGTATCGAATAATGTTAAGAAAAATAATTGCAGATGAATTGAGCTCTATTAATAAGATTAATATTGAAACGGGCGAATTAAGTACATTCACGAATATCGGGAGTCCGGGAGTACTTGCAATCGATTGGATCACCGATAATATCTATTTTAATGATAATGATGGTTCAAACAAAATTAAAGTATATTTCTCTTCTTAATATTATTTAAATGCGAGTGCTTTGAACTATTATAATTTAATTTAGTTTATTTATTAAAGGTATGCAGCTTGAAGCAAAAAAAATGTGCAATTGTGTTTAAAATAGAAGGTGCACTTAAGGCAAAAGTAGCATCCCTTTTAGTCGACCCACAAAATAGGTATTTCTTTTTTACTTTGCTTGTCAGTTTTTTATTATCTTTATTTATTTTTATTATTTTTATTGACTGTAATAAAAATTACAGAGAATAGAGTAAAATGCTATGACGTTAAAATATAGAAAAATCAAAATTGCTTGATATTGCAGATGGTTATTCTGGAGTCAAACTACGTGGCGAGTGCATGATAAACCGTACAGTGAAATATGTCGGACAGATATGATGGGTAATAACATGAAGATAATCGGTTTTCGGAATATAGGCGTCGTGAGTGGAATGGCGATCGATCACATGAAAGCCAGATTATATTGGTCAGACAGTTTCCATAAAACCATCGAATCATCTAATTTAGATGGAAGTCAACGAAATACATTTTTAAATACGGATGTACGTCAATGAGAGTACACTATTATTTTTTAATCAATTCTATTATAACATTTTCTGTACGCATATATAAAAGATGCAATCGCATCTTGTGTAAAAAATAGATATATATTAAATATTTTCTTCTAATAAAATCTTTTTTGACTTTACAGGTACATCAACCGTTAGGCATCAGCATTTTTGAAAATTCGCTTTATTGGTTAATGGGTTCGAATGGTCAAATACAAAAATGTAAACTGTATGCCAACAAATCCTGTGACATAATAAATATAAGTTCGAACAATATTCACAAACACTTTGCCATTCTACATGCTTCCAGGCATCCTCTCTGTAAGTGTAAATCTAAATATGAACTATTAAAATGACGAATTGATCTTAAATTTTGCATATATGTCAATATTTAATCGTAATAGTTACAAAACGAAATTATGTGTTTGTTTGACAGTTGAGAATCCTTGTGAAAAGCGAAACTGCGACTACATATGCGTTTTAAAAGCTGATGATGCGACATGCATTTGTAAAGATGGTAAACCAATAACATCTAATAGCACTTGTACGAAAGAGCATACGAATAGTGAAATGAGAATCTCTACAAAACGTATTAACATTTCAAGATTCCGACCTCAGGGTGGAATTTATAGTATAACAATAGTCACATTACTGATTATTGTTTTGTCATTGTGCAGTTATTTTTACTATCGAAAAAACAAATTGAAACCACTAAATGACCTCAAGTATGTTCAAAATTTATTTGACCGAGTTTCAAAGATAAAATATACATTTATATTAATCATATAAAAATTATACAATGATATCATACAATGTGATATGATTATTTTCAGTAGCATTCGTTTTCATAATCCATCATACGATCGAAGAGATGAGGTAGCGGTGACACTTAGTTCTATAGTTCCAAATGTATCTCCAGGACAACATGAATATGCTAATCCTATTAATGATAATTTATTAAAGGTAATAATAGCTAAATATATTACACTTAAACATAACATTATTTCTTCTAACTGCATACTACTATATTTAATTACAATATACGTTGTACAACATTTTTGATTGATGATAATTTAAGCATTTATTTAGACAAAGTAAATTAATTACGAATTTAAATATTTAATATTTTTTTATAGGCTGCGATGGAAAGTAGTTTAAAAAGATCAGAACAAAATTTGTGTCAATCAGACAAAGAGGATAATGAGATGGACAAGCATAATGCGAGTTTAATTTCTTTCACACGAACGAAATAAAATTAAAATATGATCAAAATCAAGTGAGATTTAAAAGTAAAATAAATCAGAATTAAAGAATGTTTAGATAATAATAGAAAATCTCTGTAATAATTGATATTATAAATATTAAAATGCTGCGTTAATAAGCGTAATATTATATATATAATATATATCTATATATATATATATAGATATATACATAAAATGATGTTTGTTGCATATCTCAAGTGTACTTAATTATCATACAGTACCAAGTATGATTTAATATAGATATAACTTTAAATTTATATAGCTTTTTATTAGCTTAAATATTGTCATTTTGTTTTTAGTAAATACTCGAAAGTATATTAAGTATTGTTAAGATAGATCCATTTTTATAAATGATACATTACATTACATTACATTTGAAATTGGTCATGTAATTATACAATTAAATTCTAATTTTTAGATAGAGCTAAATGCTGTCAGAAAATTTGTACATACATTTATCTATGTTAATAGATATTACATTTTATACATTGTTAAATATATTGTACACATTTCATTATTACATATATCAGAAAATATAACACATTTTTATATAATTTTGCTCTTATTTTTTTACTTTACAATTTTACCATTACTTATTTTATAACTTTTATCTAGTTAAAGTAGGCAATTAAAAAAAAAAGATGAAGATATAATATATATCTTATTATTTAAAACTATATATATATAATATATATAGAATAAATATTAAAATTTGATTGTGTAGCATTGTTTTTTAAAGTGTGATTTGAAGTGTACAACGTTGAAATGCATAGCATTATCACGTAATTGGATTTTTTTTTATTTTTGAGATACAATTTAATATGTCGAATTGTACTTGAGTCTTGTTGAAATTTTTCTTAAACTATCTTTAAGTAATAATATAAGCTTTTATATACAAAGTTTTGTACAAAATTTTTATATTTGTTACTAATTATTATAATAATTTTATATTTGTGTTTTTTTATATTATATTAATTAAATAATAATTTTTTGAAGAACAATAATAAAGTTGATGATATTTGCAACAATTTATGATATCTTTTTGCAGATTGTCTCAATTTTACGTACATTATGAGAACATGATGAGACTGTTTTTTAATATATGTATGGAATAATAAAATGCATTTAGCTTTAATATTCTACGTATTTATGCATTTTATTTCGCTTACTTTTTATCATTAAAATGACATGTAAAATATAATGTTATTAAGAAGACATGTTATATTTATATTTATTAATATAATATTTTTGTAGGTATAAACATTTCTGTTTTTAGTTTTGAGATTAATAAATAATATATAACATATAAAGAAATAAATGGCGCGCATATAACACGAGTTTTGTAATATTATAGTAATACTAAAATTAAATTTTTTATTAAAATTTTTAATATTAGCTTTAATATAATATTTAACTTCAATGCATTAAACAAATTAAAAATTTATACATATTACATTTACATAACAAAATCATCTCTATAATATCACTAATACATATTGCATAAGAAGAAAATAAAACCTTATGCGGGTATATAATTAATAATATTCTGTGTTCTTTAATTAATTCTGTTTATTTTTGTTTCATATTGTTAGTATTCATATAATTATATTTTATATGAGTTAAGACATCAAAATAATAAGCGAAAAATATGAAATTTCACATTATTAAAGTACTTCACTAGAGACTTCATTGCCTGAGAGTATCATATACAAATCAGTATCGATTTTGCGATCCTTGGCAACAACATCAGGAATTTTGCACGATGCGTCCATAGAGCAGGATTCTAAGAATAATATACATAATTAAATATATATTGTAGGATACTTACATACATATGTATAATTAAACAGATATTGTTTACATCTGTACAGTATAAATTTTGTTTGAAAAATAATTTTTTTTTAAATTTAATTTTTGTTTTATGCCTACCTTGCGAGCAGCAAATACCGTTTGTAGCACATCGCGCTGTATTTCCACGACACATTGCGTACCCAGCGATGCAAGGCCTAGTTGTTAGACTTTCTTTTTTGCAACGATATGTTTCAGGTGTTCCTATGAAGCAGCCGATACTAGGACCGCAGCAGATGCGAGGTCCGAAGCATTGGCCCATCTGGTTGGGGCCACATGAGGGACACTGTATTTAAAGAATATATTATAATGATTCGACTATGACATAATTGTAGATTTTGTATTACATATTTAAACATAAATAGTAAAAATACTCGTTAATTTCGATATTTAAAAAGAAAATATAAAAAAGGAATGAAAATAAGGAAATAAAATTAAAAAATCAATATTATTTTATCGTATGTAGATACAAGAATAAATAGCAATTTATACAAAGTATATATATATATATATATATATTTATTTATTTATTTTTCTATCTACGTATGAACATTTTAATTTTAGTGTTAGTTTTCTGTTTATTTATTAAAATATATATTTGCATAAATTTGTGGTTAAAGTGTTAATAATAATTAATAATATAAACAAAAGATAAACACTGGGTAAAAAATTAGAGTAAATAAATTTGTAAGTAATTCTTTGTTATTCTAAAGTTCTGCAATATACTTATTTCTAATTCTATTGATTTCATTAATCATTCATTTAAAGATTTAAAGAATATTAGATTTCATAAATATATTAAAGATTGTATAGATGTGTAATTCTACAATGATTATTAATCGTAAATATAAATAAATGTATAAAGAGAAAGAAATATAAACAGATAATATTTAATTTTATATCAATTATATACATTACTTTTGATAAATTTGTTAGATATCTGTCTTCAAAATAATTATTATACAGTATATGTAATACCAAAAAAGATTGTAATATGTATATAATTATATATGTCTATATAAAATGTATGCATATAGAACATATATATATATATATATATATATATATATATATATATATATGTATATAATTTACTTCTCGTGTAACAGTTCTCAAAGCAGGCGCGATATCACCCCTCTTTCCACCACGTGGACAATTTACAATCAAACAAGCGTAACTCAGGAAAATTAGACTCGCAAAAATGGCAAGCTGCTTTAGCATCCTGAGGAAACTTTGGCAATGTTACACGAATGTATCAACGATCGAAAAACCACTGCTGCGTTCGAAGAGCTCCGTCGATTATTTATATCGTTGAATCTTCGTACTTAAAATTCTTATTGAGTATTTTTAGAGATATTCCCACTCATAATGCAGCACTCTACAGATTATGGAAATTATATTTCTATGCCAGAATAACGAACATCTAGCATAATGCCATTTATTGTTGCGAAAGCTATACTTTCTATACCTTTCTCTCTTTATAGAATACAATTTAAATAAAAATCCAAAAATATTAGTGAAATATCCATCGAATAAAATAAAAAAGTTAGCGTTTTAAAATTGTATTATATTTGTATAACGTGTATAGTGAATGAATAAATAATGTCTTCTTTTTTGTATTTTTTTCAGATTTTATTTAAATTAAATTTATTTTAATTAAAGAGAGAGAGAGAGAGAGAGAGAGAGAGAGAGAGAGAGAAAATATAAGTTGTGTCTTATTAAATATTTATTATTTACATAAAAATAAAATTTTTATAATTTTTATAAACAAAAATATCTTTAAATACTCAACAGAAATTTTAAGTATAAAACTCACTTGGGATATGAGTATCATTTACAAACTATCAAAACTAGAAATAGACATATAAAGATCTTTTATGTAATTAAAAAATAAGATGTCTATACAAGATGTCAATATCTGATATAAGATGGCACGATAAGCGTGTCTGACATGTACATGTGGTTTTATATCGACATATAATTAAACCTATACAGCGTATAACAAGAACTAGTTACAGCACCACCGTTGGCGAGTATATGCACTAAGATGTGCGTCTTGCATGTCGATTCAAAATGAGTATCCATCGCGAATGTACGCGTAGATCAAGAATAAATAATAATATAGAAAATCGGGACTAAAAGTGAGAACTTTTAGATAGGTAAACTGCTAAGTTCTATTTTTCATTATTTCAAAATGAAGAAAGAATTCAATTTCATAAATCTCAAGATAAATCGAGATCGCACATAAGATCGCGTACAATGTAGCGATTGGATGACGTGGATAATGAATATGTTGTACTTAATATTACAAATGATTCAGAGAAATTTAAACAGTTAGAAAAAGATCTTTATTCTTTTTATTATAATCAAACGAACGATTCAAATTAGTACTTTTAATACCAAGTAAGCAACATTTGTCACACTTGTTGTTTTAACATTTGTATGAATGTAGTCTAATAAAAAAAAGTTTAATAAAATTTTCTGATGTAACATCTTTTTTCCAGATTTAAGAAATTGTGGACTTGCATGTTAATGGATAGCTTAAAATAAATAATTTATTGATTTAATTTCTTTATACATATGTTTTCTAATCGATATCTTTTTGTTGATTCTTAAAATTCTGCTTGCTTTGATATTGTAAATTATATCGTCAATTACTTTATTTACAGAACCTGCCTGATGTTTAGATACACGATGGTTATCGCAGAAATTCGATGAAATTTGTGAAAATTGATGAGTGATAAATATTAATATTTTCGAAATATTTTATTATTTTGTGTTGTAAGTAGTTACAACGGTCTATTTATACATTAACTATAAATTATTTATTACTTTCTTTTGGAAGAATAGAAAGCAGAGAAACTTATATTTTTTACAAAAATTTAAAATATTATAATACAAATTAGTAAGAGATTTTAAAGCACATTACAATATTGTCAATCTCTTCAGTGTATAAAAAATTAATATTTAAACTTTATTCTATTTTTATTATTGCTTGATTAACTCATTAATTAATTAAATTCAGATGCAAAATAATAGATTTTATGTTTCTATAACATAAAAGAAAAAAGAGCATGTAAAAGTTGTATTATTTATAAATTTATATAAATAATTTTATATCAATTATAAGTATTTAAAAAAACTTATCAATTTGCCAACTACGTATATATGATAATCGCATTCTTCTTTTCTGCACAAATTCTTTCTATTTTATTTATTCTATTCAAATCTTTTTCCGCATCTTCTTCTTCTTCTGAAATTCTTCTAAATTAAACTTTCTTATATAACTTTCTTATTACATTTTTTTCTTTCATCCATCATCTTATGTATTCCTTTTTTCTTCTTTAATAATTTTTCTGTTTTCAACGATTTCATATCTCCTTCAATTTTTTCTGTTGCATTTATTCTATTCAAATTCTTTTTCTTTCATCTTCCTCCTTCTTTAATCGTCATAAATTAATTTCGTCTGCAAGTCACTTCCTCATTATTGCTTTGTACAATGATAACGATAGTTTAATAAACATTGATTGCTTTTTGTATTCGTGTGTAATGTAATTACAATATGCGTGACACATCGAGCTTGATTCTAATGGAATCTAAATGCCTTCATTTTCTAATACTTTTTAGGTAATTTTCGTAATCAAAAATATGATTAAAAACCTATTTTGAAAAACGTTTTTGCAAAACGTTGCATTTTTGAGTGTTTAAATAAACAATGGAACTCAGATATTTTTAATATATTATTTGATATAATATTAGACAGGAGAGGATCGTAATTTTTAGCATACGATACTTGTATGATTAAAATTTCCGAATTTTGTAATAATATTCACAATTAATTTCTTATGATACAGTGGTTATATAAGTCGTTTCGCTCTGCTATGCCGTGTATTGAAACAGAAATGCGGATGGCGTGCGAATAGGTATTAATCTTTGATCACCATGGCGATCCATTACGACGTAATAATCGCGTCCGTTAATATTATGTTTCTTTCCTGGAGCGAGATCGTACGGAATATTCTGATATAACAGTCGTGGAGTTATTTTTTCCAAATTGATACGTTTGTCGAACAGCTGATTCTTCGTGGTGTACACCAATTGTGGGGTCACAGATTCGTTCGATCTTCGTTTCCATTTACAGCAGAGGGAGCCATCGCACCATTTGCCGGTCTTTTTCCGTCGTTTATAAAAGTTCATTGTCCCTTTGATCAGCCATTCGAGGATGAAGATCACCGTCGCAATTATATAACCAGCGAGCACTACCTTGAAAGTCAGGGACAGATCGGAAAGTGACAGTTGTCTTTCGGTGGATCGAAGATCCAATGGGCATACTTGCGCTAGTGGTAGATCTTTCTGTTTTTCACGCTTTATTATACCGGATTCCACTAAAGTCATCAATCTAAAATATATGTAATTTATTGAGGAACAGTAATTTAACCACAATGTTAAAAAAAATTAGACAATTCCAATAAATAATTTGCATAAATTATGCGAGTTATTTAATCAAATCTTACAGACTGTTGTAAAAATATATATTTAGGCATCAACAATTAAAAAAGTATTCATCTTTAATCATATTTGTCCTTTAAATCAAAAAGTCTATATGAATTTTTCCGACATGAAAATTAGAAATGCTTACTCTTTATTGAATGGTTTTTCCAAAGTAGAATTTACGGGAAATGCGAATGCACTACTGGTAATAAGGATCGTACCAGGCATAATGACATATGTACATCTTTTTTGATGTAACATATGCTTGCGCGTTTTGTTGATATAATTTTCGAATACCAGGCTTTGGAGGTAATGAGTGTCTCCGAGAAACAATCTGTCTACAGATTAATACATATGTCATACTTTTATTTAGTATAAACGCATACTTCTGTCAAAATCTAACACGATTGTTAATACGTACTCTTCTCCACAGTGCTAAAAATTGATTTAACCGGATAATCATACGATGTGATATAGTGACCTTTTAATTTTAACAAATTTAACTCTTCCGAAACGTGCTGAAAATATATAAAACGTTTAGGTAATTATGTATTATTATACATACACTACCGTCAAAAAGTTTAAGACCAAAGAAATTTATATATATGAATTTAATTTATAATTCCTTCTCAAAAAGTAATGCAAACTATTTTTACTTTTGCGGTATTATAACATAATCCTATAATTATTAATCAAAAAAGGAACAATCAGCAGAATATCATGGTGCAGCGTGTAAAAACAAATTATTTTCTTGAGGAGCCTAAAAATCCGTCGTCACCAGAAGTGAACTGAAAAATCTTTATGGGAAATAGAGGAAGCGGAACGCTATAGACAATGAGACAATAAAAAAACTAATTGATAAGATATGTTTAAAAGTTATATAGAAAAAGGATGGATTTTTTTATAAAAAGTGTTTAGTAATTTTTCATAAATTAAAAACTTTTATTGTTTGTTTTTACTACTATGTATTTCTTTTAAAAATAAAGTTTATTTTGTTTATAATTTGAAGCATTTTTATTTTGTATTTTTTCCGTGATATTTATTTATTACTTTTTTAAAACTTTTTGACGGTAGTGTATATATTATATTATATACGTATATATTGAAGAATATTTCACCAATTATACGATGTAAATAATACTGATAGCAAGTCTTACATTAAATCGTAAAATGTAATGTTACGTTATCGGTCATGAATATTGGATGCAAATTTGCAAAAAGACTTACATGAGAAAGCAGAAAATCGATGGTGCGTCCTTTGAAAGTAACCCATTGATAACCCTTGCGCACTATATCCTGCAAGTTGTTGATCGGCAAGGTAAATTGTGGTTTTGTGAGAAACGCAGTAAGATTTGCCGTATAAAAGGACGTTAGTATTAAGATGAATATCCACCAAGTGGCGAAAAGAATTCGCGTCGAGTCTGTAATTGGCATGAATTTATTTTGATAACACATGATAATAAATACAATGTAATGAGAGCATACATAGCATTCTTACATATTTGTCACTTTCATATTATTATAAAAAATTAATATGGCTGCTATAATAATTGTATAAAAACTATACAAGAGTTAAATGACGCGTGTGAATTAATTAATATAAAATAGAATTGCACGCAAATGGGTTGTAACTCGTAAGAAAAGACATTAGATATATAAACAATGTAATAATTAAAATCTTTTCATTTAAAAGAGCATGGTCGCATACCTGTGGTCGCGATTATAGTCGTTCCTTGTTTCAACAAGGAACTGTACACGAACCAGAAGCAAGAGAACAAGCTAAAATTCTCAGAGTTAGGATTTTTCCACAACTTCGCCCTAGAAAATATTGACAATATTAAGAACAATTGTGTCAAAATACGCTGTATGGTTGCAGATTCTCCGAAACTTTCGACGAACCTAATTGTGGCGAAAACATAGATTATGGGCCCTACGAAAAGCACCGAAGTGAGTACCAATAACCAAACAATTCGGTCAAATGGTGCGAGCAGTCCTGTACCGGTTGCCGATTCTTGCGGTCGCTTCATCAACACCGTTAGCTCGCTTTGGTCCAAAGCTGTGCTGAATGTGCAATACTTCCGCAATTCCGGCAAAATAGGTAAGAAAGCCACCGCCATGTCCACTTTCTATTCAAATGGCGAACGGTATTTATATTTTCGTTCTTCGATTATACGTTAATATTACTTGATGAATTAACCCTCAAACGTGGGTCTTTCATGTCCGTGCCATTTTTAATCCATTGTTTTAAAAAAATTTTAATAAAATCTCGAGGTTGGAAACTTATCCAAAAAAAAATTTGTGTCAAACGGAACTTATAACTAAAAGGACACTTTAAACAGTTAATTCAGTGCAAAGTGCTACCTACGTGGATTACGGTGCCAAAAAACGTGTTCAGTTTGGGAGTTAATTTTATTTATATAATTTACTCTATATTTGATTATACATGGAGAAGATAGAATAATTCACTAATCAATTATGATGAAAAATATAATATCTTACCTTCTCGTAGAGTAAACTTAGTATTCCACTTCGACTATTGCCTAATATATGTTGTTTAGGCGGTATAATAGTATATGTAAAATTTAATTTAGAACTAAGCAGTTCGAGCAAATAAAATGCGTAGCCTTTTCCCACCCACGTTCCGTTTTCTTGCACTAATCCAGAAAATGGCATGTCCTATAACAATTACCAATGTTCACGTAGTTTAAAATAAATATAGAATTGTGATTCTTATAAAATTTATAACAATCGTTATATTTAAAATTAAATGTAAAGCTAAAAATTTTTCAAAAATCTAAAATTTAACGAATGCTAAATATATAACATTTACAAGAGTTGTAATTATCTTTTAATAGTATCATATATTAAGTACCTATATAATATTATGATGCATTAACTAAGTTAAATTTCTCCCATGGCATATAAGTATTATAAAATTTTAATTTTCTTTAACGCTCTTAATTAATTTTAACAGCTCCGATTATAAGACAATATTTATCATTTAAATATATTTTTGACAAAACATGCGTCATCTTCTAGCCTACCTAACTAGAGAATATTAATTAAAAAAATTTTTAAATTACTAATAGTCATCATGCGACAAGATGACAGATATTATAATAATCGAATTTTTATAAAGCGTTTTGTTTTTAATAATATTTTACATTCATGACTTATTTTTTTCATTCAAGCTGTGATTATAGTTTCTTTGTAATCTGCGCTGAAGAGGGTCAAAAAAGTAACCCAAACGTTCGCTTAATATTATAAATTTTAATATAAAGTTCTTAAGATTATCTAATCTAAATAATCTAAATAAAATTTACGCACCAATTACAATGCTCTTATTTGCCCATTTTTTAAATATTTTGTTTAAATTATAAAAGCCTTCTTTTATTTTTATCTAATATTATACAAAAAGATAGAGAAATTATAATTAATTATTTAACGTGTATATTTTCCTATCATCACGTATGATATTGTTATCAAATTTCTTAATGCTTATTGGTAGACGCTATTTTAATTATTATCTTTGAGTGTTTGTAATCATGATCGTCATGATCGTTCCGTGCACGGTTAATTGCATATACTCAGCATAAATGTTTGTACATTTTAACCTTCGATATCGACGAGCACGAACGTTAATAAATGCTGTGAAAATTGCAAGATGCGCGGCATGTTGGGAAATATACATTCACGTATACTCACTTTGTACTCGACCCTAGCAAACCTTATTAGTAGCCACGATACCTCACGTAATGTAACAGCTCTAATAACATGCTTACTCGATTAGCGCTCTTTGTTTATCACGTCACGCAAAACACGCGATGTCATCGAGAAAATACTATTCAATTTCTAACTAATATATGAGACAAGATAAATAAGTCTATTTTGTATATATATGTATATATAAATTTTTAGAGAAATTAGAAACCTAAATATATGTAATATTTAACAAAAATCAAATTTTTAAATTTTCGAAAAATGTATTTAATCGTTTTTAAAACTGGACATCTTATAGTTGATGTGATTATTACTTTTTAATTTTTTTTTTGTATACCGAGTATTCTAAATTCTGTCAACATTTTATCACAGAAAATTTCAAATTATAGAAATATGTAAATAAATCCTAATATTTTAGAATAAAAGAAGTTAACAAAGAAATGAGAATTATGTAATTGATATCTTTATTATCTATTCCTGTTTCATTTTTTTTTACAATTAAAGTGTTTGTTTTACAATTAAAGTTTTTGCACCAATGTATTCTAACCTGCTATAATTAATTTTCTTTTAAACGTTATTGCATTTATGTATTATTTAGTGTATATTAGTTGAAAGTTTTGTATTAGTTAAGTGAACAATAATATTACAATAAAACATAAAATGATGCATTTCCACGGTGAAATTAGTTCTCATTGTTGAAGGATAGAATTAACATGCAAGATATGTTGACAATTTTACGTCGCGTGTTTTTGTAATTCTAGGTTTTTCACATCGTCAATATAGAAAAGTAGGACATTTTGTCAGTGATCAATAAATCGTGTGACGGATTGTCACTTAAAATATGACAGAGCTAGGTATACTTTTTTCATAAATAACTTTTTGTATACATAATACATATATTATTCAGTGTAATTACATTTTAATATGCGAGATATATATGTATGTAGACATTAAATAAAAGAAAAAGAATTAGTTATTTTACTTCTAATTTATCTACTTTTTATCTTTTCAATAAATATGATAATAAGGTTTTAAAAAAGACATTAAAGAATTATTCAGTGTAATTCTTTCTTTTATAATAAGCAAAATACGCTTATGTGAAGATAAATTAATATTTAAAAAAGTATTAATTAATGTTTATCTAATTAATCTGTTTTTCATTTTTTCAATTATTGCAATAACTACGACTTTGAAGAAGAGACGTTGAAAAACATAAATTTAATATCAATAATAGTATAGTTAATAAAGATCTTATACTTGACAAATACATAAGTGTAGTCACATAAATAATCATCGTAAAAGAAATGAATAGACTATTTTACTGTGTAATAAAATTATGATATGTATTTTTTATTGAAAATGTTATACTGTGACATTGGCGTTGTATTCTTAGCGTTCGTCATAAAATGAAATTAATGTGTACTTAATACGTACTTACGTGTGGCGTAATAAAATAAGATATTCCATAATATATTCACATGCATATAATATATTTGCACTATCAAATGTTAATTACTTGCCAATCCGTAAGAATTACTTATTATTATTAAGAGATTTAATTCAATTTTGAATTAATTTTTCATTTTGATAATGTAAAGTTTTGTCTATTAAAAAATTTTGGGTATAAATTTAAGTTTACAATTAGATATATATGACAGAATAACTGCTACATACGCTGATTAAAACTAAGTTGCATTTAAGTCTTTAATTAGTAAACTGGAGTGATGTGGATGTGTGACACTATTATATAAATTTTTTCTAAAAACGATAAGTTTATCAAAGCGTACAAATAGCATTATATTCGTCTCTGTTATATCAAACCTATTTTAATATAACTAAATATCATTTTGATGATTCCGTGCAAAGTAAACAATAAAAATTTATTTGTTTACTTCGTTACATTACTTTAATTATACGTGTATTTTCGAGATATATATATATATATATATATATATATATATATATATATATATATATATATATATATATATATATATATATATATATATATATATCACAAGAATAAGAATTTTTACATTAATAATAAAAAAATTTTTTTCAAAAATTAAATTAATTAATGTTCCATTATAAATGTTACTTTTTACTTTAATAATACATATCAATTATAATAGTTAAACTTACATTCCATGATGTTATTTTCATTTCTGCAGGTATTGACTCCATAGAGTTTTTGTCAGTCGTCGTAGCATCTGAAAGCATAATATTGTTCTTCATAAAATTAAGGATAATGATATGTCAAATTCCTTTCAGTCAACCTTTTACTTTTTAAATATTAAATTCTTAGTTTAACCTTAAAATATGATTACTTAGATAAAGAATAAATTCTAAATTTAATTATATTTATTTTTTTATAATTTATTGTTGAAAAAAGAAGACTTCGTAAAACTTTTTATTTATTGTCAACTTAACTTTTACATATCTCATTACATTTATGTATATTATTAATCTATTTTTTCATGTGTATATCTTTAACATTTTAATAGAGAGATTATAATAAATATATATATAATAATAATACATATACATATATAATATTAATATAATATATAATATATAATGTATAATATAATTAATATAGGACAACACCCACAATATTACATGGTGAAAAACACACTAAAAAGAGAGAAATTGCGGAGATGTTTTTTATCAAGATTCATAACAATTCAATTAATTTAAAAAAAGACACGGAAAATTTGAATCCGATCTACAACAATATTACCAAGCATTTTCAACGAATTTGACCCGATACTGGTGTTTGTTTGTCATTACTCTATACATAACTTTAGTCTTCGTACTGACGTGTTCGTGTGATGTAGCATGAAAAATTTTTTAACTTCTTGATTTATTATGTCATGAAAGGTACGCTGATTTAATACTTTAATGTTAACAAAAAAGAACGCGCATAGTGTCATCATAGTTAATTAAGTAAAATTGTATAATGTCACTTCTGTTAATCCATACACAATGAAATTGTCACTTAGATACATTTTTAATTTTTATTTTTAGACTTGATAAAGACCTAAATCAAAGATCGAAACGTCGTCTATTGTTAAGCCTATCAAACATCGAATAAAATATAAAGCTTAATTAAACTAGTTTGGTCGATCAATAACAACACCTAATTAATAATCGTCACTGGTGATTTATAATTTTATCAATAATTAATATATACATGTTAATGAAAATTAATTAATTAGATATAATTATTTTATTAAGAAACAAGAAACTTACTTTGTCCGTAGATGCTATGACAACACGTCACGAGTATAAACGTGCCAAGTAAAAATTGTAGGAAGTTGTGCATTCTTCAACGGTGTATCCGCACTACATTTTATTTCTTTGCATCTTGATCAGCAAGTCCTCTCATGCATTTCCTGCGACCGGAAATGCTTTATACAATGTGGCATAACTAGCAACCAGGTGAATCGATACTAACACTTATCCAGTCATTCTGACCTGGACGACAGTAAGGTAGTGACGAGCCGTTTATATCAGCTTGTCACGCGAGCGTTGAAGGTGTCCGTTGAAGAGGGGTAAAGAGCTGACAGAAAACACGACGAAGTTTTGTACGCGCGGGCGCCGTCAACCCTCTGACATATTCACGCAGTTATTTTATCAAAGATTCTATTGGTTTACAAAGGTTGACAAATTAACTTTTTTTTTTTATCAAAATCTACGTCAGCACTTTGACTTCGTTAATCGTGAAAATCAGATATGATAATTAATAATCAGATGCGTACAAGTCTTTTTTACGTTTATTTATTTCTTTTCAGTAATGCAGTAACTGATAAAACTATATCTTGAATATATGTTTATGATTTTGATAGATAGAGAAATTTAATTTTATGCTATGTTCTTCATTATTATCATTATTATTACGCATTTTAGATTTTCTAAAATTAATTAATTATAAAGATATATCTTGACTTTATATAAAATTGATTGATAGATATCTTCCTCTCAAGATCTTTAGTATACGAGTAACGGATAAATGTCTATCAAAATGTGGATAAGAAAAAAAGGATATATTTCTTTAGTATCTATGATAATAATGATATTGAGTGATTGATTAGTGATATTAAATATGATTAGCCACATAGACACGTATACCATTTTCATGTGTCACGCAAGTCGTATCTAATATTTTACACAATATATCTATTGCAATGCTGTCTTGTTCTTTAACCTTCTAACTATAGAATTATCTGATCCGATCTCCGAGCGATAAGAGCGAAAAAAACCATTTTATATAGATCTATTTTTATTAGTCACTTTTATTTAAAGAAACTTTTATCAAGCTATATCGATCGTATGGAGAAGAAGAATCTTATCGGTAATTAATAATAATTACAGATATTTTTCTCAAAATTTCTAATATTTACATTAAAATAATATATATATAGAGCAGCAGAGCGAGAGATATTTGTACGTATGATTTATTTGTACATACGTATTCCAGAGATAAATTGAAAGATTAATGTTTGCGAATGGGATGTTAAGTCTTCGTGAAAGTATACGTTATATCAGCCAGCATGAAGGTTGCGTTAGACGTGTATGCGATCAATATACGCACCATTAGTAACATTAAGCAAGTAATCGTGTGAATCATCTGTCAGAGGAAATTAATAGTGATATTATTAATAGGACGTGCACGCATTCTGGCGTGTAAAAGTTTATAACGCCAACTAGAATTGAGATCATTGAGATTAATCGTCCTTGTCCTGTCGAATATTACGGAAATAAAACGAAATAAAACATGTGGGTGGTTAGGTGGTCGAGGTGAAAAGAAAACAAGCCTTCTTGGGAACGACTTTTCATTGTTCATCGTTAAATTGAAGTACATCTCAATATACAAATCACATCGCCTGTGTCCTACGAATATATAGTATATCGCCGCTCCTCTCGCCGGAGCGCCTGAGTTGTCTCTCGTTCGCAGTCGCAGTCGCAGCAAAAAAAGCACCACCGCGTCTTCGCACCGAAGGATCGAGCAACGTGTCAAGGATCGAGACAACGAATTGTATATATAAATAGTCTATCAACGAGCAATATGATCATCGAAAATGGATATTAGCTTAGATTTTACACAAATTTTGTTTCATTTCGCATCCCAATCGCGTACCGTTCGAATATCCTTTTCTATACAATCTTAGTAGCTATTCTATTTAATTTTTCTTGACATTTATATATCTCTTGTGATATCAATTGTTATACTTTTTGCTGTAGACTTTATCCCGCTTATATTTGATTTCGCTGTTTCGTGTGTCTCGATTCTTACTCGTTTCCACGTTATATTACAATCATCGCGCGAGGGAAATTGCCGAAATGAAAGGGGGAAAGATGATAGGAAACAGTGCGAAAGTAGAACGTGAGAAGCGCGGTCGAAATGTTACAACTAATGCAAGCACGCTCGACAGTAACGTTAACGATATAGATCACATCTCATTATGACGATGACAAGGAATGACGAGAGAATGATAAAAATGATCATGCGGCGCTAACGCGGCAAATGGGACGTAATAATCTCGAGATGATGATCATGATAAACGTGATTACGATGACTCTCGTCTAATCAATAACTTATGACCTTGGCGGTTATCATCATTTTGTCGCATTATTCACTGAGAGATCCAACGGCGAGTAGGCGAGAAGCATGCATAGAGATGATGTTATGATTGTAGAGAAAATTCGGCGACTTTGTAAATTCGAAGGAGAGACATCAAATATAATAATCAATTCTAGTCGAGATTAAAAAGACTAAATTATATTAAATAATAAAGCTATTTTTTTCGACTTTCTATTTTTATATCTTTAAAGTCAAAATCATCTATAAAATATTGATTAAAAAATTATTAGCGTTTTTTGTATATATGAAAATATATATATATATATATATATATATATATATATATACATATGTAGATAAAATAGACTCTTTCGAATTTGCATGTTACTGAACTTTCCTCGCGAATCGCGATGAGATGTATTATGTCAACTTATTCGGGATTAGCGATTCGCTGTTTACAGATCTATCTATGATACAGATTCATTGTCAGTTAATCGCGCAGGAGAGACGTTAAAACAACTCTTCGGTGATAGAATACAACAATATATAATTCGGAATGGAACGTGCTCTTACGCTAGATGTGCGTGACGAGATTAATGACATGCGATTTAGAGATCACTCAATACGTCACAAAAATCAACACTGTCAATAGAGAAACAAATCGATAATCCATTATAAAACTTTTCGAACAAATGATCGGCGAGTGTAGATTTTTACGAGATTCGATTTCTGACGCATTAATTTATCCCAATTTTTTTTCCTTCACAACAATATGCTACATTTACGATAATTATTTTCTTTGATTAGTCACTTATTCTGTCGTGCAATTCAATCTATGTAAATCAATCACCAAATAATGATAACATTTTTTCGTAATTTCGACTTATATCATTTTACTGATACATATTATTTATATCGTTTTACTGATACATATTGTCTAATTAAGATCAATTTAACATTTTTACACATGCTCGATTTATAAAATACTCACTTAGTCGACAACACTTATTTGAATCGCTGTGCAGGTCAACCAATCTTGCCCACGTGTTTTGCTACAAGCGATACATCGATGTGCATAATTTGACAATAAGTTTCGCCATCATTTTGCGCGAGCGCACTCTCGGTCTTTCCCTCGAGAACAAGATATATATATATAATTATTGAGAATACATGTTCTATGAATAAGAATAATAATATCACCATATACGGTATAATCGTGGAGTGCCCATTGAAATTCGTCACAGCCTCTGGCAGATTAAAAATAACACAAGCTACAATAAAGTAATAAACACAATATATCCGTTCATGATAATGATCCTTCTTGCGTTGTTTAACGGATCTCGAGTTTGATATTAAAAAAAGAGAGGAAATTATACGCGTGGTTATAAGAAACTAATGGCTATCGAGCTATTTCTTCTACGCTTCGTCGCCAGAAATCACCATGCGAGTTGAGACTGTATCCCCGATAAGCAGCAAATCTTTCAATGCCTGTTAGATCACAAGCAGAACAACGATGTACGCGTATGCAGAGTCATTAAAATGTAAAAACTCTCGTCGGTCAAAATAATGTATGTATAAATCAAAGAATCGCATTACATACGTCATTCGATGCTGTCCAACAAAAAAAAAAAAAAAAGAAAAAACAGAAACCAAAAAAAAATAAACAAATGTCCAAGTCCAAGATCGATTTTCTCGGACAAGGCAAGCATGAAGTCGCGTGACATCGCCGATATGCGCGTTTTCCATTTTTCACATATGTCGCACGATGATCGCCAGTATAATTATATGAGATCACATGCTAGATATATATATACGTGATGCCTACAGGTCGCGGTTTCTCCCTTTTTTCAATGTTGATTCTTTATCCCGATTTAACTTTCGCAGACTGATTCACAAAATGTAGACGTTGATGCTGCTTCTTTCGACTGTAAAAAATGATAAATATCGTATATATCGTATATATCGATTATAAGCTGTATAAATATTTAATTTATCTGCAATTTGACGTCTTTTCGAAAAATTGTTAATCTTTTTTTTTACACATTCTCGAGTGTACGTTATAGCTTATCTGCAAATCGTGATTCAGAGCTCTTGATCATGGTGCACATTAATAGCGAAAAAGTTATATTTATAGAAACATAATGAAATTTGGCAATTCTGATTTCAATTTATTATATTACATTGTATCAACAATTTCGATAAAATAATTTTAATTAAAACGTTGTTTTGTACGCATGATGCAGTTGACACATTGTCATAAATTTCGAGAATTTTGCTTTAATTGTTTCATTATCATAAAAAAAGTAGAGAAAGCGAAGAAAGTGTTGTAAAGTATTTAAATCGAGACTTAAAAACCGAAACTTAAATCAAACTAAATAGATTTCGTTTTTAAATTACTTACAGAATAGATATTACCGCATAATTATAATAATTTTAGACAAATGTAATTAATTTGAAGACCATAAAATTTCTGATAATTTTATTCCTCCGACTTTTTAAAATTGGTTTTTTTTTCGAGTTCTGTCTTCTCTTCGCTGGCTCTTCTTCTTTAGAAATCATGAACAAAAATATATGCCATCCCGCACACGACCATATATATACGTTAAGAGAAATTTCAGTTTCTCCGCAAAAAAATTACGTAAATTTATGCATAATTCACGAGTCAGTCTCCAGCATGAGCGGTGATGAAACTACTGCAACAAACTTAAATTTTCCAAACATGTATTGCACATATGTGGTGTGTGTATGTCTGACGTGAGTATATGGATATATGCGCGTGTGTCTGGAATTATTTGGTTGCATGGTGATCGAGCGTTAAAGCGGAGGTCGAAGGATTACCGGTTTCCGGACGGGCGCTTAGGATTGGGCGCAATAGCTGGACAGTTCGCTTATCGTGCACGCGTTGATGCAGCATTCCTCGTGGATGCCTCGCGATTCCCTTCGATTGCGATTGGAGCGTCTGCCGAACGGTCCATCCAGCATCCCCCGTGCTCTTTCTCGAGACATAAATGGATGAAACTCGTAACCCGGGTAATCGGCCATCTCCATTTCTGAAAAAAAAACCGCAAACTCTCGTATCGATAATGTATAATAAAAAAAGATCATATAATCATTCTAAACATATATATATATATGTATATATGCGTACACCGTCGGTTTAATTGAACAATTTTTGCGTGCATTTTATTTTTGTTTATTCCTAACTGGAATGGAAAAATAAAAAGCGTAATGTACTCATTACGCTTTTTATTTTTTTTTCTTTTAAAGAAAGTTCTAGGAAAGTTTAGAGATTTTTGAGAAAAATCTCTCTTGAGACACCATCTTTAAACTCGTACCTTGAGTGCGTACGTAATCAAAGTTGATATCCCTGCGACTTTGAGTATTCGCTTCTTCCCGAGCTGTGAAAGAAATCAAAATAGAATATTGTTGTTTAAAAATCTCAAAACATTTTTGGCGATAATAATTTAGAAAAGACACATACACGCAATCATAACTTATATAACAATAAAATAAATTTTAAACGTTTTAAATAAATTATAAACATAATTCAGCAAAAATCAATCAATCTTACAAGTTAAAGATTTAACTTGACAGTAATGCTAATCCTATTTATATTATATTGATGGAGTAATCGTGATATGATTTTGAATATTTTCGAAAAAATGTAGCGAATCTTTATATTTGCGTGTCACACAAGGCATATTATTTGACATAAATGAAGAAGAATTTGCTTTCCACGATTGTCAATAAATCGTACAGCTACATCTAGATTTCGGTGTCAGATTATATACATCTATTTGATCAATTAAGCTTAGCGATAAGTCATTTTATATATCCGAAAAAAGGTTATGTAAATTTTCGATGCAAATTCTCGCGTTTGTTTTCAATGAAACCGTTGAAAAATAAAGCAGGAAATAAAGATATTGAATTATAATTGAATCAGGAAATAAAGACATTGCTGATGTATGCCTCCAATTATTAACGTATTTAAGAGTGCTTGACGATTATAGAGAGTGCCTCTGTCAACTTAAATGATCCCACTCGGAAATACGTAATACGAGCTTACATGCATTATTCATCGGCGACAAAGTGGCGATTACTTGGTTAATTGTAGGCACAGAGATTGATCGTGTATACTTAATCGCCTTTCATAGAATACCGTGCTCGAGAAGCTATTAAGAAATTGACAGGTTTAAGCAAAAATTTTCTCATAATTGGAAGCTACCCGTAGTCTGTAACGTTCACTTTAAGGATGAAGTTGTATTTAAAGTGAACATTTTAAATTACTGACTGACCTCATTCTTATATTGAGCCGTTCAATTATAAGCCCAGACCAAATTAAGCGTTATTTGTACATTCAAACGGATCGTTTTATATATCCATGCAGTTAATATTATAATTATAAAATATATATATATATATATATATATATATATATATATTAAATTATAAAATTATTTAATGAATTGTTTTTTGAAATATCTAGAGATGTATTTGACATTTGGACGGCGCGATTATCTCGATAGCTCCATTACTAGTTCTATTATGAAATATTCGTCGTGAGTGATATTAATCGAGAAAGAAGGAATGCGAACAACATTAATATTAATGGCTACATATTAACTGTTGCATTATAAAGGCTAATTTTGTACAGAGATACTGGCATCGCGCGCGAGAAATCTTCCTGAATATTATCTCTCTCAACTCTTCCTATTATTAACTTTCTAAATATTATCATCATGAGCATGCGCGCAAAATCATCGATAAATTCAAAGTATGCAACTTTCGCAAATCATTTATATAATAGTCAAAATGAGAGAGAAATCAATAATGAATATTGTATATTTCTTAAAAAGCAATTATCTCTTTTTTGATGATTTTGAATGATAGAATAGATACATCACAGTATATTCCGTTATTTACAATATTTAAAAAATTTTTTAGACATTTATAATATATAAATATTAATTAACACAATATAATTAAGATTTATATTGTCCTATTTTATTACGTAAAACGCGCATATGATTGAACATTAACAATAAGAGATACATGAAATAATCGCTGATTAGACTATCGCTTTCAGCTATAATTATGAGTGTTAAAATCTGATAAAGAAAAAAAATGGCATACATTTAGGGAAAAATACATTACGTAACCTTGTTACAGAAATTTAGGTACAAATTTAGTGTTTGTTCATTAATGTTCCACTACCAATATATCTATCCTACCTGTCACTTGATATCGATGTTGGAAACAAACGAAAAAAAAAAAAAAAAAAAAAAGTTTTTCGTATCGATCAGCTTTTCTACTCACCTTGAGCACTCTTTTTAAACATGGAATTATACACGCCTTCACAGATTATCTGTAAAGCATTGGATAGCTTCTTGCCGCAATATTTCTGCGGCGTGCCTACGAGTCGCTTCGGGTTAAACTGGGGGTAGCCGTCCGCTTGTGCGTTTCCTGATTCTGTCGCAAGAAATGCGATGGCGATCATCAGGGTCACAAGCACGTTCAATCGATTCGTGGACATCTGAAAGTAACCATTCTCTTTTAATTATGCGAATGCGTACACGAAACTACACTAAATGTCATTTTCATTTGTCAGTTTAGTTGAAATTGCCTTGAAATAAAAAATTAAACTCTCCAAGTTATGCTAGCTTAAAAAAAAAACCGAAAAAAGGAAATATATTATAGTTACGTCAGGGAAATACAAGTTTTTTTCGGAGATGATTTTATGAGGAAAAGCAGCGAATATAAAACATAAGTAAATATATGTTAATTAGAAGTGGGTAGAAATTGTGGACAACGATCATTTATCGGTGTCACCACGCAGCCTTCGACTAAACGAGTAAAAATGAAGAGTTATCTGGAACGCGCGCGAGACGGACGAACTGTTTACTAAAATAATGCCTTATTATACATATTGGCGTATATCTAATGTATAAACTCTTTATTCGAAACATTAGCACGGAAATGTTAATTTAAATATATATTTTTTTAACTGTCCGATTAAGTGACACGATGCCGTTTAAGTACCGTGAAATGGATGCCGCTCATCATCCAAGAGATCTCAGTGTTGCCTCTGTTTATATATCGGGTTTAATTAAATGCGAGTATAGTGTCGCGGCATTCCCCAGCGATCGCGTAGGATGTGCCTCTATTTTTAGATATCTCTCACTTAAATATAAATCTCGCGACGCAAGTAAGAGAGAGACAGATCGCGTATTTTCGTTCGCGCGTGTCATACAATCGTCGCGACGGGAATCGTCGCTCTCCGACAGAATAAGAGAAAGAGAAGGCATTTCTCTCTGTGCTTTGTCCATGATAGCGACCTTTGTTCACACGTTAGCGCCAGCATAATTACGCTCCTCCGCAATCAAATGCAGACCGATACGCGGAGGTCCTCCTGTTGTTTTAGGGTATCGCACGTGCCACGTTTATTTCGCGTCTCCTCAGATAATTTCGAAGGCGTCCAATATATATTTTATCGAAGAAGCGTTTGATTATGTTTATTATTTAAACAACACTGTTTCGAACAAACAGAAAATTTGCTTTTGTATTTTAAAGAGATATAAAAGTTTTACAATGTGTATAGGCATCTATATGCAAATACGGATTCTAGTAATTTAAAATAATATTCTAGTCTGTTTAAGGTAGGATTAACGGTACTTGTGTCACTTTGATTCTTCAAAGATGCGGTCTCCCAATAATGATACCCTGTGTGGTTGGATTACAACAATGTTGATTTGTTTTATAGGCTACATTATACTCGATTAGTCATGTTATCAACGAAAATAAAAATCAGGCCAGTGGCTTTGATACGAAAATATAATGTAGTACATTATAGTAGTACAATATAGTTAACAATAATTGATATGCATTTTATACAATGTCTAATTTTTAAATCAATTGAGGTATTATTGGCGCATTAAAAATGACGGTTTAGAAAATAAAAGATTTAGAATAAATTTTGAAAAAAATTGATGTATTGCCGATGATTTGTATGAAAAGATAAATAAATGTGTGTGTGTGTGTGTATGTGTGTGTGTGTACCTATGTTATTTCTGTTGAATTTGAAAGTTAAAAACTATCGCGTTTTAATAACAAAAAATGAAAGGATCGATAATTGAGTTTGAATTAAAATTTTATTAAAATGTTTTTTTGAAAATCAATAAATGAATAATATTCTATTATATCTAGGTACGCTTTCAAAATTTATTTTGTAGAGAGTAAAATTGTATTTTCAAAAGCTAATGAGATATTTAATAAAATATTTAATAAAATATTTAGTAAAAATTTATTTCCAGTAGCTAACTAAATAGCAACAACTGTCAGTTTTTCTATTTTCACTAATAGAAATCGATTGTAAATGTGCTTTGATACATTATTAATTTGTCATCGGTATTCTTTTGAATCTTGATCTTAAGTTTTAATTTATATATAAGTTTTCGTCAAAAATATAATGCACTTTTATTTTGATGTTTCAAGGTTGATGGAATTTATTCGCGATCGATTCACAAATGCCATATCATTAGACATGCCAGAGTCATTGCCGCGGCAGGCACATTGATTTGCCCCTTTCAAAACAAGTAACGCGAATATAGGGCAGACCACTTCTATTTCCGGCGCATAGTGACGATAGAAATTAGCGTTCAACACCAAGCAATAACTGAAAGAAACGGCGCATGTTGATGTAGAATTATCTAACATTATTTATCTTTTCTTCGCGATTAGTAGCGCTGAAAACACGCGTATATTTGCAATCCGTAATAAGCATTATGCGTCGATGGATCGATCAAATTAATTATATTCACGATTATAAAACTTTGCCGAAATTTGATTACAATACTGAATAAACTCTGAATCACTTTGCTTTTAAAATTGAAAAATCAATTTCTATACATTATTTATATTTAAAATCCTTTTCTCATATATTTTGAGACTATTAAGATTTTGCACTCTGGTACACCAGTGTTTTTTAAGTATCTAAAACAGTAATTCATCTGTAATTCTTCTTTGTCGATCTGAAAGAAACTGTACGAGTGTCCGTGATTCTCTTTCGTCGGTCTAAATAAAAAAAGATCGCACGTCTCTCGAGCGGCAAAAATATAGAACCCGGACGGTAAATAACTGTGTTTGTGTTTTGCGAACGCGGGCGAACGAGATTTGTGGTATCTCACCGCGAAAATGATAAGCGTGATCGCACGCCGTCGACACGACAGACGTGGGCGTAAAACAAATAAAAATCCATCGGCCTCATTTATCAGCGAAAATTAGTTCGTACATGATATATCTTGTTTTATTCTAAGTATATCCCATAATCTATCAATGCAGTAATCCATTTTACGTTTATGGGGGCATTATATAATTTCTGCGAAAACTAGCTTAATTTATAAAACTAGGTCTTTTTAGAGGAGCGAATAAAAAGTGAGAAGAAAAGATGGAATGCATAAATTTAAAATATTATCTTAATGCATTTTTTTTCTGTTATTACAAATTTGTCAATTCAGAATGACTAAGAATTTACCGATTTCTTTGAATTCGCATTATTTTGCGCATAAAGTGAGATATCAGGCCGTATCGTACCGCTTCAAATTCCCATAAAATGAGATTGAACAACAATTATACGTGTCGATAATAACGTGTATGCCGTTCATTGGCTTCTCGTCTGGCGCCTCCAATGATTGTAAACAGAGCTACCGAACTACATAGATCCTCCCGGCGTTCTCAAGAAGAGACGCATTTTACGATAGCGAAAAGTCCCGTAAATTGAAAAGAGGACTCGTTTGTCTCGATCACTTTCCCTTTCCTTCCTCAGCCTGGGGTTATTCTCTTTTGATCTCTTTTCCTCCCTCTCGCCTTCTCTGTCTCTCGCAAGACTGGCGCATTTCTATTTTTGTCTTCGTCTTTTCTCTTACAATTAGTATTATCTACGAAGTACCGCCGGCAGACACCACGAGTAATAATGTATAAACACGTGTATATAACACTCGGAAAGATACTAAGCGAGCCACACTTATACGCACTTATGAGAAAACGCACTTATGTCCTATCGAGTGCAAACCGGCCAGGGGTGATCGACTTTCCCGATCAGAGCGTGATCGCGTATACGCAAAGGAACTTTTCCGCTTTCTTGCGGCTACACAGACAGGTGTGAGAGAAAATAGTTGAAAAATCCCGAGGTTACAAACGCCTCGATCGCATCGTTTTGTTATCAAATTGCGCGAATTTTTCAATTAATTTTACGAAAGACTAATTACAAAGAAAATTGTACGTCTTATGATGTGACAACAAATGCAATTTTACATTTTAGATTTAGCGTGTATTCATTATTTTTAATTAATTTTTTATTTGTCATATATATATATATATATATATATATATACAACCTCCCATATAGATACAAGCAATGATATTTTGTAAGTAAATTAATAAACATAAGTATAACTGATCATCAAATGCAATCATTATTGTTCATTTCGGCATTATTCTATATAGGAATTGTATTTTATTTGTTTATCTTATAAATAGAAAATTAGAGAAGAAAATTTACAGTTATGATACGAGAGATTGATGAAGAATCTAACATAATTCTATTGTGTGAATCACAAACGATAAAGACGTGTTTTAATTTAGTCTTTTCGGTTTGTCTAACACATATAATTCCCTGAATGAGAGAGAACTAAATCTATCCAACATTATCGAACACAATAACAATTGCCAAGTATCGATAAACGCATGAAAAATAAATTTTTAGAAGAAAGAGCAATATTTAATAATCAATCGCGTAGTTCGGTCTTGACATTAAAAACAAAGATCATTTTGAAGTTACAATACTGTTCCAACTGTTGCTAAATGTGATCTTAATTAATTAAAAAAAAACTAATTATGAATTTTTTGCAGCAGAATTTCGAAGGTGAGCATTTATGCGTGATAAGTTGTGCCTGAAATGCAAGTAATGGAAAAAAATGCTTTCACTTCTTATGCGTATCTCAGCAATTGCGATGAAATATCATCATTAGCGACATTAGGAGATTGATGATTAAATATGAAAATTATAAAGATTAATTTAATTTTAATGATGCGGTACTTGCGCTAATTTCTCCGTAATCGACGCTGCGTAATTCGGGTTGACGCATAATTTGAAGAAATGAGCTGAACCAATGAGGCTCTTCTAAGAGGCAGATGCACTCTCTAATAATACAATTGCACGGTACACGAGCATCAAGCATGCTGTGCTCATATACGTCAATTTGACGAAGAGGTCTTGCATTTGTAGTATTTGAAACGACTATGCATTGCTAAAATTAATGGCAGTCGTTTGTTCTCGAACAATTTGAGATGAGTATAATTTGCTCTTTCTTGCGATAATTTAAAACAGTTTTAATGTATTTTGGAAGATAATACATTGAGAGCTATTTAAGTCAAAATATCTTAATCAGTTTTATTATCAAATGTACGAGCACAAAGTTGACTTGGTTTTAATGAATATTGAACTGATATCAAATTAAAGTAAAATAAAAATAAAATAATACTGCATGATAAATGCGATAACTTAAACCCAGCGTTAAAGCAGATATTAAAAATTTATAATAATTTTAATTAAATAACAATTCTATATATATACTTAGATAAAATCTTTTTAAGTACAATGTATTTTAACGAACGTGTTAGATGTATCAATTTTCCCAATAACAATCAAATTTAATTGTAATAATAAATATATCTTGCATTTTTTTTTCGTCTGGCGTTAAAACCCGGAATAATTAAATACTAGATTCGAGCAACAAAGTGAGCACGCGCATCGAACGGATCTATCTTCAGCTCTCACGGAAGAGAGAGTATTTTCTTCCTCGGATTATAATTAGTTTTTACGCAGCAGAGAGCACATCTTTCCGATAAGAACAACATTAAAGGCAAAAAAAGAGCGGACAGGATGCGAGAGAGACTTACTGAGTACGGTGAGGTAAAACGCGGATCACAAGGCGATTTCTCTATCACACGGGGTAGTATCACAGTCTGGCACTTTTTCTCGGACGACGGCGGACGACGGTGTCGCGGACGCAGCAGGTGAGATGTAATCACGATGACGATTGCTACGACGATAGCGTGGCTGGTTTCTCTCATGGGGAAAACGATCATGAAATACTCCGTAGACGATAACGGGCCACCGTCTCGAGACAATGCTGGCTTCTCGGCAAAATCAACCCTTCCCACTGTCTGGGATGCATTGATGCCCGTCCACGAGCACTTCTTCACGTCCAAGTCTTCTTTTTCTCCTCGTTTTTCTTTACTTCCTTTCCCAAAGGTAATTGCAATCGATCGGTCGATAGTAGGAGACTCGTCCGCGATTGTCACGGCTGAAGCGTCGTGCGACTCTTGTATATGTGTGCGCGATCTGGATTCTTTGGTTCTCCAGGTCCGGTTTCGCAGACTCGTCTCGTCAGGTTGAAGATGACACGATGTACAATTAATATTCTTGGCTCGGTATTTAGATTTATTGCATCACAGTCGTGTACTTTTTTCCCTCTTGGGACTTTTTCTCCAACAAAATATGTATCTCCGATGAAATTGTACGCTTTTTATTTTTAGTGAGATCCTCGGGTATATCTCTCGTTCGATCCTGGTTTGATCCTCCGTTAATGATCTTGTATGCCTCGAACTGAAGGATCGTTATATCTCTTTACAGCCTGACGGAATCGGCAGGTGTTCGCTGATGCAGGCACAAATCCGATGCTTCTCCTTGAGAAGATCGACGAGGCACGTCTCGACCGCTCGGTCGCCGACGAGCGTCTCAGACTCTTCCGACTGAGAACGTGCGGTCACGTTTCTGACAATGCCAGCCTGATTGACCGCAATTGTCACGAAGACCTGTCCCCGGAGAGAGGTTCGGTTCTCCGTCTCGGTAGAAGGTTGCTGATGAACTAGTATAAGGTGGCTCGTATCATCCCTCTCTTTCACTCACTCTCTCTCTCTCTTTCTCTCTCTCTCTCTCTCTCTCTCTCTCTCTTTCTTCCCATGCTTGCTGTCCTTTAAGTGTGATCGGGGGATAGCAAGAAAAAAAGTAAACAGATCGAGGAGGGAGAGTGACGAGTGAGGGAAACATCGGTCTCAAGGAAAGCGACGTGTCTTATTTCTGTATTCTGTCGAAGATCGAATGCAAATCATCCCACATCATCGTTTAACCACTAATTGGGTGACGTGAGTGCTTAAAGATCGGTACTGTGCGTAATCTGCTTGATCGAATTATATTTAGATACAGCTAATATTAATATTTTTTTTTTCATTAATTTTCATTTGTACAAAAATGAGCAAGAAAGCATGTAAGTATATTGCAACAAGAAAATCTCATATCTTGTTACTAGGTAAAGATATTAAGTTGATTACCACCATGTAAAAGAGATAATTGCAAATTATATCTTTCCACATACCCGCAAATTTATTTTTAAATAAAGATGAATTACTTTTTATACTAATCCATTTGCGACTTTATTTTTAAGAAGAGGATATTCGTAAATATTCGTAATGTAATCGCGATGTAAATTTTAATTTTAATATTTACTTTTATATAATTACATTTTCGGAATTTGCTAATTTAATAAAAAAAATTAATGATTCGCCAGATTGCATGCTGACACGTCAAAAATGCTGTCATGCGTGAGGTTGCAATTTAGCAAAATGGGTTTCACTTAATCGGTCAAAGTCCAGGTAAACCGTGAGCGTAATCATTTTGCGAATAATCCGTGTTTTCGAAACGAAATCCTGAAGAAACTGTCGCGAAATTGAAAAAGAAATGCAAAGATAGGGATAGAAAAAGCGTATTCGCGATTAAGGAAAAAATTTCCACGTTGAACGATGATTATGATAAGTGAATCCAGTGTGACTGCACTCGCCGTTGATACGAATTAATTTCTCTTGTTCCTCTACTCTCTCTCTCTCTCTCTCTCTCTTTCTTTCTCTCGCGGTTGGTCGGGAAGAGGTTCGGGGAGTCTGCGAAGGCGATCGCCTTCAAATTGCATGACCTTTATCGAGAGGGGTCGTGCACACGAGAGGTGAGGAGACATGCAAAATAGACGCCGCCGACCGGTCGGTCGGAGTTTCTCGTTCTTTTTGTCGCGCATTCTTCCAGCCTCCGCAGACGGCCAATTGCGTCTGGACAGTTGTCTGCGAACACGTGCCACAGCCAGATCGTACGGATGTACTCTCATTGTCAGTGCACTCTTCTCGGTATGATCGTCACCGCACGGTAGGCAGAAAGACGCGATCTTTTTAAATGTTCCGTGTGGCATAAAATTATGTAAGTTTGCGCGTAAATGTTCTATTAAGTTACGAGACATTCAATATGTATAAATAATAACTATCTCTTTCGGATTTAAATACCAAAAAATAACCTTTACACGATGATTCGTAACAATAGGGACTCTGGTAAATGAGTTTAAAAGCTGTCGAGAATTTTTTTTCTAAGCGCGCACAATTTTTCTTCATATTTATATTTTTAGTGACTGTACTTCTTCAGGTTTTACTCTCTGATAACAATCTCGATCTGCAAGTGCTGCTTAACTGTCTTCTCCTTAAACGATTACAAGTCCTGCAATTGAGTCAACGGAGTAACGCTATACGCGGGCAATTGTCTTCGTAGCGGAAAGTACTGCTGTCCTACTTCCATCAGCCAGCCCTAATGGGATCCATTACTGCTTAGTAAAGCACGTGATCAAAAACCAGCGATTTTCTGCGCGGAAGAAAATCTCGTGAATCTCGAAAACACGATCAACGAATAATAACGCGATCTTTAATAATCAAACTTCGGCAAACTTGTGTCTCTCTCGATAATACAATAATTTGCAGATATTACGTAATGATAGATAATAATTTTAATTTGTATTATCAGTTCCACGAAATGTATCAAAATACAATACTTATATGTAATTCAATAATAATAAAAATAGACTAGTAATTTAAATAAATTATTTTGGATACATTTTATTATTATAATTATAAATATATATATAATATAATTAAATATAATACAATAATAATCAAATAATAATAATAAAAGTAAAAATAATAATAAAAATAGACCAGCAATAATTAAATAAATTATTTTGGACAAATTTTATTATTATAAATATAAGATAATTTTCAAAAATTTAATTTAAAATATTTTAAACCGAATTATAGTTAAGTTTGTTAGTTAATACGTAGCGTGGTATATTAGCAAAATAATAGGGAAGTTTATTGGATCGAACACGTTTATTAGATCGAGAAAGTAGAAAGTCTTTCGCGAGCTATTTTCTAAGAAATAAACTTGAATGCATAAAAACATGATTTTGTGATAAGTTAATCATAAGGCATTGTGGTAATACGAAGAATCTTCAAGTATATCGCGGTTCGCGTGACGTTACTCATTTGCTACCCCGATTTATCCAGTCAAGCTTTTTTCACAACGAAGTGGATATACATATACATATCTTTTCTCCTCTCACATGCCTAACACAACTTTGAATTGTTTTATTTATTATGCATTAATTTTTTTTACAAATGGGTGCTATATCACACGTCTAATGACGCACATGACTATCAGAAATAATATCTATTTTAATTTAATTTTTACTGTTAATTTTTTTAAATTTCCTAAATTTATTTAAAAAAATGATCGTTAATATTATTTTTTTAATCGCGATATATATATCCCTGATATATCCCGAAGAATATAAGACACTCTTTTCTGATTTACTCTCACGATCAAGTCTTTGAAACTAAAATAGATTCGTTCGTTGTTGTGTTCTGAGATAGATATGTAAATAAATAAGTCTTTCTTCGTGGCCGTCGTTTATCCTTTGTTTTATTATTTTTATCAATTTGCTTCTTTCGCATTTGCACCGAAATCGTGTTATATATAAACTTGTACTTATAACAATAGATTGTAGAAATTTCCTCGAAATATGTGACATTAAGGAAACATTTACGCACACGCTCGATTAATCGTGATTACGATAAAGACTGAAGAAAAAATATCGAGACACCTTGTACGACGCGGTCAACGATCGTGATCGATAAAGGCTAGCGTGGCTTTCACTCGTGACATTAGCATCGTGTATAGTTTGCTTTGCTCTGATATTTGTTTGTAAGAAATCGCATGGTGCGATGCACAATATATATTGCCTGAACGAGCAGCCTGCATCATAAATATCGGAAGAAGTTTGCAAGATTCACTACACATAGAGACGACGAGAGTTTTATCCGTATAAAAAAAAATTATGACATCAGAATATAAATATTAAATGCGTTACGAAAGAAAAGTAAACCATAAAGGAACAATGATATTAGTAAATAAAAGAATAAAACGTATTTTTATCAATGATGACGTTATTGGCAACTAGTTTGAAATTTTTAATTATCTTCACGAGACATCGAACCTTATTCACACGTCATATTTAATATTAATATTAAATCATTGTAGATGTAATATATGATGTATTATATTTAAATTTAATATATCAAAATAATATACCAATATATTTATTCTATGTTTCTTAAATATATCTATACATATAAAGGTATCTCGCGAGTACCAAACTTCTAGAATGTTTAGAGATCATTCTAAGCAAAATACGTACATAGTTTTTATATACATTATAGATCAATTCGGCTCAATTATTGAGAATTTATAGAAAATTTTATCAATATTGTAATAAGTAAAAAAGACATTTTTATAATTTTTACATAATTGTTATTCTCTAAAATTAAATCGAGATATGTTTTAAAAATAATGTGCCTTTTACTTGATATTTTGAAACAGTCTACTAAATATATCCAGAAATTGTATGTGGTAGTCTTAGCATTACGCTAATGTCAAATAATTATTTAGGGTGACACATTCGTATCTAATAAAAACTGATACTTTGGGCGAAGCAGAGCCATTGTCAGAATTTTGCGTTACTGATAAGAATTAAATTCTTTATATCTAGATAACTGAACCGAATTTATCTATAATATATATATATATATATATATAAATTTTTTGCTTAGAATAATATCTAGAACACTTTCTAAAAGTTTGTTCGGTTTACTCGCGGGACACTCTGTATATCGATGATTCGTGATAAGATAGTGAAGTCACATGTGTCTAAAACTACTTTAATCATATACTAATACATCAAATTTTGCAAAAATTACATTATAGTGTGTAAAGAGATAAATATAATATTTAAATATGCATATATATATATATATTAAAATAAAAATTAATGGAAATATTGTCTTTTGTTTGGGAATAAAATACAAAGACGCAAGGTTACAGAGATCAATTTCAAAATAAACTATGTGACTCAGATCACGCATAATTGTTGTTTTGATATACAATTAAAGGTCGACGCGTGTGTGCGTGCGTGTGCGTTTTCACGACATCGTGTTAAATTCGTTCCTTTCTCTGCGCGGGGTAAAGGATGGCGAAAGATCGGCGTGTGGTACTTACCGTGCGTGCGTGTCGGCGATTGTTACTCGATGATGCGTGTGCGTCTTGTGGTAGCCGAAAAGGTGGCCGCCTCCCTTATAAACACTCAGCTCCCTAGTGGTAATACTGAGCAACGGAGACGTGTTCATTAAGCACCGGCTTACCTGTCAACTTCCCTTAATCGCGCGGCACGCGGCTAATGCCGCCTGCATACGGAAGGCCGTGCGGTCAACCGTGAACTGCCTCCTACAACCCTCGCGCCGGCCGATTTCGGTCCACGAGACTCCAGAAAGGGTCGCCGTCACTTTATTATGTTCCACGATCGGAAACCACGCGGTGACATCCAGTTAGACGATACGTTTGTGTGTTTTCCTGCCGCTACTTTATTTATTTATTTAAGCTATTAATCGATTCTAATACCCTTAACGTAAGACTGTCATATGTACATATAATTTTTTTTATATTATTTTACTTACCGAAACTCATAAATTTAACATTTAATTAAGATATTATCTAAGGATGTACATATTTTCTACACTTGTTATTAATTAAGTATATACGGCATTTCTCTGCTCTTTTGCTTTTCTACCTGTTTTAAAAGTACAATTCAAGATACTTTTTCGTATATTATGGATTTCATCCCACGTATGCAATATTATATGTATATTTTTTTACACATTAAATACTTAATAACTGATGTATAAAATATAATACCAACGTACAGTTACTTAATAATATGGTATCAATGATACCGATTGACATTTTTAAGACGCCTCACATCTTATTAAAATATCTCTAGATCTCTATGTTATTCGATGGCGGGGGAGAGGATACCTTTATTATCTTAAATATTAAATCAGATGTTAAAAATACTTTATTTTTCACAAAATCGTTAGATCGGAAAACTTTTCGATCCCCCCAAAATAGCGCTCGTCCGAAATGGAAATTTTAAGTGGAACACGAGCGTCGCTTTTACAGACGCTCGGGTTGAGCCGGTGTGACTTACCAAGGACATTGTTTTCGATTAGAACAGGATCCCGCGATAATGGGTCAACGAGCGTCTTCGGGCTTCCTGCGCGTCGCGCCGCGAAGTCGCTCGGTCCAGCAAGCGGTCGTCTCGAGGTCGATTAACGCGTTAACCTTCACGTCCAGTTACCAGTTCGCCGGATTTCACAGGCAATACGGAATCTAATTTAGTTGTTCCTAATATAGATCCTAATAATTGAGAGTCCATTTAGAGACTTCGACTATGTAAATCCCACTCGAAACATCAACCGATGTCGCATGTCTTCGATAAAATAGTGTTTACAAACGAGGGGTTCGACCGAGCAAAAACAACGTATTTGCCAGCATTTTTCCGGCATTTAATTAATATGATATACTATAATATATAATATATATATTTATAACTATTAATATAATATACTATAATTGTATGTATATTAAATAAGTATCCAAAATAAATCCAACATTTTAGTCAAATAAAATATATAAAAATAAAAAATTAGAATTTTAAAAAATCAAATACAATTTTTGATAATTGATATATAATATATATATATATATATATATATATATATATATATATATCAAAAAAATTAAAATTTTTTTTAAGATATGATAAAAATATACGGAAATTTAAATAATAAAAAAAAAAGAAAAAAATAATTATTACAATTTTGTACTCATGTGTTTCGCGTAGATGGAAATAATATAAGAAATATATAAAATTGGGGGTAATTTGCAAGCACCCTATATATTATAAAGTTCGCGTTTTCATTTCCATATTTATCGGACGGAGCTTTTTTACATTACATACACACACCAGCACGTTAATATGTTTCGTACGTGGGTGAGGGGCGTGATAGGGTAAAAGTCTTGTAACTTTCACATGCATGCTGTATGATGTTTCAACAGTCTGGCATCCGATGAACATGAAAGCCAGCCTGATTCATTACTTTGCTACTTTATAACCCGCAACGGCTTGCTTTCGTGCTGCAATCGATAATAAGTTGCAGGTAATGCATGGACTAAATTGACGATCGGGCGATGACCTTTCGAACAAGCTACATTAAAAAAAAATGATAAATATTATCTACATGTCTATAGCTTCGAATACTACAAAATCGATGGACGTTATTGAGATTTAATTTTTTCTATAATATCGTTTGCATATAATTTTTCTATGTGTAAAGCTATGTACTCGGAATGTCAGTTAACATATCATAGATTTTTATAAAATGAATACTGTTGAACAAATATATATTACAAGCATTATAGTATTATAGTTTGAATAAAGGTGTAGTATATTTACTTTGAATTACTGTTTTACACTCGTTTCTCAATCATAATCACATATGGTTTGAAAGTATGGAAATTGAAGGGAAAGAAAGGAAATACGTACAAGTAAAATATAAAAAAATGCACGATTCTTTTAAATATATTTTATAAAATGTCCTATTTTTATACAGCATATAAAACAATACTCTGTATTTATTTTATATTCACACATTAGCTCTATATGACTGTACCACCATAATCTTTCGTTATATGCATATAACTTTACAGTATTCGGCGGATTTTACATTAATACTATGACAATGCGCTGTCTTTTGTCTGTTGAATTCCTTGCTTGCCGCTGATCGTTGCGGCGGCACTCTGATTGAACTGGTCGGATGTTGTATGTTTCGAGCCGTGTTTCTGCGTGATATCTAGCTTCGTTATATCAGCGCTTATAACCCTATCGAAAACCCTGTCCGTGGTAGGTTCCACGATACTCAGTTCAGGGACTGCTGTTTGTTTGAGATTCTGTCCATCTTTCGTTTCCGTTGTCCTGGCGCTGCTCATCGTTCGGGCAGGTTTTGATGGACCCTTTAAATGTATAATGTGATTATTCAAGGAATCAGTATTGCTCTGCTTATTTCCTATGTGATTGTGAACTGTCGCGTGATTCGCGAAAACGGACTCGGTCTTTCCTATGAACTGTCCGTTCGACGGCTCGACGTTATTGACGTTAATGTTCCAAAAGGAATCGTCGAAAACGTCGGTGTCGCGCTGATCCGGTGGTAGACGACTGATACGGGTTTTCACGATCGAAAGATGCCTCTGCACGTAATCCTGATGTGGTGCTAGGGCAGCTGCATGTTCCAGACACTGCGCTGCTAAATTCAATTTACCCCGTTCCACCATCACGACGCATAAGTTGTGTAATCCTTGAATATTGGTAGGATCCAATTGCAGTATTCTGCGATAGCACTGAAATATAACAAAATGTTAACGTTAACGAAATTGTCGATACAAATAATTCTCTCTATTGTATAATATAAAAGATCTGTACATATTCTGCACATTTTGACTAAAAAAATTTAAAAAGTTATTTAACGTATGATATCTTACATTTTCCGCAGCATCTAAATCCTTTATGTTATTGATATAAATGTCTCCCAAAAGGATTAGGCCTTTCACATGATCCGGATGGAATCTGACTAATTGATTCAGAAATGGTGCCGCTTCGAGTGGACGTTGTTCATCTGCCAACAATAATGCGAGATTGAACAACGCCGAACGGAAATCTTCCTTCAATGCAACGGCATTGCGGAACCAACGCTCTGCGCTACCACTGTCGTGATCATCCATGGCCAACATCCCCAAATTGAAATGTACACGCTCATTATTGGAATCCTATAATTAGATGGTAAATTTGTGCTATTAATATAATGCTATATTATAATTATAGTATGTTAATAATTATTATATATTAAAATAATAATTTATGAACAATTGGTTTTATGAAAAAAGCAACCATACCTTTCGTAAAAGTTTCAGAAGTCTCTCTCTAGCTACTTTACGTAATTCTGCTCGTCCCAATTCTTGGAGTAATATAGCAGAATTCAATAACGCTTGTTCATGCTCTGGATCAAACTCTAAAGCTTTATCCAAGTATGCCAAAGCTTGAGATGCTTTTCCTTGTTCCAAGAATACAACACCAAGCTGTGGAAATGTCAATCATATATATTTAATTTAATCTTAATATCTCTAGTCTCTAGTCATATTTTTTAGCATTTTTTAAAGAATGTATCAATCTATTTACTTGTGTATATTTTTTTTTCAACAAATCAATACTTACATTATAATAAATATCAGGATTATTACTGTCATAAAATAGTGCTCGCTCATAAACTTCTTGAGCTTCCTTTGTACGATTAAGTTTAATTAAAACATCGCCGCGATTAATATATGCTTGAGTATAATCCGCGCGCATACTGATCGCTTGTCTGTATAATAAATCAGCCTCTTCTAATCTAGTTGCGTTCTTAGCTATCAAGTTAGCTAAATTAACAAACACATTTAAATGATTTGGCGCTATACGCGCTTGGTAAGATTCTCCCGGTTTCGCTTTTGGTAGTAACGACTTGGCCTAGAAAAAAAAAAAAAAAATATATATATATATATATATATATACAAGTTATATCGAAAAAGTTGATAAAGATAAGTTTACATAAATTCAATAATTAATTACTTTTAAATATGCATCTTCAGCTTCCTTGAACATCTTTAAATGATTATAAGTCCGTCCAACATTAATGTGTGCTCCGATATCATCACCCTGAACTTGTACAGCCATATTAAAAAAATTTAATGCTTCTTTAAAACGACCTTGGCTTTCCAATGCATGACCTACGTTATTAAATAATTTGGCATTCCTATCGTTCACTTTCAAGCCAGACATAAATATCGAATATTCATCCAACCAGTCATAGTTTCTAACAAATGTTTTCGTCGTATGCGCTGCCAGAAGGGTTATAAGTAATAATAGCACCAGCTTTTTGCATCTAAAAAATGATATAAATATAGTTATATATAAATATAGTTTCTAGAATCCACAAAATAACAATCCATACAGAATCGAATTACAGTTTCAGACGAATCAACTTACTTCTTGTCTGCTAAAATGCTCCATCCATATCCAATAAGCATGCAAAACCCCATGGATGGTGCGTACAACACTCTTTCAGCAATTACAAATCCAACCGGGAAGAAAAGATTTGACGCAGGTAAAAAAGGGAGTATCATCATAGCTAAACTCTGCAGGCATTAAATTTGGAAACACAACATACTCGTTAAATATTAGTATTGTTAATTATAAAAAATCTACACATGTACAAAATTTTTAGGACATGCAGGAAAGATATTCTCCTTATTCCAACAAATCATTATTCACACATCATTATTCAATTACTTAAATTCTCTATTATACCTAATTGCGCAAAGATTATCTTTACTAACCATAATAAGAATAACCGACGTTTGTCTGCTACGTGTTACAACAGCTGTTACAAGCAATCCTAGTACAGTTCCATGAGTACCTAAAGTTGCGAGATTACGTACATCAGCAAAGCTTTCTACTAATGGTATCGTTCCCATTGTCCAATCACAGCACAAATCACTTGGAAGAAATAGCAGTCTTAGATTCACTGCAGCGAGATAATTATACGTAAGCTGTCTCGTTGGTGTTGCAGCAACTGATGCAGGATTGTCAAATCTAAAATATATATACATATTAATTATAGTATGAAATATATTAACTTAATTACAATTATATATATAAATACATAAACACAGCATACCTGGTAAATACAGGTAACTTTGAGCCCATTATATGTAATCGAAGGATAAGCAGGCTAAATGTAACAAGTGTAAGGGCAGTCAAACGTTTTGTACCCTCCCCTGACCATGCAGGTGAAATTTTATTACCACCAAAAGCTGACTTTAGTGCTAAGAAAATATCCCTTGCTCTAACCTAAGTAAAGTTACAAGTATATTATTATTAGTAGTTTTGTTATATTTGATATAATGAACATATATGGCATTGAAAAGAGGTTTTACCTTTTGTACAACAAAAATTTCATACAATACACAAACTGCAGTGGCTGTAATTCCCTGTTCCTTGCACAACATTGCAGTAAATACAAAAAACATAGATAAAATCAAGGATTTCCACCCTGTAAACCGCAGATATGTATGTATAATGTAATGTTCTAGACTGTAAATCATCTGCATTAGAACTCAAGTCATTACCTGTAGATCTTTTGCTTTTGCAACATTTAGTGTACGTGATTAAAGCTGCTAGGTAAAATAAGGAGGACAAAGTTTCTGCCCTGCCAACTACGCCTGTGACCTAAGAATATAATTATAGTCATATTTTTATCAATGCATTTTTGAAAATAATAATTCAAATAATAAGTCTTTTTATTTTTGGCATTACATACTGCTTCTGTGTGTATAGGATGTACAGCAAAAAGTAAAGATGATACAAAACTTGCTGCATCTGGTAGAAACATCAAACAGGTCCTGTAAACAATTATTGTATTTTTTTTGTCTTTAAAACTTTGCAAAAAATTATTCTATAAATTAAAGAAATAATTTTTTATAATTCTACATTAAAGAGAAGTATTGCAGGAAAGGATATAATAAAAAGCAATGTCAACGAACCTGAAATATAATAGACATACTCCAACATGTAGAATAACATTTAGCAGATGATATCCCATAGGTTCTAGTTGATGAATCAGGTAATTCCATCGAAATGTGAGAACGCAAAGTGGTCTATAAGATTTGTGCGACTGTTCCTATTAAAAAAAAAAAAAAGAGATAATTAATGAAAAAAATAATTGCTCAATTAAACAACAAATGTGCAATTATTATTAAGAATATTATCATTAATTATCATTAATAAACATAAAAGATAAGTGTAAGAAAGAATGTATTTTCTATACATTTTAAAAATATAAAATATAAGATTTAAATAATATATTTTTAAGAATCTTGCTCAAAATAATTATCCAATTAAGTTCACATCTTATTTTCATTACATTGACAATATACTTATGTGTCTCTTACATAAAAAACTGAAAAATTATGTTTGAGATAATTAAATAATAATACATTGATAAGACAAGATTACAGATTATATATTTTCACAAATATCTTTTTCATTTCTCTATTTTGTATAGTCTTAATAATTTTAAGATATTTTTCTTAAATTGGATAAAAATTAGTACCTATTAATTTGTAAAATGGATATTTTTGGGTGACGTATAGAAAATTTAACGCTGTCAAATTTATGAGTTGACAAATATAAAAATAAAGTGACCATGGTCAAATCTATTTATCACATTTTTTACATCTTCTGGACACAGTAAAATCAATATGTACATTAAAATTGGAAATAAAAAAAAATATATTATAAGATAAAAATGTAACAAAAATGAACAGATTTAAAACCTTTGATATAGATATGTGTTTCATGTAAGATCAAAGTTTATTCTGTTTTATTATCCTTTATCAAAATCGATGTAATTACGAAAATAATAATTATTGATATTATGAATATGAAAAAATATACTGTACTCCTCTTTGCATTTTCACAATACAATAAACAAAAATTATCTATGAAAAATGACAGCGTCAAAATCTGAATTTTTAAAAACTTTATCTATTTTGATTCTTCTAAAATGAATAATAGAATTTCGATAATCTCAGGTGATTTAGAAATACGTATAGAAAAATCTAACATTAAAATCCGAAATTTAGTTATGCTATACCGACTTTGAGTCATGTCAGAGAGAACGCACGCGAGGGGACGAAAGACGAGAGAAACGGAAGGCACAGAGAAAGGGGGATCGGATCGGGATGAAATGGACAGGACGCTCGCGGATCAATACGCAGGGAGCCATCTATAGGGATGGTGAAGAGAGAGGGGAGGATCTCGAACGCGCGTCCTCCGAGGGCCGGACGATGCCTCCTCTTCTTTCTTTCTCTCTCTCTCTCTCTCTCTTTCTCTCGCACCTTATGCATCGGGGTACCCCAAAAGTCGTTGTAGAAGACATTCTTGAGGGGCGTGTGGGGCCTGAGGTCGCGGTTGTCCTTGATCGCCGAGATGTCGTCGAAGACGAAACCGCATCCGAGGCTGTTGAAATATACGGCGAACGCGGATACAGCCACGATCGCCGCGAGTGCTCCCCGCGCAGGCACTCCCATCACAAATAACACATCGATCGGCCGGTTGCTTTTCGTTTCTCTCGCGCGCGATCTCCGCGAATCACTCCGGGAACGGAAAGAAGAACGTGGTTCTTCTCTTTCGTTCTCTCTCACCCGCCTTCGTTCTTGAAATTACGATTTTCCTGACTCTTAATTAACTAAGAACTTTCCACAAGAGACGTACGAATGTCATTTCCACGCACGTCGATCGCGTAATCGCGTCCGCTTTTAGGCACATCACAACTGATCCCGTTGCGTCACGACGAGGCACCATCGCGAGTGCCGGCGAGTCGAAGCGTAGCCGCGTCGCGGCGTCGCCGACATTGTCGTCGTCGTCGTCGTCGTCGTCAGCGACCTAAGGAGAGAGGCTTCTTCGTAGCTTCTTACTGTCGCTCGTTACTCTGCCTCTCGTCTCTCTAAAGCGCGTCGTCTCACCGCGATCGAAGATCGCGGCCAGTGGGAGATGATGAGGAAACGCGGCGCGAACAAGCATACGCGCGTACCGCGCACCACCGTCCGTGATCGAGCTGTCAAACGCCGGACTCGCGTTCGCGTCTCGCGTCGCGCACAATCGCCGACGACAGCGACGTCGTCGGCGCTGTTCTTGGTGTGCGCGCGTTGTACGTACGACGAGACGAATAGAAACGACGCGGAAACAGATTTATTATCAAATAAAAGCTGTTTCATAATCTTTGTCTAACAATAAGAGAGATTATAACTTATAATTAAAAAAAAATTGAGATAAATAAAGAGAAGTGAATACTAAAAAATATGTAGGAGAAGAATAAAAGAAATTATATATAAATATAGTTGCAGTTTCGTAAAATATAAATTTTTTAAAGATTTTTTTATCATTATAATTGCTCTCTTGAGTGTTTAAATGTACATCAGTTTATACATTATTTCTTTACGTATTTATATTATTATAAATTAGGATTGTATGATTAAATATTATCTTTAGAATATCAAAGTGAGTGCGAATATTTTAAAATGCAGGTGGAGCTGACGACTATTTGTTAGAGACGACTATTACTTTGCTACTGATCAACACGTATTTTATTTCACGTGTTAAGTGCTAATGTGATATGTTTTTGGCTTTCATTATATTTGTAAATTTTTCCTGAAAAGATAAATGCATTCTCGTGCAAGGTGAATGCGTTCATTTAGCGAGAATGTGCTTTAATTTCACATGCATTTCGCAACAATGCTGAGAATGGTACAAATTATGTCGGAGAACGAAATTCATGACTTTTGGCAGATATTACTTCAAATATATAGTAAAAGTGTAAGCAGGTAGATTATTAGCATGTTTTCTTTTTTGTTTTTAGAAAAATTGCTGACTGTTGATAATTGACACTGCATTTCTCGATTTTTTAAGTGCAATTTCTATTTCTCTCCATTTAATATTCATTTTATGTCAGTTATAAGTATTAATTAAATGCAACAATCTTTCATATATTTTATGACCACATTTTTTACTGGTGTGTAATCAGTAAAGTTTTCATTTGAATGTACTGGAAAGTACATATACAATACAATCTTAACCTAACTTTAGACTCAATATGTTAATTTATTACAGGTAACAGGTGATTTGAGTATTTATTATGCTATACAGAAAACAGCAAAGACATCACTTTATAGAGGAGGACATAAGAATAGCAGCAAATTTAACTATAATAAATTATTGGAAACTTGATGTTCGAAAAAACTAGAGTTTCCATCCATAGATAGTAGAAGGAAGAATTTATATCCATGGACTAGCTAGAAAATTTGGCCTCAAATAAAAAAGTTGAGGGTATGATTAAATGTGATGAACATTTATGTTTATAGAATATAGTGATTATATTTATTCAATTAATCTGTTCAACAGATTTATTTTTTGTGTCTTTTATGTTGCAGAAAAGATATGAATCAATTAATTATGATATATAAATAAGATAGACCAATTGTAGTTCAAGCCGATACTGTGATGAAATTATAAAAATCATTGAAGCGATGCATATTTAATTTAATAGAGACCTATCTATTAAATTACAAAGAATGCTAAGATTCGCCTCTTCCAATCAAGAGAGAGCATCCTCTAATAGTAATACTACACAAAAATCTAATTGATGACAAGTGTATTAGTTATTTATATATGGTATTTATATTTGAAAACGATATAAAATATTTAACATAATTATTAATTTATATACAAAGTTAGCTCGTAATTAGTTTTTGATGAAATACTTTTATTGTTGCAGTAAATACAAACATTAAGCCATTGGGAAGGCTAAATAATAGAATATCACAGGTACTTTAATTAAAATCCAATTTTGACATGTGGCATTTCCAAATGTCTACCAATGTTTAATGCGAGAGAAGAAATTATTAATGTATTGAGCTCGCAATTATCAAGTAGTTATAATTGCGGCTGAAACGGGATACAGCAAATCTAGATAGGTGTCACAGTACATTTTGGAATAGTATCAGCAAAAATATCAGTTTTGGATCATTTGCACACAATCCAAACGCTTATTGGGTGCATCTGTGGCAGAAAGAATGGCATTCAAGAGACGAATAAATCAGTCAAACGCTCCGATATTAAATAATACTGAAAAATAGCATAGCTCTGGAAACTCTCTTCAGATATTGTACAAATGGAATATTACTTATAACATTACGGGCAACAGTTTCTTCCTAACTATACTCATGCATATCATTGTAAAGTTCACAAACAGGATTCTGTGACTTCTTTTCGATAATCTTAAAGGATATTGGTTAAATATTATTCCTTGATACTTATGAGTGTTAAAATAGATATCAATAGTATCTTTGCAAAATATTTTAATAAATGTACTTTCATCAACAGTTGTGTGCAAGACTGAAATGATTTATTATTTTTATTGTTTGTTTTTTAATGGTCGCGACATTAATCTATTACGAATGTTCATCGAATGTTGCAATTTGTATCATATTTTACATATTTTCTATGTTCCAGAAAATATAAAAATATACATTTACGATATATTTACATTTGTATATTATCAGTTTGATTGTGAACTTATGATTACTATTAATTCGAATAAAATAAATCTGATTTTGCTATTGTTAAATTATTACACACACATTATTTAATACTTTATGAAATCTTATTTTCGTTAGCATTTAATGTTATTTAATTTATACTGTATAATCATTTTGATGTATCTTTCTATTTGTTTGCAAAATTTATTTTTAAATTTATATGATAACAAATATATGTAAATGTACAACAATTAAAATTTTTTGGACTTATCACACGCACAATATGGAAAATATACTTAATATATATATCTAAGAAAGATACTTTTAATTTAGGTGATAGGAATTCTTGCGTTTTATTATAGTCTCGTGTCCTTCATTGCGATTGTGAACTGTTAGCATCCAGTTAAAAGAGAAGACGTAAATTGTAAATTTGTTTCTTTTTTCGGAAATTAAGTACTTAATATTACAGGACCAATAAAGATAATTTATCGAGCATCTTATAATATAAACTAATATTCATATAATAATATGTAAAAAAATTATACAAAAAATTATAGTTACCTATATTTTCCGCTAAAAAAGTGGACAAATAGGAAAAATTTATGAAATTTCAAATGCTTATAACATAAGTAATAATCGTATCGAAGTGATTAAAAACCGAAAATGAAGCTTAAAGTGTGTACATTGAGAAACTGTTAATGTCGATCGCGTGAGATGATTAGTTTTTTAATGGCAGATGTCACAATAAAGACCTGTAAAATTGATTAATAGAAAGTTTAGGGAATAAGTTGCATGGTGAATCAATTGAGCTATATATAATAGGATAATAAGTGCTTGAAAGTTCAAATTTTTATCTTCAAAATGCGTTATCGCAGAACTTGATACGGTTATTTCTCAAGTTACGTTAATTTAAAGAGAATACGAATTTTAAATTAAATAGCGATTTTAAATGCTTAAAACACAGTTAGAAATTATCATATTGAGTGATTAAAAAATGAAAATGAAATTTAAAGTCTATATTTTGAAATTTTTATTGTCGACTACGTAGAATGATTAGTTTTTCAATGGCAGATGCCACAATAAAATTCATACTTTTTCAGATTAACATAACTTAGCGAAAAATTACATATTAAGTTCTGCGATAACGTATTTCAAAAGGAAGAATTTGAATTTTGAGCGTTTTGTATTTCATTGAGCTCAATTGATTCACGACTGCAACTCAGTAAAGTGGATTTTCCATTGACCGATTTTTTATTTTATCATCCGCTATTAAAAAATTAATCATTTCACGAAATCAACGTTAAAAGTTTCTCAAAATACAAAGTCTAAGTTTCGTTTTCGTGTTTTAATCATTTCGATACAATAATTATTAACTGTGTTATAAGTGTTTGAAATTTCATAAATTTTTCCTATTTTTCTGTATCACTTTTTTTATACCGAGATGTATAACTTGAGCTGTTATGTTAATTAATTTACGAACAACTGAACAAAATATTGATTATATTACATTTCCCACACTCATACGATATGCACATGCATATGCATGCACACACACATACACACACACATATGCACACGTACACGCAGATTAGATCTGCCATCGTAAGAACGAAACTAAAAATAAGAAATGAAGAAATCAAATTTACGATTGGTATGATTGTAAAGCATCATTGCAGAAACATATCGCCTCATTAATGAGGCTTGGATTAACAATTCACTTTGACGTAATAATAGGTTGGCTCAATTTTAAATGTGAATAAGCTAAGTTTATAAAGAATCATTGAGTTGTATAGCTTCATATCTGGCCGAATGCTGTGAAGAAGATCAGCACATTCGTTCAGAATGTAGAAAATTAAATCAAGGGCATTACATAATTCTCACTGAGGGTGATAAAATATGTTACATAGCACAAGGTACGAATATTAGTAGCATTCTTATGCATTATATTTTTTTTCTTCTATTATCTTTAATCCGTATAATATTACACATCTGTTTTATTTTAGATGACATATCGATGTGTCAATTTTATTAATCGGGTAAACCACCGCGGGTTGATAAATGTAGTGATAGAATGATATTTTTTTAGATTCCACGGCACTAGTTATATACCAATTAAAAGTTTGGCAGAAGAGTATTCAAACGATATAGAAATAAATAAACTTTGCATTGTTATGTAGATTACTTTTTGAAATAAAATATTAAAAATAAATTTACAAATTCTTATTATATAACTATAGTATATTAACTCCCACGGGTTTGAATTTATTACGCAACATTTCTCTTTAAAGGATTAAATTTTGAATAGAAATAACATGCAACTGTAAATATATAAAATGTAACAATGTAGGCTGCGTGTACATGGACGACTTATTAGTCGCGCTACTTATGATTGTTCGATCGAGCAGAATTTCAAATTTTCATGTATTACGATATTTCATTATTATGTTTATATGGATTATATTTCGGTTTCATATATCGGTTATAAATAAATAGATTAGAACAATATACTAAGAATTTTAAGAAAATAATTATTACAATAACATACGTGTATATAGTTAACGGAACAGTTTGTACAAAAATATTTGTATTAAAAAAAAGTTAAAAAGCCAAAAAGGTCAAGAGAAGGCAGTTTTGTGATTGCAAAATGAAAGTGACTTACTTTAAAGGTAGAGAAAGTTTTTTTACAAGGACACATTTAATTACTTTTGGATCTTTCAACAGAAAGACCGGTGTTGGGACTCGTATATACCGACAATCAGATAACCTTCGTATTATTCTGTATATCATTTGAAAACTTTCAGCGATTGTAATCTTCGGCATTGATAAATTTGGATATTCCCGAAAAAAAATGAAAATTTAGAACAAGGCACGTTTTTTCTTAACCAGTAAGTATAAATTCTTGTCCAGTAGTAATACAGCAGCAAGATGTACGATGAAAGCAGCAGCAATAATAAAATCATTTTTCAACTAATTGTAAGCAGACCTTGCACCTTTGTCAAAATACTTTCTAAAGGTTTTGTCCAAATATAATATATAGTTCTGAAAAGTCTCTTAGCTTACTTCTGGCTGAAGAGATTCTAGAAGACATTTTTGAAAAAAGAACTAATAATTTAAGAGAGAAAACTTATTGAAAAGAAAGCTATATTTAGCGCCCTTTTTAATATATCGCGTAGATATAAAAACAATTTTGTCAAACAATTTTGTTATTAAATTATAGCTCGAATTATTGTTGAACATACATATTAATAAAATTTTTAGAAATAAATAACAATAGTATCTAGAATATTGAGAGAAATATCGAATGACTATCACATGCAGAGATTATATTACGTTCTGTAATTTGCGTATGTAACAAGTCCTCTGTATTCAAGTTTTTTAAACTTGTATAACTTATATATTTTTTTATGTAAAAATGGAAATATGGATGTTCAAAAAAAATGTTATTCTTGTATCGTTCTTTTTTAAATCATATTTTAATGTAATGGATAGATTTTGCATATACGATATATGTATAGTCATAAGTGTACATTGGTCAATAAGTAAAAAAAAAGATAACTGATTTAATGTTTTATTGTGTATTTTTGCTCAAGTACGTACAATAAGGCATCATTATACTATATTTAGATTATTTTATTATAGTTATACGTATATATATATATATATATATATGTATATGTATATGTATATATATATATATATATATATATAACTATAATAAAATAATTTAAATAAAGTATAGTAGTGCCTCATTGTACACATTGATAAATTAGATAAATCAGATTAAATTTAAATTGATAAATTTATATTACAAATCGATAAATTAATACATTAATTAGAGAATAAGATTAATAATGCTTCATGGCTTACTGGTGCAATATATTATTTGATTTTTATATGTATTATATATATATATATATATATATATATATATATATATATGTAGAGGATATACCTATATGTAGAATAAAGATTACATATGCCAAAAAATAGCATAACAGATACGAATAAAAATATAACACATAAAGATAAATAACACTAATTATATAAGTATATGTTTCTACTATGCATAATTTAATTTTTCTGCATTTTAATACGACATCCATACAACTGACATATGAATGATAAAAATTTTTTAACATTAATTGGAATAAACAACCAATGTCATAAGAACAGTGAAAATATTTGTTGAAACATATATCAAAACAATTCATATCTTGGATAGATCGTCAACAATTTCTAAACATTTATTTAATTTTTCGGTATCGCTCGGAAGATTTAAAGCATTTTTTTAGCTTTTTAAAAAATATCACGACTTTAATTGGGACAATGTTGAAATCTTGGATGATAAACCATTCCTAGAACAACGACTGATATCTGAGATGATTTACATAAAACGCCAAAAAAATGCTTTAAATCTTCAGAGCGATACGGAAAAATTAAACAAAGCATATTAAATCAAATATTTTCACTATTATGTTCTTATGACATTGGTTATTTATTCCAATTAATGTTAAAAAATTTTCGTCATTTGTATGTCAGTTGTTCATCTTATCTCTAATGTTCTCTTGCGTCTGACTGAGTTGCCTCTGTTTAATATTCATACAACTTTAATATTCATACAACTTTAATTTCTAATATTCAAGTAAATTAATTAATAATCCCATTAAAAACTATTTAATACAAAAGTTAAACTACATGAATAATTAATTTTAAGTTATAAACATTTTCAAACAGTAATTCAAGCTATTTTTTCGCAAAACTTAATAGTTTTGCAGCGATACTTACTTTTATTTGCTGTTGTTTGTTTTCTTCTTTGAAAGATTTTGCTTAATTTAAATAAAAACAACTTCAATTAAACAATAAATCGTGAAAATTTTTCAAGTTTATCCACTTTATTAATTAGAAAGCATAATTATCGTTATATAACAAAATAAATATGGACACTTTACTCGCTAGTTGATGAAAATGAACGAGTATCGTTTTAATGTTTCTGTTGTATAATGATAATTAATTATGCTTTTTCATTAAAATGATTAAATTACATTTTAAAAACTTTTTGAGTATGTAATGTTTGGAAAAAAGTTGTTTTTTAAATTTAAATGTACAAGTGAACGAAATCTTTTAAAGAAAAATGAACAATTGTAAGGAACAAAAAGTTCTCAATAGCGTCTAATAATAGACATAAATAAAAAAAATATATATCTATAACTTTTTTGTTATAATGACAATACACGATGTTTTTCTTATTTGTCACATTTTACGTTTAAGATTATTTATATACTAATTTGCTCGCTAAACTTTTAATTTGGTAAACGGCAAATAATCCTATTTTTTCTGTATTAAATCAATATATATAGAAAAACTAATAATACTACATACACACACAGAGTTTTATTAACATCTGTTATAATTTATATTTATTAACTTTTATTGACAGATAAAAATAAAATTTCAGAAATTTTAGTATTCTGTATTATAATTAAAATACAATAATATGCTAAAAATATCTCATCTTCTCTCTCATACATATCGCAATATATATAATTACTTGTTAAAAATTATTATAATTGTTTTTATTTTCAAAAAAACACAGAATATATTAAATTGTGAATTAAGAAATCTATTATCATGATCAAGCTACAGTTTTCTATCTTAAATGCAATAAAAAAGGTAGATATGTATGCACGTATTTTTGTATTATTTATTTGTAGTAATATATAAAATTTCTTTCTGATTGTGTCAAAATAAAATTGATTATTAAACTTTATTTTTATAAACAACGGGTTAATTAAAACGACCTGACTAGCCAAAATCATTCAATTTATTCACACGACGTTTCGACCATATGGTTGTGGTCCTTTTCAAGTGTAACTATAAATAATAATTTTTTAAAAAATTGCGACAATTTAGAATTTGACCCCCGGGGGAAAGAATTACAAAAAAACAGCCTTTTTATTTCAATTCCTTATGTTAATGAATTCAGCTTTTGTTTGCGTCGTATTGTGTGTGACGCTGGTTTGAACGTCGTTATGACTATAACTAATAAACTTAATACATTGATTAAGCGTGGTAAAGACAGATTACATACTGACAATAGAACTGATGTTGTTTATAAATTACAGTGTAAGGATTGCGATGCGTTCTACATAGGCCAAACAAAACGACATGTACGCACACGTATTAAAGAACATCTTAACAATATAAAATTACATCCTACCAATCAATCAGTCGTTAACAAGCACAGAGTTGAATTTGGACATGATTTTGAGTGGCACAAGCCGGTTATTTTACATGATGAAAAATTTATTAAGAAAAGAGAAATAGCTGAAATGTTTTTCATCAAGAAATTTAACTCCACGATTAACCTACAAAGAGATACCGGAAAAATTTAAATAATATTTATGACAAAATTATAAAGGTCGTTTGAACTGTTTTTCTTTCTAAACATTGACAGTTTCGTTTAAAAACTCATGCTGACATGACGTGTCTCGTTGTTTGTGTTTATCTCAAATTTAATAACCGTTGATTTTAACTAAGTGACATATTTAATTGTTCCACAATTAAGTTTTACTTTTAAACATGTCCCGTTGGATTCTTTCTTCTCTTTCTTAATTTACGTGTGAGTAGACTAGTTTTTTAACGACATTATATTGTATTGTTTGCGTTTAATTCGGTATAAATTGTATCCATATAATTTTTTGATCCGTTATATATTTTCTTTATAGTTACACTTGAAAAGGACCACAACCATATGGTCGAAACGTCGTGTGAATAAATTGAATAATTTTGGCTAGTCAGGTCGTTTTAATTAATCCGTTGTTTATAATTAAATACTAGCGACTTTAATCTCTAACTTATAACTTTATTTCTATCTTGAGGTATGAAAATATATATTTGTTTCTCTTTCTATAGTTACTTTCTATAGTTTTTCTAAATTAGTATCAAATTGAGGAAATTGTTCCAAAGAGAGTTGCTTCAAATTTTTTTTTAAAGCGTTTAAAGAAACTGCTCGCACAGTGCATCTTATCTGACTTTGAAAGTTCCTGCATAGAAATAATATAATCTGCTTCTGCAAAAAATTGTTTTAAATCAATACTGTTATTATATAACAGTAATTTTTAAATTATTGTGCTTGCTAAATAAATAAATAAATTAAATATTAATTATTATCTTACATATTTGGTGTATTATAACATAATTTATTATCATTTATTATCACTTTACATATTTTCACCAGTCAAAAAATCTTAGAGTTGCTGTGCAGATTTTAAACTTATTAATCGCATACCTGTAATGTGAGATATTTTTAACTTCGTACATTTATCAGCTAAACCAGCTATGTGAGCCAAAAAAGAAAACCCGATATGAATATCCGATATTTTGAGGCCATTACGTATGTACGAATATTTGTAGATTTTGTGCGAACAAACTGCCTATTTTTTTATCTTCTTCGAAATTGCTCCAGTAATTGACGCTGCTAGAATATTTATTCCAATCGAGTAACACAACGTAGTCCGTTCCTCCATAACAGAGTGCTGATAACACAAAAATACTTTATTATATTTCTTTTTGATTTAATAATGATCTATTTTCTTATCATATAAATGCATTACTGTTTATCATTAAATGGACATTTGGAGATCTCAGATTTTATAAAAATCCAGAGATGTAGAATGTTGTCCGCTTATTTTTATAGTTTACGAAATTTGACAACTCTTTTAGTACTATGATGGAGACGCAGTGATCGTTTCATTGCTATAAAGGGCTAATATTTATTTTAATTATTATTTGTAATTATTACTTTAAGATACTCTTTCACAAACTATTTATAATAAATGAGATTGATATTAGTCACAAACTTTGAATCCGGAACGCTACCTATAAGAATATTACGCATACATAGTATGCACTCTTGAAGTTCACATAACTAAAAAACTAAATAAATAGAACACATATTTCCTTCGCATATTATCCTTGTCTTGATTTATAATTCATAAATTAAATCAAAATTTAAAACTTTGCATAAAGATGAGAGTAATTAGTATGTAATTAGAACATTTTAAACATTAAATTATAATTAGTGTATTTCTATTAGATTATCTAATTAAATCTTTAAATACCTTTTTAAATTACATTTTTAAACATAAGTTTTTTAAAATAAGTGTAATAAGTAATCTCATTATAAAATTATTGTTTGATAATAAAATGACCCGCGTCTGCAAGCAATTATTTTAAATTAATATATTTTGTTATTATATAATAATAATTTTTAAATTATGCTTGCTAAATAAATAAATCAAATGTTAATTATTATCTTACATATGCGTTATATCCAACATAATTCTGCAGATTGTCTTTGCAATTATTTTGCATATAATCAGCATAAGAAAAACACTGTGTCGCAACAAATTTTATAGGATGATATTTTGATTCTGCATACAGGTTGACTGATTTTCGGTGACTGCAAAGATCTAATAATAATAGAATAAATGTTTATTTACATTTTTTATAAACTTGTAGATGGATTTGACTTTGTAACATCGGATAATTCTTTGCTAATTAATTTTAAAACTCTTATCAGATGATTAATCATAATTGACAAATTATCTTTTTTTCAAATTTTAAAAAATTTTATAAAATTTTTTTAAATACCTAAATTTGTTTACAATGTATTAGGCAACAAATGTTGATTTGTAAAAAAAATTAATCATGGCATATTCAATCGCTTCTATTCTAATTAGTCGAGTTTAATGGTAAACCAGTCAAACTACAACCAGGCTGAGGACAAATACCACCGTTTAAGTAATACTGTATTGTTCCTACAGATGTAGGAATAATGCCATATCCTCCCATATCTGTATGAATGATATCGATCCATGTCGCATCTGTAGACTTGAGATAGCATCCGAAAGAATAAAACGCAGAATTTGCGGGATCTAATCCTATAAATGATAATTTTATAATAATTTTCAAACAAAATGTTAAACTGTAAATTATTTTATAAATTTATTTTTACTTTCTTATTAACAAACCAAAGGAAAATTTAAGAGTTACTTAACTATTGATTATTTATATGTAAAAGTTATTGTAAGTTAAAATAAATTGTTTGTTAATATATCTATATTAACAATATAATTATTAATACAATAAATAATATTACCTTGGCTGGCACGAATATAAGCATCAATTGTGCCAAAAATGGCAAGACATAAATAATGTTCAATTGTTCTGAAAGTTTTTCTTTATCTTCTGTATTGGTTAATAATATGTTTTCATGATTTTAGAGTGCGCCTTGGGGAGGCTGTAGTGGTAAAATTTTAACTTCAATTATATCAATTTCAAAAATAATTTTTAGGAAATGTTAACGATTAAAAAAATATGATTTACTTGCTTTTTTACGACTAATAATTTAGCTATAAAAAATTGATAATTAAAAATTTAATCTATTGATTAAACTTTTTTACATGTCAAAAACGTTAAAAAAGTCAAAATTAATGAATAATTTTTTTTTACAGTCTCCCGGTATTATATTTCTTCTAATTTTGATCCTAAATATGTATTCAGCAATCCGAAAAAATCCTTAATAGTTTGATAGAAATTCAATAATTTATAGTTTTTAAATTTTGGCCACCATTTTATATTAGCCATTTTTGAATTTTTATGTCAAAATTGTATTCAGCGATCCAAAAAACCCTTAAGAATCAAGTATCATTCAAATCTGATTAATAAGAACAAAATAAAATAATGTGCGCCATATGACATCAATGTCAATCAAAAGGTTAATACATATGTGTGTTGTATATATACACATCTTTTCTACTAATATTATATATATATATACATATATATTTAATAATAAAAATATGTAATATAAAATATATAATTTGTATAATAGTACAAAAAATATTATAACATTTTTTTGGGCTAAAGATTTTATAGAAAAGTATTATAGTTTTATAAATTAAATTAAAAATAATGTTTTTCACAAATATATCTGAGCAAACTTAAGAAAAAAAGTTGTAAATGGAACGTATACATATCACGCCATCGCCGACAATTAATACTTAGAGTATTAGAGTAATTAAGACTAATATTAAAAATGAGAAATTATACTAAATAATAACACGTCAGCAAACAGCCGAGTAAACAAATTAAAAAATAGTTGAATTATATATTGAATTAAAATGTCTTTATACAGTACCGGCCAAAAATATATCACCTTTAGTATTTTTGAGTATAATTTTATTCAAAGTGCATGGATATTTATAATATCATAATATATGTTTTGATAGTAAATACAACTTACCGAATAAAATATTTTTCATAAAATAATATAAAAACTTAATTTTAATAATATAAAAAATTAATTTTGTAAGTAAGTAAATTAAATTAAATTTATGCTTAAAAATCCTAAAGATGATATATTTTTGGCCGGTACTGTATATGTCTTCTTTCTAATTTCATTTATTATCATATATTTCTATCAGTCAAAAAACCACGAAAAATGCCATCGCCGATATGTGAAGATTTCAAATTTAATTTAATCACATACCTGTGATGCGAGGTATCACGAAGTCGTTGCATTTACCAGCAAAACCAGCTATGTGAGCTCCAAAGGAATGTGCGACAATATAAATCTTCGATACATTGAGATCACTATTTACAAGCAATCGTAGACTTTGAGCGAACAAACTGCCTACTTTTTCGCCATTTTCAGTCTTTTTTGTAAGCGTTTTTATTGTTAGAATATTTATTCCAATCAAGTAACAAAACATTGTTCGTTCTTTCATAACAGAGTACTGACCAGAGTGCAAAAAAGTACTTTACTGTATTTCTCTTTAATTTAAAAATGATTTATTTGTCTATAGATGAATGCAATATTTTCCATAATTAACTGGACATGTGTCTTCCGGAAATTGATCATAGTCAAAGATGTAAAAAATAGTCTGCTTATTTTCTAACACTTTTAACAACTTTTCCGGTGCTATGATGGGATAAGTGATCGTTTTGTTATTTATATACAACGTGAATATTAATTTTAATTTTTATTAATAATTATTATTTTCTTTCACAAATATCAACCACTTATAATGAATGAGATTGATACCAGTCGCAAAATCTGAATCCCGCGGGTTATCTATAAAGAATAACATGCACACATAGTATTCCAGGTAGAATATGAAACTCATAATGATATCATTATGACGTCATCATGATTTTATTTATCACTTACAAGTTACCTAAACAAAAATGATTAAAAAATGAGTTAAAGATGACAAAAAGAATCATAAATTTTTAAGTTCAATAATCGCATATACATATAATTTTACAAAGATTATGTTGATTAAATATAATTAAAATATACATGTGAATAATTAAATAAACAAGTAATTGCGTAATATATATAAAAAATGATAATATAATATCAAAAATAAGTCACCAAAACATTGCCAAAAGTATATCAAATGAGATCATTATGATTTTTCTAAAATGACTTTTAGGTGACATCATAATGATGTCATTATGAGTTTCATATTCTACCTGGGATGCTTGGATTCTTGATATTTACGTAATGTAATTAAACAATATTCATTAAAAAATAAAGCACATACAAGAACATAAATTTCTTCCGCCGTACATTATCTTTATCATGAAAAATAATAGAAAGTAAAGGTATACAATAGACGTTAACATTTCGAAAAAATTCACGAACTGTGAAAAGACCGTCTATATTTTTAATATGAACTTTCTATCGTGTAAACCTCTGCATGGAAGAATGTCAATGTTAACGTAATATATACCAGTACCATTTCCACACACATATAGGATACGAACCAATAAGATAAGCTAATTGTAAGACAAGCAAAAATAAATATATAAGAGATACGTTTTATTAATTAGTATATACATGTTAATTCGGTACACTAGTTTACAAAAAAATTTATTTTTTATTATTTAAAACAAGATACTCCTTATCAATTTTTGGATGCTGAAAACGATGCCGCAAGCCAATTTTCACTAGCAAGTCAAGTTTCGAAAATAATTAAGGTTTAATATGCAAAAAAGGTTTAGGTTAAAAATATGAAAAAAATAGTTTTTTTTCATATTTATGGCGATATTTAAAAATTTTTTTTTTGTAAAAAAGATCAACATTATTTTGAAATTCTGATTAAAAGTCATTAATGTATAGTTCATTTCTTATAAAAAGTATTTTTTTATTTCAATATTTTACTTTCTAGCCATTTTTTAAAAGCACTTAAATACAGAGTGTTGCTTAATATTATAATATTGTAAAAAAAGCATAGAATTGAAAAAAAAATGGCGATGATCTTGGAAAAAATTATTTTTTTCAAAATTGTTTTTAAAATTATTTTAAAACACATTAAAATTATGAGTTAAGTTCCCTTTTATCTGTTAAAAAATGTTTAGTTTTACAATTGGAAAAATGTTTTTTTAATATTTCATAAACATTTGTTTTTATATTCCCAAGTTGCAAAATGACATTATAATGATGGTAAATTTTGGTCACAAAAATGATTAATTAGACGTCCTAAGTTAAGTCTCATGCGACCCGAAAATGACGTTGATATGTCATATTTACGGAACGTCATTTTCCGACGTTTTTTGACCAATCGCAATATTAATACATAGAGTCATTTAAAGTGTTACAAACTTATATTTTTGAAAATACGCATTGTAGCAAAAAATGTGTTTTAGCTATAAGTTATTTGGCTTAAAAAGGCAGAAAAAAAGAGATATTAAAAACCTATATATCTAAATAAATCTAGTTTTTCTTTAATGAAACTACCTCTTTTTTTAAAATTAATTTAGCGCAAAAATTTATAAGGATGACCAAAAATTAAAATTTATAAGATATTTTATACTTTGACATAATGTTACATAAACTATGAAATATAACTCGTAAAATACTCATTTTTCGATTAGCTTAATTAAATATAGAACAATGTGAGGAATCAATTGATGTAAAAAAATAGTTGTCTTTAAAAAACAAAGAAAATACATAGTTGTCTTTAAGAAGACAATAGAACAATATATTATGCCAAACACATTACATTACGTCTTAGCAGAGCTGTTTTATTGCAGGCTCACACCGCGGTGCATAAGTGACAAGAGTCGTTTTTTGCTTATAACTTTTTCGCAAACGATGAGTGGCGACTATTTTAAAACTTTTGAAACGTTACGGCAGTAACCTTGACAACATATGTCAAAATTAACGTAATTGGAGCTGGATCTGTTAATCTGAATATTTACGGACAAATTATATAATTGTTGTTGCAAAATTCGTATCTTTTTTTCATTTAAAAAAATTTGGTTGACCTTTGCACAAACTTGGCATTTTTAAGATAAAATTATTATCCTTATCTTTTTTCCTTTTTGAGCAAACAACTTTAATTTAAAAAATTCTTTTTTTAATGCGTAAGAAATATAAAAATAAACAGAAATATAGAAATATATATAGAAATGTGTGTAACACTTTAAATGACTCATTTTTTTATAATTAATAACTTTATTAATGTAATATAGATAAAAAAAAATTGTACTGCTAAAACTCTCGAAGCAATGATATAGACGGGCAGCATATTGCTACTAATTTTTTTATATCCATTCTTGATAGATTTGTTAACTTTTGCAAAAACATAAGTTAATGCATCAATGTTTATACAAATACACAAATCGATAAAATAACATAATGCAGCTACAATCGAACAATCACTTTTACTGTTGAAAAATGTTTAAGTATCCATTATAAACTGTAAGAGATTTCAAAATTTTGTTTACAGATATTCTTTGTTAATTTTAACAATAATAATGCACACAATGTTTCAGATTTGACGACCAAAAGAGAAATGAATATGAAACAAAAGCATATTTATATACATATATAGTACTTAGCAATGATAATTACCCATAAATGTATATTTAATTCAGTGATATCAAAGATGTAGAAGATTAGACTTTAGACATTGGGCATTGCATTATATTTCAGAAAAATTTATGACTTTGTAGTTAAGTAAAATTTATTTAAAGTTGTCGCGTTTTTTGTTTCAGTATATTGCAATTAATTTGGGATTCGAATTCTAAATATTCAGAAATGAATTCTTGATCTATGAAACATGCAAAAGTGATAATAACTATTTTTGCTAAACTACTTCTTATTATCGAAAATAACTACCAAGTGTGTTGTTCTTCTTATGCATATTTGCATATATCTTATATACATATATTTAAAACATAAATATTTAAGCATTTTTTAACCATGATTTTTTTGAAAAACAAATTTTAGTTATATTATTTTTTAATTGTTTCTAAGCACATACTAATTGTTTTGTTATTATATATTAATTTTTTTCTCAATTATCTAGCCACTTTGAAAATATTACGAATATAATAATAACAAAAACAATTACTTATTTGCATTTCTTCGTTTTAAATGCCAAAAGTGGATGATGTAAATAGTAATCCGTAGTAAATTGCACCGAGTTGTTGGTCCGTTTCTTTATACCAAGATGAGCAATATAGAATACACAGTAAAAAATAAAATGCTAATTTTAACATTTTTTGCATGTTCCAGAAAGTCGCCTCTAAATTTTAAATTAAAATAATTCATTTAATAAAAATATGAATTTGGAATATATGTAAAGAATAAGAATTTTCTCACAGGCCGTTAACCTCCGTTTGCTCTTGATTGCCCTTATAATTATATTCTTAAAATAATTCATTTATTGTGTCTCACTTATTGACAAACTAGAAATTAAGTAATTAACACAAAAATTTACATTTTTTTAATAATATTATTGAGCTTTTAGTGTGATGTAAAAATAATATACAAATTAATTAAAAACTATATGAAAGAGTAGTTACAATAACTTGTAAGAAATGCTAATAGAACATTTTAAAATTCATTACTCCAAGATTTATTTTAATTTTTTTTTTAATGTTAAACTGATTTTGAAACATGTTGATTGTTTGAAATGATTGTTAATGATGTGTTAGAAGCACTCAAAATAATATTTTATTTCTAAGAAGCATACAAAGTGTTAAGTTATGAAATTGACATAAATATAATACATGAAAATATTATAAAAATAATAACATACCAGCTGTATGCAGGGTTGGGAAGTAACGAGTTACTTATAACAAAGTTACAGTTACAGTTACTTTTTTTTGATAACTATAACTTAACTTCATTATATACTTTTCTCTATCTGTAACTGAAACTTAACTTAATTACATTTTTTTGGTAATTAATAACTATTTTAATAGTTACTTTAATAGTTAATTTTTTGAGAACATGCGCTAAAAGCATCGTTCTATATATCTTATTTTTACTTACCGACTTACCGACCAATTTTTTTGCATTATAAAAACATAATACAATATGATAATAATTTTAAAAAGTTATGAAATTGACATAAATATAATACATAAAAATATTATAAAAATAATAACATACCAGCTGTATGTTAATTTTACATTGAAGTAATAATCAAAACGTAACACAACAAAATATTAATATATGGATTTTATTACTGTGTATGCATAAGGAATTTGACCCATTTATTAGCACATGCATAAGAAAATGCATTAATCAAATTTTATGCATTATGCACAAGTTTGTACTGGAGCCTTAAAATTTATTGTCAGATTAGTGTATACTTATAGTCAAAATATTTAAAAAGAAGTGTTGCCTAATAAATTTAAAGATGGCCAAAGTACATTTTGCCACTTCAAAGATATGCTGTTCAAAATATGTAAACAATTTTTTTTAATTAAGAAATCTTTTTACTTCATTACAAAGAAAGTTTGCATCACAAAGTAGTAGCTTGTGATAGATAATTGCAAATTAATTATGGGTTTGCTTAATTTAAGACATATTGTATAGTCTATAATTTTTTTCAATTTCTAATCTGGTTCATCATTTATTCTTTGTCAAAAATTATTAAAAACGTTTTTTTATACTTTTGACATCAATTTTTTCAAAAACCAGATGTGATAAAAAAATTTCATTTTTAAATTCGGAATTAGTGGCCCTAAATTTATATGAAATGACTGGAGAAATTCAATCAGCAATCTGATTTATTTGGACTAGTGTAATTTAATTATAAATAAGGCAATACGAATAGTTTAAATCGAATTACAGTTTAGTCTACAACCAGGTATATATTGGATTTACAAAATGATACTTCTTATTAAAAACAACATAGTTTTATAAATTCTTCTTCATTAAACTTTGATAAGTTGAAGTAATTTCTTTTGCTTTTTCAAATAGTTTAATGTCCGCATGTAAAGACGCGTTTCTTGGATTGTCAGAAGAATGCACCTAACACATTAAAAGGTGTGAATACTAATAGTTTCTTGTTGTGCTTTCGGGATATGTTAAAAGCGGAATTGGATAATTTTCAGAAGGAAATCCTGGAATTATATCGAGCTGATTTAGCCAAGGTCATGAGCGAAATTCAAATTCTGATAGAATTAATCATGTTAAAAACATGATTGCCGCTCAACAACAGCGTAGTTCTTATCTGCATCTGCATGTAGTATATCGAATATTCTTTTAGATTATCTATTGTTGGCGGTATGCGATTTTAATGAATAAGGGTCCAAAGAAATGTACACATTATTATAGTCAACAGAAAAGTACATATATTTGCAGAATGTAGTACACAAGCAAGTTAAATCGGTTTCAGCATTCGATATGAAACACACAACAAATGTAAAGATCAGTCGCAACATCCGCACAACCAAGGTTTGGTGCAGAGTGAGAGAAAAAGGGAAAGAGAAAAAGAAAGAGGGAGAGAGAGAGAGAGAGAGAGAGAGAGAGAGAGAGAGAGAGAGAGAGAGAGAGAGAGAAAGAGCATCTCAGTCAGCAATTTCAACGCTCGCATGTGAGGAATTTCCACGCGACATACGCGTGGAATTGTCGATTAATTAGCAACATATCTGTGTTGTGTCTTTGGCACCTGATTTGAAATTAGGGCCATCACCCACAAATTGCATATACATAACATAAGATCATATGCATATCTAATATGAACATCAAGCATTTTTTCTGAAACGAGAAAATATTATACTTACATTAATACATTACAATATTATAGCATGTATTATAATTTTACATACAAAACTACTATCTTACGCACAATGTATGTTTTCTGTTATTGCGAGACTGAAGAAACATTTTCATTAGTAAAATATACGGTACTTCTGCCATTAAAGACAATACATAAGAACAAAAGTAACTCATCACAACGTAACCCAAAGACATAATAACCTAAAAGTTCATAATAAATGTTAATAAAAAGTTCTCTATCAATATCGGAGTTTTAGAGATAATTTCTATTTACCAGAGGCAAAAATTCTTGATGATAGGATGTTTCCCTAGACAATCCAGCCCACTGTATGATAAAGGGATTTACGAGATAAGCACAATAAGTAAGTTTGCCAAAAGGAATGAAAACTTTGGACGATAATAAGTGATTAACAATACCTATATCATGATAAAACATTTCTATTGTACAGTTATATATAATGATAAAAGTAAGATTTTTTAAAATTATAAAATAATTTTTTACGCACTATGTTAGTACTTATTGAAATAGAACTTATAAAAGTGTAAATTAGAAATTAATTAAATGAGAGATTCAATCTAGTAATATAATAACTTTATTTACGAAGATTACGTCAAATGTGTATAGTAAGATTTTTATACATATATTATTACATGTATGATACTAACCACCATGCTTGGTAAAATACGTTATTACAATCCATGCTATACTTGTGGCCCAAAGTATTCTACTCAACGCAACATAGATAGCAGCATACAAAATAGATATGTGTTGTTTATAAAGGCCTAATAATGCGAAAATAACACACGCGCTACTAAAACACCATCCTAAAATTACGGTTTTCTGAAAAAAATTGTTTTATATGTAAAATATTATAACAAAAATAATATATAAAATAATATATACAATTATATATAATAATATATACAATTATAAATATATAAATAAAATATTTATATATATATATATATACATATAAATATTTTATTTAAATATAGAATATATTAAGTTAATATATAAATAATCAATCAGAATAATCAATTTACGTATTTGGTAACTATTTTGATAATTGTATAATAATTACTTATTTATTAAAATTAAACTCATACAAAAGTCTGATTATACTTTACCTTATTCAAGGTCAACTTTTTATTTAGTCTTCTTACAATATAACCTATAATTATGCCAATAATATATGGTCCAATTCTAATCCATGGAGGATAGTACAAGACACTCATAAGTCGGTATTGTTCATCAAACCTACAATGAGACAAGGGTTATTATTTAATGTAATTATTAATTAATGTAATTTATAATTATAACAAAATGTTTTCATTATTTACGTCGGAACATATTCGTAAATATATGAAATATAACCGGTAAGCATTATGGAGCCTATTAAAAGTACACCCAATATGACGACAGTTACGTAAAAATATCTGAAATAAACAATTTATATTTATTTATATATGTGCCCAGCATATGTTAATAATAATACAACATTAGATCAACTTACACAGTGGACAAAATTAGTAGCACTGTACTAATTATATAGAATTGCATATCATTGGCTAAGTACCAACTCGAAATCATACACTACAAGAAAATCGAAGCTTGAAAATAAAATTTTAATATTCTTTGAACATTATTGAACTAATAATAACTGTTTTAAATAGATTATACATATACCATTGTATCGCGTTCGAATAGATTATTTATATATAAAAGATTTCTCCACCAATATTTTGTGCAAACTTTGTCTGGTGTATATGTTAAATAAAATTGTGAATTCTTGCTAAACCAAACCGAATTTAATTGTAGTATTCCTATCATCATCATGTACGCAGGTGTCAACCTAGAACATTATTATATTAATGTTGATTTTAATTTCTAAATTATTTTTATATGTATTGTTTTTGTTTATTATCTGTTTATATAAAGATAATGAAAAGCGTACCGAATAAACCTTTTTATTATATGAGTAAAGAATTCATTTAATTTTACTTTGTAATTAATCGATATAGGTTTTTCTTTGTTTATTTTATCCTTAAAATATATGTAGGCTATTAAAAATCCACTTAAAAAAAAGAAGGTATCTACTGGTACGATTATATTAAATAATATTTTTATAAGGAAATCGAACGTGATTCTCCAACTTAATGCTTTATTATCTATAAACAAAATATTCTCTATTATACACAGAAAATAAGATGTATATATTAATTTTACAAGTCTTTTTAATTATTCACCGATGTAATCCATCATGAAGAATGTAGTATGAAAAAAAATTAGCCAATTCATACTTAAAAATTTTAAACCGTGAATGACAGGTATTTCATCAGCATTCAATTTTGTGTTGAATATTATTTTTGTATTTGTGTATATGGAAAAACACATTAGTATTTTTCTAATTCTAGTTTCTTGATTTAAAGGTTTTATTTCCATTTTTTCTGAAATGTCCTTTACATCTAAATTGCAAAATGCAGAACTTTTAGTAGTATTATTAAAAATCAAACATTTATAGTATTTGAAATCATTTATATAAAAATTAATGTTGATTAAATGAAAAAACTTAAAAAAAGAAAATTATTTAAACTTAATATAGAATATATAAAATGTATATATAAAATGATTAACAATAAATAAATTTTTGATTCTTTTTAATATAACATTAAATTGTTTAACTTAAGAATACGCTGACTTTATAATAGTTAAATTTATTTTAATGCATAAAGCATAATTGTGTTTCTAAAATATGAGTATAATTCAAAATTAAATATTATGAATATTCTATTACTAAACTTAAAAAAAATTTTTAAGGTGCTTGTTTTAAATACTTACTAGCGGTTGTTTTATTTTTTACAATTAAATATTTTTGGTGTACAAATATATCATATATTGTTCCAATTATCATCATGGAAAATGTAAGCGCTAAAACGCTGGAATTATAAAATGAATGCAAAATATACTTATTATTTCAAAACTTTTCAAAGTAACAAAAAACCTTTAACATGCCACACGGCATGTAGTATTTCTGAAATATTGCTGTCATTGTTTTAGTATTTCGGCAATGTTACATGCCGAGTGGGATGTTATTATATGTTGATAAAGTTATTATTATTCTATATATATTATTAATTATATATATATATATATATATATATATATATGTGTATATATTTCTTTATATTTTTTTCGACATACCAGAGAAATATCGAATTATCAAATAACCATTGCTGACTTTCTTTTAGATCTTTAACTTCTATTAGTTTGAAGTCTACGGAATAAAGATCATTGATAAAGAAAATTCTATCATGAAATATTTTCTCCAGAATTAAACTTAGATCATTTATAGAACATGATGCTGGTAAACAGAGGCCGAGCGTAATTATGTCCTAAACAGAAAATTTCCCGTATATAGTATATATGTTAGGCTCAAAGTCGAAAACGCTCACTGAGCGAAAAAGCTGACCACAACGCGTTCTGATTTCTCAGATTCAGCCACAACGCGAAATTTGTGACGTGGCACTTTTAAAAACGCTTATAACGCGTTTTGACAAATTCGAAAAGGCCACAAAGCGAAATTCATGTGGTTCTCTTAATATTCGACCAGAACGCGTTCTGGCAATAAACAAATACCACAACGCGTTGTGGCCGCTTATGGATATTGATAATTTTTTATTTTAAAATTTTGTAATAATATATATATATATATATATATATATATATATATATATATGTACATATATATATATATATATATGTGTATAAATCATAGTCAATTTATTTAAATTTGATCGCCATATTAGATTAACTATTTTTAACTTTTAAATTTTTAGTTTAGATATGTAATCAACAACTCCAAAAACTCTGATACTAAATTTAACAGTAAATTATGTATATTATAAAAAATTTATGCCGCAGATTTATATAAATCTTTAATAAATACAAATAAACATCTAAGATTAATTTATTAAATATCTAATTTAAGATTAATTTATTACATATTACTGTTGCAATTTGATAAAGTGAAAAGTTAAAAATTTACATAAATTCACTGGCTTTAATTTAATTTATAATTTCATAGTTTTTTTTATTTTCTAATTTATTTAATATAAATTTATAAACTTACTTCATTGGGAAAATTTAAGTGATATTGAAGGGTACTGTTGTGTTTGAAATGAGCAATGAAATAATTTACTATGAAAGGTGGAAATTCCTCTTGTGGATCGCGATATATCGTATTATTTAATATATATCGCTCTGCGACCTCTAGAGGAGCTGTATTCATTGAATTTAGACATTGGCGACGACTACCCAGCCAATAATTATTTCCATAAAGAAAGCCTGGTTTATATCCACCGCTAGAATCCAGCACTTAAAAATATATATATAAATAAGCAATGTTATTTAAAAGTAAGAGTATTAAACAATAATTTTCATTCATTATTAAGCAACTATATCAATATCATTAAATGTTAAATCTGAAAAATAATTTTTAAATTTTACATTTAGATTATTAAATAACTATTTGTTAAATAATAAATTGTACTATTTTGTTATTATTTATTAATTATAAAATTATATTTTAAATAAAGAATAATAAATAATAATAATTTTATATCTTTATATATATAAATAATTATTTTAAATAATATTATTCTACATCTCTCTTTCTTTCTCTCTCTCTCTCTCTCTCTCTCTCTCTCTCTCTCTCTCTCTCTCTCTCTTTTAGTAATAATAATTTCAATAACATAATAATAAAATGTAAAGTAAATATCTCAATATATGATTAAAATAATAAGGCAACGTTATCAGTTTTTTTATTTTTATTAACAAACGATTAATAGTAATATAAAAAAGAAATCCAAATTTATATATAGATTCATTTCGACAAAAAAATAGTAAAATAATTAATAGTAAAAATAACAAAATAAAAATTTAAATAGAAAATATTATATTAAATTTTAACTAGTAAATTATAGCATCATATATATTTTTTTAGTCAGTGCAACGACGCATCGTAAAAGTGCAATTGCACATTTTTCTCTTGATTATATGTATATATTAATTTAATATGATTTTTTAATTCAAATTGATAATTTTGTAATTGGTACAGTATTTTTATAATTGAGGAATATGAGGAAAATATATATATGTATATATACATAGGTTATAAATGCTTTCTTGCAGAGTGTCATGACTTCTCACATTCCTGTAAGAAAAGGCAAATTTTATCAGAGAGTGTTACATAGAAAAAAGAGCTATTTTCTAATTGTTATATCTTGAAAACGAAAAATCATATTGTCGAACTAAAGTGGATTTTGCCGATTAAATGTTGATACTTTTGTGTGGAAATAATAAAATAAAATAAAAAAATTTAGTGCTTGTACTATAATACCATAAATATCGTCGTTATTGGCCTTCTTGATGCTCTTTTTCTCCAAATTATGACGTAATAACCAAATTTTAAAACTGGATTTGTATAAGGTAAAAATATCGTTGGGAATTACTTAATCACATTTATGTTACAAAAATAGTGTCGAATAGTATTATTTATTAGCGTTTGTAATTTTCGTGTTTTTATTTTATAAAAAATTATGATTAAATAAACTTACTTTTCAAGCTCCATAATATTCGTTGATCATGACTTTGTCAGGATTCAATTGAAACTGTTAATTAAGTCACTCGAAAATACTTTTTGGCTTACAAACTACAAAGTATTTTTCTATTGATTTTTATTATAATTCGACTTTTTCTTCATATTATACATATTCTGCTTAGTTCAAATCAACTTAACAGCTATTTTTGTACTATTACTCAATATTGTACTATTGTTTAGCTTAATGTTCACGATATTACTTTCTTGCGCTGAAGAAGGCCTCAAAACGAGTCCGAAACGTTTACCTTTATTTAAATTTATTTTTTCAGATTGCATAAATACCTTATATTGTAGTATGTCCGTTCTTTTATACTAATATAATATTGAATTTGTTTTGTAGTCGTTATTTATAAACTATTTTTGTGCTCTCTATAGTCTACTTATATTTTAATTTTAACTAGCAAAATTTTTAACAACAAAACACAAATTTTCCAACTGTGCACAACGTTTCAGATGTGACGACCAAGAAAGAAATATGAATATGAACAGAGGTAGACTCATATTTATAAATATTTAGTAGCATTAATAATTTTTGTAAATGTAAATTTAAGTGATATCAAAGGTCTAAAAGATTAGACTTTAGACATTGGACATTGCATAAATTTTGGAAAAAATATTTATGACTCTAATTCAAAGTTTGTTCAAAGTCGTTGCGTCTTTTGCTCCAGTATATTACATTAATACTTGCAATAATGTTTGCAAAGAAAACTGTTAACCTGGGACCCGAATTCTAAATATTGAAAAATGAATTCTTGGTCTAAGGAACGTGGCATAATTGATGATAACTTTTATTTTTGTTAATGACTGTTTGTTATTATTGAAAATAACTACCAAATGTATTATATGCATTTTTTATGCATATCTGCATATATTTTATATACGTATATTTAAAAAATTTTAAGCATTTTTTTACCACGATTTTTTTTAAATATAAGTTTTAGTTATATTTGTTATTTTTTAATTGTTTCTTAAAAGCTCATACAAATTGTTCTGTTATTATATATTAATTTTTTCTCAGTTTTTTAGCTATTTTGCAAAATATTACGAATATAATAATAACAAAAACAATACCAAGATGAGCAATATAGGATACACAGTAAAAAATAAAATGCTAATTTTAACATTTTTTTTTTGCTGCTTAGTCCGCTTTAAATTTTATGTTAAAATAACTTATTTATTTTGTTTTACTTATTGACAAATTAGAAATTAAGTAATCAACCAAAAAATTTACATTTTTTTATAATTGTGACTTTAGTGTGATGTATAAATAATACAAAATAATTAAAAATTATATGAGAGAGTAGTTACAGTAACTTGTAAGAAAAGTTAATAGAACATTTTAAAGTTTATGATTACTCGAAGAATTATTTTAACTTTTTTTATAATGTTAAATTAATTTTGAAACATGTTGATTGTTTGAAATGATTGTTAATGATGTGTTAAAAGCACTCAAAATCATATTCCATTTCTAAGAAGCATACAAAGTGTTAAGTTATCAAGTTGACATAAATGTAATACATAAAAATGTTATAAAAATAATAACATATCAGCTGTATGTTAATTTTACATTGAAGTAGTAATGAAAAAGTAGTAACACTAGAAAATTTTAATATATGGATGCACAATTTTTTACTGTGTATGCATAAGGAATTTAATTGATCCATTAGCATATGCATAAGAAAATAAATCAATCAAATTCTATGCATTATGCAAAAGTCTGTACTGCGAGCTTAAAACTCATTGTCAGTGAATATTTTATCGGATAATTATAGAATGTTTTAAGTCAAAAAGATGTGTTATGTAATAAAAAATATGAAGTTACATCTAGAAGAATAAGTCTGTGGAAGCACGCGACTTACTACTTTCGGAACTCACTTATTGTCTTAAGTATTTTCAAGTCAAACGCAGTGTATCTCGAAGATTCTTTTTACTAGGTCAGTAGACTGTTCATTCGGTGGTCTTTTTTTGTAAGGGAATTAAATCTTTGTTATACACTGAACGGGACCTTGTGCAATTTCGGATTTCGAAAACAAGAACGAGATTAATTAATTAAATTTATTATTATAATTAAACATTATAATTTATTAAAAAATTTATTTAAAAAATTAAAAAGAAAAACATGAAGAATATATATACTGTATATATGTATATACATATGTATACATTGTTAATGTATTGTGTAGGTGCTTGTGTTTGTAATTATTATAGAACATTTTAAAGTTCATTACTCGAAGACTTATTTCAACTTTTTTTAAAATGTTAGACTGATTTTGAAACATGTTGATTGTTTGAAATAATTGTTAAAATTTTTTTTTAATAATTAAAAATTTATATTTTAAATTATTAATTATTATTTCTTTTTTTATAATCTTATTATTATATTTCAAATATTCAAAACTTATTAAGTAATATTTTAAAAACATTTATAACACATTATGTCTAGAATGCTCATATAAAATGCAAATAAAAGTTAATATTATTATTTATCATTAATTTTCTAATTAAATAAATAATATTCGAAATAAATATTAAAGTCATATTAAATAATTGTTAAATAAGTATTTTGACAAATAATTTTTAACAAATTATTTTCTATAAATAATGTTAAATAAACAATATATAAATGTTTTTTCAATTATTGCAAATAATTAATGAAAATGTGAATATACAAATGTTAAATAAATATAACATAAATATATTCTCCAAATTGCTATTTCAAACAAATATTTATGTAAAACAAGTGATTAATAAACATTAAAAAAATATTATTTTTAGAATCAACTGTAAAATATACAATTTATGAATAATAAATATTAATAATACATTTGAAAAATATTGTCTGCTGATCATAAACTATGAAACAGATATAAAATTATGATTGATAATTTTTCGTATCAAAATATCACAATTTATTGCAAAATTTGTTCGGAATACATTATTTCACGGAGAAGCTAGAACAATTAATAGCAGATAATTAGCGTGAATTTACTATATAATACTATAATGTTATTATCGTTACAATTAGCTCAGCAAAGCGATTTAATATACATGTACTGCATGTACGTATATATATATGTATATGTTACGGTAAATGTGATTAATCCGGTGATTATGTATAATTGCCGGTTATTATAATAATTTATATAATTATATAATCACCACTAAGTTCGGTTGATTAAATAAACTTACTTTTCAAGCTCCATAATATTCGTTGATCCATGGCATTTCGGAAATATCGTAATTCCTTTCCGCATATAATTGACTTAACAAGATCTGCTCTCGAAGCAATGATGTAGGCGGGCAGTGTACTGCTACTAACATTCTCGTATTCATTCTCGTTAGATTTGTTAACTTTCGCAAAAACATAAATTAATGCGTCAATGTTTATACAAACACACAAAGCAAACACAAATCGATAAAATAACATAATGCAGCTACAATTCAACAATCACTTTTAATGTCAAAGATTATTTAAGAAGTATCAATTATAAATTATAATGCGTCGTCTACAATGGCAGTAAGAGTAATGAATTAAGGTGTAAGATGTCGGAGTAAGCTGTTGTTTCTGGCGATGTAAGGCGTAGAGTAAGGCGTAAGCGAAATGATTCTGCATCGTCTACAATGGCAACAAGCAGTACAGAGTTCAGAGTAAGCAGTAAACAGTACGAAATGGGATTCATTCATCATATATATATATATATATATATATATATGTAAAAATCTTGTTTTATATTTTAATATATATTAATATATTATTATATAATATTAATAAATTTATTTGTATTAGGTGTACAAATTAATTCTCGACCCCTAAATTTAATCAATTGTATCATTTATTTAAACTGAACATTTTTTATCGCCATTTATAAAAAACCTATAATAAATAAAACACAATTATGCAATAAATTTTACTTACTTACCTAAAGAAACAATCTGATTTTATAATTTTTTTATATTCTAATATGTTATCTAATATATTAATACACTATTAATAATTTATTAATATATTATTATATAATATTAATATTAAATATTATATAAAAAATATTATATATAATATAAATATAATATAAATATTTGTTTGTAATAAAAGATTTAGTTAATTTGACAATTGTCAAATTTATATAAAACAATATTAAATTTGTACGATTTCTTAAGAGAATTTCTTCAGGTAAAAGTCTACTTATGGTTTATATATTAATTTTAAAAATTAGGAGAAAGATACTTTATTTTGTTTTTCTTTCGAGAAATTGTCTGATTAATGATTTTAATTTAAAGCCCATCAAAGTATCTTAACAGCAATACATAAAAAAACAAATGAATTGTTCAAAATGTAAATTATATTTAACTATTTATTGAGTTATATATATTATATATTATATATATATATATATATATATATATATGCATATATATATATATATATATATATATATTTAATAAATAAATATACATTTGTATATTTATTTGTATAAATTTCCACAACAAAGGAAATTTTAAGAAAGAAAAGACTTCTCTATATTGAATATGTCAAGTAATGAGAATGAATACGAGAATAAATACAACAAAATATAGCTTACGCAATAATAAATGCGTCTTTTAGATTGAAAAATAAATTTATTAAATGTTCTTAAAATAATTACATATGTTGAATCTTTTACGCATCTTCTACGTATCAAGTGTGACGCGTAGAAGATTCCGAGAATTTAAAATCTAACAATATTAAATTTAGCATTTATAAATATGCGACATACTTTTTCAACTGTCAAGTTGAACAAGTTTTTACAAGTAACTTTTTCAACCTTGGCTGTATGTTAATTTTACATTGAAGTAGCATTCAAAACGTAACACAAGAAAATTTTAATATATGGATGCACACTTTATTACTGTGTATGCATAAGGAGTTCGATCGATTTATTAGCACATGCATAAGAAAATGAATCAATCAAATTCTATTTATTATGCAAAAGTCTGTACTGGAGCCTTAAAATTTATTGTCAGATTAGTGTATACTGGTCAGAATGTATTATGGTCAGAATATTTTAAGTAAAAAAAAGTGTTGCGTAACAAATTTAAAGATGACCAAAGTACATCTTTTCACTTCAAAGATATGCTGTTCGAAATATGTAAACAATTTTTTTAATTAAGAAATCTTTTTACTTCATTACAAAGAAAGTTTGCATCACAAAGTAGTAGCTTGTGATAGGTAATTGCAAATTAATTATGGGTTTGCTTAATCTAAAGCATATTGTCTAGTCTATATTTTTTTTTTTCAATTTCTAATCTGGTTTATCATTTATTCTTTGTCAAAAATTATCAAAAACGTCTTTTTATACTTTTGACATCAAATTTTTCAAAAACCAGATGTGATAAAAAAATTTCATTTTTAAATTCGGAATTAGTGGCCCTAAATTTATATGAAATGACTGGAGAAATTCAATCAGCAATCTGATTTATTTGGACTAGTGTAATTTAATTATAAATAAGGCAATACGAATAGTTTAAATCGAATTACAGTTTAGTCTACAACACGATATATATTGGATTTACAAAATGATACTTCTTATTAAAAACAACATAGTTTTATAAATTCTTCTTCATTAAACTTTGATAAGTTGAAGTAATTTCTTTTGCTTTTTCAAATAGTTTAATGTCCGCATGTAAAGACGCGTTTCTTGGATTGTCAGAAGAATGCACCTAACACATTAAAAGGTGTGAATACTAATAGTTTCTTGTTGTGCTTTCGGGATATGTTAAGAGCGGAATTGGATAATTTTCAGAAGAAAATCCTGGAATTATATCGAGCTGATTTAGCCAAGGTCATGAGCGAAATTCAAATTCTGATAGAATTAATCATGTTAAAAACATGATTGCCGCTCAACAACAGCGTAGTTCTTATCTGCATCTGCATGTAGTATATCGAATATTCTTTTAGATTATCTATTGTTGGCGGTATGCAATTTTAATGAATAAGGGTCCAAAGAAATGTACACATTATTATAGTCAACAGAAAAGTACATATATTTGCAGAATGTAGTACACAAGCAAGTTAAATCGGTTTCAGCATTCGATATGAAACACACAACAAATGTAAAGATCAGTCGCAACATCCGCACAACCAAGGTTTGGTGCAGAGTGAGAGAAAAAGGGAAAGAGAAAAAGAAAGAAGGAGAGAGAGAGAGAGAGAGAGAGAGAGAGAAAGAGAAAGAGAGAGAGAGAAAGAGCATCTCAGTCAGCAATTTCAACGCTCGCATGTGAGGAATTTCCACGCGACATACGCGTGGAATTGTTGATTAATTAGCAACATATCTGTGTTGTGTCTTTGGCACCTGATTTGAAATTAGGGCCATCACCCACAAATTGCATATACATAACATAAGATCATATGCATATCTAATATGAACATCAAGCATTTTTTCTGAAACGAGAAAATATTATACTTACATTAATACATTACAATATTATAGCATGTATTATAATTTTACATACAAAACTACTATCTTACGCACAATGTATGTTTTCTGTTATTGCGAGACTGAAGAAACATTTTCATTAGTAAAATATACGGTACTTCTGCCATTAAAGACAATATATAAGCGCAAAAATAACTTATCACAAAATATCCGATAAACATAGTAACCTAAAAATTTATAATAAATGTTAAAAAGTTCTTTGTCAATATCAGAATTTTAGATATAATTTCTACTTACCAGAGGCAAGAGTTCCATGTGAACGGATGTTTCACTAGACGAGCGAATCAACTCTATGACAAAAGGATTTACGAGATAAGCACAATAAGTAAGTTTGCTAAGAGGAATGAACACTTTGGCCGATAATAACTGATTAACAATACCTGTAACACGATAAAACATTTCTATGTACAGTTATATGTGATGATAAAAGTAAGATTTTTTTAAAATTATGGAAATAGTTTTGACGTTTTATATCAGCACTTATGGAAGTAGAACTTATAAAAGAATAAATTAGAAATAAATTAAATGAAAGATGTAACTCATATAATATATTTCAACTTATTTACAATGATTATGTCAAGTGTGTATAGTAATATGTAGATTTTTATACATATATTATTACATATATGATACTAACCACCATGCTTAGTAAAATACGTTACTATAATCCATGCTATACTTATGGCGCAAAGTATTCTACTTAACGCAACGTAGATAGCAGCATACAAAATAGATATGTGTTGTTTATAAAGGCCTAATAATGCGAAAATAACACACGCGCTACTAAAACACCAACCTAAAATTACGGTTTTCTGAAAAAAATTGTTTTATATGTAAAATATTATAACAAAAATAATATATAAAATAATATATATAAATAATATATATATATATATATATATAATATATATATATATATACATATATATAAATTTATTATATATATATATATAATATATATATATACATATATATAAATTTATAATATATATATATAATATTTATATAAATAATATATATATATATATTATTTAGATATAGAATATATTAAGTTAATATATAAATAATCAATCAGAATAATCAATTTACGTATTTGGTAACTATTTTGATAATTGTTTAATAATTGCTTATTTTTTAAAATTAAACTCATATAAAAGTCTGATTATACTTTACCTTTTTCAAGGTCAACTTTTTATTTAGTCTTCTTACAATATAACCTATAATTATGCCAATAATATATGGTCCAATTCTAATCCATGGGGGATAGTACAAGACACTCATAAGTCGGTATTGTTCACCCAATCTAAAATGGGACAAGGCTTATTTAATGTAATTATTAATTAATGTAATTCATAATTATATCAAAATGTTCTCATTATTTACGTCGGAACATATTCGTAAATATATGAAATATAACCGGTAAGCATTATAGAGCCTATTAAAAGTACACCCAATATGACGACAGTTACGTAAAAATATCTGAAATAAACAATTTTAATTTATATGTTCAGCACATGCTGATAATAACACACTAATAAATCAACTTACACAGTAGACAAAATTAGTAGCAATGTAGCAATTATAAAGTATTGCATATCATTGGCTAAATACCAACTCCAACACATACACTACAAGAGAATCATAGCTTAAAAGTAAAATTTTAATATTTTTTAAACAATATTGCACTAATAATAACTGTTTTAAATACATTATACATATACCATTGTGTCAAGATTAAATAGATTATTTATATATAAAAGATTTCTCCACCAATATTTTGTGCAAACTTCGTCCGATCTAAAAGTTGGATAAAATTGTGAATTTTTGCTGTACCAAGCCGAATTTAATTGTAGTATTCCTATCATCATCATGTACGCAGGTGTCAACCTTAAAATAAATTGTTTTAAAGTACATATAAATTTGTATAAAGAGAGAACATTATTATCTCATTCAATGTTGATTTTAATTTCTAAATTATTTTTATATGCATTGTTCTTGTTTATTATCTGTTTAAATAAAGATAATGAAAATCGTACCGAATAAACCTTCTTATTATATACGTAAAGAATTCATTTAATTTTGCTTCGTAATTAATCGATATAGTTTTTCCTTTGTCCATTATTTTATCCTTAAAATATATGTAGGCTACTAAAAATCCGCTCAAAAAAAAGAAGATATCTACTGGTACACCTATGTTAAGTAATATTTTCATAAGGAAATCGGAGATGATTCTCCATTGTAATGATTTATTGTCTGTAAATGTAATAATTTCTATCAAACATAAAAAATAAGATGTATATATTAATTTTACAAGTCTTCTTTGAATTATTCACCGATGTAATCCAACATGTAAAGCGAGGTATGAAGAAAAATTATCCAACTCATAGTTAGAAATTTTAAACCGTGAAGGATAGGTACTTCGTCAGCATTCAATTTTGTGTTGAATATTATTTTCGTATTTGTGTATATGGAAAAACACATTAGTATTTTTCTAATTCTAGTTTCTTGACTTAAAGACAAAGGTTTTATTTCCATTTTTTCTGAAATGTCCTTTACATCTAAATTGCAATACAGAACTTTTAATAGTATTATTAAAAATCAAACATTTGTAGTATTTGAAATCATTTATATAAAAATTAATGTTGATTAAATGAAAAAAGGTAAATATTTAGATTAACAGAGCCAGCTCCGATCGCGTTGACCTTGATACATATGTTGTCAAGGTCATGACCCTGAGTAACAACCAAAAGGTTTTAGCCGTCACACGTTGTTTATTTAAAAGTTATTAACAAAAAAAGTTTAGAAAATATAGCAGTTATTTTGAATCATTTATATCATTTAAATCATTTAAAGCAGTCAATCGTTAATATATATAATAGGTTTGTAAATAAATATTCACCTATATAATTTTTATTAAAAATTCAAAACATTTTCTACTTTAACAAACAGTTGAATACAATTTATTCTCTCCTTTAACCAAACCATTTTACATATTATGGGTGTATTTCTGAAAAGATGAAACAATATTTTTACACACATAATATACGGACGCGCGCACGCGAGCACGCACGCACGCACAGAGGGGGAGGGGGTGCAAGGAAGGCCTTCGGCCCCTTTCCCAAACCCACCGCGTCCACCTTACTTCGCATGTACATTGCAAGACAAAGCAAAGTTGACATGGGTTTGCAACTTTCCACGCGATGTATAGTGAACGGGGCGGGTGCGGGAGGGGTGGCCGGAGGCCCCTTTTGCACCCCACCCCGTGTGTGTGTGTGTGTGTATGTGTGCGGGCGTGCGTGCGTACGTGCGTGCGTGTGTGTATGTGTGTGGGTGATGGTAGAAGAAATCAAAACAGAAAGCAAAGAACAACACATATTGCCTCGTGCTTCGGATGCGTATACATGCAGACACATATATACTCATGCATATTTGAAATATATGAAATATTGAAACCTCTGTGATATCGTGCAATGATAGTTAACAAATGCGTTTACTGTAAAGTTATTATACATTGTAAAATGTTACTTTACTTTCAAGAAGAACGAAAAATTACATCACATTTTTCAACTTTCTTTGTCAATAACTTTTTAATAAACAACGAGCGACGACTATAACTTTTTGGATGTTACACAGGGTCATGACCTTAACAACATATGTGGAAGTCAACGCAATCGGAGCTGGCTCCGTTATTCTAAATATTCACCTATATAATGATTAACAATAAGTAAATTTTTGATTCTTATTAATATAACATTAAATTGTTTAACTTAAAAATACACTGATTTTAAAATAATTAAATTTATTTTAATGCACAAAGCATTGTGATTTTTGAAATATAAGTATGATTCAAAATTAAATATTATGAATATTCTATTATATATATAAACTTCAAAAAAATTTTTAAGGTGCATGTTTCAAATACTTACTAGCAGGTGCTTTATTTTTTACAACTAAATATTTTTGGTGTACAAATATATCATATATTGTTCCAATTATCATCATGGAAAAAGTAAGTGCTAAAACGCTGTAATTATAAATTGAATGTAAAATACTTATTATTTTAAAACTTTTTAAAGTAACAAAAATTTTCCTTTAACATATTATTATATGTTGATAAAGTTATTATTATTTTATATTATATTATTAATTATATATAAATATACATATATATATATATATATATATATTTGTTTATTTATTTTTTTACATTTTTTCGACATACCAGAGAAATATCGAATTATCAAATAACCATTGCTGATCTTCTTTTAGATCTTTAACTTCTATTAATTTCAAGTCTACGGAATAAAGATCATTGATAAAGAAAATTCTATCACGAAATATTTTCTCCAGAATTAAATTTAAATCATTTATAGAACATGATGCTGGTAAACAGAGGCCGAGTGTAATTATGTCCTAAACAGAAAATATCCTGTATATAGTATATATTTTAGGCTCAAAGATTGGAAACGCTCACTGAGCGTAAAGCCGACCACAACGCGTTCTGACTTCTTAGATTTAGTCACAACGCGAAATTTGTGACGTGGCACTTCCAAAAACGCTTATAACACGTTTTGACAAATTCGAAAAAGCCACAAAGCGAAATTCGTGTAGTGGTTCTCTTAATATTCGACCAGAACGCGTCCTGGCAATAAACAAATATTACAACGCGTTGTGGCCGCTTGTGGATAGCGATAATTTTTTATTTTAAAATTTTGTAATATATATATATATATATATATATGTGTGTGTGTATATATATATATGTATATCTCCAAAATTTGTATAAGTATTTTTGAATTACTTTGTACATATGTATATGTCTAAATCAGAGTTAATTTTTATTAATTTAGCCGCCATATTAAGTTAACTATTTTTAACTTTTACATTTTTAGTTTAGATATGTAATCAACAACTCCAAAAACTCTGATATTAAATTTGACAGTAGGATATGTATATTATAAAAAATTTATGCCGCAGATTTATATAAATTTTTAATAAATACAAATATATTTTTGTTTTAAAACTTCACAATTTTTGTTTCAAATAATTTTCTCGATATTCCTTAGTTTTTTTAACATATTCATTTATGTCAATTAAAATGGGACATTTTATACATTCAATAGAAATATATACAGAATATTTAAAAGAAAAGATCGATTTATTTTAAGATATAGGAATAAGCATCTAAGATTAGTTTATTACAATATCTAATTTTAAGATTAATGTATTACAAATTATTGTTACAAATTCACTGGCTCTAATTTAATTTATAATTTGATAATTTTTCTTATCTTCTAGTTTATATAATAAAAATTTATAAACTTACTTCATTGGGAAGATTTAAGTGATATTGAAGAGTACTGTTGTGTTTGAAATGAGCAATGAAATAATTTACTATGAAAGGTGGAAATTCCTCTCGTGGATCATGATATATCGTATTATTTAATATATATCGCTCTGCGACCTCTAGAGAAGCTGTATTCATTGTATTGAGACATTGGTAACGACTACCCAGCCAATAATTATTTCCATAAAGAAAGCCTGGTTTATATCCACCGCTAGAATCCAGCACTTAAAAATATAAAATAAGCAATGTTATTTAAAAGTAGGAGTATTGAATAATAATTTTTATTCATTATTAAGCAACTATATCAATATCATTAATTGTTAAATCTGAAAAATAATTTTTAAATTTCACATAATAAAATGTAAAGTAAATATCTCAATATATGATTAAATTAATAAGGTAACGTTATCAGTTTTCTATTCTTACTAACAAACAATTAATAGTAATACAAAAAAAGAAATAGAATTTATATATAGATTTATTTCGACAAAAAAATAGTAAAATAATTAATAGTAAAAATAACAAAATAAAAATTTAAATAGAAAATATTATATTAAGTTTTAACTAGCAAATTATAGCATCATATACATTTTTTTTGTCAGTGCAACGACGTATCGCAAAAGTGCGATTGCACATTTTTTTCTTGATTATATATTAATTTAATATGATTTTTTAATTCAAATTGATAATTTTGTAATTGGTACAGAATTTTTATAATTGAGGAATATGAGGAAAATATATATATGTATATGTACATAGGTTATAAATGCTTTCTTGCAGAATGTCAAAAATACAATAAAATTTTAAGAAACAAAACAATATTCTGTCATAAAGCACAAAACAAGAAAAATACAAAAATTTTTTAATGTACTGATAACGCATTAAAAATCGCTATCCGTAATTTAAAAAATTTTTGTACCTTTTTTACTTTGTACTTTAGAAAACAATATTTTGTTTTGTTTTTTAAAATTACGTTTTTGACGTTCTGCAGCTTTATACAAAAATTTTCCAAAAATTTAAGTCAAATTCCATAAACTATAACATTTTGCCTACAAAATGCTTTTTTTTAACTTTCCTACAATTTTTTTTGGCCAAAATATATAATTTTAAATTTTAATTTTATAGTTATATACAGTTATATATAATATATATAATTTTGAATTTTGGAAACTAAATTTGTGATTTTCAGATATGTTATCGATACTCGGCGAAAAATTATCACAGACGAAAAATTAAAAAACATTTTAAAACTTGAAATTTCAGCTTTAAAGTGCTATTGATAGTTTTTTAAAAATTTTTAATCTTTTTAGTATTTATATATTATTAATTAGTATTGATATATTGTATTACAAAATAAGAAATACCGAAAATTTAAGGGTGACTAATACTTTTGGTCATGACTGTACTAAATCTATAGTTTTCAGAAATATTGTCGATACTCGATGAAAAATCATCGTAGGAAAGTTAAAAAAAAGCATTTTGAAGCTTAAAGTTTCGTACTACCGAAAGAAACATTGTTTTTTCCTTAAAATTACATATTCTTGATATTCTGCAGTTTTTAAATATATAGAGTGTCCGGTAAAGATTAAATCAACGTTCGTGAGTAGGTAGAGCATTAAACTGAACAGAAAGTTCTTTATTATTTTGCCATTTTCACAATAATTATTAAGAAATTAATAAAAAAATTTTGATCAGAATTGAATCAACTTTTGTGAAAAATATCGATAAATCCGCGCAATATATTAGCGCTCTGCAAAAAGAGACAGCTCGGTTTCACGCGGTCCCTAGGAGCACAGCAAAAAGAGACAGTCCACTGTTACACGGTTATTATACATGCGAAAAGCAACCGCGTGACGGCGAGTTGGCTTTTCTCGCCACGTGCTAATACTTACACAAATTAATCAATATTTTTCTCAATAATTATTACGAAAGTCGCAAAATGATAAAGAATTTTTCTGTTCAATTTAATGCGATCTACCTGTTGACGAATGTTGATTCAATCTTTACCGGACACCCTATATATATATATATTGTATATGTATAGTCAAATTCCGTATTAGGGGCGTTCCTAAGATTGACTTGTCAACATATAGAACAATTAAGGATTTTGGTTAAAGACCGAAAGAGTTTTGTGCTTTGACTGATGTCTTTAGTCATATTGCTTCGTGTTTAGGATTTGTAAGGAGGCTGTTATTATGCGGTTTCACATAGCTTTGCGACTTTCAGTGCAAAGCGAGGTCCAACCCATATTGCCTCCGTACTCCAGACAGGTAAAGAGGTCTATAATTATATACTTCTACATGGATTTATGATATTTTGCGTAAGAAGGACATCTTTCCCATATCGCACGGATATTTTGGATGCAAAGGGTGGTATATAATTAGGTGTATGTGCAATAATATCATGGGTATAATGTGTATATACGCAATAATGTGTGTAATCGCACTTTTGTATTTTCATTTTTTTCATGTGTGCAATAATGCGTAAGCAATCAGGATTTAGGTAATCAGAAATGTAAACAATCGGAGCTTTCTCCTCTTTTTACGATGGTAGAAAACGACAACGATTAATTTAGTTAACTTTAATTATAGTTTTTTAATTAAACAATTAATTCTGTGTAAATGTAAATAATTGTTTGTAAGTAATTGTTGGACAAAATTTGACTTTTTTTGTAATACAAGTGTAATTATTTCAGTCTGAGGCCAGAAACAAATATTGTTTTTGTCTCTTTGACGTCATTTTTCTCAAAATTATGACGTGTACCAAAATTTTGAAAATAGATTTATGTTCAGCAGGAAAAAATATATTGGAAATGACTTTTCACATTCCTGTTAAAAAAAGGCAAATTTTTTCTGAGAGTGTTACATAGAAAAAAGAACTATTTTCTAATTGTTATATCTTGAAAACGAAAAATCATATTGTCGAACTAAAGTGAATTTTGCCGATTAAATGTTGATACTTTTGTGTGAAAATAATAAAATAAAATAAAAAAATTTAGTGCTTGTACTATAATACCATAAAAATCATCGTTATTGGCCTTCTTGATGCTCTTTTTCTCAAAATTATGACCAGTAATAACCAAATTTTAAAACCGGATTTGTATAAGGCAAAAATATTGTTGGAAATTATTTAATCACATTTGTGTTACAAAATAGTGTCGAACAGTATTATTTATTAATTAGCGTTTGTAATATTTTGTCTCTTTATTTTATAGAAAATTATGATTAAATAAACTTACTTTTCAAGCTCCACAATATTCGTTGATCTACGGCATCTCGGAAATCTCGTAATTCCTTTCCGCATATAATTGATTTAACAAGATCGGCTTTTGAAGAAATGATATAGGCGGGAAATGTATTGGTACCAACTTTTTCACATTTATTCTCGTTAGATTTGTTAACTTTTGCATAAACATAAGTTAGTGCATCAATGTTTATACACATACACAAACCAAACACAAATCGATAAAATAACATAATCGGCTACAATCCTACAATCACGTTTATTGTTGAAAAATGTTTAAGTATCTATTATAAACTATAAAAGATTTCAGAGTTTTGTTTACAGATAATCTTTGTTGGTTCTAACAATAATGAACATAGTTGGAAAATTTGTGTTAAACTTAAGACAAATTGTATGTCCCAAACGGTCCACAGAAATTTTTCTGTTAATTGAACAAATTAAGCATATGTTAAATAGTAATATTAATGTTGTGTTTATTGAATATTTTAACATAAAAATTTAATATAAAAATAAATGTAAATTTTGTAGTTTGACATAATTTTAATTGTGTAAATATTTAACGAGAAAATAATGTTAATTATGTTATATGTGTTACTTTAACATTACTATAATGTTAATATAACATATTAACTCTTATATTATAAAACAAACTTGACATTTTTTATCTAAATTTTAACGGATAAATTTTGTCTCATCATTAATAATTCAAAATATATTTATAATGTAAAATTAAAAACGTGTATGTTGTTATTTTTACACTCTTTTTCAATTATTTTAATAATTTAACAGTTGACTAGAATTAACAAAGCAGCAATATGTTAAATTAATAAGTAAATGTGTTAAATTTTAATATCAATTTTTTAACTAACAAATTGATGACAATATTAAATTGATATCGTTGGATGTCTCTGTGAACTAATATTCCCATAGACTTAGCACTAAATAACATTTTCAATAGAGAGCAATTTTTATGTGATAATTGTAATTTACCTACACGGTAAAAAACATTTGAAATTTTCTTGTATAGAAATTTTGTGTTAAATTTTTAACATACTCTTATGTTTATAACGTACTGTCGTTATGTTATTTTAACTTTTTTGCATTAAGTTAATATTCACCGTTTCTAAGAGTTAAAACAACACAATTAACAAGTAAATCTTACACTAATTCACATTTTTGTGTAAATTTTTTACATATTATTTGTGTTATTTGTTTACATATTTGCCTTCTGTTAAATTAACATTAAAATTAGAGTGGATAAATTGGGACACGAGAAATATATTAAATTTAACACAAAATATTTTACCCTGTAAATTTGAATTGTTAATCAGAATAAAATTATTATTAAATTCGACGTTTTCTTTACTTTCAATAATGTGATCTATCGCCAAACGTTTGGCACTCTTATGGACTCTCCCCTCACCCCGATCATTGCTGATATTGTCATGTAAGATTTAGAAGAAAAATCTCTGAAGACTTTAATATTCACTCTTCCTTTATATTACAGATATACTGACGACATTTTGTTAGCTGCTTCTTAAATCTCTGTTGACTAAATACTTTAAATTTTTAATTCTTTTCATAATAGACTACAATTTACTTTAGATTTACTTAGAAATTGAGGACAATCACAGAATTAATTTCTTCAACGTAACATTAATTGTTGCAAATAATTGTATTATTTTTAAATAGTTTCATAAATCAACATTTTCAGGCAAATGTTTAATTTTTTTTCACAACATCCATACTGCCAGAAAAAAGACACAATAATTGGTCTGGTAGACAGAGCTTTTTTCTTCTCACACCCTAGATTCCACATAAAAAAATTTCGAATTCATTATTAAAATACTATTGGATAATTGTTCTCTATTAAAACTAATTTTCAATATTATTAATCAGCGCCTAAAAATATTTAATAATAAGAACAACACAACTAACATTAAGACACGGAAATATACTGCTTACTTTACTATTCCTTTTTACCAGCAATCACTGAACAATTTGAAAATATCACTGAAGATATCAATGTCAAGTTGTACTTTAGCTTAAATAAATTAAATAAAAATTTATCAGGGTTCATAAAGATAATATTTTGAATAAACCCAGGTAGCAAAAATAGTCATTTTGACGTCAAAAAGACGTCAAAAGTAGTCTTTTTAACCTCAAAATACAGTCAGACCTCTTATCCTACGACCCTCTTATGCTACGAAACCTCTTATCCTACGACAAAAAATCCTCTCGTGTTACGACCGCGAAAAAGGAATTATACTCCCACTCTCAAATTTTTGTCGTAGGATCAGAGGTTTAAAGAGAAGATTCCGGACCAAAAATGTCGTAGGATAAGAGGTCCAACTGTAACTACTTTTACTAGCTGAAAATATAAGACTAATGTAACTTAAAAGATTAATTGCAATAACTGTGATGCATCTTATGATTGGATAGACCTCTGGAATGCTAAAAATGAGAATATCAGAACATAGACTTTATATTAACAGAAACAACATTGTTAAGTTAGTTATAACCAATCTTAGACTTAAATACAATCATGACTTTGCTGAATTCAATTGGAATTGTTAATTAAGTCATTCGAAAATACTTTTTGGCTTACAAACTACAAAGTATTTTTCTATTGATTATTATTATAATTCGACTCTTTCTTCATATTATACATATTCTGCTCAAATCAATTTAACAGCTATTTTTTGTACTATTACTCAATATTGTACTATTGGTTAGCTTAATGTTTACAATATTACTTTCTTGCACTGAAGAAGGCCTCAAAACGAGTCCGAAACGTTTACCTTTATTTAAATTTATTTTTTTATTTTGCATAAATACCTTATATTGTATTATGTCCGTTCTTTTATACTAATATAATACTGAATTTGTGTTGTAGCCGTTATTTATAAACTATTTTTTTGCTCTCTATAGCCTACTTATATTTTAATTTTAACTAACAAAATTTTTAACAACAAAACACAAATTTTCCAACTGTGCACTATGTTTCAGATATAACAACCAAGAAAGAAATGAATATGAACGGAGGTATTTATATAACCCATATTTATAAATATTTAGTAGCATTAAAAATTCTTTGTAAATGTAAATTTAAGTGATATCAAAGGTCTAGAAGATTAGATTTTAGACATTAAACATTGCATAAATTTTGAAAAAAATATTTATGACTTTATTTCAAAGTTTGTTCAAAGTCGTTGCGCTTTTTGCTCCAATATATTTGCATTGTATACGTGCATTGTATATTGCATTATTACTTGCAATAATATTTGCAAAGAAAATTGTTAACCTGGGACCCGAATTCTAAATATTGAAAAATGAATTCTTGGTCTAAGGAACGTGGCATAATTGATGATAACTTTTATTTTTGTTAATGACTGTTTGTTATTATTGAAAATAACTACCAAATGTATTATATGCATTTTTTATGCATATCTGCATATATTTTATATACGTATATTTAAAAAATTTTAAGCATTTTTTTACCACGATTTTTTTTAAATATAAGTTTTAGTTATATTTGTTATTTTTTAATTGTTTCTTAAAAGCTCATACAAATTGTTCTGTTATTATATATTAATTTTTTCTCAGTTTTTTAACTATTTTGCAAAATATTACGAATATAATAATAACAAAAACAATACCAAGATGAGCAATATAGGATACACAGTAAAAAATAAAATGCTAATTTTAACATTTTTTTTTTGCTGCTTAGTCCGCTTTAAATTTTATGTTAAAATAACTTATTTATTTTGTTTTACTTATTGACAAATTAGAAATTAAGTAATCAACCAAAAAATTTACATTTTTTTATAATTGTGACTTTAGAGTGATGTATAAATAATACAAAATAATTAAAAATTACATGAGAGAGTAGTTACAGTAACTTGTAAGAAAAGTTAATAGAACATTTTAAAGTTTATGATTATTCGAAGAATTATTTTAACTTTTTTTATAATGTTAAATTAATTTTAAAACATGTTGATTGTTTGAAATGATTGTTAATGATGTGTTAAAAGCACTCAAAATCATATTCCATTTCTAAGAAGCATACAAAGTGTTAAGTTATCAAGTTGACATAAATGTAATACATAAAAATGTTATAAAAATAATAACATATCAGCTGTATGTTAATTTTACATTGAAGTAGTAATGAAAAAGTAATAACACTAGAAAATTTTAATATATGGATGCACAATTTTTTACTGTGTATGCATAAGGAATTTAATTGATCCATTAGCATATGCATAAGAAAATAAATCAATCAAATTCTATGCATTATGCAAAAGTCTGTACTGCGAGCTTAAAACTCATTGTCAGTGAATATTTTATCGGATAATTATAGAATGTTTTAAGTCAAAAAGATGTGTTATGTAATAAAAAATATGAAGTTACATCTAGAAGAATAAGTCTGTGGAAGCACGCGACTTACTACTTTCGGAACTCACTTATTGTCTTAAGTATTTTCAAGTCAAACGCAGTGCATCTCGAAGATTCTTTTTACTAGGTCAGTAGACTGTTCATTCGGTGGTCTTTTTTTGTAAGGGAATTAAATCTTTGTTATACACTGAACAGGACCTTGTGCAATTTCGGATTTCGAAAACAAGAACGAGATTAATTAATTAAATTTATTATTATAATTAAACATTATAATTTATTAAAAAATTTATTTAAAAAATTAAAAAGAAAAACATGAAGAATATATATACTGTATATATGTATATACATATGTATACATTGTTAATGTATTGTGTAGGTGCTTGTGTTTGTAATTATTATCGCGGGTGTTACACAAATTCGAATGTGGGAGAAATTCTACGTTAAAATCTTAGGTTCTGATTAATCATTACAGTGTATAATTACTACGATAAAAAAATGAAGTAATATCAAAACGTATAAGTAAGTAAATGTAAATGTATACATTAAATACGGTCGTGTATGATTCGTCGTCCACATGTGTGTTAGATTAAAATTAACAGATTGAAATTTAGAAGATAATTAAAACATAAATCTAAATCAAAATTAAATAGTTAACCCTCACCGAGCCGGAGCCACAAGATTTATTTGTCTATTCTGATAATTTTATGTATATCCTTCGAGCAATTCTGTATTAATTATTTTGGTATTCCCTAATAGAGAATGGGAAGGGAAGAGTATTATAATCTTAATAAATAAGAATAGTGTAATCTTAATAAATATTATTTGAAAGAAAAGAAAGAAAGGAAAAATCGAGTTTTTGCGAGTTTACCTTTATTCGTATTTGATACCTAGCATTTTAAATAGTTTAAATAGTAACATAAAATATATGGGGTTTACGGAGAGGGAAAATTGCAAGTAATACTCTTGTGTGTAATCGATAATCGAGCATATAAAATGTTATTTGACTCAAAATATACGGATTATTGTACGAGAAGAAAAAAATAGGGAAAATAAAGACTAACAATGAGCAAAAACAAAGAAATACATTGTATAATTACAGAAGGATGTATATATAAGTAGTGATTTTAAAAGAATAAAAGATTTTGTGAAAATTTAAGAATTATTTTTTCAACGAAACACTAGGATAAAAGAAGGCAATAAAAAATTTATTTAATGGAACTCATTTGTTGACAAGTGTAAGAACAGGTAAAATGACAATAGCTGGGATTAGCAAATATTTATTTCCAATTATCCTTGAAAAGCTTAGTGATAAACATTTATCAGAAAATTATAACAATTCACATTTACATTAAACAAGTTTAAACTTATTTTCACTGAGACATGAATTATGGAATAACAAAAAAATAAAATAGATGTCAAAAAAAAATCCCCGAAGCTATATATTTAAAGTCAAATCGAAGAAAATTAGATGCTCAGAAGATTAGATATCAGCTGCGGTATGATAATCACAATGATGAATATTCAACTGTTGAAAATGAAATGTATGCCTGGATAATTTTTCTCGCGTAACATAGAGTTCTACTACTTCCTCTCCATTCAATAATTTGACAAATTAGAATTTTAATTAACGCCCCCATAGACTTGGTGGGATTGTCTTTTCGACTTTGAACTTCAGAAACCTATTGGTACAAATATTTGTTAAAGACTTTTGCTCCTAGCCAATGGAGAGTTTCATATAGGGGAGAGTTATCGCTTGTTGCTATATTCTAGAATTTATTATAAGTAATTGACACCTAAAGCTAATGCCAGACTATGCGTGATTCATAATTCGTGATTCGTGATACTAGAGATTTATTCGACATTCGAAAAGATTTGTTATTCGCTTTTTTGAACCTTCCACACTATTCGCGATTCGCAGTATGTCATTCGTAATTCGTAATTCGTTGTTTCTTACTACTGGCCAGTTTCGCTAACATTCGGCAGATATTGATATAGACTTAACCCATACTGACTTAAGAAGAAAATACAAAGAAATTCGAACGAATACGACAAAACACGAACTATACATATACGCATAGTATAGCGCGACACAAATGGATTGATTCGTGATGATTCGCGTTCTTTGAGATTCGTCAAAAAACCGCTTGGCTAGCGAATCAGTACGAACGACGAATCGCGAATGACAAATCGATGAATTTTTTCTCCACATTATTCACAAACATTATCGAATCACGAATCACATTACGAATCACGCACAGTCTGGCATTAGCTTAAGGGTGGTCTGTTAGGCGAGCACTCATATCAAGTGTTTTCAGTTTTTCGTCACCGTCTTCAATTTATGACTCTAGTTTTAAACAACGATCTCAGTTTACAGTTTACAATGACTCTGTTTTATTTAAAAATTCTTAAGTAATCTAGAGATCCCTTTGAATGTTTATGCACGACTCAGTTTTTAGCATTTGTTATTTTACGATATGAAATTCTCGTCTCGCCTATCAGATATTCGTTGATAATTAATATTTCATGAAGACAAAGTTCCCTGATGTCCACCAGACGTAACAATGCACTGTGTATATTTTCTGTTATTGCGAGACTGAAGGAACATTTTCATTAGTAAAATATACGGTATTTCTGCCATTAAAGACAATACATAAGAACAAAAGTAACTCATTACAACGTATCCCAAAGACATAATAACCTAAAAATTTATAATAAATGTTAAAAAGTTCTTTGTCAATATCAGAATTTTAGATATAATTTCTACTTACCAGAGGCAAGAGTTCTATGTGAACGGATGTTTCACTAGACGAGCGAATCAACTCTACGACAAAAGGATTTACGAGATAAGCACAATAAGTAAGTTTGCTAAAAGGAACGAAAATTTTGGCCGATAATAACTGATTAACAATACCTGTAACACGATAAAACATTTCTATGTACAGTTATATATAATGATAAAAGTAAGATCTTTTTAAAATTATGGAAATATTTTTGACGCATTATATCAGCACTTATTGAAGTAGAACTTATAAAAGAGTAAATTAAAAATAACTTAAATGAGAGATGCAACTCATATAATATATTACAACTTATTTACGAAAATTATGTCAAGTGTGTATAGTAAGATTTTTATACATATATTATTACATGTATGATACTAACCACCATACTTAGTAAAATACGTTACTACAATCCATGCTATACTTATGGCCCAAAGTATTCTACTCAACGCAACATAGATAGCAGCATAGAAAATAGATTTGTGTTGTTTAAAATGGCCTAATAATGCGAAAGTAGCACACGCGCTACTAAAACACCAACCTAAAATTACGGTTTTCTGAAAAAAATTGTTTTATATGTAAAATATTATAACAAAAATAATATATATAACAATTATTTTTATAAGATTGCAAGTATTAGACCTCTTCGATTTTAATAATTTGAAGCAAAGTATAGAAAGAAAGTTACTAAATCTGTCAACAGACATTGAATCAACGCTCATCTCTAATTTTAAAGTTATAAGCCTAACAAATTAAAGTGCACCCAACATACTGCCTGGTGTTTTAAATTTGAAACGAGATCTATAAATATATAATTACATTTTCTTTTTATTTTTCGTTAACATTAAACAATATGGGTTAAACGTTCCTTCAAAAAGTTTTGTTGTATGAAAAGTCAACAAGATATATATACCATATTAATTTTTACATTTCGCATTGCACGCATTTCAGGCAAACGATGTAGGATTTTCCTTTGCATGGATTGCTATGTAAGGATTTTAATTTGCACAAAAATTTGGAAATTTATGCGGAGCTATATATTTTAGACATTGTTTTACGTTCAAAACATTGAGCTATAATTAACTTTGCTTGTTTATAAATACTGTAACAAACAATTGCCCAGCAAAAATCTTTGAATGTGAGTCTAGTCTACGATATTGATCACATACTTCAAATTTATTAAAACTTGTAAGAACACCTCCAAACTATAACATTCCGTTTATACTATTATAATATATACTATATATATATATATATATTTAATTAAGATATAGAAATAAATTAACATGTAAATTAATATATAAATAATTAATCAGAGTAATCAGTTTGTGTATTTTGTAACTATTTTGATATTTGATATTTGAAATTATACTTTACCTTTTTCAAGATCAATTTTTTATTTAATCTTCTTACAATATAGCCTATAATTATGCCAATAATATATGGTCCAATTCTAATCCATGGAGGATAGTACAAGACACTCATAAGTCGATATTGTTCATCAAATCTACAATGAGACAAGGCTTATTTAATGTAATTATTAATTAATGTAATTCATAATTAACAAAATGTTTTCATTATTTACATCGGAACATATTCGTAAATATATGAAATATAACCGGTAAGCATTATGGAGCCTATTAAAAGTACACCCAATATGACGACAGTTACGTAAAAATATCTGAAATAAACAATTTTTAAATTTATATGTTCAGCACATGCTGATAATAACATACTAATAAATCAACTTACACAGTAGACAAAATTAATAGCAATGTAGCAATTATAAAGTATTGCATATCATTGGCTAAGTACCAACTCGGAATCATACACTACAAAATTGAATCATACACAAGAAAATTGAAGCTTGAAAATAAAATTTTAATATTCTTTGAACATTATTGAACTAATAATAACTATTTTAAATACATTATACATATACCATTGTGTCGAGGTCAAATAGATTATTTATATATAAAAGATTTCTCCACCAATATTTTGTGCAAATTTTGTCTGGTGTATATGTTATATAAAATTGTGAATTCCTGCTGTACCAAGCCGAATTTAATTGTAGTATTCCTATCATCATCATGTACGCAGGTGTCAACCTTAAAATAAATTGTTTTGAAGTACATATAAATTTGTATAAAGAGAGAACATTATTATCTCATTCAATGTTGATTTTAATTTCTAAATTATTTATATATGCATAGTTCTTGTTTATTATCTGTTTAAATAAAGATAATGAAAAACGTACCGAATAAACCTTCTTATTATATTAGTAAAGAATTCATTTAATTTTGTTTTGTAATTAATCGATATAGTTTTTCCTTTGTCCATTATTTTATCCTTAAAATATATGTAGGCTACTAAAAATCCGCTTAAAAAAATGAAGGTATCTACTGGTACACCTATATTAAATAATATTTGTATAAGGAAATCGGAGGTGATTTTCCATTGTAATGATTTATTGTCTATAAATAAAATAATTTCTATTACACATAAAAAATAAGATGTATATGTTAATTTTACAAGTCTTTTTTGAATTATTCACCGATGTAATCCAACATAAAAATCGGGGTATGAAGACAAATTAGCCAACTCATAGTTAGAAATTTTAAACCGTGAAGGATAGGTACTTCGTCAGTATTCAATTTCGTGTTAAATATTATTTTCGTGTTTGTGTATATGGAAAAACACATTAACATTTTTCCAATTTTATTTTCTTGACGTAAAGGCGAAGGTATTATTTTCATTTCCAGGGATATGTCCTTTACATCTAAATTGCAATACAGAATTTCCAATGGTATTTATTAAAAATCGAATATTTATATAAAAGTATATATAAATCAACATTGCTTTCATTAGATAAAAGAACTTAAGAGAAAACACATTATATACAAAATGTCTAAGTAAATTTTTTATTTTTATAAAAGTAACATTACATTATTTGACTTAAATATACTGACTTTAAAATAGTTAAATATCATTTTAATTTATTTTGCAGAAAGCATAATGGTGATATTTTTAAACATAAGTAGGATGTATAATTAAAAATTATGAATAATTTATTATTAAAAATCTTTAAAGTACGTGTTTTAAATAGAATACTTACTAGCAGTAGTTTTATCCTTCACAACTAAATATTTTTGATGCACAAATATATCGTATAATGTTCCTATTATCATCACGAACAATGTAAACGCTAAAACGCTACAATTATAAAATAAATATAAAATATATCTTTTAATTCAAAACTTTTGGAAGTCACAAAAATTTGACTTTAACATATTTATATATGTTGATAAAGTTATTATTATTCTATATATATATTATTAATTATATATATATATATATATATATATATATATATGTGTATGTGTGTATATCGTCTTGATCAAAAGCATTAGGCACCCTTAAATTTTCTGTATTTTTTATTTTGTTAATAGTATATAAATACTAAAAAGATTTAAAAAATGTTTTAAACTATTGATAGCCCTTTAAAAGCTGAAATTTCAAGCTTTAAAATGTTTTTTTAATTTTTTATTTGCGATAATTCTTTGCTGAGTATCGACAATATTATAATTATGTATCTCGGCCAAAAAAATTATAGAAAAGTTTAAAAAAGAGTATTTTATAGGCAAAATCTTGTAGTTTATGGAACTTGACTTAAAATTTTTGAGAGAAATTTTTTTACCGAGCTGCAGAGTATCAAAAATACAATAAAATTTTAAGAAACATAATGTTCTTTTTTAAAGCACAAAATAAGGAAATTAAAAATTTTTTTAAATTACTGTTAGCAACTTTAATGCGTTATTAGTACATAAAAATTTAAAAGGAGAATCTCTTTTTCTTTGGTAAAAAAAAATCGATTTTTTTTACGGAATCTTGTAGTTTAAGGTCTTGAAAATACTTCTGTAAAGTTTTAATTTGAAATTAATTAAATTGTGAAAGTTATAAACCGTAAATCGACTCGGTGCGCAGGTATATTTTGAAGCGCACAGCAGCTGTTTGAACTCTCTGCTGCGCGGTCGATACAATGTGAATAGATTTCATTGTGTTGACGAAAAAAAAAGAAGAAAGAAGAAAGAAAGAAAGAAGAAGACATACTGTATAGCCCTGGTATAACAGATTAGCTTTATGTACTTGATATATCTTCATAAACTCAACTTGAAACTTTAAACGCGTTTTTCTCGAAACAGGTTTTTTACAACTGGTTGACATGATTTCTAAAAAACTATTCAATCGATTGACTTGAAATTTGAACTGTATGTTCAGAAAACATCCCTCTATCGCGTGACCTTCAGAAAAAGTGATACGTTATATATATTTTTTTTATTGCAAAAAAATTACCAATTGTAAGAGTAAAATCGATTATTTAAGTTTGATAAGTCGCCATTTACTCAAAAAAATTTTTTTTTTGCTTACTTCTAGGTAGAGCGATAACTACATGTATACAAAAAAAAAACACCGTTTGATTTTTTTGTTTCAGATAATCTCAAGAGTTGATATCGTGTCAACCCGCGATTGAAGCACTCCACGCGGCATCATAGTTGAGAAGGAATAGCAGGCGATATTTTTAAATAAATAAATATATTATGAAAACATATGCAAAAGATGAAATTAAAACACCTCATAGTTTTGCTAAAGAAAATTTCCAAAAAGTTGTTTTTTTTAATTAAAAAAAGAGATTCCCCCCTTAAATTTTAATATATATATATATATTTAGTTTTCTTTGACATACCAGATGAAAAATATCGAATTATTAAATAACCATTGCTGATCTCCTTTTAGATCTTTAACTTCTATTAATTTGAAATCAACGGAATAAAGATCATTGATAAAGAAAATTCTATCACGAAATATTTTCTCCAGAATTAAATTAAGATCATTTATAGAACATGATGCTGGTAAACAGAGGCCGAGAGTAATTATGTCCTAAAACAAAAAAGATATCTTGTATATTAATATATTATTAATATACTTCTCAACAAAATTAAGGGATTACTTAAAATTAGCGTTAAAAAGGATCAAATTCAACTTTATGTATGAATGAAAAATGGTTGTAGTGCGATGTTTAAAAAAGCATTTTAAACCTTGAAACCTCAACTCTCTAATGCTTTAACGAAGATTTTTCTATGAAAATTTTTCTACGGATGGCTACAAATAGCACTACTTTAAAGCAAAACTTGCAAAATTGCAAAATAAACTTCAACTTTGACGGCGTCCACGTACGGAACAAAATTTTGTCTACCAACTTTATTAATTGTATCTTAAAATTAATCATTTTCTCTTTAAAATGCGTTTTTAATCATTGCGCCACAATTTTTTTCCACTGAGTTATGATGATTTGAGTTGAATAGCGCGCTTTCAGCACTTCTTTTCTGCAAAAACTTGTATTCTGCCGCCAGTATTGGTATTATATCTAAGATGTTACACGGATAGATTTACATCTTATGTTTGAATGTGTGTAAATTTTTTTAATAAAAATTTTTTATTTATTTTTATTTTCTTTATTTATTTAAACAATAAATTAAATCTTATAAATATGCCGTATATAAGAATAGCACGATTTTAGGAAAGAAGGGAGTAAAAAGTATTAAAAATTTCTGATTGTGAGTGTACTTTTGTTTGAAACTTTTTTAAATCATTATTTATTACAGAATCTATGACATGCCTCAATATAGTTATTTCCTCTATTGTAAAAAGACTAAATGAGAAATACTCTTTTTATGCTTATCGCGTTCCTGACACTTATAAACTGAATTGTACAAAGGCTCAAATAAAAGTTACACATCTCAGAGATTAGATTAAATAATCGCTGAAATAAAAAAAAGAAATAACTTTACGTTTAACACAATTCAAATAGTCATTCATTATATACATATATATATATATATATATATATATGTGTGTGTGTGTGTGTGTGTGTGTGTGTGTGTGTGTGTGTGTGTGTGTGTGTGTGTGTGTGTGTGTGTGTGTGTGTGTAAATATATATATATATATATATATATATATATATATATATATATATATAGAGTTTTCATTTAAAAAGTTTCCACCCTGGATATCTACTCTACATTTCTATAGAGAACAAAGTGTATATACACATGACATTATTTTTTATATTACGTTGTATCAGAATGCCACATTTGACTGAATAGTGTAGACTGAATGAAAGGAATCGATACAATATAATATAAATAAAAGTATTGTGTGTTTACACATACATTTTTGTTCTCTATAGAAATATAGAGCAGATATCTTTGAAAATGTTCGCTTAGAATTTGAGAATCATCTTTATTATTGTTTAGCAAATAACGGAGAACATTTTGAACATTTAAAATAACATGTAAAATAAATAAATTTACTCTAAATTGTATCTTTGCATCTAAAATTTTGTTCTCATACTTGAAACTTTCTAGTGCGATTTCTTGAAATATATTTATTCAAATTAAAAAAAAAAACACGGTTACAAAGAGAATCAAAAGACTTTTAAAATGATATATGCCACTTAATCTCTATTGCCATTAAGATTTTTGAAGGAATAGCTACCCCTGCGAAGGCGATAAAGTAATACCGTCGTACATGTATACATATACGTTCTCCTCGATAACAAAAATTCACTCGGAAATGAAATTGACGTCTTTTGGTATTTTTCGCAAAAATTAATCGGTCACAAAATAAACAGGGTGGACACTTTTTAAATGAACATTTTGTATATTTATACACATAGAAAAATTCAGAAAATTTGTAAAAAACTTGTGAGTTTTCCACATCTGAACAAACAAAAAATGTTATATACATAAGTATATGTTTAGAAATGTCTAGTTTTTAGTTTATGAATTATGCGATAGTCTATAATTCGATATGTCTGTAAGTCTATACGTACATAAAGCAGGTGAAGAACATTTTGAGCATTTGTGGTAAATTGTAAGTAAATAAACAATTAAATATAACTTAACTGAAGATTTATTACATTGCTATGTGAATGTATTCTATCAGTTTGAAGTAAAATATTAACGTTTGTAAATGTATTCGTTGAACGAAATCTTTTAATTATAATTTATTAACCAACCAAACGTATTTATATAACATTTCTTTTAATTTAGCTGTAGAAAACTCACTTTTTAAAGTTTATACAAGTATTTCTGAATCACCTTGTATATATACATATGTATACATATACCTATTTATAAGACCATTAATTTTATTTTAATTTAGCCATATTAGATTAATTTTTTAATTCTTACTATTTTGAACTTTTAAATTTTAATTTTAAATATGTAATCAGTTAGCCAAAAATTCTCATATTAAATTTCAGCAAAATATGTATGTACAAAAAAATTTATGCCGCAAAGATTATGTGATGCAGATCTTTAAGAAATATTACAAACATATTTTTGTTTTAAAACTTTCCATCTTTTATTTTAAATAATTTCTTCAATTGTTTAATAATTTTTTCAATTAGTTTCTTCGACATATTCATTTATATCAATTAAAATGGGACATTTTATATATTTTATATAAATATGTATAGAATGTTTAAAAGAAGAGTTCAGAATTTATTTTAAGATATAGGAATAAATATATCTATATAAGACTAGTTTATTATATATCATTGTTACAATTTGATAAAATAAAAATTTTTAATTTACGTAAATTTACTAGTTTTAATTTAATTTATAATTTGATAATTTTTGTAGTTTATTCAATAAAAATTTATACTTACTTCATTGGGAAAATTTACGTGATATTGAAGAGTACTGTTGTGTTTGAAATGAGCAATAAAGTAATTTACTTTGAAAGATGGAAATTCCTTTTGTGGATCGCGATATATCGTATTATTTAATATATATCGCTCTGCGATCTCTAGAGGAGCTGTATTCATTGTATTGAGACATTGGCTACGACTACCTAGCCAATAATTATTTCCATAAAGAAAACCTGATTTATATCCACCACTGGAATCCAGTACTTAAAAATATAAAATAGCAATTGTTATTTAAACAGAAATATTTAACAATACTAATAATTTTCTTTCATTATAGTAACTCGAGAATAAAGGGGTTCATATGGCCAGATATAAACATACATAATTAGATATAAAATATTTCTGATAACATATGTAATTTTATTATGATCATATATAATAATATCCGAAAAATGGCGCGATATGATTTTATATGATCATATCTTTATATAATCATATTTAGTTAAATCTGATTATACAAAGTGTCCTGTAATTGGTAAAAAACCTGCTAATGGCAGATTCTTGAGATCACTTGGAGACGATTTTTCCTTAGCGAAAATGTCGAGGCATCAATAATTTCCGAGTTATAAGCGATTGAAATAAAGGCGTTTTTTGCAAACTAATTGTAAGCTTTTTAGAGTTAAAAAATTACCAAAATTACATTTTTTAGTTAATTTTAGATAGAGCTTTAATTTAAGGCTTAATTAGAAAAATATATACTAACAAAAATTAGAGACTTGCAAAAAATGATGATGTTCCTCGATATTTTCGCTAAAGAAAAATCGACTTCAAAAGATTATAAGACTCTACCATTAGCAGATTTTTCATCAATAACAAGATACCCTGTATATGAAAACAGATTTAGCCGAATATGATTATATAAAGATAAGATCATGTCACATCAAATTTCGGATTCTAAACTTCGTATTTCTAGCTTATTTCTGAAAAATGCGACTTTGGAATACAACTTTATCATATATGGTTGAGTTTGTCGTTAAATATGCTATATATTTTGCTACGATAAATTTCAAAATTTTGAGAATTAAGGTGGGAAAAGAAGATTTCAAAGAATATGACATTTTTGAAAAATTTCATCACACAATTTTAGAGTACATTAAAAACCGTAAATCTTTTATTTGAAACATTTTTCTATATCCCTTACCGTTTCGACAATTTTCACTCAGAAATATAAAAACCAATTTTTTTCAAGAGGATATTTCACCCTCCTAACGGTCGTTTGGGGATGTATAAAAAAATTTGTCTCTTATATTGACCTAGATTACAACATATTTAAAGCTTATTAAAATCAGAGAGAGGATACTTCCATACCTTTCCTTGTAAGTATATTAATTACATTAAATATTTATATTAAATCTGTAATATCTTTTATTTATATATTTCATATTTTTCTATGTATAATTCTTCAATAAAGCATTTATAATCTTTCACACGTACATATACACACTCGCGGACGCACGTACGTGTGTATACAGGGTGTCCCATTTCAATCCACTGAAATATCTCAAAATCCGTAAGTTTAAATAAAAAATGTTTCAAATAAAAGTTATATGGTTTTGAGAGGGCCATAAGATGGTACCATTTGTTTGACTTTGGAGAGTTATTTGAAGGCCATATAAAGATCACCTTCAATTTCTTAAATAGAACCTATTACTTTTTATTACATATTCTTGTAGTTTACTTCGAGAGCTTTCTAAAACATTATAATAAATAATTTTTTTTATTAAGTACTTTTTAAGTTATAAAGTTTCAAACCTGCAGTATTTTGACATAAAATACAAAATATCTCATAAAATATGCACATTTTTCGATAACCGTAATACTTGTATGTACAGAATAATGAGATGGATCAATTGGTATAAAGATAACGCATATTTATCTTTAAAAAAAATTGAATTTGTAACGAGCATGTGTTAATACACATTTTTGAAGATAATTTCGATTAACTTGGTTTAACATGCTCAAGCTCAGGCTGAAGATTTTAAATAAATTTGTTATTGTATTCTTCTTTTATCGTTACTCATCGTGAGAGGCAAAGGGAACTCACTTTAATAAAAACTCCAAAAACGGAACAGAATAGAAGCTACTACGCCCATACCATTGTTCTTGGGTATACATATATATATATATATATATATATATATATATGGTACATATATATATTAAGTTTATATATACATATACATATATATATATGTTTATATAAAATTTTTTTTATTTTAATTTGTATAACATACTGGCACAATTTGACTGGAAAATCTCGAAATATCTTGTATATTAAATATAAGCTTAAATCAACATTTCTATAAATTCATATAAAAGATTTTAATTTAAAATGTTAAAATAATTTCACTCATCATGTGCACGTGTAAAGCTTAATTAATTACAGTGATATTTTCTAGTTAAAATTAACCACAGTGACTAACTAATTATTAATAACTTATTATTAATACCTATTAATTGGTGCTCTTTTACAATGGTAGAAAAAGGCACATAATTTTAGATAATTTTTTTATAGTTATAGTTTTTGCAATTAAACAATTAAATCAATGTAGAATAAAAATAAATAATTTTTTTTTAATTACTCCTTCTAATTTTGAAGTTTTTGTTATACAAAAATCATGATTAAAGAAATACTTACTTTTCAAGCTCCATAGTATTCGTCGATCCACGGCGTCTCGGAAGTCTCGTAATTCCTTTCCGCATATATTTGACTTAACAAGATCGGCTCTCGAAGCAATGATGTAGGCGGGCAGTGTATTGCTACTAACATTCTCGTATTCATTCTCGTTAGATTTGTTAACTTTCGCAAAAACATAAATTAATGCGTCAATGTTTATACAAACACACAAAGCAAACACAAATCGATAAAATAACATAATGCAGCTACAATTCAACAATCACTTTTAATGTCAAAGATTATTTAAGAAGTATCAATTATAAACTATAATGCGTCGTCTACAATGGCAGTAAGAGTAATGAATTAAGGTGTAAGATGTCGAAGTAAGCTGTTGTTTTCGGCGATGTAAGGCGTAGTGTAAGGCGTAAGCGAAATGATTCTGCGTCGTCTACAATGGCAACAAGCAGTACAGAGTTCAGAGTAAGCAGTAAACAGTACGAAATGGGATTCATTCATCATATATATATATATATATATATATATATATATATGTAAAAATCTTGTTTTATATTTTAATATATATTAATATATTATTATATAATATTAATAAATTTATTTGTATTAGGTGTACAAATTAATTCTCGACCCCTAAATTTAATCAATTGTATCATTTATTTAAACTAAACATTTTTTATCGCCATTTATAAAAAACCTATAATAAATAAAACACAATTATGCAATAAATTTTACTTACTTACCTAAAGAAACAATCTGATTTTATAATTTTTTTATATTCTAATATGTTATCTAATATATTAATACACTATTAATAATTTATTAATATATTATTATATAATATTAATATTAAATATTATATAAAAAATATTATATATAATATAAATATAATATAAATATTTGTTTGTAATAAAAGATTTAGTTAATTTGACAATTGTCAAATTTATATAAAACAATATTAAATTTGTACGATTTCTTAAGAGAATTTCTTCAGGTAAAAGTCTACTTATGGTTTATATATTAATTATAAAAATTAGGAGAAAGATACTTTATTTTGTTATTCTTTCGAGAAATTGTCTGATTAATGATTTTAATTTAAAGCCCATCAAAGTATCTTAACAGCAATACATAAAAAAACAAATGAATTGTCCAAAATGTAAATTATATTTAACTATTTATTGAGTTATATATATTATATATTTTATATATATATATATATATATATATATATATATATATATATGCATATATATATATATATATATTTAATAAATAAATATACATTTGTATATTTATTTGTATAAATTTCCACAACAAAGGAAATTTTAAGAAAGAAAAGACTTCTCTATATTGAATATGTCAAGTAATGAGAATGAATACGAGAATAAATACAACAAAATATAGCTTACGCAATAATAAATGCGTCTTTTAGATTGAAAAATAAATTTATTAAATGTTCTTAAAATAATTACATATGTTGAATTTTTTACGCATCTTCTACGTATCAAGTGTGACGCGTAGAAGATTCCGAGAATTTAAAATCTAACATTATTAAATTTAGCATTTATAAATATGCGATATACTTTTTCGTATGCATAATTTGTTTTTTATTTATGCTGTACACTCTTGCAATTTTGTTCTATTTCCAAGTAAATAGGAAGGAGAACAACATATTATATAACATGTGTATTTATTCATTGCGTAGTTCAATAAATATTGATCTTAATTTTGATTTAGCATTTTTATACATAATTATTTGCACTTATATAATTACATACTTATATAATTAATGGTATCGTTCCAAGTTGTGCAACTGTCTGCTTCTCTGTATCAAACGTATTTATAATAATGAATAGAATTGCATTAAATCAAAGAATTTATACTTTGCCGATTAATAATGTAAAGCTGTCTAATATGAAAGAATCAAATACTGTATATAAACATATTATTTTTAAATAAGAAATATAAATTTAAATTTCCGAAGCTAAGAACTAAACGCACATGGTATTGCATCAGTTTCAAAATTTATTTCTCACTGAAAGTGATTAGTTATAAACCAAGGTATAATTTATTTTTATATAATATTGTTACGTTCTACGGACTTTACGATTCTTTTTTTCCGAAAGGCCTCTATAAATATTTAGATATCTAAGCGATACAGTAAAATATTAAATCATATAAAAACTGTTGCTTCAGTGAGACTTCAAAGGTCTTACATTTTATACTTAACAAAACTTCTAACAACCCGAGAAAAAATGGGTTTAATATCATCATATGTAAATATACATAATTGGATATGGAAAAATCTGATAACATATATACTTTTATATAATCATATATAATAATATCCATAAAATAGCGCGATATGATCATATCTTTATATAATCATATTTAACCATATCTGTTGTCATATATAAACAGGTCTAGCCAGATTTAATTATAACAAAATATGATCATATCTTTATATAATCATAGTTGACCATATTTGTTATCATATATAAATAGGTCTAGCCTGTTATATATCTGTTTTTATAATAGTGTTAAAATACATATTTTAATAAGTTTAGATTGTTTTAATTTAAAATAAATACAATAAAAAAGGATTTTTTAATAAAAAAGGATTATATTATTTTAAAAAATTTACATAATAATTTTACATAATTTTCTTTAATAAGTTTGGTTGTTTACAAATATAATTTTCAATTCTTATAACTAGAAACATATACTTAATATCTCCTAGTTTGATTAATTTATATCTATTATCTTCGATTATAAGAATTATGTGTTTTACTTGCGATTTCGATTCTCGTTGAAAAAATATTTTTGTATGCTCAACGCTAAAGCACTGTAATATAAAATACAAGTTATCTTGTCTTTCAAAACAGAATTGGATTGATCCATAAACAGTTGATTGAGAGTTCATATTTATCTGCACTGTATAATTATTTGTTTTTGTAATTTTATATGCTTTTTATGTATAAATTTCATTATTAATTTTTGCTCGAGCATAAAAACACACATCTTCTAAATTCAGACCTTTAGATAGTAATAATTGGTGCTCAATATCATTCAAATAAACATTCTTAACCATATTTAATAATTCATAACTTTTTGTATCACAAGATATTTTTGTATGGTGTTCAAACACACGATCATTTAAAATTTTTATACCTCGAGCAATAGTTAAATTATTAACGAGTTTTAGACCTAAATACTTATTGCCATGAACACTTAACGCAAGATGTAATAACTGATGAACATTGTATGATAATTCTCGATCATTATAAAGCACTTCAATTTGTTTTACATAAAGTTGTAATAATTTTTCTGCTTGTTCAATATCTTGTACTATAATCTTGCTTTTAAGTAAATTAAACACAGCTATGACAAATAGAAGCCAATGTTGAAAATATTTATCTGGCAAATATTTAATTAATGCTGGAAGAGAGTAAAATAATATAAAATTATAAAATTCCGAAGCTTTAAAATGCAAATAATCTGTTATACGTCGTGTCATTCTACCAAATGATTAAAGAGGTCAAATGTTTAACAAAAAAGTATTTATTTTTTTACTAAATTTTTTTATATTCCAAGGTCTTTTTTATTTAATAAAATATTTATGAATTGTTTTCCTGATCCAAGAAGTACAGAGTGCATGTACTCTGGTATAACACAAGTTACTAAATCATTTAAAGAGAGATATGAAACTACAGAATATTCTTTAACTCCTCGGATATGTTCTTTATTTAACGCACATGCATCTCTAGCTTGTCGTTCCATCCGTTTATTAGTTTTTGATATAGTGCTAACATCAAAAGGATATATACGAGATGTTTTTTTTCTAATTATTGGTTTGCATTTCTTCGTTCAAATTTCACAAACATTGCATCCATACGTGCCATTAAAATTTAAAATATTTTGAATCTGAGCTCTTGCTGGAGCATCAGCTATTATTAAAGGAGCTACAATTTTAGAAATAACTGTTTCTCCTGTTTTTGGATCAATCCAAGCAATACTATTTTCAAAACATTTTTATAATTTTTCACAAAATGGTCGCAGAAATGTATTCATTGATGGCTTGCATTCATTGTCATACCAAAGACCAATAATACACAAAAACGATTCTCTTAAATATTCTGGAAATTCTGCGATTGTAAACATTAATGGCCAGCAATGGCTTTTTGAACTTTTGACTAATGATAAACCATTTGTATTCAATATTAGAGTTAAATCAAATTTATTTTTATCAATTCGAGAATTTACTCTTATATGTATATTCTAAACCGTCTGTTATATCTGTTATCACATTTTCATCGTGTATCAGTGGAAATTTATTTAATTTTTCTGCAAGATTTCTAGTTTCAAAAATAATATACACTGCAGATAAAATCATAATTTTATTTCCAGAAGGCAAAAAAAAAATGTTCAGATATCAATTACTATAATTGATCTGAATATATTTTTTTCTGCCTTATTCTTGCAAATAAAATTATTATATGATTTATCTCATCTGCACACCGAAAAAATGATATTCTTGAAGTATATTCTTAACAAGTCCCTTCTTAACGAATAAGAATATTTCCTTCTTTACGTAATAATTTTAAGAATATCTTCTTAAATTTAAGAATATCTTCTATTTGGCACACCGCTCCCCCCCCCCCCCCCCCCGATAAAAAATGTGTTATGTATAATCATATATGATATATGACCATATAAAATTATATAGAAATATATAAAATTTTGTATAAGTTATGTATAATTATATACCATAATATATGACTTATTATATAATTATATATAATTTTATATTAATGTTAGCTAAACGCAAGCCAACGATAATACAAAATTATGCATACTATACATAACTATACTTCATTTATACAGAATTTTATATATTTCTATATATTTCTATATTGTTATATATAATTATATATAAGAAATTTTTTACTGGGCCTTAATTTGCGCTCACACCACTAGAGAGCAAAACGATATATTTTTCCCGTAGACAGAAAAATCTCTCGCAAGATATAAGGACCCCAACCTAAGAGAGCTCAATATCAGGGCTCTTACAATTAGCTCTGAAGATGTAAATTGCAAAACGTCGGCATTACGATGTTTAATCACGCGGCATCCATCCGGAAGTCCCCAGTTTAGACTAATAGCCGCGTAAGCCTCAAGATTAGAAATATATATATTCTTACATATTAAGAATATCTAATATATGCTACACGAAAGTTAAATTCCGGACATGACAGATTATATAGATTGTTCTCAAAAAGTCGAGATTTAATTCTTACTCATGTGTAACTCTTGTACGTCGGAATTTTTTCCTCTCCAAAGTGGACTCATTCGCATTTCAACAGTCATCAAGTCTCATTAATTGTGATCGTGTCTCTTCAATAAAATTATGATTTAAATTTACTTATTTACTTTAGTAAAAAAATATTTATAAAATACATAGCATATATTTTCAATGTTTTTTTGATTATATAAATGTTAATACAAAAAGAAAGCTAAATTGATAAAATTGCTAAGCAAGGCACATATCAAATGTCGAAATATAAAATATCTGCGCCAGTTCTAAGTTGTCAGCAAATAATTACAAAGGTATTTGCGATCAACTGTAAAGCGTTAAAAAGTTTATCTTTTTTTCCTATGCACACTACAAAATTTTCTTTTTGTATTATGTATCATATTTTATAGTTTTAATATTAAAATTGTTATATCTCATATACAATATACAATTGTGTATTTTACAATGATAACAAAAAAATAATAATACGATTTTATGAGTACATTAATATTATCGTCTGCGGATGTTATTGACGCTTTTATTATATCTCTTTCCTATTTAAGTACGTAATAATTAAAAAAGTTCAGTTTACGCAATAATGTTTGCGTCTTAGATTAGAAATAGCGTTTTTGATGAGTGAAAAGCAAATTGATCACTCTGCTAGCGATTAAACTCAATTTGCCATAAACGTACGTTCGATCAAGAATAAATTTCAAATCTGATTAATATAAATAATATAGAGGTAAAAAATTTCTCATAAAATTATATGTAACAATATAAAAGTATATAGAAATATATAAAATTCTGTATTAGTTATGTATAGTTATGTATAGTATGCATACTTTTGTATTATCGTTGACTGACATCTAGCCAACATTAATATAAAATTATATATAACTATACAATAAGTTATATATTATTATATATAATTATACATAACTTTAATAAAATTTTATATATTTCTATATAATTGTATATGGTCATATATCATATATAATTATACATAACAAATTTTTTACCGGGTTATTAATCAAAAAGTTGGGTCGTTTCGAAAACGATCAGGTAAGTAATGCTCTAGTATTTAATTGATGAATCATGTAAGTCCAATGGAAATATGAAAACGCAAAATGATCTATAAGATTTGTTTCTATTAAAAAAAGAGATAATTGATAGAAAAATAAGTAATAATTTGTCAATTGAGCAGCAAATTCATTTATTATTAATAGATAAACATATGTAAAATGTATGTGTAAGAAAAAGAATATATTTTCTGCACATTTTAAATAACGTTAAATATGTATGTATGTGTGTGTATATATATATATATATATATATATATATATATATATATATAGAGAGAGAGAGAGAGAGAGAGAGAGAGAAGCCTTCTCTCTGATATATATATATATATATATATATATATATATAAATTTTTTTTTTTAAGTTACTGTTAATTATGATCAATTCTAAATGAAATTACAAAATATTTTGATATAATTAATTGGTTGAATTTGAAGTTGAAATTGTTATTAAAACGAATAATAATAGGGCAAAATTGGTCATAAAATCATGTCTTCTTAACGTCTTGAAATGTCATTATCGGTCTGTGACATTAGTCTGTCATTTTTTCTGTTATTTTTACGTCATTACATCACGTCATATTTGATTAAAACTAGCCATATTTTGATGTCAAAATGTCGTGTGCTTGCTACCTAGAATATATATATATATATATATATAAATGTAAAACAAAAATAAACAAAATTTAAAAACGTAGAATGGATGATGTAGGCTGCAGACAATATATGCGTGTGTTCTATACAAGACGGAAGTCTGCAATTTATTTTATTTTATTTTACTTTATTAAAATCGATATAAAATTAGGGAAATATAATATATAATTATTATAATATTATAAATACGGAAAAATATATATTGTATTTCAATTTTTTCGCGTTTTTGACGCGACAATATATGCACCAGTGAATTCTATACTATACTAAAATTCTCATAATAAAAAATGTTTCGTTTTTCTTAACAAAGAACTGAACATTCTAGTATAGTATAGAATTCAGTGCTATGCTCGCATCGCGCACCAGCCCATCAGATGATCGAGCTGTCAAATGGCAGACTCGCTTCGCGCCACGAATATAGTGTCCGTACGTCGCGCATGATCACTGATGATAAAGATGTCGGTGCCGTTGTTCCGCGCAATTCTACAGGATGCACGTGACAGAAACTTAAATAAAGATTGTATATAAACTTTTTCATATAATCTTTATTCAAGAAATTAAAATTTATAATTTCAAAAAAATTGAGATAAATAGAAGATAAGAGAAGTAAAAATTAAAGGATGCAATAAAAAAATTTTAAAAATTAGTTACAATTTTATTAAAATGTAATTTTTTTTCGCATCATTGTTCTTTTTTATGTTACATATATACATCCGTTTATATATAATTTGTCTGTTTATTTATTTATATTATTATAAATTTATATTATTAGAATTACAGAATATATAACACGTCAATTTTATCCATGGAGCATTTCAAGTAAGTGCGAATATTTAAAACGCAGGTGGAGCTGACAACCATTGTTAGACAAATATTGCTTTGCTGCTGATCAACGTTTATTTCTCGTGCTAATGTAATAGTTTTTGGCTTTTATTATATTCGTAAATTTTCTCTGAAGAGATAAATGTACTTTCGTACAAGGTGAACAGGTATGTTCAGCAAGTTAATGCCCGTGTAGACATAATTTCATATATATACTTCACAATTTTGTTGAGATCAGCTCAAATTAATATACCGAAGCGAAATTTATGTCCTTAGTATTACTCCAAAGTAGTAAGAGTATGAGCAGATTGTTCACATTTCTTTTTTTGTTTTTTCTTCTTTTGGAGAAACTGCTGACAATACGTTCAGCAATCGTCTAAATTTTTCGATTATTCGAAGTAAAATTTCTATTCCCTTATATCCCTTCGATTTATCATTTGTTTTGTGCATTAATTATAAGTTAATTAAATACATCAATATTTCAATATATTTTATTAAGAGCACAATTTTTTACTGTATATAACCAGTTTTGGATGTATTACAGAGTACATTATTGCAGTGTGTTTTTAACCTAAAATCAACATGTTAATTTAATTTAACAGGTGATTTGAGAATTCATTATGCCACGCAGAAAACAGCAAAGACATCGCCCTATAGGGGAAGATACCAGAATAGCAGTGAATTTAACTATAAAAAAATTATTGGAAACTTCAGATCAAAAGGAGCTAGAGTTTCCATCTTCGTATACAGCAGAAGAGAGAGCTTATATCCATGAACTAGCTAGAGAACTTGGCCTGAAATCAAAGAGTCGAGGGTAGGATCAAGTGTGATGAACATGTTTATTGTACAAAACAATTACATTTCTTTAGTTAATCTTCTTTACTAGATTTTTATTTTTATTGCCTTTTATTTTGCAGGAAAGGTATGAATCGATTCTTGACAGTGTATAAGAGAGAAGGATCAACAATAGTTCAAGCCGATGCTGTGATAAAATTGCGAAAACCATCAAAGCAAAGCATATATAATTTGATGCAGAGCTTTCCATTAAATCACAAAGAATGCCAAGACTTGCTTCCTCCCATTGAGAGAGAACGTCCTCTCAACAATGATGGTATGTGAAAATTAATTGACAAGTATAATCTACATAATAATTTATATATGATTATTTATAGTTGCAGTAAACTACAGGATATTGAATATTTAACACAAATTAAATTTATTAAATATTTATTAATACATGTGAAATAATTATTAATTTATACAATTATACATTATTTAAAAACTATATTCTATTAATACATTATTAATTTATTACAAAAACTTAGCCTAAAAAAAATTACAAAAACTTAACCTCTAATTAGTTTTTGATAGAATACTTTTATTGTTGCAGTAAATATAAACACTAAGACAATGGGAAGGCTGAATAATAGCATACCGCAAGTACCTCAGTTAAAAACCAATTTTGATGTGTTGCATTTCCGCAAATCTTTACCAATTTTTAATGCAAGAGAAGAAATTATTAATGCATTGAACAATTATCAAGTAGTTATAATTGCGGGTGAAACAGGATGCGGCAAAACTACACAGGTACCACAGTACATCTTAGAACACTATCAGCAAAAGCATCAAGCTTGTAGAATCATTTGCACACAACCCAGGCGCTTGTCGGCTGTGTCTGTGGCCGAAAGAGTGGCGTTTGAAAGGGACGAAAAAATCGGCCAGACGTTCGGATATCAAATAAGACTGGAAAGTAGAGTAGCTCCGAAAACTCTCTTGACATATTGTACAAATGGAGTACTACTTAGAACTTTAATGGGCGGTGATTCTGCCCTAACTACGCTCACGCATATCATTGTCGACGAAGTTCACGAACGAGACAGATTCTGTGACTTTCTTCTAATAGCCTTAAAGGACGCGTTAGTTAAATATCGTTCCTTGAAGCTGATACTTATGAGTGCTACAATGGATACCACTATCTACGCAAAATATTTTAATAAATGTACTGTCATCAACGTTCCGGGTCGATCGTACGACGTAGATGTGTATTTCCTGGAGGATATCTTGAAAATGACTAGTTACATGACAAAGGAAATGCTCATGAAGAAAAAGGAATTTTTGAAATGTAAAGATAAGCAGAAAACTTTGGAATCTTGGAAGCAATATAAGCCCCAGCATTCTAATAGAAACACCAAAAGCGAAAAGAATTTGCTGCCCACTCCAATTTTAGCTCAACAGAGTGATCCTATACCAGAAAAAGTTAAATTAGAACCTTGGCTGATAGAAGAAATGGACAAGAGTATTTTCGAGGCTTGGGTAAACGGCAGAGAAGACAACTTTGCACAACTTTTGCATTTTATACTTTCAGAAAATGTTTCTGTGGATTATCAGCATTCTGAAACTTCTATAACACCATTAATGGCTGCTGCCGTTAGAGGCTGCATAAACACAACGGAGCAACTTTTAAATTTAGGGGCAAATCTTAATTTGAGGGCCGTTAACGATTGCACCGCGTTAGACTGGGCAAAGAGCAGGAATCATACTGAATGTGCTGAATTAATTGAAGCTTACATGAAAACTTACGATTGCACAGTACCAATGAATGAACTAGCACACGTTGCGGAGACAACGCTCTCTGAAGAAGATAAATTATTGCTCGACATATACCATCATACTTTTAATGACGACAATATAGATTACAATTTACTGTTAGAATTAGTCTTTTACATTCATACAAAAATGCCTCCTGGCTCTATTTTAATATTTCTACCGGGGTACGACGATATAGTGACGATGAGAGAAAAAATAAATGTGGAAGAGAAAAAGATGAATCAAGGTTTACGCTACAATTTATATGTACTTCATTCGAATATGCAGACTTGTGATCAGAAAAAAGTATTTAAACCCAGTCCTCAGGGTACACGAAAGATTATTCTTTCTACTAATATATCGGAAACTAGCATTACAATCGATGATGTCGTGTATGTCATCGATTCGGGAAAAGTTAAGGAGAAGGCTTTTGACGCTATATCGGGCGTCTGTACGCTGACCTCTAACTGGATATCTCAAGCTTGTGCAAATCAGCGAAAAGGTCGAGCAGGCAGATGTAGAAGGGGAATTTGCTATCGTCTATTTTCTTCGGTCCGATATAATAACATGCAGCTTTATCAAACACCTGAGATTTTGCGATTACCGTTGCAAGAATTGTGTTTATTCACGAAACATTTAACGCCAGGAAATACACCTATAGCTGAATTCTTGGATAAAGCTTTGGAACCGCCATCTAATATAGTGACTAGAAATGCGGTTCAATTACTAAAGACAATTGATGCGCTAGATCCATGGGAAGATCTCACTGAATTAGGGAGTCATTTACTAGATTTGCCGATTGAACCAAGACTCGGAAAGATGTTGCTTTATGCCGTCGTTCTGAAATGTTTGGATCCCATTTTGACAATCGTTTGCAGTTTAGCATACAAGTGAGTATAGATTGAGACACATAATACATATGAATTTGAAGTTTGTATAACTGTTCAATATTATGTTACAATTGATTGCAGAGATCCCTTTATACTACCGTCACAACCGTCGCAAAAGAGAGCTTTGACTGTGGCACGAAAAAAATTTGCTACCGGAACATATTCAGATCATATGGTAGTATTACGAGCATTCCAAGGTTGGCAGAACGCTAGAGCGGCCGGCAAGGAACGTGCCTTTTGCGAAAAAAATTTTATCTCCGCTCCGGTGATGGAAATGGTGGTCGGAATGCGTACACAACTGCTTGGCCAATTGCGCGCGTCTGGATTCGTCAGAGCTAGGAGTCCCGGAGACATTCGAGATTTAAATTCTAATTCAGAGAATTGGGCTGTTGTGAAAGCAGCCTTAACCGCGGGCTTGTATCCCAATTTAATTCGAGCTGATCGAGAGCATATGCAGTTACGAACGCAGTATGTATTTCGTTTAACACATTGGCATAATTTTTAGACAATCTGTAACGTTGTTATATGCGCTTATATTTTGTTGTAGAAAAGAAGTTAAGGTATTCTTCCATCCATCGTCGACCTTGAGAGATTATCCAAAATCTCCGAGGATGACATCCACGCAAACACATGCAGCTAATGTACAAACTTTACCGTGCGATTGGCTAATTTACGAGGAAATGAGTCGTACAGGACGTTTTTGTCACGTCAAAGTCGTTACACTCGTTAATCCATTAACTGTAGCGTTATTTAGTGGACCAGCTAGATTACCAATGAATGTAATTTGTGAAACTGAAGGTAAATAGCGTATCTCTCTTTTATACAATATTATTATAATATTGTTATATTGCAATATATATTTAAATTAAAATATATTAACAGCTGTCCCGGAAAGCGAATCGGATTCAGAGGTTGACGAATCTCATGAAGGGACTATTTTTAAACTCGATGATTGGGTGGTATTTAAGCTTGATCCCGAAACTGCCCAATTATTCTTATATTTACGACAGAAGTGGAACGCTTTATTCCTCAGGCGTATGAAAGCACCGAGCAAAGCTATGTCTGCGTTAGATGAAAAAGTTATAAACGCTTTGGTGACAGTGATTACGAATGAAGAGCAAGCGTGTGGGCTTCAACAACCCGCTGGTATTGGTCAACGGCCACGTCCATTAATCGTCGATTATTATCCTGCGAATGTTAGAAGAGATGATTATCCAGAAGTAAGTTCATAATATCTGTTTAATATTACTGCAAACGTATATAGATTGATCAGATGAATTTTAACGTGATTTCTGCGTTTTTTAGAGATATTTCTAAAGTAAGAAGAGGAAATATATAAAAGTCTGTTGTTGTGTACAATCTGCAATTTGTGCATTTTTTTTGGTCGTTAATTTTAGCAAGTAGAAATTGCTGCATCTAATGTATGCTGTTCTATATTTCTTGAATGACTTTTTGTTGATAGTGACTATTTATAAAAGATATATGTGCTGATTGTATATCTATCTATGGATATTTATTGAGTGTATATGAATGCTTTTCATATAAATATTGCATTCTAATTTACAGTAATGATAAAGACTGTTAGAATAATAAGTTTTTTGAATAATACTCATAATACTTGTGATCCCTCCTTTCTCTCTACTTTTATTCAAGCAAAACTATTTGTTTGTTTTACTACAGAATTGTAGCGCTCATACTTTAAGATAGGACATTTTCCATATAATATTTCCCGAATATAGATAAAAGATATATTGATGCGATTCCAATCGTTATTAAGGTCGATATATATGTTTCCACGATAGATCCATCCTGTCACACTTATGACGGATGTAAAATTACTATTCAACGATTGTACTTATCGAAATAGTCAAGAATGCGTTCCAATCAGATTCCCAATTTTGGAAGTATGTAAATAGGCCTTAAACCCTATGTATCTTATATAAAAATATGTGATATATTGTGTAGGCACTAAACTACTCTAGCTTAACTACTTTTTGTACTACTTATAATGTATGTCGCATCACTCTCTCGATAGTTAACATAAATTATTATTAACTATTAAGTAGCAGCTGCATATGATGCAAAATAATTTTTCATTGCATTGTGTGCTAGGATAATTTTCATGCAATATTTTACATAGTAGTTCTAATTATTGTTTAAGAATAGGCTGAATAAGAGTGGTATAATTTTGTAATTGTATTACAAGTGCAAATTTTATGTACACTTATTATATCGATAACTATTGAATATTTTATATTCATTAATATTATATTGATTAATGATTCTTTAATAGAGGGTTCTTCTATAAGTATAGGTTTTTAATATAAGTATATTTTGGAAAAAAAGAAATGCAGAGTCATAATATCAACGACGTTATATTTTATTTTATTTTATTTTCATACTTTACTGCTTGTAAAACTATTATAATTTTTAGTAATTGTTAGGTAAACAAAAATGTTAGACACAGCATCACAGTGAGCTTTAAGTGATTGTAATACTGGTCAATATTATATGTGATAAAAATTCTCATATAATAAAACCTAGTGGAATAAAGAAATATATTAATGTAATTCTTGTTTCATTTCCAAGAGATCTTTGCTCTAATTGACTGAGCAATTGAACTTTGATCTCTTATGTCATATGTAATATATATGTGACATATAGAATTAATCGCATCTTAACTTATGTATAAGGAACAACTAGATATCGATTAGTGTTTTATTGTGATTATTCGGAAAAAATAGCTGTGTGTTGAGTTATTTTGAAATTTTCACGATATCGATCGCGTCGCCGACGTCACAAATACAGTTTACTTTAAATAAAGTGACATATTTTAAAACGTTCGAGGTATTTTTACATTTTATTTATTGATTTGTATTAAAATCGCAACAATAATAATTTTATTTTGATTATAATAATGGAAGAGGTCATCGAAAAAAAGAAAACGCATCTTGTTACAGTTACACAATATACAATTCACGTATTACGCTAGATTGTCATTCGTACCATTTTGTATATTTCAATACAAATTCATTCATTCAGCCAAAAATCATTCATATACCATGTGTTTGTCCAAGAGACGATCTTCTCTCTCTGTCTTTTTTGTGTTATTCCCTGTTCTTTTACTATTCTCCGTACTTTGTATTGTGCAATAGGCTTGACTTCTGATGAAAACGTAAGACAACAATCATATGATCTGACGTGATCACGTGTGTCGGCACGTGGTGTTGACAATTTGGTTATGTTATACTAACCATGAGGTTATGTTACACTAGCATTCACATAATCTAACGGTACACATTTCGAGGAATAAATTTCTCTTTGTCATGCATTAAAAAATAATTTGATTAAAATTCGGCCGACAGTCATTTAATCTGTTATTATTTCAAAACACTTGCTAAGATTTTTGATAGCACTTGTCATATTATCTATTATATGAAATATTTGCAGTTTTTATGCGTAACATGTTTTTTATGTGGAATTAAATATATTTTTGTGAGAGATGTTATCTATCCTTCGAAATTTCCACCGTCTGTCAACGGTGAGTCAAATTTTGGAGAGATCTAATAGCTTTAATCATAGGCCTAACTTTTTGGTATTTCTACGTTGCAAATCAGGTGAGAGTGCAATGACTTTGTTAATAAATTGATATTGATTTGTTTCTTTCGTGACACTAAGTGATTGTTTATTTCTGTTTCAGAAAATACAGTTATTACTATCGGTGATGTATCAAAAGAAGTGAGACCAGCTAACTATCCGGAATATGTTCCAAGAAAGTATTGTAAGTTATATATTTTGTTATTTATCATACAATAATATGTATGTACAAGAGAATTAAAATTAACAATAATAAGTCGTTAAGTAGAATGTATGATGTATATTCCTTTATTTATGAACAGTGTTAAATATACAGTCTCAAGAGACATTGAGGCATTTAAAATGGATGCTCCAGAAAGATGTTTTACGTCAAGATATGTTTCTGATGGGTGGACCAGGTACGCGTAGACGAGAACTCGCGCTAGCCTTCCTGGAGTTAACTGATCGAGAATTAGAATTCATAGCGCTTACTCGTGATACCACGGAAGCAGATTTAAAGCAGAGAAGAGAGATAAAAAATGGCACTGCGTATTATCATGATCAGAGCGCAGTAAGAGCTGCGACCAATGGACGAGTTCTCATAATTGAGGGAGTTGAGAAGGCAGAGCGAAACGTATTGCCTGTGTTAAATAATTTACTAGAAAATCGTGAAATGCATTTAGAAGATGGTAGATTTCTCATCCCAGGGTCCCGATACGACAAATTATTAAAGGTATTAGTTTTTCTATAAATTCTATGTTAAAAAAACTTGATTAACCTCTTAAGGATTTCTTTTAAGCTATTTAATTATAAGTAATAAATTTGTGAAAAATTTATTTGCAGATGCACACTCAAGCAGAGTTGGACGCGTGGCGTCTCGTGCGAGTCAGCGAAGATTTCATAGTAATAGCACTTGGTCTACCGTCACCGCGATACCCTGGTCATCCATTAGATCCTCCCCTTAGATCTAGATTTCAGGCCCGTCATATTCCACCGCCCACGTTCGAGGTAAGTATGTATTTCTAAGTACGTGACTTTTTAAAGATAAATCAGCCAAAGTGAGCGCAATTAACTGAATAGATTTCGTGTGTCATTCTACTTGAAGTATCAAAATGTTAAATGTCATGCACGAGAATATACCAATGTTACCTTACCAAGAGTAAGTATATCGCATATGCAGAGTTGAATCAACATTTAGAAAAGTCATTAAACAAGCTTCTAATTATATATAGCGACGTGGTTTCATCAAACTTTGTCACAGCAATTTGCGACCGTATGTACCGTACGATTACTGTCGCATTAAAATTGCTTTCTCGACGATAGTGATTAAAGACACGAGTCCAATCTATTCGCTGTTCTCAGTCATATTCAGACTATCAGAGAGATGTAATTGCTAATGAGATAAAAATACAAGGTAACAACAATTTGATGGCTCGGCTCGTGATTTCAAGGGAATGTCGTATGTTCCGCTGGCGTGGCCCCAAAGGAGAGACGACGCGGTATAACTTCCGAGAAACTTTTGCCTGATTTATGGGGCCGGAGTAGCGTACCATTAGGCATGGGGTGCGGAGGTCGCGCGTATTCCCTCCCCTTGCGGTCCGCATCCATCCCTTCCTTCCGGTGTGCTCCTCTCGTTCGCATATAAACGCGGGCTCGTGGCTGCGCGATGGTCACAGGCATCGCGCGGCTCGGATCGCGTGTCTCACAAACAGTCGAAACTTTACCCTGTCCTTCTGTACAAGTCGATACGTTGGGGATTCGAACGAATTTACGTCTAAGATTAGAAAGGAACGCGAAGCCGTCGGGTTCTTCAAGTCCCAGTTTGACAGCGCAGCAACGTTGCCGCGATTGTCAACATAATTATAATTTATTTCTGTCTTTTTTATAAAATTTTTCTAAAATTTCGTGAGAAACGGTGACGTGTCAATGTCATTCGCAGAATGCGTATGTTTACTAATTATTATTGAAGGATAATTGGAGAAATATCTGTACCAAGCACGTTCATTTTTTTACTATTATATTTTGAGGAACACATTTTTAAAAAAATTAAATATAACGTGTTTGAAACGTACTCTGATTTACTAAAAAATAATAATATATTAATAAAATTATTGAAAATAATATGATAATAGTATTATTTCTATATATATCTGTTATATAGATATTTATATTAGGTCTAACATTATCGAATCTTTTAAAATAATCGATTCGATGTAAAGAGACATTAAATTTTCTTGAAGATTATTGTTACAAAGTAAATTATTAATATTTTCTGGATATTAAATCGCGTTATGCCGGCTATATGGGCGTCATCGGAGAGGCCTCTATTCGTGCGAACGGTCTGGGTAGATGGTATGCGACACGCTGTCTTGTCACCTGACGATCCTGTCATTAATCCGCGGCTACATCGACATCCGCGGACATTCGCGGAGAAGAATTTTTCCGCGAAACACGAACAAGCCGAAAGCAGATTAGATCGCTTGAACAGTTGCTTCATGAATCTGCATGTCGTAGTGGAGAAGAATTTTCCAGACAACAAGATGCCTTCGAGAATCGTACGTAGACAGTCGGCTCCACCTTGCGCGAGGATGTGCAGCGAAAAGACCGGAGGCCTCCTGGAGATTTACGTGAATGACATTGACAAGTTGGACGAAGATTGTCAAGCATTAGAGAAAGAAGAAGTGACATTTCACTCAATGAATGAAACCGCTTTTAATCAAAGCAGCAATGTCGCACAGTCGATGTGTTTGCAGCGAGACACGTTCTCCACTATGACGGAACGCAAACAAACCGATAGATCATCGGATGCGCAGTGGAATCCGTTGTCTGAGCGAGTGCTACAATGGTTGGATCTCTCAGGGAGAGCTCAGGATTACGAGTTAATGGAATCTGAAGAGAGTTCGAATAAAGTGGAAGAAATTCGACGATGGAGCGCCGTCCGGAGGAGAAGACATCTCTCGCAGACGCGCGAGAATTCCATCTTTGCAGGAAGAGAACGTATAGTCGTGCAGAATTACAAGCTGCAGAAGAATTGTAAGTTGGAATGTGTTACAAAGGCATCCGAGGCGAAACTCACGCGAAAGCGATTATCTAAGATAAAGGAGGCGACGGAAGACAAAATTCGGAAGGAGGAGACCAACCAGTCAAAGGAGCGAGTCTCGGATGTAGAGAACGATTTGAAGAATGAAGATGACTCTAGAGATGATCTATGGTCTCCACCTGGTCGTTTGCAGCTGCACATCATCATGCCGAGTTTTAATTCCATTGAAAAACGTGCGTCCTCGTTGGAATCTCTGGCCTGTGATTGAATGATAGACCGATGAAACGTGCATTCTCCTATTTCCATGCTTCATCGTTCCAGCTGTAATTAATATCCTTTGCGTGTTTCGTCATTTTTTCAACGTCGTATCGTGATTTTTTATCTCGGAGAGAAAAGGAATGAAGAGCGAGAACCTTCATATTTAATCGACTTAATAAATAGTTTATTTTTCAAAGTGGAAGATTAGTGCAATTGATGTGACTCTTATCTTTTGAAGACTTTTTGTGCATTATATTATTTTTATTGATGCACAAAACAATAGTATTCCTGGCATAGTACCCATTTTTTATGAAAGCAGAAGTATAAGGTATTTATTGAGAATTTAAAAATATTTATATCTCTGCAAAATATATTGTATTTTATATTGTATTTTTTTCTCTCATAAAATTGATAAGAGATATTATTTTCATTGAATTATTAATTTTGACATTTAAAAAAAGATATTTAAAATATTTTGTTCAACATGTTTAAATTATCAAATGCAAGTTTTTGTTATTAAAAAGCTTTTAGGTATAATTTTGCTTGTATAACTTCTTCATTATTTAGTAATAATAATATGACTGGCACAAAATTTATAAGATATATTATTCTGTTTCAATATAAGCGTACTTTACCGTGCATCTCGACAGTCTGCGATAGATAGCATTTTCATGGAGAATTAATCCGAAGCCGTGTTGCAAGCTCGTTATTGCGCACCGAGAGAATTGAAGTCGACGGAGACATCGCTTTGTTTTATCGTCGGCCGGAAACTGAATTGAACTTAGTTAATAATAAAACTCGTAAAAAAGATCACTTAAAACTTTAAAATAATTACACAGAGCATGGAGTATTTAAATCGTTTCTTGTGGAACGAATATTATCTGTCACGAAGTGTACATTATGTACATATCGTTACATAGAGTTCATAGAAATTACTGTCACACGCAGAACCGACTAAGAGATAGATATGCTATATATTGGAAAATCAATGAAAATTTATTGGATAAATTACACATGATAATATTATTACATTTATGCAATATTATACGGATTAGATCAGGGTTATTTTTACGTATTTTATATGGATTATATATAGTATTATGCTCGTGACTTTCGTTGACTTATGTGCCATCTTTGCAAAACTGCTGTCAGTCACTATATAATGGAAAATGAAAATAATAGAGAACGCCGAGGTCGCGTTTATAGAAACCGCAAGACAGCTAATATACCCGACGTCTATATATTCGTAGAGTAATAAAAGTTGGCAGATATATAAATAAAAATGTACACACAGACATCTATTTTCTACATACACGGTATCACCGTTTAATAATCAATCATCGCGAAAGTCGGCTTCTATTAAAATAGAAGCTTGACTTTATAGCTGATGGATGTTCCTGGGAAAAATATTGTGTGGCACAATTTAAGTTTGCCGTGATTCATTCGCTCTGTTATCATTATGGTTTGTAAAAGTGTAAATGTCTGAACAATATTTTATTACATGTATACATATATCGAAATTTTATATTATTCTATTTTTTGAAGGTAAAGAGATAGAAATGTCGTTCTAAAATGGTGAGAGTTATCTGTTCGATATAATCCAAGTGTCATATTTGATTTCCAACGCGAGGGTGCATTGAACTACCGGAAATTGCTGGAAATGGAGAATCGCGTGTTTGCGGAATAGCTAGTTAATATTTTGATAGTCTAGTGACACATCTGTGAAAGAAGACGGCGGATTTTTCCCGAGTTTGCGTTTTTATAACAAATTTAATCACGAGTATTTAATATCGCATTTAATGCCGCGGCTCGGTCGTTAATCTATCTTACATATCTATTCGAAATCGGTGCAGTTTGTATATTCGATATAACGGCGAACAATCGGGATAAAACAAAAGTCCGATGTGTGAATAATAATCGAACGTGTCGAGAGAATTACGGAGAGCTTCGGCGCGAAATTGATTCTCCGTTTCTTCTATTTTCGCGACGGGAATTCCGCAGGACGGACGAGTCACGAAAACCACATTTCCGCCAACGTCGCAATTACACGTCGATCGAGGGCTTGAGATTATAATCCAGTCCGATTGAAAGTTTTCGATGGAAATTCCGAGTGGGTTGGCGGTATCTCTCGCGCGGCTTCCGTGCCGAGTGGTAGTTATTCATCCGGGGCGCGCAATGTTGGAAAGCTCTCGGCGTTAATCACTCTCCTCGGAAGGAGCACTGGACTATTTCGTGTATTGTTTCGAGTCCGCGGGTGTCTACACCGAGTCGTACATTCCTCACAGTCGTACAGTCCGCTTTTCCGCGCGCCGACTATGCGGGCTATGCCGGTGATGGCGGAAGTAAATGGCAAGATAACTCGCTCACAAGTTTACCAAATTCGAGCGATTTAACGTACGCCGCATGGATAGAGACTTACATTAAGTAACGTTAAATATATTACACTTCTGCAACGCGGACGTTAAACTTCTCTCCACAAGTTCGGAACTTTCGTTCTACCGCGACGCTTCGAAAGTGGTTAAGCGTCAAATCCCTGAATGTAATATTATAAGTTAGACGCTTATTTAATGGCTGTAACTCAATCGTTCTTTCTCTTGAGTGGTATCGTTATAAAATCGTTGCATATTGTAAAATACTATTATCACTTTTATTCTGCGAGAAAAGGCAAAGATAAATAATTTATTCAGTTCTAGCGCACCTTGTTCACTTGCGGAATATCAAGTATACTATATTGAGATTCGATTTTTAAGGAACAATTCGAGATCTTGAAAAATTTCGCACCAAACGTCGACGCTGGAAAATTATCGCAATTATTATCGTGCGCTCATACATTAATTACGCAAGAAGCGATCACCATAGGTTTGCCAGATTTTCCTTTGGACAGTTTGTCGTCGGCCGCTTTAATTCTGGTAAATTTTCACTCTGATTGATGTACATACTACAATATATGTGGCACGTTTTGTTGATCTTGGCGTTAATTTTAATTACGTGTTTGCACAGGACAAAAGCCCCAACTTGTCGATATACGATGTCTTCTATAGGTTTTATCCGTATAAACTTTTTTTGAGTAAAGAAGGTCAGAGTGCCGTCGAAGATATCCTTAAAACGTTTAACGTTTTGAATGATTCCAAAAAGGAGCGTACTGTCAATAGTCAAATTAATGCTACCAAGACAGCTGATGATCTTTTGAAAATTAACATAAAGCGTGATAATGGGCAAGCAAGTTTTCACGTAAGCTATAAATATAATTATGTGCTTGTAATACGTTTGTATTCGCACATTATCGATTTCTACTAAAATATCTGAATTTATTTTGCGAATAGGTTTCTTGCGGCATGAACCAATCTAGTAACGTAAATAATGATTTGTACATAGAGACTAATTATCAGAACAATTTGTTGGCGAGCATGTTGGAGTCTCACTTGGTGTCCGATTTCTGCTTAATCGGGCCGAAGGGCTGCGGCAAGTCCACTACTGTTCGACGGCTCGCTGATTTATTAGGGTATCAAGTGGAACCAATAGTACTCTATCAGGCAAGTCTCGAGCATTCTTTTACGAACACGAGGTTACGCTGTGACATTAGTTTGCGATTATGTGTTCTCTCGTGAAAAACGATTTTCATTCGATTTGTAAGAATTTCGCTTGCGCGTGCGACAGTTATTGCGGCAATTCGTTCGTAATGAAACGGTTGAAATATTTTCTTAGGATATGACGTCCAGAGATCTAATACAACAACGGACGACGTCACTTAGTGGTGACACGGTCTGGAGAGATTCGCCGCTGGTCGAGGCGGCTCTTAACGGCAAATTAGCCGTGCTGGATGGTATTAATAGGATTCATTCCAGTACTTTAGCTATATTGCACAGGTAATCGACATTCTCGGCATTCCGTTGGGATAAGCGATTGGCGAGGCAATAATATGAAACCGCTGCATTTGCTCGCAGATTAGTCCACGATCGGGAATTGCAACTGCACGATGGTAAACGACTCGTACGAGCCGATCGTTACGACGAGATAAAGAGAAATTATAACAGATCCGACGAGGAAATGCACGATCGTGGTGTTCTGCGAATTCATCCCGCTTTTAGGCTGATAGCCTTGGCTGAGCCGCCAATTGTCAACAGTTCGTCCGGACAGTGGCTGAATTCCGAGCTGCTCAGTTTGTTCCTTTTCCACGAGATGAAGCCGCTCGACAAGCGCGAGGAGATTCATATTATTCGGTCGAAGGTGACCACAGAGAGAGAGAGAGAGAGAGAAATATTGACCCGGGAAAAAATTCAAATTTTCACCGAATAATTTGTGTTGCAGTTCGGAGAACCTAGCCCAGCGTTGTTGAGTATCGTAGAATTGGCGCATGTTCTGCGCTCGTCCAACGATCCGACTTTACAGTCTCTCGCCGGTTCGTTGAGTACTCGGCAGCTCTTGCGAATCGCCGAGCGAATGCATAAATTTCGATGCAACGATGCTTACAACGCGGTGCAACGCGCGTGTCTGACGCGCTTCTTGCCGACGATCGCGAAACAGGCCCTCGAGGATTGTTGTCGTCGACTGAACGTCGTCCCACCGAGCTCTACCGCAGATTCGGAGGTCGCGTGCGCGATCACGGAGGACACCGTGAGGATCGGCGATACCGTGGTAGATCGATATCGCACCGCGATTCTGAGTAAAGTACCCGACATCGTATTTTACGACGTGCCGGAGCATGTCGCGATCTTGGAACGGTTACTGCAGGACTTTACCCTAGGACAGAATCTTCTGTTGGTCGGTAATCAGGGTGTCGGCAAGAATAAGATCGCGGACCGACTGTTGCAGTTGCTAAATCGGCCACGCGAATACATACAGTTGCACCGGGACACAACTGTGCAAACTTTGACCCTGCAACCGATGGTTAGAGACGGCAAAGTTGTTTATGAAGATTCACCGCTTGTGCAAGCGGTCAAACTAGGCCACGTTCTTGTCATCGACGAGGCGGACAAAGCACCCACGCATGTGACGTGTATATTAAAAGTATGTACTTGACGAGACACATATGTAAAGTTACAATAGCGTCAATGTACACTCCATGAATTTCGAGATTCTGTTTCATTTTCAGACCTTGGTAGAATCGGGCGAAATGATTCTGTCGGACGGTAGACGAATCGTTCCTTGTACCAGTGACAATGCGCGCGATACAAATAGTATACCTATGCATCCGGATTTTAAAATGATAGTATTGGCAAACAGACCGGGCTTCCCGTTCTTGGGCAACGATTTCTTCGGTGCTCTAGGTGATCTATTTAGCACGCATTCTGTTGATAATCCGAGTATACAAAGTGAGATTCAACTTTTGAGACAATACGGCCCGCATATAGACGAACGAACGATACATAAATTAGTAAAGGCTTTCGGCGAACTGAGAAGTATGGCCGATCAAGGTCTAGTCTCGTATCCTTATTCGACTCGAGAAGTCGTTAATATAGTTAAACATCTAGAGGTGAGTTAATAAAAATTTTTTAGGACAAATACATATATGTATATATAAATTTTATATATTATTATATTATTTTATATATATTAATAAATTTATAAATATATATTTTTATAATTTATATATTTAATAATTTATAAATATATATTTAATTAAATATATAAGCTCTTTATAAGATTTAAAAATAAATTAGAAAATTGGCGAGTAAGAGCAAACGCTGTTTTTAGTGCGCAACAATTTTATTCTAACAATAAGTCATAATTTAATCTATTCTCCTAATGAACGTTACAAAATCTCATCTATTTTTGTATTTTTGCGCTGAGGAAGGTCATAAAATTGTCCGAAACGTTCGTTAGGAGAATAGATTAAATTATGATTTATTGTTAGAATAAAATTGTTGCGCACTAAAAACAACGTTTGCTCTTACTCGCCAATTTTCCAATTTATTTTTATATATATTATATATAAATTGCATATGTATTATATGTATATTGATATGCATTGTAATTCCACAATAATGTTGTAGAAATTTCCAAACGAATCGTTAGCTACTGTAGTGCGCAACGTCTTTGACTTTGATCGATATAGTCAGGAAGTATTTGATACTTTGATAACTGTACTTCATAAACATGGGATTCCTGTTGGAACGAGTCCAACCAATGTTGCTTTAGCTAAAGAGTAAGATAAACTGTATATAATTGCTATTTTTAAGCTTTAAAAAATACATATTAAATAGGAATTAGGAAAATATATCAATTGATTCGAACAATTTTGTAATTTATTTTTTATTTCATAGAAATTTTATATGATATAGAGCGAACTTATTGTACAATTTTATACAAATAATAAACGAGAATGTGAAAAAAAACACGAAGAAATGCGAGAAAAATATAAAAGACATAAGAAATGTCAATTTTTTTTTCAAACAATGTTCTTCCCTTTTTTCTATTGTAGAATATCTTTACCTGAGATAAAGATCTGTGGTAGTTGGAACATTTCAAACGTGTTCCAAAATATACCTACTCAGGAAAGATATGTTAAGTTAAAGCCGCCGACATTTCCAGCGCAAAACGACCGAACTCTAGATCGAGTTGAAGCCAGATCGGCTTGGTTCACGGAACTGCAAAGTTACTGGACAATACCCATTAGTGAGAACAGTACAGTGACCGCTTTAGCAGTTGCAAACGGAAGTAAAGGGGATGGTACAGACGATAGAATACACGTTCTCACGACGAATCCTTTGAGTATATTTAGCATGACGCCGGAATCGGAGCAAATTCGTGAGACATCATTACGAGGCTTGATAAGCCCCGCTAGAGGCAATATGCCGTGTTATAATATCGCGGTTGATAATCTTGAGGATGTTTTAGTGCATGAAGAAACTGTAAGTAATACGCTAAGAAATATCTATCATAGTTAGTTTTTTCATCGACTTTTGTGTGATTATTTTTAGAGTAATTCCATGCTCGTTGTAAACGTAAACGAGGGTTCCGCACGAGAATTACAGATTTCATCCTTTCTGGATGTCGCCAGTGATAGACTATCAAACGCTTTCAGAAGTAGAATCCCTCAGTGGAAGATGAAGGCGGATTTATTGTCATCGCATAATCTGATTGTCTTATATACGCAAAATCACAACAAAATTGAAGCCGTCAATTTACAGAACATGTGCGTTTACTCGATGAACTTACCGTGTAACATCGAAACGATCTTACTCGCATCTGATAGAAAATGGTTAATTCAGGATACATCGAAGAATAAATACGTTCTCATGAAATCCGCGGACTCGCATCCGTGCCCTAATATCTTGCATGAATTGGACGAGGCCAATAGCACCGATCTCAAGTCCGGTAGCGTTTTGAATTGCAGCAAAAGCGGTTTGCACAAAACGGAGCTGAGCAAAGCTCTTCAACAGAAGATAGATGCTCCGAACAGACTACTAGTGACCGACAATACGTACGCTGGCATTGTGATAGGTTTTCCGGATTTGGACAGTTCCAACGATCTGCATTTCTGGCCGAGAAAAAGAAGAACGCGTAGCTTTACGACGCCTATCATTACGCAGAACGGACAAGTGATCAGAACGATTTCGCCCAGTCAGGTACCTGATGAAATTTATCCAAAGGATACAAAACAGACAGGAATCTCCGCTTACTTAGAGATAGTCGATACAGTAAATCACAAACTACGATATTTACCTATTCCGGAGTAAGTAAATTTGCTATAAGCACGATAACTGTGCTAACAAAAATGTTTAAAATGTTTTGCAAGTTTTCGCAAAGCTTATATTTTCTAATTTTCATATTTCACGTTTTTACGTTGAAAAAAAAAAATGTATAAATATAATATAGAATATATCTCCCCTTGGATGCTATTTTTGTATATATCTGTTTCCGATCAAACGCGACTGAGAAAATCATTAAATCTTTTATACTAGACCGGTTAATGTCTCGCCATTGACACAATGGCTATATACGAAGGACCTTCCGCTTTATGCGTCACTTACATCGAACGAAGGTCTCGTTACAATAGATGCCGGTGGCTGTGTACGCTTATGGGAGACATCAATCACGAACATAGAAAAGTCATTGGGCGCTTGGCGTAAAATGATAAGTAACGACGAGGAGAAAATACAGATTACCAAAGAGAGATATTCCGGGCAGGATGTCACCGGGCCAAAGCACGGCAAGGTTGATAAAAATAATGACCCACACGTCGGTGGCAATACCTGGGCCGGGGGAACCGGAGGTAAAGAAAAATTACATCTATATTAATATCATTTTCCAGCTTGTAATCAATCAAAATAAAATATAGGACATATATACATTATTATTTATGTTTTTGTATGTAGGTCGAGATACGGCGGGTTTAGGTGGTAAAGGAGGACCATATCGGCTGGATGCTGGACACACGGTGCATCAGCTTAGTGACGAAGAAAAGAATGCGGTCCCGGAACATGTAAAGAAAGCTGCTCGCGAGATGGGCCTGCGCGCGTTTAAGCAGCGGCTCAAAGATATAAAAATGAGCGAATACGACCATAAGGTGTACAGTCAGTTTAGCGATGCCGTTCGTAATCAAGTGCAAGCCTTGAGAGTCATATTAGGTGAGCAATTTGAATCCACGGACTTTTAAGGACACATCATTGTCGTACGCGTTCTTCATTTAGGTACGCTGCAAGCCAAGAGCAACGAACGACAATGGTATAGACATCAGACATCAGGCGAACTGGACGATACGAAATTAATCGAGGGATTAACGGGAGAGAAAACGATTTATCGACGTAGAGCGGAGAAAGAGCCGGAGATTGGAGCTCCTCAATTGAAACCGAAGCGATTGAAACTTGTCGCGGACGTGTCCGGTAGCATGTACAGATTCAATGGTTACGACGGTCGACTGGATCGCGAATTAGAGGCCTGCGTCATGGTGATGGAGGCTTTCAGCGGTTACGAGGGAAAATTTCAATACGACATTGTCGGTCATTCCGGTGACGATTATCGTATTGCCTTTGTCGATCATACGCAACCGCCGACTGACAATAAGCGAAGGCTGGAAGTGATTAAGGTAAGATTTATTTATATCCGTTTTCCTTCATAAAATTACTCATGCAATTTAATTAATTTAAGTTTTAATTACTCTCTTAGACGATGCACGCTCACTCGCAATTTTGCATGTCTGGGGATAATACTTTGGAAGCGACGCAACATGCAATTGCGAGTTTGGCGAAAGAAGATTCCGACGAGTCTATTGTAGTTGTTCTCTCGGATGCGAATCTCGAACGTTATGGGATTCGTCCCGAACGATTCGCGAAAGTATTGATGTCTAATGCGGACGTGAATTCTTACGCTATTTTCATCGGATCATTGGGCGATCAAGCAAACAGGTAACTTTTTGATAATCTCTTATCAATTTTGTCGTTATTTTATATTATTTATTTATTTCCTTTCATATTGTTAACACGATCGATTTTAATAAAGATATTTATGCTATTTTTAGATTGATGAAAAAGATGCCTTCTGGTCACGCATTTGTGTGCATGGACCTTAAGAATATACCACGAATTTTACAGCAGATATTTACCGCTTCGGTTTTAAGCACGCGATCAACTTAACATAGATTATAATTAATTGGAGTAATTTTGCAGGAATATGAGGCGCAAATGTTTTTTTGTTTATATAGTTACCAACATAGGATTAATTAATCACTCTTTTGGGATTTATATTTTTATATAGCACACAATTATATTTGTACAATTATTATAAATTTATATAAATAAAACATTTTGAGCTTTATATAAACGCCGTTAGATATATTTGCAAATCTCACAAGCACAGTTTCAGTATAATCGAGTGTCATTAAAAAGAAAAAAATATGTGTATAATAATACTGGCACTTATCTTATCCAATAATTGTATGGTATATTCCATTACTAACATAATCTTTCTAGTTTTCAAACTTCAAGGTAAACACAAATTAAAATATCTTAAACCGCACGTATACCAAAGCGTTATCTCGCGCGAGGTCTCGCCAAAAAGTCAGCTGTGACCTTTCACTCCGGGTAAACGCCCGGATTTGTCCGCTCATGAAAGGCAGGGAACGAATGTCGGTTGCGGGGAGGCGGTAGCGTGGACCGGCGCGCATCTCGGCACTCGGCATTTCGGTCGGTCGCCCGAAAGGGGGATTTCATCCCCCGGACGGCGACAGGAAGCCGAGCGCGGCCGAGGTCGCGCGGAGAGGATCGAAGCGGTCCTTTCGCGTGCGCGCGCGCACGCTCGCCGCCGCGGTCGCGGGTGGCGGCGGTGCGGGGGAGGGGGTGGCCGATTGTCAGTCGCACGCCGGTCGTTGAATGGAGCGGGTGTGGAGACGCGTACAAGGCGCCGGGCGTCGCGGTGCCGCCGCGGTCCGTTGCGGCTGTCCCGTACAACCGTGTCAGCTGCACGTGGACCAACGCGCGAAGCGCGGCGGCGGCGGCCGTAAATCCCGCGGCGGCGGACCCCAGACCATCGTCTGCGGTTGCCAGGTACAACCGTGTCCTGTGCACCCGGTGCTCATCAGGATCCGTCGTACGCGACCAACCGCCGCTTCCGCCGCCGCGGCCGCGGCCACGGCCGTCACCAGCTGCGACTGTCCGCCGGATTCGCAACCCTGTCCGCATGTACAGCGAGGATCGGCCGCGCGAAGAATCAGAAGGTAAATAGAAAATTTCACGGCGTAATAATATCAAATATATTAGGCAGTGCATCCTGTGGGTGAACGCGGCATGTTTATTGTTGTTGTTGTTGTTGTTGTGGTAGGTTGTAGATTGGGGTAGGTAGGTAGATGTGAAACTGCTGTTCCGAATATCTCATTGCATAGAGTGAAAGAAATAATGTGAAACGCTTTATCCGATCGATAACACTTGTTGACCATTTACCTTCCGGTCATGAATCATAGGAAAAATTGTTGCGACATCGTGGAATAAGTTTTGCAAGATTGTTATTGCTAAAGTCTTTCGACATTTTCAGCTCTTTCGTTCGATCGATAAGAGAGAGAGTAGGAATAACAAGCAACAGTCCGTTACGTCCATTCGGATATACTGTTATACAGAGTATTACAAGCTTGTAGTTGTTGTCCTTCGTTATCGGATTCTTTGATTTAATTTTATTGGCAATCTTGTTTTATAACCGTTCAAGCATCGTTCAATTTGATGGTGATAGTTCATGGGCGATTATATAAAGCTTGACTGAGCATGTTCTAGAAGATCAAGTTGAAGGGGTGGAAGGTATAGTAAAGATCATGAGCCAACATATTGTTAATACTTGCGCTGATCGTAAGCAGGTTTTAGGTGAATGCGTATAGCTAGCGTAGTAATCTATTAGACCTTCGCTGGTGCCTAAGGGTGATGCAATTGCTTATTCTTGAAATAAATGAAGTGATTACATTGTCTGGATTAACATAAGGGAATTTTCGTGACGATGAGATATGAAATGCTATCTTTAAAAGCGTTTTCATGTCGACATAATAGGGCAAATTGTAGCGTCTAGCCGGAAAACTTACGAATATTAATTTCCATGCATCTTCAAAAAAGATGTTGAGATATTGATTTATAAAATACCACGTGCTACGGTGAAATATGGTCGTACATTTATTTTAATTTCTAGCTCACGCGATCACAAATATCATAAATCGCTTACAGCTTATTATTACATTATAAAATAAATCTTACTTTTCACATATGATTATATATTTTGTTTTAAATTATCATATAAAACAGTATATTTTTTAATGAATGCAACAATTTATACATACATTTGAACATATCAGTGTACATGTAGATAAATAAATGAATAATTAAAACGTTGATAAGCTTTAATATATATAATATATATATATAAATATGTATATATATATTTATACGTATACATTAATAGAGAAACATACAACATGTAAGAAATTCAAGAAATTACAAATATAACATCATTGAAGCGGAAAATTACTAAATTATTGAATCAATTTATAATGAAATCAATTTATCACTCACGATGCAATTATCTACGTGCGGCTAAATTTAATCGCGATACAGTTGCTCGCAATCATCTCGCGGTTCTCGTTTTCGGTCTGACCTGATTCTTTCTTTCTATCTTACTTTCTTGCAGCCCCTCCAACCGAATTCTACCATTCCGCGATATCATTGTGTGATAATACGCTAAATGAAGTTTCCAATAGTCGATAGAAATTCTCTCGGTTTAACTTACGGCTTTCAGATATCTCGGGCAAAATATGTCGCAATCGTTATATGAAAATCGATGTTTCCAGTAATATCTAGCACTTGCATAATTGTTACAGATATACTTATAAATCTCGAGAAAAATCAATACAACAGTTTCAAAAACAGACATTTACTATCCACCTAATTTCAAATAAGAGAAATCTTTTTTTAGTATTTCAAGGAATTAATTTTGAATTAAAAAATAAAAAAATGCTTTTTTTCTTTACTAACAGTTTGTCAAAAACTGGACACAATTCACCATTCAAATGCTTCTAGCATTTTGGCCCATTTTATTCGGGCAATAATTTGGACATTGAATGATATATCAAACGAAAGCTTATTTATATATAGGTTGTTTCTGTCAAAACAGCATTTGGGACCAGTTATTGAGATATTCGGGTTGCAATTTCTGGCTAACGGTGAGTCACACTCTCCAATTTTGTTATTAAAAATAATAATGACAAATCAGTCCCAAATTTTGTGCAGAATTAATCAGCTATTTATAGGGTGTCATTATAGGAAGTTACTAAACTGATCAGCTGACATTGTTAAATGCACATAGAAAGCAAGAAAAGTAATATATCTTTTATTTAAAAGGATACTTGTTAGTTTTATTTTTATTTACCATACATATGAAATAAAGACAATCGGAGATATATTTTTATCATTTAATAAATATTTATGAAAATTCAAAATATCGACAATCTTACAAATTTTTGAACAGTCTAAAACAATAATAGAATTGGTCAGAGTTGTGAAAAAAATAAAAGGCTTCTCAAAAGAAAAATTAAACGCAAATTTTTTATAGTTTCCGAAAGAAACTGGATTTCTGTTTCAATTTTGATGGTGCACACTTTAAGCATATATTGTTAAGATTGTCGTTTTGGCATTTTCATAAATGTTTATTAAATAATAAAAATACATACCTTCGATTATCTTTAATAGACTGTCCATATAAATATAATAAAACTGCCAAATGTCTTCTATTGGAAGATATTTTATTTTTCCTGCTCCTATGTATTTTCCTCCCCCTATGTACACTTAAAAATGACAGCTAATTAATTTCCGTAGGAACACCCTATATAAGCTTTAATTTAAGCCATGGTTGTTATTACCTAAATTAATACCCGAGAGATGGGTTACTTAAATAAGAGGGGTAAAAGTAACTAATTTGCCGGAGGTTCTGTGTCTTATTCAATTAACATGTACATATTTTTTATTTGCAGATCCGAATGCACCGACCGTTCCTGCCGGCATACATCCTGCGGCGCCGGCACTCGTCGCCGAGCGGTCGCGCAGTCCTCATCCTCCCCCGTCTCCTCGCAGTTGCAGTTGCAACAAGCGCAGCAGCAGCAGCAGCCGTGCGAGTGCACCGACGAGAGATTAAGCTGCTCCCACACAGGCGGCGGCGAGGTGCCATGCGAGTGCGAGTGTGGCGAGGAGGCGAAGCCGTGTCCGCATACGGCCAAAACGCGCAGCGTGCGTCGCACGTGCACGGACTGCAGTTGCACCCAGCCGTGCAGTCACAAACCGCAGTCCGAGGGCCGTATCAAGCGAGTCAAATGTCGCGTGAGACGTGCCGGCTGCGCGATGGCCCGCTGCACCGCCGAGCTCGCGATGCTGCATTTGCACTGGGAGCTCGCCGCCGAATGTGCGCCCTGTAGACCGCGTGCGCTCACGCGACGGCTCTGCAGGAGGCAGCAGAGCGACAACGAGCTCTACCGCAGCAACAGCTTCAAGTTTGAGCGTTTCGAGCGTACCAAGGACGAATGTGTCACGCCGCTTCGCAAGCAGGTGAGTCTAGCCGCTTCCGAGCTCGCTCCTAATTAGGTGCGTGCATCGCGATTTTAATCAAGCTCCAGTACTTCGCTTTTTTTTCTAATTGGATACAAGACAGCACGAGGAAATGATATTTCGGAATATATTTCCAGTTATTTATTACTTTTTCGTAAATCGCGTATCACGCGACACTTGTTAACGCGTGGATGCCATGATATATTGACATATTTTATTTTCACGAGTAAAATACTACTGACAGTATATCAGAGAATTATACGAATATATCATTAATAGAGAGTAAAATCAAATGACAAAAGGTATATTTATAAAATAGTTTTATTTATTTATTAGCAGTGAATATGTCCAATTTTTATTTGGACTTTTATCGAGTTCATTGAGATGCTTGCATTTTCAATATGTTAACGTAAATATATATATTTTGCAAAATAATACTCGCAAATTAATAAAATTTATTTTTATAATACAATATATACAATTAAAATTATAGCAGTCATAGATTTGTCTATCGTTTTTACTTATATTATTTTTTAAATGGTATGTAATTAAAAACGGAAGTAAAGATTGGTATAATGATTCATACGAGCATCATGACTATATATATAATTCTTTTTCGTGTATATGTATATATATATATATATCCTATTATCACGAGAGCATTTCGAAGTCCAGCAGTCTCTAGAGAATCGAGAAAAGGTACTCTATTTCGTGCAGGTGAATCTTTTAATAAAGGTTAATAATATTTCATAGTGTGAGAAACCATGTTTGTTATGTACGGAATAAAGATTATTTTTTCTTGATATCAAAATGTTATTTTTTTTTATTACCGTACAACAGTAAAAAGAGCATAAATAACGTTAATCAAATTTTAACTGCAAATTGCAAGTTACTGTCATTTAAACATTATTTATCGTGATATTTAATAATCAGATTAAAAGACACTAAATTCTTTTGGTTAAGTAAAACTTTTACCATGTTGGTACTAATAACACTTAACATTTTTGTATTATTAATATAAAGAAGGAAAAAGATTTTACTGGATTTGGCTTTATGCCAAACCTCGACTTTTATCGCATATGCCATGCGTCGCACGTGCTATTTCATATTAGGTGAGATACTCTCAAGAATTCTTGAAAAGAATATTTAAATAGAAAAGATGCGGAATTATATGACTCACAGTCGTGAATACGAGCGTGACGCTTTTCCGGTGTTCGTTTTTTGTAGAACGAAGCTTTTTCAGTGTATATTGTCGAGTGAAATCGTAATAAAAAATTTCATTATTGTGATATTGAGAAGTTTATAGAATAAGATAAGCTAAGAACTTATGTTTTCAAATTCGCGCCATGGTTGTAATAGCAATATTTCATATCGCTATTATATAATGCAATTACATTCATCATTCGAAGGTAATTTGAATAAAGGGTGAACTCAATGAACATTTATCGTATTGCGATTTTGTGTATCTGAAGGCGCGGAACGTAACGGTGCAAGTTTCGAGTTTATGATCTATAATTTGAGGCCCATTTAAACCTATGTGCAGCCGTTTACTCGATTGTAGACTGGAAATGCGAGATATTATATTTCTCTCCAACTTATTGTAAGCTATTTCCAGCTCAGATTGCTCTTAATCGTAAAAGTTAATTTAATAGCTGATAATTGCGGCGCTTATTTCCTTCTTTTTATCAGTCAATAATTACAAGAAAATTATGCATAATTTAAATGTTTTTTTTTTATTGAAACGTAACAGAGAAAGACTATTTTTTTATGAAACAAAAACTCGTACGTTTAGTGATATAAAAGTAAATATCAATTTTTGTCATACATTAATAGTCCTTTGCTGCTATGAATGATTTTATTTAATATAATATATATGCACACACATATTTTTATCGTAAATTTATTATTATTATTGTGTTATAGAAATTTATTTTTACCGATTAAAATTAAACATAAATAAGTTTAATTTAAAATAAGTTTTTTATTATTAAATTCTTAATAAAAGCACATTAGCGTTTTTGTTTTATAAATTAATCTTATATATCTTTATACATATATTTTACAAATTATTTCTGGTAAAATCCAATATAATATCCAATATAATATCCAATACATTAATGTCTTTGAATAATAGAAACTATGAGAACAATAACATATGCAGATATATATCAAAATATCTGGATATCTGAGTTTTCGTTGCAATCTCTAATGATCAGGTATAATCATTACATGAAATAAACTGAAGACTTTGTGGAAACGGTTCCGTGATTTTAAATTATTTTCTTTCCATGAAAATTACGCGGATATTTAATAACGGATATTTAATAACAATATGTATATAATTGTCCGATAATGATTGATTAATCAGTATAATCTTATAAATGCACAATCTTAAATTCTGTGTATTGTCATTGATTTATGTCTACTGATTATATTTATCATTTTCTGTTATAATATTTTAAATAAAATATTTGCTTATCCGTATACCGAATCAAAAGCTATGATATTTTGTTAGTAAAATAATTTGTACTTAATAAAATTGAGTTGTCGCGATGACGTTCGCGATTTATTTCAACGATGTCAAAGTCGACTTGCGGGTCCAAAGAAGACAAATAAGAGAAAGAAAAAGAGGGATGGAGGGAGGAGAGAGAGAAAGAGAGAGGGAAGGAGAGAGAAGATGGAAGAAAGAGGAGGTAGTGCGACGATGTCGAATTGATCGCGAATAGAATAGAAAAGGGCTTCGTCTTTTCGAAGCTTTTCGACGGTGGCTTCGTCGAGACTTTTAGTCGCGACATTTTTTGGGTGGGTGTTCCCTATATTAACGTTGATATTTATTATGATACATATACAATAAATCATTAAATGAAATCACAATTGCAAAGGAACATCAAGTTAAATTAGTTAAATATCTTTGCACTGCGTAAAAATTAAACATTTGATATATTCAAACAATAATACATCTCTTAGATTTTTATGTTTTTAATTAACTTCTTTAGATTTAATTAATGACATATGATTACACGTATCTTTAAATGATTTATGCAAATTTAATTTTTAAATTTTTTGTATGTTTATATTTTTTTAAACGTGATACTTATTATTGGCATACTTATATTTAAATATTATATGTCACAAAGTTATGCGCAAATGTTCATTTGGTTCTAAAGTAATTATAAAATATAACGTGATTTTAAAAGAGAACAATACTGTCTATTTGCGGTTTTAATTATACCTTTTCATGTAATAAGGTAGAAAAATTAACTCTTTAAAAAAATTAGCAAATTTATAAAATTTAATTAGCGAATTTATAAAATTTAGAAAAAACTATGGAAATTTATGTATTTCAGATGATTTCATCAGAGAGTATAGTCGGTTCTTGATCTGGTATAACAGATCTTATTATTTCTCGGTTGATTAACAGTAAATATACCATATTGAGTATTATAATTAGAGTTGAATTCAAGAATAATTGTGATTACTATACATAGTAATCCAGTTGATCTATTATGTATTTGAGGCAGAAAATGATCTAAATGATAAATTAATTCTGAAAATATAACAGTAAAATATAAAAAGGCAAGAATACAAATTTGCAGTAATTCTACTCACTCAATTAAGAATTAGTTTCTGAACAAGTGACGAAAATTACTTCCATCAGCTTTCTGCAAACGGCTTTTTTTTATAAATAAGATAAAATAAGAAAATTCTCTCTCTAAGAGAGATGCATAGTGAATTAATAATGACACTGTCTTCTGTCGGAAATAAGCAACTACTAGGCTCTTTTACTCTCCGAGTAAAATCGTTGAAAAGAGACAAAACGAAACCAGCGAGCGACGTAAGAGTCTATCATGCGCCTCTTGTGGAAGACTGGCAAAAGCAGAAATGAAATTTCATTAGCAATGTAAATACGCGTGACAGAATAGAATTTGGTACGAACAATCCGTACTCGCGCTTTTCTATCGTCAAGCAGCTGTCCTGTTATAATTATTTTTCATCTTATTCTTATTCGAAAATTTTTAATGTTTGTTATTGTGTGTAATTATTTGCGAGAAAAAAAAACTAAGTTTGGTTGTATTTTTTATATCATCTTTTCTTTCAGCGTCATTTGAACAATTTCTCTTTGTTGTAATTATTTTTTTCTCTTAGTAATTTCTGAAGATATAATCTAGCTGTTTTGACACATTGATGTTCATTATTTTCCACGTAATATTAAAATTATATAAGAAATGATAAGAATAAATTTACGGCACTATTAATGAATGACACGATTAACGAATATTTATTTAGAATTACGTAATCGATAAGCGATTATTATCATAACTGTCAATTACGGCTAAAATGTTCGCATCGATTGTTTCCGTTCTTCCAAACTGTCACCGGAAATAAGAGCAACACGTGAGCGTCGCACGGTCACGGTGTATTGATTTTATCGAGAGTTCTATCCAATCTCTTATACTAGATTCAATAGTACTATAGGGAAATCTCTTTGAATCTTTGATTCGCGATAAGCGATAAATAGCACTTGTCGTGCGATAATTTCTCTTTATGACTTTTTTACAATACAGACTAAATGTATTGATGATCTACTTGATATGAATTTAAATAATAATATATACACATTTATACATGTACTTATATACATATTTATTGCGTTGAAAATGTGTACAAATTTTAAGGGTACCTATTTTGTACAGCCCTTTGTCTTAAATCGATATCATATCTATATATACATAAAAAAAGAATCTTTTCTCGATTCCAATCGATCATTAAAGGATTACATAAACATGAAACGACGAATCATAGTTGAATAGAATTAGTTTAAACATAACTGTTAGCTTCAATCCAATCAATGTAAGAGGCGACACGTGTGTAAACAGTCGGGTAGGAAGTACTGGCGCAACCATTCGCCCAGGATACCAATCCAGTGAGTTTTCCACCGACGGTCAATGGACCACCAGAATCACCCTAGAAGAAAGTATTATTTTCAATTTACCATTGAATTGAATATTTTATCTTGTTCAATCTTGTTTTGTGTTTTCTTTTCTTGTTTTATTATAACGTATACGTGAATTATATTTTCAGAGATTGTGCTTATATAATATATTATTATTGTGAGAATATTAAATGTAGATGAATGTGTAGATATAATAGAAATTAAAATCTTCAAGAAAACTTACGTGGCAAGATCCTTTCTCCACTCGTGGATCGTATGCGCAAACCTGTGTGGGATGGACGTTGTATCCCATGGAAGTGTATTTATTGCGGCAGTAGGTTTGGTCAGCAATCACAATGTTGACTCGTTGTAGTTTCTCAGTAGTTGGTCCGCCTTGCTGCAATTTTATAGTAAAATTGATAACTGCTGTGCCATCAGTATTAGTTTGTTTTATTTTTTCGCGCATGACATAAATAATAAATAAATATATAATGTCGTAAGAATCCCGCGTCATTTTTATGTAAAAGATACAAATTGCGCACACGCGAAAAAAATATTTGTTAGAAAAGCAAAAAAAAACTCACCCAAAGTCTGCCCCATCCTGATACAACAGCAACATCGTTGGGATTGACAACGTGGTTGCTCGGTGGCAGAGGAACAAATTGGAGGGTTGCAGATTTTATAAATGGATTTCTCACCTGAAAGATGATTTTTACTTAAGCATTACTGATTAATAGAAAAAACCAAATGATTCTGAGTCTCTTGTGCAAAGAGAAAATTTGTAAATCTCGTTTACCTGTAATAAAGCAATATCGTTAAGCCAGGAATCATTGGGGTTATATTTCTCGTGTATACGGATTTGTGTGACATCATTCGTCAGTTGTGGTTGTTTCAGATTGATACTAGCAGCAACGACTTTTATACTCGTAGCCGTTTTGCTACATGTAACATGAAAATTTAATTATTGAAATATCTATCTGCAAAAATAATCTCTTTTTATGAATGTGTTATATTTTTTTTATTAGCGAAATAATATTCATGCAAATATAAGTAGAGAGGAAACACATAAGTTTTATTTATGTATTAGCGTCTTATATAACATTAACTGTTTGGATAGTGAAAGGACTTGTAATAAAATTACCCTTGGACACAGTGAGCTGCCGTGATAACATAGTATGTAGACAGGACTGAACCACCACAGAAGTGGAAAGAATCATATTTTTGTTGAAGAGAAACCTATAAAAATAATAGCATTCTATTTATGCATTCACTTGTTTTTACATATGCTTTTAATTAATAAAAAATGTTTTGTAAATGAAAGATATTTTTATAAATTAAAGCATAGATTTAAATACAAATTATATCTTTATTTTTTTTTTGCAATATGTACCTGATATGGAATTTCGCCTACTCTGGCATCTTCTCCATTAACGATCCTGGGATCAAAGTTCAATGGGTTCAAAAGTCCAGCTACAATGACAAGTTATTATTATTATTATATGTAAATTAAAAACAAAAAAATTTTTACAATTTTTTGAAAAAATTAAAATTATAATAAGTAATAATTCGTTTTTTACATACACATTTTAATTGAAAATAATTTTCAGATTTTTGTAAGTTAATAATTTTTGGAAATTATAAAATTTTATGATTCTCGCAGCTTGTAATTAATAATTGAAATTAAATTGTTTGCACAGAAATTAAGTCATTTAGTTGAGTAATACGTTACAGTAATTCTTTTGCTAAAGTATTTCTAAGGGGAATATATCAATTTGTATTCATTTAAACGAATGGTTGTCAATATTAAACAAATGATTATTAGTTTGCTTCTATAGAATCATCTCTTACCTTGAGAGAATGCCAATAGGCCGAGAAAACACAAGATCGTTAACGCCATCGTTTTGATTGTCAACCGTAGTCTGTATTGTAATCATGTCGACATCGCGAATTTATATATCTGCTTCCAATCCACTTCCGTACAAGTAGTCCAATGATTGACGACCTTTTTTTCTTGTGAAATCTAGATTAGATAGCTCGATTACGAAGTAGTATATCGGAGATGTTCCACCGAGATTGATACGGATTCGTAGCGATCAATCGTCTTTTGATAAAAACGTGAGACTGTAACATCGAGATTTTAGATCACATGAATTGTTCCCCTATTTCAGTTAGTTCCCGATTTTGTTTTATATTTTTCTTTCAGAAAAGAATCTGAGTTAATAGTAATGAATTAATCTATTTCTGTTATTATTGTGTAATTTTCAACTTGTTATAATTAAAAGTACGTAAGAAGACATACTTCTGATATAATTATTTAGATTAAATACTAAAGCTAGTATATTTGACTTAGAATATAGATTTAATTTATAATAGATAATATATATTACCATATCTTTTTAATTATGCAATTTTTTATCGTTCTATCATAACAATAATCTGTTCTGTCAACGTCGGTTTTATTGAATGACACATGAGACATTGGATTTCCCCATATCTCTTAATCTTGCCTGATGAATCTTTGACAAGTTGCGTGGAATACGATAGATAATGTCGTGATCCTTTAATTGATATGATAATAGTATTGTTTCATTTTTGCATTTTCTGTGACTTATCATTTAATGAAACATAATTAAATGATATCCATGTTAGACATTTTATTTTTAATTTTCGCAGAAATAATTTATCGATTAGAGTTATCGCTCGTTAATTTGTTCACAAACAATTTATATATAATTATTCTAGACTACAATGAAATTATAATATAATAGTTTCAATACTTGCTAACGTTTTCTCCATCTAATAGTACATTTTTTTTCTATTAGTGCTCCATCGTGCAACATTATATTAAGTTATTATAAATTAAATATCAAAATACACTAATATTTCTTTACTTCACGTATATTACTTCGTTAAGAACTTTAATTGCTTCCTATTAAAAGTTCTATGCTCGTAGCGTCAATTTCAGTAGAAGGTCTCGTGAGAGATAAGTAGTTTCGGTCATTTCTTGGCACTTGACTATATTTTATCAGGAAATCCTAACGGACCGTCGAACGAATAAAAGTGGGAGATCGATCGTTGGTCCAGGACGGCTACAGGATATCAGTATTTTAGGATTCACCTGCGACCAATGACCCCGTGTCCTGACGTATAATCGGTACGGATGATCAAAGATCAAAGAATTCGTACACTGATCGGGATCACGGATGTTTTACGTGCGGAAACTTTCGATCGTGTCCGCGCGCCTAGCCTTTACCAAACTTCACGATAGCATGTTGGAGCTTTGGATAAATTTAAAACTCTGATGGGAGTTTTTAACTTTTGAACGAATCTATAAATAATAGTAGATAATTCTCTATTTCCTTTAATAAAATAAATTACGTGATTAAAAAAAAATAGATTAAAAAATTGAACGTTTAAACTCTTTCACCAGTACTTATAATTAAATTGTAGTATGATACTTTTGTTGTTGAATTATAAATATTATTTATTATTATCCAATATTATTATTTAATTATTATTATTAAATATTTATTTATTACTAAATAATTATTTATTTAATATTAATATTATTTTCGTAAAATCTGTCTGTAATAATAAAGGTATTAAATTAATAATAATATGTTTATCAATATAATTATATAATATATAAATATAAATAAGATCGTTTATTAACTATGATAACGACGTGATTTCACGTTCGATAAAAATATTTAAAGCGATAAAAAAAAATTTTCGATAATTATTAGCGCGAACGATGCTTAATTATTATGATATAAATAAAAACTACAAACTTCTTAATCACATAGTATAGATTACACAGCAAATATTAGTTAATTATCTAGGTTATCTCTGATATAGTGTGCTTTGGCGTCATTCAATATTGATGAAAATTGTTTTAATAATAGTGTTACAATAAGTATTCTTATTTTATCAATTATAAGAGTTACAAGTGTAAATGAGATAAATAGGATATATAAAAAGAAATTTTATTATTATGTTGCGGTATTTTTTTAGACTGTATATATAAATCTTTGCAATTTCGCAAACATGCTCGCACATTACGAACGCATATTGTTCGTACAGAAGAATTTATTTTGTTATATCTACAAAGTTTGTCTTCACATGCATTATTCAAGGGTTTCTGGAATAAATCGGTTGTTGCAAAACTGTAAATGGAATAAAAGGATCAAAGGTTGTCCAAGAACAACGAGATCTTTCTTGTTAACGCATTCCAGGGAAATCCGAGAATACGTTTTTCTTTCCACGCGTAAAATCGCCAAGATTTTCAAACAAAGGGTAAAAGCGCTTAAAGAGCGAAAAGATAAGTAAGAAGAGGTACAAAGCACGTATTTTCCGAGTAATTACTTATGCGACAAGAAACGCGTATAATTTTTGTCACAGATACTACGCGATTATCATTAAGTTGGAATAAATACCGTGTATTTTTTAGTAGTATGTTAAAGTACATGTTTTAGATTTTTGCTAATTATTCTGTGCTCACAAATAAAATATCGTTAAATTTTAAATAGATATGCGTGTTGTCTGTGTGTGTGAAGAGAAATAGGGTGAAAAAAGAGGGAAAGGAAGAAAGGAAAGATAAATCAACATAACAAACTTTGTAAATCTTTTATATATTTTTTATCACAATCTTCATGTTTTTAATAATAATTATTTATTTTAATCTATTTAATTTAATATAATTAATGAAATTTTAAAAATTAATAATTAAGTTAATTTATTAATTAAAAAATAGTAATAATTAAATTTAATTATTTATATATCTTAACAATTTTTTAACTTTTAAATAATGTGAATCTACTCAATTCAGGTCATAATGATTACATTGTAATCACAACTCAACACAGATACGCTTATCAATTATTAAAACGTTACGCGTAATGATTTACTACGCATTATTGCACGATTTATTGAGGTACATTGAACTTTAACAATACCCTCGCTCTCGAGCGACCGTCAGAAACGGTTCAACGAGCGTGTGTAGTATCGCTTCTTTTCTTTCTTGCTCTCGTCGTCGAGAAAAATAGTTGTAGAAGCTATGTATCACAACGCTACGCGCATGATCTACCGCGATAAAAGAACATTGATTGCCAGTTTGTGCAAAGTTGATCTGTCTTTGTAATTGTACGTCGTTAATTAATACTCAATATCGCGCTTTAGTAAGTTTGTTTGTGAGACTTTGATACGATGCGTGCTCATTTCCTTTCTGCGTTTTACTCTATTTTCAAGAGACAGTATCTCTAAGCAATCTTATCTTTTATTAGAATTGAAGAATTTATATCATACAATTAGTAATAATAGTAATAACTAAGTCAATAGTTTATGCAAGTAAGCGAAGTGTGCTTTTGTATAATATTATGTTATTAATGTGAGAATAAAGTATGATTTTAATTTTATAAAATAAAATTAAAATGTTATAAAATCAATAAAATAATGCAAATAAAAATTTTATAAAATTAATAAACATTTATACAATTAAGTTATAGGGTATTAGAGTTAAATATCTTAACTTAAAATGAATTTGAGATATTAAAATAAAAAGTTATCCTCTAAAGATACACTTGTTACGCTTTCTTTAAAAAATATTGACACGTAAACATTTTTAATGTAAAATTTTATGAAATTATTATAAGGTTATAATAAATTAATTAATAGTGTGTTTCAACTACTTTATTACTAAAAAATATGAAAATTTTAACATAATCATAAATATTGATCAAAGTGATAGCTTTGAACATTGAAATACGTAAGTATCGCTCTGTCGATTATATATATAATAATATAATTGAAACATACCATTCATTTATTATAATTTTATAATAATTTCACAAAATTTTATATTGCAAATACTTAGATGTTCATATCTCTTAAACCAAGTTACATTTAGCTCCGAAAGAAAATATTTTCTTATTTTGAAGTCCTAAATTCATATTTTACGTTAGAATATTTAACCTTGAAATGTAAAGATTTGCATAAAAATGTTTCTCATGTACGTTAGAATTTATACATATAAAATCTATTTTAAATATAATTTTTTTCATATTTATAATGACAGTGCTAAATAAAGTCGGCAGCTATTTTGATTGATTTTTCGAATTTATTAATCAATATCACACCATTTAAAAAAACATGCAGAAACATTTGTTATTGATTTGTTTAAATTGTTGACGATGAAAATATTAGATTGTGCACTTTCGACCATCGCTTTGTTTAAAATGATATCACTGCGTCTTTGTTGATTTGTGAGTAATACAAACTATCGATAAAATATTTTCCACAACTGTGTATACAATGTATATATTTATCAAACTAATAAAATGTTAATTAATAACTAACTTATGCAAATATAGAAAATAATATCAAATTAAGCATTTTCTCATGCATATAAATTTCACCAGTAAATTTTTTGCGCATTTATGTTCAACAATATTATAATAGCGCGAATATATTACAAAATATACATATTTTGTACATATTAATATATACACGATGTTAAAAATCTTATTATGTACGTATTTACAACTATGAAATAAATGATGTTTTTTTTACATTTTTTGAGAATTTAAAACGTTAACATTAGGTAACCCAAATTAGTCAAAAACACAAATTAGGACTTAGACTGTCATGCTGAGTTAGCACTGCTACTAAGGTAAATTAATTATTGTCAAGAGCTGACAAAATACTTTATATAAAAAATCATGATTGTTTATAATTATTGATTATAGATTAAAAAATATGTGATATTACCTAATGGAGATAATATTTATTCTACAACTCCAATTCTTTTTTTGTCGTCTGATTAAATTTAGTATCGTAAAGATTTTTTGTTAAAAGATAAGATAATCCCAATTTCTATTTATTACCGTTCTTATTTTTTATCTCAGCTGATTATTTTAATTAAAGAACTTATAAAAATTTATTAATAAAAATTAATTACTGGGTATTTAGATTAGATATTTTAATTATCATATATTAAATATTATACATTTTATTTATATGTATATACGTAATTTATAAACAAGTTAAATATTGGCAATTTAAAAACAGATCAAACTAATCTATTTATATTCAGCTTATTTAAATTTTATAATTTTAGATTTTGCAGTCCTTCCGTTAATTTTAGGAGTTTCTATATTTATTATTTATTATTTATAAATTGCGCTAATTATATAAGATAAAATAAATAATAAATAAACATAATAAGTAAAAAAATGGACACTAAATATACTATAAATTTGGAATATTATAGATCTTTAAACTGTGAACAACGTTTAGTATCTGCAACTATAGTTACAAACATGTATTTATATTACAATTACAAATATGTGTCTATAGGCACTAACTTATATTAATTTTTTTACTTATAAACTATAGTGACAGACTTATAACAGACGCATTTCGTACGCTTCAAATAATAATTTTTGTTATGCTAGCTATCAGTTTAACAAGACATGACAAGATTGACAAATATGTTCCAGAGTAACACATTTTTTACTCGTAGAAAATAAAGTATTTATTATTGATATACACTTATTGCAATGTAATAAAACGAAAAAACAAATATAATCTAATGCGTTTGATATCCTTAAAATTGGTGATCCTAGGTCTGTGAATATCAATTGTATTTACACGGCATTCTTTTTGATCCAATCGATGTACGAAGATACACGAGTGTGCACAGTTGGATAGTCAGTAAGAGAGCAACCGTTCGCCCATGATACAAGCCCAACAAGTGTTTCATTAACAATCAATGGACCGCCCGAATCTCCCTGCAAAAGAATGAAATTAAAGTATTTTTAGCTTTTTTTTAACGATTTGTGCATGCATAAAATTTTAAAGTCTCGTCTAACGCTTGTAAAGTAATACAACCCTTTTGCATAACTGTTGATTTTTCTCTTAATTTTTTGCCTATCATGTTTTGAAGGAGTGCAAAAGTTTGTGCTCGATTTCAATTGATATCGTTATTGATGTTGCAGCATTGGTCACATTGTTGTTTTCGTAATGTCTACATAATATATTTGAAAGGTGATACCCTCATCTGTCATTTGAACATAAAATTGATATATTTTTTATTGCTTTTAAGGTATGAAAAAAATTGTGAAAGAAATTGAAAATGAATGAAAATTTTATTTTCGGCAAATTATGCTTTGTAGTTTAGAAAAGGCTCAACAGTTGGAATCGCTATAAAAAACATTAAAGAAGTTTATCAAGATCGCACACCATCCATAAAAATTATAAAAAATGGTTTGCACCCTCAGAAGGTGATGTTATATTATTTGTATTATTTGTTTGGTGGGATCGCAAGGGAGTATTCCTTAAAAAATCACGTTTTGAAATTTTTTAACAAATAAGCGCGCGCATTCTATGATTGTGGTATCTATATGTAGAAAATAATGGAAATTATTTGGTCGATTAAATAAACACTTTTGTATGAGATTTTTATTAAAAGTCATTTAGTTCTCTGGTTCGAACGCATGCGATTTTTCATCAAAAAATATTAAAACGTGATTTTTCTTTAAATTATATTGCGATCCAATTTTTTATGTTTTTTACAGCGGTGCTTTTCAACTGTTTTTCAACATCCTGAAAATAAACTTTTCCGTCATTCATTTTCAATAATTTTTCTCACATTTTAAAAGCAACTTTTAATGCTACTTTTCAAACGGTATATAATATGTAAACATTACGAACAATGTGGCCAATGCTATAACATCAATAATGACATCAATTAAAATCAGGCCCCAACTTTTGCACTCAAGCAATATATATTTATTTTGCAAAACGTATTAATTAACTACACTAGTTTTTTTTTATTACTTGAAACTCTAGCTAAGGTGATCCTTATAGATTTTTGAATACCGAAAACGATGCCAATTTTTACGAGTACGTCAGGTTTCCGAAATAATTGAGATTTACTATGTAAAAGTGGCTTTTGTGTTATATTTTAATTTTTTTTTTTGTAAAAGTCAACATTATTTTGAAATTCTGATCAGAAGTTATTAATGTATTATTCATCCCCTATAAAATGTATTTTTTTAAATTTTGATATTCTACTTTTTAGCCATGTTATAAAGGTTTTTAAATATAGAGTTTTGCTTAATATTATAATATGTTAAGTAAAAAATTATACAATTTTAAAAAATGAAGATGATTTTGGAAAAACCTATTTTTTCCCAAATTGATTTTGTCTTTCTTTTTTTTAGATCACATAACTTTTGTTTAGAACATTTTTTTTCGAAAATGCATTTGTTTTGAGAAATTTAAGGTTAGCAATTAAAACGAGACACCCTATATATAAATATACATTTAGTGGAATCTCAAGATAAATTATACTGTATGTGTCTCGATAGAGACATATACAGTGTAATTTATCTTGAGATTCCACTAAATGTATATTTATATATAAACCTAGATAATTCCAAACTATAAATTATAAGTACATATGATTTCATTATTATAGACGTTGTTATTTCAGTAACTCTACTTAAAAGCCTTCATAACATGATTAAAAAGTAATCATTAAAAAGGTATCAAAATAAAAATATGAATTAAATAGAATTTCAAAATAACGTTGATGTTTTTTACAAAAAGAAAATTAAAATAAATTCAACTTCAATTATTTTGGAAATCTAACATACTGGTAATTTGATTTGCGGCATTATCAGCAGTCAAAAATCTACAAGAAATACTTTGTCTGGTTTAAAATTTGTGGCTATAACCTAGTGTTATTTTTCGTAATTGTGTAACTTATCTTTTTGAATTATATTTAATTTTTTTTATATACGTATATTTACTAAAGATTAATTATATTAAATGATAACTCAACTGTTTTCTACACGACTTACTTTGCAAGATCCTCTACTGATGTTTGGATCGTTGGCACAGATATGAGTATCATAGATATACTCTAGAATCTTATTGTATATATTCTTGCAGTATTCTTGATCGGTTATGTAAACGGTAGCCTTTAGTAAGAAATTGGATCCGGAGCTGCTTTCCTGTATTTTATGTAAGACGGCAAAATTAACGAGATTAAATACGCTAGAATTACTCTGCGTTATTAATTTCAGTATATATATGTATATATCTAAAAACCGCAGTAAAAGTCATGCTGCACTTACCGATATTCTTCCGAATCCGGAAACTCTTGCCGCAGTACCTTGCTGAATGATTTCATCTTGTTTAGGAAGAGTTACGAATCCAATGTCACGCGATGGCTTAAGCGGAGCGAGTAACTAGAAAATAAAGCTTATCAACGATAAGAAACGATGATATTGAATTTTGAAGAAATAGCTGATATAATATTTACGGGCTAATTTACCTTGAGCAATGCAATGTCATTAATATATGAATTATAAGGATCGTATTCTTTATGAGAAATAATCTGTTTAATTGCACGCTTTACGCCTGAGCGGATCAAACTTACGGTGCCGGCGACGATTATCATGTCCGCAAGTCTCTTTCTGTAAAAATAGTAATATATATTAATTGAAATATAAAATCATTAAAGCGTTGACTTTAAATACATAAGCTGTGATATTTTATACGTGATATTTCTATTTCAAAATCTACGTTAAAATTAATTACATACTCAGCCACGCAGTGAGCAGCAGTAATAACGTAATATTCACTAAGAATAGATCCGCCACAAAAATGGAAGAAATTTTGTGTCTGCAAGGAGACCTAAAATGAAATGAATTTAAGAAATTAATTTTATTTTATCTATCTTAACAGAATTTTCAATTTTCGTGCATTTAAATAATCAAACATACAAAGTGGTCTTTAAGTACGTTGCCGTACTTACAATTAAGGGGACGATTCTTTGGTTAGTTTCAAGTAAAAAAATTTATATAAATATGTATCGTAAACAGTTTAGTTTCCTAAATACAGGGTGTTGAAGTTTTTTACAGACTTTAGGATATTTTATTGAAACAATTAGATGAATTGTTGAAAATGACCACCTTCATAATATATCCTTTGATTTTTCGATAATTGTTTCGTTTCTAACGTTTAATTTTCTGGTTATTTTATTTTTGAAATATTAACCCTGATGTGTTATAAGCTTACACTAACAATAAGTTTCAATGAAATATCCTAAAGTGATCTATGTGACATTTACATTTTCCTGAAAAATTCCTGTATTTCGGAAACTAAACTGCTTATGATACATGTTTATATGAACTTTTTTTACTTAAAATAAACCACAGAATCATCTCCTTGTGTATGACAACATACTTAAGAAGCATCCTGTATATGAAATGTTAATAAAGTCTATATCAGTACTTGAAGCGCTGAAACTAGATCTGTAATATAAGAAAGAAATTTTATTTAGATAACAAAATAATGTTGTTTCATGAGTTACTAGAATTATCTTACCTGATACGGTATTTCACCTGGTGCTACATCTTCTCCATTTATAATTCGTGAGTCGTACTGCAGTACGGCAGCTGTTGATGCAATATTAAAACTATTTGAGCTAAAGATTTTACTATAGAAATTCGATTTATTTTGTATATTTTAATATAATTGAAAATATATACATGTCGCTATAATAAAACGCTTGCGTAAAATTCATTAAAAATCTATAACTATCTAGGTAACACGATAATTTATTTATTAAAAATCTATAACTATCTAGATAACATTATTATTTATTTAGCATTTATTGTTTTTTATTTCTATTAATTTTATTTAATAATACATACATATTTCTGATTTTTTGTTATTAACTATATTGTGATATAAGGAATTTTTTTTACTTTAATTTAAATTGTGCTTAATTTAATATTATTAATTTTATTTATAATTTAGTTTAATCATAAATCTTTCTGCTTTTTTAAAAATTGAAATTATCAAATTATAAAATAAATACTTTTATCAAAAACTAGATAATTCATGTATATATTTTATTTTATAATATATGTAAAATTTACTATGTAGATATTATATATTTCTAGCGTTGTATATTTTACTTACATTGAGAGATGGATGTTACGCTAACAAAGAGAAATAAAGCCGTGAACATCTTGAATGACAATAATCACGTAATTGAATTTTAATAATGAACTTTATACGTCTAGCTGATAACAATTGGAACGCTGCATTGATTAACAATCATACTTGAACATTATAGATTAGATAAATAATTTAATTATCGATGAATTACACACAATTTCTTCTATGTTGGCTTTTTGCTTATCAATATATTCACAATTAAGAGATCAGCACGTGTTATCAAATATGAAAGGAGTTTCCCGATACAGTATCTTTTGTTGCAGGTAATAGATAAACATACATTCTAATCTTGGAAAGAATTAAAAACTAAAAAATGAAAAATTGAAATAGAATAAATTTGTTGATTTGTTTGCATGTGTTATAAATAAACAAATTATATTTCAATTAACAAGGAAACATTTTCTTTATATTTTGAAAACATTTTGTAATTACATATATAAAAAAAATAAAATGCATTTTAAATATAGATTTTGTGACTTTAGAATTTAATTTGTAATATGAAGATATTAAATGGTATAATAATTTTTTGTAAGATTTCTGTATAATATGTAAATTACTGTAAATTATATTTATATCTGTCAGATATTGTCTTTATTGTATAAACTCTGAACACTTTGTGATTGATCCCTATATCTTGATTAATATTTTTATCTTATTGTTAAGATCCTTTTAAATTACAGAAAAATATCATTACTAATTATCATGATTGCTTTATCAAATTGCATCACAAAGATCAACAAGCACATTTTTACAATATTTATTTTTTTGTATTCAGTACGGAAATAAAAAATAATTTATATAATATTATAAGAAGTAAAGATAAGGAAAAAGAAAAAAAATATATATATATTTTTTCTTTTTTTATAACCTTTATATATAAACATAAAATACTTTTGTAGTCTTCGGTAATGTCAAACGGTAAGAGAACTATTCATTGGAATTGTGTATTGTGCGCATAAAGAGAAATAATATCAATATAGATATTATAGATATATAACGTCGAGATTAGCGGATGCTCTGATTTCATTCTTTATAAATTAATTTTACACGCAGCTATAAGCATTTTTTCTGTGATATAAAAGTTATCTCACTATTTAACAATAATAGCTAATGGACAGTGATTTGCCCGAACGTGAAATTTTTATTTCAAAACGTCAATAAAATTTTGAGCATTGAAAAATAGCGCTTTTAAAATGGCTCTTGCAATGGCTTCATTTCCGCGTTAAGATGAACAAAAGTCGTGCGTTGTTTTTATCTAATTAGGATAAAATAGCCGTCAGTCAATGTAGCGTATCTCCGGTGGTGTCATAACGCATTATGAAGGCATCTGGTTGAGTGACCTTTCGATCGATATACCAGGACAGATGCAAAACTGCATTCAAGGCGATGTTGGCATGGCTCCAGATACTTCGAAAGCCTTGTGTTGATAATGCTGTGTAGAGATATTTTTTTTTTACCAGTTTAAACACGCTGCCTTTAAACGATGAGTTTTGAATAATGCAGTGCTAATTTGGATCTTTTACATCTCAGTTTACTTACGTCATCTTTAAATTGTGTGGAAATATGCACATTCCATGATGGATATGAATAATACTAATACGTACAATTACAAATACGTGTCATTTTTTATTAATAAATTTTTTATTAACACACTGCCTGTACGAAACTAATGTTTGACATTCAATTTTCGAATTTTCCGTGAGAGAAACGACATTTATTGGAAAACTCGTTTCGCACAAGTCCTATATTACGACACATACAAGTGCACGTACGCACGCGTGTACAATACGCTCTATATGATATAAATGAAAATACATATCTACGAAATTTTTTTTCTGTCTAAAACGAATCAATCGAGTAGGCTGTCGAAAATTTTGGTGTACTGACGTAACATGATAATTGAGATACAGAAATTTCTTGTGCGTTATTACGGCATATATCGTATAATGCAAACTGCACTTGTTGATATCTGAAAACATAAACGTTTATGTAAGTGTGTATATATATATATATATATATATATATATATATATATATATATATATGTGTGTGTCATTTTATCTTTTGTAAAAGAGGAAGATAAATATTTTATTTATTATTTGATAAAAAAAAAAAGATATAAGTAGACTTTAATGTATGGTAATCACTCTTCATGTCGAAAGATTATCGAAGAGAGAAACTTTCGAGACGTTGAAGTAAGTTTTATAAAGAGCCGAATATTGGAGCTTTAAGAAGACGAAAATTTACCAAGTTCTCAGAAATTGTTATACTTCACTCCACACTGAACAGCTTCGCAATGTTGTCGCTGAGCTCGGCTGTTCTGCAAATGCTATCCTTCTTTATCACGAAATCTTGACAGATAGCAGTGAGAACGAAATGCCCGGATTCCAAAGGTAGGGATCGATCGATTCTCCCTGCCTAATGGAATGCAGTCTGGCTTACGCTGGTTAAAATCAAACTATTGAATACGCAGATAATTACGCTGCTATAAGTGAAAAGATTTTTTGTGTAAGAGTATGTGTTGCGATCTTTTGAATTTTAAAATGCAAGATATTACGTAGATGGGTGTTTCTAGAAATATGATTTTCAATTTATCGCTATAAATAACGGAAGCTACAAGAACCGCTTGCGTGAAACGCTCGACAGTTTCACGATTCTTGACTTGACCTGGAGATTCTGTAATCGTGATACCTTGGAGTGTAGTAGGAGGCAAAAGGTCGATCGATCCTGCCGACCAAGAAGAGATATTGAGAACCGCTGTTCCAGGACTCACCTGCGTCCGACGACCCCACATCCGGAGCTTTTCATCGATCATACAGGTCGTGAAATGGTCTGATCCATGTGTGCAATCGTACATTCAATTCGTTAATTTACATCAGTGTGGAACTAATCAGACTCCTCTCAAACTATCTATCTAGATCGATCGGTAGAAATAAATTAAAAAGTTAAAAATATACGAATGTCCAACAAGTGATAGTTAAACATGCGCTATTTTTTGTTGACAAGAAAGATTCCTACATACTTTCTGATTATAAAGTACGATTATATGTGAATACAGAAGACATAGTTAAAATATTCTGATATACATTATTTTGTTCTATTCAGATTTGATATTAAAGTCAATATTTAAGCAACTTTTTAACAAAAAAAATTGTATTGTTTTGTAAAAAATATGTTAAAATAAGAATTATATCTTCTAGAATATGTAATTAAGTAAGAGAAAGTAGAGTTGTGCGATAGAGCCAACTTTCTCATAAGTAGAACAATTATTATAAATTGACACATGCAACATTTATATAGTTTTGTAAAATGCACTTAGGGGAATTAAAATTGATTTAAGTCCAAGCAAACAAGCCCGTGGAAACTTCTTGCAATGTAATTTTTAACGGTTATATATAGTATCCTAGGGAGCAGTAAGCGAAAACGCGAGTTGCCACGTAAAGTTTATCGAAGAAAATACGAGAAATTAGGAAATCTCTCTTATGAAATTTAAGATAATCACACCAATGTATATTCTCTCTCTCTTTCTCTCTCTCTCTCTCTCTCTTGCTTTTTATAATAATTTTACTTACATCGATGATTGCGCACTCCAATTTTTCTGCATATATAAGTACGAATCCGTGACACCGAATAACACGAATCGGATGCTGTGTGTTTTCAATATGGCCTTTACAGTATCGTCAAAACAAAGAGCATAGACGCAACATGTTTGTAACCGTAAAGTGCTCTCCTGTTTGATTTATATCCGATGCCTCTCCGAATATTTCAGCGATATAAACGTGTTAGTCAAACTTTTATTTTTTTCTTTCTAAGCACAATTGTTACTTGTTGATGAACGCAATTTTCTTATTCGTGAGCGAAAATTAACATCTTCTTTCAGTATGTTGATGATTATTTATATTACTCGTAAAACGAAAAGAGACGTTACACACGAAGTGTAGCATTTCAACAAACGCGTCAGTTCTCTGTTTGCAAAGCCTTTACGCCTGTGTGTGAGATGCAGAAATTAACGTCGTACAGAAATGCGGGAGAAAATCCGATGTAAAATGGTTATTTCGTTCGTTTTTGAGAGAAGTGTTTGTTAATTTCTCCGAAACAATTTCGTGCATTTGACGTCTGCTATCAGAATAATTCAATGGGTTTGCTTTGACTGACCCACTTTTCTTTATATTCATTCGTTTTATTGTTAGGATATCGACCGCAGTGACAGCAGGATGTGCAATAAGTGTATAATACGTATTTACAATTTATTTGAACGATTGATTCAAATCTTGTTGCATTGTTTGTGAATTTTAAATTGGGAGAATAAAAATCAATATGCGTATATAAATAAAGTCACACGAGTTTTAATGATATTAATTTTTAACAACTGTGGTAATAAAATATGGTTTTAAGGAAACTTTAGGGAAATATTGTATAATATATTTTAAGAAGAATTATACACTTATATTTTAAAATATCATTACGCAATTGCGAGGCACGTCTGTCGATAAATGCCAAAGTTGATTTTTATATCTTGCGTATTAATTATTTTAACTCACACGGCGTATTCTCTGATCCAATTGACGTACGATGGGACTCGTGTATAAACGGAAGGAAATACCATATCAGAGCAATGATGTGACCACGAGACGAGACCGATGAGTTTTCCATCAACGGTGAGAGGACCGCCAGAATCACCCTAAAATGAAAAATGCATTGCTCTAATTTGGTTATCTAAATATTACAAGAGTCTAATTTAAAAAATTATGTGCAAGCGATATTATTTTTAGATTTTTTTTAGATTATTTCAATATGTTTCTTTGTTAATATAAAATTAACTTGTACATTATTATTGTTATTAAATTGTACATTATTTTTGTTCTTTATTTATTAACTTAATTACACTGATAATGAATAATAACGCACTTTTGCTTTATTCGGCCCAGCTGCCGTGTGGTTTTGCTGCCAATTAAATTAAATTACAAAACGTGACGAGGAGAACTGAATGTACTTCATTAATGATACGAAATAATCAATGACGTATGTCAATCGATATATGATAATCATCAGATATTTCTTGTGTCGAATTTATATTATCGAAAAATAAATTAATTGATAAATATAATACTGATAAACAGAAGATTACAATCGCGATGAGGCCACAATACACTACCGCGATAATGATATATCTGATTTTCGTTATCGCGAAACATTTAGAACACGTTATTCAACTTAAAGTACACGAAGTATATTGAGATGTAGTGCTTAAAAGTCATTAGATAGGATGGCGAGTTGAAGCTTTGCGTGTGAGAAGAACGAGGTGCGAGTTAAGTAGTTAACGACTGTATCTAGGCAGACAGCGTTAAATTGCACGTGCGGTCAGTACTAATGACAACGATGTTACTGCAACGCTTTGTAAATGGTTTACCTTGCACGAACCACGTTCCACAGTTGGTTCGTTTGCGCAGATGTGCGTGTTGAAAATATTTTTCGAATGTTTCGCGTACATATCTCTGCAGTAGGCTTGATCAGCTATTTTAATGCTAGCGACGTTTAATTCGTTAGTTCTGTTTCCATTATACTGTAAGTGCAAATTGAGTATATATGTAGGTAACGTTTTAAAGTCCGTTTGAGATGACAACTTTTCGTAAATTTTTAAGGGTAAATTGAAAATTGAAAAATATCTAATTGCTTAAATTATTCGTACTCTTAAATTAATCAATATATTATTACTAATAGCATTAATTTTAATTCTAAACTTAGCAAAAATCTCACTGAGAAGAATTAGTGATAACGGTTGATTTTTCAGTGAAATTTTAATTATTATAATTGAAGCATATAGGACGGAGGAGCAAAGTGTGATTCTTTCTACTGAAAATCAGTGAAATACTGTCTAACCTTTGATAAAATCTTGTCACTGCTTTAATCAGACATGTTTGATAATTCAATTTAAGAGAAGAAAGACTTACCCTTAATCTACCGTATCCTGACACAATTGCAGTTGAATCAGTCTTCACAGTTTGATTTTGTTTCGGTAATTCGACAGGGGATACCAAAGTGGAAAATTCAATTGGAGATATAAGCTAAAAATGTTATTTTTTATAAACGCTTGATTTAATCTGAATTTTCTAAACTCAATTTAATTAATTCATTCAATTTATATGAAAACAATTTATTGTCAATATTGATATTAATTTAACTAACATTACCTTAAGTAAAGCGATATCATTGATCCATGAGTTGTTGCGATTGTACTCTTCGTGTACATAAGAGGATTCGATTAAATACACTGCATGCGGTTTTCGTAAATCTATCGTTCCCACGGTAGCCGAGATAAGTTTGACGTTTTTACTGGAAAGAATATCACATAGATTATATATCTTTGTGGAAAAATTTATACTCTTGAAGTTTTCCTTGAACTTTCAGTCTTATACTTACCCAAACACACAATGAGCGGCGGTCAACACGTACTTTTGATTGAGTACAACTCCGCCACAGAAGTGATGTCCCGTTTTGATAGTCTGAAGAGAAACCTGAAATAATACATTTTGTACTTCAGAATTCGAGACACAGAAATTTCTCGTGTGTTATTGCAGCATGTATCTATCTTTACTTCTGGTTGATTCAGTTTTCTCTCCAGCTCACTGTTGACTGAAGAAAGTTGATTCAAGAGTCAATCAATTCGATACTAATCGATGATGCGCATATTTATTTCGATACTTTTAAAATAAGATTAATATTACGATATTTAAATAATGATTTCCGGTTTGATTTTTATAATTGCTAGTAATTTACCTGGTATGCGATTTCACCTGGCTTAGCATTTCTTCCTCCCACAATCTTGGGATTTAATGTGATTAATTTACCTGTGTTCATAATAATTAGTATACGTGATATTTATATAAATGAGATAAATTTACTAATTTAACTAACTACATGTTAGAAATCAATTTGTCTGTTACTCACCATAAGAAATAGCCAAGAAAGAAATTAAAAATAATTGCATTAGCGTCATAGTTAGTCGTCTTCTGTGTCGTTGCTAATATTGCTTCCAAATGTGTAATGCAGGAGCCGAAAAGTGAAAATTAAATTCGAATTGATAAGATAAATTTCTTATTATCAAGATTAATAATTAATCTCTTGGCGAATAGAGTCCGTTGGTACTCGATGTACGTCAAGATCTAACTGATTATGAGTCCTCGAATTTGAATCTTCGAAAATTCCTCAGAGCTCTTTGTCAATGTTTTTATTTTCTCCGGTCCTTTCCAATCTTTCCATTTTGTCGAGTACCATCTTTGTTTTTAATCATGCTCTTTGCGCGTTTATACTCTCGATAATATTATAGGTCGCTCGCTGTCGTTGACTAATGCTAATAATAAAATTATACCGTCACGACGACTTGCAATGATTTTAATTATAACGACTTACAATAGTGACATTTTCGATGTCAGTCGGGAATGCATTTATATCATCGGTAAAGTTATATTTTTACATTACACAAGATTAGATAGAAAAATTATTATTATTTAAAGTAGCAGAAAAATGTTTGAGTTACTCTCTCGCTCATGACCTATATTGTCATTTTTTCTGAACATTGATTTTTTTATCTTTAGTAAATATTGATAAATACTCAACATCGTACAATACATGGTCTTGCATATGTAAGACCGTGGTACAATCTTACGTATTCAAATCTAAAAACAGATATACGTAAACGAAAATACATATATCAAAAAGTTATCTTTATAAATATATAATAATATATAAATATATTAAAATAAAATATATAAATATATAATACTAACAAATTTTGTACGAAAAAAAGAGAAATTTTTCTTTGCAAGTTCTCTTAAAATTATTTACTGTATAATTTTATATTTTCGTGATTCTTTGCATTCTCTGTCACAACTTTGTAAGTTTCAATTTTTAAAGTTTAATACTGTTATGTGAAGTATACTTCGCATCTCACGATTACCGGCTGAGCGTGACAGGCAGTAGCAGTAGGGCGAGCTGAATGTAATGCTACGGCAAACTTGTAATGTGGAAGTAACATACCAATGTATCTCGTTGAAGTTTGCTACGATTATGAACTTTGGCAATATTGTGCAATTTATAATAGAGTATTTTAAGCTGGATAAGCTCCCTTAGGACTATGCCGAAAATATTGTACTTATACTTAGTGATCGGAAGAATAACTATTATTAGTATTAATGCGTACTATGTATTATTCCGTACTGGTGGGTTATTTTTGTCCGTGATTTTTCTAACAACGTCAATTTCTCGAAAACGAATACCTAATCATAAAATGATATTTTTACAAATCATTTTTTAAATTTATTATTTTAATCTTTATTTAGAAGGGTCAAAAAGGATAGATAAATTTTTTCAGTTTTTTAGAACACTTTTACATATTAGTAAACTTATCAAAAAGACAGCGACCCACTGTATGGTTAGGTTAGAACGTGCCAAAAAATAACAGTATGAAATAAGGGTGAATAATCACTGATAATTCTCGTCATAACTTTCACTTTGTTCGAAAAGTTTTTGATTTAAAACTTTAACAATTTTATACGATAAATAATAGATAATTTTAGGATTGATAACTATTTGACGCTATTCTAAATATTGTTCTCTAATGTTTTGAGAAGATTAGAGGAAAAATATTTAGAATGTTATTTGAATACTGAGATAATCGCGTTTCCTTAAAGTTGATTTTTTTTTGTTAGAATTAAATGATCTTTTACCGATGTGCAAGTTACTGCACAATATTATTGAACTCACGTCTTTATTGGCGTTTTAATACTTTAACGAAGTACAACAGAGAGACCTTGTTGTGGTCTAGAAAGTATCGAGAATCGGTGAGATAGTTTGGTTGTTGGCCATATTGTCGCGATAGAGAGCGAGCCATTTGAATTTGCATGAGGTTCTGCGCTGGCGACGAGAGGTAGGCAAAGAGAAAGAGAGAAAGAGAGAGAAAGGAAGAACAGCTGGTGCGTTTTATTACATCTCGCCATTTATCCCGCAGCACTTCGCATTCCGGATTAGCGATAATTGCTCGCCCGGTCGCGGCACCTTCATCATCGATTTTTGCTCGCACAACACGTTCAGGCTTTTAAATTTATTATTTCGCGAAAATTCTACGCGCAAAAAAATGCCTACGCTTTTCGTGATTCTCTTTCTCTCTCTCGCTCTCAACCATCACTATGAAATAACACAATGCCTTTATCGATTACGTCGATATCAAATATGTCACTCTTATTCCTGGGGTAAATTCGCGCGCATGCAACACGAGTACGGATTTACTCGAATTTGCAACAAGTACCAGTTCGATATCCTGTTGAGACGAAATACGAATTTCACGTACGTCCATAACGTTCTTGTTACCCGAAGTTGGTGAATTTCCATGGTAGATGTAACACGGACCAGATTCGTAGAAGATTCGAAATTCAGCAGCTCTCTAGACCTCGACGTAGCATTCGTATAACATTCGAGTTTGTTGAAAAATGAAGATAGAATCTCTCAGAAAAAGGAGAAAGACCAGAGAAGAGACACTACTACATTGATATCTATTCATACAGTATTCAATCTGCGTCGGGATACCTATTGCGATAAGTCCAAGTTCATCCCTCTCTGTATCCGGTTTTTAGGTTTATATATGCTTACCGTACCCTTGTATGTGTATCATTTTTAAGCGAATTTCGCGTGTGCGCAAGATTCGTGACTTCATATAAAATTATCGATTACTTTCCGAGGAAAAAGATAGAAGGGGGATATAATTGGGAGAAAAAAGCCTTAAGACGTGGTAACAATATTTGCGATTTATAAGGAAAACAATTTTCATGGAAATTATTGGATCGGTTGCATAACACGATAGAAATATTCTTGTCAAGAATATCGTGGAATATGAAGATGCACATGGATAGATGCGCCTGCACAGGAAACGAGCTTTCGATCCTCTCTCAAATCCAATATGTCCGCGTGATGGATTCTCGTTCAACCTGGAACGACCGAGTGCGGGAGAGCGAGACTAATCGCGTTCCTTGCGCCGATCGTGTGCCATTATTCGATTCATCGTGTATCGATAAATCTTGGTCGTCATGGAAGTTTCTTAATCCATAGACTTATCAAGCTTGACGTGTGAGAAAGAAAGGGAGAGGGAGAGAGAGAGAAAGAGAGAGAGAGAGAGAGAGACGCTCTTAGGAGAAGCTTTCATCACCTTGTCATGATTAATTAACACTTTGAACGTGAGCGACATGTTAAGTCGTACTTTATCACTTTACGTAACTTACCCGCGCTGCATTTTACATCTTGCTGCAAGGTTTTCATCCGAAAACTTTTAATAATAAATAAATATTATCATTTATATAATAGATAAATATTATCACATTGAACATTGATTTAAACTATAATGCATTGTCATTTAGTATTTTTAACTTAGATAAAAAAATGTAAATTTTTATCCCTTCAGTACATTTTCTTCTCTGAATAAATGTAACTTGCAATAATACTCATTTATTTTACAATCTCTTATTTCTGGCTTTATTTTTATTTATTTACGACAGCGACATAAATATATTTGTGATGGATTTTTTATCTATTAATAGTCCTTATATTATATAGTCCTTATTCGCCTTAACGGGGAACTTCTCCAACAACGCAATGTACAGCAGTGCAAGCTTCGTTGAAGGAAAATATACATATATGATACAACGTGGGCGCGACATGGGACCGCAAAGGATGATAATTCCCTCAGGGCGCGAGAGCCATAATCACAGCCGGCTTGCGCAAAGAGCAGAAGCGTCAGACGGGGTCGGGCAGTGGATCAATCATCTAATACAAGCCATGAATACTGTACATATATGTGCAATTATAATGTTGTAGGACAGGGCGTACGTAAAATAATTTATGATGAAATACCGGGGCTAAAAATTATTTAGCTCGAGTTAATTCATTCGTGTGCTCCCTAAGTATGTTATCATAGTCGCTATGCTCAGGAGCCTGCTAACTCGAGGGATTCAATATTACAGCCTCGTAATTCTCGGCGCGAGGTAAGCGGTATATTTCACGAATAAGTGACGGAAGGACGGAAACGAACTGCCGGATATTCGCCATAGCATTTCGTTTACCCCCCGCCTTAAGATGCAATGCAATCTAATCCTTGAGATTGAGTATCGTTAAAACCACTCGTTTCTATCCTACCGAATTCTATACGGATTTCATCCGGAATCTTTTTCATTTCTTAAAGTGGCTCGAACCCCTGATATGCCGTTACTTACGATATCAGAGACGCATATGATGCATTTCTGAACGTGACTGCGTCCTGCGATGAGGAGGAAAGAAGTTACGATCTCTTTATATCAATTTTCTATATACATGCCTCGACTGTAGTACTTTATTCGTATATTTGCGATTGTCATTTAAACTGTATACATATCAGCAAACGTACTGTGTAGTATATATCAATTTTGGAATCAAATATGTTTCGTTGCAGATCTACTATTTGAACTTTTAAGCTCAGATAAACTTTTAAGTTTGCGAGAGAAAAAGCAAGCTTATAAAACGTAATAAAAAAAGAAAGTTTTATTTTCTCGGTATAATATCTCTTCTATCAAAAATAGCGTATACACGTTTACGTTTTCAACAATGTAAACTTAATAGTTATTGAATCTTATGCATGTAATGAATTATTTATACATATTATTAATATAAATAATATAAATATTAATTTATTAATTTATATTATTTATAAAAAAAACATTAGAATTGTGAGAAAAAATTTCTTTTATCATGGAAAGTGTAAGGATAGAGGTATGTTCAGTAAAAGTATCCATCTTTAATTTTTTTTTTTGATATCGAAAGATTTTCTTCTGCAATTGCAATGTAACTACGAGCTCGCATTTCTGGAGCCGCGAGATGGATTTGGACGAACTCAAACGCTTCCTGTTCTTTGCTCGTAACTCGGGGGCATTGATCGTTCGTCAAGCGTAAAAGGGAAAAGTGATATTCAAGCAAGAGAGAAACCAACGTTTTTCTTCGAACGTCGCCGATAGGTACGAGAATTTCTTTTTTTCGATAAACAGGGTATCTGGTGAAGAACCTGTGAGGTTTGTTTTCCTCGCCTAGCTTGACATGCGGTCGGAAGAACCGCGAGAAAGAGAGGAATTTTGTCCATTTTTTTTCTTCTTTTTTTTTCTCTCTCTCTCTTTTCCTCTCTATGCACATATTTTCGACGGAAAAAGCTTGATGAAAAATTCTATGACCGCGATAGCGCGCGGCCGTAAACGCGGTGCGATGCGTTTCCGGCATATCGGTGCTTTACATTAGTGACGGTTTACATGGGACCCGTTCCGGTTTTCTCACTCGCGGTCCCCTTGCTTTTTATCTCGTCCAATCCTGTATGCTTTATTTTTGCGCTTTTGTGCTTACAGTTTTTGAACTGGATTTAACCAACATATAGTCATGCATTTTGTCAAGCAGTGTACTGTAATGTACTGTCATCAATAGCGTGACCAATAAGTTCAATGAAAGCTTTTTATGATATGCTATTATTAACTAGTTTTTAATTTACTTTTAAATACATATATGTATAAATATCATTTTTTTCCGCTATGAGATGTGCAGTCATGTACGTACATGATTGATAAAAAAAACTTGGTTATTTTTTATATTGATTTTGTATGGATAAAAAGATGAAGACAGATATAACAAAAAATTATTATATCGAATATCGTATAATTTTGGGCTAGGCTAGACATAATAGCATATCTCGCTCTACATAGTATATGCGAGTAAATATATTCTGGAATGTGACACGAGACTCCTTCAATATTCGAACAAGTCACGAGAGGAAGATAGTGAGAAGTAGTGAGAAGATAGATACTATCGAATCACGTACTTGTTAAATATTCTTTATGTTTGCGCAGCAAATATCAAATAATTTACACGCAACATGTGCATATTGTGGAAATTATTAAATTATGTATTATTACTGATTTATTGAAATCTGACACTAAATGTGCTTTTTATGATTCTGTGACTCTATATTTTACATAAACAATTTCTGGCATTAATATAAAATCTCTTTACACAAATTTTTATTTATTTTAATTTAATAGTGTTAATGATCACTCGATTATGTGTGTGTGTGTATGTGTGTGTGTGCGCGCGCGCGCGTGTCTTTTAATAGAATTAATTTATACATGAATTAAGAGGAATTGTTTGCCATTAAATTACATGCAATTTACATTATACATTCGCGTTTATTCAATCTCTCATCAGAATATTTACAGAATGCATGTAATGTCAATTTTATATATAAATTTATATTTTTAATTTATATATTATTTATATATAATAATTATATATATAATTATAGTGTTAATTATTTATTTTATTACACAATAAAGTATAAACTATCAAACATAGATTGTAATACATGAAGATTTTGACAGTATCATGAATAAACTTTCCACACAGAAGCTTTAATTTTTTTTTATTGATGATAATTTATTATTATGTAAATATTAAATTATCATCAATGACAATTAAAATTAGGGATGACTCGGCTAGATGGAGACAACGATGCGACTTTTATACTACTCTATGGGTAACTCATAAAAAGCTTTCGCAGTTTGTGCAAGCTTCGCAAGCACCATTCTGTATTATCGATGGAAGTCTTCTTTACCTACTCGTGGGATTTTATCAGAAGCTGTTGTAACATCTCGTGTACTAAGTATATTATATTCTTATCAAGCTGTACTCTTATCAACGGTAAATGAAGAGTATGCATTTATAAATATTTTCTTTACAAATTAAAATAACATATATAATGTATAATATATATTTATAAAATAAGGAATAAGAGTAGAGAAATATTTTATTAAAAGTTAATTTATCGTTAAATTGGATAAAATTTTCCTTCTTATTCACGTACCCGCAGAGCGAATTGATACGAAAGCTTTCCTAGAGAGGACACTATTGAAAATTACCGCGAGTTTATTCGCAATTTTTATTTCCTTAGAAATACACAAAAGAAAAATTTTGAAAAATATATACAAAATATTAATTTATGTAGATTTATTTAGAAACGTGTAAAAGCAATATAAATACAGTTTATCCTCTATTATGTTTTGCAGTTATATTAATATAATAGCAAGTAACGTAAATCAAAATGCAAAAGTAAAAATTATAGTAAAAAATATTATATATAAAGAGAACTGTTTCTTTATCCTGACATACTTTTTTTTTATAGATGCTTATATGGGAAAAATTTATATACCTACACACATTTAACTATATTTCCCTTGCTTATATACTCGTTATAATTGCGCGTCGATTCAAGTTGACGCATACTTGTATCGAGGGTCCTCTAGAGAAGTTAATTGGCCGATCAGATCTTTGCTGGGAACCCGTATCCGCTATTATGGCAATGCGATTTACATCTGTGCCATGGTCCATTCATGGTCGAATCAATTCTACTCAGGAAATGTAGAAGGATCCTTCCTTTCAAGGGAATTCGAGCGCAAATCGCAGTTAGCTGAATATTCAAAGAAAGAAAGAGAAAGTCCGAAATAGGAAGTAAAAGATTATTAACATGTTAAGTTTACATGTACGTATTATATACAATAATCAACTAATTATTTTAATCTAGTCTATCTAAAGTTTCTAGCCATTAGAAATTGTGTGCTGCAGCTATAAACAAACTTTATCTTCGTTATTGTTTGTTGATTATAAAACACTTAACAGAACAGTATATTATTTGCTCATTTTTGTGATATCTCTTTTCATTCCTTAAACGATATGGAATAATTTAATGTGTTGAAAATTACCGGTAATTATCGGTATTATGGTATTTACATGTGGCATTCAACCGCTAACATTCTGCCAACTTGTATATAGATATAGACTCTTGACACTTTATTACAGATTTACTTCCACAACCAACGACCTATAATCTCAAAGTAATACCGTCGTAAAAAAATCTAACATGCGATTTATTATTACAGTGCGCAGCGTGTTTTATCGCTCCGGCCCGCTCTTTCTGCCAGTAAGCTCCACGTGGAGTACGCTTTAGCAAACGTAAAGACAGAATTCCCAAGGTACTGCCTGATCTATCTTCTGCCGACAGTTCTCTTCCTCTCCCGCCGCATATAACCACCCCCGTCGCTCTTATTTATTTCTTTCTGTCGCGCGAAAAAATTTCTCTCTCCCCAGCTTCTTGTTTTGTTTAGCGTTTGCGCTTTTTTGCTTTCAAGAGAGGACAACTTACAAACACTCGGCAGCAGACGCTCCGCACTTTGCGTACCGAGTGTTCGTTCTGGAATATTGAAGCTGATGTCACATAACAATGAAAAGTGATTTCATCTGGCGCAAGTTATTTTGACACTTTCAGATATTTAAAAACTCATCGACTATATATTTTTATGGGACGGAGACTTGAAACTTTTAACGAGCTCGACAACGATTGTTTCCCCCTTTATATACGTTTACCTACAATCATCCCGAGAATGTGTTCCGTTAATGAAAAGTCTGCTTTATGGAAAACAAATTGAAATTCCTGTAGAATTTGTAGCAATTTTCATAGAATTCCTTTCAATGAGATTGGTCAGTTATTTCGCGGGTGAAGGATAAAAAGAGAAACTTATTATTTTTTATTGTAAAAATACAATATTTTGTATTGCATCTTTTAAATGAGTTGGTAAAAGGTTTTTAATCTTTTTATAGTTATTTGTAAATAATTATTTTTAAACTTGATTAATTTTTATTTATAATCTTACTGTTATTATTTTTATTATATTTTGATAATAACGTTTGTATCTATACATGCGCTTGTAAGCACTCATGTATAAGACTTTCTTCAAAATTAAATTTTTCTCAAAAACAAAATGATCCAATCACTTGAAATTCACACAGTCGATGCATTATTTTGCCAATAATGTTTTTAAAAAATTACACATATTTTGATATAACTGATAAATTTTCTTAATTCCGTAATTATTTCACTGCAATGAGATTGAACAACCTTTTGCAGTACTGATGTTATATTTTTATTGAGAGAAGATATTAGCTTTTCATAAGAGTTTTTATTAAATTGGAGCTCGAGAAAGAGAGAGAGAGAGAGAGAGAGAGAGAGAGATTTCGCACACATTTGAGAATAAAAGGCATCTCAATCTCGCTCGCTCTCTCGAGGGTCGAGAAATGGTTATTGCTGCGGTTATCTTGAATATCCTGCCTGCGAAACTTCTTTCTTCACACGAGATTGCAGGAAAGGATGCGCGAGTCTCTCGAGATCAAAAGCAGTTTTCTTTTCTTCTTCGAATCGCTACAGCCTATCACTTATAAAAAAATTAGCTGGTATAACCACCATCGTCGCTCTTATTTAGTCAGGGTTTATAAACTGACAGACGAAAATATTTAAACATTTTTTAAAATATTCTCGGAGAATATATTGGTGCCTAAAAAGAACACTTAAAGCACGATATAAAAAAAAACGCTCGTTTGCTCTTGTCGCCTACATTGTCTATACATATTTTAAAAAACCGCTTCTGTGATGATACATTCATTTCGCTCGCGTCCCTTCTTTTTAGCGCAAGCGTGCGAGAGCTCTCCCTTGAGAATTTACAGTATAATAACGTTGACATAGCCGACGTAGCGCGCTAAATAGGCACCCACCATTCCGTCGTTTCATTCCTTATTCTCCTCCTCATATTTCGCGCTCGCGCTTTCGCTTACATTTCTCTGCGGCCTTTTCAAAACGCCGCATCGTAAATCCATCTCTCGCGCTGTATATATTTCTCGAGCAGGTAACGTGCATTATTACGATATCTACGTCCGTTACGTGGTTCCGTTTCCGTATCAGGCATAGCCGAGACGCGATCAGCAAGATGAACATTCAGGTTGCGCGCTTTTAAGAGTTACGCTTTGTCAGTCGGTCGGACGTATTCAAATTTCGTGAACATTTGATATCAAACCGAGCTGTTAAAAATCTTATCTTTGCGTGTTTTATATATTGACACATGTAACTTGGACACGGAAATCTACAAGTAAAATCTTTATCTCGTCCATCAGTCACTTTCATTCAAGCCAAATGATTCTTGTTATTTCTGTACATGTAGATGTAGCACGTTCGCTTCCTAAATTCCTCCCTCAAGTATTTCAGATTCATCTTGGACTATCTAATGTATGTTACAACCGTACTTTCATATATCTCTGTAGTCGAGAGCGTACGTGAATAGGATACTGCCAACGATTCAGCGCTGTGATCATTGATAACACTCGTGTAAAGGAAATATAAAATGGATATAACATTACAATCGTTCGTTTTAAATAAAAGAGAATGTTTCGAATGTAAGAGAAATTTAATATCCTTCAACACGGTGTTTCTATTATCGCTCTTGTCGACGCCCCTCAGATTCCGAAGGGGGCTATATCGTTTTACAGCATCCTTCGGCTGGTGATTCCGCGGAGTAAACCGTGGGGTGCCACGCGCGGGATCAATCTCACTGCAAGAACAATGGAGGCGTCGTATGCATTGATGAAAGTCTTCCGTCAACCCTTTGTAGATTCAATGTGATTCCTGTAACGTCGGCGACGACAACGGGGACCGAGAGTGGCTTCCAGCATCATTTCGGGGGAGGAGGATGGATGGGTGCTAGCTACAGCTCTTAATGGAGGCGCTTTCGTTCGCGGCACCACGATGTCGTCGTCGCCGTCATCTAGGCTACAATTTACGACCATTTATTTAATTGGTTCGTCAAAGTCTATGCGACTAAAATACGTCAAGATGAAAAGGCGGCAGCCCTCTGCTCCTTGTCCACGACGTTATAAAGGCGTTAGAAATTATCGAGCAAGAAAAAACTCAAAAGTTTTTAGAAAGGTCTTGTTCGGAATTGAATTTCATTTGAATAAAATATATAATTTATGATTAATAATTAAGTTTGATTGAAATTTAAATGAAATTAAAGTTAAAAGCGTTCGTCAAAGTGGCAGATTGATCCTTCAGTGAATGCGACTGTGACACAGGTGTGCCCGGCATGTGCCTTTGACTCGTTTTCACGGCGGATTTAAAGCTATCCGTATCAATCCGTGGAGAGAAACCAGTTTACGAAACCGTTCTAACGCGATCGCGTTAAAACTCAATAAAGCGGTCTGCGAATTCGATGAGAAAAAAAAAAGAAGAAAAAATTCACGTCGACGGTGGAGTCTTTCTTTTGTCTAGGTAGTTCGAAATAGGGGTGGAGAGGGTTGGTTTCGTGTCATGGTCGGGGACGAGGAATTCTTCCGAAGACGTGGGATTCCGATTCGACGGATCCGTGGATTCGTATACGTAGCCCTCATACATATGTATACCCGATACATATGTACGTCGCCAAAGTCGTCGGGGTTCTTAGGGGAAAGTTTCGGTGCCCCGACGAGTCGGAGGAGAACGGCGGAAACTGTCGGCGAATTACCAACGTAGATGACTCTTAGGCGGTCGTTCGGACTAGGCGCGTTGGTGGCTACTCGCCACCAACTTGTGGCTGGATGGACCGAGTCTTTCCCCGTGACGGATGACGCTGTCCTATCGTGAAATTCCAAGCATTTTATCTGCAACGTCTGACAGACAGAAGGACGAAACCGCAGACGGAAATATAACCCGTCCTTGAGCATCGCGCAAAGATAATGTCATGATTTCAGTGCAAGTTTAGTATGGAAGAATACGATGCTATTTTCGGAATAATTTTAAAAAATGTTAATATGCCGTATATTAATAGCATTCTAAAAATATTAAAATTACTCAATATAAATAATAATTTTTAATCTTCTCAATGCATTGTGCGTTGGTTAAAAAATGACATGTGTCAAGGTAAACCTTATAGAAGGGATCATCCTGTTTCATCTGTTTATAAATTGATCTCTTTTTGTCTCTTGTAGGGTGTAACAGCGTGCAGTTGTGAGCAAAGTTTTCGCGTAAACACTAGAATACAGTTCAAAGTGGTTGAGGGTGCTCGGATCGTAGAATGTTTCTTTTTTCCATTGTGTGTAGTGGGTATAATCCTCGATTGAGTCAGACTGAGAACCGTCGGGACGCTTGCACGACGTCGCCCACACCTGTAAATCATGGCGGAAACTGCCGGTGGTACCAGCAAGGACAGCCACTTTTCAAGAGAGGTCTCTACATCAAGTTTGCGCACAGACTCGCGCTACGCTCGTATATTATCTCCCGATGTTGCACGGCCACGCACCCCTCACGCTTCCCATTTTTCCTGCAGTTTAGAAGTGGATATCGAGGCGCTGGATTTTACCACCGGCGGTAGTTCCCGGGGATTTCGAGGGTAGTAAAGAAGATTTCGAGGCGGTTGACCTTGGAGGAGATGATTAGATTGACGTGCGATAAAGATAGAGATAGAGAAACGACGGTCATTACTTTCGAAAATAAAATAATGATGGAATGTTACAAATTTGAAAATTTTCAACAAATTAGTGTTTATTTTACTGTAATAATATAATATAAAAATTTTTAGTAAGTATATCACATACGTATTATTAATATTTTTAATTGCGACTACCGAAGCAATAAATTTATGATAATTGTTACTTCAAAAAATATAAAGCAATCAAGATATAATAAAAACCCAATAATATTAGTTGATTAAATAAAGAAGGAATGAAATATATAATCTTTTTATTTAAGTATTGAATTTACGTCACGAAAATAACAATTTTAGAAGCGTTGCATTGAGAACGATAATTTTTTATTGCATTATTTCGTTCTTCTAATTGCAGTTAGGGAAAGAAGATTGCAGCCAAGAGGATAAATTCTTACCGAGGAAATAAGGAAGGTTATTTAGGCTATAGAGTGTCGCATTGAAAGACGAAGCATTAGGCACAGCTTAACGTCCATAGGAGTTCCAAGCACCTGGGTATGCCATTAAAAAGTCCCCTTTTTTCTACATCATCGTGATTCTATATCCCATCCAACTTCTCGGATACTTTAGCCAAGTCGAGAGCTTATCGCGAAGAGTTCTCACATGCTTGTGCGTCTGCGACGAAATAGATCCGGAATGTAAGGGTTTCTGTAATCGCTATCAGTGAAACTTAATCGGTAAACAAGAGTTCATATTTTCTATACTTTTTCTGCGAAGATACAGTTTTGTAATTTGTGGATATCGAAGCATGTATCTTTGAGAGAAAGCAAGAGGTAATGGAAATGCATCGTGTAAGTTTGAGTTTTTAATCAGATACGTGCGTTGCATATTTAGTAATTTTTTTATAATATTGCTAAAATTAATATCGCACATTTGTTCAACAAATCTTTCGTTAAAATTGATGGCCGATGTTCGCGGTGGATATTAAAACACCCTATTAATACGAGACTCACGCACCGACCGTTGGTCATCGATACGCAGCCGGTGGTGACGTTCGGTCCTTTAATTATCGCGGATAAATCATGGCGTCGTATCACCCTTCTGCTTGGTCAGCGCTTTTCTTTCGCTTTTATAAACAAATATGGCAAGAGTGAGAAAGTTTTTTGTGTTTAGATTTCTGTCAACAAAAGAGTGTATAATATTTAATAATAATACTGAAATACGCATTTTTTGCAGTTTTCTTACTTCACATATTGTTTGAATAGTCAGAGCTTTTAGTACTTAAGGGGCGATTTTTTCAAAAAAAAAAAAAAAAAGAAAAAGTACACTGAGCAAAAAGGCCATTTCGGCACGCATTATCTCGCGTTGATTTACCCTAGCAGTTAGTCATTGTTTGGAGAAGAAATGCGGCGCTACCCTACCGATCTCGTCCGTTTTTCGCTGCGTTACGTTTCCGAGCTGCGTATTTATTCGTGCGTACGTCGACGACGGGCAGACGCGCATTGTTGCGAAATTATCGGCATTGTCATGCGCGACTCGATTTATTTTGTCTATTCGGCGGAAAAGTGCTTTCATTTGCGTGAAACGACGCGGGAAGGGAGGAACATGCCAAAACCATAGAGAAAGAGAATCAAACGGTCTGTTGGATGAACAGAACGCATTGCTTCTCCCCCTCCTTGTCTGACACAAAAGCTCTTAATTCGACAATGCGTCCGTCGAAAGAGGACAATAGTCTCGAGTTTAGGTAAATAACGATTCCTTCAAGTTTCACGACATCGGTCTTTCACTTTTTCGCCTTCGGCGAATATCGTTGGGACGTTAAACGGAAGCTTTGTAGGCATAAAAATGGAAACACGCGCGTGTAACAATCAGACGCGAGATTGCTGACAATATTATCACTGAGTCGACATTTTTTGGAATAATAAGAGCATTCGAGACGAATCGTGTGGTTCTGTGATCCATCGAATTTCCAAGGTAATTACATTTATGTAAGGAGAGGAAAAAAATTAGGATTATTTTTTTTTTTTCAAGGCTACGCAGCGTCAGAAACGTGATTCGGCCGAGCAAACGACGAAGAATTCGGAATCGGATTAGCGAGAGCGATGGGACGCTCGATTTCGCTCCCGCCTGTTTCGAGCCTTTCATTTTTCGTCCCTGCGGGAACGTAGGCCCGGTATTTGCATTACAAATACACCTTCACCGAGGTTTTTCTCGTTTCATTAAATTCGCTTTTTCCTCTCGAAGAAGAGGAGAGGGTACCTCTTCTTCGCCCGGTCCTTCCACCGTCATGAATGTACTCTTGGATTCATTCCCTTCCTGATATAGTTTAGAAGAGTTGTATTAAGAATTTTAATTCCACGGGAAAAGTTGGTCGCTACCGAATGTAGAAATCGTTTGTTCGAAGAACGTGCACCGAAATAAGAAATCGTAGCGTTAATTATCAGTCAAGGAGACGCTCTAGAGAGCTTTTCTTGCGATTGCTACTGTAATTACTTTGCTGGAAAATTGTAAGCTCTTCACGACGATAATTATTCTTCTCTGTACAAATAATAAAATTAGTAAATTGCTAAATATAAGTAATATTCTATCTAACATTCTTATTTCCTTGTAATAAAGAGAAGTCTTAAACAAAATTGATTGTATCCGTTGTATTTCTAATTTTAACAGGAACATGTGATATATCGTGCTGATTTCATAATCGCTTCATACATATGTTCTTATCATACTCGGTTTATATAAAATAGCGAGAAAAGTTATCATTTTTTGCTGGTTTCTAAATTTTGCTACTATCTCTGTAACTAAGTTTTAAATAAAAATTTTAGTAAAATAAACTCCACCTAAAATTAACTAAAGAATATAATTGTGTTAATCTTTTAACTCTACAAAGTTTGGTTTGCGAAAAACCCGTCTTTTTCAATTAATGCTTATAATTCGAAAATTATTGATCCCTCGACATTTTTGCTAAAGATAAAGTTGCTTCTTTTGACAAGGACAATCATGCTGTGCATTCCGTGTTCGTGAATTTTGGGACATCCAGTATAGTGAAATGCGTTAACGCTACTTTAACGAACGTTATGTTCTCAGTGTTGTACACATAATCATTCGGATATAGCGACAGTGTTCCGGTACGCTGCGACCAACATCGGATTTCCGTCTGACGATTGACGAATGTTTACTTGCCGTAAATCTTTATCTGCCGAGCTCGCCCCCGCGACAATCGCGTTCCGCTCGACGATGATAATCGCGTACGTGCCGCGCGATCCGATGCCCCGCTCAGAAACGGTTACACGGATTTATTCGTTACATGGACGTCCCGATAGTTATATCCTGACGAAATTGAGATACGATCGGCTCTATCCCTCGCGAGACCAGCCAGCAACGCTAACGTGAATTATGGAGCTCGCGTGCCGCGCGAGAGACGCGAGAGAGAGAGAGAGAGAGAGAGAGAGAGAGAGAGAGAGTGTCATTTTTGGCGTTGAGATATTTACGTGGGAACACGATCTTCGTGAATCTTCGGATCGGTACGTTCAGGCAGAACGTTGATGATCAATGACCGTACACGTGCTAGATTCAGACGCCTCTGGTCACGAAATCGTTATTTACATTTAACGCTATCACTGCAAAATGATTTCAATTTTCGTCAGTTCTCTACGGATCCTTTAATCAAACTAAAAATGATTTTTATTTAATTATTAAAATTACAAAAGTTTTCTTCAGAACTAAATTAAAGCGCGGCAAACAACAATAATAAAATTTTGTTCCTCACTAACAATAAATGTTAAATGGACTTTATTTGAAATTTAATTGCAAAAACATTTAATATTAAAAAATTTTGTGACAAATGATAACGCTTCTCTTAATATATTCCTTAAAGATTGATTTTGGATTAAACAATAAAATTTTTAATTAGATGAAAAATAGGTAGCTAGATAGATAGCTGAAATGGATAGATTTTATTTGAGATTTAATTGCAAAAATATTTAATATTAAAAAATTTTGTGACAAATGATAACGCTTCTCTTAATATATTCCTTAAAGATTGATTTTGGATTAAACAATAAAATTTTAATTTAGATGAAAAATAGATAGCTACGTTTTTGAAATATTCTGTAACTTATGTAATAAACGTATTACATCTCTACCGTGTTTCACTCACGTGTGATGCTACATGCACAATTTACAGGTAACAAAGAAATTTTGCAAACTCGAGTTCTTATATAAAGTCTCGTGTCTACATCTAGTCTGTTACGCCGTCTTAATTAAAGTTGGCTGACTTCTGGCTTGTTGCGTCCTTCGCGTCACTCGTCAGGCTTGTCCCCAAGGGTGCAATTTACTCGCATCTCCTCCTCCATTCGTTCGTTCAACCCCACCATCGCATCGTCGGTTTTAGCTTGCCGTGCCTGTATCCGTTCTGCCTACCAACGAGCTTCTTAAATGCGACTGGCAGCTGTCTTCTTATCTTTCATCATCTAATGCTGATCAGCTGATTAATTTATGCGAGAGAGATTTTAATGAAGAAAAAAACCCATTAACTTTTACCTGATAATCGTCTCTTATTCATCGTCAACTTTTCCTTTCGCGTTGCTATTTTACATAGAAATAACGGATCTCGTATATTAATGCGGTTTTTCTGATTTATCGAATTAGAAAACGGATTTCTTTTTCACGTCTTTTTATTACACACCGAATTTAATATGCTTCCTCGATTCTGCAATATTCTCTGTTATCTGTTATAAAAAAAAGTGTGAGATTATATAATATTATATAATATTATAATATTATATGAAAATATTACTTTGTATATATCGGAAAATGAAAAGCATAACGATTACATATATGTGTTATATTTAAATTTTGTATAAAATACAATTGCGAAATAAATTTATGGGCATCAATCAGATAACAGCAGATGTTTCAAATCAAAATCAGTTGCAATAAAATATCTTCTTTAAGTTGCGCAATCCTTTTGTAAATCGGTTAATTAAAAATCAGCGAATAGCCTGAAACGCAATTAGAGAAGATAAAGGGTAGCGATCGAGGGATGACATTGCCTTGAATAAGAGTCATTTTGATTGTTTCCAGATATAATTTGGGATCTCTCTTTGTGTACAACTGTGAACTTGGATACGATGCAACATTCTCTTTAAGGCAGTCTTCCGTTGGTCAGAAGTAGAAGTCCTTTTTGGTCTTTACTATGTAAAACAGTCCCTGCAGTCCTTTGTCCAGCAAAGCCATCGTCAACGTTAAAGTTCTGACCAGATTGAATGGCGTACCACCCGCGTTAGGGACAGACAAGATTTTTTCGCGACATGGTCCATTCGATATTTATTTAGGAACGAAGGCGTACGCCTTCTCCCATGGGAGTATCAGAGATTTTCATGGCGCAAGAAATATAGATTTCACTCTTCGTTCGCGCTCTTTATTTACAAGTGTTGAATTCGGCAGACTTTTTTAAATATTTGCTTGTATGCCAATACTACATTAAATAAATATTATTATATATTCCGGTTTACATGTTGCAACAGTAATATCAAAGAGCTATTGCATATTATTTATATAATAATAATAATAATTAATAGTTAATAATTTAATAATAATTAATAATTTAACATAATTTCCTTTTTTTTCCTTTAATTATTAATAGGCAAAATAAAATTTAAGATTGCATAACGCTTGATTTTAATGCGTTTTATTGACTTCAAGACTAACACTTGGAGGTGACGGGGGAGGGGATATCGAGATGAAACCCCCATCTTTTGCACACGCCGGCGTTATAAATGGGCGCTATAAACGTGTAGGTGTCGTTTCATCGAGCGACGATGGGGGGATGGGGGGCGTGTGATCGTGGGCACACAGGGAGACTCGCCATTAGCCTGCAGGTGTTGGATATCCCAGCCATGCCATCACCCCCTCATTCCGGACGATCATGCTCAAGATGATCCCCCGACCGACAGGCGTAAGTCTATCTTGCAACGGGACGGAGAGAGAGAGAGATAGAATAAATAATCCTCTTCCGTATTATCCCATGGGTTCTTGGAGAAATCGCTGTTAATGGATTTTGTAAAATAAACTCGCGTTTTAACGGCTGATGATAGACTTGCTTTGTTGTTGTTAATTGTTATTATCTCTGTGCGAGTTCTCTATTTCGTGCTCGCGCGCAGTTTGTTGTAGATTCATAAAATTGGGTCTGTTCGATTTATCCAGCTGGTGTTCTAGTTACTCGTTTGTTGCAACAATAAAGTAAAAAGTACATTTTTTTTATTTCATATAACAACGATTAGATGAATCAGTCCTCTCAAAGGCAATTATCTTATTTACGCTATATCTTTGTTCTCGAAAATTAAAAACATTTTGTCGTGCGATTATATCTTGATCGATATCTCTTAAAAAATCAAATCAAAATATGGAAAAAATATCTTTGCGACCGTTTCTAATAAATATACATCTATTCTTCTTATTTATGCGAGTGTTATATTTTATCTGAGAGACACCGTTAATCTAATTGGCATATTGGCAAGTGCTCTCGTGAGCATACTTTCTTGGCGGTGTAAACATGGCGCTACATCCGTAATTCTTGTATGCGCACTCTTCCATTCTGTAATTACATTTATCCTCGTGGATTTGCATGCGATAGCGCTTCGGTCTGACTCGGCAACCGTATACGGACCATCTGCATTCCACTTGCTCCTCGGGATCTAATTCCGGCTGCGTAGGATAAACGAAGAACTCATCGTTTACGTCCTCTTGATGGCTCTTGTAGTTGCACTTCTGCTCGTGCATGTATTTCCGTCTCCTCGGCATTCTCACCATGCAGCCATATCGCTCGAACTTGCACTGTACCAATTCATCGGGATCGCCGCCGTAATCGTTATCGGAAATCGTTGCGGACGCCAGACCATCGCTAATGTCATTTACGGCTTGGAACTTGTCTTTATAGATGCAAAACTTCTCGTGAATGTTACGTCGCCATGGCACCGTTCGTACCCTGCAACCCGCTGCGGAATACGTGCATTCCACCAAATCATCATGACCGTGATGAAGATCGGTCGGTAGATGTTCCTCCTCCAAATGCGGTCGAAACTGACACCTGAGATAATAATTTTTAAACAATTAACGTGACATTGAGATGACAATGATAAGAATAAGCCTTTACCTTGACTCGTGCAACACGCGCAGATGTTCCGGTATCTTTACCCAGCATCCCAGGTGAGAGTAGGAACACGATTTGATCTGTTGATTTTCCGAAGATATGGATGGCTCCCAAGCTCTTTTCTCGTGGTCCAGGAAGTTGTTCATCGACGGCGCGCTGGGACTATGGTCGTCGTACGACCGCGGTGGCATGGGATGTGGCATGTAGTGTGTCGGCGGCGGTATGACTGTCTGTAGTGGCATAATCTCCACATCCAACGGTGCTTTGCACGTAGGACACCCGTAATAATAAGGCTTGCAACGATGGCACACAGTGTGCCCGTTGATGCACGAGTACCGAGGCGTGAGTTCCATCTCCATGAGACAGATGGGACAGAGTCCCTCGGTCTTGAAGCGCTCGTAGAGATTCGGATAAAGCATATCCATAATCTATCAGCAAGTAATAACCTAACGGTTATTTAATGCCTTCGATCCTTGGGCTCTTTAGGTCTAAGATTGAGACGAATCTACTTTAGCGGAAAAAAAGACGCCCGCTCCTTCGCTACTATCGCACCAAGAGATGAAGAGAAATTACTTTGTGCTTTCTTTACCGGTTCGTAGGAGGACCACAGTCTAAGTTGCTTTTTTGCTATGAAGATTTATGTGCAATTCAATATAGAATAATGGAGGACTTAAGAGGTGGAGGGTCACGGCTAAAGTGCAAACAGGATTAGAACGAATGCGAAAGAAAGTGTACTCGTTCAGATACGATCGATTATTTAATCAAGTGTGTTTGTCTTGAATTTTGTACCTGATAACGGTCACATGAAAAAAACACTCAGCTATTGAACTGACGTCTGCAGACACATTTATTACTAGACAAATAAATCTACAAATTTTCAACACTTTTAAAAAAAATAAAATTTATTTTAAATATCAAATCGTATCTAAAAACAAAGCGGATCTTACAAATTACAGATTTAATAATTTTGATTTAATAATTTGTTTTCAATGACAATGATGGTTTTTTACGTTAAAGATTATGCGTTAAATTATAGTTAATAACGGAAATACTACTTACTTATTTAGTTATCTTCAATTCGAGACGACGATAGAGGTGAGAATCACACGCGAGATGGGGAGCGGAGAAAAAAAATAGCTAGTGCGACACGTATACTTTCGAAAGTACGGGCGTCATGTGTCATCGTCTGTCACCGTTCCCTTATCTGGCGAGACCGATAGCATGATTTTATCTGATAAAACGTTCCGCTTATGATAGGGAATCGTTTCATTGCGACAGAGAAAACGTTGGCGGGAGAACAATGTGCTTCGAATGAAAGAGGGAGAAGGAAAGAAAAAAATGCGTGTGTTCTCGTTGCTATGCACTTCGCGTCAGCGAAAGGTAACCACCGCCGGTATTTATTATGCTCGTATATATGCGTGTGAAAAATTGGAAATATAAGGCGGGTGTGCTTTTTCGCCAGTGGGTCGTTTTGCTCGCGCCGTGTCTGGAATTAATTAACGATCATTCATACGGTCTCTGCGCGTGATATTACACGGGATGTCACAGAGATTTCTCGCTCTTTTTTTTCACGCACGAATACCTCGACCAAATTAGAGCCGATATCTTCTTCTCGAAGGAAATACGAAGGCACCGAGAAAAGATCGACTTCAAATTATTCAAAGAATCCGTAGATAAAATCCGAGTAGGAAATTCGAGATACCATGTATATATGCATGAAAAAAATCGCGTTTTTCTATCGCTGTCAGATGAGTTATAACGCGCAATGGATCTTCATCGTGAGACTGGGATGGCACGTTCGTTAAGCGGTGACGGCTAATTATACATGAAAAATTGACAACATGCGTGAGTGTAATACATATACGCGCGCGTTACGTATCGGATCATTTCGTCGCGATAATCTTCTATCGAAATTAAATCTACGATCAGTTTTCGCATCGCCATATATCATTGCCAAGATTTCGCTAATTTAACCGAATTATTTAATCTTGGGCGCAATAAGCCTGAAAGCGTTATTTCTCTGCGGGATTAATGTAATTTGTAAACGGTGAGATACGCAAGTGTGTTTAACAGCAATTGGCAAAATGAGCAAGAGAACATCGGTTTTCGAATGGATTTTCTGCATTTCATGAATGCAATTTCGATGGCTAATCGAAAACCGCAACCATTCTGTTAGAGAAGTATTGTCGAGTAAAGTAATTGAATGGTTCGAGGTTTGGTCATTATCACCATAGAACATGTATCCCGTTATAATAGCGCAGCTAATAAATTTTCAATCGCCGCGTTTTTGAATTATATTTTATTAATTAAAAAGCAAAGTGAATTTTGATGAAAGACGTTTGATAAAAGTTTGATAAAAGTGTTTATAATATTGTTATTCATAATTGTTATTGTTTACGATAAAAAAGAGATAAATGCCAGAAGCTGTTTAAAAAATCGAGGAACTCAGATTACTCAATTTTTTTGGCAAACATCGCGCGAATATCTGCGAATAACGAAATCAGATACTTTCGTATGATATTCCACACCGGGTCTCGTAACGACCGTCCCTCATTTGAATCCCCGCGCGAACGTCGCATCAAAGATACGACCGAGCGACCCCGTGTTTCTGCCACGAGGGTAATACTTGCTGACCATAAGTCACTTATGTAAATCTGCGAGATGGAAATACGCAACCCACAGTGATGGCATAGTGACTACGAAGAACCCCAAATTGAATGCAATATTCAACGTTCCGTAACGATTTCAGTTGTTTACAATAGTAATGGTTTAAAAACCATTTCCCGGCATCTTTGTAAATAATCTTTGAAAATTGTTGTTGAAGGGAAAGCAAAACTTGTTATTATGATGTGATAATATTTTTTAACTGCTTATTAATTTGTCTATCATTTATCTATCATTTATTTCTCTTATTGTAGATTAATGAAGAACCTTAGTCGGTGATGCAAAGATCCGAGAGGATGTTTAATAAATTTTTCTTCCGCCACTCAATTCACCCTCTATACCGAGACAGAAAAGTATTGAGAGAGTACAGATACTGAGGAAAAACGAGACGAAATAAGCTCGTGACGGCGGCTCGGTATTCAAGCACCCTGAGCCTCTTTCAAGACATCAAATTATTCTTGCTGCCCTTTTTTGCGACGATATTGCGCCATCAAATTTTTTCCGGAAAATCTCGCTCGCGATATTCGCACAATTTCATTCACCTTGTCGCAAATGTTTCGTTTATTTTCGTCGTTTTATGCACACAACATGATTATTTATGATACATCCAACTTCGAGATAGCTCGTTATGTTGATGAAAAGCATCGTCATCTCAGCAAAGTAGGCTAAATGTCAGGGTCATCTTTAATACTTAACGGCATTTTTCAAAGGTTTTTATGTGTCATACTGAATATTAAAATTAAAATTAAAATTGTGTAACTTATTAATACGTGTATTTACATAATAGTAAAATAAACGCTAATAATGTTTTTCTAGCATCTTGAAGCATTTTGCGTATGTGTATGCGTATATGTGTTGCGGTAATTATCGGCTTCAATCCCCTGCTTGCTTGTAGTAGTCGTTCCTAAAACTGCTGATTTATCTTTCGTATGCCCCCACGTATCCCTCCACAAATGCTAGCCATCCGCACATTAGCCACCTAATCTCCAATCGCTCGCCTCGAAAAGCCGTGCGGCGAATTTCAGCGAGCGGTAAAGCATCAATAAAAGCTGATCAATAAAAGAAGCAGTTGTGCAGCTTAATCTCGCAACTAGCTTTGTGATTGATTCGAACATATTTCCAACTTACGCGCGGAGCATGATCGATCTTTCTTTCGAAATCCCATCGTACAGCCGCAATTTGATCTCGTTCGAGCTTTTTACACGAGAAAATATCACAAGCTCGTAGGATAATAACAAGCCAGTAATCAGTCAAAATATATTACTCCGATTGAATTAAATTTTTTTATATGTTTGCGATTATCTTCCGATGAACTTTTAAGATCGAATTGAATCTTTCAGTCTTAATATCGGATGCGATATTTACCTTCGTAGCACAAAGCAACAGTGCACAGTCAGTAAGTCGAAATATTTCCCCTTCTTATAAACACCGCTTTTTCTTTTCGAATATCCGACTATGTTCGATAGGGCGGATTTGAATCGTGCAATATGTCGCATAATTCGGCCATTCCTCATACCACGTTTGCGAGTTTGGGGAGGAACAAACTTCGACATGTGTAGGCACGTGTGTATCGCTTGTAGTTTCATAAGTACGTCGAATACACAACTCCCCTATATTGCACGAGAGCGAAGTCACGAAACGTAAAATCGATTCAGAAGGTATCAGAATCTTATTGTTTGACGAGGGAAAACGCTTTTCCGGGATTGATAAATGCTTATTCCGTAAAATCGTCATATACGTCATGTGTTACTTCAAAAAAATGGCTAGAAAATTTTATAATATTTATTTTTCTTTATACGACTACACATGACGTTGTCCATAGATTTTTTTTCAGAGTAGAAAGAATTTTTTCGCTGTTAAATCACAGACGCAACAAGAATCGCAAACTCTTTTCAGGAAATTATTTCTCGTACCCTTCCGCAGCATTCTTCGGAAGCTGTTGGTGCTCGACGCGTTTTTTCGCCCTGGCAATTTCGCGCCTTACAAAGAAGATACTTTTGTATTCACGAGTATGATAATGTCCCTCCACGAGTCTTTTTCGCACCTGCAGCCAGTCGCGCCTGTTTGCGTATTACACGAGCTTGTTGTACGGGAAAGACATTCCTGAGCATAAAGAATACAAGGTCCTGGATGGTTCGAAAACGTCGCGTTGGCAGGTAAACCGGTCCCGGCATCGCGAATATCCCTGAATAATTTTACATATTTCAGCACAGCTTGCTGAAGCGGTGACAAAGAAGCTTACCTGTTATCTACGCCGAGAGAAGAACATCGGGATATATGCAAAACGTTTTTATCGCAAAGCGTTACTCCGATAAGATTTATGTATGTACGTTTGACTTGACATCAGCCCGCTTATCTATCTGGTTTACATCCCAATAGTAGGAGGCGTTATCTACCGCGGGTTCGCGCAGTCGGACTGTCGTACATCTGTATTATTATCAATCTGATACATCGGTTACGTACATCTTGTATGAGTCGAGATGTTTAGATAATGACACGTTCTCAGCAAGATTTATTATTAACGATACTTTTATTTCTAGCTTATTGGCAAAAATTGCAACATATAATGAATATATAATATTAATGTCTCAAACATTTTGACGAATTACGATTAACATGAAGTCTTAGAAAAATCTGTGCAAGATTAATTGATAGTTGTAATTAAAAAAATACTGCCTTTTGATAATTTTTTGTAAAAATTTAATAAGAGCAGTAGATAAAGAGTGATGCGCAAAGATATAAACAAACTTGGCGCCATATTTTAAAGCCGGGGGTAAAGCTTCGCCAGCAGAGAGCTCCGTCGTCGGGGGATGCAATCGATTGCGATATATCGCAAGCATCCCTGGCGCCGAAGGGTGGCAGGCGCGGCGCGTGCGCCCCGTTGGGCTCGCACGGATTGGCCGGCGATGATGTCATGCAGTGCTCCCCTAGGTCTCTGATATCATCTGCGGGCTCTTCTGCAGTCCACACCGACCACTCGAGCGGCGTAGCCGCGTCATCGGAGATATTGCACCTGTGTGCTCGACATTCTCACGCTGTCCGGTTTGCACCGGTTTGCCGCAGAGACTCGGGCCCCGGAGCTGTATTTCCGCCAGCGAAGGTGAGTTCATTTTCTATAGCTCCATTATCGTGCTTCTGGACCCTCTGTGCTTCTGGAACCGAGTTAACAGCGCGAGAAGTGCGTTTCGTCATCGCACGTACACACGTCCGACCCGATGTCGGTGTAAACATACATTCGCTCGCCGTGTCTGATCGTCCTGTCATCACTCGCCGTGTCATCGCTAAGTCTGTTCACTATCGATAGTGGATGCGAAATTTCAGCTGTGAGTTTGTTATTATCGCAGTCGGTTTTAATAACGCGAGATAATTTCCTCGACAATTTGTTCTCAGTAAAAGGATTTGCGGATACCTCTCAAGAGTATATGCACTCTATGTCTCGGGGTGCATGACATAGTTCTTGCAGTAATAAGCAGTCTGTACTCGCCAACACGTGGGTGGCATCTTAGAATAGCAAAGCTTTCAAAGCAGTTTTTTTTTATCAAAGTAGATTTTCATTTTTGCCACACAGCTTATGTTTCAATAGTAGTTGTATAGATTTTCGAAATATAGAAGTGAAACCATTTTGACTATTTTTTTTCTGTCGAGAAAGTCATTAATATATTTTACTGACTAATACGAAGGGTGTAAACTGGTAACTTTTTAATAATAAGCTATTTTTTTAATTTTATAAATTAATTAAAAAATTTATTAATATTTTTTTACTACTTTGAGAAAGAAGCATTTAACAAGTATTTGTGGGGATCGATTAATAATATTTTATTATCTTTCTCGTATCTGAAATTGCTAATTCCCACTGCCACACTTTAGTTTGCATCGTTTAAATACGTACATCGCTACTAAATTAAGCAATCTTTATTTTTGGTAACATTGTCCACAACTGGTAAAACAGCGTACGCGACCAAACATTGAGCAAACTCGGATCTCAAGGGGATAATTGCACTGCCGTGTCAGCCGTGATGTATCCCAAACTGCTGTTCGTTTTTGCCATCGATGAGATGTATGAGTTTGTATATGAATATATAGGACATCACGTTGAAAGAATTCAACTTTTCTCGCCATAACGCTCGTTGTTTTCTGTTTGTGCGAGTTACTTTAAAGTTCGGAGATTTTCTAGGATGCTACACTGTTGGGAGAAAACTGTCGCAAAGTACCGCATTCTCTCTTGCAGTCTTCAACATATATACGTCCATGATAAGTTGAACGAATTGCTGGTATTTCGTGTAAACATACTTATTTTTGGGAGAAAATCTCTTTTTCTCTCTTTTTCGGCGATGTATTGATTTTGCAATTCATATCTTCTTTATTTGGTTTACGTATATAAATAAAATCAATCTCAAATAATTAGATCAACGTATTATCATAAATGTTTTATATGCATTACTAAATTATATATTATGTAAATTATATTACGTAAGTATTTTTTTTGGATTATTGAATACATTATTTTTATCAAAAAGAAGTAGACATACAGTTTTTAATTAAAATCAAATGAAAAGAATATTATATATGTATACATATTTCATGCAAATTTTATAATAATGTAAAAAAAATGTGTGTGACATTTCACCTTATTAAATATTTTTTGTTATTCTTTATTAATAATAAATGATAATTGTGTCTTGAACGACTACAAGCGTGACAAATATCATTAATTATTTCTGAACAAAATGCGGAAAATACGGAAGCGGATCATGAACGCTGCGATTAGAGAGAGAAAAATAGATAGAGAGAGAAAAAAATAACACGTGAACTCACGCTGTCCACAAAGATACTTACCACTGTGCTTCACAGCTCATCATGCATGTTTAAATGAACCGATTGCATCAGAGAAAACTTTCTGCATTTGGAACAGAGTTGCTTAACGCTCAACATGTTCCATTTCAATGGAACTTCAATCTCCACAATTGAGAGCGTCGATACATTCACACTTGTAAACCGCACTCTTGAAACCTAAAACTTGCTAACCTAACGCGTGTTCAAAGTGAAACTAAAATTTTGTTTTTTTTTTATTGACCATTCCTACTTCCACTTTACTTTCGCACTTTATATAATCCATATTATATTAAATTAATTTATTTTATGCATAAATTCGACGCATCATTACTACTTAAGTAGTTTATATTATTATTTGTATCTATATATATATTATTTTCACATAAATAACGATTACATACATTCGTGTCTGTTTCTATTTTGGAGACTCTAGTTTTCAGAAACGCGAGATAGCTTTATATATTTTCCTTACAAAGACATCAACCGCCAACTTTTGCTGACAAACACAATTTGCTGACATGTTTTCGAGTGGAGTTGTCTCTGAATGCTCATACAACTTTTCTTTCAGAGAAACTCTCACATGACGTCAACATGAAGTCTTATCGTCGTGCAAAGTTAAAAGAATTTCCATCAATTTTTTTATATTATATAGGCTTCTCATTTAAAGAGGAACATGTAGTGTATTTATGTAAAATATAAAATATATTTTTACATTATTTTTATTCTCGCACTATAAGATAACTAGTGCTAAAATTCTATTCGATATATATATACTTATGTCAGAATAAATTAGAGAATATTAAGATATAGCATTTTTTTTTCTTTTCATAATATCATAAAAGTTATATTGTGCCATTACATGCGAGTCTGATATTGAAGTCTCGTTTACGACGTCGCAAAGCGATCACCGTTGATTTAAACGCTATAAAATGATTGAAGCTAGTTGTGCGTGAACACGAATTGCCCTACTCCTATAGCTTTAGAATCATCAGATATTTTTCTTTAGAATTATAAATTGGTTTGAAATAGGTTTTAAATAAAAATATTAAACCAACTATTATTTTTAGAAAAGAGATAAAACGACAAAAATTTATAAATTTATATATTTTTTCTTGAATTAATTTGAAATAGGTTTGTGTAGAACTTTATGCATAAATTAATTACAAAGTTAAGTTAAAATTTAGAAAGCTACGCACAATAAATGCTATAAACTCCATCTATATTTTCGCCAAGGAAAAATCGTTTGCACCAAAGTTTGCGGCTAAAAAGACATTCGATGGTCCCGGAGCACTGTATATATCAGACCAGTTTACGCATCGATGGCGAAGGCTTGCGCCATGGGAATAGCGCGGTCCTAGCCTAGTGCCGAGACATATTTATAGCGCGATGTGCGTGGGGTGCGCGTTTCGGGACGGCCAGAGGCGACGGGAAACAGCGAGAAAAAATATACGCGCGGCACACACGCAGACAGATGTAACGTTAACGTTACAGCCAGCTCTCTCCCTTGGTGTCTAAAGCGCCCTTGCATTTCGGGAATGCCATTTTCTCCTTCTCGTAGCTCTCTTCGCTCAACATTTCAACGTGTACTCTCCTTTTGTGCGTGCTGTGCGGTTTGCCGACCTCCCTAAATTCATTCGCAGTCGAACTTTTGAGCACTCGAGCGTTAAAAAATCCGCAATGTTTCACCGCTATGATACTCTTCTCGTTTTATTACATTGTTGTTTGTAATCAATGAGAAGGCAGGGTTTGTACTTCAATCGTAGTTTTATTCAGCACTGTAGATTACACTTCAAGTGTTACGTAAAGCGTTATTTTGTAACGTTGATAAAAAAATAACTATCGAAAAGATTTCTTTGAGATTTTCAGATATTGCATTTGTCACGATATAACAAGAAAATATATGTGTTATTGGAAAAAAAATATCAACTTTTATGTCAATAGAGATTTGTTCAGTAATTATTTATTAGAAAACTTTGAAAACCGTATTTCACGTATCATCACTTCCGCAATTCGTGCCTATCATCATCAGGTGTGGCTTGGCAGGATAAAAAATAATTACGTCGTTAAGTTAGCAAATGAGGGTCACAAATAGCAAAGCGTTAAACCTTATCTCTTTGATATAATGACGGATTTGACGAAGCAGGTGCGAAAAAAAAAGATTACGTGGATAGACTTAAGAGAAAATGGAGAAAAAGAGAAAAAAATAAAAAGAGAGAATGTACGATGTGGATAAATCGTGTTGGCCAATCAGAAACGCAAACATCGGGACGTTGAAGGGATAAAGAATTTTTCGTCTCGTTGTCTGACGTTCCGGTTATCAACGTCGTCATCCAACACCCCGCTATACTCTTGTCTCCGATCCTTACTTCCCCCCCTCCCCCCCATTATCCCCACAGTGTGAAAAGTTGCTCGAGAACTTGGAAGCTCCGTCAAATCTTTGTTCGACGCAGGTCAACTTGGCCCGACTCCAACTGCACTATAGCGACTTGTTAGCCTTTTTTCCTAATTTCTGAACGTAATCGAAGAAAGGGGGATAAGACCTGATAGGTTTAATCGATTAATTGATTGAAATACGCGTACTCACGTGCGTGGGTTTTGACTGTAAATAAACTTTATTCTGAATAATCTTTCAAGATGTTCAAAATTCTTCGATACTGACGTATTATATTATATATAACAAAATAGTAATTTTTACATGAAGAAAATTAATCGCCTTAAAAGATCGGTGATATAATACGTTTACGCGATCGATAGAAAACGCAAAGCCTGAGGCGACTTGTATATAGTCACTCAGTTTGTCGTGGCTATTATTAGTTATTAACTAGTTTTCTACTTCGTTGGCGAGGAACAATGACTGTTAATAGAAAACGGTGTGCAACGCCTACGTAATACTTTATTGCGAATCGGCTGAATCAGCTCATGCGCTATTTTAGTTGCGATAATCGCACCGCATGATGTCACTATTATTGATTTCGGTAGGCGGCAAAGAGGCGCAATAAAACGCGTGAGTCATTGCGTGTCCCCGGTGCAGTTGCACAGAGAGATCGAGGGGTGAGATCGGAATCTTATGGGGCCAGATCCAGATTGATGTGCTCGCAGGACATCCTTAACGTACCGTGTAATTCGGTTCTTTCTCGCGTCGACGTATCCCGAATCGATCATTCGAAATCGTCCTGCTCGCGAGTTGTCTTTCATTTAAATTCGGTTCTCCGATTTATTCCAGAGGCAGAGATACGCGTGCTCTGCATATTCTACATTAAAGCGTTTTTATTATTATTTTTTTTTATTAGTAGAGAAATTTAATTATATTATTACATTACTTATTCATTCTCTCTTTGCTATAAATTTTATTTAGTCACAAATTATTTTTACGTATTGTATCTTGTATTGTAGACGATCACACTTTAGTATTGATTTTTTTCATAGAAACTCCCTTTTACAATATTTTTACTGTCAACAATAGTTTGAAACATCCAAATCTTATAAAAAAAGTTTTGGGTTCTCGTAACAGAAGTTTGTAGACCGAGGACTTTTCGACGGGCATCTTGAGATCAAAATAAGTCTGTCAGTTTTGCTTTTTATATATCCTGGTGAGACATCTGTTTCTCTTTCACATCGAAACCTTGTGATATACTATGAGCAAGATATGTATTCGAATAGTTTTGTGACTTTTATGACAACTCATTCGCTCTGAGATTTTTCGCGTTGCAATTGCATCTGCACGTAGAGGCCGACGGTTTCTTTGCTTTCTGTTTCACTTTTTTTGTTTTATGAATAACATATTGAATCATGAAAGCGACCGCGTGAACGTTAAAAAAAAAAAAAAACCCTCGTATCAAGGGAATTATGGCAAAGGCGTTGGGGACGCGAGTTGTAGTCAAGAATGTGTAAGACGGTTAAGAGAGCAGATGCGGGCGATCCGGCGAAGGGTGAGAGGAAAGGTTGCACTTATAAATCGCTTAATCGCTGCTTTTCATGGATCAGAAACTCTAGAAAAACTTTTCCACCTCCTCGAATCTTTACCCCTCCTGTCGCTTGCGGGAGCATTCGCGTCGAGAATGCTTGATGCGTATGAAAAGCGAGCCGGGTCCGTCGGCGACGTCCATCGCACACTTTTTCATAACGCTTGAAAAATCATGACAGGTTCTATTATGTTGATTTTACCTGGCCGTTCTATAGGAAAAGAAGTCTTTGAAAAATTAGGAATATTGTCTTTCTTCATACAAATTATAGAGGCGTGAAAACGCCTCGGAGTTTGTCTCTTTAAAATAATTTCTTTATCATAAAATTTATATCATATAATTTAAAATATATTTTTATATGTTTTATATTAATATGTTAACATTTATTTATTTAAAAATATATAATTGGGAATGCGTGATAGAATTATAAAGATTAATTGAAAAAATAATTATAAAAATTTAACTTAATTCAAGTGAATATTACTTTCACATAAAAGTGAAAGTTAGTTTTTATATATGCGTTTAAATGTTCCAATTAAAAGAAATCTAATAATAATTTGATCACAGAATTTATAACTGTTGAATTAATGATTTACGGTTTCAAATGTTAATGCACTTTCACATAAATATCTAAATCTTTCATCTGAATCTAAATCATTAAAGTAAACTCTAACATTTATAACATTTATAACATTTAAAACATTTATAACATTTCAACATTTATAACATTTATAACATTTTTTAATTATTTAATATTTTAGAATTTTTATATCAAGTTATTATTCTGTCATATTTTTAATTAATTTTGCATTTACATTTCCATAGTATCATCAATATTGAGTGGATTGTGTAAAAAATGAAAAAAGTTGCGATATCTAAATACCGAAGAAAATAATTGCAATGTCTGACGTATGGTTGCCTTGGGAGAGAACATCAGGATTTCATCGACGGAAATATGGCATATCTATCACTGTATGAAGCCTATCCTCTGCTAATGGAATCTTGCAATTTAACAGCAATCCTCGATTTCAATAAACCACATATTACATCGATGGTTACTGCAAATGCGAGGTTTCAAAGGATATAATAATAATCATCCATTAATGACTATCAATGTATAACTCTTGATAAATGATGCGAGGCACATTATACGTTTTGATTAAAGTATATTATCCGATTAATAATATAATAAAATAGCGTATACAGGGTGGCTTAAACTTTTTCCGTGTATTATTTTCGCAAATATTATTATATTAAAGTATGTATTATGTTAATTTCACGATGCAGACTTATTTTTCTATTTCTTTCATAATTTTTCTTTAGCTTTGACTGGCCAAGTATACATGAGCATGACATCTGTCAATACGTATCATTCTATGCGCAATCACGTCCCCTGTTTCTGATTATATTCCGGATTCCTGTTCGATGAACATGCTTGTACGAAAGGGCGCGCACACACACTTGTCAATATACGCGCGCTCATCACACGCACGTCAACGGCCGACGAAGATTAAAGCGATCACGGGCATCGATTGCGCTCGCGATTAATGCTCTGTCTGCCTCAGTCTCGCCTTTTTGTTTATTCCTGCAGAATGCGCGATTCCGCATTATCGACGCCGACAGTATGCGACCCCTTCTCGCGTCCACCCTTGCTTTCCTAGATCCCCCTATTTCGCGAACTTCGTGCGGGTGTAATTTTTTTTTTGCGCCGGTGAGTGTGTTTTTCACGTGCCACTGTTTTCGATAATTCATCGGGCCTTCATTTTTGAATCCTTCCGATGGCGATTCTCGCTTCCAACTCGCTGCGATTCTGTTTGATTTATGCATCTTTCGCATCAGTGTGTAAAAATATTTTGAAATTACTTGACAATACTGCAGAAAATTTTATTAATAAGTTATGAATCTACGAGTAAAAAATTTAATAATGAAATGATGAATTGATTTATATTCCTGTTGAATTCGACATAATTTCGCTAAACCGCTCTTAATTATTATGCATTGGAATGCGTCAGGAGATACAGTGTTAATTTAATGATCCTTGTTGCGAAATAAAGCCGTTACTGCAAATTCGCATAATAAACCAGCATATTTCCCTTTATTGCAAGTTGTGTTTGAAGATAATCAATTTCGTTTTATTCATTTATTATTTGCTTTTATCCAATTACGTTTTATCTCTTTTATGCGATTTAATAGAATTCTGATATTTTAAATAAAAAAGTAGCGAAAAAAAGTATCGTGCAAATCGAGAAAGCATGCAGATTTTTTCTAACATCCATCACTTAATAGTCTGACAATCTCCGTGACAATCCATTATCAATCTCGCTAATGTCGCGCTCGCCCCCTTCTGATTATCATAGCGCCGCTCTAACTGTGCATCGCCATCGCAATGAAACGAAACCTTGAATAAGGTCCAGGTATTTGTTCCACCGAGGAGAGAAGCATGAGCAATCGTAGGGCCTCATTTTCCTTCCATCTCACGTTTTATTCTTAAATCTTTCACTGTTCTTTGTTCCTGTCAAGAGCAGCCGATTAAAGGCAAAAAAAGGATGCGATCCATTCTCCCAAACAAGCTGTAAATAAGATGAAAGGTAATTACTGGTTAAAATAATCTGGACTCTCAAAATTCGCGCAGTTGGTCCCCGGTGATTAAAAAAATGATTTATCGCGATGATTCTTCTAATATAAAATACTGTACGCGGCTCTCGAGTATTCACGGCTTTGATCTGCACGAATAAACTCGTAATGGAGATTATGGAGTAGCCCGTAATGCAAAATGAAAATGGCGTGCGCTTCTGTTCGGCAAGTCTGTCTACGACCCCAGTTCAAATTAAGTTATATCATAAACACACCAACCCCCTAGTCGCGCATATGTTCGCTTGCGGGCTCTCTCCCTCGATTTCTCTTTCTCTCTCTCTGTCTCTCTGGGTTGCTCTCCGGCCTCGACTCAATCATATGTGTCCGAAATGACTGACGTGTTTCAAGAGCTATTTTCCGATTGATTAGTATTCCATAATTAAAGTCGGGAAATTTTGTAGATTCAAATGGTGCTTTAAACAATCGTAAAGTCAGCGAAACGGTGACGTACAGAGACCCAATCGATAGCACAGGGGAATTTTTGGAGAGTAGTATTTGGCGGAATCGAGACAATAGATTTAAGATGTCCCAGGAAAACCCCATGGATCTTACATACGCGACGCGGCGGTCAATTGCTATGAAAGATAAAGAGAAAGAGAAAGAGAGAGTCGTGTTGTTGCCGTCGTCGAGTAGGAAATCGTCCGTCCCTTCTCTCACGGTTCAGCTCATCTGCCCGAGTGTATTCTGAGGATTTAGCGAGGCTCGCCGAAGTGTTTGCCTCCCGGCCGGCTCGGGGAGGGCAAATTTGCTCAAGGGAACTCGCTGATTATCCGTCGAGAGGGTAAAAAGACGCTGAGAGGAGAGCCAAGACGCTTATAAATTGCTGATTAAGAGCAGGCGCTCTTGTTAATCTATACATTTGTACAGATCACGTGTATGCGGTTTAATCATAAACTATGGTGCTTTAAATTCTTTAATAGATGACAATTATGCGTTTTCTTTACTGTAACGACTTTACGTAACGCGAAGTGGAGTTTGTGATTTGACGGACAAAGTTCTAACTTACTTTCACTTAGGGTCGATTAACGCATTGTTTTATCTGCAGATTTATTAATGATCAGATTGATCAAATTATTAACATTATCGGTCTCGTAACGCAAAGAAATTTTTTCCAAGGAATAAAAGTAACAAAATTTTTCGCGAAAAAGCGTGACATTTTGCATGTATTTACATGGCAAAATATCTCGATAATGCTGTTATACATGAAACTGGAGACAAAAGTTCTTCATTTTCAGTATGAAAATATCGACTTTTCGGTCCCATCAAATGCGATAAACGATTTGTACTAAAGCTTCCTTTCGTCGGTGATCGTTTACCTTCGCGATGGTCACGATGGTGTACGAGCAGGTTGCTTGCTGCTTTGGCAACTCTACAGCTTCCTCTTCGAGGAAATCGATTTTCAACTCACGTTACGATTCCATTCAAACGTCCACAACACTTCCTTTCGCAATGCCTTTGCAATTTCAGTCTGCGGAAGTTTGTATTACTTTGAACGAACATTGCTACCCGATAGAGATTTAAGATATAAACTACTTCCTGCGGAAGGAATTAACTTTGCACTAAAAATTCGGAGCTTTGTTAACGGCAATACATTTTGACAACACTCCTCAACGCAAATAGGCAAGAAAGTTATTATCGAAATATCATTGCATGGTACGTTAATTTTTTTACTTGTTTTTGCCTTTCGCAATTTTTACATGGAAAATCGAGTGCGTCCAGGAATGAAAAGTCGAAGCTGCGACGTGACAAGTCTTCTCTTTTTTGACATAAACATGGCAGGAATCAGCAGAATATGAGCGAATATCCTCGTCGCGACGATACACGCGACAGTCCGCTCGGATGGAAAATGCCGGTGGGGTGACTCTCGCTGTTTTGAATATTACTCTCTAGCGACTGCTGCCTTCCCGGAAAGCTTTCTCCGGCAAAGTAATGCAGCACTCTATGGATAAGCAGAAGGAAATACCACGTCAGGTCAAGTGACTGCTAAAGAAACTATCGATACGACATCTCAACGGATCGACATGATTCGATGCTACATTTTTGCTTAAACATTTTTCTGGGAATGCAATTTTCTAAATTTTCGACAGAAAAAAAAAAAAATATATATATATATATATATATATATATATATTAAATAATTATATATATTATAAATACATTACATAATATTGATTTGCAATAAATCAATATAAATTAATACACAACTCATCCTTGAATTTTTTATGAACTTGCATTCCATTATCATTTATATTATTTGCATAATTCAGTATCTCGAATGAAGATTACGAGTTCCATAATGATTTATACTTGAATGGCCGTCGCCTAGAAAGGTCGCCGAGGGTTTCAATTATGAACTAATTACGTCATGTGTACACGTACGAAGCAATTACCGCATACGTGGCGACACATGCCGGCCATGTTTCGTTGTGCGCTTTCGGTTTCGATGAATACGTCGTTAGCAACGCCGTGTCATGTGGTGTTGCACGTATCCGTGAGGGTGAACGATGCTACCATCCCTTACGTTTTTTTGGGAAATAATGCCAACGAGCAACCGGTATGTTCCCAGCCGGGATCCCTCGTATCTCGTCGCGATACGTAAACCGTTTATCAGGATCTCGTTGGCAAAGCGATTGCACATTTTATTCGCGACGATTTCGCTGGCTTTCCGTTAACGATCAAACGGTTAGCGTCTTGTACTTCCGCGTCGATAAGTCCGCGGTCGTGATTGCGGCATCCGGAGGGTGGAATTCTCCCCCACGTGATCCGCTCTGGATCGAGAAGCACGCGTTTCCTGCAGCTGCAACTCGCATTCCTCGTTTGCCTTAATTAGCTTCCGCCCGGTGATGACAGCCGCGAAGGGCGAAGACGCGTTGTGCCGGTATCGTAAAAGCTTTTAAACCTTCCTCGTCCGTCGAGGGTGGATTGCGAGGAAATTATTCTCGAGCTCATAAATACGCTCTCTCCGAGCGTAAACAACAGTCGCAAATAATCTTCTGTCGTTATGCAGTTTTCAAGAAAGAATAGAATGTCGTACTTTGACATTGAAATTGTTTAAGAAGCAAGAGACTTTGCAAAGGAGAATTTATCGTACCACTTGCGGGGATTACAGTGAAATTCACGTTCTGAATTCAGAAAGAAATGTGTCTTTGATGTGTTTATTTCTTTTACATACTTATTGTTAGTCTATCGTCTATCTTTATATATATATATATATATATATATGTGTGTGTGTGTGTGTGTGTGTGTGAAACTAACTTGAGTCAAATAATGAATTTAAATTCTGATTTCAAATAATAAACATTATTTAAATTGTTTTAACTTATATTTTTATTTGCCTTTATCACGCGCGTTTGGCTTTCGTTAGCGTTTTATTGCTATTATATTACATTCTCAAAGATCTACATTTATTTATTATTAAATAATTCTGTGTTTAGCACTATATATAAATTATGAGGCTTTATAATATTTTACATTTACATGATCAAAGTAATAGTAATTGCAATACACAGTTATAATTATGTATATATTATATTTAATTTTCATCAATGTTTCGATAGAGAGATATCTTTTAACAAGGATTTGATCAAAAAAATTATATTTAAATAAGATAAATGTTTTATATACATATATACTTTGATAACGATATCAGTTTAAAAAGTTTTTGATTAAAAGACATTTGTTTGTCGACGAATCTTCTTTATACGTTCCTGAAGTTTGCAATAGTTTTTGTGTACACTTTGCACGCGCCTCGCCTTATCGATAGACATGGGATACCAGCTCGAAGAATTAGGGTGCCACCCGTCTGAGGTGGAGTGACGCGCATGGTTCGTTTTACCGATCTTGTGCTTTCCCCTTGACATTCGATGCCGCCGCGTGTCGTGTGCGTGAGACGCGCGCGGAGTGTGCGACGGCGACGGGAGAGGAGAAGAGGTCGCTCAAGTTTTAAAATTCTGTAGATGAACGTGATACGAAATCAATGCAGACCGTGAAATATCTCAGAGGTGGGTCATCTTTTCGGCGAACCCTCCGCGATCTGCTTACGCCATCACGTGTGTGTGCACGTGTATACGTACGCATATATCCGCACGCATATACTCACACGCATACATGCGTACGCATTGATTTCTCCAAAATATATTCCGGCTATGACGTCACGCTTTGGCTAAAACCCAGCGTGAGCGAAATTTAGATAAGAGGTGTCGGGCGCCGAAAACCTCAGGACGTTGTGCGACCAACATACATCCGAAAGGATATGGATTCCTTACTTTGCCATTTCGGGTAAACGAATGCGACCCTCGGGATACGCTCGTGTCGCATCGTCGTGAATTGCTGAAAGTGCATCAATGTTGTATGAGCATTGCCACCTGCGGTGTGCTGTTATATTGGAGTAACACACAGAAAGCCTATATCGTCGCGTTTCAAACGGGTGTCGTCAAAATATAAGAAAATTGTCTTATTACTTTATATTATCGATTCATATTTCTTGTTGCTTTATAAAATATATATTCAATTAACTCTGCATAAAGTTTTTACGCCTTGAATTCTTTTTACATGATTTTATTGAATACTTTCTCTTTTTAATTTAACTTTTTTTCCATTACGACCCGCCCACCCTTGTTTGGTGTTTGCGTTGCTTATCACAGATTCGTAATCTCGCTTGACCTTCACCCTTCTACGATTGACGTAAGGTGTGTAGGCTCGTGCCGTGTAATGATAATTCATGGCAAACGTTATTCATACCAGAAGTTCGTCCGAGGTTATCGCGGTAGTTTGCCCTAGGGGCAGTCAGGGAAACGCACCCCTTGCGGGCAGTTCTATCTTTCTCTCTCTCTCTCTCTCTCTCTCTCTCTCTCTTATCCTTTCTTTCTCTTTCCGTTTTGCGCAGTGCCACCCTGGCCATGCAAAGTGAGCCAGGGGTTGTTAGATTAAAGTCCAACCCCTCGCGACGCCCCGGATGCCTCCGACGCCACGACGGGTTAAAAACAGACAGAAAGAGTATGACTCATCCCTTAGTGATAATTCGAACCTCGCGTAGGAGTGAACAATAGCGGCAATTCTTTTAAATGATATGACGTGCTTATTCTTCTCTCTCAAAGGGAATTCAATTGGAAATTTAATAACGTTAATAGAAATACAAAAAAGGTTAATAGAAAAATACAAAAATAGAATCATATATTACATAATATTAAATAAAGATTATTAAATATTAAAGAAATATTAAATGTTTTTTTAGACGCATTAAATATGTATTAAAAATACATTAAAGATTGAAATACATTGTTGATTGATTGTCAGCGTGACTTTTCAAATCTTTCTAAGCGAGGCAACCGAGTGGGCCAGCTGTAACTTGCGTAGCTAAGTCATTGACAAATTTCGTGTATCAGAGAACAAAGAGACGTCCGCGTTAGATATCAAAGGGGTTCTAAACAAGTGGGTCCATAGGGGTCGATTTATTCCACTGCTGGAAGTACATTGCACGAATACATTATTATGGAAGGATACCGGAAGGGTTCCGGGCTAATCGAGCTCAACGACACGCTGACAAACTACTTTCGTGCTCTCATTCATGCGGCTATGATGACGTGCGGAATGTATCGATACATAGTTGAATGTTTTTTTTCGATTTTCTTGTATTAGTCTCACGTATCAAAAGGTAGTATTAAAAAGATGACGACGCACATTTATATATATATATATATATATATATATATATATATATATATATATATATATATACATTTATATATTATATATATATATATATATATATCCATATATATATTACGATAATAGCATTCGATTTATTTTAAATAAAAAAAAAATATCTTTTTTTTTATTTCACGAAATGAAATCAGAAGAGGGCAGAACCATCTGTGCTCTGTCAATTTCATAAATGTCTGACCCATTTCGAATTCTGACCGATGTAACGACGGTAATAAAAAAAGCAATGAAAAAGTTACGATATTTGCTCGTGAATATTTGACACTGACGTGATGCAATCCCGTAAAACTTCCGGAATCGTCTATCGGTTTTTAGAAAGGTGTTTTTTTCCAATTTTTCAAGTATTGCATCGGTCCCATTTACCCTCGGTTTCACCCTCAATTATTCCCATGGAAACGATTCGAACGAAGCCTTTCAACGAAGCATCAATCCCAGCGTTCAAGTGCAGTCCTAATATACCACCCGGTTAATTATTCGCGTCGACAAAGGAGTTTGTCGTGAAATTTCAGCGTCGGATCAATAATCACGAAATTTCACTAGATTTCTCGATAATCGTCGTTTCTTAATAACGGAACAAAATGCGCACGCGAGACGCTCAAGAGAAAGCACTTATCCTTTTAATCTCCTAATTACGCGTTATAACGAACTCCTTCGGCTAATTCCCGGATCGAAAGTAGGGGGATTATGTTCCCTACCTAATGTTCCTTGCTTGAACGAAAGTGTTTGTTCTCGGCCTCCGTACACACAAGATGCATTAATCGATTGGCATTCTTTGTAGGAAGATTAGATTTAGCGAAGATAGATTAATCGAATTCAGATAAAACACGTAAATATCTTAGATCTAATTATTTTGTAAATGCCACTTTGTATAACAAACATTTAATGTAAAATAATCGAGATCTGTTTTTCAAATTTGAAACACAACAAAAGAATTTTTTCTTTCGTAAATAAATGTTATTGAACGTAAAAGGGCATGCGATCCGTTCGATTTATATTTTGCGAGATTTTCTTCTTCCGATAATTTTATAACTAATTTTTCTTGAACTCCTAATCCAATTTTCGCGCTTATAAAAGGGGGAGATGAAAGTACTCTCGAGAAAAGAAAAGAATAAGTTGAAGAGAAAGAGTTTCGTGGACGATCGCACTTTGTACCGTGTCGTGCGAAGGTCCATTTCGTGTTCTCGTTTGAAGATTTTTCCAGATACCTGCGTCGCGAAGTGCTGGAACGATTGGTTGATCGAAGCATGATAATGGCCAGAAAGTTTTTCTTTCGACAGTTCGCTGTGTTTTTTCGCGAGATATTCTGGAAGATGAATCGATGCGGGGAACTGAAGAACCATAGAAAGTAATAGACGGCATTTTTCCATCGCGCCAACAGTATCGTTCGAAGAACACGAAGATTCTATTAGTCTATGGATGTCGTATATAACGCAATACAATGGCATGGTGTGCGACGAGCGAAGCAAAAAGATTAAATATTTCTGACAGGAATGTTCCATTTGGCAAATAATTTTGTCTGAAAAACAAATTAATACTTTAATAATAAAAAGTGATGCTGACATATAATTAATCTTTCATTAGCCTTTTCTCAATATAAGGTCTTGTGGTTAAAAATTAATGATTTCTACTTCTCAATATATCGTCTGATTAAAAATTAGTTATCTTCTGCTTTTTTGATTTGCTCTGTTGGAAGAAATAATTATGAGATAAGTTATTAGAAGATATCGATCGCATGATTGCGTACAATTATTTAATTTATAAAATAGAGAAAAATAATTATTATAATTTATAAAATTAATTTATAAAATAAGTGATTTTTTTATGTAAAATGATTACCCTTTTTGCATGGCAAAAGTCTAAATTTTTTTTTAAGAAAAAAATTATATACGAGAAATTTAGTGAAATTTAATAAATAATCCAGAATATTACGCTGTCACGCGAAGAATAACGACTAAGCGCGATTCAATGGTAGTTCAAAAAGAAATACAATGATTGTCCACGAAAACGAGAATAAAAGCGGTAGAAATGAAGAGGGATCAAAAGCGTTGTGTCCGAAGGCAGCAGTTTTTCTGAAGCGAATTCATTTTTTTCGGCAAGACTTTCATTCACGCAAAAGGATTCGAACGGACTCGCGGAATATGAAAAAGGAAGAAAAAAATAAAGGAAAAGAAGACGAGGGCGGAAAAGAAAGCGCGAGTCTTACGAGACCCTCGCACGCGTCACCCTCCCATTTACATTACATCCAGCACACCCGCGTCTTTTCTTTTCGAATTCCCCTTCTCTCGTAAGCGTCTGTATTCCACCGCCTTTTCGCAGGACTTTGTTCTCTCCGAGGAGCTGAGGATGGTACATCAAGAGCTTGCGATCTCATTTTGGTTAAGATGAAAATATCGATATTTCCTTCTAAGAGGCTTCCATATTTTTTTGCTCTTAATACAATAAAATATCAATATATTATAGAGCATTTTATACAAAGTTTATGTCTAAAGTCTGAATGTTTGTCACTAAGTCAAACAAGCAGAAATTGTGCAGTCGACGCACATATAGTTTTTCTTTCTACGTATACGAATGTGTCGAGAAAGACGGGATTTCTCATTTGAAGAATGAACTCGGATCACTGCTGACGTGGCTGACGTTGACGGTACATGCCCTTTTGTCACGTCTTCGCGAGAGTATAGTCCCTCATTAGGCCCGATTGCAATCATGGAAGGAAAGCAAATGTGCGCTCATCGAGCAAAGAATTTCTGTGATTAAATGACTAAATCTCTAATTCATTTGTGCATTTAATTACTCATTTTTTTCAGATTTATATATAAACTTTTAATTCATAATTTATAATTAAAAATTTAAATAGCATTTGAATAATATATTTATCTTCTTATTAAATTTAATACTAGAAGATTATGTTAATGACGATATAAGGTCTTGACTCACAATTAGCTGTCTTAAAAATTAGGGAGGGGAAGTAGTGACTAAGAGCAACCGACGAAATGAAACGGTCGGGATCGTCGCAAGATGAAACTTTTAATTACGTTAGACAGTGGGCAACTTGCTACTTAGAAGTCTGGATACTATCTAAATGCAATTATGTGCTCCTTTGAAACAAGTAGCGCCTGGTCTTATCTTATCTATATTCAATTTTTCTTATTCAACCTGCTTACCACAGTATGTCATTTAATATGCTCGCCTTAAGAAACGCACTGTCTAAAATTTTATATCATCTTTCATAGGTTTCTTGATTTTAATTGAATTTTTTTAAGTCACTGAGCGACGCATCGCGTGTTGCTTAAGGGCGAGGCCTTATCATTATCCGATGCTCTTCAATTATTGATACGGCTTGCAATATATTGACGTTTGCGCTTTAAAAACATTTTGTTCTGATGAGAACTCATTAAATAGATTTACGTTTTGCATGCAACACATATATATATACATGTATAGGTGATATTTTGCAATTATGTTAGCGATGGCAATTGCCGCTTGACCTCTTCCTCGCTCGTAATTCGCGTGCCATTTTCATCGCTCAAATTCCCTTCTTATTTTTCCAATTCGTTCACTTAGCGGATCCCTCTCGATCGTCATCGCGTGCCGGAGTTCGATAATAGAATTTGGCTGCCCTTTGCGGAACGCGCCGCACCACGGACGGCAGATATGCAAATGATTACTGTGCAGCTTCTGAAGGGTGCATCAAGAGCAATGCCACAAGGAGGGTAACGGTCGGGAATCCGTGGCCAGGGAGGGACAGTAGCGGTCCTCCGCAGACACTTCCAGAGAGGTTGTAAAGAACTTTGACAGGACCCAGATGCGTACAAAATGTAGGAGTATTTAATATTAAATATAAAATAATTACATAAATATATAAATAAATAAATATATGTATATGTATATAATATATAAGTAAATATGTAACAGTATTGTAATTAATATTAATATTTAATATTAAATATTATACGAATCAAGATATATAAATCGACAATGATAATTGTTTACTTACTTAAAAAATTGTGACAATTGTAAATATTATCATGCACGATGATTGAAAGAGATATTTACTATTCTTCTTACTATTTGAAATCACAAATGCATACTTATTTCTCTATTCGCAACAGAGTGCAAATGTCAGAAATCAGACGTCATCCATATTATACCATTAATGTGTTTCTTCGTGGCGTTCTGATTTCACGGAAGAGCAGTCTGTATAAATATCCTGTCTCTCGTGTAGGAAAACGATGGAGAATGGTTATGGGCGCACGAACGGACCGGGTGGCTTCATTAGCGATCCGTCTATCCCTCGACGTGACGCCAAAGCCAGTCCCTCGATACGCTGTATCGCGGATCGTGCGCTTCGCTGGTCTGGCTTGATTTTCTGCGTTTGGTCAAACAGACGGCAATGATGGACTCGACTGGTCGCAGTACAGAGGAAAGGGGAAAGTTACCGAGTTATTTCATTAAGCCGACCGTGCCTGGGCAATAATTATCGTCGAACCACGAGCCGCGAGATATTTTTCCCAGATTCTCCGCCGGGGTTGACAAAATGTATCTTCCGTCGCGTCGCCATTAAAAGCAACGTGAGATGAAAATATACGAGATTCGTTTATTTGTCACATGTTGAATTTTATAGTCGTTGTAATAAAAGTTTTCGCGATTTTCGGAACACTCGAATAAAATTTATATTATATCGCAGTTTTATTTGTAGAATCGTGTTTTTCAAATAAACAACATAAGATACAAGTTTTCTTAAATTGTTTTAACGGTAATATTATGTTGTGTATGATCATATCTTTAGCTTAAAGAAAACGAGTCTAAAGAATTTCACAAATTCCAATATTTGCGTGCGGGATATGAAAAGATATTACGATATTCGGAATCTCTCTACGGGTTCCCTCACCACTACTATTTTGAACACCCCCTACGGATATTCACCCCTTGTCTGAGGATCCACCTGAAGATCCGATACAGAAGATATTTACACGCAATTTAGGAATATTTGCCGCGGGAGTATTTTCCTTCGATCAAGTTCCGCGAATGATAGGGTGATTTCTCACAAGCGGTAGGATTGTAAAACATTCTTCTCACTTTGCCGATCATTAATCACAACCGTCTTTTTCATGTGACAATATAACAAAAAATACAAACAAAAGAACATATATGAAAGTCAAATTATATAAGAGTAACTTTGTATTAGAATCCCGGCAGATTTCAAGAAAAATATTTAGCATAAAAATAATTGATGTAATAACAAAATTTATGTATTACTTTCTATGTCAAATATTAAATAATTCTTAAATTTCATTATTTTTATTTATTATAAGATTTAATAATTTGAAAAAACTTGATTTATTTTGAGTATTTCGAATATCTTTTTCTACATTGTTTTCCATTTTGTATTCTCTTTGTATTCTATATATAATCCTATAGTTATGTGGAATCCAATGTAGAAGAGAAACAACTTAATCCAAGTTTCGGATTTTCATGCCCTGTATCAACGCACTTCGTTGAGTCTGACACTTTAATTCCGCGAAATTGCCTCCCCACGCGACCGAGGTACGACCTTATCGATTTTTCGTTTTCTCGAGGTCGATTAGAACGGAGACAAGAGGCGACGTGCATTTTGGCAAATTGCTTGAGCTCGTAGACCGAGTAACTCTCTTACTTCCCTCCCCGCTTTAGTCGACACGAGCTACAAACTAGCTACCACGACAGAGTCAAATCCAATCTCGTCCTCGACGTAATTCGGTAAACCAGTTAGAGATCCGGGGTGGCTGCGTGTCCATTTCCATTCTCGTCGTTTTCGAAATTTTCGTGCTCGTCGGGCAGTCATGAGCGACGGAGATGTCTGAGGCAGAAAGAAGGAGATGTGCGGTCCTTTTGGCGGTCCACTGCACGCAAGATGAGAAACAGCAAAGTCCCTTTGTTAATTCTACGGCCAATTATGTTCCGACGTCGCGTGGTTTTACTCCTGCCGGGGGTTTGCGTGCCACCTCTTTAGGAATTGTGGTTGAATCGTCGTTTAAATTGCTCCAGTCCTGTCGCATTTCCGTTGAGACTTGCCCTTTCCTCTTATTCTCGAGAAGAGAATTAGTTTCTCTTTTCTATATTTTTATAATTTGAATACTCATATTCTACGTGAATTTCATCTACTCAAAAATTACATAGAAATATCCAGCAGAATTATTGTATATTAAGTTTATAATATCCATAAATTATCCGAGACCATCTTTCTTTCTCGGCTTTACCTTTAATAGTTAGATACTTAAATACTTCTCATATATATAATAACGTTTTATTGGCTATGCGTTGAGAGTCTGAGAAAAGTCCCTCGGAAGTCCGTAAATGAAGTCAAACGATAATGGTCCTTTGCAAGGATGCTTCTCAATATCATTAACGCGACTTTTTTTGCAACTTTTCCGCTCTCCCCTTAAATCCTTTAATCTTTAATCCGAACCTGCACGTGCTCCCGTGATTCCATTCGCTGCTGGACAGCGGTTGGAGAGACGGGAGCGGATCCATACATGTACATATGTACACATATATACGCGTAGTCGTGCGGCCAGACAGTGGCTCGGCGATGGTTAAAGGGTGGTTTTAGGGGCTGAATGCAAGAGGGGTTCTCCGTTCCACGGATGCTCACAAACTAACCGGAACTAAATACTGGAACAAAAGGCGTGCCAACGACGGCGGGAATTAAAAACCGTCTCCGAGAGGAGTGCGCTCGCAATCGTAGTTGACTATGAATTATCGTCCGCGATAAATTCATTGAAAAAAACTGGTGGTTCTTTCGCTTCTCTCTTCGGTGACATTGAATTCTCATCACGGACAAGAAAATATGAAAATGCAAACTGAATACAAATAAGATTTATTTTCATTTTCATTATATTTTTACTATTATAGTCAATGTAACTAAAATATTATCGTTTTAAGTAATACTAAAAGTGGAAAACTCTACGTTTTTGTATAACTCATATATATTTAAGCCGAAGGATAAAGATAGGACAGACGAGAATAAAGTTCTTCTCTCATACATTTTCTTGATCCTATTTAGCGCAAAATATTTTTTAACACTCGGCTTTATGAAACATAAAGTTAAGTCCCGGGGAATGCGACGAGGATTTTAAGGACAGCGAATGATGAGATCTCGACTAATTAGAGTCCAGAGTTTTTATGATGACTTTTTTTATGCGGCATTATATAACAACACAGATGATGAGCAAATAATTAACAGAATTCCTAATCCATTTTTCATATTTTTTTTTATACGTTATTTTACATCAGTATAGATAATAATGTTACAGCTATATAATTGACTCTCCTTGTTTGAAAACATAATTATATATTAATGTGTTCTGACAGTTCATCAGTATAATATAAAATATTATATTTATCCATGTACTTTGGTGCTTAATTTTTCATTACTCCAATTACTATTTGCACAGCACGGGCACTTGCCAACATTCATTTCCTAAAAGCTTTCTTGCGATGTTCATTCTTACACGTGAAAATAAGGTATAACTGATGGTCTCTGACAGCAAGTAATTATTTCCCAAGGTTTTTTCATTGAACGCACAATGTAATTACGGTAACGGTATTACTTGCAGAGTAATTGTTTTAATTTCTGGCAACAAAAAAATATTAATTTATTGAACTATTTTTCCGACTAATACTGTCATCATTTTACGAAGAGGTGGAAACTTGTAACATCGTGTTAGCCGATCTCTTTAGAGCCGTATTTTAACATTTTCATGAGCATTGATTTCCTTGCGGCTGGGAGGGACGAAGCCGTGATGTAGATTTTATTTTTCGGCTTAGCGATGCTGTTTCGCGCAACAGAAAGAGATCACGGCTTTGATCGGAGAGCAGGTTTATCCAAAGACCACCGTTTTTCTCTTTCCTCTTCTTCTCTCTCGCTGTGAAATCGCAGACCAGTCAAATTTGCATGGCATTCCTCGCGACTGCGGGTTGCGTGCTACGACTGATATAAGTAGCTTAAAATAAATTCTACTTAGAGCACGTTTTTATTTATACGTAAGCCCCTTGAAATGAAACACGGATAAGTTTTCGAGAGCCAAATGCGCGCTGCTTATGTCGATAATCGCGCGCCATTGCTTAATTCCATGAAAATACAAAGCCCGATAGTCGACCCATTCTTATGCAAATACACAAGACTTGCGTGAAATGTGTTTGCGTGCATAAGTGGCATGTTCGTTATCAGGACTTTACTAATGGCTATTTCGTTGATAACAGTATTACGTTGTCACTACAAAACTGAAAATAAGTTTATAGATTTTTCTTCGAGTACAAATAGCTACAAGTATTTTAAAAGTAAAGTTCTTTGTGTTATATTTGTTGAAAGCTTTATATAAAGTTTGTGTAAAAATTTATTAAAAGCGTTTATATAAGACTTTTATTAAATGATATTGTATATTACAGAAATTTAATATCAGAAGAAAAATTTATAATATTTATTTTTCTCTCGAAACTCGACACTTTTGAACAAAGAGTTCTATATTAAAAATTAATTTATAAATAAATATATCAGCGGTTTATATAAATTTTAAAAAGTACACGCTGATGTTCATGAATTGTCGATGACAAAGTCTTCACGTCTTGAGACACGATTACTTTATGACGCTATTTGTTAAACTTGTGTGAGGAAAATAGGCATGTATTTATTTAGGATACGTTTCGTCGAGAGTTTGGTATAGGTACTCGACTTTCCCCAAACGCTATTTCTTTTTCGCTTCTATTTTTTTTTCTCACTCGTCGTTCTCGCGCGATCCTTTCGCTCTCTCTCTCGATCTTTCTTCCCACATAGTTTTAGCCTGCCGTATTTCCGTTCTTTATTCCGCTCGCTGGTTGTTACTTCATGCTGACAACACCTCCAGCGTTCTTCTTTATTTCCATTAGAGTGCTCCGGGCCATTTGTTATGATCCTACAAATCCACGAGGGTAAGGGGATGTATCTACCAGAAATAATCCCTCACTCACTTAAATTATTCCTTCGATGCCCTTTAACATCGGAAGAAGGCCGCGACTCGCTCGAAACTTCTTATTCTTCTTGGTTCTTATCTTTCACGCTTTAATGCTTTGAATTAACACGAGCTTGAAATACGACTTAAGTTTGTAAATTATATGTAAACTTTACGATTGCATTATTTTCCAAAGACAATGAAAATACGTGTAAAGAAAATATTTATATCTTTCCTTGCGAACCATGTTATTATATATTTTGGGAACTTGCATTCTAATTGCGATTCATCTATGTTGTCACGTGCTCGGTCAGACGTTTAACCTAGTTGCGAACCAGACGAGCAGACAAAAAAATCAGGAATTATTGACGTGATCGTAAAACGTGCTTTGACAGTTAAATTAAAAAACGCGCTTTCGCGTCGAAAGCCGAAATCCACCCTTGATGGATAGGGCTTAATAAACTTTCGAGGTATCAACGTATCATTCGCCAGGCACTCGATGGAGTTTTATTGTTTCCTTCCTATGCTCTTCTGTTTGGCTTGTCAACCATCTTTCACTCCCCCCTTCCCCCCCTTCCCATGAAAAATGTGCCTATTGACACATTGAGTAAAAAATTGTTTTTTTTCCAATGGTAATTCTCAATAACTATATTTTTATTTATCGCATCAAGAACTGTGCAACGTATCTTTGCTCTACAATCGTGAGATAAAATAACCTGAATGTCATTGAGACACGACTCTGTAACGTTAAGTAAACGTTTCCGGGGATTTCGTTAAAATGGTCGTGTCCGCTCAAATCCGCTTTCTATCCCATTGAACTCTCGTTGATCTCTAGTTGAAGATCTCAGCTCGTCGAGGAAAGACTCTTGAGACAATGGACTCGTTTTTTTTATTGAATTCTTTCCTTCTGCCATCATCTCGTTCATACAAGCGAAAAACTGTGTATGTAAATGTAGCTCAAGGGGACATAATCCTACGAGAGGATGAGTAAGAGGGTCGCCACCGGTTGAGAAATGCAGCGGGCGATATACCATCATTGGTGGCACCCTTATCTCCGGTACACACGCTTCGATATCGCCCTCCGATCACGAGGGCGGAATACCGAAATCGGTAAATTAATGATCTCGCCGGGTAACCGACGGCGGAATCTGATTACATAATCTTAAATCTGAAGATTCATTTCAATCTTTCGTACAATATTATCGCTCCTAATAAGCACACAGTGTCGGGGAAATTCGAAGAGACTTATCTCTAAATGCCTAAATTTATATAACACTTCCGTCCGATTTACCGCTAAACTCACACACTTATCGATTAAGTACAATATCTAAATTTATATACAATATTTTTGTAGTTATTAAATCCTCGTGTATGACTCGTGTGTGCCCTTCTCACCTGTCTTTCGCTCTTCGCACCTGCTGCAACAAGGATACGCGAAACCGCAATACGCTCCATTGACAATCGCCATGGGAGACCATGGCGGCGAGCGAGGAAGGTGAAGGGTCGTTCCATAATAGGCGTCCCTGCGGGACGGTCATGTGGCTCATGTACTATGCTACGAGCAGAGAGCGACGCTTGTTCTCCGAGGTGTATGCGCACAGCAATGCGTGCCACATGACGATGTCCCATAAATAGTCGACCGGACGCCGGAATTTCCATTATATCGCTTTCCCGTACCTACGCGCCGTAAACAATATCATCGAACTTCAACGCCGAAACGGGCTCCCCCATTAGGTGTTCGCGTTGCGATATTTATTACTTGCGCGGCCATTGTGATACGTCAGATTTATACGAGGGTTTTTTCCTTTTTGCAAAAAATTCGCCGAACATTCAGAAAACTGTTGGACGGATTGAAATGTCCGCAGGATAAAATTTCATTAAAATAACTTTCCGAATTAAATTATATTAATATGAATAAATAAATTTTATCTACTTGACATTATGTTATTGAAACGATATATTGTTTAGAATTCGCGAATTGTGTGCGGTAAGTTAACGGTAGTTTATGACGGTGATTGTAATTATGTCCAATTAACTTGTCATGCAGTGCACACGTAATATCATAATGCACATTCAGCTCGCAGCATAAACGAGCAGTGGAATCATGTAAATGTTTTGTTTATCAACTTGTCTATCGATTTGATTATTGTAGGTCAACAATTTACGATAATGTTCCCATTGATACTCGAGCAAGTTTATGAATAATCGTAATATCGTAGTTTTCATACTCTCGTTAAAGCTGACATGATAACGTTTACTACTAGCGTTTACTACTGAAGTTTGCTGATACGACTAACATAAAATACAAGTAAATTCTACTCAAAGTGAGAATTGTATCCTTAAATTTTGTTAACAGGTTATTTAGCGTTCCATAAAGGATTTAATAGCAAGGATGATAAGCAAAAAAAAATGCGACAATTGATAGGACGTATTTATGGTATCAAAAATTGAAGTCATAAAAATTATTGTTTAATGACAAACTAATATCTTTATAATTGCCTTCTATATGAATTTTCAATGGTAATACGTGGTAGAAAGTTTTCAGAGTTATATTGTATGTTGCCTCGACCGCAGGTGTTGATGGCTTTCGCAAACGGCTCAGTTGCTCAGCAGCTCGAATATTTCATGAACTTGAGCAAGTCGTCGTTTCGCCATATGATTCATTCAACAAGAAGTGTTTCAAACTCGACAGAGAAGATGATTACCATTTGAAAAGCGATTAAGCATCTCTGTCGTATATTTTTCCATTATTTCTGATCAATAAAGAGTAGTAATTTTCTTTATTTAAAAAAATAAGATAAAAATAATAATACATTATTACGACGTTGTGTTAGATATAATAAACATTCGCGGTTTCTTTAACAATTCATGATTTACGACTAAAGTGTCGTCTATGTTAACAACTACGACTTCGAGTCTTTCAAGATCGAGAGAGACAGGCTACTCCCTCGGGAGCAAATCATGGGGAACTTGTAATCCGGGTGGTAAGGCGAAATATTCTCTGAACACAGCATGTCGAGGGCGGTATCGTAGATGGATACAGCGACACGCCTAAAGGGACCAACATCTCTAAATCCCTGGTAAAGATAATTACGTATTCGTTTCGCGTAATGAGAAAGGAGCAGTTGTGCTGTGAATTATTACGTCGTTGGATTTGCACGTTAATATATCAATACGTTATCGCGTGAATTTTCAAAAATGTAAACTTTAATATATATGTATTAAAAATATTATTTTCATGTAGATTATACTACGAGTCTCTATGGAATAGGAATTAATGTGTTATTAACGCTAGATGTCTTGTGTATTGAAAGCGAGAATGCTATCTCACGAGCCAGACAACATCTGTTTTCCCAACTAGAATCCTGAACGTAAACTTGCGTTGGATCTCGTGCATTTGCATGCATTTTGCACATTCATGGCAGTCCACAGTACTAATTCAATATCGGCAATCTTTAGCGTGCAAACTCACCGTTGGCTGAATTAACACTTCGAACGTTGTATATTGTTCTAGCTGCACCCTCATTGCAAGAGCATTGCATCGACAATATCTATGCGCGATGTGCTTCCTGTTCGGTCAACAGTAACTGGGTTATATAGCTGTCCAAACGGAGGATATGCGTTTATAGAACGCTTCGCAAACACGTAATCAAGATTTATGAATATCTTCCCAAATCGTGCTTTAATCATATATTATTATTTTCATTTCTACTATATTGTAATTTTTGCGAAATAGTTTTTTAAAGGAATGAATAATTTTAAAATGATTTTTATTTCAATGTAATATCTCTCGTTTGAAATAAATGACAGTTTGCTGTGTACTCGATTTACATTCCATCTACGATAATTTCCGGCGTAGGGCACTTCACTGAACTGCAAATATGCAGTACAAATCAACAGCGGAAGTGTGGTGCTTTATAAGCTCGGGATTTTTTATCCATTTAGTATTATTGTATATTGATATTGTATATATGAGTTTGCATAAGAAAAAAAAAATTGCAATTTTATTCTTCTCGTGAAGAAATGTATTTTAAATGCTATTAGATTTTAATTTAATTCAGAATTTAATTTAATTTTAATTTATTTTTCACACATTTTTCTAAACTATCTACATTTCTGTAGAGATATCTATAAAATATGCTTGCCTTTCCTTTTAATTAGTTTGTTTACATTGCATTAAATTGCGAACTAAAATGCTTTTCTCTTGACGATAATCTGAATTTACGAGTGCTTTTCTTGCAATTGCTTTCGGTGTTAAAGTCATCGTTACTTGTGATGGTGCTTTGTCCAGGTGTTTGTGAAGAGGACTATTCAATAATCCTTGTACTTTAAGTGAAACTTGCGTCAATGGTGAGACAACAGCGTAAGGATCGATACTTGTCGCCATTACATTCTAGTCTGTGGGATCTTTAAAGGCAGACATGTGTATTATTTAAAGAATTTCCTTTATTATATTCTTTGACATTTTTTTCTACATGGCGCATATAAACAAAAATATGTCCAACATTGATGACAGCGAGATGATTTAAGGCCAATGTTTCTTATCTCTTTGTTCAGAAGACTAATCCCAGTGGAAAGGAATGGTTTAGGTCCCGCCGCTTATTGAAACGTTTCAGCGCTTTCTTTTTCTCTTTTTCTATCTCTATCTCTCTCTCTCTCTCTCTCTCTCTCTCTCTCTCTCTCTCTCTCCTCATGTTTCCGGAGTGCAATCTTTTCTCGAAGGGATGATCAGGCGGACAGCGTAACGGGTCGGTTTAATTTATTTGTCGTCATTATTACATCGTGATTAAACTCCGGCGAGTCGATTGTTTCGGTGCCCCGTTCGTCGGGTATCTAACTTTCGGTTTAATTAAAAAAAACGTGATCACTATTTTCAGAGATCCTCCTTTCCCCCATACGATCGTTCGTTCGGCTACCTCCTCGCCAAATCCTGGGAAAACTCCTTTCGACATCTCTAGCAATCAACTGAAAATGTTTTCAACCAGTGCGTTCTCTTGGCGGATATTATTGAACTAAGAGAGATCCTACTTTTAGCAGATTGCTACTATTCTACACCTACTTATAATCGGATCGAGCGAATTAGGTCATAAATCCTGATGATTAAGTTTAAAGCGTGAGTAAATTTAGTAGAATGTGAATGGAGAATATTAGACAAAAGATGGAATGCGTTCAGAATAAAGCTTTATCATTTTATTTGAAAATTACTTCAAAGAATCAATAATCTTAATTTAACAAATAATCACAAAATGAATAAGAAGTACGTAAAATGAATAAAAAATAAAAAGTACGATTCACGATTAAAAATAATTTACGATTAATAATTTCAAGTTAATATTTTATTAGTAAATTATAAATTTGTAATTATAATAAAATTAATAGTAATTTATTTGTAAATTATAATTTCTCGATGAAAATTTGCTTCTTGTTCTTTAAATAATTACCTTGTCAGTAATTTAGCACGCACACATCCATTAGTAAAGGATTTCATTCGTTTGTCTCGTCGCAAAGTACATTTATTTCACAATAAAGTCAAGATCATTAACAAGATGACCGCAATCTAGTCGGCATAGCACCCAATTAGCATTGACCCGAGCCATTTCAATTCTAGAAACTCTTAAAACTCTGGGATTAGTTCTCATCCTCAGAGATACAAATTTTTCGTAGAATTCAACCCTTTCCTACTTAATTTATTTTTCGACTCGTATAAACGAGAACGCGTTAACAATTAATTATAATTAGTCATTATTACAAAAAAAAACCCCGTTCCAGCAACTCCCATAACCCGTTTGTGAATAGAGAGATATCATCTGAATAGAAACTTCATATCTACGAGGTCGCTTCCCCTACAAAGGGAAATTGGATCTCTGTATATCGTATAATGCTATGTGATGTATGAATTTAATTAAGTAATTATATAGCGAGAGAGAAAGAGAGGCACAGCATTGTTACATTAATCACCACCCCATCGGTATGCATTCGTCTTCTCTTCCGTTCTTTCTTTGCGTCCCTTCACGGGGTTTCGTGTCACCGCAGAATTTCTAGACGGCGACAACGTACTGAAAAGTTCCTCGCTTTCAGCCAATTACCTTCTCAACGTCCGTCTTAACAATATCTCGACCGCTTTTTACGTGGCAATTAGCGGGTAGCAATTAGTCACAGCTCTAATTTTTTGTCCCATAAATCGATGTCTCTCCGCGCTTGGGTGCACCATCGAAATTATGCAGCAATGACATCAACATACATTAGTTAAAACGACATTTGAATAACGACAATTCATAATGCAAACAAACTATCATAATAATATAGAAATATATCTCATACCTTTCTTCGACGGGCAAATAATCATTGCGAGATGTAAGTCGCAATCGTATCGCGACACGCGACGATCAACCGGGAACCATATCTACTCTATATAACATGCAGTCGGTAACATTCCCCTGGAGCATTTGAATCAATTACTGCCCTAGGGCTCTTAGGCAGGCCGATCCCGTATTACGAATGGCGAGTCCGGCGCAAAGTGAATTAATTAAGTGTCCGTAGGTACGAAGGTCTGAACCTACGTATCGTACGTAGAAGCTCCGGGGCATTTCGAGGACGTATTAGGACACATTGATGACGGGGATCCGGAATCCCGGAACAGCGCCCCTTCTCTAGATGCGGGCCCTACTTTGATCGAGTGCGATCGTCCGATTGTGCGGCTTAATTGTTACCGCCGCCGGTGCCGTGTCGTGAGCCGAAATTGCTTCGCCGATAACGCGGTTATCACCGAGGACGCGATTATTCTCGGCATGTCCCCGCGAACGCGCAGGACATTCCCGCGTAAACTGCATGCAGAGATCTAGATAGTATTGCTCTTGTAACGGTCAGCTTGGAACTGCTACAACGTACATGATTAGATTTTGAAGCATAATTCTCTTGCGAATTACAAAGAAGTATTATGTGAGATCTTTATAGAGTCTATAATTTATAGTTATGAACATTTCAATGTACTAAAATTAAAATAATAATTCTGGATTGGAATTAATTGTATTTTTGTTAAAAATAAAACTCTCCAAAAATCCATCAATCAGTGTCCTTCGCATCGTTTTGTTAACCATAACACTTTTCTCGAATAAAATAAATTATTAAAAAAATATTATAATACAATTTAGAATTTCTGTTAAAATACATAAATAATCAGAAAACTATGGGAATTATTTTATAAAAAAAAGAAACTTTTATTTACATTATTTTTTTAATTGATATTTTTTACTCTCAAAAGAGATTGAATTCTTTCTAAAACTTACATAAAACTATAAATTTCTTAAAATTGGGCGAAAAATGATATGAAAAGTCTCACAGGATAAAGTGAGATACTGCGTGAATTTTAGTTTATCTTGTAGCAGTTTTTTTAATTTAATGACTGACATTAATTTTTCTCGAGAATTTTATAGAATCTGAAACTAAAACTTTTCACAGAAAAAATAGACTTATGATATTATTGCATATAAAATCATATATACCTAATTAAATACAAATTTTATGCGATAAATTTTGATGAGATATATGATCTAACCATTATAATTAAATCCAAAATTTAACGTGATATGATCTGGTCATATGTAATTGGTAAAATTTAATTCGATATGATCTTATCTGATACAATTCGGCTAGATCTGATTGTACACATGTATATAAAACATGTAGGTCTAGCCAAATATATAAGATTATATAAGATAATTGGTTACAATATGATATAAGAAATTTTATTATATATGATTATTATATATTAATTTTATTATATATGATTATATAAAATTACATATGTTTTTATCAAATCATTTTATAATTAATTATATATATTTACATCTAACTATATTATGTACAACTTTTTCTTGGGATTTAATAATTTATGAGTAAATGCAAAATGTCAGTTTCACACAGAAAAATCTATGCCTATGGTTCGTTTTTCAAGGGAAACACGTATGTATAGTTGAAATCAGCGGCTGTGGTTCACCGCAAACTCGGTGGTAGCCATTCAATGTTGCGGCAATGTTTCGAAAAGCTCTGGTATGGCATCGACGTTGGCGTCGTTAGTTCGATCCCGTGTTACTGCGGATTTGCACGTCAAAATTCAACGCTTAGGCCGATCGGCACGTCTCGTTAATTATGCACGTATACGCACGTGATGCGTGTCGATCCTGAGAGACGGACCGTCCAGGATCGCTAGGGAGAGTTGAAAATTGAGGGACATGGAAATCAATGTTCGTTTGCTCATTTGTATTCATTTTGATGAGATCGTATTTCCCTTGCTAGTCTGATATATAATATGAAATTTATCCTGCATGATATTATATGTATTTTTGATATACATGTATTTACATAGTTAATACGCGCGAATATATTTTGTAAGCTTTTTATGATAAAGAATAATTTTATAAGTATATTCGCGCGTATTAACTACGTAAATATATATATATGTATATAAAAAATACATATAATATATATATAATATTCTATTGTATTTTATACAAATTTTATATATATATATATATATTTTAATTACATAATTTTTTTTGTTCACGGAATGCAATATTTCAAATTTATAATACTGTGACAATGACTCTCTTAATATTCATTACAAACGAAGCAGCACCGTGGTATTCTTACCATCTGCTTCTGGCGACGGTAACTGTAAAGCCTTAAAAAATGTCACTCATTTGCGAATAATCCTCGAAAAACCCTCGTTATTTTGTAGTCTGTCGCAAACGTTTGTCATACTTACCAATCTTAAATTGGGCTCGTAAACCTAGATAGAAAGTCTTATCGTAATCTCCCACAGGTTTGTAAACTACTGACGATCATCTGTAAAGCGCCTCAGAGTAAATTCAGATTAAGCGATATCGGAAGCATTTACGTACAAGTATGTATTGTGCATGCTACGATGTAGACCATTAATTGAGATGGATGAGTGTTAATTTCTCATATAATAATGATATTTCATCTCCCGAAAATCCGAAAATTGTATCGTTATCAAATCCCGCGGACGGAATTTATTAACGATACGAGTCGATAATTCATCGAGAATTATTTAATTAACGCAATAAACGTGTGATATGACAAAGTTGTAATATACAGTAATATATATTAAATATCAAACCATCTATTTTGTCAAAATTCAGCATAAAGTTAAATCAAAACGTTTGAAATTATTTATTATGTCTTTTAAATTATCTACTTTTAAATTATCATATCTTATTATCCTGATATATAATATAAAAAAAGTAAATTAAAATACATTAAATACAATACTTAATCTTATCTCGATATAATTTAAATAGATAATGTGTTTGATCAAACGATACAAAATGCGATACGTTGCGATTAAACTTGACTTTGTAGCATAATTCTTTATCAAATGAAAAGAAGAAAAACTCATCCAGATAAGAGTCAACCATCATTAACGACGAACGCCTGTTTTAATCTAGATCAACGTCGGCTAATGTCACCGGAAACGAAGCGCGTCAAATGTACCGCGAGTTATTAACGAGGTTGACTTCCTTGGCGCAAGTTTATGTTTTTGTTTGCGTGAAGGGTTTTAGCCCTTGTGCTCGCCGAAGTGCGAAGACATGATAACGCGAAGGGTTTATTCCACGCTTCTTGACGCGACTTTGTGATAGAAACATCCGCGACGGCGATGATTCTATTACGAATCGCACGATACATTCGATCGAAAGCCACGAAAGGAATGATTGTATGGTAAAACTTCGGCGATGTCGTCTCAAAGTTGTACAATATAAAGTTGTTCAATTTATTCGCAACTCAGACATACAATATGTATTACGTGCATACATTGTATGCATCTCAGTTTTGCAGTTTTGCAAATATATATATATATATCTCGCGTTACGTGTAATTCACTGTGTCGCGACGGTGTGGTTAGTTAGAAACTACAAAATTATGCAACGGAAGATGCTGTTATTATTACGTTGGCAATTCCGTGTTTCTGCTTGCGTCGTGTCGGGCTTTGCGCGGAATGGAAAAAAAAAGTTGTTGCGCCGAGATGCAGCCTCGCGTGACACTTCACGAAGCATTGTTCGACCAGACACAAGCGAAACGCAGGAACGCGTATTCGTTTTAGACCTGCTGTCTACGACTGATCGTGACGAACAGGTCGCGGGCAGGCGGGATTTTAATAAACCGGAAGCTCATTGTGCGAGTGCTCGAGCATCGCACACGGATAAAGGCTGTCGGGAAAAAGAGGATGGATGTAACGGCTACAACGAAGAAGCGAACATGGAGAATCTCAGTCTTGACGGCTGCATTATTGTGCTACGCTGATAATGACCAACATATATGTATTATTCCTTCCTTTTTATAAAGAGTTCGTGATGCGAGTCAGAATATTGACAAAGTTCGGTATTTTGCCTTAATTAACGTTTGAGAATCGTCTCTCCTCTTTTCCACAATATTTATGTATATTTTATCCGTTTATAATAATGGGTTTATATTGTAATAATGGATTTACGTTTATAATAGACTTTTATTTGCTTATACAAAATGAATTAAAGAGAGAGATGATTTTTTTAAATCTTTTTTTCTCTTTCCCACGATATATTTTTAATTCATTCAGAATAATGGATTTTTATTTGCTTATATAAAATAAATCAAAAAGACAGAGATAATTTTTTAGAGATATATGGTAGTATTATGATATTATAAATTAATAATTCTCTCTTTCTCTTTCTTTCTTTTTCTCTCCCAGAGAGATTGTTATATACAGAGTTGACTATTTGAAAATAAAGTAGTCGGGATTAATAGGATTTCCGACACATGTAGAAATCCGGTAGAGACTTGTTACGGAAAAGCGAAAAGCTTCGATTTAAAACGGTCCGAAATGAAGAGGGTCGAGGGTCGTCGCGTTGAGCTCCGTTTAACGAGAGACAAGGGCGGTTGCGACAAGGTTCGTTCTCTCAGAGAGTCTCCAAGAGACGACTTAGAAACCGGGACGTTTACACCGTGGCGCGGTAGCGCGCCTTTTCCGAAAACTCTCATCGAAGGGGCTTCTATGATGTTGCAGCAGGGTAGTCCCAAGAAGGAACTTCTAAAATCAATTAGCAGCCCCTTAGGCGATGGGGTTCCATTCCCACGTCGCGACAGGGACCCTTTCTCTCCATCATAGGATAAGGGGTAAGGAGGGGACAACGTTTATCCCAACAGGGGAACTAGCGGAACAATCACGGCGCGACTATGCGAGCGCGGGGAATAGATTCGGAAAGGGGGCGAAGTTGTGGAAAATCGCCTATGCATGATGTACAGACACCTGCAATCGATATTCGGCGCAACTTTTTTTGTGCTCTTTCGAGCTTTCTACTACTCACGATTCGCTTATCGTAGATTACTTTCAATCATTCTTGAATGACGTTCAGTATCCAATAAATTTTTAATGTATGTGTGTGAGATAAATTTATCCGATAAATTTCTAATATTTCTCAGTAGTAAGATTTATCATCATAATATGTTTGCTCGGTTTAAATAAAATGATTTTACTTGCCAAAAACCGTCAATTCACTTTTTATTATAAATTAAAAATTTTGAACTTTTATACAACTCTTATTATTATATAATAAATATTTATAATCTCTATTATTATATTATAATATATATTATATATTATATAATATATATATTACACATATATAATAAAAAATTATTGTATGACGTATACATAATTATATTATTATATATACTGTATATATATTATTTAATAATTTTGGATAAGAAGAATGAATTGAAAGAAACACTTTTTTATGCGAAAAATTATTTTTTGCGCCAAGAGAGCAATTTTCACAGCCATAAAGTTTCATTGTGGGGAATCCGTGCGTTTTATTTCGAGTGCTATTTAAACTTTTACCCAGAGGGATGCCTCGGTGAATCGAGTTGAGAGATACGTTTAAACTGTATGACAGCCTTCCTGATTTCAGTAGAAGTTTAATGACTCCGTTTAACAGATGCATTTGAAATCGAGTGTCTGACAGAATCTATTTATTGGCGGAAACACGTCGGCAAGATCACGAAGTCAAAGTTTCAAGATCGTAAGTTCTGTCCTTGGCGTGGCACTTGTCCTAATTGCACAGTATGAGCAAAGAGGTTCTTCTAGCCCTTGCAGATTGTCAAGAACGTACAAGTCGAAGGAGTTGTTAGGTGCAGAACTTTAAAACAGGTGTAGACGATATTTGGCACAGTAAAAGATATAGAAATAAATATAAAGATTAATATGATAGTAATATTCTTATATTTTTAAAAAATTAATTTATATAAATATTTATATTATATTTATATTCAGGATTATCAGCTATATTATATGTCATTATATATTCTTACTACATTTCTTTATAGAGATTATATTATGGATTAAAGAAGCTTTGTTAGCTTTTTAATGAAAGAGCGACAAGAGATGCGAGGAAGGTGAAGCGAGCCTATAAGGAAGGCGGATGATTAGGGACCGTTGTGCCGACCCTTAGTCTGTCTTGCTAGTACTCGGTTTCTATAATGTCGAAGCTCCTCGTACTTTGAGTGAATTTCGCTCTCTTTGAGCAACCTGCTGGACCCTTCGTAGCCTTGCAAAGGGCTGCCGATATGACAAAAAGACTCGTAGTCCTTCGATAGCCGTTTCTATCCAATCGAAGGCCAAAGTACACAGAAGGTATCGAGGGACACGCGGTTCTCTTAAATAAAGACGAAAGATTCTCAATTCCGGTTTAATCATTAAATGGTGAAATTATAGTATCTTTTGTCTTTAAAGCTCGAAAATTCTGAACACTCTGGTTTAATCTGATTCATTACGATTATGATTCATTAGACAAGTTCTTTTTCATGTTGCCATCGTAATGCAAAGAATTCCATTAGCGTCTCTATTTCGTGAGAAAACCTGTCGAAGAAACGCGATGAAAAGATTCCGATGATAAATTCCAAGGTCGATGGATTTCTTTATATGGGTCTTCCTTATCGTCGCCCCCTATTCTCGTTTTATCCACCTTATGTCAGGGTTCAGCATTTTCACTCGTTCGCGCTCCATCGCTTTCGCGAAGATATCGACGGATTTTTCAACTCGTCATCGCTAGATCGCCTCCGGCACCGTCTAACGAAGATCAAAGAAAAAAGATATCGAAAAAAAAGTTACGAGAACATTTGAGAAATATACGTGATGAAAAGATCGGATCGTCGCACATTGTACGCTGCTATCGGACATTGAATAGCCCCGGGTGAGCTCACTCTCATGTTCTATCGGAGATCAGTTCATGAAACTTTAACGTGTTTATCCTGTGGTGTTGGAACGAATCACACAGATTGTCTTAACGCGGAAAATGAGAAGAGCGACTCCCCGAGGACTCATCGTGTATATTTTCGCTCATCGTCAATCATAGTTAACTCTGTTCATCAATCTTTAGTTTTATGGTGCGTTTCATGGTTGGTTGCTTTAGATGGGCGAAGAACGTAACTTTTTCTCAGTATTTTGTAAAAATACACACACATTGAAAAATAGATACAGTAATAGTTAAATTAATATACATTAAGTTATTATATATACGACTATTTAATTAATGTAAATTTACAGATGTACGCGTACCAGTGTTCTTTCAATTCGATTAGAAACATTTCTTGGAAGGAAACAATGCAGATATTTGCTAACTAAGATGCAAATTCGATCTAGAAACGTTTGCCGACAAGCATTTAGGGATTCTGTAGAGGCATCAACACCGGGACCCTTAGCTATTCAAGTCGTAACCCTTCTACGGTTAGGGTTAATTATGTCATTGTGATCGATCTGTTTGCACAATTCACGTGCGTTACGCTGCGTTGCGATTTAATGGTACTTTGAATATAATCGAGTGTATTATATTGTATGTACATATACTATAATATTATATTATTTCGCGATAATTCTCTACGCTGTAACGTTTGCGTTTTTGTACGAGTAAATTGTTGTTGCTTTACAATTGTTGTTTACCATATGAAATTAATAATACCACAACACATTTTCTCTCCCTCTCTCTCTCTCTTTCTCTACAAAGGATATACGAAATACTTAATAAAGTGAAATTAACGCGTCGAGTTTCATAGGCATATGTTGCAAACTGCGACAGGAATGTCGAAGTTCCGTGAAATAAACATTCCGTTCATAGCTGAAGTTCAGAGCACAATCGTTAATATCGCTTCCTATTACTACGGTTCGGACTGCCCTTATTACCAAGGCGAAAGCATTCGCCTATTATGCGAGAATATTGATTAGATTGCTAGATACTACACGTCGCTTAAAAAATTTATGGATTATAATAATAATTATTATTATTAAGAAAAACATAGCAATGTATCCTTCGAGTACTTCTGCATTACAATCTTATCGTCAAGATTTTCTATTCCTATCCTATCCAACAATTTGGTCGCAATCTTCGATATTCTGGACAAGGTTTAACGTTCGTAACCGTGCATCGTGCGCATCGTACGCAAAAAAAAAAAAATGTTAGGGAATGACCAGCGCAAAAGTCGCAGGCAAATCGCGAGAGCGAAGGGCCGACCTGTTCCCCGCGGGGCAAATTTCCGATTTATTCAAGCTCGCTCCCGAATACTTGGGAGCCCATAAAGAGAATGAATGGGATTGTGGCGGTCGCCGCAATGCTCAAGGCTGCTTTAGGGGTTCATGAAATACGCGCTTGTCGCCCTCTTTCTCTCTCTCCTCATCTTTCATTTTCTCTTCCTCTCGATCCGTCTCCTTCTCTCCTCATCTTTCACTTTCTCTTTCTCTCTCTCGAACTTTCTCTGTTCCTTCCTACTCTCCTACTCACGCTATCGACTCCCCCTTTTTGTCCGCTTGTCCCCCAATGCGCTCTTTACCCCCTCCTGGCTCTTCGCGAATCGAAACTCCTCTCTGCAGGGTGGCCAGCGGTATTACCATGAATTTACATAGCCTCGCTTCGAACTCCGAACATATTGCGCCGCTTTGATTTATGCGAAACATTTGCTAAATATTCCGGTTTAATCTCGGCCACGCAAAATGACGTTCGCGGGAGAACGCGAACTTGAGCTTGTTTGCGCGTAATGAGGGGTAAACGAGGATTTCCTTGAGAGAACGTGGAAACAGAAGGAAATAGGCGATAGGCACTTTATAAATGTCAGATCACGAAGGAAAGCTCGACGGGGGGAGAGCTTTTCGACCACCTTGCTCAATAACAAGCATGTTGGAAAATTCACGTGGCGTCGAAGATTTACAGGAAAACAAATCATTTCAGGAGACATCGGGGATCGCGGGGAAATCTATTTTGGCGAACTTTAAGGATTACGCTTCTTGTGATTTATGGCCATATCGGTTAGGTGCGTACGAACCACGCATCACATTTTGATACGAGATTCATGAATAACTCATAGGCTTGATGGAATAAAAGTTATATCGAGTTAAAAAAAACTCTCCTTTATCAAGTCATACTGTTGGTTAAAATTTGCAAATTTAATATAAAAGTACACAGGATGACGATATGCACGGAAGAAATTTGAGACAGAGAAATAGTGAAACGCGATCCTCAGCTTCAGACTTGGCGGTTTTCTCGAATGCACCTTACTGAGTCGGCCTAGTTCGCATTTGGCTTCCTCATGGTAACGGTAGATACGACTGCAGTTCAGTCTGCGACAGGTCGCCCTGAAGCCAATAAAATACGTAAAATTATACCGCTCAGCTTCTTCAATTACACGACTTTACAATTAACAACGCGACGGCGATCGAGTGACAGTCTATTTTATAAAAACAATCACTCCAAGTTATCTATATCTTTTACAACTTTTACTGTCGTTTCAACAATTGGTCGAGAAGTTGAAATAATTGAGTACCCAGATAACACAAACCTATTTCTATAAATATTCTATAAATATTCTTTCAGTGAATATTTGAATACTCTTAAGAAAGTGAAAAAATAATCTATAAATCTGTATAGAATATTAAAATGAGACCGTTCTAAATATTTTGAATAAGTCCAAAGAATATTCTGAATAAATCCAGAGAATATTCTACATAAGTTCAGAAAATATTCTACATAAGTCCAGAGAATATGCAAAGAAGATTTTAAGAAATGTTCATGGAATATTTTAATTTAGTTGTAATAATTATACAATGCATATTTATTCAAATATATATTTTGATAGAAAACAGAAAAAAATATACCTAACAAAATATATTTTATCATACGGAAATAAAGTGCAATAATGGTATTATATGTATATGCAGTAACATAAGTTATCGTGGTACGGCTTCAACTACATTTTCTTTTAATCCTCGTGTATATGTGTATATATTTAATTTTTCAATATATAATAAGCACACTTATATTTTAAAGCATTTATACATTGGAATTAACGATTCAAAAGCAGTTAACTTATTGTTAGCTCCACGTTCGATGAACGTAAGACTATGCATATTGTTAGCTCGCATATTCAATACCTATTGTTTCTAGATATCACTAGTAATTGGCCTTTTAACAACCATTCATTTAGCTGCTTTCTTTTTGAACGCCATCTTAATTTTGTGCATACAGTTTGTACATTCTTAGAACATTAATGGAATGTACTAATATAATACATTTATTGAAAATTTTATAATATTCTAAGTAGATTTAGAAAATATCTTTTTAAAACGAGAATATTCTACGAAGATTCATAGATTGTTCTGTAAGAATTTTCTCAAAATAGTATTTGACGCTAAATAGAATAATCATAGAATATATTGTGCTATCTGGATAATTTTAAACACGAAAAAATTTTCAGAAAAAAAAATTACTCTCTGCAATATATCGTACAAAAAAAAGGTATCTCGCACATGTTTCACAATATTACGAATCGATTTTTTCACCCTGTTTCGCTAAGTCTCGGTTGCGTCATTTCTCGATACGTGGCTATTTCCGCTTTTCTGCGAACCGAACGTACCTCATCCCATCTCCGTTGTCCTCCGACTGTTCTCTTTTTTTTTTTTGTTTCGATTTCCACTTCACATATTCATACGGCGCTCTCTTTTCTCACAATAAATGCCGACCATTTGCATGTAGGGAGCAAAATTCCCTTCGCAGGGGCGAGCGTCGCGCATCCCCGTGGGCTCTACCTCCTTCCCCTCCCGCGCGATAAGCCGTCGCTAGGGATCCGCGATTGTCTCGATTTATATGCATGTACAGACGTAGGTGGTAGGTCGTGCACTCCCGGTACTCATACGTCGTACCGAGTGGGACGAGGATATCCACGCATCGATAGATCGATCCTCTGGCAGACAGTAAATATCGCTGATGAGCTGGTCCAGTCCAGTCAGCGTCGACGGGGATTTGAGGACGCGGAGAAAGTTCGGGGTGCTTACCCTGCGATTTGTCGAGCGGCAAAAATTTTCCGTTTGCTCTCGATCCCAGGTATCTCCTCGTGGATTTTTAGTCGCTCATTCTTCACTTTTTTCTCAGCAATATTTTGCGTATTTTCTCGTCTTTAAATGACGGCGGCGCGTGCTTCGATGACGTCGAGGGTAACTAGCGAGGGTAACAACTGGCTTGCTTAGTCGAGTCCCAAGGATTCAAATGAAGATAATTTGTTTCTATCCGTTGGGAGACCGAGTATTATGAGGCTATAATGACTTAATGTTATTACGTTATAATAAAATGTAAATTTGACATCAGTTATATATCAAACATTAAGACCCTACGTATAACAATTAAATAAAAAATAAAAAATCAATTCTTGTACAACTTTGCAGATTTAAAGAGCGTGGTAAAGTTTTTCAGTTACCAGAGTTCACGTCATTTAATGAAAGTCATTTCTTACAACTTTGAAACTCTATTAAAGGTAGGGACACGAAGAACGACAAAAGTTCGAAAGAAAACTCTCTCATCGAGTAGGGTAGTTAATGGGAAATGATAATAAGCGAGCGCGATATATATCATTTTTTTCCTTTGTGTTTGCAGGTATCTCTGTGTGATGATTATAGTTTACCAGTCGATTTTGTGAACAAGAGACGCCCTGCCAGCGCCGCAGCTGCAACTTCCACAGTGCAATGGGCGCTGCCAAGTCCGACTGTAGAAAATGTAAGTGTCGATTAAGTAATTTAATATTTCTCAAGGGTAATATTTAAATATTTTGTTACATTAAAGCTAATACTTACTTATTTTTATTCATTTTTTTAAACATAAGATATTTTATTTTGCAGACAAATACTTTGGTTATAGCAAACAAATTCACGCTATTCAAATTTAATTTATTGTAACTCGGTTATTTTATTATGATGCGATATACTTAATTTAGTTGTGAGACAATGGCGTATATATTGCATAATTAAATAGATTAGAAGGCGAGAATGTATAACTATTGTATATAACTTTACCGATTTTACGCGGTGCGACGTTATTATATTGCGGTGATGATGAAACTTTATTCACCGCAATCCGTGCGTTTATCTGCATTCACAGTTCAATGAATTTTGCGTTAAGCAAACACACTGCCGTTATGTGTTCACGCGTCCCCATTGTCACTCGTTTATCCGAAAAGTTTATCGATATTTTCTACCCGCGACGTGCAGTGAATCAAAAAGGTCAGAGGGTTACTCCTGCAGAGAAATAAAATTCATCAAATAATTTTTATATACTTATATCAAATATAATATATATATATATATATATATATATATAATATTATATTTCCACGAATATATACATACATGACGTTTTATTGATAATAATAATAAAATACTATAAATATATATATTATATATAATTATGCCGATCAAATTTAGTTAATCAATATTAATATTAAAAATTTGCAAAGATGCTTAAATATTGCATTTAAATAAATAAGTTTTATAAATCAACTTCCTGAAATAAACATTCTGCGCACGCAAGAACCATCAATCGTTTCATCTTCAGCGCATTTCCTTTATGTATGAATGACGTCACTTCCTGTGACTGTGGCCCGAATTTTGTCAGCTAACGATAGTATTGATATTTTCGCAACGCGAACAGCCAGGGAATCAGTCGAAGGGAGAGAAATATAATTACAGTGGTGACAAAATACCCCCCGGGTACGGTGGCGTGGAGGGCATCGTGGGGGCGTAGAAGAGGGTGAAAAGTGTCAGAGGGTGTGCGAGAGGTGGGAACAACGGACGCGAACGGAACGACGAGGAGCGTCGGTGGCAGGGTGGTGAAACCGGTGACTTCCGGCGTTGCTTATAATTGCTCCGACACTCAGTTTCTGGTGCCTGGGATTGCCTCGGGCATTTCACCTAAACACTTTGGTAGTGGATTTACAGCTCCGTCTTTCCGCGTTTTGCGGTTACCTCGAAAGTACGCTGAAAATATCACGTCTCGCTGTTAAACGGTTTTCTCGCAAAGAAACTTGTGTTGCAGCCAAAATGATAAAAGTGGATGTATTCAACGATTGCGCGTTGCAATTAGTCTTTTTGTATATTCAACATATTACTATTAATTATACTCCTCTATTTACTCAATAATTTTTTGATTATTTTCTCAGTAATTACCAAAGATTGTTTTAAAGGATATCTAATAATAAACAATTGTTATACATATGTATATAATGTTATATAGATAGCGTGAGTCATGGAAACTTGACAATTTTTTAAATAAATTAAATAAATGAAATATAACTTATATATTTTTATTCTCTCAGATAATAATAGAATATAAAGTGCCATTTAAATATTATATTATTTGACTTTACTCATTTTTTTAAACTAAAAAAATTTTTTCACGTTTATCAAATGTCTCCGCATTTATCTTACATTACTCTAGTCTATCACGCAAGTTTTTTCACTATTTATGTTATCTGGTATAACTGTAATTCTTTCCTGTATATTAATAAACTAATATACAAGAAAAAATTACAGCTATACCAGACAACATGGTGCAAATAGCGATACAAAACCTGCATGATAGATTAAAACAATGTAAGATAAATGGACATTTAACAAATGTGAAAAATTTTTTTAATTTAAAAAAATAAATAAGATTAAGTAATATAATCAAGAATATCAATATTCTGTAATATATCCTATTATTATCCGACAAGAAATAAATATTTAAGTCAAATTTTATTTATATTTCATTTGAAAATCGTCAGGTTTTTTCGTGACTCATCCTATATATATTGTTAATATTTTGATTTTCTTTCTTCTAGATAAATTTTCATGAAACTTTAAGACTTTAAAGAAACTTAAGAATTTTTGATCGTATTCGATTTAAAATTATCGAAATCAGCTTTTTGTTGTTAAAATTCTTGCAAACTTTGTTTGGAATACCTTCTAATAAAGATATTCTTTAAAACAATTTTTATATATAGCTATGTTTTCTTTTATGTATTTTTTTTCTTTTTTCCCACTTTTTCACATTTGATATGTTAATTCGTAGAAAAATTTGATTTGTTACCATCAACTCGGCGCCTGATTATAATACGAATAAGCGGAAGTGTGGCTGTGCCGCACGAAAAGTTCTTAAAAGAAAGAGGAAGAAACGTTGTAGCGAGGGGACGACACCTGAGTGTGCCGAACAAAAGTTTCCTGCGCCTCGTTGTCACCGATAACCTCGACCTCCCCTTCACCCTCGAGCGTCGCGCAGGAGAAGTGTGACAAAGACAGAGAATGGATGCCACTTGACTCAAGAGGGTGAATCGTTATGAGTCCCGCTCGTAAACCCTACTTAATACTTTAGCGCTTTATTTTATGCGTGAGATCGGGCACTGGTGTGTCACTCGCATTTATCACTATAACAAAGAGCTCTACTAGTGCGAGCAACTTTTGGTAGACGCGCTTTGTGCGAAACTTTTACGTGACTCTGCCGTTTTCTTCATCGATTCGTAAGACTTTGTTTGCTTCATCCGCGACACTTTCGATTACATTTTGGTTACCAGAAGCTCGATTTATTTGCTCGGTAAATTTAGAGCAGCGATGAGCATTGGCGGAATGCCAGAAGGAATTCGTTACCATTTGTACTAGGTCGACTTTACCGGAAAGACGATTAACTTACGGCGAGTAAAATTACATCGAAAAGTGGGAGTAATTAATTCTCGACCGATGCAGAGGGAAGCGTCTGACTGTGACTCTTAGACTTGCGGGAAAAATTGATCTGCACGAGACAGAAAGAGAGAGCTACGTCTTTCGCGTCGATATTTCTTTGAGAGTGAAAGTGATTGATATTCTTGTGCTACTAAAAAGCACTTTTTACGTAACACTTTTCTTATCTTATACCGTTCATTTTTCTTGTAACCCTACTTTATTTAACGCTATTATCTGCCTAGCGTTAATGATGTCCTTAAATTATCGCGGATATTATGAAAATACTGTTTCCTTTCTCTTAAAATTAAGAATGATCGTTGTCGTAAACGTGACATTTTCCTCGAAAGTGCAATTCTATGTAACGCGTTATTTATGTTATGAACTCCTATAGCTATTCGCCATTAATATAGTTCGACGTTCTACAAGGCCCCAATGATCATTAATATCTGTATCTTGATGAAACTTTTTATACGTTATTTTTAAAATATGACGAGGCTTATTTTTTATATTTGCAATAATTAAATTCTGAAAAATGATATAAAGGATAGAAAATTGTCTACTTTTCTTAATATGCTTTTTTAAAATGCAATTTTATCAGTATACAAACGTGAAAATTATGCAACAAAACTCGTAAAATACAATAAAATCGAGCGGTTAGGCAGCTGATAATTATACCCAATTATCACGTGCTAACCAAACAATTGGATTACAGCCCTCGATAAATCGAGCGGCATTAACGACTGAATATGATTGAGTGTGACTCGTGTCATTACATTCGATAACATTGTATTCAAGAGATGACCTTTTAAGTAGTCAAACAATACGCACACACAGAGGGGAGTTACACAATTTAAACAATTTAGAACCTTGTATATTTATTATTTGTCATCATCGCCTCTCTCACCAACACGCGAAACACAGCTTTGCGGATTTACTTTACCCGCTTAACGAGGCGTTGTTATAAATCCACACATTTTCATCCGGCGAATTAAATTCGTCGCCGACATTGCCGATAATCCCGCGTAATCGTTTTCGCAACCATCGACGCGGGATTTGTATTGCGAAAAGTTGAATCGGCCCGTCCGTCATCAGATTTGCGTCAGCCAATCGAGCGGCTTCAACCGCGCCTGCGACTTGTCCCCGTAATTTTCGTATAAATGCATAAACGTACCCGCAAAATTTATTCGTTCCACGAAGAAGGAGGAATCGCGTGAGAGGAGGGAGGAGGGCGGGCCGGTAGGGGTAAGGTGGCTGGAAGCAATCGACTTCGTCTTCGAAACAGCCCCTGGAGGCACAGTGCCCAACTTTGGCAGGAGAATTCCAATTTTGGGCGTCTTTCAATTTAAGACTACTTACTTGTTTTCCCCGCCGTCGCCTTCTCGTCCGTCTTGCATCGCTGAGATGTCTGCTCGTTTCGAATTCATGCTCCCTCTCTCTTTTCTTTCCCCTACAATCCCGATTGTCGATACAACATTAGTTGTGAGATCGAGAAAGAGGAAAGATACTTTCACTAATTTCCCTCTTTATTGTCCAGAGTGTCAAAAAGCTGCGTTTCCTCCTCCGTCATTTCACTCTTCATCATTTGCTATTTAAAATAAAGAAAAAGATTATTTATTAATTTTATTATCATTAATATCATCAATTAATATCGATGAATCACTGAAAGTATCACGTCATCGCAATAAAATCGAATGACTATCGCGGAAAATATAAGAAAATTTTTGCTTACTCAATAATATATAGTTAATTGAATTTAATCGAGAGGAATTTATTTCTTCCTGTTCGTTTTTCGAATTAAGATTGTTGAAACGAATGGGATGTGTAACTATAATATGTTACCAGTATTTATAGGAATATTACAGGTTTAATCTCTGTACAAAGGAGATATTAATGTTAGCCGTTCCTTGACTGATTATTTGAGCACTACGTTTAATTCACCGGGTACACACGTGCCAGCGGAAATAAATTGTTCGCCACGGATGTTTTCTCTCGAAATAACGATCATCATTTAAGAGACGACTGAAAGCACATTTTTGTGCCAAGATGTTACCGCAATTGGCTGCGATTCAGGATCAGGACGCGACGCCAAATTAACACTACAGCGTCGAAACCAGTTTTGATAACTACCCTTCTAGGAAACGTTTCTTCTCGGGGCGAAGTGTTGATTGTTACTACGTGAGAACGCCAAGAAAATACGTGCCATTAAATTAACATTGCTACCAATAACTCATATATATTTATTCATTGTCGTTAGCAAAAAATCTATCTAGAACAAGAACTGCGTCGTTTAATGAAAGCGTTAGATCGATTAGGATTTTAAACACGAAAATACGCGTGTCGAATATGCTCTTTCACGAGTAACAGAAGGAAATAATTTGTGCTCTGTTTACAGGCGGAAGTCGAGGTTGTGGAACAATACAGCGACCCTAGAGATAGCAAGAGCAAAGCGTATATCGAGCCGGGAGCGGAGTCGTCCTTGCCGACGTTTTACAGTAGAGAAAATCGCAACTATTGTCGACCTTATACAGGTAAGTCCCTTGAGATATTGGACATAATAATACGTACAAGAATGTAATTCTAGCTAAACTACAACAGCTGTTATGCGTTGAGTAAAACATATAAATAACTGTTTTATGATGTGAAAAACAAAAAGATATAAGAAATATAAAAATTATGCAAATATTTTAACTTTTAAAAGGTTTATGAATCACACGCAATTAAAGTTAATTATTATTTGTATTGCTTTCTAGCAATTATTAAATATTTTACCCACTAGCATTAATTAATTAATATTAATTTATATCAATCAATACTAATTGACGCAGAAAACATAATAATGGCGTTTCAAGCATGAATAGTAATTTCGCAGCGTTTAATATACCCATGATATTATATCGATTGATTATGGATGGTATGCGATAAGTTTCGGAATAATGTAGTTAAGCGGAAATTCTCATGCCAAGCCGCAAATTAATGTGGCGAGCCCCCGGTGTTATCCGCCAATACTACGACGTACGAATTATCGAGGTAACAACTCAGTTAGCGCCGGTTAAGAGAGGGAGAAGAGCCCCTCGATAATTGAACGGTACGCACAGGTTGGTCGCGAATGGCTAACGGATTAATCGACGGGATCGGGTGAAATAGGGGATCATCTCTTTTTCGCGGTGGCTGATACTCATCGATTTGGGAGATTGCAAAACCGCCGGACATGGATTAGGATCTTTCGTCCTTTCCTGATCTGACAATGCGTAGGGAATGAAACTTAGAGATACTGACGTCGGAGTTGCGGATTAAATTCCTCCTGGCGAAGGAATGCTGCGGCTCGTGATTAACCCTACACTTGGTTTGCCTTACGTGTACGATCCGAGAGAATCTGGACCTCGCCCACGTGACACGTCACCGTATATTCCGACACTCGAGTATGCAGATTGCCATGTAATACTGATCCCGAGCAAACACCGACGGCATTTGCGTCCTTACCATATTCATGGGCTTTTAATTCGCGAGTCATGAATGTGGCAAGGATCAAACGTCAATTTGCGTAAAGACTTATTTTTTCCTCTCGGACAAAAGTGATCTCTCGATTTGCTTTTTTTTAATATATAATAATTTTAACGTGAATTTTATTAAATATATTACGCGCGTTATTACATTCTCTTTCAGTTATCAAACAAGGAGAACAATTAACTTAACTTCCTTTGTCACTGAATATTCGTTCTATACATCGCATCTTTCGCCAACTCGCGTCGAAATCTCCGCAGCCAGGCTTTCGGCAGGGACATTATGAGATTAAAAAGTAAATTGTCGTCCGCGCGCCGTTCGAGGAATGTCGTTCCTTTCGCGAGAATTGAATCAGCAGTCGCGTCGATGCCGGGGGTGAATATAAGAGAAGCGCGAGGGTCGGGCGAATGGAATTTTCAGACTGGCCGCTTTATAAAAGGGTACCGATGACGCGCTGAAACGTCAAGGCGGCCGTCGCCCTCTCTCTTAACTTCCGGCGATAGCCACGTCCCGTTGCTGTCTGTTACTACGAAACGATCATACGCTTGTTGGTACGAACTTTTCGGTCTCGTGTATATTCCCGACGTCGCTTGCCATTGACACCACACACTCGGTGTCTCGCCCCCTCCTACCCATAATATGTCGTGTGATATTTAATTAAACTTCTCATCCCTACTCTCGTCGCTGAACCACCCGCCCATTCTCTCTCATTCCGCTTTCATAGTTCGTAAAGTTTCAAGGGGTATTTCAATCCTCTCTCCCACATTTCCCAGCGCCGTTCCACTTATTAACCGTGTTTCAACCAGGCCTCTCGACAAATTTTTTCGTCCTCAAAGTACGAGCTTTACCATACATTAAATTAAAATGTACGGGCGATTACCGTTAGAAGAATTTGCTCGCCGAATAGAATTGTAAATTTTTAAACAACATTTTAAGTTATTTTAAATCGTTAGAAATCTATATTTAAATTTAGTAAATCATATGTGTGTGTGTGATGCTACTACTCTGATTTTATGCAATCGATATTTATTAAATTTCATTGAAATATATTATAGTCATACCACAATTTTAATCATGTTTAATATCACACGAGTGTTACTGTTACTGAAAGAACTTTCGGGTTCCTCGTTTGTTCGTGCAACCCCTCTTCAAAGTTACCCTCATTTCAATTACTGGTACCAGGTGACTTGTAGCTCGTTCCGCGTCCCCGAACAGTTAACGCCCGTGCGGGTTCATCGTATGCAAATGTCAAGCCGTCCGTCGGTTTGTCCTTCATCCAAACGGGAGAAGGCGGGTCCGGCGTTCATCAAACGTTGGTCAGAAACTGCCAATGTATTTGTTAGCGCGAATTTATACGCGTCGAGCAAAGCTCTGGATTAAAGCCGAAGGCTTTTTAATGTAAAGCCATCTGATTTCGATTGCGCGCGATAAATGCGTATTTGTGATAGTCTAAATATCGTTCAACAATATCTGATTTCTATGTCATTTATGATACTCAGTTTTGCATGTGTAAATATGGCCTGAGAGGTTTGTTTGATCGCCATGAAGATGAATAGTCAACAAGACCCTTCTCTGTCCTTGTCTCCGACCTGCCATCCTTGATTATTCCTTCTTGCTCTCTGTCTTTCCTTCGTTCTGTCTTCTTCTCTTCCTACCGTCATTTCCCCTTCCGCCATGCTTCGGAATACGCCGCACTTTCCATCCCTCACTTTCTCGCGTCGTAAACTAGATCATTTACAAACTGTCAACGACATGGTTCCAACTTATCCAACGACAAGTACGTGTGCTCGAATCTGGAGGCAAGATCTTAATCCCCGCGCAATTTCGCAAACTAAATTTGCATAGGAAAGTTTTTTTTTTTATATACAACTGCGATAACGTACTTTGTAATATCAAGATAATTGAATTGACATCAAAGCTTTGACCTATTACACAGGTTTCATCAGTAGTCAGTCATTTATGAAAGCTTTATAAGCATGTTATTAAGTTTCGTAAGTATGTTATCGAGTTTCGGAACTGTCCGATTTACTACGTTCTATACTTGTTAATAATAAATGAATTAGTGTTGTAACCCTATCATTTCGTTTTATTTATCGTAAAACCGAGTTCCTATAAATAAGCTGTTTCAGCTATTCTCCTGGTAATTGACTTTTTTGAATTTCGACTTTCATGTTGAAAGTAGCGTGAATAAAAAGTGATTGGCGAGATTTGTAAATGAATAATATTTTTCTTTTGTTTTCGTACACAACAGAAAAAATGCATTGTTTATAAAAAAACTTTCTTTGTACATCATAAAATGAGGAGGTAACATTGTAACATTAAATGTTCAATATGTCAACTTAATATAAAACTTTTAAATAACTTTCGCAGATTTATCGTTCGATACTCGCTGCAGACTCTCGCAGAGCAAAGGTCGAAGCGAACCCTTCGTTGTGAGGGAGCACTTGAATTCATTTCATGGGCAATTGCAATTAGCGTTTATGTCGCGATTTGCATATCGTTGCGAGACAATTTCGCGCGCGCTTAGCCTAATCTCTGTGTCAGATGCTCTCCCATCGCACAAGAAGCGTTCATAGTTGCTGAAGATCGCTTATCTCTCATCGTATAAACTACCGAAATTCCTAACTTCTGAAATTCGTGACTTTTGAGATAAGCGTATTACATAGCGAGAAAGATAAAATACACATAATAAATATTACAATATTTACATTATAATACAATAAATATTACAATATATAAAATCGATTGTTTTATAGATATGTAACGAAATATTACGAAAGATTATTTTTTTCTTTTTTTTTTGTAGCTTTTTAACTCTAAAATTTTCGTAGCAATTAAATATTAAATAAAACGCTTATCAGAGTAAAATAAAGTCCTGTAATTGTGAAACGAAATACAAATCCTGATCGAAATTGCATACGATGATAAAACGAAAGCTCGGATTTCTCGTTAACTCGGCGATTCGCCGCGCGGTGAGCAACGGAACGTAAGATTGAATTCGAAAGCAAAAGTAAACTCGCGACACACGATTAATTCGAAGAGTCCATAAAGGGTGCAGGGATAGACGCAATCGGATGAACACTTGAAATCAGCGGCCAGGTTTCGGACACGCTCGAAAATCCTCTCGGTTTACCTATGTCGGGTTGCGTCCCTTGTCGCCGCAAACGATCATGCTCACGTGTGACCACCGACGTAGATTTCAATTGCGCAATGTCTACCGATAGGGAAGTAGCGAATAATCCATGCCGTTTCCCGTCCTCTCCCATAAGTGACAGCTTTGAGCTGCACCATCGTACTCTCTTTTTGTTGTCGCGCAAAACCCTTCCCATTGATTTCAGACCCTTTCCATTTTATTGCCAACAAAATCAATCAAAGCTAATCAATCGATGCAGCGTTGCATTTGCATAGTTGGCTTTAATCAGAAGCGAAATCACTGTCGAGGATCAGCCAAAGCGTAATGGGATTTAGGGTTACGCGTTTTTTATTCGTCGAGTGAACATGATTCGTATCACCCGATGTGTTCTAGAATTGGATGATATTTCAAGGACGGTTTTTCGCGATCAATTTAAAATAACTTTTAGTTTGGACGAGTTTGTGTAATTTTTGCCCAATACAAAAAAATCATCAAAAAGTAAATGGTATCTATAACGAGTGCGAAAAATCTCTCGATTCAGCACTGTCAGCTTTATCGATGAATGACCTCAGCCTTTTATACGAAACAGTAATCAAAGGAAATCGCATCAGAGCGATGTTCTAAAAGATCTATGTACTCAGTCGTATCGTAATCAGTCGCTGTTTCAATCATCTCGACTATGCCTACATGTTCGACAACGTGCATTCGTGTAGCAGAGAATTTCTAAAGAACAGACGGATTCCTTTCAAAGTGGCTCACCTCTTCCTTCGACGTTTCCCTCTCTTTGTAGTGACAGCTAGTAATCGTTGCCGTGACCCTGATAACTTTAACTTGTTAGTAGCTTCTTTTTACTTCGGAAAGACGACGAAGCGTTTAATAAAAGGACTCGAGGAAGATGTACTTCTACAAAGAGACTGGCATTAGAATTGCTACAAATGATTTTTGCTTTACCTCACTCATTATGTTAAAAAAGGAAAGATTACAGGCAAAATTAATTGATCAATTCAAGTTATTTCTATTATATGAACAGAAAACTTATTGTTCTATTATGTATATTTGATACTTTTTTCCCGATTTGGTAATTTTCAAGTGCATTGTGTTTATCTTCCTGCAACCAAATGTTATCCTTCCACGATCCTCGACATGGCTGACACATTTTGTACCAAAATACTTTGGCCAATCTCGCGATCGTAACTGTCTGAATCTTGGCGCGACCAAGCCAATAACCAAGATTGCCTTTCGTTTCATCGTCGCTCGGCTCGGTCCGTAATCTTCAGCTGCTTCGTAAGACTCCCTGAAGGCGGCCAATGGATATCGTCCAGCAAAATCAGGCAATTGCACGACCGTTCTTATACTCCTCCTATATCCCTTTTTTTCTTCCTGGAAGACGATACAATCTCGCGATCCATATATTCCGCGGACCCATTATTGTCACCTCGGTCATGTTACGGGGACAATGGCTAATAAAAAAGCGGAGTAAAGTGGCTCCGAGTTTGTGTTCACTTTCTTTATATAAAGCTTTCCCCGGAATTTTGTTTGCCCTCGAAACTTTGCTGACTGTCAATTACAAAGGAAACGAAAGATTGCATAAATAACGTCATGATTATCTTAGTCCGTATAAAGTCACGTGTTTCAGATTACATAACCATCTGTTTTCAAGACAGAATATCGCTGGAAATTTATGTCATCAATATAGTTATAATCAAAGATGTGTAAAATGGATGTCCGAACTTATTATTATTATTATTATTATTATTTAAAATAGAAAATGCAAAAGTTGGAATATACATTTAAAAATACATTAAAATACAAAATAGTTTTTAGACATTTAGACATTTAGAATAGATAATAGATTTTTAAAATTAATTTCTTAAAATAAAAATGGTTTTTTTAAATATTTATATTTTTATATTTATTTATACTTAAATTCTTATTTTTTTATTATCTATATTTCTTACTATATTTATCTATTAGATTAAATCCATCCATTTTTACTCGTTACGTGAAATTGCATCTGCATTATTGCATATATATGGTACACGAATGATGGCAATAGATTGGCTATGCACATTGAAATACGAGTATCCGTGTGTGCCTGTCTAAATGAGCGTTGGGCTTACCATTTCCCACAATGGCTAAATTATTAAACATTTAAGACTTATTTTACAAATGCAATGCAGTGTTGTACAAATATCTCGATTTTTAATATTTAGAATTATTATCGATACTTTGATATATCGATATATTGATAATTCAAATTTTTGAGTTTGTAAGAAAAGTACTTTTGAAATAGGTACAAAATAGGCATTTTACATTTTGTATTTCGATTTTAAATCCATCTGTTTCAAATAATGTACATCTCTGGTTGTAACATGCTCTCAAAATGACATTTTTTCAGAATAGAAATATCTTGTATGATTATCATAGTGTCGCAGTAAAATGTAATCATAAATAATTTTTAACAGCTCCAATATAGTAAAATATTTTTAAAAATAGATTAATAATATGTATATTTCTTTATTTGTAAAATTTTTTAGATATTAATTAATATTGTTTAAACAAAATTGTAATCTGTTTAATGATGTAAAATTCTTTGTAAATCTGAAAGCTTTAGAGACTTAATTGATGAGTGATAATTATATCGAATTAAACCAAGCTTGTGTATTGTCCGTTTAATTATTTCTAAATAATTTGATCGATAATCATATGAACCATGTGTTATAGGTTTATAAATAATTCTCGTAAATTGCTAGGAATCGTTCCATGGTCTTGACGAAGTGTTTCTAATTGAAAGTTGATTGCAATATCATAACGTTGTTATCCGTTGACCTTAATCGATGTAGATAACTTTGACATCGCGCGTCAAAGTTGTTTTGTCTTCGTCTACAAATTCACATATGCTCCCAGTATAATATAGTTCTGAGATAGATCGTTTCGGACGTTCATCTCCGTTATCTACAGATCCATGTAAACAGGATGCATGCGACAGCATTTCGTGTTATCTGTAGTGATTGCTAGGCGAGGGTTGTCGCTCACCGGCAGTAATAGATTCATTAGGGTAGGCACCACTGTATCACCCCCAGCGCGGCGTATCATCGCCCCCAACTCCACATACACGTACCCTCTTTCATTTTATGTCACTCGATCACTCATTCGCATGTAGTATCCGTTACTGGCTCATCTACCCGTTCGATCATACTGTTATGTAATTAGCTATTTACAGTCTCATCAGCATGTTTTATTATTGTCTTTGCTTTACACAGAATTTAATTATTTTCTTTTATGCAAAATATGTAATACAATAATATGATAAAATAATATTTGTGAAAAAATATATTAGTTTCAAGAGAGTATTTTTTTACATAACGTTACAATTGGCACAGATATTATTCATTAGTTGGGACAGAAATAGAATAACTAAATTTAGTTTTCTTTTTATTTTGAATCTTTTTTACTCATAAATTTAAAATATTTATTCACGTCACATGCAAATGGACGTGCACGTTTTTCAAATGTAATCCACTTTAATTTAATTAAACTGATCGATTATCAACTTTCTAACTCTTATTCTCCCTTTCGCGCAGTCGACAGATATCTGACAAATCTGATTATTGATCGGTAATCAATATTGCTGCAATTTGGCAACGTGTCAGCTTTCTTTTATGTGTGTGTTTGCGTACGTGTATTCGATGGACAACCATGGTATCAATTGCAGTTTTTCAGAATTCGATGAGCGAACAATGCCTATCGATCACACTACAGATTAATCTTGAACAAACCTAATTTTTTTCCATGTTTTCGCGCAAAACCACAAGATATCTAATCTGACATTTTAAAATAGAGACACGAAGACATTTTTACTTGACTTATATTTTTCATATCTAAATTGCTTCAAATATTGAAACCGAGCGAGCAAAGAAAGTTTCTCTTTGCTTATTGCAATCTTTTAATATTTGCTCTGTCGAAGCTTTAATCCTACATCTTTCCGAGTATGAACGAAACAGATGCAAATACATATTCATGTTTTCCTTCGATCTTTCACGCAAAGTCTTCATTTTGCTTTTTGTTTCCAGGAAATCGTATTCCCCTCGACTTTCTTCAATATAATTTTATCGTGATATTACACCAAATGCGCGCGGATGAAGCAATATTGCGTTTTCTTGTTTTAGCATTCCTTTTTCAGATAGCAACACTCGGATATCCCATCTTTGTTATTAATTTTGTGGATCGCTCTAATTTTCTACATGCACCGCCATTTTCTTGAATGTTTAAAAGTTTAACAGTGAAAAGTTTTATCGAACAATGTCGGGAAAGTAGCTGCAGATGAAAAGAAAGAAAGTAATAGATCTTTGCTCCCGCTTTATATTCCTGCGGCGAGGGTGGGTCATCAGTCGCCTCCTGCGATTCTCTGCTCCTTTGTGAAAGTTTGAATACGTAGACAACGTCTGGTTTCGCAAGGACCATTTCTTTTGCAGCCTCAGTATTCGGAGTTTCTTCGTCATTTGTCATTCGCTGACAAGAATGTGCCGCGAATTCAGAGAAGAAGGTGAAAAGAGAAATCGCGATTCGTGAATTTCTCCCTTTCACGTAGCCGGGCGAGTCATGTGATAATTTTCCGGATTCATTGTCCAGGAATTAATTTCCCGTTTCGCGCTTCACGACTTTGCCGGCATCGCTTCTTTGTATTTGACCATGAAGAATGAAATTTAAACCCTCGCGCGATAGGAAAATGCGCCGGAAATTGAGGATATCCTATTATGTGATCGATTTTGTACTGATTTTATCTAATAAACATGTATGGAAATATGCATACGTTTTATCGAAAACTTTTCGAGTTATTTTTATAACTTTTTAATATAATAATTTAAAATGAAAAGATAAGCATATAAGAGTCAAGGAAAATTTGGTGCAAAATAAAAATTCAGATTTTATTTTAAAAAGTCTCTCTCTCTCTCTCTCTCTCGCTCTCTCTCTCTAATGAAAAAGTATATTAATGAATAAAAAGTTTACCAATGACCGGAAGAAATAGTTTCAAATAACTCTTTTACGTTCCATTTTTAATATTCTATACACAACCATCAAAACGTGCGAGTGTAATGACCGAAAGTTAAATATTAATTATATAAAAGTTATCAATACAGTTTGTGATTCTCAACAGACAAAGAAGAAAATAAATAAACCTGTGAGACATTTATATACCTTTATGGTTCTTATATTCTTATTTTTTCATTTTCCTATGGTTCTCGTGTGCATTATTATGTGTAGGCTCCTTTTGCTTGAGATTGAACTTTCGAACTTTTAATTGTTAATTTAGTTTTTTTATCTTTGTTTAGCGTGCTTATTAACAATTATGACATTATATTGTGGGAGTTTTGTACTCTGCCATTTCATTCTCTACACGATGGAAGACTTACATTTCACGGGCATTTTTGCTTTTACATTTTGAAAACTAATGGAGTTTATGACGCCAATTATTTAATTTTTATATATACGTATTTAAAAATTTTTTTTTGCTACTATTTGTTTTTCTATTTGTATGACTATGTTTCTTTCTTCCTTTTTTATAATAATTATTGAAGATAGTCTAAAGATGAACCGAGCATTCAACAATTATATACTTTTTTATAAAATCTGAATTTTGCACCAAACTTTTCTGCGCTTGACTCTTATATGCCTGTTATTTTTTTATTTTGTTTCTTTATACAGAGTGTTTTTGACATTAGTATTAATTTATTTTATTACAATAATTTAAGAAACATAATTTTATATATAATTTTATATAATTTGACAATTATTTATATATCTACGTCTACATAATTTTAAATTAAAATGTGTTGATGAAAAAGCGCAAACTCCAATTTATTAAGATATAATTAATACGCATATATTGATGATGCCTAGTAATTGCAAAATATCTATTGCGCGATAGCAATGTAATATCTTTGATGCGTTAAAGTTAAATTATACCACTGAGCGAAATTATTAGCCAAGCCTTTGTTAAATAACTATGGATATGTTAATAAGTTTAATGCGCCAGATGTCAAGATAAATGCTCAAAGCGTAATATGTACATATCATTAAGTAATTACGTTGTGTATGTATGCGCGTCCGGTGTAATTACTCGTACATTTCGTATCGAGATCGATCGAAAACAAATTAGCCCGCGACAAAAGACTGTCTATCGCATTCCGGGCGATCGATATCCGCATCCTGATATTGTGCGGCCCTTTGTGTCTGGTCGAACAGCGCTAGCTGAACGACGCGACGAACCAGAGCGATCTTCGATAATCGTTTTTTCCTCCCATTCGGCAAGTTTGTTCATATATCCGCGACGGTCCCTGTCAAAAGCAGCAACCAACATGGTTTACGGCGCGCCACGCTTTCATCGCCCTCCCGAAGGGAGGGAACAAGGAAGGATTTCGACGGGACCCTCTCTGGTCGAGCATAATGCGCCCATTATCTTCAGTCCTTTCGTCTATCCTGCGTGTGTACATTGCTTATATAATGTACCGGGTGTCGGCGTAATTTCGCGCTTCCTCCATTTGTTCGATCGCTCCTTCTCCCTCTTCTTTGCTATCGCGAATGGCCATGACACGATCGTAAAGCCTAAAGAGGCATTAGACGATGCTCGAACGGGTCGACGAATAAGTGGACGAAAGGGGTGGTTAGTCGCGGGGTTGGAGAAGGATAGAACACGTCAAGCAAGAAGGCCAGGAACCATTACGGTAACATCCCACGGACGGAGGAAGTGATTTTTAAGGAGACGAGGCTGCCATTTCAAGGCAATTTTGCTCTCCTCGTGAGCTTTTTCGTTCTCATTTTTCGACGACCCAAGGTCTCTTCCCCTACAACAAAACGATTATGAAAATTTCACGCCGTTTTCGGGTTTCTCGTTTTCGTGAAAGTGTGCTTTGTATGGGCAGGATTCTTTTTACGCGTAAATCTTCTGGATTCTGTGCTTACGAGCGATAAATTCCTATCACGTGATAAAAACTTGATTTACTTTAAAACCAAGATATTTTCTTTCATTTCTGTTAATAATCTTAATAAATCTTACTACAATTATGTCGATGTTAACATTCCACGATCAATCTTTTTAGATCCGTCAGCATCCGGCTCATCCTGCGAGGACGACGAGGAAGGGAGGCTCGTTAATGTCAGAAAACGAAAAAACAGCGTCTACGCTTCCTCGACTCGCGCCCCGTCGGCGGATCGGGATACTTTAACGTCAACCGACGGTCTACTCGTTGACTGTGTCGCTCTAGTACATCTCACTGATCAATCCCCGACCGAATCTAGCCAACCAGTGCGTCACCCGTCGCCGTATTACTACGGTGATCTCTTCAAGGTACCGGAGCAATTAACCAAGTCGCAACCAAACAAGTACCGGAAAAGTGTCAGCCTTGATGTACCGGGTGAACGTTCACGTACACCCGGTATACCAAAGAGGAACTCGGTAGCGGGTGATGGCGGCTCTTATTCGACGCAACCACGGCATTATCAGCAACAACAGCAGCAGCCGCCGCCGCCGCCACCACCGCACTATCGAAGCCAGGATCTGGTGAGCCCCACATCGGGGAGCGAGCATGCTGTCCCAGCCAGAGGCGAGATCCTCTCGTCGTGTATCATCACCGAGTGGGATCACACCCTCATGCCACCTCATAGACTACTGAGCCATGATTTGCCTACCGCCGTTTGCACGTGCGTCGCATCGCCCGAGGAGGAGGAGGATGAGCTAGAACGACGGCAGCCGCAAGTGACGCGGCATCAGGTGCGCAAACTACGACGTACACGAAGGATAGATCCGCAGCCGATACTCGTCGAGGACGAGGACGACGTGGAGGGTGAGGACGAGGGGGAGGAGGAGGAAGAAGAGGACGCGGAGCTCGAGGACGAGGACGAGGAAGGGATGGCCAGGCAACGTCACCTATACGAAACAGCCTTCGATTGCAAGGTCAATCGATCCGACGATGATCTCGATGATCTCGATCGCATAACCAATCATGCAGTACTGCATTCTCAAGTACGTATGTCTTCAAACTTTGAACTATTGTTAAAATATCTCGAATATAATCATAAAAGTTTCTAAATTAAATATTTAAAAAATTATAAATATAATCATAGACAAAATTTAAAATCATTAATTCAATTACTATTAAAATAACTAGTATAAATTTATATATAAAAATTAATATTATTAAGATAATTAAATTTTCTTGATAACTAAAAGATAATTTCTTAAAAAAATTATTATTCTTATATAAAATCACACTATTAATTTCCAATTATACTAATATTTTTAAAAATCAAGAAAATAATTTTTAAATTTATTTAAATTATACCTTTAATTTCCAAAATTAATATTCTATATAGACTATTTTTTGATAAATTTTATTATATAAATAATTATTTATTTTTAATATTATCATTTTTTTTACATTATTTATAATTTTTAAGTTTTATATTAAATTACGAATGCGTTTGTATTGAATTTGCATTTAAAAATCCTTCTGTTGTTTGTCTATTTTTTTTAATTAAACGTTTTTTTCCTTATAATCATCACATCACATCAAGTTTGCTTTGTTTGGTACACCATATAAGTGTGTCGTAATTTTACTTGTGAAAATCAAATTTGAATAACGTAGATGCGGAGTGGCAGCGCTGCGCTCGCGAGCAGAACAAGTTCGTCGACGGATACGTCAAAACAGCAACATGTGCAACCACTTTCTTTTACCGGCCAGTCGCAATCAAGCAAGGACCATCGACGCAAAGTCGTACTTCTCCGCCCAAAACCGATTCCGAGCCGCTTACAACAGCAGCAACAGCAACAGCAACAGCAACAACAGCAGCAGCAGCAATCAGACAATATATCCACTCTGTCCCAGGATATCGAGTCCCTCCAAATTAATTCAAGCGATGAAAAAACGGGATCACCGAGATTACCCGCGCGCGATTATACGCCATCGCCACCCTCGACCGCGCCTCTACCTGCGAAATTTCATGGGAATCGAGATCATTTATTACTAAACATTCGCAGCGCGCCGAATCTCCCGTCGCAGCCTGATCATCCTCGCTTGAAGGACATGAGGCTGCCGGTGAAGTCGTTGCGTGCTAAGGACTCACCACAAAGCAGTGAGGGCAGCATTCTTGAGATCAAAAGTCGGCCAAAGACCTTTGTTCAGGAAAACATCGACTCTTCACAGGGTCGTCGATTCGACAAGGAGCTTATTTTGGAGTTTAAAGATAGGCCCCGAGAAGAGCGGCAACGGCCGCGCAGTCTGATTCGCGAGAACAGGCCGATAATGGAGTTCAAGGGTAGGCCTCACGAAGCGGAGAGCGATCTTGCACGACCAGTGCGACGAGACGCCGGTCTCTTGGACTTTAAGCTGCGCACATCGCGACGACGGATCGGTTATTCCAGCACTGAGAGTATGGCGACCAGCAGTAGCGGCGGCAGCATGGAGTCCATCAGGAGCAGTACTAGCGAGGGCAATCGATCGACCAGTAGCTCCGACAGTCGACACAGCACCAGGTCTTTGAGTTCCCACAGTTCGGATAGCGGCGGCAGCAACTGCTACCATCATCATCAACACCAATCATCGCTATCGGGCTTTCTGACCCATCACGCCACCAAGTTGCACATTCTTTCACCGATCTCCGACAAGTCGTCGCAAGAACCGGCCTCGGAGACTTCCGATAACAACCGCAACAATAATTCGCAAAAGGCCTCACCTGAGGAGAACGTCATCACGGAGAACAACGTAACCGCGGGTAACAACACGAATGCGGCCAATACAAACGCGGTTACCTCACCCATGGACACGTCCTTCAAGAAGCGGCGAACACCGCAGAATAAAAATCTCATTAACCTGGCACTACAATCGTCGTCGTCGGGCGACGCAGAGATTCAAGGATCAGACAGCGGTATCTCGATCGAGTCCCGCGCGGGTATCAAGTGCAAGCCCTTCGGCTTCCACTTGTTGAAGCCGCAGCTAGACAATATCAATCTCGTCGACAACGAGCCAGAACTGTCGGACTTGCCTTTTGATATGCCAAAGCTTCGTAGGAGACGGTTGCTAATGCAACAAGACGCCACTACATCCGGAAGCGCGACCAGTGTTGATCTGAGAGATCTACCCTTCGACATGCCGAAACTCAGGAAGCGTCTCAGATGTACTCAAAGCGTTGAATCCAGCGCATCTCAGGCATCGTCCAGCCTTTCGGTACGCGATGTCGAGCCACCTCCTTTATTCGGTGAGTTCTCATTAGCAACTTATCATCACATTTTGTATTTTTGAAAATGAACATTTTAACGAATTTTGGCAATAAATATAAATATAAATGGCAATTATATTTTTATATATTTTGAGTTATACATATATGTTATACATAAATACGACAAGCAAGCATTCTTTCTCGAATGAATCAAATTTTACATCAAAATTTTTTTTTTATTATAATTAACGTAAATGGAAGCCAGCCTACGAAAGGGGATCCGGGTTTACTTTTCTTCTTAATCGAGCGTCTAGCCATTAAAGCGATAAAAACCGTACTTTCGACACCTCGAGGTAAACTAAGTACTCATCAGGGCCGTAGGGGCTACCGTAATTTAATGCTGATCGTTGTAAACCTTCCAGACAACAACTAACTCGTTAAGCTTCACTTAGCTACTCTTAACGATTAGATACTATAAATACACCTTTTTAACAGTCATGTGTACCTACTACCATTTATATATTGTATTTATTTCTTAAAGAGGGATATATAAATGATGCTGTGTATTATTACATATTATGTAATAATAATATACTTATATACTCCAGCACATATTACAATATTAAATGTAATTTAGCTAAATGTGTAACTCCATACATGTAAAACATAATAAAACCGTTATAGTGAGGTATATAGTTAGAGGCCATGATGACTAAGCTGTAATAGCTATAATTAGTGTATACAGAAATTCTAATGCATAGCAAGTGTATAATCTATCATGTGGTATCGAAGTACCGAGCAACGGTGTAATTTAAACCACATTAATAATATGAGTCATACGATATCAATAATTTATCGCCAGCAAGTGAATCTAGTTCGATACGAGCCGTGCAATGCACCACGAAACATTCGGAATTAGTCGGGTGATTAAGCCACCACTGCTGCCACATCAGGCACCCTCTCCGGTTATCCCCCGAAGCTCCATCGTCCGTTCTGATGGGACTTTGAACGCGCGTCGTTTACCCTCCGAGTTTCCAAATTGCGAGAGCTCTAATGCAAGAGCTTCGAGAACGAGCTCTCACGCCTATGGCCGAGAGTTGCGGTGCCGACCTACAGGGGTAAATGTAGGGGAGGGTAAATGCTACGGTACACGAAGGTTAGGCCTGGGTTCACGTACGCTGATGTATGGACCTGCTGGGTCGAGGTAGAGGAGAGAAGAGACACGATAACGTGGGCGACAGAGAAGCAGAGAGAGGAAGGCAAGCAACTATTTTTATCGTCGGTCTCTCGAATGTCAATAACGACACGAAATGCCCGGTAAATCCGTTTTGCTAAAAGTTATGGGTCCTTAGAAACCCTTCTTTTTTCCGCCCGAGGAAAATGTACGGCGCGTACCGGCGACGAGTGATTCCCCACATCGTGAGATACGCCGACGCGGATTTATTTAATCAATTACGGTCCTGCCCCCACCTACGGGCTTTAAAGCACGACTCGCTTTAACGTCGCCCGAGTGATTTAATGCGCGACGATTATCACTTTGCAAGCATTGTCGAGCCGTTGCGATGGAACAGGACAAATCATTATTAAATTTTTTCTCCAGTTATGCAACAGCGTAAAAATATTTGAGATACTTATAATATAAAAAAATATCTTAAATTAAATAAAAAAAAAAACAGATTACACGGTAAAAGACAATTTGATCTCTCGTAGTAGAATCAAATTTCGTTATTGCTTGTTTAACACGAGTATGTATATTTATTTGGCGAAACACGTTCGTTAGTGAAACGCAATGCGAAACGAATCGAGAATGAAGCATACGATGCATTCGATCCTACTGATAAAAGCCCAGTCACGTCACTCAGTTACAACCGTTCTTTGAGCAACTATCACGCACGTCGAAAATATGAATAAATAGCCGTCGCCTACACGAAGTTTAATCAACGCGCGGGCGAATACGTGAATGCCATATACACACATGTATAAATGTCGAGCCGGTCGTTTCCGTTTACCAGATAACGAAAATGCAGTTGTCGCACTGCGTACTCGTATATCTATGTATATGTATGAACTATTTCAATCGCGATTGACCGAACATTTCACGCGATGATGCATTTTTCGTCGCTGAATGTACGAGAGACAATAAAAACTCTCGGTATTCTCCAATTCGCGAATATTTTAATAACATTGATAAAAACTGTATACTCGCTTGCAACGTGTTATCACGAAATATTGCGCTTGTATACCGCGAGAAATTTAATTAATGCGAAATCATGCATGCATAAATCCGCAGATTAAAAGAAATTATAATTTAATTATAAATAAGAACATTATGTAATATGTTATGCTTGCCATTTCGTAAATGATGCAAAACGCGCATTCTCTCTCTTATGCAATATATACCTTCATCTCTGTTTGGCAGTTAGATGCGAGTATGAGAGATCGAGATCTGTAATATTTTTTCCGGTTGATGGATTTCCGACTGGTTCGTAAATTACCTTTTGAAGAGGGAGCAGAAGAAAAGAGGGACGTAAGGCAACGAGATGTAAAGCGCGTTAGCACGTGATCAGAACCAGATTTCTTCAAAGATATACTTCTTTTGCGTCCAGTTGTCGACAATTACTTTTTTGGGGGGATTGGAGGCTCGTTGGGGAGGTGATCGATTGGTTCCTTTGCTTTCTATTATCGCGCATAGATCGTCTTATTGGTTCCTCGATGCGAATAGGTTATCAATCACGAGAAGTCATCTTGATCGACAACGCGATACAATTTTTAACTCATTTCTACATGTACACATTTTTGTCTACTAATATTATTATAGTATCAATGACAATTTAATTAATTAATGGGAAAATAAGACTTTTTAATGTTTATAAACAAGCAACTAGAAACTGAGCGAATAAGAGCCAAACGCGGATGTTAGCGCGACGAAAATAATTTTTCTGCGAAATTGATAAGTGTACAGGGTACATATTTTTTTTATGTATTTACCAAGATTTTTAATTCTTATTTTTGAGAATTTTATAAACCTCTCTTTACTCCCCTAAAGAGACATAGGCGAGAAAAATATCGTGACGAAGTCGCTACAATTTAATTAACAAGCTTATTCTTTTTTTTATTATAATTAAACTATCTTTTTCTTGCGTTTTTTCCATTAATAATTATCTTAATTATCAAAATAATAATTTTAAAATGATAAAATTGTTTATCTTAATTTATAAAATTATTAAATTATTTTCGCAAGTTTTATAATCTTTCTTAAATCTAGACGTGAAAGTCTTCATCTACTTTTTTTAGAAGACGATAAATGACACACCGACCAGAAGCAGCGAGTCTAACAATAACGTGATTTTTCCTTCGGTGCACCTTTTTTACGTTTCGGTAACGTTGACGAGCGGCCAACCACCGGAAGGAGAGCAGTTCGCGCATTGTGCTCTTAGATAAAAGCCACTGGCTTGTGCCAGTTCACAATGTGCCAGAGATGGGAACGGAGGATGGAACATAAAGCCACGGCTTTATTCCACTTCCCACACGACGGGTTCATGTGCTTGCTCCTATACAGTTCGCCGATGTATGCAAGCACGTGTCATCAGGAAGATAGCAGGCGAGCGTATTGAAAGTATCGGAAATATTACGCCCTACTTGCGACAAGTTTGCACTGTCCCCTTTCCGATCATCTCTTTTAAACGTCATCGTCGAAACAACTCTTTCGTAAAACGTATTATCAAATTTGCTGAAATGCAAATCGAATATAAAGAAGGTAGACAGTGTCTTGTGGAAAATCGAGCAAAAATCGAGACAGCTGCATCGTGATTCTTGCTCACGTATCGTGACGATGAATATATTCAACGTTCGTACGAGTCACGTGCGAATACTACGTTAGGACGTTTGCGAATCTCGACGTCGAAAAAATTTACATTCGCAATCTCGACGAGTAGATTTGTCTCGCGCGTAGGCTATTTAGTGGTCGGCAACGTGAACTCTCTCAGCTGATGGCGATCGTTAACGAACTACAAAAAGCCAGAAGGGAAGCAAAAAAGTGCGGTATCCGGCTCGATTTACCTCGGTGGTTATACAAAGAAAGAAGATTTGGCCAACCAGAGAAGAAGAGTACATACAAGATTCAACAATTCTTTCCTGTTGTTTACGACAAAGTTGTTAAGTAACTTACATAAGAGATTTCTGTTTTTCCGTTGCATTCTTTATCAACTGCGATCTCTCGCCAAAAAGTTTTATCATTACATTACAAAAATAAATGTGTATTTATATATCTATTTTAGAGACAGTTTATTTTTGTCATTCAAAGATAAATGTTCTAGAAGAAAAACATAAAGTAGAAAAAGATGTCGCATTTCAAAGAAAATGTATATAATTTAGTCATATAAACTTGTGATTTTCATAAATTAAAGTTATATAAACTTAATATACATACATATATATTTATAATATAAATTTTATATAATTATATGTATATCAAGTTTATACAAAGTTTATATAATTCTAAGTTATATATATACATTTTATATAAATTTAATATACATATAGTTATATAAACTTTATATATAACTTGTTATACAAAATAATTTTAAAAAATTAATTATAAAACATATTTTTGAAATCGTACTCTCTTAAAAGAATTATATTCTCGTAGTAAAGAATATATTTTTAATATATACACATTTTCTTTATTTTATTTTTCTGGTGGTTATTATAAAATTTAATTTTATTAAATTGACAATAGGATGAGCCTTATTTGTGTGTACCTAAGTGCTACATGTAAGTTGTACAGCAAATATCTATAATTCTCGCCGTTGCACGTTTCTATTCGATAATTTGCCATGGCCCCGAACTCGTTCGTCGCAAACTGTCCTGTTTACTTTGCCCCCAGTATAGAAGGATCCGCAATTTCGTTATATACCTCTTCATAGACACAAATCACGTACGATTTAGTCAACATCGTATACAGTCATTTGGTAGTCGGCCAAATTATTACACGAATGGTCGCATTTAAAGATTTCGTTTTAAAGCTGCATATCAGGTTCCAAGAAATAAATTCAAATTAGTCTTGTGGATGTAACCAAGTGATTTGATTTTTTATAGTTCGTTAAACAATGAAGGAACACTGTATGCTTGAATTGTTGTTGTTACATTTACGTAATTATATAAAATTGAATAATTGCAAATTAGTTCAGTCGCAACGTGTTGTATTCGCTAACGAAGCAAAATTAAAACGTCGTAGACTCAACAAATTTTAATTTTCCTAGCCTTTTGCAAATATAAATTTTTAACAACTACCTCTGTTCTCGGCAAATTTTTACAATTTATGAATTTTTTAAAAAGCTTGCAAATTGCAAATATATAATATATTACTGTGCGTTCTGTTTCTAAATTCTCGGTCGTCGAAAGGATCTTGTCACAAATGCAGGAAACACACTCGTAATGTAGTACACTAAACTGCATACGAAGATAAAGTTTCGACTGCGAAATAAACGCAGTTTTGTCTTGAATCCTTGAAAAATCTAGCCACGTACCATTTGCCTGATGTCACCGTAGCAACACATCACGACTGTCTCCATTTGGTACCGATCCAAAATACCATTGCGATTCAAAACCGATATTTGTCTGACCATTCCTAGGATTTTCTACTGGCGCATTAATACGATATATCTTGATGATTACGTTCGAGAAAATTCTGATTAAGTTAATTATAAATGATAAGTTAATTTATTTTCGTGCAAGTTTAATGTACGTATGTAACAAAAAATTAATTATTTTAATTTTGCAATATTTTTTTAAATATTAGTGAAATAATAATATGTATAATTAGCAAAAAGTATTAAATAATTTGTAAAGTTTTAGTATCATAAATATATGAAATCCGCTGTATTAGCTGATCTAGTTAACAACTTGTTTTCAAGTGCTAGTATACATAGATAAAAAATGAATGTCCTGGAGTAAGTTATTTCGTAAATAATGAATGTTTATGGCAGTGACGTAAACCGAAATGTGGGTGATCCTCGGACAAATTGTAGGAAAAGAACCATTGGAATCGTCTGATGGAAACGTCTGATATGCGTCTATCGTACTTCATATTTCATGAGGATCGCGGACGTATCAACCATTCCAAGCAGGTTCGAAGTGTTTGCCACCGCGTCGATAAGGGCCCGTCGACGGAGGGATGGAAGAGCTCAAGGGCGTGTAACTGCAACATCTGTCGGCGGATATCTTCGAGGCCTATCCAGACAACGGCATCTCACATCTGTTGTTCGGATATTTCGGCACCATTGCGAAATTTCTTTTGGGGGAGAACAGAGCCACCTCGTAACGATGCGATATATAAGCTAGAGACCTAGCGAGTTTTCAAGATTGCGAAATCATAGTGACTCGGCAACTCTCGAGATCTCCTCCATCTGCGGTCAATTCATGCGCGAGAGTTTTTAAAAGTTTTGACGCGAATATTTTCGCGTTTATAAGATTTCGTCGATTCATCAAAATTACAAGTTTCATTATATACGGCCTATATACGTCTCTTTTTCGTTCGTTTAGAGTTTGCAAAGTTCTTCTCGCGAAGGCCACATGATTCGCATCAGTGACACTTGCTGCTCCGTCATAAAGTGTCATCCTTCATTTAATAGCGTCTTGCCACTCAATGGAAACGCCATTGACTCCTTTCCAGGCGCGTTTGACACGCCGGCTCCCCGAGGCCGTAAATTCACCGGTGTCGTAAATCTCTACGGCGGGTTCCACCCTCCATCTCCTTTGCCCGGCAATAAATACGAATCGCTGGTGCGGGATTGCTCGACTTCCCGGAGTCATCTCGAGGAACCGTTTCGACTCTTCGACATCCGGCGGAATATATCGTCGATATGTCCTGATTTTAGCGGGGAATTAAAAGTTCCATTCGCCGTCCGTGACGCACGTTTGCGACGGAAGCCTGCGAGATTTCCCGTGCGTCCCCCGTCCCCCTTCAGTTTTCCCATTCAGAGCTTCGTTCGTGACCATGAATTTCCCCGGAGACGTGTCTGCGGTGACGCCTCTTGCGTGTCTCGTGTCGAAGGAATATTTTTCGCCTTCTCTCGGTCCACACACTATTTCTCTTCTCTCTATCGTCACACAAACATCGCTCTGTTTTCCCTACACGACGCTTCAAAACATCCCACTCCAAAGCTCGCACACAAGGGAATGAGCAAGGTCTTAATGCAAACAAGCGTTGCTACGAATTCATATATGATGATCACGACGGAGTTTACTCGTGTTCTCGACTCGTGCCTATATACGATCCGCTGCAGAGACGTCTCGACGTTTCCCCATTTCCCGTGGGAATGCGCGACAGTCGGAAAGTCCGCGAAGAAATTGATTGAGACGTATCTCCGTCAGAGACGGATATTAAAACAGTCTGAGGGAGAGAATAAGGATACGAGTGTCAGGACGAGAAATTACCTGTGGGCTGGGTGATACAAAGAACGGGCGGGAGAAAGATTTTGGCAAAGACAAAGAAGATGAGAGGAAGGACCGTTTACACCGTCGTCCCAGGGAAAAGGAAAGAAACATAAATCTGCTGGGCCGATCGCCAGATTGAATTTAATAATACAGACGCACGCAATCTCGTCGAGTAACGCTAGCCCCGCTCGCCGCCGTTAATGTTTAACCATTCCCGAAACCTGTGTTTCGCAAAGAGGAATTGAATAGAAATGGCGCGTGAGAGATAGCCACGGTCCTTCCTTTCACCGTAATTTGATGTGCATGTACAGGATGTTTCAGAAGCAGATATCTTTTCTATCGCAAGTTATGTGAGAAACTTTTCAAGTCGTTTTTTTTTCAATTAAAAGTTTGTTAAAGATAATTAACTGTCGGATACACTCAATTTCTTTATATTAAATATTGTAACACATAATTATAAAACTTGGAATAAAATTTTAAAAAGGAAAATTATTAATTGAAATTATGTGTAAAATAGATTTTGTTTTTTTTTTCTAGACACCCAGTTTGTTGAAAGTTTTTAATGTCGAATAATAATCTGTAACTCGAGATGTTTCGCTTTTAATTTATCCAATTCTGTTGAGACATCCTATACATCTGCATACGCGTCAGACGGGAGCACTTCGGCATGCCCTCTGGACACATTAAGCCGCAAAAGAAGCTAACTCGACGTTACACCTGTCAGAACAATTTTATTGTACCTGCATCATGTACCACGTCCGAGAAGTCAACCGCTAAGAGATTGCGCCAACAAATGAAATTAGCCCCCTACCGCCGTATTCAGGGGCGTTGCCTTGCAAAGTATCCTTCGTCGATCATTATTGTTTACGGAGAACTCTAGACGCATCGATATTATAGCAGGAAAAGGTACACGATTGTAAAAAAAAATTGGATTAGAATAAACGACTTTATGATAGAGTAGCCTTCCATTTTCAGATAATGCACGTAAAAACTGTTTTATAAAAAGCAATTTGTAAGATTAACTTTTCCAAAATACATTATATTACGCAAATCTCATTATACGTTACTGTTCTGTTTAATTTAACGATAAGCCACGATATTATCTTCATAGTATCAGAAGTATTTATCACGTCTATCATTATTCACATAACATCAATTATTATTTGATGCTGAATATCAATATCGTATTGTGTTCTAATTTCTGACATTAACACCAGTTTGGGCAGGGGTAGATAAGAGTAATAACAAAACCACGTCAACAACCCCATAACAATTTCCCATAGATTACGCAGATTAATCTGCCCGTGGTTCCAAGTTCTGATTTGTAGCAATTATTAAGGGACACCCCGCTACGCGAGAGAGGGAAAGAGAGAGAGAGAGAGAGAGAGAGAGAGAGAGAGAGAGAGAGAGAGAGAGAAATTGCCGACGACTCTATACATGCCAGTATATCATCGGTGTTTACTGGTGGGAGCACCACGATGCGTCTAACTGTCGGGTGACTCATTTCAGGCGGCGGTCTGTCGCGCCCGAAGATGACTCTGAATCTGGACGGCGGTGGAAATGCGGCGGGGACGAGCTGCGGAATTCCGTGCGGTAGTTTATTGGCGCCGAAGAAACCTGGTGGCTTGAACCTCGGTTTGCCGCTGGAGATCAGTACCGCTCGGATATCGGCCGACCTGGTGGACGTGGAACTTCCTTTGGAGAGACAAGGGTAAGGGTATATCGAAACTAGAGTCAGAGTTGCTTTTCGTCGCAATTTTTCGAGTTTTGACAAGCGGTAATATTATTTTGGCTCTCGAGAGACACTAATAAGCTCGTTAATAATTTCGAAGTTACACGCTCTTGACCTCCCTCCGTATTTGTCTTTGAATTTTGCGGAGGAATTTCTCGCGAAATGTTTTCGCGACTGTAGACTCTCGCGAGCAAATTAACTTACCAGAGCGATACTCGACCTTAATATTTGTTATTCAGGTGGTATCACGGCTCCATCACTCGCATCGAAGCGGAAGGTCTCTTGCGAGTTCATCAGGAAGGAAGCTATCTGGTGAGAAACAGCGAATCAACCAAACAGGATTATTCTCTGTCTTTGAAGTAAGTGTCATGTAAATTAACATTTTTTAATTTGATAAATCGCTTTATTTTTTTTTTTTTTTTTTTACGAAACATAATTATTTTATTGTGACTTTTTTTCAGGAGCGCCCGCGGTTTCATGCATATGCGAATTCAAAAGAACGAAGAGTTAAACGCTTACATCCTAGGACAGTTTAGTAAACCGTTCGAGAATATACCGGAAATGGTCCGTCATTTCAGCGTGAATCGTCTTCCGATACGCGGTGCCGAGCACATGTGTCTCCTGCATCCGGTCATAGTTCAGCTTTTGTAGCGCATCTATCGTAGCGCCATTTAAGGTGCTGTACCTCTTTTGATAATCTGCTTTTTTTCCGCCGAAGCGCGCGATTTGGCAATGAACGAGCTTGATACAGTGAACGGAATATTGTCAGAGAATATTGTTTCTCCGTGCGATGAGAGTCTTTCAAATTGTCCACGAATGATACGTGATTGACTTTCTCCGAGATTCTCCGTATCAATTCGTATTTCGGTTGAACGAATCGAATTCCGTACGAAGAGCGCCAGAGATAATGGACAATAATGGCATCGACGGGAGATACCGCTCCGTCATAAAATGTTACAGGAGAAAGTACGAATACAGTACAAAAGTATAAACACAGTGACTGAAGCTACTTAACGGTACACAGTACGATCGATCAACCGAGAACGTCCGGGTTCGTGCAATTTATAGCGAGAGAAGTCGTTGTTAAAGTACGCATGAAGAATCTCAGGTCTGTTTCCGAATGAAAGAAAAACTTTTCATAACATTATACTTTTCGGTAACGATTTAATTTTCCATGTCTACGATCGAGTTCAAGCTTCCGTTTTACAATAAAATCGATTATGTATTCGAAAACGTAAAGATCGGTGAACTTGTTTTGTCTTCCTCGAAAACATCGCGCAAACCTACCTCATAAGCAGACGCATGCATCGCAACACGACGTATAGACGAAACGGTGCAATATCAGGAACATTGTAATAGAAAGTCTCGAGGAGCGATATTATCTGAAACAGATACAAATTTGGCGCAGTGGTAATTGCTTGCGATAAGATCCACGAAAGATAATGAAGTCGAGATACGAACGACGATTCGAAAAAGTATACGCGAGAACGCCTTATCCGGCTGATTTTGCCAACTTATTACAAAGGTTGTTCCTCGAGTCCGCGACCACGCGAAGTCTACGAAAGACACTATTTAGATGGGATCAGGAACGCTGCTTTACGGTAATTTAAGTAAGAAAGGGAGGTAATGTACGTAGTTAGGTTTAATGAGAGAAGAAATGGTCCGACATGACGTGAGCTGGAAGCTACAATAAAAATAATTCTAATATCCAGTCGGAGAAGCGAAGACATAAAAGAAGCTGGACGGACGAGCAGCGAGCGCGAGAAAAATGCCAAACTTTACTTCTAATCTTAATCGTTTAGTCAGGGTTTAGTTTTCCGTCGTCATTGATAAGTAATTAATTAGGTTTAGATCAATAAGCGAACGTAAGTAATTTACAATAGTAAATCAAATTGGCATCGATTACGAGTATTGGGTGAGACAATCGCTAGTTTAGCGAAAGTTCTGTGTAATCTCGTAAAAAAAAAATCACGAGTCGAAGGTGATAATGCATTTTTCTGCAAAGAAACACGATAATGAACACGGTGAGAATAGAGGGGAGAGATGATTGAAGTCAATCTGAATCATCGGTGGCTCGACATCCGAGTCATCCGTCCGATAATCCCGAGCGACACATTCGCGGGAGAGTTTTGCGATAGAATGCAACTGATACATATTTTTTCATGTGATATTAATTTGTTACAGAGATAGCCTAGTTTCACCTGTGATCTGTTACTTAATTTCCCTTGTTCATGTCGCGGACGCGCGACGATGATAATAAGTAATTAAACTTGCTATTGTATTTACGTAGCCAGCAACGAGGCGCGTCAGGCGCGACGATGAGACGTCCGTGGTGTCACAATAATTTTTCGGATTAGGAATTCGATTCGCAATGGTTGTGAACGAATTTATGTTAGCTATCGCGAAAAACCAGAGTTTTGCTTAATATTAAATAGTGACGTAGGGAACGTGTACGACGACCGGTAGCGAGTGCCAGCATCGTGTAGAACAGCTGATATTTTTTTCAATCGTTCGATTATTCTTAAAATATAAATAATTATTAATTTTCTAATTAAAGTAATATTTTGAAATTTAATCGAAATATATGAATTATACACGAGGCACTCTCTACTTTCGCGTCTGATTAGGTTGAGTGTAATTCGTACGTATTTTAAGCTGCCAGTATTATTAACTGTAATCGATAATGCATATCCATGTTAACGTTTAAGACATTATATTGTCTTCATAGTCCTGCGATTGAAACATTGAAACTATAATCTCCGTATATTTCTTTCATATTATATTTATTGCATTGGGTACGATGATAACAATAAGGTTTCTGTACGCCGTTGATTTAATCGCGAAAACATAGAGCTGTAATTCTATGATATTATAATTCTAGAGATTCTGTAAACCTAGATTAATATTACTTATCGAGTAGTACGTAAATTATATGGTAGACACTAACTTGTAGATACTTCCTGTACCTTGAAATTTGTATGAAGTAGTATTTAGATGATACCATATATATATAGTATATATTATATAAATATATATATATATATATATATTATTATAAAAAAATACTAGCACATAGTATATCGTTTGTAGGGTATGTAATATTAAGATCAAGCAATTTGCGGAGTGAGTCCAATGAATACCTTGAGCGCTGTTTACGCCCTTTAACGTAGACGGATCTCGGACGGCGATGTGCAATATTCTGACGCGATCTCGCAGAACCATGCATTCGTAAAGTACGACTCAATATTTTTTTTTTCCAGCAAGCAGACTACGAATGTTCCAAATCGACTCTATTAGATAGCCTTGTGTACTCTGGAAATTTCTCTTAATTAATAAAAAATAAAATGTTTAATAACTCCAATCTGGCATCACACATGTCAATTGTTTCTACTTTTGTAGAAGCTCTACTATTTCGCGTCCTTACACGATCCTAGAAAAAATAATCTTTTTACATGAGGGAGTAAAAAAATTTTATGTGAAAGATTTTACAAAATTATATAATCCGTCATTTTAAAAAGCGCATCTAAAAGTATTAATGTAAATTGGATTTTAGTCTCATACAAATTGTTCTTGTACTAAATATAATATATTCTATCATTTAATTTATTCCCCCTCTATCGCTCCGCTATTTTCGTATAGCACGATCTCATCCTGATTTCCAGCTGGGATAAATACCGGGCGTTCGACGACATTATTTTGTAGCGGTGTCATTTGGCTCGCTTCTACAATCTGTGCCAATTTAAACGCAATCATGGAAATTAAATGTATATGAAGAGTTTATATTTCGATATATTCAGTAATTAAAATGATTATGTGACATACTGGTTTCTCCGCCAGTTCAAATATTTTCGGTTCCTTCGATGGTCTTTTTGCGTTACGTTTTTCTATAATTTACAACAAAAAAGAATATGAAAAATGTATTATGCAATTTAGAAATTATTATATACACAATTATTATCATATATACAATAATTATTATATATACGTGTCGCATAACAATAATAATTGTAATAATTATATAAGTACATTTTTGACATATATTTTGATTTGATTCAATTATAGGGCGGTCTTTCCTGTCAAATAATGACTGATACTCTGAATGCAAAATATTGTATTATTTGCTCACCATTTCCAGTGTTATTTCGTTGAACCGGCGAAGATCTACGGAAAGACGTCGAAGTAGGTGGCACAGGTTCCTGAGAGGAAACCTATGAGGGTGAAACAATATACATTTTACAAGCGAAATAAATACTTGAATTGCTTATGTTGAAATTTCCTACATTAAAGCTCACCGAAGATCGAGTTTCCTCTTTAATTTGATTTTCCCAGCAAGTTGGCCCGCAGATATCCAGCTTATCTCGCATTAACCGACTACGATACATTTTACCATCCTTTCCCTTTATCAAACCGTCTGTTAATTGTATCGTCTGGGGTCCCCATTGGGTCAAGAAATGATCTCCCCGTGTAATTTTTTGTTGAGGTGTCACGACCGTGTGACTCCCGCCGCAATACCGGTTGCACAGATGATCTCTAAATACATTATCAAACTTAACATTATTAAACTAAATCTTATCAAATTTAAGACAAGGACACTTTTCATCGCTATGTAAAAACTTTAAGATTTATTAATTTGTAATGCAGAGTAAATTCACGTGAAAAGATTTTTTAAAAAATGTCTCAATATGTTTAAATTATAATATTATAATATTGTTATAATTATAATTTTTTTCAACACTAGTTTATGACATATTATTAATTTATTTTTTTTTTTCATATGTGTGGCATGTAATATTTTTTCGAAAAAATCGAACAAAATGCTATTAGTTACCTAGGAGTCTTCACGAGCATCTCCTCCTTTGTTTTTATCTTCTTGGCCTCCTCCTGCATTGCCGCTTCAAATTGGATCATATTTCTGCTGTGAGGCAATTTTTTCTGCTGTTTTCTAACTTGGTCCAATTGATATGTGAGATAAGGTTTCATGCTAATGGTACAAGGCAACGTTTCGGCACGAAATCTACTGGCTTCCTCTATTTTCATCACGACGTCCTTGTCACACGATATACACTGAACATCTCTAAACAAAGAAGGAGATTGACGTCGCGGACGCGTTAAAATCTCATCTGCGAGCTTAAAATATTTACCTGAGCAACTTCTTTGTTCCAGCTGCCTCGATCTCGCGCCTCGCCTCAGCCATGATTTTCAGCTTTTCTTGAAGAGACTTCAATTTTTTAGTCACAAAGTCCTTCAACGGCGTCATCTCAATTTTATCTACTTTGGCCGATATTTCGTTCTGCACCTCGTCAAGTGCTTGTTGCCAAATCGATTCTTGCTTAGTCAGTTTGTCGATCGCCTCTTCGAGACCACGCGAGAGATCGTCACAGGCAGCGTCGAATTGATCATGTGATACCTACAGCAATCTTTATGGTATTTTAATCTGTATCAGAGATGAAATTCAACGGATTTTTTTCCGTAATATTCCTTTATACCTTTCTATTAACAGCTTGAGCGTCCGCTTTATCCGCCAAAGCATCTTCGATATCTTCTTTGTCTGCTTTGACGGTTTTTAAAAGTTCTATTTGTTCCAGTAATGTCTATCAGCATAAAAACAATCATTGTAAATATAGTCGAATAAATTATGTAAAATACAAGGAAGCAATTTTTATATATTAATTAATCTAGAGTTAATTGTTGTTTAATATAAAAGGTGAATATTTTAATTATTTTTTTTTAAAGTTCGTACATTAATGTGCGAATCTTTCTTCTCTTTATCATCGAACAGTCTGTCTACCGTTTCACCGATTCTTTCCATATCCGATTCTATTCCTTGTATTTTTATAACAAGTTCATTAATATCAATGTCATCTTTATCCGTTTCTTGTATAACGTCTTCCATTTTTTCTGACAAATTCTCAATTTCTTTTTCCAATGTAATTACGCGTTGGGTAATATCGTCCATGATTTTGCCATGCGTCGTCTCCATATTTTTTACAACTTTCAGGCAATGCTCCAAGTTCGTAACATCACTCACTTCAATTATTCTCTCTTTACCTACTTCTGTAACAGCAGGCTTTTCTCGCACCGCTGGCCAATCAACTATATATATATATATATATATATATATATATAATGTTTTATATAAGAATAATATATAAAAAATAAAATAAAATAAATAATTATAAATGATATGAAAAAATCATTAATAGACGCACGTGCAATTTTTTCGTTAAGATCTTGCAGCTCTTGCTGTATCTCAGCTACATCCACTTTTAATGTAGCGACATCTTGGCGTATTTCTGCCATGTTATCTGAATATATTTTTCAATTAATAAACTGTTACACATTTCAAAAATTACAGTAGTTACTATATTAAAAAATTATAAATTAGATAATAATGTCTTTAACAAAGTAAAATAATTAAAATTGTTAGACGCTTGTTACCCGGAACCGTCAATCGAGCAGCAAGCTTCTCGACTGTCGCATTTGGTATTTTAGGAGCTACTGGTTTGTCAGCTGCTGGTTTAGGAATTTCTGCTGGTTCTTCTTTTTCAGGAACTAGTTTGGCGTCTTTATCGATTTCTGCTGCTGCTGTTACTTGATCAGCAGTTGGCGATATCTCTTCGAGTAAAATATTGGCAACTGTTTGCAAATCAATGAGTTTCTGTTCCATCTTTGCAACTTTTTCTTCGAGTTCATTCAATCTTGTATTAATCAACGACATGTCTGCTCTTGTAATTGTACCAATATCGTCTTTAACATCTTCTACCATTGTCGTGAGCTGTAATAATATTCTAAGTATTTTTATTTTCTTCCTTTATTTGTGCTTTTTTTCATTAAAATATTAGTGTAAATAGCGGGGAAAAGTTTACGAAACTAACAAGTAATATACCTTGTCGATACCTTGTTCAGTCACGTCTAATCTTTTATTAATGTTAATGAATTGCCACACATCCGCGATAGTATCTCCATCTTTTCCCTTTAAATGTTCTACTATTTCGGGAGACGTAGATAAGTCTTCTAGTGCTTGAAACTGCTGTTGTAACTTTTGCACCTATTGTTGATTTATTGAATTTATTATTAAATTATTTCTTTAAATTCTATTCCTATTTATGTAATAAAATTAATTTCTTTTACTCACAGATTGTTCAAGTTCCTTGAATGCTAATGCTGTAGCAGGAGAACCATTACCGATAGGTTCCACTGCCTGAAGATCACTTTCCTTTTCAGGACTTATTTGTTGCTTTAAATCTTCCTCCATAGATGGTTGAATATCTGAGTGAGTCAAATTACATCTGATTTATTATTATATGCGTATAGCAATTTAGAATAAATAAAATAAATATGTAAGAATGTATGAAACGTAAGAAGCCAAAGGCTTGTACCTTCTGTAAATATTTTAACATTTATATCTTCTCGAATTTGTTGCGATATTTTACCAGTAGTATTGGTAATTTTGTACTCTTGAAGATAAAGAGGAGGTCCCAGCTTCAAGGACTGAACCATCGCCTGTAAGAATTTTTACGTGAATATAAAATAAAAGAAAAAAGAATTTTTTAATTATTTTTTTATCAATTATTTGTTGTATTAATTTTCTTACTTTAACACGATCCGCGTTTTCGCCACGATATTCTACTTCTGTAGCCTGTAAATTTATCTGTTGCAACAAGACATGGAGAAAATTATGAAGAATGTTAAAATTAACTACGCCAATCTGAAATTAATGATTGTGTCAGTTTATTTGTTGCATGCATGATGCTGGTCTCGTCATTGCTTTACCTCCGGCGATCCGAGAGCAAGATCGAGCATTTGAGGAAGAGAAATTTGCAGGCTGACAACGTTAGCCACTGTGGGTGCTTCCGCAGCCATTTTTTTACATGAATAATTAATTTCTCAAGAATTACGTGAAGAACATAATTATACTCGACTTCTCAAATACAAGTACGGTTATTATAAGAAATGTTGACTAAATTGTCAATTTTGAAAATCAATTGCCTTTTGTTCCTATATTCATCCCTTATCAAGCAAAGAGGAAAATAAAGTTTTATCTTTATATGCATAGTTGGCGCCACGAACATGTCCGACAAGTAGCGTGCCCTCTTGGAAGGTATTTGTATTATAGAAACATGTCATTAAAAAAGCTTTGATAAGAAATACTTTATTATTAATTTTTATTATGAATAAAATAATAGGCGTAAACGATAAAATTCTATTTTTTATTACCGTAAATACATTTATGCTTTAAAATGATCTTTTCTTATTAATTTTGTACTATGTCTATGTAAATATTGATTACTTATAATTTTTTATATGATTAAAAGTAAATAAATACGTTTTGAGGCTTAATGAAATATTAGCCCACGAAATGTTGTACTTTTTATTTTTATACTAGAGAAAGAAAGAGAGTATACATAGATACTATCTTTCAAAATGAATACCAAAAATTATTACATTAAAGGATATTTTTCTATGTTTAAAAGAGAAAAATATTTATTATAACAAAAGAATTGTTTTTATTTATTAATTTATAGTTATCATTTAAAAATACAAATCTACATTCTTATGTTCTTTATATCATATTATAATATACAACTTTTAAGAAGTTTTAAACATCAATGTTAATGAAATAAACAAGTTTTGAAGGTAGTCCATTATACCCCGCATGAAAAGCATATCACGAAAATCTAGGCTTTTACTAAATCAATAATCTCGTCTATTTAAACTATTATTTTATAATAAACTTGTGTTTTTTCTTATAGTGGATAATCCAAAGAATATTTTTAGTAAGAAAAAAATCGATTTATTTTTTTTTAATATGTTGAAAACTTGCTCAATGCTTACGTTGGCCGTTCTACCTCACGTTCCCCTAATTTATTACTTGAAAAAAAATATTTTCCTTAATAACATTTATGTTTTATGTCTTAAAAGTGTCATATGTAAATTATAAAGATTATTTTACTGTGTTGCAGTTTGCAGTCTAGTATTTTTTCAATTATTTCTGTCATTAATCAAATATCCAGGACATGGCGCGTTAATGAAACAGTAATTCACTGTGCGTCATTTCTCTACAAACAAGTTGGGTTTATCTGACTGCACGTGGCCGGTAGACCAAAACATGAAATAGAGAATCATGCTAGCTGCACTACCGCAGATTACATCAAACCATATATATTTTATCGAGTCACCGGATATGATATTCTCGAGCGTTTCCGTTGGACAGATATGATCGACGTCAACTCGATCGTGTATTTATATCGCTCGCATATCCATCCCACGACAATGATGAATTCTCTTGTATGGTGAAACCAGGGATGAATTAAAATCTCTATATTTCCTAACCGGATTATACATGAATTAAAAATAGTATGAATAAGTCATATTTTCCGGTTAAGAGTTTGAAAACCAGTTTAAAAAAATTATACCCTTATAGTCTTAATTAATTTCTGTGCAATTAAAGAATCTTTCAGAGATTTTTTACGATCCGTTTTATGAAAATGCTTTTTAAATAATTAAGTTAAATTTCGGAATCTTTCGGAAGAGATCGCACATTTTACTGTTGAAAATGTTTCTTTTTTAAATTCCATCATATATAAATTCCATCATTGAGATTCACAAAAATCTGAAAAAACTCAAGTAATGTTTCGAGTATGAATGATTCAGCGATGGTATATCTGTATAGCTGCGTTCTCGAATTACCCATGATAAAGCCGACATTGGCGGTGTTTGAGTTACGTTGTTTGATCACCGGGCGAATGTTTAGCTGTGAGTAATGTCAGCATTCTGGCCGATATCTAGTCGGACGCCTCGACATTTGATAGCACGACGGTGTTAGCCGTTCGTATGATTTACTCATCCGTCAGGTGAGAGACAGCCTCTTTCTGTCTTCTTTCGCGATTTTTCCGCGTACGTGTAGTCAGTGTGCTGGCGATCACGATTACGAAATGATGTATACGTTAAAGGGAAGCTACGCGGTGATAACGGTGAGTGTAAACAATCAACTTTTATATATCTTTTATATTCGATTCCTTTACGTCATATCATTTTTTAAATCTTAATGTCTCTATCTCGGTCCGCGACAGAATTAATTTCAGCTTTTATCTTCTTATAATTAGCGTGTCATCGGAGTTCGTCGACATATCGCTCGAATTAAAAATTTCAGCGAATGATTTATTTACATATTTTCACGTGGAATCCGATTCGATTGTATTCCACGATTGTTTCTCGATTATTGTATGGAAAACACGCATTTAAAATGCATCGAATAATAATTTTATATCCGCCATCTCAGCCCTGAGGGCAGTCCCGGAAATGTCGTTACAGTCTAGTTCGAACAAACCCCGATGCGCTGTACTGTAAATACACGCCAGATAAATATTCGGATGATATAATCTGAGTTTCCTTTCAGCTTCTTCTGTTTACACGGATTCATGGCGATCTCTTCAGACACGCGGAGCACCAGCGATACAATCCGGCGATACCGTCACTTCCGTGGTATCTCGCACCATCTCAAGAGTTCGTGCTCCGTGAGATTATCCTCGAGTCGGTCATCCCGTCACCGTTCGATATCAAGGAGGTCCACAAACGTCCGTTGGACGTTTCCTTCTACGGTAGTCCGATCACTGCGATGTACTCGAGCGAGGACGTGAATGTCATTCTGTCGCGTGGGAATGTCTATCGTCTGCTCAACGGCCATTGGATGCTGTGCGAGAACGGATGTGTTGATTGCGAGCCATGCGCAACACAGAGAAATCCCTTATTCAAGTGGATTCTGCGGAGGGTCAAGCGGCCGTCAGTTTCCGACCCGTCGCGATATGATTTCCAGCTGACTATAATCTCACAAACGAACGATTACTTCCGCACGAGTAACCTTTGGCCTAATTTCTATATTTACGCAACGTCCCAGGGGGAACGAGACTCAATCTCGGTCACCAGAACGCAGCATGATAACGGTTCGGAAAATTCTCTGCCTAATCTCGAAAACAATTTTTCCCAACAGCATCATCGATCGAAGGATCTCTGGCGATTGACGGAACGAGACTCGATATTGCAAGAAGAGAATCATGTTCAAAGAAACGCGAGCACCGACAAGTCGCTCGAGCAGAAGCACCGATTTAGAAATATGAGAGATCGACCTCGACCCGTGGAAAACGCCTCGGAAGAAACGAATCATTTGGCCCCCAAGTTGATTCTGGGAACCGATCAACGGGGTCAAAAGCATTTGATTCACGTGGTGCCAGCGGATCATCTGCCGAACAACGCCACGCATCACGTGAATTTGTTCGCTTCGAATCATTCGATATCACCGCATTTCGCGACGAATCAAGTAACACGTTTGAATAATAATACCATTCCCAAGCACGAGAAGCAAACTTACCAACGGATATTCCGCCGAGTCTTCGATTCCTTGAATACGCATAGGCAATCAATCGAAAGTTTCCTCGAGTCACCGGCGGACAATGTAAGTGAACAGCAAATAGCTTCTTCCAGGGACAACATGGAAGTTGTTGGATTTTCCCGGAATAATCGCGACATAAATAATGCAAGTGCTAATTTCGAGCCATCGCGTCTTAATAATACCCTGTTATTGCCTTTTTATATAGAAAATGAAAATAAAATGGGAAAATATCAACAACATAAAAACAATTATGACTACCAACGTATAAAGTCGGATGTTAATGATAATTATATTGGACATCCAAATATAAATCAAACTACGATATCGCGGTCAGTTGCCAATAAATTTTGATTTCGACAGAGAACGGCGAAAAGTACGTGTAAGGCCGTACTTTATTAATAGTAAAAATATCTCAAAGCTAAATTCATCGATTTTATTACAAAGTTCGAACAGTTCGTCGGTAAATGCTATTCCTGATTTTAATAATGACTTTGTTATTAACTCTACAAAACAAATCGATCTTAATAAAACGTTTGTTGATGAAGCAAATAATGATTCCATAAAGTCGAACTTATTAACAATAAAAGGCAAGAATGGACGAGTATTCAACTCGGAGAGGTTTGCAAATGGCGATACTAATCGCGAATTCGCGACTTTGCACCATGCTTTCAGGATAATTATTACCGACTCGCCGCTAATTCAAAGAGGGTACGAAACTCTAAATCATACTACAGCAATACAAATGAATACTTTGAAGAAATTTGCTGATAATTAGTAGTTTGAAAAAATAATAGCAGCAAAGATAAATATTATTAATTACGATGTTATTATAATACTATTAAACTGATATTATAAATAATGATATTATTACAATGCGGAAGCTTGCGCATACAGTTTATCTAAAATGTAATATTAATATCAAATATTATTTTCATAAATGTATCAAGAGATATTTAAAAGCATTTTAATTAAAAGTAATTCAATTCCTTCGCCGAAACTCGATTAAAGGTATAAATATGATACACCGCATGTAAAAGATTATATATATTAAGAGAGAGGAAAAGAGAGAGATAGAGAGAATTTATCTATTAAAAATAATTAATAAAATATGATATTTAATCAGGATTTTGTGAATTTAAGATATTGTATTTGTAAGGATAATTTGTAATATGTAATGTGAAAATTATTAGTTGGCAATAATGTTAATTGCAATACATGTTTTAGGGCACATGTGCATCTCTATTATAAACACAGACATGTTTGGAACTCAATGCGAAAGCATCGAACGATGCATGATAAGGAAGAAGGGGGTGGTGGCTCAGTTTGAGAAACAGGGATAGGCCTGACGCTTATATTTAATTAAAGAGAATACGGGCTCGAGCGCGGGGAGAAGATCAGATGAGACAGGTAGTGCTGGGTGAAGTTGGAGCCCGGCCTTGTGTTTCTTGTCTAATTATCTACCCTCTCGTCCTAGTCGATCTGCCATGTTCACTTTCTACGTCTAGTAGTTGCTGCTTTTGGCAATTCGGTTTCTTACTTCGTCTTCTTCTCTTTCTCTCTCTTTTTTCCTCCTCTTTCTCTTTATTAAATTCATTTTTTTATGCATAGCCTATATTTTCTCTCTCTCTCTCTCTCTTTTTATTTCTAATATCCTATAGATTACATTTCTAATATTTCTGATCTAAAGATCGAAAAAGGTAAACAATTATTTAACTATTTTCTTCTCCATACATTCTCGATTTTAATTGGCCTGCTTGTCTATGCTGATAAACGCATCGATTGCAAATTGCCGCGAGGATTGACTGCAGGAGCTCCCGAAAGTTTTTAATTAGATCGATGTTCCTTCTTACCTCAGCGATCAACAATGTTGATATAATCAGAAATAAGAAGCGCCGGTGTCTCCATGGACGACATGGAAAATTTCTCGTTTTTCCGATATTCTTTCTAATCGCCTTTCTTCATTGTTCTCTCTCTCTCTCTCTCTCTCTCTCTCTCTCTCTCTCGCTCGAGCTGTCTCTTATTTGTCCTTCAGCGACTCTCCACATGATTTCGACCACCCTCCGTTCCTTGCCTTACTTGCCACAGTCGAATGGTGCAAAACGATCGACTCGATCCCTGGCAGATTGGTTTTAACGAGTTTCCTTTCAACGTGGTTTATCGAAGAATTGCGGACGCTTTCGGTGAGCTTCTTCCTCCGCGCCTGCTTTTCTCCTGGCCGAATACGCTAGGGAAATTTCCACGGAAGATCTTAATTAAAGACGCCCGCCGAAAAATGAGAGCTCCCCCGAATTGGGGAGAGCGGCGTTATTGCCGCACCGACGCGGCGCGGATCCGATTATCGCACGGTTTGATCTATTAACTGTGTGTACGTAGCTTAAGGGGATTCTCGCAAAAGTTGGGCCGCGTTGCCATTCTGGTGCAAGTAAATACGCGACTGATCAAATTTTAGTTAAGAGCATTTTGTAACAAAAAACACGCATTCCAGATTTTAAATAGAAAATATACGTCCCTTGTAAAGCGTTTTCGCGAAATATTTTTTGTCCAAATTTAATTGAACATAGTGTAATCCTCGCCGTTTAAAAAGTCATCTATTATTTGTAACATTTATACGTTATGCCAAAAATTGTTGTTTATCGTTGAATTGAAACAGATCGATACCGTTGTGCATTATGTCACATTAAATTAAGTTTTGATAAAAGTCATCGCATTCGAAATAGAAACATTCCCATAGCGGCAATGCAAAATATTTTCTATAGCAAAAATAATACTGCAAAATACTGAATAAATTGTCTCCTCTCAAATTCAACTTATTTTATACCAGTAAGCACCCTCGCACGTATATTCGCACGTAACTCGAAGATAAGCGCACAGCCAGCGCCGTAAGTCTATCGAGCTTTCAGACGGCAAAAAGTGGAGGAAGCGGAGACGAGATTGGGAGTGTAGAAGAGAAAAGAGAAACCCGGCTTTTAACAGTAAGACGATGGAAACCGGGACCCGTCTGATAGCAGATTGACGCTCTAGCGCGTGAGAAAAGAAAAGGGAAACAGGGCTTACTAAACGCATAGAGGGAGGAAAGGGCGTTCTCTCTGCCGTTTTCAGATATTTAAATCCGCGCGAACGACCTCGAGGGTTCCGCTCGCGAATCACCAATCTCTCCTCCTCCTCCTCCTCCTCCCTTTCCTCCAACCGTGATCTGAAATCTTGCGAGCGAGAGGTTGCAGGCGCGGCGAATCCGCTTCTGTCTGGTTTCTGGCTTGAACGAGAACGGATGGAACGCGGTGCGGGAAATGGTAGGAAGGAGAAGCGAAACGGTGGGAAAGATAGGAAGAGTGCGGAGTGAGTTGTTCGAGCGTGACGTGTATTCTTGTCAGGGTGAAGCCGAAAGACGTAGTACACAGCAGACTTTACAGGCCGCTTGTTGGAGAGGAAAAAGAAGACGACGTGAGCGAGAGAATGAGAAAGGAACACCGAAGAAGAAAGAGAGAGAAAGAGAGAGAGAGAGAAAGAGAGAGAGAGAAAGAGAGAGGGAGAGAATGATGGAGGAATTGCGGAGGAAGAGAGGATCTCCCCGGTATGTACTTCTTAATGGTGTGGGTGTGTCGGGCTGGATGGTGGAGTAAGTTTTAAAAACATCCCGGCCGACGCGCCTCCATGGTGCAGGTTTTATCGCTGCCTCCTGCCTCCAGGAGGACTCTCTTTCTTTCTCTCCCCCTGTTCCTTCTCCAGACTCCGTTCCGTAAACTTCCATCCGGGCGAAGCCCTTCCTTGCCCGTCGTGGCACTGAGAGCACTTGCCTACGTACGTACTGTCGGCTGTAAATCCACCGAAAAGCATCTACGGGTATCAAGAAACAAGTCCGGACCGCAACGATGCTTGAGCTTTTAAACCTGCATGAGCGTAACGTGCAATTTCGTAACGATCTGCGCACGCAGGTGCTATCCGAGTGGAACAGCCGGAGAAAAAGTTGCCACCTAAAATGCACCCCGCGATACGCTCGAGAGAGTACTTAAGGTTTTTTTATCGATCGCATTTGTCATTAATGTACAACGTGGCGAAAATACCCGGGAATGAATATTCATTAGAATATTCGTGCTTCTATCATAGCGGAGTGAATAAAATTATGACGAAGCAGAGTTTCGTATTATAAAAGTTCATAAAAATAATTCTCTTTACTTTATATTTTAAAATTACTATAATAATAATATGATAATTAACAAAGAGCATTTATATATATAATTGTAAAAAAGAAACATAAATAATTTGTATAAAATGTTTTTTCTAAGATTTAAATTTATTTGAAACAATTTATAATTTACGACAATATTCAAAATAAAATTCTATACGAGTAATTTTATAAATGATGTCTTTTAATATATACATATGTGCCTGATGTATATTTTAATTTGTATGTATTTCACGTTTAAATATTTCCTGTATTACATATGACATATAAAATTTATAAATAGAATTTTGATCCAAATTTTTTTTTATTGCAAATTATAGTCGTCTATATAAAAAGTGAGCTTATAACACAAAATTGTTTTTTGTACTCCTGATGACAATATATATTTCGATAGCTAAAATCGATAATTAATAATGTACTAATTCATCGACTACTTGTCTCGATGAAGCATTTATTCGAGGCCAGACCACGTAATAAATTACGCGCAACAAACTGAACTACAAGGCGGCCAAAGAAGGCGACTAAGAGACGTTTTTAGAGTAACTTCAGCGCGTCGATGCGAAACTCCTTCTCTCCTTCACCTCCGGGCTGGGGTTCGTCTACTTCGACGTTGCCGCGTTCACGTCATTCTGTCGGCCTTTTTACTTCGAGATACTTTCCCTTTGACCGACAGGAGTAGATTGGATATTTTTCCTCGCGGAGCACCTGGGTTTTTCCTTGCTCCAACGAGAGGCGCAAAGAGAGGGCCTCGCGTTTCGCGTCTTCCCAAACTCGTACACGCCGAGTACATACCGAACGGTTCACAGGCGGCACAGGATCCCGAAGTTGGTGCACAATTCGCAACAACCGAATCGGCAGTCGGTGCTTCGCGCGAAACAACTCGTCGCATCAACATCCTATTTCGTTTCCCATTACGTAAACGTCTGAGGCACGCTATTTATTTGCTTTATTTTTCGTACGGAATGTTCTTTGGCAGAACCTCAAAGGCAAGTCGGGTCCGCGTTCGCCTCTTCCTCGCCCTCCATTCTCGCTCGCCGTCCTTTTTCTTTCTTTCTCTCTCTCTCTCTCTCTCTCTCTCTCTCTCCCTTCTAGACTACCCTTGCCGTTCTCGTATAGACCGACGACTCCTCACATATGATTACCATCGATGTGAAGCGAGCTAATATCCGAATTTTTGCGATTCCTTTTCCGGGATATTGAAAGCCATTTTCCTCCCACTCTATGCCTTGTCTTCTCCCATTCCGAAAACTCTGACTTTCTGGGCTCCGTCGGAATATACCGCTTTGCCTCTTTATGGATTCGTCGTAAAGATCAAGCCAACCAAAAATGGCCAGAGATATCGATCGTGAAGAAATGAGAACGCAGGGTTATTTCGTTCCACGGACTTGCTACTATCCAGATAACTTGCCAGATTGGAAATGGAAATTTTATGATTATACATCGTCCGATTAAATCGGGCAAGAGCCGAATATCACTGTGATGCGTATCCACGAGTAGTAATTATATAATCGGTCGTGCACTCTGCGGTAATGCTTGATATCGATGCATATAAATGCGATTTTGCGCGTAACTATGCGTATGAAATCGCTATTACGATATTAAATCGACGCGATAATAACTACGGCGATCCCAGGCGGTTGCTATTAATAAAGGCAATACCGCAGACATTTATACGAGCGTGACATCATTTATGTAATGAAATCTACGAAAGCAGTGTATGCGCACGCTTTAGAAGAACGATCGATCATTTAATCAATTAAAAATTTTTTTAAATTATCAAAGCGTACAAAATAAATTGAGCCAAACAACTGTAAAAGCTGCAAATCACATGTTATAAAAGACACTAGGTGAAACGCAGCAAAAAAAAAGCGGAGCAATGAACACATTCTTTGAGCATAACGGCTTGTAAGTAATGAAAGAATTTCTACGGCTTTGAAGAACATTCTGTATCCCCTCGCTATCGTTGAGATTGCTCAAGGAACGAGGCAATTGTCGAGGTGCACTTATGACACAGCGCGAATCGGAACAATTGTCGGATTCGCAATGAAATTTCGCCTGTATATACGTATTCACCGACTAGTTTCTCGAACGCGCTCGGTGGCAAACGAAAGGAGAGTTGCAGGAGAAGTTTTCTCCGCGATTACTCAACATCTCGTCGTAAAGAAATAATCGGCACTTCCGCACTTCGTATATATACCTTCTCCGCTTCCCGGGGAATCCAATCTACGCGTTTTGCCCTCCGGCGAAACAAAGCTATTTTTCCGAGGCCGAGCGCGCGTGCGGCTGTACCGCCTTGACCGTTAAAAAGGAAATGTCATTAGAGTTCTCTTTTGTGGCTTGACCCGCGCGTGCGATAGTCGGGAAAATAGGTTAATAGAATCCTAATACGAGCCCGCCCGCGGCCCGAACGCCAAGCGTTTTGTTCTCCCTCTTCATAAGCGGAGGATAAGCGGGGGATCTCGCGGCTGCTCTATTTCTCCATCAAGAAAAAGATGCAATTGGTTCTTACACGCGGACGTATAATCGCATCAAAGTTTCAATCGCGTGACGTGCTTTGATCTCGCGGAAGATCTTCCGCAACGAAGAAACGAAGGAAAAATGAAAAGGCGGGCCGGTTCATTCACGTTGTGAGCGCGCGATTCTCTTTCCAGGATTGCGTTTCTTGTTAGGATATCGCAGTCCGTGTGAAATAGTCGTCTAATATTACTGCGCTGAATCGATAGATTACGACGGGTTTACTCCTTCCTATTGAAATTTCCGCATTAATTATGAAATGGCAATTGTAGAGTCGCCCTCTGTGCGACAGAAAGATTAACAATACCATTGTTATGTCGAGTAATAGCCATAGAGCTGAATACTAAATTCGGGGATTCAAGAGCGTTTCGAAACGAGATCGTGTGATTCATAGGAGTGACCTGGTTATGACGCGAGAAGAGAGACGATCACGGCTCTGAGAAACAAAGAAAGTAGAAGGAGCAGAAAAGAAGGTAAAACTCGATGGAGAAGAGGCGAAAGATGGCTCGAGAGGGAAGGAAACTGAACGACTGCAAAGTCAGACACCCAGAGCCGCGTTATTTCCAGGCCGACGGTACCTTTTGATCTTCCAAAGTCTAGACTTCCTTCAGTCTTCCATCCTACGGCTCGGCAGTCGTGCTCACTAGGAAGTAAACGCTTCAGGACCGACTTATCGAAACTTTACGGAACTACACCGATATCCGACCTTTCCCCTTTCTCTCTCTCTCTCTCTCTCTCTCTCTCTCTCTCTCTCATCTCTCTCTCCACCTTCTTTCTCCTTCGATCGTTTTTCCCCTTCTTTCTCCTTTCAATCTGCTCCCCGCCACGACATCAAACCCTCGTCACTATCAATCCTACAAAGACTTTTTCCCTTCTCGGGCTCTGCCGATAAATCGCAACCCGGTAGCTGTATTTTTGCCCCAGGCGTTCCCCTTCTTCTTTATCGCTCTCGGCTTCTACGTCATCTCTCTCTCTCTCTTTCTCTCTCTCTCTCTCTTGATTTGTACTTTAATGACTTATTTCTTTATTTCGAGGAAGGATGTATATCTTTAATATTATGTTCTACAGAGTTTACGTAATGCTAACAAATCTTTACTTCAAAATATTGTTGGTTCGCGATGATGAGATGAAGAAAAACAATTTTCAGTATGTACACATGTATTTCATCGTTTATCGAACATAAATCTTTACTACTACCCATCATCTTTTAACAAGCACTTACTGTTACATTTATCGTCCTTTCAAAAGATCCGAGGGTAGACGGGATCCGGGTTTTCCGGATCTCATCCATATTCCTCATGACTAGCCTTGCAATTCGGTCGACTACGGCCAATTTCGTGGCTGGGCTTTGCCGCACCGCTGTATACAAAGTGTTCCATTGAACGACGCTAATAAAACCGGGCTGCGAAATGGAATGGAGGGGGTCGGGGGTTGTTGAAAGAAATCAGGTCGCGCGGATCCCACAGGCGATCTAAATTGAAATCGGAGCTGCGCGCGATCGCACGCAGGCGGATGCGAGTTTTGAATCACGCTCCTTCCGGACAACCCTCGCCCACCCCATCGAGACGGCAGTCGTACTAACTCGATTCCCCTCTTTCCTTCGTTCTTCCTCGTTCTAGTCGCCGACTGCCGTCGTCGTTGTCGTCGTTGTCGTCGTCGTCGTCGTCGTCGTCGTCGTCGTCATCGTTGAGTAACCTTCTGTTCGCCATACAATCCGCCTCACTACTTACGTTTGGTTCCGGTGAATTAAGCCGCGAGGGAAGTCAATTGGAAAAGTTTTTATTGGCTCGCGTTTAGGAATTCCACGATGCCAACCCATATTCGTTCGATTTGTAGACGGACGCGGCTATTTCTACGCGGATGAAATCGTGCGAGACAGGCGAGCTGACGCTCTCCCGAAATCGGATATCCTTCGCGTTTGATTTCATCGGTTGTGCGTGAGTATCACTCCTTCCCTTGTTCCTCGTGTGCTTTTGATTAGCATTTCATCCGACTAAGGGGACATAAATCTTTCCAACTTTTTCCACGGATACTCCCGTTCATTCGCTCGATTGGCTATCAATTTCGCTACACATCAGAAGTAATATTGATTCATAAACTTCTCTGTTCGAAACTGTATTAGATTCTTTATAACGTGAAATCCAAGCATCCCATTCCAAAATTGGTGATACTGTTACATGAAATGTTTCACAAATAACAATAAAAAAAAGGTACAAAAATACTGCTTAATACATCGAAAAAAGAAAGTTTTTTATGTATTTTTTTTTCTCTTTATTGTCCATTCAAATTCATCGAAATTCCATCAACCAATTTGGCTATTGTAAAAGCTATTGTTTTAGTCCGATAAAATGCCTTGTATGAAACACATGTCGTTTTGTATAGTTCGCACGTTAAAATTAGTATGTAACGAATCGGGCGTGCAAATAACGACCTATATACGAAACTCGTTATCGCGTGGAAAACAAATACAGCACGGCTCGTCATGCCGTATACCTCAGAAAAATGACCAGAAAATAGTCCACCGTTCACACCCCGATATTTTCCCCGGGCGTATAAAAATATGCGCTCGTCTCTCGCCGACTTCACCCTTTCCCCTCCCCCGTTCCTGTTTATTTTAACGTTTCGCGCATTTATTTTCACCGAGCAATTTCGAATTTTAGTTTTCGCACCGGCCAATTCGAGGACAAGAGCTCGCGGTGAAATGCATTTTCGACTTTTTCCCAGAAGAGCTCTGGAAGAGGAGCGCAAAGCGCAAACTATTTTTGCATCGAGTCTGCGAACGTTTCGTCGAATGTCGAATGTCGAATGCCCGCAAAACATACGGCCGGCAAGGAAGAGTAAATCGCAGCACAGCAAGAGACGTACAAGCGGCAATCGCGCGAGGATTATCCGTTTCAATTCCATTAAATGCCCGTGCGTGTTCTGTACATATATCGGTATAGCGAGCGAGCGAGCGAGCAAGCGCACAGTTAAATTCGGTCGCTCGATCCGTGCTATTATTAAATTATTCTACCGTTTCGCGATTATATACGGCGTAGTTGCTGCTGCCCCGTCGGACGCGAAAAATCGATTACCCGCGGCCCGTCGCTGCACCGCACCGTTCCGTTGCCAATCGCACGCGGATCGGCCGCGAATCGTGCTTCGCGAGCGGATGCGCATCGCTCTGTCGCCGCCGCCGCCGCTACCTCCACCGCCGCCATCTCCACCGCTCGTCGATTCTCGCGAATATAAATTTCGCAAAACGCCCGCGCGCGGCCGTTTAAACGCTCCGAATTTTGGGAATACTTTACGACCTGCGTGCGATCCGATATTTGTGAAATACGAGCGATACGAGACCCGAGTATGGGAAACGGACAGGGGGATTAAAAAAAAAAAAAAAAATATATATATATATATATATATATATATATATATATGAGCAAGAATAATCATGCGCGATCGGGCTCGATCGGGATTGATCTTGATGCGTCGCGACGCGAACGAAGCGAACAATAGGCAATCGTGCTTCCGAAAGAGCACGTGTAAGGTGGAGAATAAGCTCTCTAATAACGCTGACAAATTTGGACGGTGAGAATAATCGGCCAAAAATAACAATCGAAGCTAATTGCGAGAGCGCAGCAAAGCGCGTCCAACGATTTTATATCAATATGCATTTATTGCGCGAACTGATTTATGCAGAGCGGCAAACAGCTCGAAAAAGGACGGTGCGTACGCGTCCGTAAAATTGATCGGCGAGAAGCGTGCGCGAGAGAATCCGGCCAGGCTGATTGTAAATTGTAAGCAATTTCGTAATTGCGTGGACAAAGCAATTAAGCCATTTGACCGACCGTGCACGGGACCGGGTGGTGAGGCGAGGCGAGACGAGGTGAGGTGCTCCGTGACAAATACATCGGCTGACGTTATAACCGCGCAAACAGAGAGCGATAATGCAATTTGGATAATACACGACGGCCGCCGCGCTGCGCCAGGTGTAACGGGATGAGCGTAAACACACGCAACAAAGTTGAGTCACTTGATGAAAATCGACGACCGACTGCGAAAGGCCAAATGTTATTCCACCGACGTGCGCGGTTCCTCTCCCTCTGTAAAACGTGAAACTGAAAATTCACCGGCGACGTGACTGCAACATTTTCCGAAGCGCTCCTGCCTGTTTTTATTGCGACGTGAGCGCATTGTGCACGGCCGATTTGCAGCGAGCGCGTATCTAGGTGCATACATATTTTTACGAATTCGTATGAATTTGGACCTCTTGTTTGAACTAAAGTAACCTAACTCGCCTGGCCGAACAACGTTAACAGATTGTCCGACAATGTTGCCGACAACCAAGGGACTCTATTCTGCTTTTAATCGCGCGAACGACTAATTTTATTCGACATGCGTGAAATTTTGCCCCCAAACCACCATCATCATCTACCTTAGGTATTCTCGTCGGTATGGAACGCGCCATTATCCCGAGACTTCGAAGCTCGTCATCCTCGTTTCTACTAAATTCCATCGCCGAACCCGAGAAGACCCGAGGGGAGAAGGAGAAGGAAAAGGGGGGAAGAGGCGGATAATACCACGAGACTAGCTGTTTCTTAATTTCACCGAATGTACGCATTTCTCCCGTTCTCGTTCATAAAACGAGAACCGCGGCGAAACGGCATACATTGGGATTCTATGTCGTCAAAATTTTTTCCTTAAGTAATCCCAGCACGACTGATATAAAGTTCCGCGAAATGATCCATAAAATCGAACATTTCCCCTATATAAGTACGCGCGTTCAGGTGCGGTTGCATCCAGTTGCATGCAGGCGCGCTTCCTCCATCAGAGAAAAAACGGAATGGACATAGTGGGGAGGGGTTGAAAGGGATATATATGTATATACATATATATATATATACAGATAGAGAACTCTCGCAAAGGGGAAAGAGCAGTAAGGGAGAATGCGACTATGGGCTTTTTGGCGGAGGAGACGACACGCATCGAACTTGTATACGATGTTCCCGTATGGAACGATTTTAACGCAAATGAGAAATGCTCTCTTTCTTTCTCTCTCACTGTACGATAAACAATCGAGATAAAGGATTTATAGTCGCGCGGGAAACAGTTGCCATAAAAGTCTTGGGTTGTTTCCAATCTGTCAACTCTCGGTGCCGTAAAGTCGAAGCGAGACAGAGGCTACCCCGAGCTACCCTCGACGCTCTTTCTCCCTCCGAGCTGCCGGTTCGCCGTTCTCGTCCGTCGCAGATATCGACGGCGATGGAGTGTATCTCTGGATACACGTATGTTACATTCACTCCCACTGTTCGCTAGCAATCACGGTATTGGAAGCTTCTCGCGTCGGGACACGCTGTCGTTACGCTAGCAAAAATGTTACGCCAGTCGTACGTTGCAGTCCCATTTTCAAAATTGTCAGATCTGTTCGATTTCCGTGGCTATATGACATGAGGGAAATAAATACTGTTTTTTACGGAAATACTGGTTTTTTACGGAAAACTAAACACAATACACAAATGTAAATGTAATCATGCGCATCTTATAATTTTAATTTTAATTATTGGAAAATATATTTGTTTATTCTTCTAGTACATGCAAATATTAAGAATAATGGCGATCTTAAAGTATCGCAATATCGTAAACAATCTGTTTCGTTCTCAAAAATAGGATGTCGCAGAAGGAAATCGCGCTCGAGTAAGATTCGATACTCTATCGAATTTCCACGGGATGAATTAAGGCACGCGGCTCTCTCGCGCGTATTAACGGCGAAACTATGGCGTGCGCGTTAATGGACGCTTGAATTATACATTCGCGCTCTTTCGGCTCGCGTCAGCCGTCTAATTAGTTATTTATACATTCCAAGCGGGCGTGAGTTAGTGTCAATGATTAAGAAGGCACCGGGGAGGGGAGGGGGGAAGGCGGAAGTTTCGCGCCGAGTATTTAACTTTGAGCGAGAGTGAATTGTGTCGGGGGAGCGGACGATGAGGTGGAGAATAGAAGGAAGAAATCGGGAGCGCGCTAGAGCAACAAAAGAAGCAAAGTCTCGTCGCGATGTTGTACACGGGTATTCAGCGGGGGATAGTTTCCTCGCGTTTATGCGAATTTAAAGGATCCTCCCTTAAGACTGGCCTCCCGCGAGGACGGAAGTACGCAGTCTGGAAAATTCAACTCGGTCTCTCTTCCTCCCCTCTCTTCCTCCTCCTCCTCCTCCTCCTTCTTCTCTCCATCTCCGACGTCGAGTCGAGACTTTATAATGTCGGTTTAATTGTATCTCGCTGACAGATTGTTGGATAATTAGTGTTCGTCGTTCGGCGACTGTAGACTCGTTAAAATGCGATTATCGCGCTTGCGTGACGCCGAGGAAGAAAGATTCGATCTTCGTACTTCGCGATGCTTCGAGGTGGCGCGATGGATGCATAAAAAAAAAATCGAAGGTACCCAGAGCACTTGTAGTATCAGATGCGCAGCTGCAAAAGTGGAATTAAAGTTGCACGAATATCGAGCGTGTATGATCCCCCGCGTTATGAAAGTTCGTCAAACTAAAATTACATTTTACGACATATCGATATTGAGTTTCTACTCTCGCTGTAAACGATGACATTACAAGATTGATATAGGCAATCGTGAATAGAATGTATACTATAGCATTGCTGAGCGAAAATTAAGATTTAAGTTTGTAATTCTACATAATAATTTTCACAGAATGAAGACAAAGTGGAGATACACTAATATGCTTTTTGTTTTCTTTTCTTTTTCTTGACTCTGTGTATTTTCCTTTTCTCGTGGAAGGCAAAACTGAAATATATGGCCAGACATTGCTGATGTGACTTCAATGGAATAAGAAGTACATTTCAAGTATGAGACAGATATCACCTGGCGCTGTCAAAAACTAAAGAGCAACCATCTTGAAGCAACCATCTATCACAGAAAAAAAATTCTAGGAGAATTTACCATGTTATTTTCTAGTATAATGTATAATGTATAAGATTAAATAAAAGTATAATATATAAGATTAAGTGGTTTTATATACATGTAGATATATATAAAACATTATTGTGATTTTCTTGTATTTTTAAATTGCAAGATTATTAATATTTTTTAAAAATATTTTTCTTTAACAATACAATTTTAAAATAGATCCTTCAAAAAAATTCATGCATAAATCTTTCTCTTGCTATATATACATATATATATATATACAGAAATGGGAAAGTTACTTTTAAAATATAACTAGTTACCTTTACTCGTTATCGGGTCAAAATAATAACTAGTTACCGTTATTCGTTACTTATTATCAAAAGTAACTAGTCATCATTATCGTTACTTTTTTCGTTACTTTTTTAATGTTAAAGCAAGATTAAAAATTCAATAAAAAATATACTTTTGTAATATATTTTATTAAAAAAATTAATAATTAAAATATTAATAAAATATCAATTAATTTTTTTAAATTTTTTATTTTAAATTTGTAAAACCATAAATAATAAGGAAAATATTTTTAAAAACTCAAAGTATAAATAAAAAAATTTTAGTTTGCATTAAATTTATAACTATACTCAAATACACGATATATTTTTTGTACTTTCATAATTATAGTCCTTACAAAGATGTTAGCACGTTCTAAATACGATATGAATATCTATTTATAATTGAAGATTGAATATACAAAAATGGAAAATATAATATGTCAAAATGGGTTCCATATATAAAAAGTAACGATAAAAATAACTGTTAAATTTATTACCGTTACTAAAAAAATGTACCTATGTTACCGCTACAGTTACAGAAAAAAAATAGTAACACTGTTATCACTTTGTTACCAAAAAAAGGAACTGTAACGGCGTTACAAGTAACGTGTTACTTCCCAATCCTGTATATATATATATATATATATATATATATATCTCATCGACCGCTCCAATTCCATCATAGAGGAAAAAAATACGAGAAGAAAATAGGTGCACGCATTACGTGCGTAACCGCAGTTCCACCGAGATCATGGATCGCGAGCAGTGAGTCAGCATCATCATTAAAGGTAGCCGAAGAGGGACCGAAGAAAAATAGAAGAGCGATACACCCTTTCGAGCACCTGTTTGGCATGCCTCTCGCGCCCTCGTCTACCCTACCTTATTTTTTCCTATCCCTATTTCTCCTTCTCGTCTATTCTCGTATCCCACCGTCAGAGCTCTCTCTATCTCTCTCTATCTCTCTCTCTCTCTCCCTCTCTCTCTCTCTCTCTCTCTCTCTCTCTCTCTCTCTCTCTCGCCCCGCTTCACCTCTCGCCTATCGTTCCACCTCGTTTTTCTCGTCGGATTCGCGAAATGCGGTGTTCCGTCCTCCGTAGCGGTTCTTTCGCCCTTCCACATCCGGTCCGAGGGGTTGAAACCGACGAAATTAAGAAACCGCGTCACGCAGTAGCGCCCATTACCGCGAGGTAAACATACGACTCGCGTACACGCGCGGAATATCACGCAGGCGATTTAAAAAAAAAAGCGGCAGTCACCGAAGGTGCCCCATGAAGGATAGAAACGGCTTTAATCTCCTGATCGGATTCCCCCGTTAATCGCGTCTCTTTTTTCCACGTCCTTTAAGCGTCGCGTCTTGATCGAATTCTTGAACACAGTCAATAGTTTTTATAGTTACCTCTTCCGGCGAAAAGAGGAAGAAAAAGAAAACGCAAAGAAAAAAGAAAAATTTTAAAGCAGACAAATAATTTTCCTCTCATTTATGTATATTATGTAATTTTAGAATATTTCATTTTTCAGAAATTATATCTTAGAAATACACACACACATACATACATATATATATACACATATGTGTGCGTGTGTGTGTGTGTGTGTGTGTGTGTGTGTGTGGCAAACGACAAATGCAATGTTTAGCCTTGTATTAAAAATAAAAAAATAATACAATCTGTTTTTTTTAATATTTAATTGACAAAACGACATTAATGAATGCTATTATCTGATTAGAATATTGGTCGTATCTATTTAAACATTGTTGTATACTTTGCACAAACATGAAGCCGAACGTTATATGTACTCTATAATCTGAAATCTGAATAATGGATATGCGTTAGTAATCTGATATTAATTAATTAATTAAGAGCTTATGTATCAACGGCTTATAATTAAAGCTTTGAAATAGAAGTACTATTTGTTTATGTATTTGAAAACTTACAATAGTATTATATTTTCTGAGCTAACTTGTTTCTTATAGATTACACAATAAATATACACAAATAATAAACTATACCTAAATATTAATTGAAGAACATAGATTAAACAAGATTAAATAACAGATTAAATAAGAGATTATAAATGTTAAGCGGAATTTTGCGTTTAATTGATTGACCATAGCAATAGTTGTATACCACTTATTGTGATGTATTAATAGTTTTTATAAATCAAACATTTTCATTACTTTACAAACAAAAACAAGCAGAATATCGTTTTTCTAAAATGGGATTTTCGAAAAGTTCAAATTCGTAGTATATATGTATATATATATAAATACTTATCTAATTTCTGCGCGCGCTCATTGCGAGCTGATGGTTAAATTCTTGTCGTAGAACTTTGTAATTACTTCGGGAAACTTTTTATCTGGATCGAGCATACTTTTCCCAAGATTCGCTGTTTTTAAAGACTTCCATTTTCAAAATCCTGGCTTCTTATGAACCTATATATACCCTCATGATATTATCTTCCCATATTATCCTTTTTAAACCCTTTTAATAAGTAGAATACTTTTTTATGTAAAATTTTCAGTCGTCATTTTTTACACATAATACAATTACACCTTTGTGTTTATTAAGACGTCGCTAACTTTCTATTTCATCGTCTCTTTTAATTCCCAAGTTGCCACTTAAATATTGCGCTTCTGACGTTACCGTTGCCGACCGAAAATGTCATCACTCTTGAGCGAAAGATTAACTGTCGCTCGTGCCCCGTGTGCTACTCATCTCCCTCTACTCATTTTCCCTCTCTCTTTCTCTCTTTCTCTGCCTCTCTCGCTCTTTATGTCATCAAATCTCAGAACGGTTGCATTAGTTTCACAAACATTTGCCGGCTGCGCCTCCCCCAAGAGGGTAGAAGAACAGAGCTCCGGACGGGAAAGAGGAGTGAGGGGACAGAGACACGGGAAAGTGCAATATTGAATTCCCGCAAGGCCCGCGGGGTCACCGTTCTCCCTGCTAACAAATCTACGTCGTCGGGATCAGAGAGGTCCGTGCCGTCTATATAAATTTAATAACACAAAATGACGTGACCTCCGAGAGACCTCGACCCCTTCTTTGCCGCGCACCAAGAACGCATCAATACTGCAAAACGCTTGGCATCCGCACCCTCGTCCGCGTGTCACTCGTGTCGCTCCCGCGTGTCCAGTGTCCAAGATACCGCCTGTAAAGTTGATTTTAAGATTTCACGACTGTCCGGAGAGACAAGAAGAAATGGAATTGCCTTTCCACGTGTTTAATGGAAATAAAGCGCACCGTGGTGTTACAGAGATATCCGAACACGCTCGATATATGGGATGCTACGGATCGTTATGGAAGGGAAACGTTAATAAATGTTGCACGCTCCGTCGGCCTTTTCGCTATAACGCAAATGCTACGTGTCTAAAAGGCTCTCTTTTTCTCGCTTCCTCTCTCTCCCTCTCTCTCTCTCTCCCTCTCTATTTCGATGATGTCCGCGTGCGCTAGCTAAAATCTGCCGCGTGATATCATTTCGCGCTCTCCGCGCCTCGCCGATTGTCGGCTTTTAGCGTGACGGTTATATATATTTTTTTTTTCTTTCTTTTTTTTGTTAAAAGCTCGCACGCGCACACACATAAAAAATCCGGCGCTTTCAAAAATGGTACTTTTTAATACGCGTTTTTTACTTTGCCACACTGCGTGTCGCGCGTTAAAACTCCTCAGGCCTCGGCAAAATGACGGTACTTTGTTCTCTTTTCCTCTTTCTCTCTCCCTCCCTCTCTCTCTCTCTCTCTCTCTCTTTCCAATCCTTTTAATAATTGGAAGAATTATCGGTCGATTCCGTGGCGACAATAGTGCGCAAAATAAGAAGCCGACTCTGATTTCTTACCGCCTGAATTCCGCGCGCGTTCCTTCGTTTGAAATCGATTTCCTATAATAAATACCTCCATTCGACCGGCGCCCCCGGCTGAACACTCGAGATCGTCCACGGTGTAATTTCTCATTGGAGTCCGGTCGCTATGGATTATTTTATGCAAATACGGAATTGAAAGTGGTGCTCTCGTGGTGCTCCCCATTTCTTCATGCCTTTCCGCCCAGTCCGGCCTTTATTAATTCTTCAGATAACGCGACCGAGCAGAAGAGAAGGGAATTGATGAGTAAGTAGTAATCTAATTTACCGCGGTGAAATGTCCCGCGGCGCGACGTCTTTTTAATAAATTTACATATAAACAGCCAATATGTAAAACGAATCCGTAAAGATTTTAATCACGATAATCGCGGTAACGCAGGCTGTACCAAAATTACCTGCCAGTCGTAGAGTCAGTGGATTTGAAATAAATTTTATAAAAAAATCATTGTTTGCGAAAAATTTTTTTAATTTTATATACGGTACGTCACATATATCTCTCCATTGCGTCCCTTTAGCCCCATTATATTTATGATCCCGCCGAGATATACACTGCCATATGCGCATCGCAGCACCATATTGAATTTGAGAGTATGCGCCGTCGGATTGGATTCCGAAGTTCTAAAAGAGCGGCGCGGAAAAAGGGCGTGATGCAAATTTTATTTTCCTTCGCGATTTGCATACGCGCGAGCGACGATAAAATTTCATCCGTTTACATAATAGCGTGTCGTGCGGCCGCGTAAATATTGAAGCAACCCATTCATTCGTGACTTATTCTCGAGACCGTTATTTCGTTGACCTCTTTCGTCTATAACGGTTACGTGTTGATTGGAGTGTCAAGAGTTACAAGGATATAAATTCCGATTGATTTCGAGATTCTATAATTCAAGCAGATAATTCAGTACTAGCTTATTCATCGCAATTATCTAATAGTTATTATAACATAATATTTATATGATTTATCTGATAATTGATTCATTTTTACGATTTACAAGTAGAAACTACTCTTTATGGTCAGACTATTATATCATATATTTAGCTTCTCTCCGCGACTTCTCAGCAATATCCCTTCGTAAACGAATCCCGCCGTTAAAATTTCTTGCATTCGCGCTCTGTGACAGAGACATTGTCGTCTGCAGAAACAACAGGCGCACAGTGACTTTACGCACGTGCGACAGTGTCCCCGGACAGATCCCCACCGCGAGCAACGTAAGCGCAACTCGACTGCCGGAGAACGAGAAGGGTGTGCAAGGAAGCAAAATAAGAAGAGCTAACGGAGTGGCACGTTGCGTTCTTTTTCGAAACACGAGAACAAGCGGATGTAACATCGCGATAACATCGCACGTACACGACATGCCGAGCGACATCACGCAGACGCGGCGTCTAGGGAGATTGCCGGGCCAATAATGCATTTCTCGCCCGGAAAAATTCAGCAAAGAGTACGTACGGCTTCAGAGAGGAAGAGAGAGAGAGTGAGAGTGAGAGAGAGAGAGAGAGAGAGAGAGAGAGAGAGAGAGAGAGATTTAGTCATTTAAAATGCATAGAGTTCATAACTTATTCCCGGCCGACTCTCTCTGCCGCACCTACTCTTCCTATCCTCCCTCCTCTCATCGACGTGTTTACACGTGCTCGTGATTTTCGCGTTTTCTTCGTCATCGCGCGTCTCCACTATACACCGATCCGGCGATCGGGCCGTGGTGAAAAATAAAATTGCGATGAAAAAATTCTGAAACGTTTTTAATCACGCGATATTCATATACATATACATACACTTGACGGGAAATCTCATCAACGATATATAGGTATCGCTCGTATACTTTTGTCTACGAATTTCGAAAATAATAGCGGTTAACCACTTTTCGCGTCAAGTCGACCTGAATTTTTTCACGGGATAAATGACGCAGTTGGGCGTACGGTACGTTTCTTTTGTCCCGCTCTTTTTCCCCGTTCCCTTCTCGCGCGAATCCCTGGGTCCTGTTGTTTGGTGTTTAACGACCGTGTTACAGCCAGTAAGGCAGTCGCGACGAATGCAAAATCCCGGACTGTAACGAGCCGCACGAGAGACGCGAGAAACTATAAAAACCAGTTAAAACGCCGAGGTGAGCGAAACTCGACGCGAAAACGCCAGTGAATTATTGCACTCCGCCGAGATTTTATATTTCTGTTACTCTTCCCGCGCTTCACGTCCCTCGCACATAATGGTTTAATTGGACCTGCGCACACACGCCTAACAATTAACCACGTACTTGGGACGGGACGGGACGGAAGCTGCACGTTGTGCGCTTACGTTCCCTCGAGGCCGTTGCCGCGCGGTTAAATGTCACCATAAAGTCGAATTATATTCAGATTAAGCCGTTGTAAAAAATATATTTTTCCCCGGCGAATAATCTGTGCCTTTGGAACGCTTTCGTTCCATTGCGGTCCGTTCGATCGATGCGCTTTCGTGTGCATCCTCGCGATCGAATAGGCATTTGACGCGTTTCGAGGAATTGATTTTGAATATCGGTGTGCGAGTGTGATTTCGGTCGTTCAGAATTTTTACATTGAATCACCGCGTTTCCATAAACTTGCCGAAAAATACCATGCAAAATATTTGCATACGTCGCGTGAATGTGCCTGCATCCTCGCGTGCAGTTACAGTCGGATAATTCGATATGTTAAGTTGATCGTAACCCATATTTGCTCGCGTATTGCAATCATAGTGGTCTGAAACGTCGATTGGATTGACCTTATTGATTGATACATCGACATTTAATTAATTATCAATATTTAATTATCAACTTTTAATTATAGCGCACAATGCATGATTCATTCTTTTACTCATACTTTCAGCAGCTATCGTTAGAATAACGTTACATTAATCGCAAAAGATGTTAATTTTTAATAATATTTCGGAGCAACCACTTTGTTTGCATTGAAACCTTTCAGTATTTTCAAGCGAACTATTACTATTACACAGCGGAAAAGAAACCTTTTCCAAATACAATATTAAATTAAAAATTTTTTTTCATATGTATAAATAGATAAATTATTATATTTTAAAATTCTGTGCAATTTTTCGCTTTTATTCAACACCAATATTTTCTTCGTTATAACATCGATTTTCTTTTTTTACTCGTGATCATTTTATTACAACAATGTTTATTTTTATTCAATAATAATTAATAGTTTTTAACGTAACTATACACACAAAGTAATGTTCGTAATTCTTGAGAAATAATGTTTTCGCTCTAACGAGAATAACGTTTACGTTTATTATCAAAGCCTAATTTCCGGAAATATTTGTTAGCGCTCTAGTTTCCGAAAACGTTCTATCGCGCAAAAACCACGAAATTTTCATCAAGACCAGGTCCGTGATTACGACGCGAATCATTCCTCGGAGTCTCAATCCGCAACAATCCTCGGAGACTGTTACCACGTTATTCCGTTCTGCTTTCGCCCGGAAGGCATTCCTATCCTTGTCCTTCAATCCATGACAACTAAAGCTTCCACTTCTCGCGAGTTTCCGCGTACTGTGAGATGGAATACAGAGAGAGAGAGAGAGAGAGAGAGAGAGAAAGAGAAAGAGAGAGAAAGGATACAAACAGAATCACCAACTACCAGAGTCGTGTCACACTTCTGTGGTAAAGCCCGAAGCAAACGTGGACACGATGGCTGCGCTCATAAACTCGAGGGGCGTAAAGGGATCGCATAAGGCTACTGCGAACAGGTACACCTGCCAACCGAGGTGCTACAGGCGTATCCGAACGGCAAATGAACGACCTTACCTGCGGAACAACGACTTCGTTGCTCGCTTCATCTTTACCCGGACAGTTCTGGAAGGATTTCAGTGTCCATAACTTTAAATGGAAAGCTATTCGACCGGCGCTTGTCTAAGGAAGAAAGTGGAAGAAAACGAGAAGAACGAGGCAAAGGCAAAAAGGAAGAGAAAAAAAAAAAGAAGACGAAGAAAGCAAAATGCGAAAGAAACTGCGGCAGCTGCGCTACTGAACGTTACACGCTTCAAACTGAGTTTCTTCGACGCGTTTCGCAGCGATGTAGTTGGTACCGTTCGGATCTGCCCGGATTAAGGAACTTTCAGTATGGTAAGCAGTCGTGTAACCTCAGGGATGCTCGTGTGAATTATAGTAGATTTGCGTAATCGCGAGTTCTTCGGTCCCATTTGGCGGAGAAAGTTTATTATTCATTCAGAGAATATATAGCGCTAAAGTGAAAACTTTTGCAGTTACTTTCAAGTTTGACTTTATCTTTCGCGAGTATCCATCTTCCAAAGACTTGTTTATGATTCAATTTATCGAAACTTAACCGGTCTCTCTTGTATAGAAAAAAATAGAATTTAACCTTTTTTCTTCGCGCAAAAATAGAAAATAACATATTTCTGTACGAAAGAAATGATTTAGATAAGCCATTCTTTGATTCAATTTAAACTCAAATCGGAGTAAAATTTTGAAAATATTTTCGCCAAATATTCGTTAAACGACAAATATTGAGAAAACTTTACGGACACTTGTGGAACTTTCATACATCAACATCCTTTGGCAAAGGCAACTTCTTTGAACTTGAGGTCAAGTATCAGGGGAGATAACGGCAGCGAACTACGGGGTAGAAATTCTGTCGAGGCCCCTCTAAGGGGTGACTCCCTGTTTTCGCGGTGGTTACTCTCCAAGTAACGCCGACGGGGATACCCAGCGACGAGGTGAGAATACGACTCATGTCTTACAGCATCCGGTAGTAGCCTGTGTTTCACGGTGGTTCCAGCAATGATTTAATAATGCGCGGGGCATTAGCCCGGCCCGAGTAACGTAAGCACGGATAATCCTTTTAACCAGTTGTCTAGCAACCCCTTTAACCCCGGAACCCGGGCGACAACTAATTCCGTCAGATATTGCGGGGGAGGGGGCAGCTTACTCCTGGCAGTGGAGAACCTTCGTCGGTGACTCTCTGCGCCGAGCACTCTCGCATACATACACAAATCGCGCGAACACGTCATACAACAAACACGAGGCGACAGTTCTCTCTCTCTCCTCGGAAGGGGCGGTTTATTGCAAGATTTTCGAGCTTATTGCAGAGGGTAGGAGGACGACACGAGCGCGTAATTTCGGACTCTTTTGCTTTTTCAGGGGAGACGGAGAGTCGCCCTGTCGACCTCTTAATGGTAATTGGCCCATTTCTAACGAGCCTCTCGAGGACCGGCAACGTGACATTGATTTAAATAATCCATAGGGTCGAACGAGAACGCCTTAATTAGCTGGGCTCGTTCAGCATAGCCGCGTACCCGCTGTCGTAATCCGGAAATACGGCGTGGGAGAGAGGAAAGTTTGTAAGCCCGAGATGGAACAAATTTCATTAATGCTTACTATTCGAAGTAACGCATTGCACTCGGATTTTAGCCATTTAGTTTATAGCCTTTACTCAAAATACTACCTACGGATAACACATTGATAAAACATTAATTGCTCTCAATTTTAATGCAATTTGTTAGAGTTACAATTACATCAGAAAGTGAACAGATGCAGTTAGTACTCATGTTGATTTTCACGAGTGATATTCGCGTTATAAACAATCATCTTTAGCGTAAATAGACGATTTTAAGCCGTGCCAGAATAGTCGGAATCCGCTTAACAAACTTATCTACCATGCCGCGTCGCGTGGAAATATTTAACTGCAGATCCAATAATCCCGCATCGAGTTCAAAAACTTCTAACTGCTTTGCATCCAATGTGGATTCACGCGAGTCCGACAAGACTGCTGACGTACAATTGAATAAAAGCCAAAAAGAGATAACACTTTAATGTTGATTGTCAATAATATATAACGTTGTATATTTTTAATGGAATCACTTATCGAAGGTTTAATTCTCGGAAAATTTTGTATTTTTAACAACTTTGAAAAGATTTCGTTTAAAGGAAAATTGTAGTTATTCCAACTGAATTTATCTCGTTAAAATTTACGTCAGAGATTAATATACAAAAATTATAATAGTTAAAAAGTTTCACAAAAAAATTAAAATCAATTACATATATATTACACAATCTAAGATCAACGTATCTCTCGCGTTCCATTCGATGGCACGACGATGACACGCGCGTCTCAACGAAACACCGAAAGAACCGAAAATGTGCTGAATCATCGAAGCCATCCTTTTTCGTCGCGAATATCGTTCGCTGTTCCACGACCATAAAACCCCCGAAGCGGGATACGTAGCTCGGTGGAAAGTAATTTCCTTGCCGGTCGTAGAAGTTTCTCTCTCACGAGGAAAGTCACCAGTGAGGTATTTCTTCCTCCGTCAAAGTCGCGATCGTCGATGTCGCTCGAAAGGAAGTTACGATTACTGATATCATGTCCCGGATGACTATTTCAGGTCGCAAGTTATGTGGAAGAAAGAGAGCAATATCGATAAACGCTTAAATAATCTTTTCAAAACTGCGTTACTCAACGACGTGTTTATATTTACATATCGTATCTTATTGAATATTAAATCAATCTTTGAAATATATGTATATACTATTTTTCAAAGCATTTATCTTGAAAAGAATAACTGATTAGATTATCTTTTCTACTGTATCTATCGATAAAACATGAACGATAATAAAATCACATTCGTATCGGGTGACGTGTGAATAAAATACGCTACGCGACGAATCGAAAAAGTACTACGATGCGGTGTTACTCTGTAAAATTTATGAAAACCGAAGTATAACATTTTTATATTAAGGTTCGTCTCGGTTTATGGGCTCGTAAACTCGGCGTACACCGTGTCGGGTGCATTATAATACCGTGCGCGCTTCGCTTCGTCCGACATTGTGCTGTCTTAAGTAACAACCGGAAATGCATGAGTGTAACGTTGTCCTACTGTGAGAATGTCATCTTTTCAAAGTTCTATGAAATTTGAAAACAGAAAAAATAGAGAGAAGAATTTTTGCGAAAATTTAGTATACGAATAATTAAAAGAACTAATAATAAATGATGAAAACCTATTTCATCTCTGTGATATAATCGTATGATAAGATGACTTCAAAATATAAATTTAATGCAATATGTGATTCAATATTTTCAGCGTTGTCAAAATCAAACGAAAATATTTTACGTTAATTTTATATGGAATAACTGAAAAGCACATAGAATACGATCTCCGTTAGAATCTATTTATTTTCGCTGGTCACAATATTCGACGATGATTCAGTGAAAAAAGAGTGCTCTTTCGCTTTGACGATTAAGAGCAAACCTCGCTCATAATCACCGATATCGAGAGAGTTTTCGGTCCACACGTAAATGCGATCGACCCGGAGGTCATGTCAACAAATATATTTATAGAGATATTCACAAGATTAAATGAAATCCAATAATAGAGGATTTTCGACCCGCCTCGATTATAACCGTTGTAGTCGTTGTCGCTGTAATTGTGTTTATCGCTTTACGTCCACTTCTTCGTGACACGCGATCTAAGCTGCGTGATAAAGCACTTTTCGATCAAATGCCGGAGGCCAAACTATCCGCTTGCATTTGCATTGAGTATTGAGCCATTCGTCTCGCCTTTTTTAAAATTAGCACTCCGTCACGCTGGTTTCAAGTGAAAAAAGGTTGTGACCGATTCTACTTCGATATATATTTTAAAGCGTGCATAAAAATGTCAACATTGTAAATTTTACAAATATGCATTATATGAATAACTATTAATATTATTAGATTTCTCTAAGAACAAGTCAATCTTAATTAATTTATTAATTAATTTATTAATTGATTTAATAAATTAATTAAGATTGACTTGTGTTTTTTAAGAAAATATGATAATAAGCGAATATGTTTGAGTGAATAATTCTGTTGTCACTGAATATAAACTAAAATATCAGCATAAGTTTGACTGATTGTGAGATAAAGTCGAAATTTTAGATGAGAACTCATCCTTAAAAATGATTAATATTTAAAATGTCATATATTAAAAGACGACAAAATAGTTATTTTTACATCTTACTTATACGAATGTAATCGACAAATTCATAAAACTCTGAATATCATCTTTGTCCCTTACGTAAACACATCTATTGCGGATATCTCGTCTTTAATAATCGTAACTTGTCAGTTTTTATGTCGTCTTTAATAATCGTAACTTGTCAGTTTTTATGTCAGTGCTTTTTAGCAACATGTATATATGTATTTGATAATTTAAGCACGTAAAACTTATTGCCTCACGGAATTTATATATGAGATATTATATTTGATTTTTTCTTATTCGCGTTTTACTATATACGTTTACTCCTTATTACTTTAACTTAAGAACTATTAATTCTAGGGCTTTCATTATTTGATTGTGCCTATATACACGAATATATATATCTCAAACTTCTTGCCTTACTAAGGAGGAACGCATTTCTAGAATACCAAAAGTAATGTTAATCTTTATTTGCAATTTGATGACGTGAAAGATATTATTTTACTAGTTTATATTTGACAATTATATTTACTGTTGATTGATTCCATTTAATTTCCATTTAATTTATTTTATATTTATATACGATTTATATACGATCCCATCATTTTCTATATTATTTAAATTTGCGCTGAAGATGATTTTAAAAAATGAATCGAAACATTCGTTATTATTTTTACAATTGATTGAAATTAAGTTGAATAAATTGTGCAGTTCACCTCTCGCGCTGACTTTTATTTGTCTTTTTTCTAATTTAATTTTTTTTTAATTAATTTTATTTATCAATATATGTGAATTTTTATGCTAGTAATATTCTCGGATTATCAGTTTATTATAAGTAAATAAATGAATAACGAGAAGTAAACATTCTCATTTTATTTATTTAAGGATACAATCAGAAGATTTATATATAAAATGATAATTATATATTCAACAGACAGAAATTGTATCATGATTACGCGGTTTCTAAATACTTAAATAATAAAGTAATTAAATTTTAGCTTGATTTGTGAAAAAAACACCGGTTCTATATTGGGAAAATGCAAATTGGAGCGTTCACCGAACATCTAAATCACTCTCTCATAAAGTATTAAACTGCACTAATATCGTTACGAAGTAATATGATTACGTTTCACACTGTTCACTATTCTAATTCTAAAGATTTTACAACATTATTTGTTAATTATTTTATTAAATTTTCAGTAGTATATATATATATATATATATACACATACACAATTAAATGTTCTAACTTGAAAAAAAAAAATTAAAACTTTAAAATAAAAAATTTCTTAAAGAAAAAATTCTACAAAGAATGTGTTCTTTCAATTAGCATATTTTCTCGGTAAATATGTATATATAGATATATTGTATAATATACATATTGTATAATATTGTAATGTTGAATATCAATGAGAATTATTGCGAAAAAGGTATTAAACTGTAGAAATCGTTGCAAACGTTGTATTAGTCATTTAAATAAATGATGATATACATTGAGTTTATAGAACTCTGTCAGAACAGAAGAGAAATTTATTATAAAGTATAAGTTAGACTCGAATTCTCGTAGTTTTATATTCTCGAAATGAATTGCTCTTGACAGCGACTCGTAAGGAACTCTGTATCTGTATACAGTCGGACCTCTTATCCTACGACATTTTCGGAATCTTTCCCTTAAACCTCTGATCCTACAACAAAAATTGGAGAGTGGGGGTATAATTCCTTTTTCGCGGTCGTAGCATGAGAAAATTTTTTGTCGTAGGATAAGAGGTTTCGTAGCATAAGAAGGTCGTAGGATAATAGGTCCGACTGTATTGCAAGCGACTGCTTCAACGACAGCTTTCAATGACGACCCTATTTTGACGTTTTTAGAAGCATCGATTGTTCGTCTTTTATTTAGCCGACGCAATCTTAAATCGTATGCAAACAAATCTATTGCAAGTGAGACCTGATTGTGAGATAAGCTCAAGGCGAAATGAACATATAACGTCGCCAAAATCATGAGTCACGCAAACAATGGTTCTTACAATATTTTGAAAAATTAATCTTATCGGGATATTTTAATTTCTTACGATCGCGTGCTCTCTCTCTCTTTTATAAATATTGCACGATAGGATATGCACGGCAGCAACAAGTTTTTTAGTCTCTAATAAAAAGAATCGGTCGATATTTGAAAGTCAAAAACTCAAGCAGTAATAAAATTGCCGGAAAAGTGGAAACGAGATACGATGATGCGACCATATGACATATCGCGTATGCGTACAACGACGAACGATGTAATAAAAACGGGAGCTTCAATATCCAACCGCAGATACTTTTTATTACTTCGAGAAATTTGGATGAGGCGACGGATCGCGGGTAAACTCCATTAAATGGCAATCTTTCGAGCGTTTTAACGTATTACAGAATATAAAAGGATGACCGGTGCTTAATCTCCTTTTTTAATCTTTCACTCAGGAGACTCTGACCCACTTAACGCGAATAGCCTTATGAATCACTGCCGGATTACAGTGCCCTTTTACGAAGGTATGCAATGAACGCTTTTCAAACCATTGGCGAGATGTTTTAACTAAAGAAGGTTAAAACGGATGATTTTTTTAAAAGAAAGATCAAAAGGTTTCTGGGACATTACTGGGGAATAATAACTGAAATCTTCTTTTTCTTCTTAATTTATTATTAGGTGATTCCTCTTATTATTCAACGTCTTCCCCGACATTACTAAGAGAATCCTCTGTATTACGAGACAGCCCAGATGTTAAACAAAAGCGACGACTAGACAAAGTCTCGTGACCACGATACCGTGAAGAACAGGTTTCACTCGTAGCACAGCAGAGTTTGAGGTAATCGGTTCTCACTCAGCCACGCAATACTCTACAGCTACAGCCACAATGTCGAGTGCAGGGCGTTATTACCTCGGTGTCCTGATACCGCGTACATATATAGGCGATGCACTTAACGTTAACAGTGGACCAAGTAATGGCTCGACGACGCATCGATAAAGTGGTAGGGGGAGGAGGCTAGTAAAGGTCCCTCTCGCTTCCCCTATGTCGTCCGTCATTCCCAACAAAGCGTTTCGGACGTCGTTGATTGGAATCAATCGCCAACAGGAACGATCCGCGAGAGTGGCTACGGTCGAAATATCGAGCCGTCACACTTTTACGACGTGGAGGCTGCTGTCGTTCGTTCCGTAGACAACGCGGATCGCGGTCCATGATCTCTACCGTTCGTATGGAAAATGGGGTTTCCCTAAAGCACCCTTGCGGTCGCGTCTGTCGACGGGCGCTTTGAATTTCCGTCAATAATTTTTTTTCCCCTCTAAAGATTCTATATTTTTTGTATTCCAATTTTGCGTCGTTTCATACATCTCTTTTCATACGAGTGACACATTTGATGCAACCGAATTTCCATATCTCTGCAGATTATTTTCTATACGCACGTATGTGTGCGTATGTAACGTGTGTGTGTGTGTGTGTGTGTGTGTGTGAAGTGCAGGAAGAGGTGCGGCGCAAGTAGTTATTAACTCTTGTTGCAATTGTAGTATTGTGTGACACCAGTGTATGACAGTAAAATAATAGCAGCAAAAAGAAAATAAACAAATGGGATACAGAAAGCTCGCTAACAAACTGTACTGTATTATCAATTATATGCAATTTATGTTGCCTCAGTTGCATATAATTTTGCTGTATACTTTTAATTTATTTCATAAACACTTTGAAATTTATATTACACTCGATAGGCAAGTATTCTTCAAGATGGAGGCTGTAAGTCTCTCAGCTGATTAGCGCCAAGAAGCTTTTTTTTTTTTTTACGTTTGGGTAGAATCACGACGGCACGCAGTAAGAACGAATCACCCCATCCATCTCCGAGAGTTGGTCTGAGAAGAGAGAAGGGTGAGGAAACTAGGATATGCGTTTAATAAACGTACAATGGCCTTCGGTATACGAGGAGGGCGCGCAAGTTCGGGCGTTAGCGCGTCTCTTATGACGGTGTGAAATTTCACGAGATTAAAAATTCAGAAATATACCCACTCGCGAGATATACGAGCGAAGGGCGAAAACTCTTTTCGTTCCCCGTTCTGTGGCGGGCGCAGCCCCGGCCCGTGATTTTTCTCTATCTCCGAGTTAACAATTATGCCTCTCGCGAATTACTATACAGTCGCGGGAAAGAAAGGGAGAAATGCGTATACACTTCCATAGAGGGAAATTAAGGGGGAGGCCAGAGGTCGTATCGGGTTGGACAGGAATGTAATGAGAATTTACGAGCACGATTTCACGCGCGTTTTGTCGGGTTATAAACAAATCTGCTAGCGCAATGAATTATGTGAGACGGACGTATCCACGACCTGGTGGAATTTCGACTTTTAAGCACCGTTCATACGAGAATCGGTGTCGCGATATTTTTAACATTCAATGAAATATAATTTCTAATCTCTAACGCGATAATAATAATCTTTATACAAATTCTTGATATATGTACAATATAATAAAATGCAGAAACACGTTGACATATAAATACAGTACAACATTGTAATACATGTGACGACATTGAGCCTTATGTAAATGGTACTTTATGTTCGGTGGACGCATTATGAAAGTGAAAAATGTTGGCCACGTTAGACACGGTCCTAACGAATAACAACCAATGGTCCACCTACGACATCATATATCTCAGATCCCTTCGCAAAATTCGCATATCCTACGCATTAGCAAACCCGTTGTACCGTTATGGTCGACGCAATTAAACAAAAGCTTCGTTCTCGCAGAGAAAACTCGACGGTGCGGCGCGACGATACCGAAATGACTGGGTCCATCCCTTTTTCGGGCAACCCTTTTTCCCCCGATCCCCTCTGTCGGTTTATTAATGCGCATTGTTGGCGTGCCAGCGTAACCAAAAATTTTCCATACGATTTAACGGATTTGTATTTCCGGAAATGGACAATAGAGGATACGTAGACGGTGCTCACTGATAATAATTTATGCAACCTTCTGGCCGCAGGTATGTAAATTCTTTGCATATTTTAATTTTAACACTGTTACTTTGGGTTTAATATTATTTAAACATTACAATTTAAAATATACTCATGATAAGGTATATATTTGGTTATGGAGATAAGTTGGTCAGTAATAAATTTATATGCTTGCAATAAATATCTCCAACATAACAACTTTCACACATTGCTCAATAAGGATTAATTTTGTATGATATGTAGTGCGCGACGGACTCGGAGGTGCTGTTTGGCAGATTTACTAGATTGTACTCAGGTAATATCACTCTAGATACTCATTCGTGAAGTAAACTTAGCACGTTCCTCAAACTCGAATGAGACTTGGAAACGAGGTCAGCTCGCTCTCTTAAACATGAAATATTGAAAATGAGAAATTACCGTAAAAAACTTAACGTATCGTATGGCAAAAAAATTATGTAAAAATACATAAGTATACACATCGCGCGTTTCCAATTTTTGCTTGATGATTCGCACGCGATCGCGACTAGTTCACCGGGGATTTCACATCCGTCGAGGAGTCGTAAAGCAAGAAATAATTGTAAAACTTGGAAAGTTGTTTCTTTTCCAACGACTACGGGGTAACGACTACGTTTTCAAGAGAAAATTACCTGTAACAATATTTATGATAAAATCGCGCGCGGATAACGGGGAAAGTTTCGCGAGTAATTAGCGATTGTGAAATAGCAGGAACGCGTAATTGACGATTTTCATCAAGTACTTTGCCAGCCATGGGACTTTTAATGTTATTCTTGGCAATCGGTGGGAACATGAACAACGATCGCATCGTCGCTGAAACTATCAATTCGCAAAGTGTGTACTGTATATTCGATTTATTCAGAAACGCTGGAAACTTATTTGTTTCATATCGCACATCAATGTATGTAATCATTCGTCAGATCGGCATTAAAAATGAATAAAAGATAACATTGAGAGATATTTTATATATATATATATATATATATATATATATATATATATATCATATTATCATGAAAATACACTACCATCATAAAGTTAAAGACTAAAGAAATTTATAAATTTAATTTATAATTTCTTCCCAAAAAGTAATGCAAACTATTTTTACTTTTGCGATATTAAAACATAATTTTGTAACTATTAATAAAAAAGAACCATCAGCAGATTATCATGCTTCAGCGTGTAAAAGCAAATTATTTTCTCGAGGAGCCTAAAAAACCGTCGTTAAGTGAACTGAAAAATCTTTATGGATACTAAAGATACTAAAGATACTAAAGAGGGAGTGGAACGCTATAGACAATGAGACAATAAAAAACTAATCGATAGGATATCTAAGACTTTGTTTGAAAGTTATAGAGAAAAAGGGTGGATTTTTTGATGAGAAGTAATAAAAAAGTTTTCATAAATTACAAACTTTATTTTTGTTTTCACTACTATGTATTTCTTTTAAAAATAAAATTTAATTTATTTATAATTCGAAGCATTTTTATTTTGTATTTTTTCCGTAATCTTTATTTATTACTTTGGTCTTAAACTTTTTGACGGTAGTGTATATGCATGAGAATTTCCCCGAAATGACATATAACGTGCACTTTTCTATCTCGCTCTCGCCCTAATACTTTCCCAACGTGCTTGTACCTACATATGCACCTAGGAGAATGCAATTATCGTCGTGCCCCCACGAGACACGGAAGAGGTAGGCGCGGCATTTATCGTGGCGGTCCTGATGCACGCGTCCCCGATCTACGGGGATTCGAAGCGACAATAATGGCGAGAAATCGATGCCCCCTCGCGTGCTCGGGCGTCCGTGTCCGCGGTACGCGAGTAATAACGCGTAATAATGCGCGGCTACATACGTAGGAATATTATCCGGCGCGTATTATCCGTGAGCGCACCCACTGACGATGACTATGGGGGTCGGTCTCGAGTATGTGCGGGTTGCATACGCTCACTCGTCCCCTCTGCCTCTGTGTATCACCGTTCCCATTCCGCGATTAGCGCAATTATCGGCGCATCGATCAGCCTCCTGCAGCGCACTAGAGAACGCGAGGGTTTAATCAATCGCTCTGTTAAGAATAGACGAATAGATTGTGACATTATATTGTTCGCGGATGAAGAGAAATTTAGGGAGGATACAGAGATAGGAACAGCTTCGATCAAGACAATGTTTCGGAAACGCTTTGATTTTATAATCGGTCGGCACATCGTTGACGCGTCGATCACGTGACGACTTTCATTGCTTTTCCAATACGAATTCTCAAATACGAACGCGAGCAACAACCGACTAAACGACCATTCGCGAAAAAAAAAAAAAAAAAAAAAAAAAAAAACTAAAAGCCATTCATTGTGCCGTTCAGTAAGCAACAAATCGTATGGGGCCACCGAATCTCTCAATACGTCGGAAGAAAAAAAGAATAATCGTTAGTTTGCGACTGTATTTTCGTGGGCAAAGTTTGCGAAGCATCTCGACTGCGAATTCCTCGACGTTACATCACGGCACCGGATCCCGGAATGAAATTACGACAGCAGTTAACGATATTCGGTACGGACGGTGGGACCGAACTAATCTGATAACCAGTAGGTCGCCATCGGTCGTCCTTCCACCTGCCGGTTCTACGCGTTCTCTTCGTCTCGCTCGATGGATGCGACGTCCGATCGTGGATGGTGCCGGATGACGTAGGATTACTGGCATGGTAGACCGACCAGTGTTCCGCCGGTGTTCTGGTTTTCCATAATTAACGTCCGCATGAAGGATCCGCTCCTAAAATAACCAAACCGATGCGTATGCGGACTTGTAGCAGAATCGTGCAAAATAGCCGATTCTGCGCGAGTAACACGTGCTTCACGCAATTTAATTTGAATGGACAAGTGGACGAGTACGAATCCAAGAGCACATGAATATCGTTACACGCATATTGATTTTTGTGATTGTCCAAATTCTTGATTCCAAACTATCTCATTATATTCAAGCATATATTATACTCTAATATTATATACTCTAATTTAACTTTTTTGGAAAAAAAATTTACATATTTTAAGTTAAAACGAGTAGATACTAAATTTGAGATTAATCAACGGTAATACTGTACGAAATATACGCTGAAATAATTAATAAAACAAGAAATAATATTGTTAGTCTAGTATTACGAAATCTCGGTCGATTGCGTTTACTCTAATCCGATCCTGGCTATACCGACCGAAAGTCATCCGTAGTAGCTGGCTTTACTCTCGGCTCGATAAGTTAATCTCGGCTGTCTGCTCCTCCGCATGCTCGTGACACTCGTGACATTGCTCTTTGATTTATTAGAACGTCGCTCAACCCCGCGCAATGGACCGTATCGAATTTCGAATGTGACTGTTTGCCTGCCTTTCAATGTTCCTGAAGTTTACCTACGCATTGGCGATACGACGGCACCAAGAATAAAAAGACAGGACATATTCGACCACATTAGATTTATGTGTTTACCCAATGAATCGCTAACTTTTGTCGTTTTCGATATTTTTGTTGCGTGTTTAAATAGACGTGACAGATTGAAATAACGAAATCATAAATAACTTCGGAAAGTGGATTTAATAAATTAAATTGCAATTTTTCATTTATCGTATTTATCTTTCGTTTACCTAAATAAAACTTGACTTTAATATTTAAATCTTTAAATATTTAATATATTTTTATTCAATGTTTCAATTTTAAAATACCTAGTTACATATTATATTATACACACACACATATATATATATATATATATATATATATATATATATATATATATATGTATATATATAAAATCTTTTATTAAAATAGCAATATTATAAAATACTATCATAAAATATACACAGAATCGGTAACGGAGTTTCTAAACTTATAATAAACTATAAACTCTACTCTCATTTATTAAAAAAGCAGCATGCAAGGTACGAATATTACAATATTTAGAAAGCGAGTAGACAAATCGGAACTATAAATCAATATTTAGATTTTTTTCAGAATAAATATTTATGCGCTTACGTTACATTCATGTTAATACACTTCTTTCATGATCAAAATTTTACAATTCAATAATTTAAATAATTTAATTAATAATGTTTATAATGTCTTCTGCAATGATAATTAAATTGAATATACTATTTATTCAAATTAAGCTTAATTCAAATGTTCAATGTACGATTAAATGTGTATATATATATATATATATATATATATATATATATATATATATTTTATCGCATATCATAATGTGTAAGCACATACACACATTGTAATTGTTTTATGTTATTTTGTATACAAATTTATTATATTTAATTTGTAACAAATCCTGTGAATGTGTTTATTCTTACAAACACGCTGGATTTAGAATAATTTATACATCTACCGTATCGGAATTATCGTATACTCTAAAACGACCTTTATGATAAATCTCGTTATCCGGGATCTATGCGTTAAGTTAACACGAGATAGGAATAATCGCGCCCATGCCATCGATGAAGTTCCGATGGGAATCCTCGAGGCGCAGCCATTCGAGAGGCAATAGGCGCCTCGAAAACTCATCGGGTATGTAGATATCAATAAAGGGGAATTCTCTCCCCCCCCCTCTCTCTCTCTCTCTCTCTCTCTTTCTCTCAAGCTGGGTCGTAAGCATCCGACGTGCGCGATTCGATCGGCTCGTTCTCAGCAATTCGCGGCATGCTCAGAACCGAGCAGCAATACCAGCCGCACCGAAACCGTAAGGGTTGGCGCTATGCCGACCCCATGGTTGAAGGGGGCAATAACATACCGTGAGTTGCCCCTGCAGCACTAGGAATAATGGAGCCTCTCGACTATCCATGATTAACGCGGCAATAACGATTATTTATAGTCCTAAAACAATGTTTCACGCTGTCCACCCCTGTTCGCTCGTTGCTCTCTATCTCTCTCTTTCCCTCTCGTCTCTCCCCACTCGTTTTCTCTACCGCCACGCGAGGCCTGAATCAGCAGTCAGTGCGTAGTTTCCCCCCGTGCCCGTCTCTGAAGCGGATTTATGCAAAAAATTTCGAAACTCGTCACCGTGGGGTCTCACTCCGCGCCTAATTAATCGAGCAGGACGGGGCTGCACAGGGTGCAAAAGGGTGCCCAGCTGCGATTGGAAAGGTGATGGCTTTAGCGCGAAAGGGGCTTTTATGAAAGTCGCGAAACAGATCCCTTTGTCCACACAACGTGATCGTAGATCACTGCTGTCCTCGAATACAGTAATGGAGGGATATACGCGCCCGACGACGTAACCCGCAGCGGATGTAATATGAGTGTTGATCAACAAAAAGAAAAAAATACACGAGAGAAAGAGAAGCGGCAGGGATTTACATTTCTATCTGTAATTTGGGTCAAAGTAGAGATTTTGCTACTAAGCGCGAGAAAAAGTATAATATAATTGAATACATCTTGCGCTTAGTGGATTATGACGTACTTTATGTCGTGACAGAGCGACTCTTTTCTATGTTAACTTTTTCGTTATATTCAGAATAATCCTCAAAGCAAAAATGAAATTCGTCCTTTCTGAGTGCATAATAGGAATAAGCTTTTCATAATTACAGATATTACTTTTATGCAGCTGAATATTCATCTTGTTAAACAATCCGATTGACACAAAATAATTTTACAAATATTCTTCTCATTATCCGTGCGGATATTTAGCGGCGTCTTAATGAAGAAAGTATAGAATAATTTTTACGAGTCTTTTAGCAAAAAATTCTCTCTATCGTGATGCGTCATTTCGCCAACGAGAGCTACACGTGCATGTCCAGCTTGGAATTCCATCGGCTCGTCCAATCGGCTTATGGCAGAATAGCAGACGGATAAAAAACCAGGCCAGATATTTTTCATCCTGTTTACCGTGTAAGGATACTTTTCACGACGTCATTGTTTGCACGGGTCAGCGGCGGCATAGTAATATCTGGTCGTCTCATTCGTTCGGTCTGAGAGCGGAATACGAGAACGAGGCGTTTGGTCAGAGGAAAACATATCCATTTCCGCGGGAAAAAAGGCGGTCGAGGGGGTGAAAGACTGTGGAAATAAACAGTCGATGGAGAGAAGAGAAGACGCAAGTAAGGGCGGGAACTGGCCAGCTATCGACATCGCGCCTTCCGATAATGACCCACCGAAAAATTCCACATCTCTCTCTCTCTCTGTCTCTCTCTCGCTTATCGCATTCATCTCCTTCCAAGGTCAATGCTCCATTGACGAATATTATTTGCGATAAGAATTTTTTGTATTTTGGAAGAAGACGAATCCAACTGGCCATTTCTATGCGAACGCCGATTCTCGATGGAACTGAAAACGGCGAGCAATTTCACAAAGAATCAGCAGAATTCAATGCATATCTATGGGCTTCTACGCGAGGAAATGAATTAGAGATCCATGGCTTGTACATTTTGCATACAGATGTACTCAGACGTTAGTGATGATTGATCAAGACAAGATTCGAGGGCGATTCAACCAGAATCTTGTCATAGAATAATTTGAATAGTATGCATCTTTTCAATTTGTTTATCTTTCAATTAATAATCAAACAAAAAAAGTATACTTCAAAGTTCTTTTTGTTTTATTAAAAAAAAATAGTGGAAATTCCTAGAGCATAGACGTTATGAAATATGCTACATATTTTATGTTCTGTCAACAATTTGTCAGAAGCATGTTTATTTTTTTTTTCAATTTAATTATGTAAGGATTGTTATATTTGTTGTGAGACCATAGATCCCATAGAGAAAGGTTAAACACTCTGAATATATGCGCAAAAGAATATAAAATAAGGCAAAATAATAAATATTTATAATTTAAATATAAATCAGTAATAAAAGCCTATAATAAAACAAACTAAAATATAAAAGAAAAAGTATAAATAAAAATAGCTAAAAGTAGATATAGCTAAAAATATGAAACGTTTTAATAATCTTTTAAGCTGATGTGACAATTTTTTTGAAATTATATTGTATAATATCAAACATAATAATATTGTTTTATTTTATTTTATTGCAAATAAAAAATATGAAAGTTTATTCTAACTTATTTTGAATGTAAAATATTCAAATATTATATACAAATGTAGAAAAAGTTTATACAAATAAAAATATTAATTTTAATAGAAAAACGTGTCTATGATACATATCCATTATCATCTCTTTTTTACACATTTGAAAGAGAAAACCCACAAAGCTAGCCAAAGCTTTGTTTCCTTTTTCTAATTTAATCAAATATTTGTTCGATACGCTCAGTCTATATTTTTTGGTCAAAAATAAATGTTTGTAAATAATGTTTCACTTGGTCGTTCTCGACTAGAGATTTTCTCCTATTCTGGAGAAAAACTGGATTAAAAGTTTCGGCAGTGTAGCTACGTGTCATCGGGTAAAGCAAGGAAAGACAAGCGACGGCACGGATGTGCGCGACAAACGAATGTAAACGAGACAGGGTGTGAAAACTCGACGTACAACGAGAGTTTGATACTTGTTTACAGGCGTCTCTACCATTCCTGCTTGACTCGTTACTTAAGCGCTCGTTCCTTTAGCATGCGAAGTGTCTATTGTTATCTTGTCGCTATTTCGTCGCTATAAACGTTTCTCTTTGAACAGCTAACAGCATACAATTAAGAATACGAATGAAATTATAAGACGGGTACTTTTCTCCATTCCCTCTTCGTGAGATTCTTCTGCGTTTTGTGTTATCTTTCAACATTAAATAGTCAAGCTTTAAACAGTTTGAGAAATATCTTGCACATACATTTATACTTCACGGGATAAATGTTGCAAATGGGTTTTTGCTAATTTTCACTCATATTCCATTATTACGTTACTCAGGATTGAGTAGAAATATATTTGACATATTCCGGTATTCTATTTTCGAAAATAATAAACGTTTTCATTGATTCGAGCAAACATGTGGAATGACTTCTGATATTTCAATAATGTGAAAAATCCCGTGAAATAACGTGCGGGCGTGTATTTTCGGTCGTGCGTCGCGTACAAATCGAATGCAAGAAATGCAGCAGCGTTTAGCCGGGGATTGTTGTACCCCGGTACTTTTCCACGATTGCGTAAATTATTTCCATAATTTCTCCGGCCGTCCCGCGCGGAGCTACTATATTTTTACGATAATGGGCTCCCATTACTCTTTGTCTGCGCACCGACACGCGCCCACGTGTATAATAATCAATTTCAACGCACGCAGCATCGCATCGTCGCGATCAATGCAAATATCTCGGTGCATCTGCTGTCTGGTCCAACCCTTTATGCGATGTTTACGCATTATTTATGTCACAATTAAAGTCGTGTCTATCACCCGCCCCATGTAAGAACATATTTCGGGATACGCATGTGTTCACATCTCCCTTTCCGCCATACGTGTATCATTTCCAATGCAAACTAATTTCAACTCTTCTTTTTTTATAAAGCTATTTTTGGTAAACGTATCGGGCTTTTAAGAGAACCGAACAACGAATGAAATATTCGATGAACGGTACGATGTGGATTACGAAATTTAAAATAATTTACACGGAATTCGCGGAAAACAGAATTCCGAGTATGACATACGGCCATTAACAAGATTCCGATGGCCGTCGATTCGCATCTAGCGCCTCACAAATGGCAGGATGTTAATTCGTTTTCACGGTAGACAGAACCGTCGAGGTACAACAACGAGAAAATCGATAAAACCAATAAGCCCTGGCAATAACGTGCTAATATCCTGAAGACCATTCTCGCCTGCAGCGCATAACCCTCCCCCTTTGCTGCTCGTAAAGTGTGTGAACGAACGCGTTCAGATTCCTTCGTAATTGTTCCTGCATGACTTGCTCCTGTCAATAGACCAAACTGCGGCGCGTAATAGACGGCTGATGGCGGTATCGCGACACTTATTTGCTACGTCGTGATTCTTTTGACACGAAATAAAAATTCAATTATTACAATTATTTCAGATACTTAATAGATAATTATTATTGCGATAATTTAACACTAGTATATTAATATTAAAAATGTTTCAACATAAAAGAGATCCGAGAGCCAAAATTATTTTTTTGAGAAGAGAGAAAAAAAAGAATATTATATAATATTATATAAATTTATATGAGAAGTATTTGCATTTAATGCAACCATAAATTTTTTCTGGATATATTTAATGCAGATATGAATTCTTTCTGTGTACATTTCATTTTTAAACATTTATGACGGATTAGGATTCGCTAGGTATGAAGATATACAGCGAGACTTTCATGAAACATAAAAATTTGCGGGATAGTCTATATATCATTATAATGTCGACGACCAACGCTGTCGTCATATGTAAGTTTTACTGAAGATAGGTGTAAATTCCTCGCGACACATCTACTTTAACTGTCTAGACGTGAAAGTTTCGCCTGCTAAATCGTATATGAGTATATGCTGTATTTCTTGTATGCATAAAGCTATACATGTCGCTACTTTATCAATTGTCTTTAGAACAAGTTTAAATTAATGAGTAAATTTAAATTACTGTATATATTATATATGTTATATATTATATATTACATATTATATATTATCATATATATACTAGAACGTTAATTAAATAAAAGCGCACAATATCCAAACAATAAACCCTTCATCAAAATTAATTTAAAATGCAACATGTTACGATTTAAAGTTTACTAAAGTCCGATCGAAATTTTAGTTTCGGTTTCAGTTACGACCAAATTCCGCCAAGAATCTAGGTTTCGGCTTGACTTCGGTTTCGTCCGAAATTAAGAGTAAATTTCAACGAGTAAGCCGAAAATGTACATGTCGCAATTACAGAATGCTGCAAAGAAATATTTATCAGCTCTGCCGACTTCTGTAGCAAGCGAACAACTATTTAGTTCTGCTGGGCAGCTATATGCAGACAGACATAATAATTTATTAAGCAAAAATGCCGAGAAACTTTTATTTTTATGTCACAACATAAAATTATTTAACTTTAACTATTAAATTTCAATAAGTCTCTAATTTCAATAACTATGATTTATAACTTTAAAAGTTGAAAATGCAATATTATGTTTTATTTTGTAATTTTAATAATGTTGACTTTTTGTAAAAAATATATTTATATTTTCATAAGATATTTAATAAAGACTTTAATAAATTCTAAAATAAAAGCTTATCTTAGATATAATAATTATATGTAATAATTATAAAGCTTATTATTAGATGTAATAACTATTAAAAAATATAGAATTTTTAAATATACATTTTTAACGATTTTTTAAGTCATGTCATATTTTATAAATTCTTTCAAAAATTTCGGTTTTCGGTTTCGATTTTGGCCGAAATTTAGAGAAAACCGAAACAAAATAAAGTAGTTTCGGTCAAACACTAAAATTTACTGTCAAAGATAAACTTGAAATTAGCAGAAATAATTATACAACATATGCTTTCATTCAATTTATTTTTTAAAATATGTAAAAAAATAGGAAAGAAGTAAAATATACATACACATCTAACGATTTTAATAAAATTGAAAAATAAAAAGATATGAGTCATTGCTCAAAGCAAGCATTTTTTAGTTGCTTGCGTGTAGAAACAAGTTCTGTGTGTGGGTATGTATGTGTTAAAACATTACATTTGCCTTTCTCTCGTATTTCGATACTTTTTCCAAAGCAACCACGCGTTTTGTATGTGTTCTATCACATGTCTCTGTCTCTCTCTGTCTCTCTTTTCTCTCTTATAAAACTTTAAAAATTATTTTCTATCAGTATGCGGAATCTGGTGGGACAGTGCATTGCGAATTCAGGACGCGACGAGCGTTGCTTCCTCAGTCTCGGCGGCCTAACAAAGTTACACACTCGACCCGCACCCCTGTCAATAATGCCGCCGACCCGAAGGAACAACTACGCACTCCCCTTAACAGGGAGCGAACTGTGTGTGTTCGCGAACTTCCCTCGGTTCGGATCCCTTCCCCCGTCCTTCCGCGTTCTCGAAGCGCCCGTATTTGAAATACGTCAGGTGCAAGAACGGGTCGATTTAATCCCCTAATTCTCTAGATCGACAATAACCCTGTACGAAACGGCCGCCAAACTGCATATCCATTTTCTCTTTAATTGGTCCTTTGTGCTCGGTCTTCTGATAAGTCTGATTAACACTTATCGTAGTATATATTATTTTTGGAAAGAGTTTTTTTTTTAAAGGTCTAGGGTGTTATTGGGATTTCAGTATCACAGAAGATTTGCTGTACTGTTAGCTTTTTATCAATAAGAGCATCATTACCTCGATATAATAATAACAGTAAATACGTGCACGGTTTTCAGCGAAAAAAGAATAATAGCAGAAATGACGATGGGAACGGAAATATTTCCGCGCACGACAATGTCATTGTAAACGGGCGATTTTAAGTTAAATCGTCCTCTGTCACGCTCGCCGAATATTAGTCTGCATAAAAACCAACTGTTGCTCCTTGCGGTGGCACGGCCCAGATCGATTCGATGAATGTCGTCCACTTTCTAGCGAGACTTCTAGCCAGGACTAGGAAAAGAGAATATTCCGCGATAACTATCGATATTCTCTGCGAGAATACGACGTACAACGATCCTCACTGTGTTCTGATATTGCGGGGATTTTGATCGCCATTCTCCATCCATAAGCGACATTATCCCGATGTGCATCGCAAAATCGCTTCTTCTTTTCGATTGGCTTTATCCACCAGTTACATTTAAACGCATTCTCCAAATCTCTCGTGCAATTCCTAATGCAGTTGAAATAACATCCATATCCAACTTCGAGGGAGCTTGCACGACCAATTCAATCGGACGTGTCCTCTGTTTTCCCTTCAATAGAAATGTTCCAATACGAGACACGGCTTTATGTCTTGTTTTTCCGTTCAGCTACTTTTTACAGATATGTACGAGAAATCTTTAAATAATGATACGGTAATTTTATGATAGTTTCACGATAATTTAAATATTCATTCGACTGATTAAACAAAGCGTGTGATTCAAACAATGTCTGGTTAATATTTTACTTGCTTTCTATTTGAACTATTTTTTCAAGAAAACTCATTTAATTTAGTCTTTATCAATATCGAATTAGGTCACATTGGTTCTTAATACGAATGCCGATATTCCTATATTTTATATGAGATAACGACAATTGCAATCTACATTGGAATATGTAGTTTTAACTTTTGAAGATAGTACTAATTTACAATTTTATCGCCGCGGGATTAAGTCACATTGGTTTCCAATAATCGCGGCTACGAATATTCGCGCGCCTTGTGCGAAGAGAGAGAAGAATGTCATGCACACATACACGTACATATACAATGTATATAATGTGTATGTATGTACATGCATATATATGTGTATAATGTAGAACATATGTATAGTATATGTAAAATGGTTGACATAGAAATAAATGATAGAAATAATAACAGTATAATATTAATAGAGAGGGACAGAGAAATAATAGTAAATATAATATTGATTTAAATTTGTTTTTTAAATCCAATGATATATTGAAAGTGCAATATTGCATTTTTTTTAACAATATAACATATACATAACGATGCATATAACCAAATTTTAATATTTAAACTTTCGGTGAACTGTCACTTATAATTTATATCATTTTGTATCATTGTAAAATTATTTTTCAAAATTCATGAAACAATTGAAATAAATATCATGCGTGCATTGCATAGAATTACAATAAATATATCAGTCACTTTTGTTTAAAAATATTTTATAATTTGTTTTATCAATAATATTTATATGTAGAAAATAATAGAAAAAATTGTATGTGCAGTATTTAAAAAATATTTAAAAATATAATAAATTTAAGATCAATTTTAAAGTTTAAGATCCAATATAGGATTTTATTTTGAAACGCAAACAAAATTGTATTATGGGTTATAATTGATCCAAAATACACCGTGCATGGCTATCATGTCGTCTGTCATTCGAGAATTAAGACAACAAATCTAATAATATGTCATATAATACTTTTAATAATTATATATATTATATCATGCGTGCATTGCATAGAATTACAATAAATATATCAGTCACTTTTGTTTAAAAATATTTTATAATTTGTTTTATCAATAATATTTATATGTAGAAAATAATAGAAAAAATTGTATGAGCAGTATTTAAAAAATATTTAAAAATATAATAAATTTAAGATCAATTTTAAAGTTTAAGATCCAATATAGGATTTTATTTTGAAACGCAAACAAAATTGTATTATGGGTTATAATTGATCCAAAATACACCGTGCATGGCTATTATGTCGTCTGTCATTCGAGAATTAAGACAACAAATCTAATAATATCATATAATACTTTTAATAATTATATATATTATATGTATGTACGTATATGTGTATATATATATATATATATATATATATATATATACATATATATGTCATAAATCTAATCGCACTTTGTGATATCGACGAGCCGATAATGTCGCGCGAAATAAAAGCTGCAATGGTCATTTGTTTTGCACTTCCGAGGACAATATACGCTTCGCGCTATCCGGACCACAAAAGGGACTCGATACGATTTTATGGGGACAATCTATTTCGTAGGACATTACTTTTATCGCGATAAGTGAAATGGACAAAATTGCGAACGGGTTTACGGTACGGTTCTCTTCGCGCCAGAAATGTCCCGGACGCGAGAACGGATGAAATTTCCTCGAGATGGCCGGAAAGAGCGCGACCGGAATTCGAAAAATGAAAGACTTCTCGCTTCGTCGGACCATCGTCGCGGATCGATTTTGTCTCGCCTGACCTCTCATAAGTTATCAAACCTTCAGCACGCACACTGAATCAATGCTCGAATTCTTTTCAGTATCACAATTGCTTTTCTTTCTTTCTTCCTTTCTTTCTCAAGAAAAAACTTTATGATAAAATTGAAAAGAAAAAACACAAGTTCAAACATAATAAATAATTTATAATTTTATTGACAAAAATGTCTTTGCTAATGGGAAATAACGACACGAGTTTGTTCGTCTTCTACAATCACATACCTTTTTAATAAATTTCAATGAGTAATTTTTTATTTTTAGATACGATTCTCTTAAGCGCAATAATAAAGAAACAAAAAGAAAACATTTACACAAGATTTTATGTGAACCACTTCAATATGAAGTAATAATCGGGAATAAAAACAACAAAGTTATAAAGATAAAAACTAAACATGTAAAGAGGCATTGAACATTGTACACAATGTGCAAAAAAAATTAATTAATATAACTTTCGTAAAAGTACATAATCACGAGTAGTTACACTGTTTAAAAATGATTTTAATAGATAAATCTACTGTTAGAAAAATTGTTATAATTCCACAATAATGCTTCCCAAAAATCATTTAAATAACTCAGTGCTTGAGTTTTGATTTCAATTCCTCTTCCATTAAAAAAATAGTTTTGAATTTTTTATTAAAAAAGAGAGAGAAAGAATGGTTGGCGCGGATCGCTTTCGTGTCGCCTGCCCAGCCGCGCGTTATCAAACCTCGGGCACGCGCAATGGATAAAGTGGCTGAACCCATCCTTACCCACTTCTCCCCACCCCCGTTGCTCTCCTCGCCTGAGGAGCAATTTCGCGGTGAAATTTGAGCGAATGCCGTGTAAGTCTCGGAACCGCGGACAATTTCGTGGTAACGTTAACAAATACCGTTGCACGCTCGTGTCCTGTGCCACGGTTCCGGGATACGAGCTGGTAGTGAGTCTCGCGCAGTCGCTCTGTCCCGTTTTCCCGACCCCCACCATCCCCCCTCCCTTTCCTCTTCTTCAGCCTCCCTCACGGCCGGAAATTAATATGAAATTGGTCTGTAATCCGGATAGTCTGCGCGCCGTAGACGCAAGAAAATGATCTTCGGGCACGTGGCATTGCGTGTCCGGACCACTCGTTTAAATACGACCACGTGGATTATTCTCCCTCTCGTCGCCCCCTCCCCCTTCAACTTCACCCTTGTCTCCGCCCGATCGTGATCCCAATCCCGCTCTTTGCCGTGCTACCATTCCCTTTCGGTCTATCCTATTCTTCGGCATGAACGTCCCCTCTCCCTTTCCACCTTTTCCCCTGCTTCTGTCTCTTTCTCTTTCGTGATTTAGAATCGCGGCGACTCGTGAAACAAGGAAACGAATTTTGCTAATTCCTTTTCCCCCTGCTTTCCTTCCACTATGTGTAATATGATTGTCGGGGGGAGAATTTGAAGGTACATTGCTAGGTGATTATACGCTTCCGTATGAGATATATTTGCCAAACTTCTGGGAATTTTGCACTTGCATGCAAGAAGTGTAGTATAGAGAAGTATAATAAGTTAAATACGAAGCGATATTAAGCGTTATCTACACGATAAGACAGGTAAGACAGGTACACATAAATCAAAGTTGAAAAATTACAATATAAAACAGAAATATATAAAGTTGTATTGAGTATGAATAATAAAATTCACTTTGTTTCAAGTATTTCTGTTAAATGTCAATGTACTATACTGATAAAGCGACGCATTTGCTATTAAAGCAAAATTCCAGTAACCAGATTTGATTTTATTATAAATTAATCGTACGCGTGAAACTATGCGATATTAGGTCGAGTTGCCCGCTAATATTTTGCGTGGACAGTATTAGCTACTTTATGGTAATGTACACTAATTTGCATGTTCATCTAATCCACAACGTATCAAACATTCAATGCTTCATTATACCACGAGCGCAACATTAAATAAATACCGCGATGAGCTTAATGCAAAATACGATACGTTTCGTGTTCGGAAGAAAATTTATCGGCTTTTAGCGACTCGTAATTTTTTCTGATTCTTTTACCGAAACTCGTTCGTGCTTCGCGAATCTGCATTTTGCTAAGGCGAAGTCTTAATAGAGACAGTTTTTACAGTTCTCGTAGAAACCTAATTTGTTCTTAATCAATTCCACCTGTTTCGCCGCAGTCTCGAGAAAGAGTTACAAGCACTTTTACAGACTGAGTCTTCCTTCATTTATTAAAAGAACTAACTTTTCAAGAGTCAAACAAAAATTCTGCTGAGAAAGAAAAACTTTTTCATTAAGCCCGTTAGATTTTTGAGAAAGCTTCTATCTTTTCATTCCTGCTACTTATTTATCGTGAAAAAAATATATAAAATATAAAAAATAAAAAATAATCAATTATTTATTTATTTATTAAACGGGAAAAACCCTTTAATACAAACAGTTTGGAGTACAAATAAAAATGTTAAAAATTAATATAAAATACAAAGCTTTATGAATATTTATGAAAATATTTGTAAATACATTCTGGCCAATATAACTAAAAATCAACTTAATTGATATTATATTAACATAAGTAACAAGGCAAAAGATTCTTAATTAAATTTATAATTAAACTTGCATGAAAGAGATCAATATGCGTTTATTTGTTAACGAGCACATAATATTAAATAAATATATTATTAAACATAAGTGAAAAATCTCTTGATATATTTATTTTATATCTAACTTTCTCTCTCTTTCTCTCTCTCCTTCTCTTTCTTTTCTTCTTTGCGCGTATACATTTCTTCATATATTTTTACATAAATATTGATATTTCTTAATAATGACCAAACTCGTACTTCCATTTTACCTTTTGCTGTTGAATGTACTAAATCCGAACGGTAGGTTGGTCCGCGACGTGTCTAATCCAGTGGGAAAGTGCCGCGTCGGCATTTAATCCCGCCGATCCCACGGATAATCGAGGCGATGGTGTATACACGGAAGAAACATTTCGTTAATCTTGAAATATATCATCGCAAAACGGATAAAAGAACGTGAATGTTCCGCGCGGAGCCAATTTCGATGCTCGAGTAATCTCGAAATTTCGACGGAGTAATAAACGCGCGCGACACCTCAGCTTGAACTTTTCGATCGCGAAACGACGAGCGTGAAATCACTGGATGCTCGGCGCATCATCTCGGGAGCAGATTTCTATCCATCTTCATCCGGCTGACGTTGCATCATCTGTTGTATATATGAGGGCTGGGAACAGGGAGTGGGGGGAGAAACAAAAACAACGAAACTTCATCTTACGTTCGTTTCTTCCGGTAGGTAGAAATAATACGGAATGTATTTTAAAAATGCGCTATACCGTAAAGAGAACGAGAGGAATAACGACTACTCTTATCTACGTCATAATCGCGTTATCCGCCGGGGATGTTGTTTCTCGCCCCACTATATTCGTGCCTGTAGTATGTGTACATACCTTATCGAAATGTGATGCTGCGTAAAATACAGGTATGGAATATTGTTACTGGGAATGCACATACGCGCGCTTATATACGAAGTAAACACGACAGCTTCTACGTAGACACAGGACAAGCTCTTCTTAAGTAGATGTTTGAAATTTCATTTCTTAGATGAAAAGGTTCGCTTATTCGAGAAACGATATGCAATGCAAATACGACGTTATTTTTTTATTTTGTGTTGACGCGATATTTTATTCTTCCTTATAAATTTTATTCCGTAACCCCTGCGACTCATGTTTGAGGTAACGAAACGTTGAGTGCCGAAGTGAACAAAGTTTCAATCGAATACACATTCCATTGTCGGCGGAGGACAAATATTTATCGTTACGGAAATCATGCGCGAGAAGACATGATTTATCGTCTAGTAGATGCCGTGGTGCGAGCGAGATGGTCCCGACATTCAACAATGATTTAAATATTCCAAAGCTAGGGGGCAAAACGTCGCCCTCTTTTACATCACTGTCATTTTTTTTCTTCCTCTCTTTTTATACAAGAATAAGATTTTCCGGCAGCCTGTCAGTCAACCCCTCCCCTTTACCACGACGTTTCGCGTTCGTTTTAAGGGGATATTATCTCTGAGACATCAAGGTCCCAATACCACATTATGACAATGAATCATTGAAACCTTTCTGTTCCTCTCCACTCCCTCAGAGATTTCTTTAAAAATCCGAGGGGTGCCGTGACGTTAATTAAGCCGCGCGTGGAACATTATTATTTTTCATATCTGGTAATCGGACCTCGACCATGATATATGTCACAAGAAATAATTGGTCGTTCGAAGATTTCTATTACAAAAGAAACACAAATAAAGAGTATGAAAATATAAAAAATGTTCACATTTATATTGCATTTCCGATTTATAGTTTATCCAATTTAATAAAATTTATTATTTATATAACTTTTGCAATACTGTTACAAAGGAAATATGAAAATTTTTGAAAGAATAAAAACATTGATTTAAAATAAATCGGAAATAAATCGAAGAGATAAAAGGGAAAAGAGGCCATGTTGCGACGGGCTCGGGCATTTGTATTCATTCGATCGTCATACTATTCTCTTTGGAACCATAATAGAAAATAGCCTTCCGCTTTGCTTTCAAGTCGAGAACGTCGCTCGAATTGAAACAGCTCGCAACAAACGTGACAGGGTCGGGAAAAAAATACGAAATCCGTGAAATGTACTGCAAAAACTGTCGAGCGGTAACCGACGGGACACATTTTAACGCCACTAATCCGCCCCGTTATCGATAATCGATTGTCGGATGGCGAAAATCAACTTAGCCCGCGCATTGTCCGCACGACGAAAAAGAGAGAGAAAGAGAGAGAGAAGGCAAGTTTTTCTCCATTTACGTCTGGTACAAGCCGACGGTACCTCGTGCGCGCCCCGACCCTTTCGATTCCCGAGGGGATCAGTGGCGGACAAAGGTCACTCATATGCAGGCTGCTCATAGATCATGGTTAGTCTCCGACCCCCACGGTTGTCTGCTGGCTACCCATAAGACTCAGCCTTGGCGTTCTCAATTATCCATGGGGATAGCTACCGTCGTTTCCCCAAGGAGTGCACCCGCGATGGCGGTTGGCCGCAAAAGTTTCCCTTATAATTAAATCATTAATTTGACGATGGAGTTTCTTTGTTTCGTAGACCTTGATATCCTCCCCCAATACAACCAATTGTCTTCATTGTTCTCTTCCGCGTGTGTTGTAATATTTCCCTTATGTCTTTGTGGAAAAAATATATGTCTTAGAGTATTTTTATTCTTACATCCGTCGTCGATTTACTTAAGAGATTTGCGTTGAACGTTATGTTAAATTTGATACTAATCTTAAATCGTTAAACTGAAAACTTTGATTGTTTCTTTATACATGTATCTTTATACATTTCTCGTTGTAAGTATGTTTCTTTTCGCGTAAGTAAAAAAGTTGTATTTCTCTGGAAAAGCTAACGGCGGTTCCGTAGAACGAAAATTAGTTCTAGTCGAAAGCCCGAAGCAGATATAATCCAAAAGTTGCCGAACTTTTGTAAAGGGCATTTTAGGTAGCCTAGAACTAGTCCCAAACTCATTTTCAACTTTGTCCGGTGCCGGCAACATAACTTAAATCTTGCTCATAGCCTTGGATTTTTCAGTTCATTATAAATGTGATTTCTAGAGCTAGTTTTAATGGCAATCTAAAAGTACGTTAAATATTTGGTTAAAATGGCTAAAAATCGACTCATTGCTCTATATTAATTTATGAGGAATATTACGTAAAACTAAAACGAATGCATGATTTATATTAATGTCAAAGTGCCAGTTGTATTAGAAACATAACTGAAAAATTGAAACTATATCGTGAGAAAATGGAAGCTTTAAAATTGAATTTTTATGGCGATATTCTCAGAATTTATGATAGATTCATGATTTGATACTCATATACGATTACGAAGCGTATATCGACGAGCTCTTGAAGGATTTAATGGAATATAAATGACGACCTATATATTTAATATATATATATATATATATATATATATGACTATATTACAATTTTAAAAATTACTCTTAAAAGTAGATAAAAAAGATGGAATAGGTCATACATTCTACAGCGATACATTTGAAATGTTAAATTAAAAGAACCTGTTAAATTAATAAATTGTTTTTCTTCATGTGTGTCATATATATTCGTATCATAATAATGCTTATTACTAAAATACAAGGAAGTTAAAAAAAATCATGTGGAATATTAATTTTCCAAATAAATTATAAATGCTACGTATTACTTTGCTGCGTTTCAATTTTAGTAACTTTAAAAAAAGATAAGAAAAAATATAATATTTAATACAGTAAGAAGTTGCTAAAATGCTTGTGTCAACAGTTATAAAATTAATGTTTTTACGTCACAGAAATAAAAAATCATGTAAAAAGAAATTTTCTCTTTCAAAGATCAGATCGAAATAATATAACCTTTATCGTAATGTTCAATCCGACAACCTTATAATATGGGTAAATACGGATTGTAAATCGAATGCTTGCGAAACCTCGGAAGCCCGAGGTAAACGCAACGCACACGTTCCTGATATTTCTACGCCTCAATAGCCTTAACTTCGAAAACGGGTCACGAGAACCGCGAATTTAACCGAGGAATTATCCATCCTTCTTCGTGTTTGTAGCTGCAAGTCTAATCCCGCCGTCTCTCAACGGTGTTGTTCCTTGGATTTTTTTTTCTCCTCCGCTCTCTTTACACTTTCTTTTTCGCTGTGCTTTTTCATCGCGATACCTCTCCGCTCAAGTTCCACTGGCGCTTTGTGAAAGTTCACTCACAGATGTATACGTTGGCTACCCAGTTAGAATTCAAATTACAAAAGCACACCATATCTCACGTGTGGATGTGGATGTGTGCTCGCGGTGCGGATTAATTCGCGAAAGATACACCAACAGGGTTTACATCGAACAACTATGATCGACGATGTGTGTATCCCAGATTTCCTTTTCTCTCTCAGTCCGTTGGAATACAATGATGAGAAATCTCGGTTATCCAGCATCTACTGAGTATATAAACTAATCGATGATAGATGTTTCCGGTTGTGCCAATGCTGTGAGCGTGGATGAAATATTTATCGAGTATAATTAAAGACGTGTACGTCCACTTTAGCAATAATCAAAATGTAATAAAAGCCATTTATATCCGAATAATTGCGACGGAATTTCTTATCACTTATCCGATATACGTATAATCGTTTTAGAAGACATTAATTATTTTGGAAATAATCAGACGTTTTTGAAAATCATGACCATTGACGATGTGTCATATGGACTTGCTACGACGTAAACGAGGAGTGACAGCGACAGTGTTACTCCTAATAGCTTCACGTAATCTATTCTTAGTATATGAATTCGTAGACTCGTCAGCAATTAGCGAAAGTCGTGTCTAGAGTTCGCGAAATGCGTCTCGAGCTTGTCTGTTAACTTTCGCGATCATCTAATATTAACCCTCGCGGTAACGCAAATTACGCCAGTGCGCTTCTTCATTCAACTCTGTCAGCCGATATTTAATATCATCTGAACAGAATTACAGACAGATAATCGGTAATTGGACACTTTTCATGTAATAAACGAGCTACTTATTTTAATTCACGGTGAACGGACCTCGAAAAGCGTTTTAACGTTCGCATGTTCTCTTATCAGAACAAAGATCGTTTAGACTGAGGACATAAGCGGGCATTTTATTGGCAAAATGAGATCGGACGTTACTCTGCATCACGTTCCCGCGTTAAGGGCGCCTCTCAAAACAAATTACAAAACTTTTAATTGGGAAAGCAATTAATTATTCCGCCAAATTAATTAAAATAAAATTCCAGCTAGCGGAGAAACCGACGCAACGGCCCAAGGTAGCCGAGCAGTGTCTTCTTCTTCGATATTAATATCTGCCTTTGATATAATCGTTGCCTTCTTTCACCGATGGTTGGCCGGTAATTTATTATTACTTCGTGGAAAAATATAACAAATATCAGTTGAAGAGAGTACATTCTGGTAATGATTTACTACGAGATTTATGACCGTCTGATCCGTCTACATCGATTGTTTGTAGTGTTTCGTCATTCTTTTTATTATGAATATTTACCTGTATTTTACGGGGATCGATGCGGCAATTTATTGGAGCGCTCGTGAAAACGCTTGCTTATGCATAAACTCATAGTAAGCATCCATTTTGCGCGCCTTTACAGATCGAAATCCGCTTAAAGCGCCGTTTTAAGCCGTTTAATTCGCTCGTGACTGACATTCCTATGTGCAAATATACAATGTAATTTTACAACTACGAACACGTATCTCTGCGCGATTATATTAATAAATAAAAGATGTTAAACATACACGTTTACACGCAGTCGAAAAGTATTAACGTCACGCATTTCTCGAATACAGCTAATTCGAATGCCATGTATACATATATCAGCTTATAATAATAACATATTTATATGGAGTTTTTTTATTGCACTTTTTTTTGCAATCCTTCTGAAGTTTGTTGGAATAATTGCTTTTTTAATAATATATATATATATTTTAAAAGAAATACATAAAAGTGAAAACAAATAATAAAAGTTTTTAATTTATGAAAAATCACTGAACACTTCTTATCAAAAATCCACCCTCTATAACTTTTAAACAAAGTCTAGGCATCCATTAGTTTTTTTATTGTCTCATTGTATATAGCATTTCTCTTTAGTATCCCCCATAAAGATTTTTCAATTCATTTAACTAGTAACGCTGGCTTTTTAGGCTCCTCGAGAAAATAATTTGTTTTTATACATTAAAGCATGACATTCTGCTGATTATTTTTTTTTATTAATAGTTATAGGATTATGTTAGAATACCGTAAAAATAAAAATAGTTTGCATTACTTTTTGGAAAAAAATGACAAATTAAATTTATAAATAAATATTTTTGGTCTTAAAAGATCCGAAATTACCGACAGAACATGAATTACAGATTTTGAAAATTTCTTTTTTGGCTACAAGGATTGATAAATCCTATTCCACAATTAAAGTACTTATAAAAACAACACTCGGAGGCTAATAATTTCATATAAAAATGATAAAAAATTAAAAAATGACAGTTACGTCGTAACAATATTTATTTAATATAAAAAGTTCTACGGTATATTCATGCAAGAGGTATAGCGTCTGCGTTTAGAATAACATAATAGAATATTAGTAAACTTTTGGAAATGACTTTAGAAGTCTAGTAAAAAAGATTTTCAAAATCTGTAAGAAATTACTCTCGTGCATCTGTGAGTGTGCGGGATTGAAACATAAACTCACGTCAGACGTCATTCCTAAAAGTTCACAAATATTCCTTCATGCAATTCCTAGCAGAAACCTATCTTATTTTGTGTGTATAAATTGCACAAAACTTTTATATTAAACAAATATATTGTCATGTTAGGTTAAATTTTGGTCGATAATATAAAACAGCTTTTGGATCCCCTTAAATTTTTTGACGGTAGTGTGTATATAGACACATATATATATATAACTGATTTCTCCTACACTGAAAAAAAAGTAATGTTGAATCAACAACATCATTATAGTTGAAATTTATTTTACTAATTCAACAACATTATTAATCAAATTAATACGCCACGTATTGATTTGATTAATAATGTTACTGAATTAATAAAATAAATTTCAACTATAATAATGTTGTTGATTCAACATTATTTTCTTTTTTTTTTCAGTGTACGTTTTCCAATAATCTCGTCTATGCGTGGCAATTTCGGAGGCATAAAAGTTATCGATAAGATGGCACGAAAGATCAAACAATTTCAACGTTTCCCATCTTAATTGCGACACTCATGTTGTACGTTAAAGTTGAACGCTGGCGGCAGAAACGGAGCGAACTTCCATGCGGTTTCCAGGGAGAGATTCCGCACGTCCCCGGCGGACGCGTTGCACCGAGCGCGCCGAGCGTTTTCGAGTACAACGGCTCTAATTAAGTGTCAGACGCACCGGGTGGAGATGACACACAACCGCGCGGGCGATAAGGCGGTTAAGGGGTTAAGGCTGCGGTCGGCGCTCGTCGTGAAAAGAAGCCGGGAGAAAGAAGCCCGAGCGAAACACGCGCCACGGTAGAATTAAAAGCCCGGAGGGCAAGCTCCTCTTATCCACTCGACGAAACGCGATAATGGCTCAGCCACGCTGTAAATCTTACGGATTAATCCTCCGCATCTTCTCCGCAAATCTTCCTCTCTCGCTCCTCCCTTCCCTGCGCGTACAACTTTACCATATTTCTTTATTTCGTTCCGCTCGAGTATCTCGCGTACTCTTAAGTTTCGCGAGAATTTCGTGGCAACTTTCCGCGAACAAAAAAAAAAGATTAAGTTAGAAGTTATTGAGCTTTTAACGATCGATTCTTCGATTGGGAAAATAGTCCGACTATAATTATTGCTTCGCGTCAAACAAGAATAATGTCGATTTTCTTTCGCGTATCATTTACATTATTTGAAATAATTCTCTTTTCTTTTTTAATCGTGATGTTCAGAAAACTGACTTTTATAAAATGTAACTTTTTTTTCTATCAAAGATGCGATAAAGGCATAATTTTGTAATTGACACGGAAGATGTGCTTCAATCTTCGTTCGGTCGAGACAGATGCGAGGCCTTCTTTCGATTCTCCACTGACTCGTCCATCCGAATTTTCTTTATCTATCTCCCAAGACAATTTCGAAAGATCTAGAAGAGCTACGCCCGCAGCAAGATAGAGTGAGTTCGCGTTAACCGGTAATTACCGCTAATGTCCTGCCTCGTCGCCGTTCAAAGCTCACGAGTAGGTTCTTCCTACCATTCTGCGTCAGGTCGCTCAAACGGGAAGACTACTTAGCAGAATTGCCACCTCGAATATCACGGGCACTTTCGTGCAAGCGGAAGGCACAGTCCAACAGTAAGGTCGAGATCGCGCGTAAATAAAGACGCTTTAAAATAGCTTTTTTTATCGTACTTCTTTTCATCGACAACTAAGCGATTTATGTAAACAAAAATTTAAATTAAAGTTAAATCGGATTCAAACAAGTTTTAAATGATTGTAAAAGCTATTATAATAAGTAGAAACTTTAGAAGTTATGTATACATAATGCAGAAGAAAAAAGATTTACTACAAAATACATTTTACATAAATCTGCTAAATCAATTTAATGATTGCAATCAAGAGTCTTCTGAATGAAATGATATGAAACAATACGATTCAATTTACTCAATGAAATATGAAAGAACTTTTAGTAAAGGAATAAGAAGTATTTCAATGAAAAGATAAAATTTATGGCAGCAACGGTGAAATTCATTTCTAATAGCACAAGCGTAGAGAGACGGAATAGCGAAGAGAAATGCGAAGGAAAACCATGTTAAAATACAGTTGAAGTCAGAGCGGATACCACGGAGTGCTGTTTTTGATGAAATTCAGCTGCACCAGCAATTTACTGAGTACTTCCATAATGAATACCGCTGTAGTGATTGCAAGGACGCGGTGGACATGCGGAGGCTACAGCTACGGTGGACCCCACACGTTCGTAAAAGCCGTTACCTTATTACATTTCTAGGCTCTCTTTTACGCTTTACGTAGTAAGAATTTACACAGCAAGATGAAAATTGTAAATTAGACATCCGCGTAACATAATTAACGCAGAATAAACAGTGCGGAACTAAGCTGGAAAGTTTGCCTTATCTCTCGCAGCTGCAAACATCCTAGGATGTTCTTCAGGAGTTTCGAGTTGCCACCCGCCTTACCGCCGATCGTTTCGGAAGACACTTCGATATCGCGAGGATAGCGACTGCGATTCGCAGATGCGACTGCCATTTGAGCGAGAAGTAGCCTGTGTCTCTAGGACGGCCGTGCGAGGAACGATGAGTCAATAATGACGCTTTAAAATGGCTTAAAAGTTGCGAAACAATTCTCGAAGCCTGGGGAAACTGACAAATGCCATCAAAGTTTTAATACCAAAGTCATTTAAAACTTCGGCCCATCCGTCCCGTGGCCCGCGAATGGAACTTGTCGCTTCACCGTTCACCATCCTCCGCTCGATCTGTTCCTTCTTCTTATATTCTCTCTTTACTCTTCATCTTTCTATTTGGTACAGTATATTACAATATTATCAGTCGGGAATAATCTTTTTAATTGTTATTATGAACTGCGTAATATTTATGCAGCAAATCAGATAATTTCTTTATTTTAAAAAAATCTACATATTTTAATTAAAAAATATTTTCATATTTGGAAATTTTTGTATTTACTATAAATTATAAATATATATATATATATATATATATATATATAGAATCATAAAATTATATTAGATTCTCTAAACTATTTGGATGTGAAAACTATTGCGCTGATCCACGCATAATTATGCGTGGACAGATTTTTATTGTACGAAACGCAAAATTGAGATGGAATCACTGGATCGAGCTAAGAATCACTTGTCGGAGGTCATTATTGTCGCGCACTGTACAAACTGCCTTGTACAACTCCTCTAATCCCGTTCCTATTCCTCTGCGTACATCCCGACCCCTCATCCCACGGGCTCGTGGAAACGCAATCTCGCAAATTTGCTTTGTCCCGGCGAAGCAGGCACGGAGGCGAAACGTAAACTTGCGAAGCGCGACGACGTCGGATCGAATCGGATTATTATTTAAATCACCCGACGGTGTTATATAGATCGCTGGCAAAATAAATTCTGCGCGATAAAGATACTCCGGCCGTTTCCTCGCGCGTAGAGAAATGAAAATGAATTAATGCGCGCGAGTAAATTGGCAGCGCCAGGCTGCGTAATACTGGGCTTGATCAAATTTATCGAGAGCCGGAATAAAAATGTTTCCATTCATAAAAAGGGTACTTTATCGCTGCGTCTTTATAGCCTTTCGACGCCGATTGACTCTCGTTGTTATAGATAGGTTTATACGGACTTGTTTCTCCTTTGAAGATACACGGGGTGACTGTTGCAAAACTGTAGTTAACGTTGGATGAGAGAAGCGTCGCAAGATATATCGTTAGACAATGATGGCGCATCTATTTTCACGGTTGCATCAGAGAAGTAAATTAAAGACGATTTCGTTCCTTGTCTTCCATTTACATTTAGCCGCGCGAACATTAATTCCGCCCCAATTAAACCACGGTACGCGGCGCTCTCAGTTGCTGCTTGCATTTTGTTGCGACACGAGAACCGTGTCCTCCTTTACTCGAGAAAAAGTACCCCCTCGCTTCGAAGTCTCTAATTAAGTTCTACTTAAGCCACCATATATTCTGCTACGTAGCGGCAACTTATTCGCGAGTGAGGTTGTACTAATTTCTCGTCTCGTATATATCCTTTCATAAGACCTAACGTTTAACATCTTTTCGAGTTGCACGTTTCCAATGAGCGTATCTAATAGGAATCTTAATTATAAACTTGTTAATCGTAATGTTAATTTATCTATCGTCTTATGTAATTACATTGCGATAATAAACTAAATTTTAATTTATTCAGAAACAATATTTTAGCAATAAAATTATATATCGAGTAATAAATATTCAGAATTAATATGCGTCCTTTGATTTTATTGCACTCAATATTACGGGCAATATAAAAAATGATTTTATGAAATTAGCGCATTCATGCTTTTTTAATTAAGAAAACTTTGTGTATATATTTAATAAAACATTTCTCACGAGGTAAATTCGTGGTTAAGTTATTCCACGAAGTGAGGTATCATATTATCATATTGCGACGCGACGATATGGCCGGAAAATACGTGAAGGAGCAGCGCGAGAGAATCACTTAAAGTCCCGCGGGTCCTTGAAACTGCTCGAGGAGATGTGAGCGTGCCGATGAAATCTCTGAATCGCGGGAGATCGGAGAGCAAAACCCCGGATTTTACGAAGCATACTGACAAAACTCGCTAAAAGACCCTACGTCCAGTATCTCCTCGATCCTGGGCGCCCCCGAGTCTCGCCCTCCACGTTAAAGAACCCTATTGGAAAAGTTTTTACGATTGGATCGTTCGCAAGAGGTTGGGTTCGCATCACCCTATCCAAATCTCTCTGAATAAAATGTATTCGATGGCGCGACGACTGTTTGATTCCTGCTGGCATTTAGATGTATGTACACGTGTATAAAGAAACACTCGCTATTAACATGTATGTGAAATTATTTGTGATCCTTAACAAATTCGTAATTTAACTATTTTAAAAATTAGGATTCTTTTAAAAATATAACGGAATCGATCGAAACATTTTAATGATTGTGTTCTCTAAAGGCATTTCTGCAAAACGAGAGTCTTTAGCTTTCCTTTGTACCACGATATTGTCATTATACTACATTTAAGTGCCAAGAGTCGTAAAGAAATCCGCACGAAATTATACTTTTCATTCTTTGACGTCTGTCTGTGCGAAAAACTATTTAAAACGCAACTTTTAGTTTAAAACCCACATTTATCGCTTGAATTTTCATTTTCAGGACGAGCATTTGTGTAAGATGTTTTAATTGCCGTTTTTAAAAATTACTCTCGCCTTTTTATGATCTATCGATTCTCTCGCATTATTACTCGTGAGTATCAATATAATATTTGAACGATCTTTTAAAAAATATAAATCGTACAACAGCAAAAATTTAATAGTAAATCATGTAACACGTCAGATATAGAAAATTGGCATTTCGTGTATAGAAAAAACAATTAATATATGTATAATATTCATGACGATTTTGATGTAATAGTCTTTTATCTTGAAAAGTAGTTAATTTAACTGTAATAATTTTTAATAAAAAGTAATAAATATAAAAGTATTTTTTATATAATATAAGTAATTTAATTTTACATAAATAATTATTTTTTTAATTATATTTATTTTTAATTTTTAATTTTATGTAGATGATTATTTTCATATTATTTAATTTAATTATCTAAATAAATTATAATATTACTTATCTAATATAAATCTTAAATACGATATGTGTATTAAAAATTAAAATATTATATATACATTTTAATACATACATAATAAATTATATGTATATATATATATATATATATGTATATATATATATATATATATATTTTAATATGTTTTTTAATTAAAATCTAAAATATATTTTATATGCATTATATTGCATTGTACATGTTATATCAGTCATTTAGATTATGTTATGTTAATAAAACATGGAAATAAAACATGTTAATAAAATGACTCATTATTGCTAAAAACAATATAATATAATATCACATAAGCAATTAATTTCACACAAATAACAAGTAATAAATTCGATAAATTATAAATTGTACTTACAGATACTTCGCCGTTGCCTGATGGATCTCCTTTTTTCAATGGTTATTTTTACTTCATCTCCATAGCACTTCTCCGGAAAATACAGTTAATTACAATATTGTGCGCATTTAATAATAGAATGCAACGATCGCGCAATATATTTGTAAAGTACTTCCGACAACTTAATCATACGCGCGACATGCACTATATTATATTACAATCTTGTAATATTAAGTATTGTACTTGCAAATTATATCACTTTTTAGTTAATAATTGAAGAATAGGATATCACTTTTATGTTGATGTTATGCAAATCGAGTTAATATCTAGTTAAAGGCCACTACATAAAAATTTTTAATCAAAACCATAATCAAAGTATGTCCATTTTTTATTTATGCATGATGTGCACATTCAAAAACACATGATATTTTAACCTCTTTAAGCAATGTATGAACATACACAGGACTGCTTTTTTATTAATTGACCATAAAACGTTACCGTAAAATTCCAACGTGACGAAAAGCTAATGACTACAGTTATGGCCTGTGTATAATTATACGATTATGTTTATGTTATTACTCACTCTAATTGGTCCATTTGTTCACGCCTTAAACGGTTATAACTAAAATATTTTTACATGTAATGACTTGAAGACGTAATAGACTATCGAGAGATGTGTAATCAAATGAAAGGAATAGCGACGCGTCCTTGTTTATATACTTGTCGGTATGTGAGTAGTGGGGTACGTTTTATTATAATGAAAAATATGGAGAAGGAGAAAGAGACAAAAACACCGCGACACGTAGAGAGACGAAAAGGTTATTATCATTCAGTCAATGTACGTTAATAAAAAAGGTGTATTATATGTCTCATAAATAAAATTTTTCTACCTTGGTTACGATAATGATTACATCTAATCGTCTCATGAATCCAGTTTTTCTCTTATAAAATTTAATATTACAAGTAATTTGTAACGCACTAGTTTTATAAAAAATATGTATTATTATAATAAAGAGTATATTAAATAATATTATATCTTTTCGATTATTACAGCTGTCGTCGCAATACTTTTATGTGTTGTTTATTTATCGGAGAAATTAATTAATGATTACTTATAATAATTGTAAGAATTAATTAATTATTATAATAATATCACGGTATTTGCCACAATTGTAATTCACGAAATGTAATGATACAGCGTTATGAGCGAAAGAATGTGAGCTGGAGCGCCGCGCGACTCACCTTGACAACAATGTAAATGATAGCGCTATATAAGTCGTGACGCGCGGCGCTCCAGCTCACATTCTTTCGCGAGCTATCATCACAACAACTACAGAGAGATAACAATCGCTACAATTATTAAAATGAGTAACTATCAAATCGCATAAATTAATATATACTCATACATTGACTATTTTGATTAATTTCTTGCGTTAAATATTTCGTAACAACGAATTGACTGTAATAATAGTGTTCCATGTTCATTTTTCTAACGATCTCTAACATCTTAATCCATCATTAGCTCGTGGCAACATATCATTATCGCGTGATATCAATGTAAAGTTATCGTTGTCATGTCAAAATTCTTCGAACGTTAATGAAGCGCGTCTTGAGTATAGAACGGATCGACTCCGACTCAAATGATGTTACAACGCATCTAATTAATACGTGAGGTACTAATGTAATATTGCAATGTTATGTACAGTATTCAATTATCTTTTTTAATATTTAACACTTCTGTAGCAAAATTTTGTATATTAATGATTTTTTAAAATGCATATATTATTCCACATATATTCTATTAATATGATTTATCGTTCGAGTAATTGGAAAAAATAAAAAAACATCTTCAAATGTTGCACATTATACAATTATTTATTTTTTATTTAAATATAAAATTAGTTACTTTTTTGCGATTTATAATGTAATTCTATATACTATTTATTAACAAGAAGAATAATATTATCGCGATAATACGCGCAAATTTGACCGATTTTCGAGTACTGATCGTGTAACTTTGTGCAAATGAATAATTTCCGCGTAATTTTTTGTTGTTTTATTGAAATATAATAAAATGCGTGTCACAGGCGATTAATATCGGAAATGCTTTGCAAAGTATCGCGTGATTCTGCTAATTACCTACTACGAATGCGATTAACAGTGATTAACAGTGTTTTGCGAGTGAGTGCTTTGAAAAAACAGTACGGGATAATGAACACAGAAGGGAAAAAAGAGGCCTCAAGAAAGACAACGGTGGAGTAATCATGAGTTAAGTAATTCATTATTTATCTAATTTGTTTATTATTTCCGTAAATTTAATTGCTCTTTTATTTCCTCGTTGAAATAATCCATTTAACATCAGTTTGATATATAAATATGATACATAAAATATTTTAAATTTTATTTTAAAATACTTGAAATATTTACAATAATTAATATATATGTTTTATTATAAATAAATTGCTATATATTAATAATATATACATACATTGTATAAGTCAAATAATAATAATATAACAACAATCAAGGGATTAATATATGTAATATAAACATAATACAAATAAAGAAAAGCCATTTCCTAACAATCATAAATATACATAAAAATTTGAAAAATATTTTATGATACAGAATAAATAGTTGTTATAAGAGATTTAGAAAAACATCTGTATATTCCAAAATATATACATATGTATAGTTTTGATCGTTATGTATGCATTTTGTGCCAAAATAAATAGAATACGCTTTAAAAGCTTCGATATATGATAAAGAGAAAGAGAATTGAAAAAGGATTGAAGAAAATTTATTGGAAAAGATATTTCTGTGCTTTGACTGTTGACAAACTATTATTTTCAAAATATTGTAAGAAATGTAATAGTAATTTGTGTTTTTGACGTGTAACTCTAATTTTTCATGAAAAGTTTCAATAAATATAAAGCTTTTCATATTTTTTTAAATTTTGCCATTTATGTTTATTATTTCAACAATTCTCTCTTTTCCTCTGCATCGCTGGCAGTTATCTGTCTGCCAGTCCTTCTTACTTCTGTTACAGTTAGAATCCCCCGTACTGCGCTATAATCTACTATAGCGTTCGTTTAGTTTGACAGGTAGTCTACCAGACTGACACAAAGCTCGCCACCAAACATACCTATCTGCTACATATATATACCGAATACCGCAGACTATTCGCGTGTAGAGAATCACGGCGTACTCCGGCGAATCCGTGCGCGCACACTCGCATTTGAATAATCTCCATTCAAAATTACATCACGCGCGGCGAAATTGCCACGGTTATGCAACTTGAGAATTTTAGGGAGATTCACATCTCACCGGACGAGCCGCGCCGATGCCGATTACTTCGGCAACCGCGACGCCGACGCAACGGTTGTGCGTCGCGCCGCTTGCTATTTTTTTGACGAGAAACGTAGCGTGAAATTGAGCTACGAAATTCAATGTCGAGAGGAACGAAGCGAGGTTTTAACCGAATGTGTTCGGTTGCCGATGCGGCACCATTACTAATTTAAGCGTTTTTTATTGCACGCAGTTATGATTAAAATAAATGCTTCTTGTCCGACGTCATTATCTCTCTCTTAAACTGGATATTATAAAATATAAAAAGTATAAAGAGAAAGAAAGAGAGCTGCAATATATCGCTAAAAATAAATATGTTTAATATATTTATACAATTTTATAGAATAAAATTTTTAAATATTACTTTATACTTTAATCGATTCAAATAATTCACATTTAATCAAACTAAATTAAAATTATAATATTTACATAAATTATTATCAATGATACTTATAAATTATACTATAAATTATAATCAATTAAATAAAATCAAATAAAATATTTGGATAAAGTTAGAAAATTTATTGAAAATTACGGAGCGGATATATATGGTGGAAAAAAAATCTATTCTGAAATTAATCATTTGAACAGAGCGGATGTGTCTAGTTATAAAAGTCAAATAATACGTATCAGGTTTTTCATTTGTTAGGATATTGGACTTTTCGTGCAGGAAATGTGCAATATATTTTTATAAAGATCCTCCCTCCCTCCCCCCTTCCATGACGTTGCAGTTGTCTTTTGTAACTTGAACTTTTCGCAACAAACGCGGCACGATCGCCAGTGTAATTATCGGAGCAATCGCAACTATCGAAAGCCATTACCGCGGGATTATGTGCAGCGCTGCTCGCAATTCCGGGAGTTGATTCCTCAACGTTTCGCGTAGCCAGAACTCGAAGGACAGGAAATCGACAGTTTCTTTCGAACGATTGTCTCCATCTTATACACACCCTCCAACCCCTTCCGTCCGTTTGCCGTTTCTTTTTCGCAGAAAAGTTTCGAATCGCTCGTTTTTCTTCGACGAGTGTAAAGGAAAGGATCGTCGGGTGGGAGATGAAAAAAATATAACGGCGTATCAAGTAGCGGAAGTAGCGATTTTGACGATTTTACGAACTGCTGCGTTGACTTGGTAGGCTTCGTTCTCAGCTTCAACACCAACAGCCGCCGTGCGATAAACGCTACTTCATGAAACTTTTTCGTTTTATCTTCCTCTGTCTACCACCCGCGCATCCGTCTGTCGCGCTCGCGGCAAGGATTGATGGCAGGTATCAATTTTACGTCCCAAGTTATTGCTAGACTGTGTTTGCGCTCATTCGAATATATTCGCGCGTAAATCGACGGTTGAATTCTACGAGAGAGAAGCTTTTATCTCATCTCTCTCGTAAGCAGAGAAGATTTCCCAGCGTCGTCTCTCAGAAGGATTTATTGTACGTATTCTGCAATCGGTTAGCTTTATTGACAATGATGCGGTGGCTTTATCTCCGTCCGTCAAAACAGTTTACTTCATTAAATCTCTGGAAATTCGAATATTTCGATAATACTTGCGTTAATTAACGCTGGATTATCTCTTAAGCTTTCATCTCATTTGCATCAATTTTTGATAATAAATTGGATAATAAATTATCATAGCACAGAATAAGGGGGTAAGAAAATAACGGATAATTAAAGCTGAATATATTTCAATATCATTTCCTTTGGACGAAACACGTTTCGCAATAAGAGAAACTAATGCCGTTCTTACGAGATTTCCGCCAACGAGTTGGGGCCACGACTTGTCGCGCTAGAAATCTTCCAGTCGGCCGCGTTTACAGCGGCGCTCCTTAAATCGAGAGCCGTGTACTCGCTCCACTCGTGACTCGATTTCAGTCGTGACGAGACTGCGAGAAACTGGTTAAAGAGACGAGCGAGCGCAATTCGTTTCGTCAGCGAATATCAGGCGACCGATTCGCAAGCGTCGCCGCAGGCGAGGCGCCCGTATTGCCAGCAAAATCGAGCACGTGGAACCGACGAGATGCTTGTTGTATATTCGTTATTTGCGGTGCTGCTTAAGCAGGCATTACCCGTATATACGTCTCATAATCCATTTCGAGAAATTGTCCGGTATATCTCTCTCGGTAATCCCCGATTGAGCTTTGAAGTGTGTTTACGTTACGATCATATATGTAGTACTTACCATCTTTTTTCAATCACAAAGCAGTTTAATATACAAATCTCTCTCTTAATAATATATACTTTTTAAAATAACGTAAAATTTTTATTTAATATGATATAAATTTTCATTTATTGAGTAAATCTAGAATATCCAAGAAAAACGGATAGATTTTTCGAGAGAGCTTGTAATACGAACCCCTATTTGCAAAATTATCTCTGTACAAATATAAAAGTGTGTGAAAGGATTTTTTTTCTTTTCATAGTTCTAATACTAATGATACCACTGTAGTACTTTTGACCAATGTTAGAAATTTTAAACCGCGTCACCAACACCTTTATGTAATAATAACCGAGATTACCTCGAGTTGCTTAATCTTCCGGAGCTAATAGCTCGCGTCACCCTCAATGTCTCGCCGATGACTCAAAGGAAACTTTCCGCATCGTCCTTGGAGCACACACTGCGCGGGTAAGCAAAGCTCGGAGGAGGCAAGGCAAGGCACTATTGGTAGCGATGTATATTGGAGAGAAAATCGAGAGGGTGAGAAAGACGACTAAGGAGAGGGCAAGAGGGGAAAGGTCGGGAACCGGTATAACTTCAAACTTGGTTATGGAGTTGGTTGAATTATGTGTCACGTACCTAGTCTCAACGCGAATGCACACCCGCCGCTCTAAATAGGCCGGTGCAACGAGGTCTTGCATATGTGTGTGTGCGCGTGCGTGTATACTGGTCCCTGTATGCCATCCGCGCGCGCGATGGTATACACGCGTGTAATCGCTACTTTCACGCTTGTACCCTAGTTAAAGGACAGCCGGTTCTGACGCGACGCATCTTCTCATATATGTGTCTCGCTTCCCACGCAGATACATCATATCAGTAGGAGAGACGCGAAACGTGCGTACACGTATACGTCGTGTCGTACACCGGTATACCATATTTAGAGAAGCACGTCCGAGGCGAACTATTCGTACGCGCGACCGGTTGGCGAAGTTGGCAAGCAACGCTCCTCTCCCTCGGTATTATATGGGAATTGATAAGGCTGAACTTGTGTTAATGCATTCTCGGATCAATGCGCCATTCATGGACCCATACGAGGGAGCTAAGACTCTAGCGCGTTCCTATCGCCATATCTTTCTCCGTTCGCGTTCCAAATTCGAAGCGCGTGAGATGATTAATTCGTGCGAAAGTTGGTAAAGCCGAAGACACGAGGAGATGCGCCTCGGTCGCGTATGAATATAATAACGCGCCGCACGAAACGGGAAAGAAGATGGGAGCGGATCGCAGAAGTTAGATGCGATCGTGAAAGGAACGCGATACTTGAATTGGAAATGCGTTGGAGTCGAGAGGAAGAACGTCATATCCGCGTCCCGGCTGCGTTATCGATGCCATATATTGCTGAGAAAGGCATTGGCACGGGAGTTGCTTTAATTTTCACCCACGACATGAAAATCTTGAGATTCGCGACTTATAAAGCGCTCTTTCGCACATGTACGCACGTGTAAGCGTTTCGATCAATGTCAATTCTACGTAAGACGTTCCAGCACTGATGCGCGCGATAAATAACGATAGTGCTCGAATGAATTTCATGTATCCAAGTTGAGAAAATTATTTCGCGGATGATTTCACGCACCATCTTTCACGTCTAGCACGTGAGGAAATTCTCGAGTGAAAATGCGCGTTTTGTTTCCGAGAACCGTTAAAGCGAGCGCTTTTACCGGAATTAATCTCGCGAACTCCTCGAACGGTGCTTCTCGCGTTCTAATTATCTCGGAAAGCGGAGTCGTCGAACTCGAATACGATCGGTATAATCAACGCGCCGCGGATTAGAAATGCCGGGGGCCTTGCGGCACCGAAGAGTCCTCGATAGAGGCCACATTGAAAGGTGAGAATATCGGCACCGACGCGATGACGACGAATTATACGCAGTCTGTCGGCGCTTGCATTAGGAATTGTCGGTCTTAGCTGGCGATCGCGCGCGCTCCAACGATCCTCAATGGCTCTCATCGTCGCGTCCTAATTATTCTGGTAATTATTCTAGCCATTATCACGCCGGCGGCGGCCGATCGATAAGAGCCGCCCCGGATCGTGCACCGACACCCCTCCCCCTTCTCCCCCTTCTTCCCCTTCTCTCTCTCTCTCTCTCTTAAAACTCGAAGGGAGAGAGGAACGGTTCGGGTAGCTAGGACGCGTCTTACAAAGTTACCCCTCTTCAACCGCCACCCACCAATAAACTACCCCTCCTCCGTGATTCTCGAGGCCCCCTCGTATCGTCGTGAAGAGCCGCTCTTGGATTTCGGTGAGACGCGCGCTAGCCACTCTAACGAGAATCCAATAATCCCCAATTCTCCGGAACGATGCTCGGCAAATAGAAGTTTATTTGAAAGATACGCCGTTTCGTGTATATACACATTTTCGCGCAGTAGTGTCTTATCCTCCCTTTGTACTCCTGGCGCGAAAGGCAAGCTGTTTCAGAATCCAAAACATTGTCGCAGGATTAGGATTAACTTTTTTTTACATTTATATAATATATACTTGTGTGTAGTTACTGGATTAAGAGTTAAATGACGCATGCTGCAACATATTACTGTAGCGTAATATATGCAAGAAATTAAACTTTTTTACAGAAAGCTGCCGCTGATATTTGCAATGCGATTCGCCGCGTGTAGTAGTAATATTATTCGTGACCTAGCTCGGATTACAGCATTTAGGACGTGCATCCTGTTTCGCCAATTCTGTTATATACGACAAAGGCATTTCGTGCTACGAACCATTGAATAAATATTATACTATACAATATTTCGTGCTTTACGATAAATGTCGTGTATTTTGTGCACCGACTTGGCGTAGTATAAATTTCCTGGTAAATTTTAGATTCACCGCACGGATATTAATCGAGACTTTGGAATAAACTGAGCTGCATGGCTTATTCATCGCGACCTAATTAACGTTTGAGGAACGGGTTCTAGCCCGTCTCTACCCGACGGTACGTGTGCTTAATATTATTTCCGTATAAAGCGTGCAAGTTTGTCCGTGTCGTGTTTTCCGACAAAACGTCGTCGCATCAACGCGAAAACGCGACGAGGGTATAAGCGTTATTCGCAGTCGTCTCTGTTTGCGGATCACAAAAAAAAACACACACAACGAAAAACTGAACGGCAGTGAAAACAGCACAAACCCAAATCGATAACCGCGATAAATATCCGCGGAATCCGACGCAGCAAGCTCGCCTGGCAAATTACACAATTTACGATCTAACGATAACGTAGGGCGGTCGCAAATATGCGACGGAAAGTTTCCGCTCCGAAATAAATTGTCGGGTTGCCAAAGTCGCATTTCTCTTTGCCGCGTATGTCGTAATTGCTTATTGGTCCGCGCGAGATGGCCGTTAATTTCATTTTCTTATTTAAGCTTATTGCGTTTTCGCCCTTAATACAATCCACTCTCTTCTCTTTCTCTCTCTCTCTCTCTCTCTCTCTCTCTCTCTCGTTCACCCTTCTTCACGAGCGCTACGCGATTTTAGGATTAACTTTCAATGCCAGACGATGTTAGCTAGACTGTCAAATTCGGAGGATCATTTCATATTATGTCAACGGCGGGGAAAATAAGGTAGAGATAGAGCCGGAAGCGAAGCGAGAAGGACAGGGAAGGGTAAAGCGGTGCTCCACCCAGTTCCACGGCGTCACTTCTTTCATCTTCGGATATTAATTTTACGGTAGAAGTAGACGAGCGGACGAAGAGAGTGGGAGAACGATCTTAAGTGAGGTCCGGAGGGGATGGAAACAGAGAGAAGGCCGTAATCCAATTTACCGGTGTCTCTCTCGAGCAAGGACCTCGTCTGGATATCTCCGTCCGTCCGTCTGTCCGCCTACCCGCCTGCCTCTCGCTAACCACCTTGCTCTTCGACAAACCACTCCTGCCGTTGAATTCTTCTCGTATACTCGAGAATTCGAAAAGGTATGACTCGAGAATCAAGGCAACCCCGGCGCCGCGCCAGGGGTATGCGGCGTGTCTTTATGACGGTTCAAGCAGCCGGCTTCCTGCTCTTTACCGCGTTCTTAACTCTGTGATTTTTGCCCTTTGCTCGAGAATGATTCTCGATAACGCGCCCAGACATTATGACACAAAAAAACAGACACGTCTAATACGAATTATTATAAACAACTTTGACAAAACAATATTATTTAAATCGCACATATTCATTGAACATTTAATACTCTCCGTTTCCGGTTAGGTCTCTACGTGTTCTTTATTCGATCCGTATCACGTGACTCATCGGAGATAATATGCTTTACCCATGCGTCTAAGGAAATATTGTCTCTGACACCCCGAACTCGCGCATTTGAGGGATAGCGTAACTTTTCCCTTTCTATATCCGATAATCAAATCGAATGGTCGCATGAGCCGGCATTTTCGTAGCAACGTTTACGCGCGAGATCCAGTTATCCTTACGACAGGCGAGGTCTTTGGTGTCCGCCAAAAAGTAACACCGTCAGAAATACTTTCCTAAAGAGATACTGAGATCGTTCGAAGAAGCAGGGACGACGAGGGAGCTTCTAAGTGCATGCCGGCTAAGGTTACCACTATGGCCTGTAATATAACCCGCGCGTTCTCGTCGGAGGCCGAAGGTGGTGAGGAGAAACAGAGCGGGCGACGCGAGGGGGTTGCAAAAGACGCGGGGTTGGATCCGGGTTCGGGTCGTAATGGTATTTCCAACACAAAGAGCTGTTACTACGGCTGCTTACCGTCAGTTGGGAGCTCTTGGCGATATCTGTAATATCATAGGAATACGAAATGAAGAGAATGAAGCGAAAACCTCCGTCGTGAGATTATGTGTTATACGTGCATTGAAATTCACGAAAAGACTTTTGAAAAAAATACTCTGCAATTTTCAAAAAGTTGACAAAATAGTTGTTAATGCAAATAATATATTAATTTCTATCTAAAATAATTTTTAATTGCAATTGTTTCTGTGCTTCTATAGGGTAAACTAGGGTATGATGGCCATAGATTGTAATTTTTTCAATAATCGCTACATAGTGCGCTTTTTTAGTCATTATCAAAGATAATCGATATTTATGTGCATACATTATTCGAAATAACGATATTGTGAATCTCATATCATATTTTTATTTTTACTTTTGACTACCTACAAAATTTTTCATTTGTCCGCTAAAAACTGTTATAACGTCGAATAAATTACAGTTAAGCTATCGTAATCGACGTTAGACATATTATAAAAATATGTAAATTGTTATATGTCCTATAATTTTTATTTTCGTTTTCAATAATTTTTTATAAATATTATGGCCATTTTTCCGTCAATATGATCATCTTTTCCTTAAAAGTTGGGTAAGATGACCAATGCTTATATTGTACTATTTTGATAATATAAAATTTCTATTAAATATTTTCCTCTTAATTTCGATAATATTACGTAAATTAAGCTTCAGTGAAGATAATATGCCAAATACTTTTTAAAAAATAACAAAAATAAATGTATGTTTTTTTGCATTTTAAAAAAAACTATGATCATCTTACCCGAGTTTACCCTATAATTACAAGCATTTATATAGCCTAAAGTGGCATTATTATTAATAAGTAAAATTATTTGGAGACAAAAAATATTTTGAAGCATTTCCACACGGAACATCGGGATAAATTAAAATAGCTACGTGAGAATAATTATTTCTCCGATAGAAGAAGCCGAAAATAGCACGAATTGTCGTCCGCGGAATGCCAAAATTGAAATTGAGGCTGCGAGTTTCCATTTAAAGGTACTACTCCGTTCGCCGTAATAACGCAGAACAGACAGACAGAAGGGGGTACGTCACTGACTAATTTAGTAGCGCGGGTAAATATTCATCGTAGATTAGAGACGCTGTGCCAAGAAGGGTAGCGCGCCGCAAGGGATGATGAAGCGAGATCGTGGGTCATAGAAGATGGAAAAGAGGGAGTGGAGGGGCGGCGAGTAATTAAAAAGTTTACCAAGAGGGTTGTTAAGTGTAGGTCAGAAAGAGTATCTGCCGGATAATTAGACGGTTACGACGGCCGGGCGAGATCTCATCTCCCCCGCGTTCTTCAAATGAACGCCTTACTTACGAAAACGCAAATGCTTTTCGCGAACGCCTCCTCGTTTCATTTCACCGCCGCTTTTTCCCACCTCTCTTTGTCGGTTGACTATTATAACAGCATCGTGTTTCAGACGTATACGTAAGTTATCCCGCGCTCGTACCGTACACCATACCACCCTCTTGGTCTTCGTCGATCTTTTTCTTTTCGGCCGCATAGTCTCTTCCCACGGATCCTGAGACCTTTTCCTTTTTCGCTCTTGCGCGCGGTTTCACTCTCGCTTCATTCGCCGGTCGCAGGTTGCCGTCATTAACGCGAGAACCAGAATGCACGAGACCACCACAGAGGTGGTCTCGTGCACTCTGTATTCTACCCCGTATAACCGCCTGCGAAAAATCCGCTTTCAAGGTGATAACCTGCTGTTCATGGGTGATAAATTTTCGTCCCGCTGGCTTCCCTTTTTTCGTACATTGTGCACGAACGGGCGAGCGAGCGAGGAAAAGAAGGGACGAAAACGAGAAGTACGAGAACCGGTAACGAGAAGGACGAGTCGCAAATAATGGAGGTAAATAACGCGACGAGGGCTCGGGTTGTACACGCCACGTTGACGGTCGCTTCACGCGCACAAATGGCAATGGACCCTAACAAAATCTAACGGCTATGAAACCGCCTGTAAAGCGGTCCGATCATATTGACGTGGCGGCATGCGTCATATATATGTATATAGCGTTCAAAATTCGAATAGAGTAATTATTACCTGCAGGCCTACGCGATATTAATTGCAAATTATCTATCTACCCGTCTCGCGTGTCTTTTCACCGTTCAACTTACAGTTAATTTCAATATGATATTGATATTGAATGATATTAATTGCAAATTATGCTGCCCCGAGTGTGCGGTGTGAATGCTATTAATCTTACCATTCATTGATTGATATTCAAATGGTTCTCTGTGAAAATCGAGAGAACAAATCTGTATCGTGCAAACTAAAACCGAAACAGTTATCTCTCTTGCAATTAAATGTATAACTATGAAACGATATTTGCCTCGTTGTGTTTCTTTTAAGAACATAAACACTCAAATATGATACTTTATATCATATGTTGTATTGTATATTATATTATATTATATTATTTTTGTACATCGTACAGTTTGTACTGTATTTTCACTGTAGAGCACATTTAAACGTTGCGTTTCCCGACGCCGTCTCTGATTAACAGTAAGTATGTATGTGAAACAGGAGATGAAGGAGATTTGACTTAGAGCTAAGACACGCAAACCAGCTTCTGGTGTGCGTGAGTACAACGCAATCCTGGCGCATCTTCTGAAACCACATATGGGTGCATTCTCGCGTAATCGTTGAATACACAGAATTGCTGCTTCTTGCGCCGAGAAGATCTAATTTACGGTCGCGTACTCGTGGAGAGAAACCGATTATATCGATTTTTGCGTAGACGCTAAGCTCAGGATTTACATGGAAATTACGTAATATAAAAGAACAACAAAAGAAGAAATTATTGTGCGTCAACAATTAATATCGTACAATTTTTTTATCAGCCAAACAGGAATGTTCGGACTAACTGATTTCTTTCGCAAACGAGAGACTTACTTTACGCGTAAGAATACGGAATGCACGATCACGTGCATCACGTTTCCGAAACATTCTGTGGCCTCGCACGCTCGACTGCATCCGCGTTGCATATGTATTCGCGACGTACTGGGAAATGTTGGCTGGTGAATGGTGAGCGTTCGGTAGGTGCCTTTGCCATCGCTCGGCAAGTCTACTACCTAGGTTGTGTTCAAACATACATACCGTTCCGGACGAGAACGCGAGCGCGGATCGCTTGCTTTAACGGTACTGCAACTTATGAATAAAGGATACGCCTGGCAACGAATTATATTTCCATAAACGCCCACATGGGACACATAGTCGGCCCCGATATACCCCGGTATACCCCTCGTTTGCAAGGACAGCGAAACTCGCGGGAAGATTTTCCTCCCTTCAATTGCGTTACCGTCTCTCTAGTTTATTTCTTCCCTTTCGTAGAAATTGAAATCCTTGCAAGACGTACAAACAGGATGTTCTCCATGAGTTATCCTCCCTTTTCTTTCCCACAACGATATATCTCTTACACAAAAGTTATCACAAGTTTCGTAATTTTTATAATATGTTATCGATTTTCCTATACAAGTTAAAGGGGGATCTTCAATTAGAACGCTAAAAATAAGAATACGATTTTGAAAAATTTTTTTAAAGAAATTATTAAGCGAATCTCTTGGAAACTTTTAAAACATTTTATTGAATATTTCAACATAATACAGGAATTTTTACAAGTAAAAATAAAGCTCTGAAATTGAATTACAGGTGCTCGCCACCGATATAATAAAACTGCGGGAAAGATATCTGAAACAAAAAACCAAGAATTTTTTTTATTCTTTATATAATTATATAATCGATGAACCTCCGACTTGATAAAAAAAAAGTCAAATTAAATAATTTTTTTTTATAAATAATACAAAACTTTTTGGTGAAAATTACTACTTTTTCTTTAAGGTTCCGCTATTTCTACTTTGCACTTTCGCTTGGTTTTATAGGTTCATCAGATAAAAATTAGCGGCTGTAGCTTTCCCACAATTTTACCATATCGGTGGCGAGGCCGAGCGCCTGTAACTCGACTTCAGAGCTTTATTTTTACTTGTAAAAATCCCTATTATGAAGTTGAAATATCGAATAAAATGTCCTAAAAATTTCAAAGAGATTTGCTCAATAATTTTTTTAAAAATTCTAAAAAATTCGGCTTATTTTTGGCGTTCTAATTGAGGATCCCTCTTGAAACATTGCGACTACTTGCGGAAAGTAACAATCCCATTAAATTTTCTTTCGATTGATTAATACGTAATAAGGTGGTAAACGCGTTTAATTAGACTCTTTCCACGGAAGAAACTGAAAAGCGTTCGGTGCACAAAGCGCATTGGTCGTCGCGCGCCAACGGAAGCAACCTCTTCCACCGTATCTCTCAAAAGCATTGTTCGCTTTGTACCGTAAAGTTCGTTCTGGTAAATTGCCTTAAACGTAGCGGTCTCGGCAAGTAAACGATCCATTGCGGCGTTAACCTTTTCTTGACCAAGATAACCTTTATCTGGCAACAAGATCGGAAAATAATCTTGAACGCAGAACTTGCAGCTGCACTCTCGCACGTGTTTCGACATAAATACGTTGTTCGTAAAGTAAGATTAAATTTACGCCGACAATCGTTCGTCATTGATCTAATTAATCGTGTCAGTGACTGCTAATAGCTTCATAGCCACCGAGTAAGAGAATGGCTTCTTCTTCGGGAGAATAGTAGTTTTCTTCTCGAGAGGTGCTGTAAATATCAATTTATTTTGAGCGGACACCGATGCGATCGTTACGGTAGATTTACGGTCCACTTCTACCAACGACCAAACTGTCCTGACATAACGTAAACATTAATGTTCATCAAGCTTCTCGACATGTAGGTCATGTGCCTTTATCCAAACGTGAGTACTGAATCAAAAGTGATGAAAGTTTCATTCGCGACTTCAGATACGAAAGCGATAGAGAAAGATTACTTAAAATAAAATAGTGGTAGGTGATTCTTTTCATAGATATTTGTTTTGTAAACAAGTTTAAAATAGCCGATAATAACATAAATATAATTTAGCAGTCATTGAAATAAATGTTAATGAATATTTGTGTAATAAGAGTTACTTTTTTTCAATTTAATTAATCTTTCCTCTCAGATCGATATATTAAAAAAAAAAACTATTTTCCGCTTTTAAATTATAATTCTATATTATTCAGTTGTCCAATGATGTTTCATCTTCGTAGTGAATCTTTCATTTTTCTGAAAAAGCTATTTCACCGAGCATACGGAAATAATTTCTCATCCAATATCCGCGAGGCTTTCAAACCACGAAGAAGTTACAAAATCGAAGCCAACTGCGACTTTCAATCGCTTAAATCCACCATAAAATCGATTTCTCCGCCCCTACGTTTACCTTCAGAAAGCAACATTCGGGAGACTATTCGAGCACTCGCGAGCGACCGCAAAAAAGTTAGCTCAAGCCGATACCGCGTTGTTCGACTCGTGTCGCGTATGTATGTAGTTACGAACGCCGATCGTCGCTGATCACGAGTGGTTCGACAACAGTTAGAGGGTGCTCGAAAAATAGCAACAGCCCCGCTTTTCCAACCCTCTCCCTCCATCGCTGAGCAATAATATTTTGTCTATCACTCCTGTTTCGCGAGACTCTCGACGCCGTTGTCGCGTGCGCGCGTTTGTGTACTCACCTAAATATACTTTATGCACGCCAGCAATATGCTTGAGCACACACAGGCACTCCCGGGGCGGTGGTATCTCGCGCGAGAGTAGAGTTAGTGCGCCTCTTGTCTTCGATTTTCTCGAGGAGCGACTCGCAACACCTTGCAATGCAGCATTACGTGTATAAACTTGCATTACTATCGAATCACTAGGCCTAAAATGAATGAGATTTAATTAAAGTGCATTTTTCCTTTTTTTAAGTAATTATGTTAAACTTTGAAATGAAGGAGAACTATGATGAGCAGAAAAGATGACGAGGAAAATGCGAAAGGATGATATCAAACATATGCTGTCCTTTAAACTGTCTGAGAATACCAACAGTACTATTAAAGACAGCCAGCCTTATTACTTACAGCCTTATTATACGAATACTTGTATAATTTACAAATCTACTATACATTAATATTTTTATTCAAAAAATATATAATGACCAAACGTATAACCAAGAAGTATAGTTGATAACAATAGAAATGTTACTCGAGAAAAAAAATTATTACCATATATATATGTACAAACCTGCTTATACAATAATTTAATATAAATTTATAATATTAAATTTAATATAAACATAAATAAATAAAACAATATATAATACAAATCAAAATATAAATAAAATATAGAAATAATAATAATAATATAAACAGAACTATGTAAATATATAAAAGTATGTAATATAATATAATATTGTTAAAACCACTTATGTACATGATTTAATCTTATTATTTGGATAAATTAAATGAGAAAAAAAAAGAATTTTATATCATATTTTAAATTTTATAAAAATATAGGCTTTTTAGAAATTATAAAATTGTTCCATATCTGTATATCAGCTTAATATTATACGCATCGAAAATAAAAAAATCCACGTAAAATAATAATTTTTAAAAATATTATTTATATTTTGGCCGCTGCATTATAATTTGGATTTTATCGGTGTATACATGGTGGTTCAGATCACCCGTGCCAGCCGTTTTTTCTCAAAAATGGAACGTTACAGAAAGTTATGGAAAAAATTTTCATTATTAAAGGACATTCAAAGTTTACGTTTTATTAAAAGTTGTTCCTTTTTTCAAAGTTCTAATGATACATGTTCCTACTTAAAATTTCAAAACTAATCCCAGTTACATCTACTTTCGATTTGTCTCAAGAGATGAAGAATGCACCAATGAAAACTTTAGATGCTCTTTAGTAATGAAAATTTTTTCTGCAACTTTCTGGTGACGGTCCATTTTTGAAAAAAAAAAAAAAAAAAACAGTCATCATAAATGGATTGAATCACTCTGTATATATTACGGACAACGTAGCTCCAATATCAACAACTCTGCTGTTGCACATCAGTGTGGGTAAATAATAAATTTTTATTTAATTTTTAGGTACGGATTTGTAGGAATTGTAGATGTAGATTGTAGATTGTAGATAGATCCGTTGCTTTAAAATGGATGGGCTAGAACGAATTAAACAAAATAACTTTGATATGCTTTTTTATATGCATATTAGTGTGTATTATAAATAATGCTTTTAAACCATGTCATAAATGTAAATTAAAGCATAAATTAAAAATGGAAAAAATTTCAATTCAGACTTTACTTATTTATTTTATTTAAAGAACGCTCATACAAATAGTTTTATTAATTGTAATAATATTTCTTATTCTTATAACATGCCGATTTTATTCTAATTTTTGTATCTTTTATTATGTAGTGTAACATATTAAAAAACTTTGTTTTGAGTGATATAAATCCAAGTTATCAACTAATTAAATCGAATAATGTGAAAATGTTTAATAAATTTTATTTTATATTATAAATTTATTATAAATTTTATAATAAATAATATTATATACATATTATTATAATAATATTATATATTATTTTAGTTATTTACTATCTGAATCAAATCATTTTGATCGATGACTTGGCATTATATTAATTAACAGAAAATTAATTCAACGACATATAACAAATGATCATAACATCTTACGATCGTTTGTTATGCGCCGTATCCTAGCATAAAATTATGTTTATGCATTGGCGATAATAATTACCCGGCAACAAAAGAAATTTTCCTCCTTCATTAATCTCTGATAGAAGTCAAAGTTACATCTCTGGCTATAGATATAATTAGAATGATAAGTCAAATAGTTAGAGTCTAGAGCTCGAAAAATGATTGATTTAAATTATATACAATATTTAACTAAATCAGTGAGTAAAAAATACTCCTGAAAGAAAAATGCATGTATTTTGTATATCTGCATGCAATAGCATGGAATCCGAATGTCATATAAACGGAGATATGTAAAATAAATTTATAAGTAACATAAAATAAATGGGGACAGAGAAACGCTAATGCATAATTCATAAATTAAAACGTGATTAGGTCACACGATCGCAAAATGTTTACGCTCACTGGCGATAATAATTAGCTCGTAACGGAAAAAGTTTTCCTCCTTTTTTTATTTGTGATAAAAATCGAAGCTATCATTATCTTTGGCTAAAAATAGCCAAATTGAATCGGCTAGGATCAATAAAAGATAGATTTAACTAGTCCGAAGAATGGTTACTTTTAGCAAGATAGGTTATCGATATTGGTCAGAAAGTAAAAATGATACCCATGAACGGAAAATATACTATATGTATTTCTACGTGCAATAGCACGTAATCAACACAAAATAAATAAGTAAAATAAACGAGTAAAATAAACGGGTAAAATAAACGAGTACGCGTAAAGTAAACAATAATGTGCAAAAAATAAACAAAAATGCAAAAAATAAACAGGGAGACAGAAAAATGTTACCATTGCATTTGCGAATAAAATCCTAATTAAGAAACATTCCTCTAAACTTCGCTTAACTATGTGTTATAAGCCAGAAAATTTGGAATAGAAAGTTAATTAAACGCACTAGTTTGTTTATAATACAGGTAATGTAATGTCAAGAGACGATTTCCATAGAATTTTTATACTGCGTGTCAAGAAGACAGGAGATATATTCTACGAATGCGTGTTATCACGCATAACTGAGTGTGTTGCGACGCCAATTAATTCCGTAGAGCATAAAATACGATGAAACACCGTTTCAGTTCGACCGTGTTATACGTGAAGATCGCGCCAAAAAAATGTGTGTTTGGCTGAATAAAAGTAACGAGCAATGACTGACCGTTCTGTTGTTCCTGCCGATGTCTGTCTATGCACGGACTGACACTACTGCACAGATACCACGTGCGCGCGTAGATGGCAGAGTCAGGTATAGTAAAAATGGGCGAAGGTACATGCCAAAAAAATTTTACGTCGAAGCATAAGTGAAATGTACATCCGCGGGCGAGCTTCCGTTACATATGTAACGCACCTCGGGCTTGCAGCCACCGTTGTGGGTCATCGAGTTGGGATTTACACGCTGCGGTAAAATAGGTAACTCTCGTTCAGGCATGCTCGATATCTCAATGAAATGCCAAAGATAGGTGGGTAGATGGGTACAATGTACGAGTGGCCCAGTTTGTGCGAGAAAAACTCTCTCGGCATCTCATCTCCTATTTTAGGAACGACGTTATTCTGCAGTATCTTAAAGATCAAATGTCTCGTGATAGATTATTGCATTCTTTTAATGGATCCATAAGGTCAATCTGTCTTATTTAACGATATAATATATTAAACGCATTGATATAGATCAGGTCTATTTAGAACCATTTCCGTTTCACGTTTTTATTCACAGACTATACACTGAAAAATTAAACCCTCGGAGATTTTGTTATCCGATTTTTGCGTACGTGCAAATCTTTGTTCGCTCGCTTATTTGCTAGGATAATATGGATCAGCGTTGAAGAATATGCAGTCAGGTAATCGAGAGATAAATAGGCAGAGTGAAAGAAAGAAAAATGGAGAGAAAAATAAAGAAAAAAAAAGAGAGAGATAGAGACTTTTTCGCCGGTTGAAAAAGTCACTTTACTTCATAATCGCCCAGTTACACGGGGAATTACCGTCGTCCTGGGGCTTGCAACGTCGAGTATTGTGAACGTGGCATTAATCCAAGGAGAGGCGGGCTGGCTGACGAGTGCCGAGAGTGCGAGATAGAGCGCGGGTGAGAGTGAGAAGCCAGGGAATAGAGACGGAGCTTAGAAAGACACGGGGAGACGAGACAGCGCGGCAGGGCAAAGCGGGACGAGAGCTTTTCGTTCCTTCGACGTGCCGTCTCGGCATTAAATATGCATACCACCCGACTTGACTGCGTCCTGCGGGAAATGGAGATTTTATTACTCCGGTACAACCTAATGTCTCGTGCAAGTTTGAATTACCGCCACAGAGGATGGCGATGGTTTGCGCGTTTAAGCGCATCGTAAGCGTGTAGCGCGAACTAGCGGTTAGAAAGCTAGATTTTTCATCATTCAAAACACAAACCGAATATCGGGATCCTCGAAAGGATTGAGAGTAAATTGCTAGAAAAAAAAACAAATGTTATAAAATCTGTTCATTTAGAAGATTGGCGCATTTACGATGGTTTGCGCGTGATTTCCGTCCATAAAAGAGCCCGCAAAATACAATATATAAAGCATTGTATACCATATGAATGCGTACAATATCAACCTTGTTAATAATAATGGAAAATTGTGCACGCAACACTAGATATTGGCAGCCATTAAGTCATAATTGTTTTAAATTACGTATTTGTTTCGTAAATACGGAAAAATTAAAATCAAAATATTATGTAATTTACGCTGCAATGCTATTTCGACTGAAATATAAATATACGTGACCCTATTACAGTTAATTGCAGCCGAGCAAACGAACGGTTGATCGTGATTAATTTTGCCAAAAATAATCTGCATCGTAGAAGTTTCGCGTTTGTGCACGAACTAATATTTCCAAACGCTTTATTTAACGCAAATTTCAAGCGCGAATATTACGTGTAATTGTTTTGTAAATTAATAGCAATATTATCTAAAAATATCACATTTTTACACATTGTTACAATATTATTTGGTAATTATATTGTAATATTATAATTAGTAAAATGTAGACAATCGTGCTTAATATTAATTTCTTATTTGGGTACAAAAATTTATGTAATTATATATAATCTTTTTTATGCAATTTGCTTATTATATTTTTTACGCATTATCTCTACATTTTGTAAAAATTTCACTAAAATTCTAGTTCTTTTGACAAACTGTAATCCAGCAAATTGCTCTTGCGCGTCTAAAATTCTGATTAACTTCCGCGTCTTTGAACATTGCGAATTCATTACTTCACGGTACAATATCGCGGTTACCCTCCATGTGTTATCGTTTGCGCGCATCAATAATAGGATCGTCGACTGGGGCATTGTGTTATTAAGAGTTAGAGTGCATAAAATTCGTGACAATGACATTGATTGTGATGATGCCGTTCGTTATCCATGATTCGAGCGGATCGATGGCTTCTATCAGCGGTGCGCAGTGATAAATGCGGAGACGAGATAGAGTTAATTCTGCGTTGTTATCGAAATGCAATTTATGCATGCGGCGTTGCAAAGGACGGTGGATACGAATCACACACGACAAAGCGATATCATTTAATATCGACAATGAAAACGAAATGTTGCTCCACGAACGACCATTATCGGCTTTTTAAATATCGTTAATGAAGTGCAGTTTGATAGACGATAAATTAAAAAGTTATCTCTGTATGAACAGTTATCGCAGACCGATGATGTATCCTTGTAGCGCTATGTCGATTGCGCACAAAACACATCATTATGCAACACATGTAATTATCCGTTTTTAAAATAAAGTTTCTGTTACAATTCAATGTATAAAGATACCACAGAAATATTGATACATATCAACAATATTAATAACAATATTATTATTATAATTAATTAGAAATAAATATGTATAAAATAAACATATTTATAAAATATAATTAATAATTTTATACAACATGTTTATTTAAACACACGTCGCCGTAAGGCTTGTCGGAGAGAAAATTCATAATATTCGGATTGTTTCTTCTCTCTTTTTTTCTATCTCTGATAATATTGTATTGTTGGTTTAATTTTTATTCATGCAGTCACAAATATTCGGTAGGTCATTCCAATTCCCTCTTGCTCATATCATTCCAAACGTCGGGTCCATTACACGCAAGGGCGCTTCAGTTTTATGGAAAACCCCTGGAATTTTCGTGATGGGGGGGCTTCACGCAACTCGCTCGCGCGGTGTTACTTCTCGTCCCAGGGGAGAACCGACCCTCCCTGCCTGGGTTGACTTTAGCGCGAAGCGTCTAAAATATCCACGAGCCGGCAAGTGCCATCGCTTTTTCATTTAATGAATGAATAATGATGCGCAGCGGCAATCATCCATCGCACAGAGACAGATATACCCCGGCAGGAGCTGCGCGTTTCGCTTCCCCCCTTCGTTTCAAAACAGTTTGGGTAACAGTTTGAATACCCTCTCGTGTACGAATATTATATGAAAATCTTTCCGTCCTTATTGTTAGTCACGGTCATGCGGAAATGAGACAGGTGACGTGACAGTGGCCGGGCGAGTGAACATTGCGCGGTGACATATTCAAATCCCGATAAGGCAGTCATATCACGGTCGAAGCCAGAAACTCGTTTATCACGAACCCGCAGCGATTGCGAGGGAGATACATATTTCCAAAATGTATCAGTCATTTGATAAAAAAAATGTGATGATACGACTGGATAATTTTTGTGAATAATATGTGTCCACAACATGTGTTTTTAGAATAGATCGTTCTGTTTCTGCTTAGCGAATAGCACAAGAGTCAACACGCAACCCGTTTACCTTCTCGGCTGGACAAAAGCTTTGATTTTTGATAGATATCTCTTAAATATTTATATAATTTTACCGTGTAACATGGAATATCGTTAACGAATACATGCATAGAACGCGTGCGTTCAGGCGATACGCGCGCACGCGTGAAACATAGGTCTTGTCGTTAAATATTTTACGATCGATTTTACGGGTCTTCGGAACGGCCGTTTTTTTTTTTTTTTTTTTTTTTTACGGAACGGTCAGTGTATATTCCGCACGAATGACATGAAACTCTTGTCACGATAGAGCAAAACCGCGCATAGTGAATAAAACCTATACTAACACTCTGTGCATACTTGAAAGTACGGAATTCAGAGATAAAACGATATGAAATTATATTCGGGTTATTATCCTGGCTGTTGCTAATAATTTGTTTCGCGATGATGAACCTCATTAAAAAAGACCAGATTGTTACGCTGCAATTGTATAATGACGTGATGCTTCAGGACAATCTTGCTTCTGGCATTTTCGATGAACTCACAATCAAGCGTACGTGCGTGCAGATAATAATAATAAAAATAATATATTTTTATTTTGGCAAAATATCTTTTCTTTTGTTTATAAACAAAAGTACATACATACATACATATATAAAAAATGTAAAAAAATCATAGCATTACAAAATAAAGACATAAAATTTAAATAAAAAGACAAGGACATTGATAGTGTCAGGGATAGTGCAATTTCAAAGATTGAGCTGGTGCAATTGCTCGAAAAGATTTCACGAGAAAATCGCAGCGCATCAGGAATGACGATTCGCTGGACGACGTTGACTGCTCCTCCAAGTTCGAACATATTGGAGTTAGGACCATTTCGTAAATGTCTTCTCGTATAAAAGGCTTCTTATTGTCGTACACGACGTACGTCGTCAACATGACTTTCCGTCTCGTTTTCCAGTCTTTCGTCCTCGCGAGGAATACTCTTTGACAGGAGCCGTCTGCCACGGCATCGACGGCTTCTCCACTTCGATCCCGGTAAATGTCCCTTCTAAAACCGCTCTCCGCGGGAGCGGAGATATTGATTGCCAACCGCGGCACAATCGCGCGCGAACATAATGCTCGAATTTGTCGAACCATTCAGCGAGAAAGTTCGTTACACTAACGAGCGACGAATTATGTGCATTTGTCGCGAATACGACCGGTGTTGTACATACTACACTGTGCGGTGCGGCGCATCACGTTGCCTGGTAACCGCCAACTCTGGACCGCAGAAATATTAATTGTGCCGCGCAAATACACGACGCCGCTTTCTGAATTACACGCATAAACTGGATATACAAGGAAAATTTGTCACGCCGTTTATATGAAAGTACGAAATGAAATATTTCGTACGCCACGCTTCCCATCTCGAACTTGCCGCGTCCGATTTTCATTTCGCGGATTCTGTGCGAAATGCCATATAATACGATCTCATCTCTCGAAGGGTTCTCAAAGGCTGACGAAACTTATTAAGAGAACGAGACACACACACACACACACACACACACACATACAGCGAAATACAAAAATAAAGAGAGGAGAACGATTGCAGCGAGTTAGTCCCGGTAGCAATGGGACTAAAAAAAAAAAAAAAAAAAAAAGAAAACGTGTGTGACTTCACGAGAACAAGTTGTGCAGTCGCGGTGGAGGAAACGTGAGGTACGTAGGTTGCGTGCTTCTTAGTTATCGGTGTCAGCGTTTTTTAGCATACTGCCATTTCGGCATTTTCCGAGCTGCGTGAGCGTTCAAGCCATATGCAGGGTCGGCTGGTACCATGGAAAACACAACGTGTGCAAAGTTTGATTTATTTCCGAAGAAACGAACGTAAACAATTTCATACTGTCACATTATCATTTTGTAAAATTATATTTGACATAATTTTGTTCATTATTAAAAAAAAAAATATTAATTAAACTTGAGTCGATATGACGTTACATTTATTTTCCAAATGAACGAAAAACGCGGAAGTATTCGCCGAAACGGAGACAATCGCGAGCCCGTAGAAATATCTAATATATATGCACGTTATATACGAAACAGCCATGTAAATTCGAGCGTATCGGCCGCGAGACAAAGAGAAATAATATATACCACGCGCTCGCTCCTTCCTGTCGTAGTTCCTGTCGCGACGATTTAACGGCAGTGACATTATGAGCCTCAATGAGAATTTAAACACCTCCCGACCCGAAACACACATCCGCGAGTTAGCGCGGCGCGCCGCGTCGGCCCTGTCGCGCCCCCGTTGGTGTGGTATATTGCGATATATATTTCAATAAAATATTGAGACAGGCAGGCACACCCCGTGGCGGCCCGGCGCCTGGCAATAATATATTGAATATTCCCCGTCGGATTCCGTGGGATATAAAAACGGGGCACACACAAAATAACCGTTAGAACCGTCCTGAATATTAATGCGTTTGCCCGGGGCGTGAAGGTACACCGTGTAGATATATACATATATATATATATATATATATATATATATATATATATGCGTGCGCGCATTCTTGATTTCGTTGTGAATTATATACGTTAGAGATATGGGCTCTAATTAATAAAAAGGTCATTTTATAGCTAACGGCCATCCATCATCCGCGACTTTCCGCGCCGAAGCGATATTCAAGGCGCGGTCGTTCCACTCGATAAGGGATGTATAGATTTATGGATTTATTTCAATGATATTTTTTTCTTTTTTCCTCACCATTTACGACTCGCGACTGATTGATTGATCGGTCGCAAGGAAAATTATGTGCCTTTACTGCACGTGACTGGCGATTTTACGAGTTTTACACAGATGTATTAAACAGCTTTGAATGAATTAGATTAAGTAATCCCACGAGGGATGAGTTCGACGCCTAACGATATCATATACTCTTACCATTACTATTATATCGTTATTTTTATCCTATTCTATTCCGAAAATGGAATGAACTGATGAAAGAAAAATAATAAATGATATTAATAATGTCAGCATAATTAATCTCGCCGTGAAAATCCCAAGAGAGAAAGAGGGAGAACGAAACTAATGTCACCTGAAAATAGTCGACTAAAATTTTATATTGATCAAATGGGTCTAGTGGGACAGGAGAGAAAAATTGAATAATATTTTCTATTTTCCACGTACTTTTCCAACTATTCCCATTTTAGCTTATTTTCGCTTCTCATTTTTATCGAAAAGGTATTAATACACATAATAAAACTTTCAAATTATGCTAGATCTTAGTTTTTTTAATAAATAATCCTTTACTTCTCGACTTCTTCTATAGACTGATTAGCGCAGTATTAAAATTGAAAAAGAAACTGCTAATTATTGCTCTTATAACGTATATCGTGGGCCGGATCTGTCCGGCATATAAACTGGTTCTTGGCACGCAGCGCGCGATAACGTAATAAAGATGACATACTTCAGATAGAAAACGCAATAAACTATGGAAGCACGCTTGCCCGTTGGACCGAAAATAATCATATTTCTCTCGTCATTATCCGGTATAATGCGGCGTATCGTTCGGGACGACGATGTACGTACGGACAATGGCCTTAGCATTATGGCATGCATTAACCTGGAATTACTGGCTGAATTTAGCAAGATACTTAATTAATCAATTTCGTTACAGTCGAGTTTATGCAACCGTGGCAACTCTATATATGGTTGAATGAATCAAATGCGTACGTAATTCCATCATTATTCTTGACTGCATTCATCAACGAAAAATGTATCGCCAATTTGGAACATTATGATTATTTGCTTATAAATGGAGAATTGAATCTACTTTTAAAATCATTGAATTGCACATCTTCGGGACACACTGTATAAAAATAAACGCACAGAGGATAAAATCGTAGTATGAGTATCCGCGAAAATTAAAATAGCGTTGCATCAAAGGATTAAGGTCGGTAGAGCTCTCGCTCCACGACGATCCTCATAGCCTCATCTGTAGTAGTCTTAGTTTTGCGCTCTCGTGAATATTCATTCACGGAAGGCAACTCGCCACTTTCTTATACCATGATGGATGGTTCACGGAACGAGGAATGAAGCGAATGAGACCTACTTCTTCGTTCCGCCGTCGGACAGACGAAGGCACCGTCATCTATCACATTTTCATGTCAGCAGCCGGCTATCGCACGACCGTAATCCAAAGTCTTTCGATTTGTATTCTAGTAGTTTTTTTTTCACGGAAAAAAAACGCACACCCGCAACCTCGAAAAGTTAGTATTACTTCGACATAATGTCGAGAAAGATAATCTTGTCGTCTTCGACAGATCACATCGGTATTTAAATGCATCGAAGAGATTGTGGAGCTTAACACGCGTCCCTCAGCCATAAGTTTCGCAGTTGACGGATCATTCAATTTGGTCCCCGCCGAGAGTTTGATAGTATGCAAATTAGTATGCAACAGTTCGAAATGTGCATTCGACTGTGCGCAGCGACGCGTGGCCATTTAATCCTTTCCCCTGGAAAGTTACGACGTAACGCGTAATATGCAGATTCGAGCGTTGTCGAAACTTTACATGTGCCACATTAATCAGCACGGATGCGGATGCAGATCCGCCCTACGATATGCGCGTTATCTCGTGTTATAGCGCATATTTTAAATAACTCTTAATGTAAACATTCATGAACGGTGACCGCAAACTTTGCTTTTGCACACAGTATTAATTCGAGCTCATGTATATATTATTATATATGTAATATATATATATATATATATATATATATATATATATATGTGTGTGTGTGTGTGTAATAACGTTTATTTGAAATATGTTATAAATTTACATAATAGGCTAATAAAATTACTGTGTTTTGTCATGCAAAATGGGAAAGTTTGGAAATTTACGCGGACACGACATAATATAATATAATAGTTTAAAAGATCTATCACTAAAAACGCGATGTCTAAAAAAAGTAAGCTCGCTCTCCACACGATAAAAAAAAAGATACAAGTTACAGATTTAAAACAATCCCTTATATCAGCGCGAATATCACGTCCAAAGCCACCGCCGCGCTCGAACTTTCCTCCGCCACGGTCGATTGTTATCGCGGTGCCGGTCACGTATCGCCTCATTAAAAAAAGAGAGGGAAAGAAAGAAACTACGAGAGGAGGGTGGGCGAGCACTCGCGATGTTCGCGGGATCGCGCACGCGATTGTTTCGAACGAACGTCGGTCGCGTCGGTTGATCGAAAGTGTTCGTAAGTGCGGCAATCTTAGGCCGGCGTAATTTTGTGCAAATAGTAATATCGTGCAGACCGAGAGTGGCTGCTAAAAGCTGTTACTGCTACTGCTGCTGCGCGAGTGTAACGCGCGTTTGCGTGTCGACCTATCATTTTCATTATGCCCACCCAGACCGGCCACCCACAGTCAGATAAAACCAATTATAATCTATCCATTCTCTGTCCGACATCAAGGTAAACGTTGTCAGCGTTCTCAAGACGGGCCCGCTGGCCGAATGCAATTTTACTTGCAAACCAGTCATTTTACGTTGTAAATATCATGACGTGAGCGATATCGTTCTCCATATGCGTGTTTGAGAAATCACTTTCGTCCCACGCGCCACAACCATTCTGTCATATTTACCAGTAAAATATAAATTTCGTTAAATGTTTGCGAAAGGGAATATTTTCTATAATCTAAAGTTAATTAATTTTCGTAAAGAAAAAAAAAAATACAGAGCACGAAAATATCCCCGAGCGGATAGAAACGAACTTTAAAGTAAACAAACAACTAAGCCAACCCCTGCGAACATGTCAATTCTAATGAAAGATCTAATTCGCCAAACTGGATAGCGATCTAAGCTCGTGTCGCGCGAGGCCTGTATTTTCCCCGTCGGGAAAAAGGGAGAAAGTCGCGCATAGAGAGCACACAGATGCGCGTATCGCGGGGAAACACGGCTTTCGAATAACGACGTGGCGACTGCCGTACACGGGGAGAATCGATCGCGATCGATGTCTAAACGCTTCTAGGAACAGACCAAAGTGTCGTGCCGAATGGAATTAAGTAACGGGAGTCGATATCGCGCGGTCAGAAAGCTGTGTATTGTTATATAGCTGAAAAAAAAAACTATACGGCCGCACGGAAGTTTTGCGCTGCGTGTTTCCGTCGTGCGGGAGAACGAAAAAATGAAAAGGGAAAAACAAAGGGAATTTGCCGAAACGACGCGCTTCTGCGTCGCGTGGAATACAAGGGCGGTTTCGACGTCCTTGCATGAAGCATAAAACAATCCAGATATGCGTTAGATTTAGATGAGCATTTCTGTAATATTATCGCGATATTTTAATCATTTTTCAAATATCAAATCGATAATTATATGATTTAATTTTGTACGATATTTTTAAAAATCTAGCTATTTAAGCAAGATATGTCACATTCACATGTACATATTATTATCTCTTCTGGGTATGATGGCCATAGGCTGTAATTTTTTCAATAATCGCTACATAGTGCGCTTTTTTAATCGTTATCAAAGATAATCGATATTTACAATAATTTATGTGCATACATTATTCGAAATAACGATATTGTCAATCTTATATTATATTTTTACTTTTGACTTTCTGCAAAGTTTTTCATTCGTCCACTAAAAACTGTTGTAACGTCGAATAAATTACAGTTAAGCTATCGTAATCGACGTTAGACATATTATAAAAATATGTAAATTGTTATATGACCTATAATTTTTATCGTTTTCACTATTTTTTTATAAATATTATAGCCATCTTTCCGTCACTATGGTCATCTTTTCCTTAAAAGTTGGGTAAGATGGCCAATGCTTATGTTGTACTATTTTGATAATATAAAATTTCTATTAAATATTTTCCTCTTAATTTCGATAATATTACGTAATTTAAGCTTCAGTGAAGATAATATGCCAAGCACTATTAAAAAAATAACAAAAATAAAAGTATGTTTTTTGCATTTTAAAAAACTATGGCCATCTTACCCAAGTTTACCCTATGTATATTGTGATCGATACAGGGATTATTCCATAATTGTTTCCCACGAATAACCACGAAAAGCCATCGTCTTCGTCAATGTTGATCTCCATTTCTCCGACGTGGAGACCTGGAAACTTTGTCTTGCCGAACACGGACGAGACAAATCGTTTATGACAATAACTGTCGGGGATCGCGCGCCATTCGAGGGAGACTAAAAGTAACTGGACATTGACGGCGGAGCGGGAAAGAGGGATATTACAGTATATCTCGGCGGCGAAAAAGAGCAACAAAATCAAAAGAAGAGCCAAAGATCGTCCGTTATATAGCCGCCATCTCCCCCGTGCCATGCGTATAATCCACTTGTCTTCCCGGCTCGCACAAACTCCGAGACCGGCCCCGACTGACCTATCACGTCAGACGACCGGCTTGCTTTCCGTCAGATTGCATTACAGGGCTAAGCTTTCATTAGCCTCGTACGTCAAGCGACAGCTTAACCTTTCTCCGCCATCCTCCATCCCCTTTCTACCCTTAGTCGAGGCTCAGTCGTAACTGATAATTCATTCGAGTCCGCGCCGTCTCGGCGCGGTTTATGCTCGCGAAAAGCCAATGTACACACACACACACACACACACACTCTCTTTCAGTTAACACTTTTGTAATCTTCTATTTCCCGCTAAATCCTTTCTCCGTGTCGCCATAATTGCAGGGAGCCATGATTTTTTTCTACATTTTACACTGAATCTAGAAAATTACGTTTAAACGATTCGGAAATCGGTAATTCACACTCATTCCGTTATTCGCATGGAAAGGCGACTGAATCAGTGAGTTAAAATGTCTCACCCACAAGTTCACGGTTAATTGATTTTGAAGAGAATAAATCGTAGAAAAACGCACAATGTTTTTTGCATAGTTTCGCTCGTTATTAATGGCATCGATCACGGAAGCGGAGCGGGACATTTTTCCCGCGTACGAATCGCGTTTAACTTTTACCGCGCGGTTAAGCGCTCGTAAACGTTTGTCCTCTGACACAGCAATATGTATATATATCTCTTGATTAATTGAAATAGGATATATGTACCGTGATATATCAGGTCATCATATGAATACGTAAAAGATATGCAGATAACTCGATACATCGATAGCGTGTGTGATAAATAAATATTTTTGTCACAATATTTCACCAATTTATTAATGTAAATATTAATTAAACTGTTACTGCAAAAGGAAAACCTCAACCCCAAATTAATTTACTATCAGAATATTTGATCATTTACAACGTCAACTTTTCTTAATTATATATGCATTTCTATCGTATTTCGCGAATAAAAATTTTTGCCTTTAAAATGCAGCGCGGTCAAACGTGATTTACCTTGCCATTCAATCATCGTGGCACATTACAGGCATTAATATTCGAGTGCATTGCATACATTACATACGTGTAGAATGACGTATAACGCGTCAGGTGCATGCGACTTGTGGTTGTGAAATGCAGTTTCATAGTAGGAATTGAAATGTATATATTTGACAGGACGCCCGCGGCGTTGGATATACTTTACGTAGACTTTGAAGCAAGCCTTGTACTCTTCGTAGATGTATTGCCACGAAATTCCTGAATATTGTCTGTATCAAAGAATCTTTCTCCCCTAGAAAAACCAAACACTTCGATGTACAATTTTCTCTTACGTAGTCCCTTTAAAGCTATGATGAGAATGTTCTGCTTTCCTTTCTTTGTTTTGAAAATCGATTGAATCGCATAAATGTACCGTAAAATATCATTTCTCTGATTGTATAGTTGCTTTTGCAATTGTCATCGTTTTATTTTTTTAATCAACATGTTTACGACTAGTGCGAGCTATAAAATAACTAGATGTTCCCGATGAAAATGTTATTATAATACATATGCTACAATAACTTGTAATATACTATAAAAATATTGCCGCGAAAAGTTAAAGAAAATAGATTTCTACTGTTTATACCGAAAACGAGAATTTAATACGTTTCTCAGAGCGAATACACACACAGGACACGATATAGCTACGAGAGGTGCATCTCCGTAACTGAAATTGAAACGTATACGTTTTTGGAACACGGCCCGCGGCGATGCGTTACATATGCGTTACATATGCGTAACCATCATCTGACAAAGAAATATTTCTATATCAGCAAAGCAGCTTGTACTTTCATTGCGCTCCGGATATACATCTGTATACATGCATATGCATGTATACGTACAATCTTGAATATTTTATATATCTTGCATAGAATGAGAAAGCAGGATAAAGTTGCAAATACCAAAGTTCTTTTAGCTTATTTTATTTAATGTATAAAAGATAAAATGCATTGTAAAGTTTCAAAAAAATAAACTATAGCTTCGCATGCTGTGACGTATTACATTTGCTACTACTTTACTCGTATCAATAATTTCTTATAGAAATTTACGTCATCTAATTACAGGAGAAATATCTATGTATAAAATAATCACAATTTAGATTGTAAGATAAACAGTCGTTTGACGTGCTAGATTATTCGTTTGTTAAATTGATATGCAGGTATATATATATATATTCCTCAAGAATACTTGTATTCCATCAATTCAACAGCCGAATACATGACTATCATCCTAACAAAGGAATATTTCTCTGCCAGAGCTTACCAGCTACATTCACTTTGAGGTAAATGCAGCTGAATATTCAAGAGAATTCAGTGACTTGACGCGTTTCTCGGATTCCCATCTCGCCAAAAAGGATTACTATTACGGAAATTAAATTTAATTTCCGTTTTATCATCGTCACAATTGAATAAATTCGTTCACCGTGTAAAAGAAATCATTCCGTATACCCTTATCGATACTTTAATCGGCAAATATTTATAAAAGAACAGCTGAAGAGTACAAATGAAATCGCAAGTATCATTAACGTTTACATGCATATACAAGCTGAAATCATGATATATATTTGAAAACAATCCTCGATGTAATAGATACTTTGCGATTTGTTGATGAAATTCCCATCGCGTTTCGCGAGAATGAAATCCCGTCGCGCGCTCCTCGAAGCGATTACACTTTTTCAATCACGAGTACCGCGGTACGCGCGTTGAGAGCGCAATAGATTCTTGTCCTAGACGATCCGGCAGTCCCGACGCACAAAGGAATACTTCTCCGGAACTGGAGATACTCCGCCGCGCCGGTTGCATCCCACCCGTGGGAAATGCACCTGAATATCCGCGCGTATTCAGCCGCTTGATTTGTTTCGTAGCCCTCGGGGTAATCGAAAGAGGCGTTGCCCGATCTTGGCCCGTGTGTATATGTACGTGCCGTGCTTTTCGTAGCCAAACCTCGTTTGGAAGCCGTTTAAAACGTCGTGGCCGAGTGGCTATTTCACGAATGAGAAGGAGGGTCTGTGTATTTGCCTGTGGGCGCGTCGACCCCGCACACAAACGCACACTCACACGCCGCAGAGATGGTAGAAATCCTAACGAATTCTTCGCCAGGATGCTTCCATGTGGTGTACCCTCCCAATAAAATTCTCTTTTCGTTTTCCGGCTCCCGCTCGATAGAAGCCCCCTTGCCACGCCTTGGCTGAACACCCCTCGTTCGGAGAATTAAATCGCGGCACTTTGTTTCTGTTAGATACTTGGACGCTCGCTTGTTCAGCTCGCTCCTCGTCCACGTTCCTAGAGCGGGAAAACTTTCGATGTGTCGAGGATTAAGATCCCGTGGCCGCAGAGTAGACTTGAGCTCTTCGAGCTCTCGTTGTTTAATCGAAAGATCTCGCATATCGATTGAGAAAGAACCGCGCGCGGACTAAAAGATCGATCTCTTTCGTAATAAATCAAGAAAGCACATCGATTCTTCCCCTTTGCCTTTTCTACCGTTCACGTTCGATCGTAATTCTCCAAGGGAGGTAAGATATCTCGAAAATCACACTATTCTACTAAGCCAGTCTCCAGAAGAGACGACTCGTCGATATCTGAAAGGGAAAACTGGGCCACTTCCGTAGAGCTAGTCTTCCTCTCTTTGCCTTGTCGAGTTCGAAACATTTTCCGTCACAGTTTGTCGGTAAAGTCGTATGGAAATGTAGATTAGTTTCCTTTGACAGTGTTACTGCGGAACAGCCACGACGACTCAATCAATCGGTCGGTTTTCCAATTTCGCTCCCACAGGGAGCAGATCTTTCGAACAATGTTTCATCGAGTTAGCGGCGGTGCTCGTATTTTCAACGGTGCCTGAAACGGAATTTATGTGAAAGCGACTACGCCGGAACATTGAAATTTCATTATGACTTTTTTTCCCGTGCGAAACTTCTCGAAAATGCTGCAATTGAAGCGCGCAATTACCTTCGGCCGTAATAATGCCATTCAAGAAAGTATAAAAAATAAATTCTGCAACTGGTTCTATAAATATTTTGGGTCGGAAAAAAACAAGAGTGCTTTGCGCGTCGGAGACTAAAAAGTGCGCCTCGAGGCAATCATTGTAGTTTATTAGCACGTGGACGATCGTGTTAAATCAAGCGCGGAACGAATGATCTGTGAATTTCCCAATACGAAAAAAAGACTCAAAAATGTCTCCTTGTCTTTTTCTTTCTTTCTTCTTTTTTTCTGAAAGCTAAGTGAAACCTCTCGAGCGACATCCAGCGTCTTGCGCCAATATTGCCTGGCATGTTTCCACCTCCGGCCCTTTGCACTTTCTATGGGAAAATATCGACACATCTGTCGAATAAATACCCGTAACATCTGCCGTAATATCTCCATCCGGTCAGGATTGTCTGGCTAGCCTTTTATATTTCGCGGAGACCTCCCATATTCAATAAGCTATGGTCTATATATATATATAAATCTAATGGGCGCGATTTGCCCCCGGTGCAATTGCGGCTAATGTATCGATTAATGATCTAGGGACATACAATTACAAATTTTAGTACGGCCGCGTTCGTTTACACACGGGAACAATTTAGACAATATCCGGCGCATTGCTGCTATTATGTGCGTATTGGGCGACAAATTACAGGTTGCAAAATGATTTCCGTGCAACATACAATGCATATACTCGCTTCTGTATATTTATATAAATGTGTATGCGGCATAAATCGCGCACATATTAATTAATTCATTCATTTTATATTATTACATATAGATTTATGTTATAATGTTATAGATTAATGTAATACGTTACATTTAACGTAAAACAGATTCGAAAATTTAACTATTGATCTCTTCCGTTTAAATATGCAAGTCATTCATCTTGTCAACTTGAAAACAAAACTGAATGTATGTACAAAAAAAATTGTAAAAGAAGACGATATTAGCTGCAATTAATTTTAAAAAGATAGATTAACGTGGAAAAAAAAGAACAAACAAAAATCCTTTACGTGAGGAAAATGCTTCGTGACATGTATAATAAATGAAATAAAATTTGTATCGACTTTTAGCTCTCTTGTTCTCTCGACGACGAGATATAAAATCTTACAATATGTAGAGGGAATTGCTCGCAGTCGACATTCTCACATCGTGAGCAGGTCAGGAGCGCACCGTGCAACATTTTTCCAAGATGGGAAATACTTTTGCGAACCGGGAAGATTGTCGGGAACTGAGAAGCTTGAGAACGTAAGCTCGCTGTCTTCAGGAATTACTCCTTCCGTCGTGGACCATCCCATTTCCCGTTCTTCTCGCGCGCGCGGTACCCATGATTTTCGTCCAACTACATTCTCGACGCGGCACGGAACTCACTTTCGGATCAATGATGCTATTCGGGACTTGTTTTAGTAGAAGCTCCCATATGGCGCAGAACACTACACTATCTTCTTTTCCTTTTTTTCGTCGATGTAAGTGATATCGAGGGTAGATTTGAAGAGAGATTCCTTTTTTTTTTTTATGAACCTACTACCGCCACCGTCTCATAATTTTTCGAGGCAACTAGATATTCGTGTGAACACATCGTGTGAATATCGTCATCGAAATTACCGCCGTTTGTCGATCAATTTTCATCGGTATTGTCTGGCGCGATGAAACGCGTACAATTCATCGAGCAAAAATCATAGAATAACACGTCGCGCACACACACACACACAACATAGGGACGCTTCCGCGTACATACGTAAAATGTCAGGCGCGCGACATCATCGCCACTACCCCCGCCGTAAATCCACGAGGGCGGCAAATGAGTTTAATTTTAGTTGTATTTCAATGAAAAGGGCAATTCTCCGGTGGCCGTGCATCCATCATGGAGAATAACGCGAGCCGGCCGGTGGGATTAGCATGGATATGACTGAATTATACAGACTATGCGCCAGACTGTATGTACCATACGCCAGAGCGCGTGGTCCCGTCTCTCTTTCCAGCGCCTCTGTCTTTCCAACTTTCGCGTCCTGGAGCCTCCGGAGAGCCGTCATCCCTCGTAGCCGACTGTGCGCGCGATGTTTAATACACCAGTAATGGAGTATAGTTTTACAGGGTGCACGCGGGGCGGACCGGACGGGAATCCGGGAGGACGCGTGGCCTTCGTGATTGAATTTACCTGTGCCAGCACCTGAGCTTATCTCGACCCGGTGAGAATCCGTACGTAAAACATAGCGCATGGAGATTTCATTTGCAACGAACAAATGTTATCATTGCCTCGTGTGATTATTCTCATGACGATTGATGACAATTTTACGCGAACGATGATATTATTAATCGACGTGATTTTATCATTCATGAATTTCTTTCTTTCAGAATGAAAATAGTCTATTTATAAACTTTTAATTTTAGTTTAAAATTCGTATAAGATTCATTCATTTATATGAAGTAAATTTAAAAAATTTTTCTTTTATTAAAATTTGATTACTGTGAATCACGGCTTGATTCGATATTTGTGAGAGATTTCTCGAACAAAAGCGCGCAATGTGTTTTTCGTGTCTCTGGAATTCTTGCGGTCTATTCGCGGCTTTATTTGTCTCGTGATGGAGAGAGTATTCTAGTGCTTTAAAAACTTTTGTCGATAGCTTGACGTTCCGCGTAACGAAAAGTTGTCTGTTGGGGTCAAGAGGATTCAACATCAATGAATGGAGGTCACCCGTTGCGAGGGTGCTCCCGGAGCTTGAGTTTAGCCCTTATCGTAAAGCGAGTTTAGACGCAGACAGGCAGCCACGGCTCTGTATTTCCCCGAAGCTCCGCAAAGTCCGTATATAGGAAATCAAGTTAAATTTGTTGAGCCGATAAGGGCGTAAGGCACCAGCGGTGGTAGCGAGGGGTAAAGGATGGTGAAGTCGGCATAGGACTACGAGGTCGGGCTCGATAACGGGCGCAGGCTCACTTTATGTACCGTTTGGTGGCACACAACCATTGCATATGTACGCGTGTTTGCACGAGTAATATGTGCGAATTTGCCGCGGGAAATCCCAGCCAAAGCGCGGAAAGCTTGATCTACGAACGACCGATCGAAATTTCCTCTTGAATTTCAGCCAATGTTCAATGTACGCGAGAGAGAAAGAGAGAGAGAGAGAGAGAGAGAGACTCGGCTATCATAAATATTGTTTAAAAATTTCAGCTTTGTATTTCTTTGTTCTCTGCCAATTGTTTTATTTCGACACATTTTTTGACATTAAGGCCAATTTATTCGTGACGATCGTGCACGATGGCGTGTCGGTAATTTCCTCGTGGTTAAAGTAGATTTAAAAATTGATGCGATAAAAGAATCGTATCGATCGTGTTCGCTCTTACATCGGCTCGCGTGTGTAATTTAATAATGCGATATGGTAATCGGCCATGCCGACGGCCACGTAATTCGCGACGATTACAGTATGTTTGCTTACGATAAAAATTTTTTATCTCGCCCATGTACCTGCCTACCTGCCTACCTGCCTACCTACTCAACACGACCAACCCTCTGCTTCTCGTGTATTATTTAACGAGGGGACCTGTTTAGTCAGCAAAGTTTACTTAAATTTCGTTAGGTAATTTTAATATTTAAAATAAAGCGAATATACAAAATTAGTTTATGCGTGATGTTTACTATATCGGCACGAATATATTTCTTGATACTCTCTATATTTTACGACACTCTCGAAATAATTGAGGAGAATATTAAATTAATTTCTATTTCATTTGGATAAAATAGCGATATAATGGGGATGAAAATTGAATTTTATATTAAAATGGGGTCAATTGCGCCGCAGCAATTGATCGAGCAACGAACAGTTTCTCGTTGGACTATTTTCACCGAGTGCATCGATATCTTTCGCAGCTTATTACAGCCCCGATTACCATAATGCTTCCGTAATAAACTCTACCGCGCTTCGATAAAAAGAGCATTCGTGAATTCCCAAGAGAACAACCGACGCGAGATCGCGCGCGTGTCCTAGTTTCCGAGAATTATCATCGCTCTCGAGTATTCGTGATCAGTTAATTAAAAAATGCGATAGATATACTGCGCGAGCAGATGCTCGTAGTTATTGGAACATTGCCAAAAATTATATCTCGTAAAATCCATTGAGATTATCATCGCTATTACAAATGTCAGAAGCATCATTTAACGCTACCCCATGTAAATTTTCATCCAAAGTTCACGAATCAAACACCGAAAGCAATCAAGATACACAACGCGCGCAGATGTTCGCGCGGCTTAATAATGGACGACAATTTGAGTTGAGCAATATTTAAACTTCATCTTGTTGACGCTTATATTCTTCATATATTCCTTCATATTCTTATAATAGATTTCTTAGCGCAAACAAGTTATATAGTAATCGAATCATTCGAATCATTCCATCATTAACTATAATGAAATATGAATTTTGAAAACATCAAATTAGGAGCAATTTTATATTTTTCTCTCCACCTTGTTTTTTCGAGCCCACTGATCCAATCGTAATATATGCTGCAAAAACCGTTCGATAAAAGGAAAATGTGAAAAAAAGGAATCGTCTCTATACTAAAAGGGCCGGCCTAAGATATGCGGCAACTGGCCAGCAAAGCGGCGAAAAGGAACGTGAAAAATGGACGGAGAGGTAAACCGGCTGGGTAAACCGGCCACGGTCGGCAGGATATTTGCCCAACTTTAATTAGCATAATGAACTATGGACGAAAGTGCGGTTGCTAATTTCCCTTCGCCGTTCACACACGGGTTACGCGCAGTCCACAGACATATTTCAAGATGAAGCATCAAAACTCGGGGTTACAAAATATACCTACGATTGCAGTGAAAAATCTATAAACACATACACGGAGCGTCCTGGAATTATTATAGTATTTTATATATCGTTCTATGCCAACAATTTTATTAATAACGTTAGGAATGCGCGCTGCGAGCTGCCGCGAATACACTGTGTTACGCTAATTTTTAATTAATTCGAAATAATCCTATCCACATGTGTGATAACTGCATATAAAATTCTATTTGACGGCGCAAGTTATGCGAAAAATTTTACTTACGTCGCGTTCTTCCCGCGCTGCCATTTTTTTTTCCACAATTCAATATTAACGGCTGTACGGATATACAGAGACTATATGATTATATTTCACGAGAAGAGCTCATGAAAAAGGAGCGCATCATCAATATGATTGACTGAAATGCGCGCCTCGAAAAACGGCCGCTCGGAAAACTGCCTTTCTCTCCTCTCTTACGAGCGGAAGCCGTTGCTGTCTGCTGCCGTGTACATTCGTCATACTTCAGAATCGCTTAGCTCCGCTTTCTTCGCCCCGTTACGTTCGAACTTTACGCTTTCATCGCGGATACTCTCCTCTTTATATCCCTACGCTTCTTCCCCCGATCTTTTTGCCTATAGCTGCCGGCTTCAAGCTTCTGAAAATCCGACGCATACATTATCGGCCCTAACTTTAGCGAGAGGTCGGATCTTAGGGGTAATGCCGACCGAGAAAACGAAGGGAATCTCTTTCTAAAACTCGAATGACGGATATAGAGATTGTAACTTTCTCCTTATTATATATGACGTAGCTGCAATTTTTTTTTTCAATAATACGATCTTATTAAACGCATAATTAAGTCGGCGAGATCACACTCGTATATTTTAGAAATTTTCTAAATTTATTTTGACGCGTGTTTTTTTTTCCTTCGTTGAAGAAGATTTATAGAATAATTTATGAACCGCATTAAAATCAACACGCGCGCGTTGCTTTAAAAATATATTATCCATTTTAATTAACATAGCACAGCTGACGGATTAAAGTAATCACTCAAAAAAATATTTTGCTAATGTAGATAAATTTCTAAATGTCTCAATTAATTAATTAAAATTTGTTGCTATTTTTTGTATCAATTATTATAGAATTTATAGTAGCAATATTCTAGCAATACCTCTAGAAAATTTAGATCCTATTGCCAAATATTAATCACAAATATAATCGTCCTTAACAATAGGCCTTAAAGATAGACACCGCAGCAAAATTTTCTATCTAAATTACATCAATAATACAGATATAAATTCAGTCTCTGTCATTTAAATTGATTAAGCACAAAACATATGCAGTATCACAGTATTTGCTAATCATTTATCTGTTTTTTTCAGTTAATTTCTTACACCTAGAAAATTTTTATTAAAGTTGCAAGATTATTTTTCGAATGATAGAAGAAACTGTTTGAAAAATTTAGAGCTACAAATATTTGCTTTTATTCATCAATCAATGACGATAAAGATAAATGCGTCTTTCCTTCCGTCACGTTGTACAAATCGCAATACCCTCGATCGAAAGATATAGCCAAACACGGAAACAAGTCTATCGTGGTACCATATCTTCCGTCCTATCTACTGTTCTCTCGTCATGGTTCGTGCACGCGTTACTCCCGGCTGGTCCTAAGTTACTGCCGCGATACTACCACAGGCGGTCTATGAGCCGTGAAGTTCGAAACGCGGCAATAATGTAACCTTCTTACCAATCCCGGCCGTCCTTCCCATCGTCGTCGTCTATACAAGAATCACGGTCTCTTTGCGAGCACGTGCGAATCTAGAAGGGGTGGTTTTACCACCGGTGCTAACGCCAGAACGGCGGCGGTTCGTGTCGGCGGTCGCGGCGGTTACAGCGGGTACCTGTCTGGTTAGTTTTGGTTCTTCTCCTCGGGTAGTTTAATTGCTAAATTGACCTTGGTAGATTCAGTGAACTCGTTCGGCATACGCACGTTGCACCCACAGTCTCTAGCGAGCTAGCTGACGAATGGTATTGCCGGTGCACGACCGATGAGGGTGCGCGAGAACGAAGTGATTTTGCCGTAAGTCCTCCTCGGAGACTTGTTAGGAATATCGAGCCAGAGATCGAATACGTTATGCGCCTTGGAAGCCTTGGAATTCTCTTTTACATTTAAAGAGACGCGTAACGAGTGAGAAATTTTCCAAAGAGAAAAATTGCGAAAAATTAAAAAAGAAGAAGAAGAGAAAGATACGATTAAGTTTATTTTATTTCGTTTGGACATGCGTAAAGTTTAGCAGCGAACTCGCGCGATAAATCGCGGACCCGCGAGACGTAGAGCTTCCTCCTCTATCATCCGCGACTTATTCGTTATGGATAATACACGAAATCCTCGAATAATGGGAACCGGATCTTAGGTCTTGCGACATATGAGATTTGTGTCTTCTCGGTCGACTGAGTAAAAGCGATTTTCCTGCTCCTGACGTTGGCACTGGAACTCTTCCCGTTCCACGTTGTTCGTGATAAGCTCTGATTTCCGCAATGGGGCATACGTCACTGTTCATTTTATAAACGAGACATAAGATTTACGTCATATACCTATTATTGTTGTACCATCGATCCCAATGATGTGTTAAAGTACAGATTGCACGACTTTCTTTCTCTCTCCACTAATAATTATATGTAATATATATGTATAATTGTAGAGTATATACATATAATAATAAAACTGCATAAACATTTAACCAATAAATTTATATATAATCACATTTTATGTCATTCGTATCGATAATTTAAATAATAAATTTCGTATCGCTTTAAACGTTTTATAGTTGAAAAAGCTTGCGGTAATTATCCGAAAATTAATTTTGCACGCATAATTAATTAATTAACATTGCCTCTTGCCTTAATAACGTGTCTGTATAACGCAGAATTTCCGAAGCAACTTGTACGCTGCGTTTTATTAACAGATATATTATCGCATGCATATTTCATTCGCGTAACGCGGTTATATAATATATATATCTTGCGCTTAATCCTTCGAGCTACCCGTGCTTCTATATCTGCGGAAGTGCCGCGATCAATTTCTAAAGACATCCTAAAATATTCGAGCGGCTGTCGGTGCGAGTGAAATACAAATTACGTGAAAGACTCACTTATTTATAACCATGATTAACGGCGGAATATCGTCGTTAAAACTTATTCACCTTCTTTTATGAACAAACTGATCGCAGACGCCGCCGACGATGGGATGAGCCACGAGCCACTTCTTGAGAGAGGCTCAGCCGTGCGGCATAATTTTCAATTACAACAGATTATATCTCGGCGAGAGAGTTTAAAAGGGGAATGGAATTGCAAAGAGGCAACGCTCTCTTGCTTTGACAATCCTACCCCATCGGGCTGTTGATGATATTGCGGGGAAAACATGAGAAACCAGTGGCGCAACAAGACGCGCGACCCGGCCTCGCTTCACAACAAGACACAACAAATAAATTCTTACGGAGGCTTCGAAGTACTATTCGCGGCACGAAATTAGCATAAATGTAAGCCCGATTATCATATCCCTCCGCGAATCATTGTTAACTCCATTTATAACCATGCCGCGGAAAGATAAAATTATGTTAAGGAGCCGCGTTAGCATAAATGCAAGTATTATTAGCATTGTTGCCCGACTCGTTATTAAACTGTGTTTGTTACGTAAAAAAATTAATTAAAGAGGGGGTCGTTTTCTCGCGAGAGGTCTGCACGCGTAACCGGCATCATCGTTTTCCGAACCCGTTGCCGATGGAAATCGGCCGGTCGGCTTGCGTACGGAAATTGAGAGCGTGACCGGGTTGTAAACGGTCGGTTTATATAAACGCACAAAAATCACCGAAACTGCGCGCTATCTCGTTACACGCGGAATATTAATTGAAGCGTCGCGTCGGCAAAAACCGCGGCGCAGTGCGCGAGCGCGTAGGATCTTCATTACGAATGACGGCACGTTTTCTGCGTCCGCTTTGAATTACGAGCGGAAAGTGTGGAGCGATCGTAAAGTGCTGCACGCCCAACACCGGAGAATACAGTTAAATGAACTCTCTGACACGACGAGGTCGTAGACGACAACGTGGTCAATAAGAAAGCAAGAGTCGCCGAAGTGAAATTTTAATGGGATCGTTGGAGCAAACAGTCTCTCGCGTCACGAACGATAGTTTAAACTATCAGACAGATGCGGTTTTGCGCCATTTTAGCGAGCTCGATTCGATTATATTTTTTCCAACATTGATTCGATGACATTTCTGTCTCATTTGTTCACTTAAGGAGAACTGCACGAATCAGCTATGTCAAAAGTTAACGCAATTATATTTTCAAATTTATAAATTTTACATTATTGCTTAATTGCATTGAGCACTTTTAATCTTTTAAAATGAAATAATAATTAATTCTTATTCCGTATTGCTATTTTTGGTTCAGATCTTCTTTGATTCTTCTAAATAAAGACTAGAATAATAACTGTAAAAAATAATTTGCTTAAATATATTATTATTGCTCAAATATATTATTATAAATATGTAAAGTAGGAAACTTAAAATGTATTGTTATGGTAAAAAATCATAACTTAAATAAATAATCAAAAAAATAAAAATGCGGCAAATTGAAATTAAAATCTTAAAGTGATAAAAGAAATTTGTTATATTAATAAATTGAAATGAGATACTTAATTTTGCGGCATAAAAAGTAATATTTTTTAATGTATCAAAGTTTTAAATGCTTTTTTTGTATTAATTCTTATTATTATTAAAATATATTAGATGTAATTATATATTAAAAAAATAAACTTTATGACGCACTTGTATAATAATAAAAGAACCGATAAGCGTCGCAAACAAACTTTCGACATTTTTAAACGTCTTTCTCATGTGGGAAAAAACATCACTTTGTTTTTTATTATACAATATATTATACAATATATTTAAAAAATAAACTATATGACGCACTCGTAATAGAAAAAATTCGTGTAAGAAAAAAATTCATTTACAAAAATTTATCTTTAAAAAAATATACATAAAGTGTATACGTGAATCTTTATTACCTGTAGGAAAATTATATATAGGTGAGTCTTTAAGTACGAGAGAGATCTTTGACTACTCTGTATAAAGAACGACTGCCGCAGGAGATTGGCCGTTTGCGCTTGACTTGTTCTACTCAATAACTTTTTTTACAGAGCAGTGCGACGATCCTACAACGTTTCGTCTTCGAAAAATTAATAATCTTAGAAATTGCAAGGATAAAAATGACCCTTCAGGAGTAAGGATTAATTTGTGAGTTAAAATAAAGATCTGCTTTGGAAAATTAAAATTTTTATTAAATTTTCTTACATAAATTTTTGTGTACGCTATAAAATTATCATACAGTCATTAAAAAGGTTAGTTTAATATAAAATATATATATATATATATATATATATATATATATATATATTAAAATTTATAATTTTGAGATTAAATTATATTTTACGAAAGAAACCTTTACTTAAACTCATAAATTAATTATTAATTTTATACGACACAATAAAAAAGTGCGGGCAAATAAAAACCTAATGTAAAAAACATCAGAAAACATCAGAATCTTCATAAAAATTTTTTTAAATAAGTAGGCATTTCGGTTCCATTTCGGATCAATTTCAATAACTGTTAACATGTCCATGTGTGACTTTTTATTAATTCATCGTTAACATTAATTAAGAGAATTTTTATAAAATTCTGGTTTATCTTTTATTATTTTTTTATCTTATTATCTATTTTTATTATTATATATTATTTTTATCTTATTATCTATTATATTTATCTTATTTACACTCCGTTTTTTGCGTTAAGCTTTTATTTATTTGTTTTTCTATCGTGTTGTATACTCATGCTATTACCTTAGATTTATTTTTTATTTTTATTGTTTTATTATTATATTTTAAAGGACTAAAAGTGTTTTACACAATGTCAAATTCACGTATCTTGAAATGTATAAAATTTATTAATTTTTGACGTAGTAATTCCTCCTTAATTGAATGTATACAAATGTCGTCGGGAAAACAAATGGAAAGGATAGCGTTGAACGTGCCATCGTAATGCATCTCCTACATATAGGACAACACGCTAATACCTTCCGCTAAGATCAATTTTGTATTCCGCACGTCACCTCGTAGACTAGAGTTAAGTACCAGCTTTTCGAAATTCCGGCCATTAACGCTCTCAAGCTTCCACTGCCATTGACGGTGCTCTGTTTTGCGTTCGCACTTACAGGCATTTCGTTCGACGCGCTCGAGAGTTATCTTTAAGTAAACATAATACATTCGCGCATATTCGACACAGGGAGCACGAAATTTTCCTACATTCGCAATGTCGGAAACTCTTTATGTCGCGACGAAAAGATGATCTTTGCATTCCCAATGAAATAATATTCAACGATGCTCAATATATAATAAAGAGTTTTTAAACGTTTGACGATTTTTTGATGCACACGACGCGCGACATCTGTTTGCTTTGCAAGAAACTCGGTATTTTTATGCCGAAATGACATTTATCGTGATTCATGAAACGAGGATTTCAAGTCTGTAATGCGAGTATCTTCTTATAATTTCATTGACAACTGCAGAGAGAGTAAATTTTATCATTTAAGTTCGAAAAGTGTGTTTCCAGAATATTAGGATTTTAAATTTTAAGACTTGTATTGAAAATAATATTACCTACGTTTGTGGAAAGGAAAACGTCCATTCAAATTTGAGCCGAGAGAAAGTAGTCTGCAAATTCATCAGAGAAGCAGAATCGTCGGAGTTTGGCGCAAACCTGGTGAAATAAGTTGCAGTTTGTAACGCCACGCATTCCGCAGTGTGGAATCGTGACTGCGTTTCTCAGTCAGAGAACGTACAGAACCGACTCGTTACGTCCGCTTAGAAATTCATGCGAAATTTCAGACGAAAGGAGCCATGCGCGTCGAGCAATTCCGGATTTATCCGCGGCTGCAACGATACGAACGTCACGCGACGTTGGTTGAAGCGTCGCGTCGCGACGAGATGAGACGCGCCAGCGAGAGAGAAGCCGTGTAAGTCCCTCTTTCTCCTTCGGAAACTTTGGACTGGCTTTGGCAGTTTAAAAGTTGCGAGAGAGACGGAGGCGTCGCGAGATGTTGAGAGACTTTATCACGCCGGTATTATTTCCGCTAAATTTTAGACCGGAAGTGGTTTTGATCCGTGAAGGAGTCGACGGGAAAAAGCACAAGCGTTAGCGGCCGGTCTGAAAAAGATTCCGACTCGCTGCCGCCTGCTGGAGATGAAACTCCGCGAGCGAAATTGGCTTCCAGTTTTTCCAGACTAATCTCTAACAGAGATATCATCGGAACTCTTTATCTCTCGAAAGAAATTTACTGCATTTCCGGTCTTCGAAACTGCGAATGCGATCCGCAACGGTTCTCTTACTCTGTGTTTCTCGTTCAGACTCCGCGGACGATTTCTATTAAATTTGCATACAGTGTCGGCTTATATTCCGGACAGCTGTACAAACAGCTGTTTCTTTTCCGAGTATAAAAAACACCCTCCTTTTGAAGATTTGAGAGATTAGTTTATAGATTTTGATATTTTGGAATAAGTTTCCGTGGTATATTTTATAAATAATCCGGAGTTGTCCAATGTTTTTAACTATTTTTTTAATAAATAATCATGTGAATATGCATATAAAAGAAAAAGACAAAAAGAATTTACCATATTGCTACGAAACGCTTTTATTCAGCTTCAAAATAATTATAGGAAATATAACGCACGCAATTTATTTCATCGATTTAATCACAAATCTGGATATCTGATTAAAATAAAATTTTTATTTTTTAAAAAAGATGATGCGATAAATGTTATTTTAATACAATATTGAAATATTTAAGTAACATGTGTTAAGTTTATTCTGACATGACAAGCGTTGACACAACTATAATATGGATACTCGTTGTTTAATTAAGGGCTCGTAAGATACAGACTATTTAGTATAGCTACTACTTTACGAGTAGCAATTCGTATTAATAAAAGAACTTTTAACGGCGTGGTGCGTTTACGGACCGCATAAAAATAATAATTAATATACATGAGGCCGTTCCGCTCTTAATCAACTTCTTTTAGACCACCCACAGGAAATTAAAATTGTTTATAGTTGATAATTAGCGTCAGTTAAATGGCGAAGAAAGCGCAGTTAATGGACCAGGTCTGCATTTTCCAGTTTAATCAACTATTTTACGATGTGCTTAAACCAACTTTTCGTAACTTTTCCTAGATATAATCGATATTAATGTAGCATTTTGTAATATTTTGTTTTTTTTATCGTGACAAAAATTTTTGAAATATGTAATATGTGCAGGATTGGGAAGTAACGCGTTACTTGTAACGCCATTACCGTTACATTTATTTTTTTTTTTTTGGTAACGAAGTGATAACGGCGTTATTATTTTTTTTTCTGTAACTGTAGCGGTAAGATAGTTACATTTTTTTTAGTAACGGTAACGAATTTAACAGTTACTTTTATCGTTACTTTTTATATATGACACCTATTTATGACATATTATATTTTCTATTTTCATATGTTCAATCTTCAATTATCAACAAATATTCATATACAGTCGGACCTTTTATCCTACGACATTTTCGGTCCGGAATCTTCCCCTTAACCTCTGATCCTACGACAAAAATTTGAAAGTGGGAGTATAATTCCCCTTTCGCGGTCGTAACATGAGAGGATTTTTTGTCGTAGGATAAGAGGTCCGACTGTATATGAATATTTGTTGATATAGTCCGTATTTAGAACGTGCTAACATCTTTGTAAGCGCGTTCTGCATACGGACCATAATTAGGAGAGTACAAAGAATATATCGTGTATTTGACTATAGTTATTAATTTAATGCAAACTAAAATTTTTTTATTTATACTTTGAGTGTTTAAAAATTTTTTTCTTATTATTTATGGTTTTACAAGTTTAAAATAAAAAATTTTTTTAAATTTATCGATATTTAATTAATATTTTAATTATTAATTTTTTAATAAAATATATTACAAAAGTATATTTTTTATTTAATTTTTAATCTTGTTTTAACATTAAAAAAGTAACGAATAGTTACTTTTTAAGTAACGATAATTAGTTACTATTTTGATTCGGTAACGAGTAACGGTAACTAGTTACTTTTTAAAAGTAACTTTTCCATCCTTGGTAATATGTGAATAATTGATATTGGTTTTTAATCAAAAGAATAAATTTCTTGAATCTCTATTTTTGTAACAAAAGATGATAAGAAAAAATGATTGCAAGATATTCCATACAAATGCAAATTATATAACAACATAAAAATATAAAACACAGAAAAGCTTTTAATATCAATCTATAATAGATGATTTTATTTATGTTTGTTATTTTCTCTTGATTAAATATTTATGACATATCTCTATTGAAAAATGTTCTCGAAAAATTGGCTAATATATTTACTTAAATTTATTATTAGACAGATAAAAAAGTTTATATCCCAGGCAGAAAAAAATATTTTTATTTTATTTTATTCCATTTTCTATGGATAAGACAGCTGTCGCAAACATTCCTTATATTTGGTTGATATATTCTGAAAATTGTAACAGTATATATAAAACATATAAACATAGGTACATTATTGTAACATAAAAATACTCGATTTAAATAATTGATGTAGCTCGCACGTGTTATTTTGATATTCAATTCTTCAACTTATTGTTAGCACACTATGTGTCATCGAATTGTCGAGAAATCGGAACCCAATCGATTCTTACGGGCGACGAGAGTACTGTTGAAAGTTTAATTGAAAAGTTGATCTTCCGAGTCAGGTTAAAGCGAAACAAAGACGAAACAAAGTGACGCTTTCCGCACGACGTAATCTCCGGCGCTCAAATTATTTTTATCTCCAGGATTCAGGAGTTGCTTCGAAATTCATGAGAACATCAGCACGAATTCACGGGGTTGTTTCGAAGGACATTCGGTTCTCGTTCCACGTTTCTCACGGCGACGGAAGGTTAACTCGATATTACGAATCCGGCAATCTGCTTGAGTAAATCCGTCTACTGGTGAGTTTCGGGCGACTTGGCAAGGAGACTCGGCGTTAATAAACATGGAGGACCCCATATCGTCAATCCTAGCAAGTAGTTAAGAGAATAATTTTTGTTTACTTTGTCTTTATCCGACGAATCTTATGTAATATTGGCTCTTTGTTGATATTCCATATATTGGACGTGTTGAATCCTAACGATATATAAAGCGCAGATTTTGCCAATGTACGGTTTTGGGCAGAATCCCTTTTACAAATCATCGCGTGCTCCAATTCGAGAAAATTTTGGCACTGTAAAATTTATTTTCTCCCACACCATGTACACGTTTACACAGAAAACTCCAGGCAATATTGCTGTATACGTCGACGATATTACTTTACGCGTATTTGAAAAATATTGCATTGAAAATATCACAGAGATATTTGCAAGGAACATTCTCGGGATATTTCTCTGTCGTGCCACATAGTCGCAAATACTTTGCGTACACTTGTAAAGGATATGATCTCGAACACGAGATATTTTTGACGCGGAAAATTCTATCTCTTCTACTTTGAACGTTGTGTATCCGGCAGAAAATCAACTCCAATTTTATCAGCGTCCGCCCGCTCGTTGAACACGTCTCGACACAAGTAGGCCACTTCAAAAAAAAAAAAAAAAAAAAATAAATAAAATAAAATCAAGAAAAACGAAAGAAATTAACTCAGAGAGAATAGCGTCCTAGAATGTGTGACATTAACATTGAGGTCCTTTTTTTTAAGAGCTCAATCACCGAAGGCAGCTATGACAAAAATTGCAGCTCCGACTTTTTGTTATCGGAACGGTACGCGATATGGTTCCGCAGGGGAAAAGAGTACGTAAGGTACGAGGGGTATCGTGTTCACTTTGCCGAGAGACAGCGGCGGAGAGAGCGCGGGCGCGCGGGTAGGGGGATGGTATTTCAGCTTTTCCGTAGAAGCCTTCGCCACCGCTGATGCCGCGCCAAAAGAGAAGCCGAGCGTACATTGCGCCGCGGCGGTGTCGGATTGCAGGTCGCCCTTCTCGCTTTCGTCGAACGAATAACGTGGTGGAGCGCGACGTGGACGGGATGGCGCCAGACGCCGCGGAAGGAAGGAAGGAAGAAAGAAGGACGGCTGGCAAGAGGGAAGAGGAGAGAAAGATAGGACTCGGAAAGAATTTGCAAGGCGCGCGTTACTCGAATACCATGCGCGCTATACCTATACCTATACACGGTGTTCACTCCTCGCCCACGCTGAAGAATCTCTCAGGAGCTTTCGAAACGCGAGCTCGCAGCGTCGAGAATCCGCCCAAGTATTTCGAGTCTACGATGTAAAGGGTTGCGCAATGTGGGCTCTGATGCATCGATATGGATATGCCGGTTATCGGTGGGAAAAGCGGATATAACGAATTATGTATATCTATGCCGGACGATAGCGTGATCTATGCACATTTCGTTCTTTTCTTAGTCGAAATATACGACAAGCGAATTTTGCCGAACTCTCATGTTTTTTTTAGTCTTATCGATTTTCTCTCACGACCTCTCTCTCTCTCGTGGTAAGTTTTAGATGGCCGTCTTGACCATCTGGAAAAACCAATCCCGCTGTGCCAAAAGGTTAGTCTTGCAAAAAGCGACCTGACTCGAGAATAGCAAAAAGCGGTTTGATTGCTCTCCGTGTCCATTTCGAGTATCCTGCAAGAGAACAGAATTTTGTGGTCAGAAAGATCAGCGGTCAAGAAGATTGTTCGTTTACTCTGTAACCACGCGAGTTGTGATGTAAATCAATTGCAGAAGAGAAAATTGTCGGTATATCGTACAACCACTTTCTCAAATTCAAAGTAATAAAACTTTTGATTATTACCAGACTTTTGATTATTATCAGCGTCTACATCGTGCATAAAACATTGCAATTTAACAACGTAAACCGAAGCTCATGTGCAGACCAGTAGTTTAATCATTTGATGAGTCAGACGATGTACAATACTCACATGTAATGTGCAATATGCTTGATAATGCTATAAGTAATAATATCGAGAATTAGAGACAGCTACTAAAAACATATACAGATCTCCTAAATCAATGTGTATTTTTTTAAATAATATACTTTGTAAAAGAAAAATGTTATACATGTGTATATAAAAAATCAATTTTAAAAGATTAAAAAATATTTATTTTTATAAATATACATATAAGAAATGTACATGTAAAAATAATTACAAAACTATATAAAATTGATAAATTAGGAAAATTTAATAATTATAATAAGTTTCCATATAGGAAATTTATTATAGGATAATTTATTGTAATACGTGTATAGTATATATTCCACATATTTTTACCATGTTTCTATAGTCTTCAATGCACATGTTAGTTTTGTGAATCAAGCTTTCTCATCGTCAGATCTTAATTTTTGTATTTGCTTTTAACAAAGTCTTGCTCAAAATTTAAAAAAATATAAAAAATACAATACTAGTAGAAAAATCTAGTAAATATGCGTCTAAATCTTTAGTTTAAATTTTTAGCTAAAGAATATAAAGCACAAAATAATATATTGATTTTGATTTCTTCCTTTTATACTTAATGTATCTAAGATCGTCCTTTAAAATAATAGGCCAAGAGAAAAAAAGAATTTTGAGTAATAAAAAAATAATAGAAATAAAATCACACTAATTAATTAACTAAGAGAGATAGCAATTGCTATTACCTATTATCGTCAGATAAAACTTTAATTTTATTACCTGGCAGTAGTAAAACAATCACGCATGTCGGACTAGTAGTAAAATGACGCTTTGGATGAGGCAATTATTTTATAATGTTTAACGTAGAAGTCGCGGCTGAGTTTGCGCGGACCGTTAACGGTAAGCGGCAGACGGGACTGTGGCGGATGGTTGCGAAGCCGGAGATAGTTTTCGCGAAAAGGGACGAGGTAGGTTAGGTAGCCGGTGAACGGATAGGGTGGTTGCTTTGGCAGAGTTATTTAGCCGAGGCGTTGTTCTGGCTCGCGTACTATGTGGGTCGCCGCCAGCTTAGTACCGGCGGGTAAGCCTCATGAAACATGAGTACCCACTGGGATGACACTACTAACTCCTTTATGGAGATGGAAGCTTATGCATGAATTGCGAGGACGAGCGAGGATACTTCCTTGGACAACGGAGCCTTTCGCTAGGTGGCCCTTCTTAAGTAACAGTCTACCAGACGAAGGTGGTTCCTGCCAAGGTACTGATGCGATGGACGGAGGAAACCTGCCAACGAAGCGATACGTACTGTAGGATACCCTCAAGATGATATATGGACCACGTGGCCGTTAAAGTGCAAAATGTCACGGCATCTTATCGTTTCATACGCTAAATGGCAACTTCCGTGACAGATCGATCTCCAAATTTTAGAATACACGCTCAGTATAATCCTTCAAGTGTCGTTAGATCGTTAATAAACATTATCGACGTATAAACATATTCCACCGATTCTTCTCGAGACAATCTTTTGGAACGCGTATTGATAAAATATTACTGATGATATAAAGTAGAGAGATAATTCAGGTGAATAAAAAGATTTTGCGTTTTTTCAAGACATTTTCATTTAATTCGCATTTGCACTGCGAAAAAGTAAATTCACCGTGTCGACTAATGCATTGTTGTAGATGTAATGCGTTGTAAAGAAATTCCTACTGCTATTAAGTTTCACGAAGCATAACGGAGAAGGAAGACAGAAAAGCCGAGTTCTCTTGTGGCATAAAGCGAATTTCGTAAATGAGGGTTACTTTTAGATCCATTTAATATGCATTAAAGCGCATGAGTAGGTTAATCTCTTAGAGTTTCAACATTGTCTCATTATTTAAGACAGAAATATGCATATCTTCAATCACTATGTCGTTATTAAATTTGGATATTAAATCGTTAAGACGCAGATAGAAATTTTTCATTGGCATCCTCAGATTCGTTGCATGAAGTTTTAAGAAGAAACTCTTTGGATAATTTATGTCAAAGTTAATACATCTAATATATTTCATTAATTTGACACTGCCCAAAGCACTTTTAGCCTTTTAAAATTAATAATTAATTTAAGTTAAAATAAAGACTTTCACCCTGTAAGATTAAAATTTTTATTTTATGAATTTTTATGTGGAAACATTATAAAAGTGTTAGCTCGATATAATAAATAATTTATGATTTTTTAATTTACAAATTAATTATTAATTTCATATTTAAGAGGCTAAAAGTGCTTTTAGCTTGCTCAATGTCAAATTTATAAATCTTGAAATGTGTTAGATATGCATTGACTTTTGATGTAGATAATCCGTTCCTTCTTACTTGAATAATGGCAAAAATTTGGTATTAAAACAAAAATATTGCCCTATTTGATTAAGTTAATTTTAAACTAATTATGCGAAAAACGTGTGAAAGATAAAAATACAATTGCAAAAATACCTCGATCTCTAAGAAAGTAAAACAAAGTAAAGATCTAAAGTTAAGTATTGTCGAAATGGAAAGAAAAACAGCGCCGAAGTATCTTAGCTTTCTCTTTGAGGCTGCGCCGTCTAGTTTTAGCCTGTCTTTTCTTGTCTGTAACCGTTAATGTGCTCCACAGCTCTATACAAATATATACTCTCATTACTCCCTATCCAGAATTACGAAGAATCTGCAGTAGCTCACGCCGTACTGACACGAAACGCTCGGTTAGAATGTAATACGTAAGAGGAAATAAGCTCCCGTCGTACATTTCGCGATATCTGATGTCCCCATCTCGAGCCTTGGGGGTCGTTGAAAACTTAACTCCGCGCCTAAACCCTCTCCAAAGCCGTATGCTTGGGATCTACCCCGATATTTATACGACTTTTCGCTTAATTGCCCGCGCCAACTCCCCCGACCATCCCCCTCCTTCTTCTTCTTGCGAAAGAAGTTAACGCTGTAATTATCACTATCATCTGCGGAAGATCGTCGCAGCTCCTAGCACGGCGTAATTTCACTAAATAGTCACATTGATTTAAAGTTTGCGTTTTAATTACTGCAATAAATATGCGTGCTTTTTCGACGAACGATAAATTTCAAACGGGATTAAATTTTGGAGTAAAGACTATTAAATATCGCAATGTAATCTAAGAAAATTGAATTTTTAATTAACCTTGTATTTATCTTCTAAAATCCGTGATATGGAATTAACAATACAGACGATTTCGATTTTATCTGGCGTATTTTTTGTGTGTAAAATTTTTTTTATATATAAAAGATTTTGATGGAAAAGCAACAAATTTTTTTCGTGCAAAAAACAAGACTTCAATATGCGAATTGGCTGCTAAAGACGGACCGAACTAATCGGTAGTTTAAATCGAAGTGCGTAATCCTGCGAGATCCTGTTCTTCCGCTTTAGAGCGGAAGGAGGATTTTCACATCGTCCTCGTAATATTACTCTTTCGGCTAAGTAAAAATAAGCCATTACAAACACGTGTCCTTACCGATTAGCATAATGTCCGGACTTTTTGTACTTGCGGGAGGACGCTCTCGCAAAAAATGTTAATACAGGATACCGTCGCACACAGATTTGAAGCAAGTAGTTCCAGGTGCCGCGCATGTGCTCACGAAAGTCATTATACTTCTTCGTCACTAGTCGTCGAGAGACATTTTTTTTCTCTGCCTCTCGAACTCAGGCGCTCTGCATTCGCGATGTCGTGTAAAAATCGATAGGTCGTTGTCGTTGCCCTACATTCAACGTTCCAACGCTTCTCATAATTAAAATTTCTTTCGACAAACCAGCGTATGGAGCGCCATTTTATCACGCGAGTAAAGTTCGACATGAATAGGCGTTTCGGATGTTTTACCATAATTAACGTTCCGCTATTATCTGTTCTCTATCACCGATATTTTTTACAACTTTTATTGGTTAGCAAGAGTAAATAATTTTAATAAGATTATAAAAAATATATATATTATTTATCTTATTTGTATCTTTTATATTTATATTATGTTATTATTATTTTTTTTTTATTTTACGTAATTATTATCTTTTACATATATTCTACACGCGCAAGTATTAAGTTTCAAATATATGTATAGTATAATATACATATTATGCAATTGTGTTTCTTTATAAAGGAATTTCTTGCATAAAGCGACATGAAACGGAAATTCTTGACATGCATGCATCTTCTTGATGTATGTATCTCATGAAATGACATTGGGTAATAACACAATTCTCGTGGTAGATTTGAGGTCTCTGAGTTAGTACATCCTTAGCTACCTAATGTTTTCTTAATTGTGTATATAGCGCCAACTTAATTAAACATTAAACGTCGCATCCGTGCTGTTAGCTGTAGTAAACATCGCGCCGTTTACAAGTACTTGGATGCTACTTCATCTGAATCGACTTTCGGGACTCAGCTAATGTTACGACAGTCGTAAAAGCATCTTGCGATGGCTGCAACTCGGCAGAGTTGCTCGAAAAACGAAGCCTCTTAGCAGACAACAGATGAAAACTAATTTTAAACATACGATATTTCGCATAATTAATTCAATCATGGAAATTCTATTTTCTTTCTTAAGCAGATGTTTTACACAAATTAATATTTGATAGAATATTCATTTCTTCAAAATAATAAAATATTTATTTTCCCGACAATTAAGGGAACAAGAGTTTTCCATTATTTCCTATCTGCAAACGGGACATATATAAATAACAGTTCTATTTGTTTATAATTACAGCTGATTTGGCTTTAGCGGGAGACCGAAGGAGCAGCAGAGAGTAGAGTGTGCATGTGGTAAGAGGGAAGGGGGGAAAAGCGAGAATAGACAAATTTAGGCGGAAACAACGTTTAAAGTGGGGAATGCAGCGGTCGGTGTGACATCATTAACAACTTTCCGGCATTGTTTTCCGTGCGAGCGACAAACCGGGCTAATTGCTTCAACTTCTGACCTATTCCGGTTAGCGGTGTGTAACTGGCTGCTATCCTGCGGACGATTGTCCCCGGCGACGCAGCCGCTCGTGGCCGACAACATGGCTTCGCATAAAACTACCCGTACGGCAGGCAGGTTTTCCCGGTGCGATTGTCGCCGCGGCTTATTAACCCGACGATAATTAGCCGTAATCGCGACATCCGACACGTCGCTTCGTTCGATCGGCTTATCTCGTGTATCCTCCGGAAAGGGATCTGTCCGCCTGGCTGATTACGAAAGCACGGGCTTAATCATCGGAAATGTCGCTCACTGTTAATTCCAACGGAGTTAGATGCTTCAACGTAATCTCGAATAACGAACAGATATTAACAATTGACTTATTAAGAGTCGTAAAGGTAAATCGACTTATCCGTCCGAGTTTTATTTACATTGCGATGTAATTATTATTTGTATAATTACGATTTATTCTATAAAGGATTAAAAGCTCAAAAGAATTGTACAAAGAAAAGATTTTCTTCTAGTGCATATTTTTATTTCATTCCGACAAATATAATATCTCGGGCTTTTTTTTCTTTTACTCCATCATTTATTGTGATTATAATTTTAATTAAATGCGGGCTGTTTCGTTCCGTGCGTATCACTCGGTGTATCGCAAGTTACGACGGCACTGTAAAGTTTCGTCTCTTTTTACCTCGCCAACGTAAACTATAAACTATGCCGAATTAGTCTCGTTGCGGTATTCTTTGCGTCCGACCCGGAAGATATCGCTTTACTTCTGGATGGAATAAAACTTGAGCAATTCTTCTTTTGTTCCGCGCACTCGTTTTTCTTATCCGCTCGCGAAATGAATATCCGGTTGTGGGTAGGGTGGTTTTATTGCTACACGGACGAGAAATCGCGCGGGGGTGGACAGGGGATATCGACGACGTTCTGTAGCTGTGTCACCTACATTCCCTTTAAAGGAGATCGTTCTCGAGGTAAGTGAGCGATATCAGAGACTTCATGTAATTGTATTAAGTAAGTCCCGCGACCGGATATAAACGTTCGTCTGAAACGAACAGTTACGAAGACTCGAGGAAGGAAGACGTGAATTACCGACGTTACTTTCCGGTTACTGCGTAAAACCGCACGAGGCGATAGTATTTTATCATCTCAGACCCCCGGTGTTGGCTTATCCTGTCTTTTGTTCTGAATTTCTTCGTTACTAGTTCATGCTGCTTCCGTAAATATCCGTAACGCGAAATACTTCTGGATGTAAATTCGTGAAACTAGACGTAACGGTCGCGCTGCAGCTCGTACCTAATGCATGCATTTTACCTAATGTAAGCTTAAATAAAAAATTGCACGGACTACCATTTTTCTGCAGGTTATTCTACAATTCTTACAAGGTTTGTCGTTTATACCTTTCGCAAAATAGGATATATCTCATGTACTTACACGGTAAAAAATTTTGTGTTAAATTTAATACATTTCTCGTGTCCCAATTTATCCACTCTAATTTTAATATTAATTTAATAGAAGGCAAATATGTAAACAAATAACACAAATAATATGTAAAAAATTAACACAAAAATGTAAATTAGTGTAAGATTTACTTGTATTGTGTTGTTTTAACTCTTAGAAACGGTGAATATTAACTCAATGCAGAAAAGTTAAAATAATATAACGACAGTTTGTTATATGTATTAACGTAAGAGTATGTTAAAAATTTAACACAAAAATTTCTATACAAGAAAATTTCAAGAAAAATACAAAATGTTTTTTATCGTGTTGGTGAAACCTTCTAGACTTTTGAAATGTATGGTTTAAGCAAATTTTAAACAGAAAAATATTATATAAAAATTTAATTCGAGATGATTATGTATGATTATGAAGATATAAAACTGTTTTTATTTTATATAAAACTTGTACAACAAAAAAAATAGAAACGTCTATTTCACCGTAGTAATAAATATCGTTATTGTATTGCTAGTATATTGCATGGATAAAATTCATGTTATTATAAAAAAAAAAATCTTGCATGTAGCAGATAACACGTCTTTCTACGAGATATTTGTGTAACGTTTTGACACACGTTCTCTGTCAGGTAGGCGCGTTCAAGAACATTGCTATCAGTGTAGACGTGCACTCGACGAGAGACCCTCGCGGGCACCTCATTTACGCGTATTTTGCATCCACTCAAGTTTCGTTTGAGCGCGGAAGATTACGCGAAATAATATTTCGTTGGTGGGTCGCGGGCGCGCGTGAACGGCGAAAGTATAAATGACGTTTACGCGAAGAAGAGGATCGCGGGGAGCCTTTATAACGCGCTTTGATATACGCGACGGTCGGTGGAGGGCACTTTGCTGAATCCTAGCAAAACTTTAAGCACAGGGGAGATGGTAAAAGCGCATGCATCCACCTGCACGCGCTCCGTCGCTCATACCATCGTCAACTTTCCACCACGTGTCTATGAGGTTTGGCATGTATACTCTCACCTGACGTGGCAGAGTGTTGAGAAGCAACGAGAAAGAGAGATAGAGAGAAAGGAGAAGAAAGAACAAGAGAGTGAAAGGGTAAGAAACGATGCCTCGATAATGGCAGCTCGCTTCGTGCATGACACCCTCCGTCTCCTCTCTCCTCATTCTATTCACAGCCTTTATCTTTCCCGCGTTTCGTCGACCGCCCTTGGATTTAATTAACTCGGTCTGAGCTTCATTGAGTTATGTTAAGTCACGTCCTTCGCGTAATCTTTGTATTATGCCACTCGAAACGTATTTCTGCGTAGACACCGTACGCGATAAGACCGCGGAAACCGGGACTCTCTCTCTCTCTCTCTCTCTCTCTCTCTCTCTCTCTCTCTCTCTCTCTCTCTCTCTCTCTCTCTCTCTCTCTCTCTCTCTCTTTCTCTTTCTCTCTTTCTTGCATCTATTCTCGTGAAAACCGTCTTCCTCTCCGCATTGCTTTGGAGAGGGAGCTGAACTATTTCGGTAAGCGGTACTTGGCCTCGTACTACTACCTCAACCCTCCAGGGCATCGAAGATTTAAGTGGTTCTGAAGAAAGAGAATAATATCGAAGGTTGAATGGGGCCACACAAAGGGATTTATGTTCACATGAGAAAAGCCAACAATATAGATTTAATAATTTAACGTATGTAATGATATTAGTTTCTGATATGTAAGAAGATTGAAAACTCCCAAGCAATATGGCTGAAGCAATCATTTATTAGAAACTAGATTTCTACGATCTTTTACAGTGTTATTTCGCATATTATATATCTTGACACATAAATTGGAGAAAAAGACTGACTAAATATTAAAGACATATCTCAGCTGAGTAAGCATATAGGAAACAAAAGAATGTCTTCGTCGTTACTTGTCTCAGTTTATGCGTCCGTGGCATCTTTCGCCCGCATTTCAACATCTTCGAGGACGCTCCAGTTTTGAGAAACTTTCCCCTGTACCTTTAAAAGAGAGAGGTAAAACTTTCGAACACCTGCCAAGACTTGCTTATGGAGTCTATTACCGCTTCGATGGAGCTACCGAGAATCTTATACCTTTCGACCCGACAGTCGCGAATTAGCATTCGCCGCGAGTGTCCTTAAACTTTCTAATAATTTGACGGCGGAAGCGGGCGGACGGTATGTAAATTAAGAGTTTCAATATTCGAAGCCCATTTCCGCGTCCATTTCACTAACCCATTTCGCGAAGTTCTTGCTCGCTTCGTCCCCGCAATGTAGATCATACGTGTCTATTGGTGCAACGTTACAGTGGTGTACGTAAATTTCGCGTCAAATGTGTGCTTTATACGTTATGTGCTTTAAACGTAGCATCTCTGGAGATGAATATGCAAAACATGAAGTCACCTGAAATGTACCAAGTACCTAAATATCGAAGTAGGAACATCATGTAGTCCGGATCTCTTCAATGCAGTCTCTCGTGAAAGCGACGATTTTTCTATTGTTATTTTTATGGTAAAATCTTTGCTGAGATTTATCACATTTTATTCTCATGCCATACTGCGTTATATAGTTATCGCAATGTTGTTCCAAACGATTAGCCACGCTCAGCTAAAAGCTTGGACAGTAATCGGAAAATTCCTCTGTGTCTGCTAGACAAGGGTGATAAACGAGATACGCGTGATAAACGAGAAGGGGGTTCGTGAACGATGAGATAGAAAAATGCTCATCAGGTACGAAAAGTCGGTATGTAGTACTGAAAATTGGCTGACATTTTTCAAGTTTCAACAGTTTGGCGACCCTACCGGAAAATTGCAATTTGTCCGAATCCCTCATCAAACGCGAGCGAATAGCTAGACATGTCAAAGGTTCTAGGGAGCATTAATGCGTTACCCTATGCTGCGGTATTTTCAATTTCGTATAAACGTCATATCATTCGTTATGCTGATAAAATATTCATCTAAACAGAAACTTATACAAAGAAAGAGAGATAGAGAAAGAGTTTATATAGATAAATCAATTAATTATACGAAAGGACATAAATAAGCGATCTTTTGTTGCAAGTTGAAAAATTAACTAATGTTGAAAAAGAAAAAACGCCTCATTCTTTCAATTCTACGATATTTTGAAAGAAACACGCATTAATCTCTCTTTTGGGCTTCTTTCAAACTAGTATGTAGTAGCGTGATAGTAGAACGCTTTCAATTTAAACGCCGCTGAAGTAATAGGATCTCACTCAAAATCCCTTCTTTCACGGTGGCATTACATCCTCAGCGTCATGCATCGCGCTATCGCATTACAAGAGACATCAGGAATTTTACGAAAGACTCTGCCCAGCGTTCCAGTTAACTGGCGCGTGCTCCAAGAGCGAATGTAATACGGCTATAAACTGAGGTGTTCGTTTAAAAGCCTGTCGAAATTTCACGAATTTCGTCGCTCGCGTCGATGTAGCAGGCATTACTCCACACGAGAAACAACGTAATACTATACTCGTTTCCGGAATCGTTACGAATCGGTATCTACAACCATGTGCAATCGAATGGATTACGGCGAAAAAAGAAAAAATAGAGAGAGAGAGAGAGAGAGAGAGTGAGAGAGAGCGAGAAAAAAAGACGACATCAACGATAAACGCGTAGAGAGAAGAGGAGAATTTTATCCAACATCACTGCCGTATTAATCGGATAAAGGAACCGAAACACGCTACCGTCATAGCTTTCCGATAATTCGGATTCGGTCCAAAACAAGTAAAGACAAAAGAGAACAGAGCGTCGTTGGTTCATCGAAGCACCTTTCGTCGCTAATTCGGTGCACGTGAAAGGAATCCTTCCGAGGCTGATATCGGAGATCAGTTTACACTGCCCTCTCAATATAAAATCCTAAATATATTTTACAAAATAAACTAACAATAAGATAACATATATATATATATATATATATATATATATATATATATATATATAATATACGTACATGTATATATAATACGTTTAATACTTTTTTGAACCTATTTATTATTATACTTATATTAATAATTATCAATGACATATAATTCTATTCGAATCAATCAATAATTACGTGATATATGATAAAGCAGAAGATTCTAGACGAAAATGAGAATATGTTTAATATGAGATCGTCTATCAACGTTCCAAGATAATGTTACTATGGGCTGATCGATTGCTCATTTATGACCTGCATGGTTTCAAATAGCTCATATGTTAATAAATCATTTTCTCGACTTTCGAGTATAATGAAGTATGACGAATAATCGATTTTCACTATAACTTTGAAACTCAAAAAGTTAAATACATGCTACAAGTTACGTCCGCATGATTAAAATTTATCTGCCAGGAAATTATCGGCCAGGAAAACATTATTGCTTCATAATCATTTCCGTTTTAATGTAAAAGAATTGCAGAAAAATTTGTAACAATGAATTTCACTTATCATACGCGAATTACGAATATTTATAGACTGCAAAACTTTTAACTTTTTACAAAATTCTCAACAAAGTTGATACATTATTAGTATAAGAAAAAAATGTATGTAAGGGCAAGGTTCTTTGGAAGCATTTATAAGTTATTGGTCAACTTAAATTATCAAAGTTGCAAAAAAAAATGAATAGTCTTCTGTTCAGTTTAATATACTCGTTCTTTATTACTTTTAATCGCTTTTTAAAATACTAATCGATATATTTCTATACTTTCTGGCGCCACATTATATTTCACTGTTTTTAAAATTAACGCAACGACCGCATTTTAATTGTCCAAGACGTTAAAGCGTAATAATTGAGTTTTCTGTCATGTCGATTATATCGAGTCGCAAAGTTTCATCGCTTACATGGCTTAGGGAGTAACACGAATGGAATACATTAAATTGCAAATAAATCTCTCTCTTCTCGTAAAAACGAAGAATCTTTAACGTCCTCTGCGCGCAATATTGATTGCGCATCCATCTTTTTCAACTCAATTTTCTTACATCGTTATTTTTTATATTCCTCGTTGAATTATCTGACAATGAGTCAGTCTGGAATTTAGTGGAGTTCATTTATTTGTACTTCAAATATACATGGTTAATCTCGTATACGCGGTGATGGCAAATTCGCTATTACGGCTTCGTATGGGCTACTTCTGTACCGGCGCGCCGAAACCAATTATCCTTCCGCATTCAATTCCGAGGCTTTGCTTGGGAGTACAGTGCGAGCTCTCGAATCGTCGTGTCAATCATTCGCCAATTAATCCCGGGAAATTATTGCTAGGATTGATTTACGCAGTCGGCGCGCACCTGACAAGCGGATCAAGCGCGTAAAGTGCACTCGCCTTCGACTTGGAGTAGTGTGCGCGACGATTATGGGATCCATTGATATCTCATGTAGAGATAGCCGTATTCACGCGCTATTGCTTTGAAAGTTCTTTTCAATATGTCTTTTCAAGAAAAATACACAGAAGAATAAAAAGAGACTTGTATAAATGTACTATTTTCTTAGAAAAATAGTTTTATCTAATAAAATATTCACTTATTTTAAGAAGCTTTGCTGGTATAATATAAAGAAATAAAAATAATCAATTTTACATTATATTAAGAGAGAGAGCAATGCACATATGTATATATATATGCAGAGCGAAATATAGTAAATAAATAAATACGTTAAGATAAAATGATTCAAGAATGATTATATTGCATCAATAACTTGCTGTTCTGGAAGTGTACAACTAGAATATTATCTCTCTTCTTGTATAAATATTTAACAGCCTGAAACATCTCTATTTGCATATCATGTTAATAATAGAGTGTCTAGACGGTATACATATCATTATATAGTTTGTGTTAATTAGTTATAAATATCACTGTTTTTCAATTTCTCGATAATGTCAATTATTGAATATATCAATGCAAAATTCTTGATTATGTATATAATTATAGGGAGAATTGGCATATTGGGATACGGTATATATTGAGACATTAGCATTATCTGCTATCTGAAAATAAATTTTTAAATGTCATACTACCAGAATCAAATTTTTCTGTTTTAATTCCTTATCCACTGAGCGTACAATAACAGAAGGCATGCTATTTCATAAGACAGATAAGACCTATTTTGTGCTGAAACTGCAAAATTTTTTCTTTTTTGTTTGCTTCCTAAAATTTCACATAGTAATAAATTATATTTGTAAAAGATAGATTATTTCTGCTATGTATATAGTTTTATATTTATGTTTAGTTAATATATAATTTTTAACATATCTTCTAATCTAAAATATGCTAATACAATTTAAAACAAAATTGTCATGGTGGTACATGAAGGGTCACCAACTAGAATATTCTTAAATATACTTGTCATATTGTTAGATTATCTACATATCTTTTACATCAATAAATTATAATATATTTAACATGTTTTGGTGAATAAATTAGATTATATATTGCATGATTATTTTATGGATATTTAAACAATATTATTTATATTTTTTATTTAAAATAAAATTAATTTTCCATGTATTTTTTTACAAATTTTTAATATATAACATTTATAAATTACTTTCATTGTCCGTATCTCGGTATATATGTATTTATTAAAACCTAAAGCTGTTCTTATATATACCTATGCGTGGTATATAGTGAGATGACTGATATACAAGTGAAATAAGTAGTACATGTATAGTAGGTCATTAAACTTTAAAATCTTTAAGTAACGTAATACACATTTCTAATCTTCCAGATTAACAAACAGACATATCTTTAACATGTAAAGAAAATAAATTATCTTTAACTTACAATTAGTTTGTTTGTATGTATATTGAAGCACTTTTGTAAAAAAATGTCCGTATATATCAATTCTCTATATTTTTAATAATTCTATGAATATATATTCCACATATATATTTCTGTTATTTCTTAAATATAATATATATAATTCTTTATATACACAGAGAGAACGATTTGTTTTAATAATTTGTTTGGATTTATTTATTTCATTTAAACAACATTATGTTATATGAAACATTATTTTTATTGACTGAAAAAAGTATTATTTCGTTGAATTAAACAATATTATATGATACATGTTATTTTAAAAATCCAATAATCTTATTATTAGTTTCTTGAAATAAAGAGCTTTTTCGACTATTTTAAGTATAAATTTTATTAAATCTAAAGAAATTTTTCTTTCTATACATATACGTACATTATACATTATCTATTATCATTCAAAGATCATATTCTTTTAAATTATATTACCTAGATTATATTATATATAGCATTGCAAATTGATCTAAAAAGAATGCATAAAAAACTGTCTTAATTAACATAAGTGCCTTATTTTAAAGAGTAGTTTATAATATTCTAATGACGCTTTTATAATAATATACATACGAAAAAACGAATGTAAAGCAATTGCGAACAAAGCTAAACAAAGTGTAATTTCTCTGTGTTATAAATTTTTGCAGTAAATTGCGTCTTATTTATCGCATTAATTGGAACAAATTAATCGCTCGAATAAATTCGATATACGTCTGCGCAGGATAAAATTCTGATAGGAGAAGCATCCTCTCTCGTATAAACAATTAAAACCGTTAAACGCATCTGCTTTTCTACGCGGGGAATGCAATTATAACTGCGAAATAAAATTTTTTCTTTCTCGATGTTTGACGGAATCCATCCGCGCTCGCCCGCGGCCGTAATTATCCGAGTTCCCCGTTCCGCGGTTCCGAAAATCGAGCGATTCGAGAGCGTGGTCGAACTTGATAACGATCCACGGAAAGTTGAGAAGTCAAAAAGTCGGGTACACGGACGTGCGAGTATGCGCAACGTAGAACAAGCCGAACATAGTAGAGCGAGCGGCCGCGATAAAGTTTGCGCGATATTTCGCCCCCCGGGGTCGCCCAAGTGAAGCCGAAGGAGAAAGATCGAAGGTGGTACGGAATCTCGTGGCGTTCGCCACGAGGGGGGTGGGTGGGGAGGGGGGTACGGCGTTGATGGAGGGCGCGCGGCGATTGCTTCACCGTGCTGGGTTTTCTCGTGCCGGTTAAGTCGAATCAATTGGAAAAGTTCGATTTCCCCCTCGTTTAAAGGCGCCGCGTTCCGTGGAATCGCTGCCGCGCGCGGCTTTCCCTTTGGCTTAAAGTAGCGATAGATCAGAGACTGTTTCCGCACGGAAACCCGCGAAAGTTCGAAACTTTCGGCTGCACGCAGCCTTCCGGTCTCCACTCGCTTATCCTCGCTCTGATTTTCTTCGTATGTAGTGCCTCGCAAAAAAAAAAAAAAAAAAAAAATCACCCAGCGAAATTGATGTAATGTGTCTTGACATGCGCTCGAGACGTCAATAATTTTATTGACGATACTTTAACACTGCAAGATGAGAATGTAATATTTACATTTCTTGAAAACATTGAAAAATTCCTATATCCTTTATTAATTAAATTTATTTCCGAAATACACGAAACGAAAAGCAGTGATTTGTACCTGAGATTGAGACTAAACTATTCATCTGAAAACACGAGACGGAAAAAAGTTCTTTTATATCGCACTTTGTTTTATATCACGGCGAGAGCAATTTCGTTATTACATTTTACCGCAATTGGTTAAAATTCGTTTACCGCTTCGCGCGAAATCGGCTTAAAACGGCTCGACCGATCGCACAGCATAGGACTGTAGCTGCGTGTTATTCCAGTGTAACGAGGTTCAGAATTGCTTTTAAATTTCAATGCAATTTGCTTTCAATTTTCTTGGTAAGTACTTCACGGTTTAAATAATATACCACTGTCACTCGGTCGGCCGCGCATTTAACTTTATCAAAGTAAAAACTGTAACTTTTATTTAGACATCTATGCGATTGATATGAGACCGAGTAATTATTCACTAATTGATCAGAATAAATTCTGTATTCATTTCAAACAATGTCTCTCTCTTCCTTATATTGTGTTATTAATCGCGAATAACAAGAGTAGTTGTAAAAAAATTAAGCAACAATTTCCTTAGATATTTCTCTTAACGTTTGTAATGAAATATATTTTTAAAACAGAGATTACGTCGCGTGCGTGTTTTCCAGCGAGCTTTTTATTACACGAGCGAGCGAGTAATACGCCGTTAATATGATTAAGTGGATATACGCGATATCCCTTTTAACAACGCGGCTCAGTGCAACGAATGCGAGAATTTCAATTTTCTATATCGATGCGACATAATTTCATTATCCCGTATTATGAACGGCGAAATTTCAATTATCCGCTATGTGAGAGGATCTCGTTTAAAATGATTTTATCCGTGGGGCTGTGACAAAATGCCTGGACATGGCTAGAGTAGAGATTTGCTATCTACATCGATTCACGCAAAACAATCATCCCTCGCGACGTCTAATAATAAGAAACGTCAATACAGTTTGACAGAAAAATACGAAGTGCTGTATATATGCCCGATGCAATAATGTACAATGTTGTGGAAACTAGTCGGATGTTCGACAATGTCGTTCGAAGGAAAGGTAGAAGAAAATAACGAATAAAATGAGGAAAACAGCGGTCAGCGAGTCGCACGAGTAGTAATTTTTCGCTACATCCGGCCGCAACACTTTTATTTAGGTCAAACGTGCCAAAAATGCCGATATTATACGATGTAACATTTACGTTGCATCAACGTGCCGTGCTGTGAATTAATCCATATAACTAGATGTGTATTATCGCAAACACAACACGCTGCTACAGCAGTCGCTATTATCATTTGCGTTAGTTGCGAGAGAGGGAACTGTAATTTTCGCCCATTGATATCTGATGGTCTCCGCGCCTCCGTTTCCGTATTTCCCTCAACCGCAACAACCTCTGCATCCGTTCGTCATCCCCCTTCCCCTTCGCATGAATGGCGGGAAAGTCCTCGAGAATGCCGTTCGCAGCGATTTCTCCGAAGCGCGATCGTGCCACCCTCTTCTGCCATGCCTTCCCTGTCGCTGAATGATTTGTGCCGTTCGATCCGCCGTTTGACAAAACAAGTCGTTACTACGGGAACGGCTGACCCACGCATGTCACTATCTACTGGTCGCTCCGTCGCGGCTCGTAAAAGAGCGACGTTTATCTCACTGATGCGGTCACGGTCGTCAAAAAGTTCCACTCGCGTTTCTCTCTTATCCTAGACGCGCCACCACCCAGTCGTTAAAACATTTTCTCATGCGCATGCATACACACACACACACACACACACACACACACACACACATATACACCCCAGCTTGTTCAGAAATCTCTCTTGTTTTCGTTCTAGCGCAAGAATTTTAGTTAAAAGTTTAACTAAAACTGAATAAAAATTCGTACAAACGTGTAAACAAGTAGAATTGTAATATTTTTGTTGAAGACAAAATCTTTATAATAAAAATCTTTAAAATTAGAGAGGGTATAGTGATTTGTTAAAAAATCGTCAATAAATTTTTCTCATTAAAACACATTCATTAATATTTCACGTAAATTTTCAATAGAAACGTTTTTTTTTTCTATTTTCCTTTCTTTTATCTCAACTTTATCGACTAAATTGAAAATAAATACTTAGCTGCGCGTTGAATAAAAAATTCTGTCACTTATTAATCCGGATTTAAACTTTTTCCGAGCATAACTCTTTAAAATGAGAGTTGTTTAACGTTATATGATTACGTAATTTCTGCATTTAACCAAAAAATTTGAAGCGTTGCCAAAAGGTCTGATTTCCACAAACCATCTGTCCGGGGTTTTTCTGCAATGGACGTGTCATCACTTCGTAGAGTATCGAAACATGTCTGTTGACGACAGGATTAAATAGCGGTAACGAGTCCGAGATACAACGAGGGGTTTCGTTTGTAGTGTATACTTGTGCGATCACTGCTGGAGCATCAGTTCAAAATTTAAATATTTACAAAGCCATAATGTGTTCCTGACAGTTTTTTGCACTGTTTAATGCGAAAATATAATAGCGGATTAATCGCGTCTACCAATACGGAATCTCTGGCAATATTCTCAAACGTTCGTTAATTAAGAGACAGCCAAAAATGAAGCAATTTCAACCCAGTAACTCGACTCTCAAACGGAATTTGCGATGAGCGCTCCGAAGCAATTTTCCTCTGTTCGGTGAAAAATTCTCGGGTGTCGGTTCACGGTTCGTTTAACAGATTCCACGCCTATTTCGCGGCTTTCGATAAATTTAGGAATCAGTCGGAGGATTTGATGCTGGACTCTTTGCAAACAGACGGAGTCTCGGTGGGTGACTGCGGGTATTCTTCTTTCATTAAATCCCGAACAATTCACGGCGGTCGCTTTGTTTAAAGCACAATGAGACCATAGATACGGCGCAGTCAGTGGGCGTGGAAACACGACACGGTCGAAGATCGAGTTGGCTTCGATCTTAAGAACTGGGAGATTCCTTTCGTCGCGCGTTGAAATCTTGGAAGCTACCGGAGAACAGCGATAAGGACGGAAGTCGGAGACAATACCGTCTCAAATCGAAAATCCGATCTCAAGAACCGTAAGAAACGTAGTCGCTGTTAGAAATATGCTATAAATTACCTCGTATATCAATTTATAATATGATATAGCATGGCTTAACATCAATTAGCTATTATATCCTTTATTTGAAATACAATCAATGTAGCAAAGTTTAAAAATAATTGATTGCGATGCCATTAAGACATTAAGCTTGATAGGTAAAGACAGCCTTGATCTAAATGTAATAAGATAAATAAGAAGATATTAGATGGTATAAAAACGGTACAAAAACACATCTAATAATAAATGATAATCGACAAGAGATTTAAAAGAAGTCGTTGATTTTATTATATCCTTTAAAAATTCCTTATATCCATCAAGTAATTAGAGAGCGCGTTATAAATATTAAAATTAAATTTTTCTTTAATTATTTCTCTCTCTCTCTCTCTCTCTCTCTCTCTCTCTGTCCTTTCCTTTTTCACTTAATTTTTTTATGAGAGAAAATATTAATTTTACTTTAAATTGTAACTTTTTAAGAGAATTATACTCGTGTATAATCAGCTACTATTATTATATTAGTTAATATTGAACATATCTCCTTGCTCACCTGCCTTAGATCAAAGGGATCTGCAAAGGATACTAAGATGGTATTGTACACAGTAGGTCACAATCCAGGCTTTTGATAACTATATCACTCGCTATTGCAACCCTTGACAACGCTAAGGTCTCTCTTTGAGTCCTCCAAGTTTCCTCATGAATTCTCGAAGTGCTTGCTACGGCGAAGACCATCGAGAAGCGATATATCGTGACATAGTAGCTCCTAGCACGCAGCTGAGCCTCTGGCCGGCACCGCCGCTCGGCAGAGCGGATAATACGGTTTTAACGAACTGTTTTCCATAATGCAAGTAAAGCATTATCAGGCCATTGAGTGTGTAGTAGAGTCGTATACCGTCGGATAGTAGAAGCTGTTAACCTTAACGCTCACAGATCCTTGTATCCCGAGGGTGGCTTTATAAATTATACTCTTCTATCTGACGTAATAAAAAGAAAAAACAAGAAAGACCGAAAAATGTGTGCGCGAAAGGTATGGCTGATGTAGAAAAATTTGAAGGGAATGACTAGGTTCGAGAAAATAATAAGTATAAAGAGTTAAAAACAAGAGTCAAAATCAATAAGTCAATCCATAAATACATATGACATAAAAAGCTTGTTTGCGATTTATATTCTTTACGATCCGCATTAAATGATATAGAGAGAATTAAAGTTAAATTCTCAAAAAAGGGTGAACATATAAAAGCATCAACGTACGACGTTAATGCCTCCCTTCTCTCGAATACTCGTATATTATATTATCATTTTATTATTATTATTTCTCATCTTTTTATACTCGTGAAATTTCACCGACAAGCAAATAAAATGGTACAGGTAAATTTGTTGAAATATTTTATATGCGAGACCAGAAACAAGGCGTTAGAATCTTCTCGATTAGAAGACGAATTCGAAAAATATTAACTGCGATTCAGTTGCTCTAAATACGAAATAAACAACAGTAAATACAGGAATTGCGACTATGATGAAGTAAAATCGATAAACGTCCGATCGGTTTCAAATAATGATTTTTTAATGTTATGTCGATGATGCGAGCTGGAAATACGAATCGCAGCGAATCGATATCTCGATAATACATCAGCAGAACCAACCGATTTCCGTTAATTTGACTGTCGATGAAGGAGAGAAACGAGCAATGGGGGCAAAATAAAAGAACTGGACAGTGTCAATAATGCATTAATCATGAGTGGGATATCGTGGGATATCGAGAATGAGATGACGACGCGAATTAATTGATCGCGAATCATCGGCTTTTGTTATTTCAATACATCTTTAAAAGTAATTCAATTAAAATATAAATTAATATCTCAATGAAACATTAGATAAGATAAACACGCTTTCGTCTCTCTTAAATTACTTTACGGAAATAGCAAGAGCAAAAATATCCTAATATAGATAAATTTTTTAATTATACATGAAAACATAAAACTTTTATATTCTTTAATAGTGCATTTGCGTTAAGTGTAATATTGTAAATAAAGTGAATATGAATATATGATATTTTATTATATCTAACTAATACGATTTCTGCAACACATTATTACATACAAATTTTAAATGTGTATATAGAAATTAATAAATTAAATGTAACCACGTTGTGTTGAAATACTTTAACCTATTTGCAAATTCTGATTAATCAAAAGTACTAATGCGCTCATAATGTGAATATTTCCAACAAAACAATATCGAGTTTTACTTCCATATATACATATATATATATATGCCCCAGAAAGAATAAAGTGAATTAAATGGTGCGCTCAGCTTGCGGATAAACTCGATGCTCCCACGCGTATCTGAGGCACAAATATGAAACAAATATAAACTAACGGATATATCTATATGTGAATATTTGCGCCCCATGCGCACAAAAGAATAAACTACTCGCCGCCCAACAGAATCCACGTTCAAACAGTTCATAATATTTAATTAAAGCGCATCAAGCTATTCCATTAAAACTTGAATAGTTTCGTCGATTTTATACGAGCGTAGATAAACTGAAATATTCACAAAGGATATCGAAGCGCAGAAACAGGACGATAAAGGCGACTGTAAACGCGCCTTGGTTGGCGTTTTGGTGGCACTCGCGCGTTTTGCAGTTTACTTGCGCGTTCAGATATCGCGCGTTATCATCGATACTGGCATCCCGCCAGTTATCATCTGTCCCTCAACCCTGTTCATCTCCCTTCGAATGCGTTTATTCAATGGCGACAGCAAAGCGCCGTTGATTGTAACCACTTATGGAACACGAATAAACCATCATGCGATTGATCAAACTCTCTTTCTCTCTCTCTCTCTCTCTCTCTCAATCTGCGAATCGACGCGATATGTATCTTTAATCGACGTTTGACATGGCTAGCAAAAGTTAAGATCAATGGACTCGCGTCGATTTAATACGATCTTACTGGAGAGCACAAATTTCAAGCGGAGTGTAACGTGTCGATATATCGCGTCTTATCGGGATTAAATTTTTAAATTGAATTTCGCGTGAGTGTAGGAATCTCGACCGAATCTAGAATACGAATCTAAGTCGAATCGATTTTTCCATCACGCATGTGCCCCCATAGTGTACGCTTTTCCTTTTGTAAGGAAAGGATGCTAACAGAAACTAAATTTCTTTGGCACGCTTTCGTACTGTTAAATCTCACTCGACTTTCGCTGTAAGCAATTGTAACTATCGTCTATAACTGTGCATCTTAATGTGCAACAAATAGATTGCGTCAACCTTTCTGACGACAATGCTACCGTCATCAGACTATAAACGCTTTAAATATTACGGACATCGCACACCGATGAGGCGTGCCGATTTCAGGGCAGCTTTACATTCAACCCTGTTTGAAAGAATATCGCATGCAGGTTCCCACGACCTTTCTAACGGTGGCCCGACCGCATAAAGTGCGGTAACATTGCAAAGCGCACCTTTGAAGTCGAGTGATCCGCGTCACGGAGTTTCGAAGAAGCGTTCATCCGAGACAGAAAGAGAGATAGAAAGTAATAGTATCGTTCCAATGACGTCACGACAGGTCAAGAAACCCCTCGCTCGCTAGACAGCGCGTGACGCAAACGTTTATCCCTCCTCACGAGTCAAACATCTATGACGTCCGTCAGTCAGGGGTCTATAGCCTGTGTGGTTACACATGAACCGTACGGTTTGTAATGGCTCGTAATTATTCAAACGGAGGATACACCGACATTAAGATTGCCGTATTGATCGCACGATATTTGAACGAATGGTCGAGGGTTGTTTGATAACATCGTTTCGAGCGGTGTACAATTCTTTTTCTCGCTGCCTACTAATTAAAATTAAACGCGTTTCTCTTCGAAAATGTCTGAAATCATATTTGCGAGTCTGTGATATCGTTGAAATCTTCCGCTCCGATATTATAGACTTACCTGATTTCTGGAATCCTTTTTCCGTTCTGTCAAACGTCATGTTATTTGAAAACTTGGCTAGACAAGCTCATTTAGTAGTATATTTTTTCAATGGAAAGAGCTTCATCGTTTCGCTTCGCACCTAAAAGGTTTTATATAGGATTTGAAGGATGTGGATTCAAATGAATAACATACGAATCAATCATTTATTAAAGCAAAACTTTATTATAGCAATAGTGAACAATAATAACTATTAAAGATTTTTAACATGTTTTTTTTGATAAAAATAGCGATTGGATGTTTAGGTAATAGGTGAATATCTAAAAGGGTCTCTTATCGTACGAAATTCTTTCAACTAAAAATTATCTACGGTCGTGTTATTAACGATGATAATCGCACATACGTGTCGATAAGTCTGAATTTGTAGGCGGTGCGTACCGTGAATCGATCGATCGTAATATAATCGCGGGGTATATCTGTATACATTACAGGTTAAACATTTACATCAATTATTCAGCGCACATTCGCTTTTCATTCTGAGGCCCAAATATTACAAATGCTTGCAAAACACTTCCTTATAATAAAAAATAAAACTTGATTTTTTTTACGTAAAAAGATGAGAATGATTATTATATATATAAATGATTAGTTTTCGAAAAATGATGCTTTGCACCTACAGCATGAAGGGAGAACTGTACCTTCGTTCGACAGGTGCAAGGTGTGCGCCAGACGTATGTGTGGCCGAATTAATTTAATCGATAAACATATCGCCTGGTGCGAACAAACACAACGTTTGGCGAGGCGCTTTGAGGAAGATCGATATTCACGAGTACCCCCATAAACAAAACTGCCGATGCGCCGTCGATGTACGCCCCTACGGTGGCGTTACCTCGAGCGATGCGGAGGATCCGTCCCTTACCGTGCGGTACTAAATTGAATTCCCGTAAGCGGCATATCGGCTTCTACGGGCTTGAAAACGACTCACGGCGCGCTACCGCCCGTCCTTAATTTCCACCCTTGATCGCTCTGCTGTCGACAGGAACGAGCAGAATGCAAAAAAAAAAAAGAAGCGAACCGAAAAGACGGAGAAAAATACGGCAATGATGAAGGATGAGTTTTTCACGATACGAATGGACTATTAATCTCGCGCGCGAGCAAGTTTGCTCCAATTTTCTGCTTTAAGGCAAGATATATCGTAAAAAAAAAAAGAGAGGGGGAAGGAACAAAAAAATCGGTCATGGGAGAAAAACGGCGCCGATGACACGAGAGCGGAAAGAAAGACGGGCGAAATTAAGGGGAAATCGGTCAAACGGATCACATTTTCTCGCTCTTCCGCTAATCTTCGCGGTAAAAAAAGGTAAAGAGTACACAGCGAATCCTTTCCTGTTCCGTATTTCACCCCCTCCCGAGAAATAAGTCTACGTTTCCGAAACCACTCGCAAAACCTAAGACAGTCGTCGGCTAGTCCTAGTGATATATCTTAATAAATCGTTATCGGCTATCCTTCACTTCCTTCTCTCTCTCTCTCTCACTCACTCACTCTCTCTCTCTCTCTCTCTCTCTCTCTCTTCTCTCTGTATCGTAGTAGTATGTCGTCGTAACTAATTATTCAGTTAGGGCGTCTCTTCCTTCCCCATCCCTAACCCCTTTTCCGTTCCCTTACGCAAGTAACTATCATGTTGCGTTACTCAAAATCATCTCGCATCGCATACATTAAACCGAGCTATAATCTATCTCGGCTTCGCGGTCGACGTTGCGGGATAATCGATTGGGATTTCGCAGCCGCGATGTGTATCCGATGTTTCCTCTTTTTTTTCTTTTCTTTTCATTTCATTAAAATACGTTTCAAGCTCGTGTCGCGGCAAAATTTGCTCCGATCACCGGGGCAGGCTTTTCTCGCCAAACAAATCGATCATTCCGCTCGCGATATCCCGCCACATCAATCGCGCATCCACGCGTAACATACAGTAATCTTACAAATAATATATCTAACAACTTTAGATTCAACTTAGATTGCTTTCCGTGATCACGCCTACTCCAACCCGAAGCTCGCCCTCGTGCACTCGCCTCGGACACTCGACTCTCTCGCGTTTAGCGAGACGAAAAGGGGACTGTTATTCTTCAGGATCGATACGATTTTTCCTTGCGTTATTTATTAAACACGCGGTTGACATGACGTGGCCGGTAAGGACTGCACGAGGGCGTTCTTAGCCAAAGTTCGTGTACTTTACTATTCTATCGTAATATTAAGTTTGCTTTTACTCTTTTTTATAACTTTCTTTAGATACACGATAGGTAAGTTACTATTCTTTACGTATCAATCCGTGACACATCACGCAATCACACACGCACCCACGCACCCACGCACCCACGCACGCACGCACGCACATACGTATATATAGCACTCTTTCTCGACCGCTTTTTTTTCTCTATATCCAGGCGCGTCTGTGATCCGGTACGATCCGGGACGTCGATTGATGGCTGGAGAAATTTGAGGATGATTTGTAGGTACAAGTGGACCGAGCGGATCGACGAGGAGAGCCATTTCCGCTAAAATCTCGTCGATCCGCGCAACGTCGCGGCCGACCCGGTTTCTCTCTCGATTTTATCCTTATAACGTGCATTTAATCTTAATCCTTACATCGTAATACTATTCAATACTTGTTGAAGCTCATAATAAGTACATACTCGAGGATTAGATTACCGATTATTGTGTTACTCTTACATCTCTCAAGGTCTCGTTTAGGTGTGTATACTCCTCCGTCGTTCCAATCTTTAACGTTTTCCTTCGCGAGGATTTCTCTCTCTTTCAATCGGAGTCCCCCGCCGCGTATTCTCGCGTTTAGATTGAGCCTTATAGGTACAAAAAGTATGTAAATCGTCGGCTGCGACAATTTCTGTACAGAAGTTAATAACAGTCGCACGCGCATCCAGGCTCGATCGGGCATTTTCGCGCTGCTGCGTTATTGTATATCGAGGATACTGCGTAATTATTATGATAAAAAAATGTCTATGTACAAACGCAAGGATAAAAGCGAGAAATTATCATCGATGCTTCGAAGAAACGAAAATCTGTGTACAGAGAGAGGCGTCATGACCTCTCCTCTACAATTTTTTTTTTTTTTATATAGCCTACGTGTGTATGTATGGTGATTATGGCTGGCTGGGTGCTCTCTCGATACGTCGATCGTTCGATAAACCGCGCGAAATGAGCACCGATAGACGTTTGTTGTCGCGTTGATTACAAAATGTATGTCGATCTCCGAGGAAAAGTCGGACGGACGCTAACACGAACGCTAATTTCACTACAGTGTGTGAGTCTGCGTCATATTTTCATGGACGATTACTAAACGAGGACGTATATGCATATGCGGCGTTGAAATTAGCGGTGGAATGCGACAAAATTGAATTCCCCGTCGGTTTTGCGCGTTGTATCGAGATTCGAAAAATATTCATTTATCTGGAAACGGTTTTTTTTTTTCGTGGTCAGTCCACTTGATTGAGTGCGAATACTAATTAAAAACCATATCGTTACTTTTCACAATGAGTCTCTTTCTCGGCAAGATTGTTTTTTTTTTTTTTATAAAAATATAACGTTATTATATCTATATACAGAGAATTACAAAGTCAAAAACTCCCGTATCCGTTTAAAGAGTTTTCGGGTATTTTGAAAAAAATAAGAACAAAAATCAGCGACGATAAACGTAAGGAAAGTCGAATAATATAATCGTATTGAGATCCCAAGGTGAATCAAGTGTAACGGCATAAATACATTAAAACTCCAGATTGATTTCGGGAAGCAAATTTCATGGACCCCAGGCCACGAGCTCGATTCGGTCGGTAAATCTACCTATGTAGTATTAAAAACATGTTAGAAATGACAATCTGCTCGTAGCGTCGAGTCCAAAAGTCGCGTCGAAACGATCGCTCGCCTCGATGTTTGCCCCAGCATCGCGTTTTTTTACTTGTCGGTAGCGATTGTTAAAGCCGCCGATACCGTTGCAGGATGCAACGAGAGATCCGTGGCCGTGTTGATCGAAAACTAATAAGCAAATATGTATATTCTACTCTAATATTAGACTTACCTAAGGAAAGTGTGTACACGTAACTTTTGGAATCTGATATATTATGTACAGTGCGCCGACGCGTACAACGGTCGCTCGTTAGGTGCGTTAACGCGTTTTTCGTACGCGCGCGCGCGCGCGTTTCGCGAGAGGAAAGAATCGGATGAGAGGAAACGGGAAATGTATGTGAGTTTTCGAGACCACAGGTCTTACCAGTTTTCCTGCGGAAAAAAAATAGATCCGCGTAGCACCTTGGTTGAAGGAGAAGGATTCTCGACGGTGACGACGCGCGGGGTTGATACTCGAGGTGATGATTCCTCGCAAACTGGAGCGCGACGGTTTTGAAGTTTCTGAAGAAGCCAAGCCGACACGACACGTGTGCTTTCATCGACACAATGTAAAAATGCGGTGTCATCGCGCAGTCGTTTCGCCGTGTCTCTCAGGTGGGTACGCGAAGAATAATGATGATGATGATCGGATGAACGGCGCACGAAAGTTCCGGCAAACAAAAGATAACGGCGGGAGCTCGCGCGATCGTCGAGACGCGATAGAGGGGAAAAAGGGAAACGAAGGATATGGTTAAGGAGAGGGTTGGTTGGTGGTATCGAGGGGAGAGGGTGCAAGAGAATAGAAAATAGGCGTGTGCGCGCCGCAAAAGTGGCGAACGTGATATGGAAAGCTAACCAGCGTCGCGCGAGTACAGCGCAGCTCGCACGAAGGTCTCTCTAAAGTCGATAATAATCTCATATGTAACCTGCGTGACGTCGTAAACGCGCCGTTGGCCACGTTTCGTTTTTTTCTCTTGACGCGACATTTCACCTTTCCTCGAGCCATGACGGGCCGTTGCTCTATCGATGTTCTCTCGTCATCGGAGAACTCTATACCTTCTGTCTCTCTCCTCGGCCCGACCGTTTCTATCACAGATGCGAAAACCTGCGGGAGAACGCGTCTTCCATTCTTCGATACATCGCTTAATCTCGACGGTTCTATTGATAATCGATATCTCATTACGATGATATCGCGATTAACATGACGTCTTTCGAGGCTTCGATATCGTATGTACACATAATTCCTCGCTGTCTCGCAAATCAATTAAAAATCTAAAGGAAATGAAAGCGCGCGTCTCTCCGTGCAGCTTCCACATCGACCAGTCTTCATTACCGAGACTTTATTCGCGAATTGCATCCGTTCATTCTGAAGAACAGCCATTCCTCCGCGAATGCACATTCATATCGGATACTTACGAGCCGAGAATCGTCTCATTTTTTGACGGCATTTCGCATCACCGTCGTCATCGCCGAGAACACACTCGCTGCATCCGGTCTCTCTTTCGCGCGACTCGTGCGCGACACGTCTATTTACAGCGTTAAGCGAGTACAAAAAAAACATACGTAACGAAAAGCAGGATGCGCGACCAGAATGAAACTGGAGTATCTCTGATATTCTGATCGTCAATGAAGTCGTCGACGATCACTCGCGATCGGCAGCGCGACGAGAAGCAATCTCGGGCACAGTGGCACGTAATAGTATCATCAATTATGCACGATCGATCGCGCGTACGTTTTTCGCACTCACCAGACATCAGTCCATTTCATCGCACAGTTCACGAATCCGCGGATCGGTCTCAATTGCTAGAGAGACCTCGGGTGACCAACGGGCTGAGCGCGGTGACGTAACCGGCCAGTAGGAAGGTCAGGTTCGTCCAGCCGGTCGTGGTCCAGCCGCGATTCCTCGGCGGGACGCTTATGCGTATCATGGCGTCATCGTGATCTCGGCTCGACGAGGGACCCAACGATCGGCTCCATCAGACGAGGGGCGTGCCGTACACCTCGTTCGTGTGTACATTCTGATTGCTGTCGTTTTGTCTCGAGGCGCATTGCTGCAACAAAAGGTGCACAAAATGCTGAAGGGAGACGTGGTTTAAATCTTTAATCCGTGTAGTCAAAATATCGCCTCAACGTATCACGTGTCACGTGTTCAAAACTACATGTTGACAGTTACGTGATCGTAATATATTTCTAGATAAAAAATTATTGTATTGTATTATGATGTTGGACAAAGTGATAATGATCATCTTGATATAAAAGTGCACAGATATTTACAGAACGTATGTATAATCAGTTAGAGAGGTTGATAATTTCGTCGTGTAAATTAAATTGATTTCGATGCGTAAGAGTTGTCATTGCATAATGAGTAAAACAGTACAAACGATTTTGAACGATCACAGAATAATTTCCATTTGCCGCTATCAACCGTGCAATTAAATTTATCGATATACATTATCGATTTATGAATATACACCCGTAGGGCTATTTTCCCACAATAAACTCCATCTCGCATCGTGCAATTTTGATGATAAATATTTAATTTCCGCTCTCTCATACCGATGCATATAAAGATAACTATATACATATGTATATATATATATATATATATAGGGTGGGACGCTTAAAACAGGCCAGCTGAATATATCGAAAATTGAGGCCGGCAGACAATAATGTTTCAGACAAAAGTTGTTTGGCTCGAAAGGAGAACATAAGATTATATTATTGATGGTCAACTTAGTTTTTTTTTAAATAAAATTCCTCGCAATATTTTGCATAAAAAGTTACAAAGACATAATGCCTAAAAATTCAATTCAGTTTAGAAATATTTTGTATACTTTAATTTGAAAATTTTATATATATATATAAATTATGAAATATCTCTTAATAATCTATATAAATGAACTATTAAGTTTTTTATCATACTCTTATAATTTTATATAAAAAAAAATTTGGATAGTTTCATTTAAAAGAACTAGATAGACCTTCGCATAATTTTGGCAATTACAAGGATCAAACAACTTTGGAACATTTTTGTCTCAACTTGACAGGCTTATTTTAAACGCCCCGTCCCATATATATATGAGAAAGAGAGAGAGAGAGAGAGAGAGAGAGAGAGAAAGAGAATTTTCTGAATTGTACATGCAAATTTTGAATGATTTATTAACGATTTGTGATGGTTCTATGATAGAAAATAATATCTAAGATACGGATATAATGTTATTTCGCTCATAAAAATGCTCTCGGTTTCTGAAAAAAATATCACATCGACGCTATAAACTTTCCGAGGAGAGGAAGAAAAAGTGCATGACATATAAATCAACTTACCGCCTGCTTTCTCTCCCAGCTCTTCATCGCCGACTTGTACTTTTCAAATTCGTGACACCAATCCGAATAGATCTTCTGATAGTCGTTGGATTTGGCGGGAGCGGAACATCTGTGCGCGTCTACAGTGATGTTGTACGAGCACAGGAGAGCACCGCCGAGCCAGCAATCGTATCTACCGGCGTCCTGTTCGTTCACGCCGACAATCACCAAACCCTTCTCCGAGGTCTCGATGAACTTGTCGCCGCCGGCGCCGTACTTGTACGCGATCTGATATCTGCCCTTCTCTTTACTATAATGGTACCACCGTACCTCTTGATTCGCTAGTACTTCTGGCATTTTTACGAAACATCCCAGATGCACTGACTGGCCCCATGTGACAACTAACTTCCGTTTGCCGACACTGCTGTCGCAAACGTCGGCTGTGCTGTTCGATACATCCTGAAGAAGTCTACATAAAAAAAAAAAAAAATCAAAAGTCACGTACGGCAATTTTGTCGCAAACATGTAATCTCGAATATTCATTTATACGGTTTTCCCATAATTTTATTTTGAAATATTCTGCGAAATTGAATTTTGATTCGGCAGCTGCACAATTTCTTTTTTTTTCTTTTTTTCATATTTTTTTTCGTAAAAGTATTTCGTTTCACCGAGGGAAATGAATTTGCGGTAACTGAAATATACGATGCGTATAAAACCGACGGGAATATTTCTATTTCGAAGCATGTGTGCGGTAATTTATAATTAAGCGATTAAATTAACGGAAATCAATATTATATTTCATTCTTCATATTTTCATAATATAGATGTATCATGCATAAAATGATTAAGACGACAAATCGTTCTTGCGTGTTCACAATTTTCAAGTCAAGTCACGAAGAGTACAATGGCACTTACCCAGGTTCGTAGGGTTTGCACGCGTTTATATCTTTATCCCATCCGCAGTACGGATCGTGGACGCATCGCAGGCAATTGTCGTATCGTCGGGTGCACATTACCAGATCGATCTGCTTTATCCGATGATCCGATGCTACGTAGAGAGCCTTATGTTCCTTCGAGATCTCCATCGCTTGTATCGGTTCGCCCGGCGTGACATCGAAAACGTCTAGCAAGATTGACTGGGATTCACCATTATTGTCGATCCATTGTACAACTTTGTGAACGCGACCGTCACCTGTAATATGCAACGAAAAACACGTGCATTTTTATATGGGAAAATAAAGTAAATATGTCAAATCGCGATCTGTATTCATAGCGCGACGTAGATAATATGAATGTACTTACTGGAACCGGCGTAATAAACGGTATAATCCAGATCGATGCCGACAAAGTCGATACGTAGCTTATCGACGACCAAACGTGTGAACATGACGTCTCGCTTGTAGAAGACAGGCTTCTCGTTCTCGTGCGAGATCGCCGAGTCCATCAGAGGGTGGGACCTTATGAAATTCAAAACGGTGTCCGGCAATGTCTCTGTGTCGTTGACGCATTGGCCCGGACGCGGTTCTGGAACTTTGTTAGACAGGACCGGTAGCCACGCGCTACTACTGGTTGCCTGCTCTTTGAATTTTCCGCGGAAAGCTTCCTGAATAGCATCAATGTGAAAGGAACAGATCGCGGAGCCCATTAATCCATTCGTTGATGTAGTGAAGGTACCGTAGAAATGCGTGTCGTCACCCGGGACCTTGTAAATGCTCTCTGAATAGCGAAAATGCGATAATGTAAATTATAGACACTATAATTTACAGCCACAGACTGTGTGTGCGTGTATGTGAATATATCAAATTAATTAAAAGTAATTTAAAAAAAAAAGGTTTTATATAATTTTATATATATATATATTTCCATGTATTTATTATAATGTGTAGGATGATAGATGATAGTAATAATATGTAATCATAAAAATCATCTCTAAAAACGAAATTAAATTCTGTAGAAGTAGAACAATGCAAAAAGTTATTTGTTATTTATGCTGTATGGAAAATATCATATATATATATACACACACACACACACACACACAGCTGTGTAAAAAAATGTTTTACGCTATACATAATATTCTCTGATACTCACGTATCTCGTTGAAATAAAACGGAAACTCGCCGGGTATGGAGCAGTTCAACCTGGCCTTGAGATATGTGGCCCAATTTTGTGCGAGTATATTTTTACCACCAGTGTCTCTCTTGCAGACTCTCGCCACGCGAGAGTAGACACTTTTACCACAGTTGATGTATTCGACCGCGGTCTCGCGGAAAAAGAAGAACACGTGGCCGCCAATGTCATACGAGCCTACGAAGTTCGGCTCTGAAAACATAGACGGGACGCATTATGCTAAGGTCAGTTTTTTTAATTTTCTTTTTAATTTGAAACTTGTTTCGATTCGCGTTTCTCGACATGCGTTTTCTTTTTTTTTTTTTTTTTTTTTTCGTTTAGTGGTGATATTTCTCGGTCGCAAGTATGTTCAACGGAATGTTTCAACGAGCTCATATGCTCGTGTATAATCTAGCCGTTAGCATCTCTACATCTCCTCATTCTCTGCGCCAAAATAACTACATCTAGAGAAGATAGTTCCCGTGTAGGTAGACACCTACTTGGCAATAATCGCGCGCAATAATAATCGCGAATCGAGTATTCACCGCAGGCGGGGCGCGACGATATCCTTGCTCGTTCTATGCATAAAAACTTTCATTGTCGGAACTGTGTTTAAACTCCGTTCCAGACGTGGGCAGCAATCTCCCCGAATTCCGTTTAACCGCAGGCATTTCGTAGCGCAACGGTATTATTTTGCAACCGCTTTAGCAGCAAATGGAAGTGCAAAAACGGGAAACACGTACCAAGATTAGATTGGAAACAATGCGCTTTAATTGTGTTTCTTGATAAAGACGATTTGAAGCAGAATTGGATTCAATGAAAGAATAACTTTGTTTGCAAAATTATCTTATAATGAATCTCAAAATACGTCTCGTTAAATTGTTTATACAATACAACCGAAATTAAATCGCAATTCACCAACGTCCTGCTGGGCGAGATGAAAAAACTATATGGCGAGAGAAAAGAAAGCGAACAACATCGAGTCAGCTTTATCATTGCGCCTCGCGTAGTTGAGTTATAAGTTCGGTATCATCCTCGAATGAGATAAGTTGCGCGAGAAAGAGTCCGAAATAACTTTGCAACAGTTTCCCCGAGTTCTTCGCCAACAGACGGCGAGAGGCTCGAGCGACTCGGAGAATATCACACGGTTTATCGCTCGTGAGTTTGTTAGAAATAATTTATTACAGATTAATTAAACTTGTCTTGCCATTCACGCCGACGAGCAAATCTTGGTTAATCGCATGTACAATCGCGCGATTATTCGCGTTACTCGTACCAAAAACGCAGCCCCGGTGCGGAAAATCACGAAACACAATCTGCCTCGTGGTGCGAGAGCGCGCGAAAACCGTCCTTTAATCTTGACGTAATTGCTTGTTGTGCCGAGGAAACTGGTTTATCTCGCATAACGGTCGCAGTCGGAGCTCGGTGACGCGAGAAAATGACGAAGGAAATCGAATTTTTCCGCGTTCGAATCTCGCCGCCAATCGAGCTCTCTTGTCAATTTTACATTATGCGGCGGCGTTCGGCTGGAGGCCGCCGCAATCTCTCTCACGGTTCAGCGATTAAATCGATTGTCTGACGCTTTCGACAGCGGAAGTTTGATATATCGAGACCGTACAGGCATGTGTAGAGAGACAAAGACAGGCTAAGAGATCGACTGCGAAGCAGGAGACGAACGAGGGAATGAGGGAACGACAGACTCGTCTAGAAACGATAAGCTTTGATTGTGCATTTCATCGCTGATGAAGGGTAACGTATGGCGCTATATATAACTTTAAAATTACATTACTCCGTAATGTTTTAAGAAAAAGAGTGCTCCGTTGCAATATATGAAAAAAAAAAAAAGAACTTCAAAGACAATTAAATGCAGTAAATTCGAGAAGATGAATGAGCGAAATGATATTGATAATGACAAAGTGTCATTTCGCGCGGGTAGAATCCGTGAAAGTAGACGTTCGTCAGCCAGTTATTCAGAGCTTGTTAAGAAGTCCATTGCGTTCTACTCTCTATTTTTCTTCGTCTCCCTTTCCATTCGCGATTCACCTTCCCGAGCCGAGTTTTCCTTATCATGGCCTCGCACCATGGCCACGAACCGCATCAGTCTTCATTGCGCTCGCTTTGCCGCCGAGCAGAGACACAAGAAAGAGAAACTGCGAGCAACGAAGAAAGAGGAAAAGTAAGAAGAGTAGGAAGAGTCGACGAGTCTCGAAGAGACTACGAGAAGCGTGTGCGGAGTTCATCCGTCTCTTCCGAGACTCTCGCCTCGCATTTAATCAACGCCTTTGTTAATAGACAAACTCGATGCGGAGAATGGTCCTTGATGGTGGCGCGCTCGCGTTCAGTAAGGGTTTGAACGAACGTTGGGTTTCGCAGGCGGCTAAGAGCAAAGATGAGAGAGAAAGAGAGAGAAAGTAACGAAAGGGCTGCGTTCCGACTCGAAATTAAACGACGAAACAAATGGCTAATCATGCGTCCCGTGGGAGGGCGTGAAAGATACAAAGTAGGACAAAGTTATTCGTTTGCCCTACAGCTTTTGCCGCTCTGGTATACCGCGACCCTACTCGACGACGACGATGACAACGACAAGGAAGACGGTGACTGAAAGAGCGAACTCGAGTGGTGTGGCACGCTTCGCTGGAGTGAGGAAGAGCGGAAGCGGCCTCTCTCGAGAAATACAAAGCAGCCCTACCGTCCCGCACCATTATTCCGCGTGTCGCGCGCAAATGCTCACCACGGAGAGGATTGCGATGCTGCAAGAAAAGAGTTAAAATTAACTCTTTTATTCGGGGCAAGCTACTTTCTCTCCCTCGAGCTCCTAACGATAAAGAAGAAAAACAATTTTCGTTGAGACAATTAATAAATGAAAAATTTTGATTTAGAGAAATTTAAATATTTCTGACGTACAAATAAATTGATGAATGAATATCCAATACGACATGTAAATTATTCGTGGAATAAAATTTTTTCTCAACCGTCATTTTAAAACATAGTCAGTAGAAGGTTTCGAATAGAGTAGAATTTCGATATTAAACGGCCGTGTAACTAAATTTTCGACGTATTGCTCGTGTCCCGTCACGACTGACGAACCTAACGAATCGGATTCTATTTACACTTGATCATCACAAATCAGTGCGCTCCGCCCCTACCTCCCGCGAGTTACGCTATTAAATTCCATGTCGGATTGTATGTCTATATTCGACGCACGTCCTAATCTACATTTTCCAATTTCCTTGCCAAGCCGCTCCTGCCTGCCGAGCCCCTCACGTTCGCGCTCCGATAACGAAAAATCGAGAGAATCGCAATAATCTCGGCCGACGAATCAGGGAGCCGGTAAAACTGATTAAAGCTCGGCCTGCGCGGGACTGTGACGAAGAGACGAAAGGGGAAAAGGGGTTTCCGGCGGACGACGGGAAAACTTTAACTTGTTCGGTCGGCTCGCTTTCTCTCCCTTCTCGAGAAAGAGGAGGGTACTTCGTCGAGTACGCAGCGTTTAGGACGAGGCAGATCGCGTCAGGATGTTATTTTATTACCCCGCTCGTGGAGCGAGAGAAGAGAAAGAGAGATAGATCAAGGGGGAGAGGAGGAGAGACTCGGGCACCCTCTAGTCTACTTCGGTACTTTCATCCCACCGCCTTTCCATGCGAGTCCTTCGCGTCGTCGACGAGGCAAGCAATGGTACCCTTGGAAAATAGGCGGAGCAGTTTATTCGCATCCATTTGAACCCAAAGCGTGTTCCCGGCTGATGTCCGGGGTCCTACTTCAAAGCACTCTCCGTCTATTTCCCAAACAGCACCCTTCCCGCTCGGTTTCTTCGCGGAAACCCTATTTCGCTTTTTAGCCGATCTAAGCGCCTATCCCTTCTTCCCGTTAATGCTACACTCTCTATAAGTCTAATGGAAATTTTATTGTTGATCCGACACGCCGTAATTATTCGGCTTTGAACAAAGGTTAGGTTCCTTTATGATCATGTGCGGAGACTTAAGAGACCTCTATCTCTAATAGTAGACGTAGCGATCAATACCGATGAGAGGTGACGACAAATTATAGAATTTAAAAGATACTACTATAGATCAAATATTAGATAAAAGAACACGCCAAAATATTATACTTATAGTATTAACAAAAAAAAAATCGTTAAATATTAACTTCTATAATAATTCAATATAAAAGAGAACATCGATATATGATTTATTATTATAAATATACATATAAGTTTAAGTACTTGTAGTAATGACACTGTTTGATAAAGAATACTCACTGTCGAGCCACTTGGAATCATATTTGAGCGTTCTTTTGAAGCTGAACGCCTTGCGACCGGTAGTCAGATTGTAGAGATCCGTGCGGAAGATTACAGTATCGGCTTTGGTGAACTCGGCGTTCGTACCGGAATAAAGACCTGGCAAGTCCCCAGGATTGCCTTTCTCGACCCAAACCGCCGTGGAATTGTCCGCAGGATCATAAGGGCACTTCGCAATAGCCATTCCCACCCCCGGGACAAACTCGTGACGCGGTAAGTGAGTCAGATTGTTCTGCAAAAACATTATTTGAGGACCGAGATCAGATTGGATACTAATAATAAGACATTAAATAGACATTAACGACTAGAAAAGCGGATTATAACAAAACAAATTTTAATCTAAATTATTGAAGAGGAATAATAAATGTTATATGAGAAGAACTAGCATTTAATTAATTAAATAATATAAAAATATGTATTAAAATCGATTATACGTATAATATATATATATATATGTATATTAATATCTAAAGCAGATAAAAAACTAACGATAGTAAAATTAAATTTAAATCGCAATTATATATTGTATACACAAGTTCAACATATTAAAAAATATCTTTAGCAAATCTAATGAAACATAATTAAAATATCAAACATTCATTGAAGGAAATAACTATGTCTTAATTTTCAAAAATTCCAGCTATTCAGCTCAATCAACTGTCTACTTTTCTCAGATTTAATCCTATTTTAGATTATTTACAATTTTCAATCAATATCGAATATCTTGATATAGATTAATTTTATTTAGTAGCTTCAATTTCGAACTTACTCAAGCAGCTGGATATTATTATTGTGTGAGATGTTACGATACACTCGAGACTCATAACATTTGGCGAAGCGAAACTCGTGTGTCTTTTCGTGTCGTTACACGGGTATTTAAATATAAGAATCATTCATTTACTTAATTACTTTGATAAGTATCCTCTCATACGTAAAATATTGCAAATCCTATCGTGTAAATTTCTACTATTGCGATAACGCATATTTTCTTCCTATCAATAATAGCATTATTCATTATGGCTTTAAATATTTCAACAGGAATTAAATTGGAACGTATTATAGAGGAATGCGTGAGTGGCGGTGAAATTTATTCGTAACGCGAAAATTAATTAACGATATTATTTTCAGATGCCTTGTCGTGTTCTGTTATTAATTAATTAAATTAAGCGTAAAGTAGCATAAATCTGCGTGCATTGCACTGAATTCGTAATACGTTTCAAGAGAAGTTGTGAATGTATTTAACATCGTTTTACATTTTCAATTTTCGATAAACAAATGACAGCGCATGTTTAAACGTATATACGTATATTTTTTCCAATCCAGTTGCAAACCATTGCGTATTACAAAATCAAATTTAACGAATTTGTTTAGTATATGCATCGGAATTTATAAAATATAAAAGAATCGAATAACATGTATGAGAAAACAACGAAAAATTTATTTCGATATCTTGCCATTGAAAAGATAAAAATAATTGTTCATTATAATTAAAAATCTTGGTGGAATATAAATAAATAAATAAATACATATATTTTTTTATCAAATATGTTATATATATATATATAACATATTTAATAAAAAATTACATAATCCCTTATAAAAATATATTCCAATTTTTCTTAAAAATAACATGGAAACTTACATAAATCACCATATCCTTGGGCGCGTGTGCGTTGGTGCCGCATACGTAGAGCCGATTTCCGTCTCCCATTGGTTGTATCACTCTTATATGGTTCCGGCAGTCAAAGTGCTGGGGAAAAAAAAGGTAGAAGAAAATTAAATTCGATGGTACGACGTGCGTTTTGGCAACGAAAAGATAGTCGCTCGAAAGTACGGACGACGATAAAGAGTTCAATATGCTGTCGCTGTGTCTATTTCTCTCTTCGGATTTTTCGGAAAAAACGAAAGAGCGCTCCGCGGTTCCGTCGCGGTCGATCACGTCGCGCGCGTATTTCGCGGCGAATCGGCGGGAAATGAATTGGCTTTGTCGTCACGTAGGGAATATTTGCGTGGACCTTACACCTCAACGACGACGCATACACGATGCATACGAATGAAACCATGATAAGCGTACGCGCGTCTATGAGTCGGAACGCGATCGTGCCCGCGTTTTATCACCGTGACCGCTGCGCGGTGCGGGATTTCAAAGTACGAATAAAAATGAACACGGAGGGATTAAACGTTTTACGGTTAATGCAAATTTTCGACCGAGATATATATAGCGTAAATGCAATAGCGATGATTTGAAAAAACTCGTAAATTTTCTATCGTTATTACGATATTTATGTCACGATAATACTTGATTCGATTAATACTCCGATCTTAATGAAGCTTTTTCAAATACATTAATTTAGAAATTACAACATGGTGCTAAAAGCCATTGCAGATTATTCGCGAAAGATGAGAGGTGCGTAATACTTTTTTTTTTTTTTTTTTTTTGTGACAAAAAGATACAAACGAAACACGTTCTTTCTTCAGATTCACGAGTGATAACCGCAATGTCTATTAAAGAGCAAGCTTGCGTCTTTATTTTCGCTTTTGCGCGCCGTCAAAGAAACTAGTTCTTTTATTTTAGCATGTCAGCTGCTTGCAATTCTTTTCCTCCTCGACATTATGTTCGACACGTCTTTTTCTGCAATCACAATTCTTTCTCATTTCGTGACACGCTCGGGCCAGTTTGCCTTGTGCAGCCCCCCCCCCCCTCTCCCTCTCCTCTCTCTTCTTTTACAGTACTGAAATTAAAATTCTTTACAAAGACGGAGCGCAGTGCGAAACCAAACCGTATGAAAAAAAATTTACCTCCGATTTGCCTTTGGACACGCAATGTGCCACGTTGCTGGGTTCCAGATTCAGGGCATCTCTCTGCAACAAAGAAAAAAATATGAAATTAGAAATTGAGTATGAATAGATCCACTTAGGAACAGAATTATTGATAAATAAATTTTAAAATACTATTGCGCACACATGTGTGTTAATATTTTCTGTGATATGCCATGTCTCGAATGTTTCACATTAAAAGAGAATAATATTTCGAGCGGAATGTCATAATTATACGTCTTTCGAGGAAAGTGTGCCTCTCGGCAAGTGGCCACTTCTTACTGCAGGTCGCTCGACACGCTCAACCTTACGAGAGGCGTCAAAAGTGCACACTTCACATTTTGCAAGCTCAATGTGTTGCGCCACGGCAGCTTCTCGTAACGCAATCAGAAAAGGGCTACAAACATGCCAGAATAAGGTCAATATTCACGATTTGGAGCACATTCATGCGAATGAGAAAATTACGAAATTCCCCTCTTTGCTTTAAAATATGCCACCAGTTGTTTCACGTACGACACCTGGTACAAACGATATTCCTATGCTAATCGTATATAAACGCGATATTCTTGCGTTGAAGGGAAACCTTTAAGAGAGAATTAGTTTTGTAAAACGTGAACGTTCCTACGCGTGCGAATCATGGGTTGACCGGCCGCCTCATTCGGTGCACTTTGTGTATGTGTTGATAAATGTATGATCACGTTCCGTAGAAAGCGATTCGTTTGCACGGTCAATCGTCCGAAACGTGTCGGACTTAACAATCGATCTCTCCTGCGGACGCGTCGCGTGTCGCATCCCCGCGAGTGTCACAACCAGAAACGACGTCGATCTTCGACATTGTCCTGGACTGGAATGTAAGGGCGAGCCGAAACAGCGTTCTCTCCGACGTTGATCTACGACCAATAAATTATCGAAAGAATCGCGGCGCATGTTTTCTCTCTCTCTCTCTCTCTCTCTCTCTAAACGAGCCATATCGAGAGCAGACTCGGAAGAGGACGTTAAATCATAGCGGTTTCCGCGAGGTACAAACATATTATATCTGTGCGATTCAAAGCACTAGTTCGAGAAATACTCTTGCGCGCGTGTAATTGTTCTAGCGAAAACCAAGCGAATATATCGATTGTGTGTAGTATTGTTTGAATTTACATTCCAAAGCGAATGAACTTCGCATACTCCGCGCCAACTGGTAACGCACTAAACTCCCCCGCATTGCGGAGCAGATAAATATACAATATTGTTTCTACGTACGATTCTAGCCTAGGTCGGAAAGTCACATCCCGTGCACAATTTGTCGGATAGAATGTACATTGGCGGGAATCCAGGGAACGCGATTGAAGTGGATACGACGAACGAGCATGATTTGCCTCGGCGCATATACGGTATATATCTATGCTACGGTCGCAATATTCAGAGAACGGGCTTGGAGTAGCCTATTATAAACATAATCCACTTACAAACAGTGTACCACAGTCTACTTTACGCAAGTAGCGCGCTCACGATTGCGATCAGTAACTTTGAGCAGGAGTTTTCGATAAATGCGTATGCTATGCGAAACAATTGCGAACCTTAACTAGAAATTGGCCCGATATGTCATAAGGATTTGACCGGGTATTCTTAAGGCTTTAATAAGACCTGTCTTAGTAAAGCCTTTATTACTACCCAATCTGACTATGTAGTACGATCAAAAGCAAAGTTTAATTAAGTAATCAGAGAGCAGATCTTGATGAGAATTCTATACACATGTTTCGTTGGAAAATAGTAATTACAAACGCAGAATTTCAGTTACATAAATAGATCAAATATGTAGTCTTGTATAAGAAGTTTGGTAAACTTATAGAATATAATCAAGTCCTGCTCGAGATTGAATCTCTAATGTTTTTTCTATTATGCGACGAATAAAAAGTCAGTAACAGAAATAAATACGAAAGCTGTTGCAGAGACTTTATTTGACGCATAGAAAATAACGAAATAGATATATAATGACATAGTAGACATAATATTATTACTAACGTCGCTTAAATATAGATAGTATAGGTACCTACGAGCGTCCAGCACTTATTTTGTTCTGCTTAGCAACTAAATATTGTTTATAAGTAAGTTCTATTATGCCCGATCACGTCTTTCACTGTGATGTGCACTGATTGTACTATAATTAATTAGTTTATAATCCTTATTTTGTCTTTTTTCAGAGTAACTATTGTCTAACAATAAGATATAAAAAATTATATATATTAATCATCTGTTCCAATATAAAATTCACAAATTGTATAAAAATATTTTTTGATGACAGATGTGACTAACGATCATATAGACTTGTTCAATTTAATAATACCAAGAAAAAAAAAATGTTGATATAATAACGGATGAATAATATCGGATAGAAAAAGATTTATTATTTTACTATTTTATGCTACCACCTTATAACAAAGAAAAATTAATTAACAAAATGTTAAAACTTGTCAGCGACCAGATTACTCATGGTCAAAGTACACCGTAGAATCATGTAAAAATGAAATCATGAAAAAATAAGTTACGTTCTCAAAAATATTACTTTTTGAGAATACTTTAAAAATTAAAGAAAATTTTAATTAAGAATGTATGAAAAAAAAATTTATTTTGTGACTTTCTATTTCTATTAATATGTTTCTCTGTTAATAATTTATTGCAAAAAAATTCTTATAATTTTAATTTTTTCAATGTGAAAATTTTATGTTAAAAAAATTGATGTGTATTTTACATTTATAATTAAATATTTTGTTTTATTTTTATATTTTAGTTACTGCAAGATTAAAAAAAAAAATAATTAACTAAAAGATAATTTGAAAAATTAATTCAATCAGTATATTAAATAATGTAAAAGAAATTGATACATCGGGAAGGAAAATCGGCAATAAATAAAAAACATTTGCCACAAATAAAGAAAATAATACAATAAATAATAATATATTTGATATGATGTTATAATAATAAATAAATATAAATAAACATATATATTAATATTATGTATATATTATTTAATAACGTTTTTTATTTAAAAAGTAACTCACATATATATATATATATATATATACAATATTTATTATCTTCTTTAGACTACTTATTCATAGCCTATATCTATATTTCCTTTATGAGAACATCATATAACTTGAAAGTTCCTGATTATGATAGCCTATAAGGACTTTATAAGGAAACAGTTATATGTTCGGATACTGATAAAGCAATAATTTCAAGTCCGGACAATTAATTAGGCAAATGTTACATGGTCTTTATTTGGTCCCTAATTTCTAGTTAAAACTATTCGCTTATTCAATCTGACGCGTCTGTATTATTCTCTTCAATTTAGCAAGCTACTGATCTGTATATCGACAACTATTTCGTCGTCTGTGATTATTTGCTTGAGAAGGCTTGCAATTGGCTTGCGCAAATTATTCCAATCTTATATATATAATAAGGAAAATCGTTAAAATCATTTAATGATCCATGTCTTTCCCGTCCGCGCAAACATTATTGATATTAATGTATTACTCGTTAAGCACCGCGGTGCATTAAGGGCTCGGTGTACACATCCAGCAGCTTGGCGGCTGTAATTAAAAGCAGAGCAATTCCCGGTATCCGCGCTTACCCGCAAGCTTCTGTGCGGATCTCCTCGTTATACTAATCATTACAATCCAGCCGTGAAACTCGGCACGAAGATAGGAGCGCGAAGAAAATAGCGAAAAGGGGGTGGCGGATGGAAAATCTTTGAGGAAGAAACGAAATTGAGAAGAGACAGAGAGAACTTTCCTACGAGTCGCGCCGTTAATACACATCCCTCCAACGTACACGAATACACCAACATTCAAACATGTAATGCCATTTGCAAAACTGACGGAGGTCATAAAGGATTATGATTTTAGGCACGTGGGTTTTATATACGTTCGCTTTTAATTAAGTACAACTGATGATATTACTGGCTCAACGCGTGTCGTCAGCAGCGACAAAATCATAAAACATGATTCGCGAGCTATTAATTCTTATCCAGAAGTTCTACTAAATTTTATGATTAAATTAATTCGCGATGATTAATTCAACTAGATGGCATAAATTTTCTTTACAGCAACATTTCTATATAAATTAAATTATATAATTCATATATTTTCTAATATATATATATATATATATATATATATATATATATATATATATATATATACACGGTAAAAAACATTTTGTATTTTTGTTGAAATTTTCTCGTGTAGGAATTTTTCTGTTAAATTTTTAACATACTCTTATATTAATATAACATACCGTCGTTATGTTATTTTAACTTTTCTGAGTTAATATTCACCGTTTCTAAGAGTTAAAACAACACAATTAACAAGTAAATCTTGCATTAATTCACATTTTTGTGTTATTTGTTTACATATTTGCCTTCTGTTAAATTAACATTAAAATTAGAGTGGATAAATTGGGATACGAGAAATGTATTAAATTTAACACAAAATTTTTTACCGTGTATATATAATCTTTTTTATTTGTCAAAAAGTCAATAATTCTATTCCCAATACATACGCACGTTGACAAAATACTGTAGATATTATTAAATTAATTAAACCGAAGCAATTTTGAATCGCTTTTTTAAACAATAAATCACCGAGAGAAATGGTTCAAAAGAAAAAAAACATATGTATATTCCTCTGTGAGTTTGAAGCGAATAGCTACAGCTGCCGGCAGTAATATTACCGCCAAGCCGCGATGCATCATTTTATCGCACTGCCTACGATGTCATTAACTTTATAGTACCAGCGTGTCTCCCAGCATGCAAACACCTCGACTTCCATTACCGACGTGATACGCCGACTATTAAATAGAAATATCTTCCGTCATCTCACCGATGTCCTACTCTAAACTTCAGGAATCTGACTGTCGCGCGGATTCCCTCTACCTCCCCCTCTTCATTTTCACACTTAAAATGTCACGTATTTTCTTCTTTTATATTTTCAGTTTTACGTTATTATCTTAATCAGAGTATATAAAAGCATATAAAAATTTCAATATATCTTTCATCAAAAAATTTATAAATCAATTAAACAAAGGTTCAAAGATAAAGTTTCAAGCAGATATGCTATCTGAATTATCTTTCCATTTTAGCGCTCAATGCTTTATGCTCGTCGTGTCCAGATCAATGGAGAAACGCCACATGTGTTTCTCCATTCAAAAGTTTACAAGTCGCTGATTAGGGCGCAGAGTAGAGCTTGAAACTTTCAGTATATTCGGGTTGATTAAGTTTGTGGTTAAGATAATGATACCACGAGAGAAATGTCTAAAAGTAGTCATCGCGCGCAAACTCGCTCCTTCGCCTGCCCGTCCTTCTCCTCGTCCTTCTTTTTCTTTATCCCGCTCCGGGTTTAATCATCATCGCGACTCGTGCACGTTGAAAATTCTTGTATGCATTTCTGCAGCACGCTAAAAGCGGCTTGCGGATGATTAGTTTCCTCAAAACGAAAGTACATATTCGCGTCTTTGTCACCGCTGATTTCCGCCTTTTCAGTCTGCTGCTTTCAGTGATAGTTTCGCTGGGTGATTATGAATGTAGCACTGGGCATTCAAAGGCATGCGAACGGATTGTAATTATTACTCATAAATAACTTATTCTGAGATTAGATGGGAATCATTAAATTAATCTTTTAATCTATTTTAACGAAAAAGTATTACGTGAATTTTTCGCTATGATGTGTGCGGGGACGTGTGATTCTGGAGAAAAACCATTTTCACGGTTTTTTAAATAATAAAAGAAAGCACACCCCGTATACATACATATTTAGGAATACTTTCTTTCCAAGAGCAAATAGAAAAACATTGACGCGGATCAACGTTCTTGCCAACGGAAAGTCTGAGGAAAGACAAGATGGAGAAAGTGGAAGATCAGTGTATGCAAGGAAAAGGTATAATTTACCGTGCTAAAATATTAAAGGCAGAAGACTGTGGCATCTCCCCAGGGTATCGACACCCCCTAACCTCGGAAACTCGGGAACGTAACGGTACCTGCGAGGCTCTTTTAAAAATTCACGAGTCGAGGCCACCGCGGCGCTTTTTATCTCATCAAATAGTAATGCCGGGCATTGGACCGTTAAGAGACGAGATCCCCTCAGACTCTCCTGATCACGTGCCGCGTATACTATCGTGATGCCGGAGGAAAAGGAGCTAATATCTCTTATCATGTTTTCGAATCGAATAATTTATAAAAAAAAGCAAAAAAAAATTTGTGTCCTTTTATATAAAATGTTTCTTTTTACTTTTTCATTCAACTAATATATTTCGTGAAAAGATGGTAAAAGGAAATTTCGACGATACAATCGTAACTTGAGTAAAATATACGAAGAGTGAATATCCCCTTGTGATAAATTCATGAAGAAATAATGTACGATATATAAATATTATCAACCAAGCATCATATTGTCTCCTTCACGTCGAACGATGTCTACATCCTTGATTCGCAGTCGTGTCAGGTGGTAACCTTTGTTACGCATAAAATTTTCGCGAACTGGCCTGACATTTCAGCAGGACGAAAAGTGCCTTTCGTTGTCGATCGGCACCGTAAGTCACTTTTTCCTAATGGAAGCCGTCACTCGGCACCTTCTCGCTCTCTCGCGGCCTCGCACGGCTGGAGACGCGCGACAGGGGAAAAAAAAGAGGGGAAGGAGTGAGAGAGCCTGGGATTCAATCTGCATTCAATATTGATTCCAATCCGATATCGTGGATTTCCATTTTTGTGATTTACTTCTTACGCCGGCAGCACTGGCTGGTACTATCTGTACTACGAAGGAGGGTGTTTTTCGAGGGTCAACCCCAATGCATACCGATGTCGCGTCGTTATCGATCAAATTTCTCGAACGATAAATAACCTTGTCTCAGTGATGATACTCGCTCGTGATTCTCGCAATACGCGTCGACGGCTGAGCGATCGACTTCTAGCAGAAAGCTTTTCGGTTATTCGTATCAATTACGATAAGTCAATGAACTAGAAGTAATTCCTTAACGATCAAAGTTCCAGCACATCGAGAAGTTGGCGGAAGATGTAATTTCCATCCGGAGATAAGAAATTATCGATCTGATTTTCTTCGTGGCGCAGAGCGTAATATGCTTTGTTAAATCGTTCAGAATAGCCCAGTAACATAATCCGCTTTTACATTTTATCATTTTAGTTACTTATTTAGTTAGTTACCTATTTATATCCCTGCGCCACAAACAATTCTCGCGAGAGAGCTCGTTTAATCCACGATTTTACAACCGCGCGAGTAACGTCCTCATTAGCTTAAAAGAGCATTCATCGTAAGAGCCGAGTCCAAACGCAAAAACTCCTTTGAGCAATTTAGAATCGTTCGCGCGGTTCTCGTCGTTGTGCCAAAGAGTGTATTTGAGCACCGCGGTATTCAAGTTCGTCCTTTTTTTTTATTTTTTACCGGCGTTTTAATGGCAGTCTGGGACGAAGTATTTTACACGACGATGATGACGACAAGAACGATGGTGGAGAGTCTATATGGCTATTTAAACACTTTCACCATAAATTCGCAGGAAAGGACACTCCAGTCTTGTTCGCGTCGCGCAACGCCTTTCCTCTCGCATGACTGTTCTTCTGTTCGGCCTCTTTTTATTGCTAACGGTGTGTGTATATCATTCCTTTTCTTGCGCGACTCGTGATTTTCTTGCGCAACAAAAACGAACGATACGAATGAGCACACAAGGAGGGAAACGACTACTATGCCGATTAGGGACGATGAATTTCTAATATTCAACGATAAAAAAGAAGCATTAAATATATAGGAAAATATCGATGATTTATTGATGTAATTTTTATTCAATTTATTAATAAATTTCGGAAATACATATATCATTCACCCTATACAAATAAAAAAAATCCAATAATCGAATAAGGATAAACAAATTCCAAATAGGCAAAAAAAAAGTAGATCGAACTTCGTGGAACAGCGGTAATCTTGAAGACAACAACGAAGATCGAAAAGGAAATACTGTTGACAGTTACTTCGTCGGGTAATAGGGCAGTTTCATAGTCTGCAATTACCAGCGTCGTTGAGGCGACACCATCTGGAGCGGGCTTGCTAGTGAGCTCTCTTTGTCGAGGATCCTCTGTTTACAATTTCGATGTTTGCTCGACGACTGAAGGAGATTTTTCACCTCAGACGCAGACTGAGAACAGAAACTTCTGGCATGTTTCATTCACGAAACAAAGTTACTCTTATCTTCTTTCATTGTGACGCGATTTTCTTTGTGTAAAATTCTCACTTTTTTACAAACGTATCGATAAAAAACTCATATATGAAAAAAATCGCATGATTACACCTTCGTGATATCTATTTTCTTTTGGTACATCAAAAATAAACATTAACAATAAAAACAATAATCAATTGCACACTAATGTAATAAACACGAAAGAATCGCGAATTACTCGCAAAAATTTCTCCCTTATACCTGATGAAAAGGTATTACAGAGCGAGAAGAGAGCTTCAACACTGACCCGAGGGCAAATTCATTTCTGTTACGCACGAAGTTGGTGGTGGTTGCGAGAGAGAAAAAAAAGGGAAGGAAAAATCAAGAAAATGGAAAATGTGTATACGAGTTGGAAAATCGAGAAACAAGAGGAGAGAGTAAAGTTCAAAAATTTTTCATTTCATACTCGCCATTGTCCTTCATTTCTACGAAGCAAGAGTATACTTCCGCTTGATTACAGGAGAAACTGATTTATAAAGGCGCGTTTGCGAGACTCTCAGAGGAAACTGCGACCATTCGGTAACCCGTTTGCGAGTTTGCGAGCGAATAATATTGTGTATACGACGGAGGGACACGCTGCGCCTTGCAAGAAAGCCTTGTAATTAATTTCTCGTCGAAGCGAGGCGAGAGCTTGGAAGACGATACTCGCGCGCTTAACACCACTTTCAATATAGCCTGTAAATATACCGGCGCATAATGCAATTTACCAGCTTGTCGATAATGTTACGATGTATATTCGCGCACGCGCGTGCGCTATTTATATACTTTACAAGAACCGTTCGCGTACGCGATAATCGGCTTTAGATGGCCCTAAAAGGTATGAAATATGACGCAGTTCTCGCGTGTCTAAAGAACATCAAAAAATAGTATGTGAATAATAAAAATACTCCGCAAAGAGAGAAAGAAAGAAAGAGAGAGAAGAGTATTAAATAAAACTGAAGATTCTCTTAGGCATTTACGAGAATGTCACCGATAAAATTTTCTTTTTTGTTCCATATGTTATCATATTGATTTGTAATATCGGAAATTTCATTTTGCAAATATATCTCATCCCGCATCTTTTTTAATACCGCGTATAACTCGTAACAAGAAAAAAAGAGAGACTTTTACTTATCTTTTGTACTTTAAAATTCATAAAGGCATTATCGATAACGTCATGTTCAAACGACCTCTTGCAGACCTTGCGACAACCATATTTGTTGCAAGATGAAGAAAACTTATTGTACAGAAATTTCGTACAGTCTTATATCGAATTCATTGTCGCAATAAATCCGTCCCCGTCGTGGAAAATGTCGGTCCGTCCCTAGTTGAGAGAATGGATAAGAAAAGGCAGACGCACGCAAAAAGTTGAGCGAGTAGAAACTTCCCCCCCTGTAGAAAGTTACGTGTACTGTGGGCCCGGTGCTAAATGTATATTTAATATTATCATTTTAGGAAACAACACAGGGGTGGCCGTTTATTTCAGATGTCGGCGGGATTGTTTATTACCTTGCATGGGCCTTGCGCGCGTACTTATATCCACCAAGTACATCAGAATGTCAAGTTATCCCTTCGTTTCTACGCTTCTGCATTCTTTCAGTGGGAATATCGCTGTATATCGCGAGAGAGAGAGAGAGAGAGAGAGGGAGAGCCGCCCGTATCTCATCCGCGATTTTACAGCTGTGTAAATCCCGCGGAAGGTTTCTTAATACTTTAGTGACGTCGAGTAAACGTAAAAAAACCGCTCGACGTCCTGGACCAATTTTCCACTGTCGAGCGATTTTTGTGCGACAGTTCTCTCTATAGATATCGAATATCGTTGCGTGTGTATAGTTGAAATCGTCGTCGGAACATCGGACGTTGAATTCCCACTGCGTTTCGGATTGGACGTTGCTTTATTGGACGTAGCGGTGGTTTATAGATTCCGATTTTCTCGACGGGATCCGCGCGCGTTTGGGTTTTCGCTCCTTTTGCCATCTTACTCGCGCACCTTCCTCTATCGCTTCCTGCTCCCATCGGCTGCCGCATGCTTTATTCACGGCGCGGCCGAGCTGCTCGTCTCGGCCTGAGCATCCGACGTCGGAATTCGTTACGCGATCAACGATGGACGACTTCTTTTTCGCGTACGCTGGCTCGATCGATACGCTCGTCGTACTCTGGGATCGATCAGACGATTTCGTCTTATCGTATAACGCCGCTTTGCCGCGAGAAGGATTTGCCGCTGCTTCTTCTCCTTCGTATTGCGCAAACCCGAGTGCCTCGGCGAAGATATAACGCGCAAAAAAATAGCCAAGTTCGAGCGAGGCTGGTTTTATCGTTCGATGCACGTTCTCGAAGACGATGATAAAGATACAAAGATTGCATGAGCGCGCGTTCGTGAAAGCGAAATTACCTGGATTCTCGGTTATAACTCGAAACCGCTAAGCGATCACTGCCGCTGGTATTTCTCTTTATCGAATATGCATTTACTCGGTAAAGTTATTCTTCCCCATAATCTTTTTGCTGTAAAAAAAAAATTATTCATGCAATGATTAATGTTTTTTTGTTTTTCCGAAATTGCGCATCTGGATCATAGTCCAATGATCATCGGGTAAACGTGTTCGATATTTTTCAAACGCAAAATCTATAATGCTGAACGTGCGTTTCCTCTTGAACAATCACAAACAAACTCAAAATAATAAATTTTATTTTTAGAAAACATGCGTTATATATAACGACATCGATCTGTTTTGCTTGTTGCTTTTAAAATGCGCCATGGAAAAAAAAAAAAGAATGTGCAACTCCGGTTTGGCGTGTATTCTTCGGGCATCACGCAGCAGTTGTCCCTTTGTAGGAGCTTGCGCAGCTTAAAACCTCCCGGCCGTCTATTCTAGCCACGTACTATAACTCGCCTGGAATGCGTGCGGTCCCTCAGGGCGGACGCACGAACTCGTTTCTTCCCCTTATGAAATTGTAACAGAGGCAAGATTAGCATGGAACATTGTCTCCGTTGCGAAGGGTAGGTTTGTTGTAGCGAGATACTATCGAAATCGACCCGGCCGCCGAACGTATCCGAATTTCCATTCTCACTTTCGTTGCCAGAAAATACGTCATTTTAAATGTACATCTTTAATCTTCAGGAATATGACTCTTGTGTTATGTTCATATGTTTCTTCTTCGAATCTATCTTCGGGGTATCATCCAAATGGAAATTTATGGAAAACAAGACAGAAATGGATTTTTCTGCAAATTTTCTGATATCAATTGTTTGAAAAATTTCCCAATCTTTATTCTACGAAATATATATAAGAAAATATGTATAAAGAAAAAAATATAAAATCTTTCTAAACAATCCAATAAATTTTCAATGATATCAGAACAAAAAATTAATTGTTATGCTTATTGGAAAATTTATCAGCAAAACAACCATTCAAAAATATTTTTTATATTATTTGGCCATGTTACTCTTCATGTCTACTTAACTTACGATATATATAACTAACGTCTTCGATCTGGCTCCATTCGATATTGTATCCCCCCCCCCCCTCGCAACGATCCTTCCCGCAGCCGAACGATCATCCATGCATATATGTAAAATGCAAAATTGTATCATCCCACGCGGGGTATTCTTTCTTGCAACACCTCTCGCGTATCTCGTTTTCCTACATCAGTTTACCCTACATCAGTATCCCTAGCAGATCGAAATGCTCCAGGGACTTAGAGAGGGAACAAAGGAAGGGGAGAATGGTTTCTGCGGCCTGCTCGGGCCCGCACGTTAACGTTTTACGGCCACATACGAGGAAAATCGAAATTCTATTCTCGTTCATTCTCAATGAAATCGAATTTTGCGGTGATGGTAACACACCTCTCTCGCAATGCGATTGTAACCGAACTGAACGGTTCACAAAATTACGGAATCAGACAGCAATGAAATTTGCTGAAAATAATACATCTAACTCGTAATAATCAACCGCACGTGATTGTTTAACGTAATCATACATGATACGTTGTCCGCTTTTAGTGAAACCACTAGTTATTAGAATTATTTCATGTTGTTTCATCGTTTTCACAAACTTTGCAGCAGAAACGCTATCGTTGGCACATTTTCGAGCAAGTTGTCCGCGCGGAAACCCAGCATGCGGAACATAAGTTACGTTCGTGCAAACTTTATAGTATCACCGCTGCGAGGTGAACTCGGCTAGAACGGTGGTCCGTCCGTGCTGAATAACTCGCGCGTGTACATCAATTCGTTCTGTGTACCTATTTAATGATCACGTGCAGCCTGGAGGCGAAGAGTAACTATCCACCGTGCTTCGACGTTTTCGCGTCCCCAGTTCCTGTATGACCGCGTTGTCGTCCACGTTAAAATTAGTTTCAACGCTGTCACAATAGTCGCATCTGGCATGAAAGTCGAACGAGAAACGACAGGGTGACAGAACGAGGGCGTTTCCTCTTCTCTGTTCGGGGCAGTTTTTCGTTCTCGCGACAGGTGGTGAACCCAACGATACGAATATAATTGCATTTTGCTGTGAATCATCGTTTCTGCCCATAGTGAGAAGGCATCGGCCCGCTATTTTTTATCACCTACCAATTTGTTCGAGAAATAATTTCTTTTCTCGTTAAAGTTTTTTTTTTCGCAGAGATGGAAACAGACATAATAATTTCATAAAAAATTTAATAAAAAAATTAGTGTAATAAGAAAAGAGGAAATCGTACATGTCGATTATTTTTTTGTTACCATTATCTGTTTTAAGAAGAAATGTACTTGTGGTTCGCCGTATAAAGGTACTCGAAATTATCCAGAACGGCTTCTCTCGAATAAAACCTTCCGCTATGTTGAAAATGTTTCGTTATATTATTCGAGCATCCTTCACTTCCTTCGCGAGGAAAGTCTGTAGATAACCGTCTATTTTCTCAAACAGTAGAAACCGACTGTAAAATCGTGCCGCGCGATAACGCGCGTAGAAACTCCGACGCCACTGTCGAAGTACTAGATACGAACTACTTGCCGGAAGCTGTAGGTCGAGGAGCAGGAGGTCGAGGCAGGTGGAAGAGCTCGTTGGAAAGAGTTGGGCGATTTTCCAATCGGGGCCGCGGGGCGTTGTCGGAACGTTCGTTGTTCTCTCGGAAGGGAACAAATCGACGAACAACGCCGACAATTGGATTTCATTCCGGTCGAAGTCGGTCGAACGAGATGGTCTGTAGGTAGCCACTACCAGGTGGATGCGACTCCGGCGCACCTTGTCGCAACCGGAGAGGGTTAAAAAGCAATTTTCCCTCTCCGGCCGAGCCGAACGAGCTTCTGGCAACCGACTATACCGTTCCTGATGTAGGAGGACATCAGGAAGGCGAGATAGCAATTTTGATTCAATTCCCGATTCATCGAGCGCGTCGCATTTACTAAAACTCATCCAAAAGAATGTGCATTTGTGCATATGAAAAAAAAAAATATATTGAAATACGATTTGAGTGTAAATGTCAAGTTGTGGATCATCGCAATTTGAGAGGAATGATAAAAGATGTAAAATATTTTTTAATACAACTACACAGTTTCGTAATAAAAAAATATTCACGTTTATTTATATCTCGGCTTGAACGAGAATATACGCGAATACACTTTGCGATTTTTTAAATCGGACGCATCACATGCATTTAAGCCGGACGAGGGGGCGCATGGAAAAATCATCGCACGATTCGTTCATCCACAATGGATCGTTTAGCCGGTAGATACACGTCAGCTGTTCCAGTGACGTCAGTGTCGTTTCGCTCGGCTATGCATGATTGACACTTTTATAGCGACAAGCTTTTCAAGTTACGATCTGGACCTGGTTTTATCGCCCCCTAAAATGGGAGCCAAACAACACGTATTTGATATTAATCAATACGAAAATGGTCGTAGAGAAAGAGAGCGCGTATTAAAGCGAATTAAGTTCTTTCTGAGATTTATTGACGAATGAATTAATTAAATTAAATAAATGTGTAATTTCAAAAAGAACGAGAAAGAAGGAGAGAAAATGAATAACTTACAATTCCGCCGAGATAGCATTAGGTATCATTGAAGTTTCTTACAATACAACTCCAAAGACATATATAATTATACTAGATTATTATTTCTATATTTAGTCCAATGTTTTAAATAATATACTTACATTAGTATATTAAAAGTAAATATTATATCGCGTGTATTTTATAATTAAGTTAGAAACTTTGTTAAAGTTTTTTCAAAGTTATTTTTAAAAGCCATATCACATTAAAACACGTCGAGATCCGTTTTCACTTTAGAGAAGATAAATGTAGCTCTTTAATTTTTGCTTATTCAATATTGAATTCAAAATTAACTAAGAATAACACACACACATACACATACACTATCGCATTTAATACTAAACGTGCCAAAATGCGAATCACAAAATGTGACGAATTCCTGAACAACTCACCTCGCAGTTGGAATGACTGATGTTGCTCAGATTTAGCCTGAAGATATTGTCCCTGAAAGCAGAAGAGGAAAGTTTCGTGTTAGCGTAACGGCCGAATTAAGCGTGGTCGCGAGATAGACGAAAGGGTCGAGGGGTAAATTTTCATTCCCAACGTCTGCGAGATGTATTACTCTCTGTGACTCGACCCTACCTTATCTCGCCGCTGTTATATATGGTTGTGTAACGCCGCGGCACTTTGCTTACGGCTTCTCTGCCACAGCGAACGCCACTAGCAAACGGTACGGAATTTCTATGAGAATAGAAAAAGAGATCGGAGACTAAAAGTGGGATAAGTTGCTCGCTCTCTGACCGAGTTTCGCGTTGTCTCTTCTTTGTTCGACTGTGATCCGAAGTCACGTCGTTCACTTTTATCGGAATCTTATTTCTCGAAAGACCATCATTCGCGTTTGAAATCTACGGACAAGAATTATAATAGAAATCTCAAAGTTGAGAGAATCGAAATAGACTATGTTGGATATCATACGACGCTTTCTCAAAGTTTTTCTCTATTAAAGTTAATATAATTACGGATAATAATTATTTCATATAAATTGTTCGTATAGCATTAATATCAAATTTCAAATAATATTATATAATATCAAATACTATAATATATTTCATGCATTTCGATTAATATAACAAACACTCGCTACCGACTGGTCCAGTGTGCGAACACACACAAGATTTTCATATAAATCTCCCCGCGACTCGCGGCGGCCGCGAACGCGCGCGGCAATCTGAGGTGCTGCGCGTTCGATCATACGTGAAAGGTATACGCGCCGCTGGGTGCCGCCGATCGTAAATCGAATTTACCCAGTTTTCAAATGTTTCGCAACATTAACGCCGGCGCGCCGCATAACTTTATCCCAATAGCCATTCATCATTGCCTTTCGATAGAAATACGCAGTCAGACGGAATGCGCGCGCGAAACGCGCTAAAAAAAAAAGAGAAAGAGAAAAAGGAAGACCTATCCCTCAGCGGCTCTCCTTTTTCATTCATTCTGTGCATCGTGCCGTGAAAAAGTAAATACCGATGTAGAAAAACAAATCCGTACTTTGGAATCTACCCGCGTCGAACTTTCGTCTCGACGAACTTTTAGAGGGTTCGGCAGGTGGAAAGGAAATGTGAAGAAGGGGGAGGGGGAAGAGGTAAGGGCGCAAAACGACGGAGATCGTCTACGTGCTGGCACGTCGCTCATGCTATCGAAAGAAAAAATTCGTAGAAAAGTAATTTGTAGGGGAAACCTGGCGTAAAAGGTAGGGCTCTGCTGCAAAGTCATCGCTCAGCCGCTTTAAAATTCGATTGGTAAAACGTGCGTAATCAAACTGAAAAATTACTTTGCCATTGAAAATCGCCGAGGAAAAATTTCATTAAGACCTCATTGACACGATTCCATGACAAGTGAAACACTTTTTTTTTTTTTTTTAAATAAAGAAAGTGTTACTCGAGAATCGGGAAAAGAATTTGGTTCAATTTAACATTTTAGCATCGCCCGAGGAGCTTCCGCGGGAAAGTTTAATTAAAATCTCTCGAGCAGTTTGCGCAGGTCGTGCTGCAATTTCTTAAACTACAAAGACGGCGGTTTCGTACCGGCGGAGAGAAGAAAATTTCAACATATTTTATTGCTAATTCGCAAATAAGAACGAAAAGTTAATTAAAAATCGATAGCGCGTTTGCGAAATTCAGAGTATGGCCACACGTTGCCCGAGTCTTCCCAAAATAGATGGCAACTTGAAATAGCGACTGCACGCACACCGCGCTTTTCGGTTTAGTCTAGTATGTACGAGTATGTATATATATATAGGACTCTACTCGCGCGCGCGAAAAGGAGCCTGACGAATGCCGGGGTGAAATCCGAAAAGCATCGTTGTCTGAATTTGTGGCTGAGCGTGACGGACAGCTCTGACCCGGGATGCATTATCCAACGCGTCGAGATCTCCCTCCTTTACACCGCCCACCCTCGGAGATTCCGGTCTGGGGAAATACATGACAAGGGCCGGGAAAGTGGCGTTTGCAACAGCGCTATTTATCCCGACGCCTTCGCGAAAGAGATGTATATTCGTGGCAAGAAGATGGGTTTAACATAATAGAACGATTTTAATAATTCCCGGTATAAATCAACGAGTACATACATGACGGAATATTGTTACGTCGGCATTTCAATAAACCGCAATGCAGCCCCCAACCGTTAACCGTTATAAAACGTTACTTTTCATAAAATAAATAGTGGAAAGCGCGGAGTGACAAAAGCGAATAAAACGTTACGGATAAAATGCACGGATTTAGCACGATTTAATCTAATTTCTCGATACAATTTCGTCGGGCTACATCCGACGAGTAATCCCGCCGCCAAATCGATATACGACATTCGAAGTGCTAACATCGACGAAAACGTCCGCGAGAGAAAGCTCAATTGCCACGGTTGGTTCTACAACGCCACAAGCCCCTGGCAGTTTTCACCTCGCAAGCGTTCGCGACCGTAACTCACTTCTCTACGTTATCACGTGTTTCTGCCGGTTGTTTCAGCGAGCGTTAACGGAGGTGAAATCTCTCGCGTAGCGTTTCCGGCAACGGTTACCGAGGACAATTAGGAGGAAAACCGATCGCGAGTGGATGCGACGTGTTAATCCCGTCGTAGTCGCTTTTTCGACCGTATTGTCGCGAACACAATACAAGTCTGGCGAGGAAAAGGACAGGCACCGAACGAGATGAAAATATGATCGACGAATTTTTTATCTCGTTTCGTTAGACGCACGGCAGACGAGTCGACGGATATAAGCGAGCTGTATTTTTTTAGCGCATAGCTCCCTGCGCCGTCGAGTCTCCGGCTTGATAATTGGAAGCGTTCAATTAGCGTGCCTTAATTGCGGAGCGAACCGCAACGCGGCTGCCGATTCTCAAACTACAATTAATGGCTATCACCTTTCTAATTAACGAGGAGCGATGTTCGCGCGTGTATCGATCGTCGTGCGCGATAACAGACGAAAAAAGGAAATCGTGAAGAACGAATATGGAGTAGACGCAAGAAAGGAATCGTGATCTAGCACGAGGTCACGCGCGAGACGATATACACGTGCGTGCAAAAAATCGAAACCCTTAAAAACATTTACAAATTACCTCTTGCGAGATCGTGAAGCTTAATTGATTCTTACCATTCGGAAATGTCGAAACGATTTCCTTTTACGCGAAATCATCTGATGAGAATTTTATACAATATCGTAGTTTTGTGAATAGATACACACGTATATCTGTACATATGACACGTAGCGAAACGATGCAAGTACATGGAACCAAGCCAGGATACAGGAAACGTTAAAGTCGAAAGTAGCCGCTTTCCTTGGGAAATGCAATTTATTGTAACTGTACTTTTCCTTTTGTCGTCCCATATGGTGAGCTCATCTCCTCGCAGTAAGAAAGAGAGACAGAGAAAGAAAGAGAAAAGTATGAAAAGGTAGAGTTATCTCAAAAGCGGAAACTTTTATACGCTTGTGTCATTTTTTACCTTTCGGTTGTGCAAAAGTGATTTATATCTTATTTAATTTGATTTTTTCTACTGCGTTCAAATTAAATTATTGCCAATTTACCATTTATTTTTTATCGAAATAATAAAAAGAAATTTATATATTTTTTAGCGTATCATACGTGAAAATAACGGTTTGTTATTTCATAACAAATGTTGTACATAGTCTGCATGTAATCTGTTCAGAGAAAATTTTAAAAAAATACAACTACTATACAAGCTTCTGCTCTGTATATATGTACTATAAATTATAATGTTATGTTATCAAATCGCTCTGAAACAGTGAAGTCAATTGAATCTCGTTGACGAAAGCATATTTGCTTGCTCGAATTAGGAATTGTGAGAGAACCTCGTAAGACGATCCTTCTCATCTCACAAAGGGATTAAACAAACGTTATTCCTCGTCTGCCTCGGGATTTCTCCATATCCGTAAGCATTGAAGAACCATCCCCGCTGCGTCTCCATTACCAAGGCTTCGTAGCATTTTGCTGGCATTTACCAAATTAAGAGGAGGGAGGCAACGCACAAAAGAGACCCGAGAATAGGAGGGCGAACGTTAGCGGATGGTCCGCCAAGGGTGGCGGCGAGCAGGAGCGGCTGGAACCGAATCAAGAAATAATACTCCGCTGGTAATGATGCGACGTCTCCCTCCCGCAATCTGTACCGACTCCAGGGAACATCATAGGGCCGGCCCTTTAGCCTTTGCTCTCCCGCCGAGTCACTATCGAAGAAATAATAACCCGATACTCGTATGAACGCAACGAAGAGGAGCCGATCGATTTAACGGGTTATTACGGCTACCTAGGGAACGGCAAGAAACTCTCCTCGTGCAACTTTTAATTACGACTAAGTTCCATGAGAGAACTGAATAGAAGGAGAATTGGAAAATATTGAGGAATAGAGAGAGAGAGAGTTTGGCACAGTGTATAAAACAATTATAAAACATTCGTAGAGAACTTTGATAGCAATATCATTAATTTAGAACTAAATATTCATCACTATTGACGATATATATATATATTAAATCGTGCGCTTTCGCTTAAGATGCTTAAGATTGCCATGTTTCAAGGATGAAATAGCAAATTCATTAATCTTGATCTCTGTTGACATGACGTTTTTCATTTCGTCGACAACCATAATTGCCAAGATCGTCAGTTTCGATTTATATTATATGTTTGCTCTCTCTTTGCCGTATCCCTCCGCAGCTCAAAGATCTCGAGTAAATTGCCTTTTTGTTAAGTGAAACATTTAGAGCGAGAAAATTCTGATCATTTTCTATAAAGTGAAACAAACGAATAAACAGATTCGCGGTTTTCATGTGAACAATGAAACGAAAAGTAAAAGTAAAATAAATAAAAATGTGTAATTTGCTAATTTAAATAGTCGAATGTAAATCGCTTAAAATAAAAATATTTTGAATAACATTTTTAATCTGCCTCTTTCGAAAAAATGTAATATCGAAGCGCCGTTTTATATCGCCTCTACTCGATGATAATTATTATCCCAAAAGCTGAACATATTATGTGTAACGAGTGATCCGTCAAAGTTCGAATTATATCCGATTATCCGGCGACATCGGAAAATTCGATCAAACAGTACGATCCCGCGCTTCACACACATTGTAGAATTTTAATCACAGCAATCGTAAAAATCCGCAGCGGTAGCACGTACATACATACACAGCCGCGCGACGCTGACGTAATACCTCTGTCCTCAGGCTTTGACGAGGGAACGTGGCAACTTTTCCCGGGGATTTTCATGGCGTGACATTTTATTACGCGCGGAGCTGGAAAAAGTTCTACTTACATAGCTCCGACGTATAGGGCATCCCTCCTACTGTCCAGATAGAGCGTCCTGTAGTACAGCATGCCGCAGCTGAATTCCCGCACGTGTTCTGAAAGCAAAAGTAAATAAGGGGATTAAACACGACGTCGTAGCATAGCAAAATTCATTTTCCGCGGCGCGGAAACGCGGCCGCGTCGCGGCCGCGCCCGCTCGCTCGCGGGGATCGTTAGATTTTCATTATGACTTTTATAATAACGGTCGGATAGTAAGGGGCGCCAACTCACTCCCCCTCCTGTCGACCTCGCGCCGGTAATCCGGCTAAAGTCAACTCTGACTTATCTCTACCGTAAACTCGTCGGAATTACACGGCACGTAATGCACGCTCGACATTTTCGTTCCATCGGCTAGCGCGGATTCTGCTGAAATCCGCGCCGCAAAAACGTCGAAGATCAACGCGAAATGATATTAGCGAGCTAACGAATCAAGCCGCGAGAAGAAGAACTTTTGCTATTGTCTTTGGTGTAAATGCGAATTTGTAATTTGGGACAAATATTTGAAAAATATCGCAAGCATTTAATTTTTCCTTTTTTCAACCGCCCGCGAAAGAAACCTTGGGAAAATTTGAGCATATATTATACATATTTTTTCGTCCCCTTAAAATTTTTCAATAAAAGAACATTTTGCCCGAGTGCGATAGCTACCGCAGTAGTACTTAAGGGTATTAAGTCAAATCGATTATCATTTGCACGTCAAGAGCTAGACTGCATAAAATTCACGGACCAGCTCCTGGAACGCTACGAGAAAGAACGGTCGCTGCGGTGGCTTTTGCCACCCTCGCTCCTCTTCCCTTCCTTCTATCTCATCGACACTGATCTGCTTAACATATGAAAGAAAGCCGCCCCTTTCTAAATATACTCGTTCCACTCTGAACTAACAGAGCGCGAACAATACTATATTTTATACGGTATCAAGAGGGGCTGACGTTGAATGAAAGGGGTTCCTATTCTAGAACAGAGCTACTCTTCCTCCGCACCTTCCCTTGTTCCGCTCGCCCCTCTTTCCCAGTCCCTTCTCTGGCATCTCTCTTTTCCATGCGCGCTCAAACCAACCGTTCTCTGTCTTCCGCGGGCGTCAGCGCACGCGGGGGATGCAAAAACGCGATCTCGTTTTATCTCTGCGAAACGACCGACGTTACATCGCGCTCCCTCTAATGTCGGACTTATTCAAAACCAATGTGAGCCATAGCTCGTTAGATCGGCCCAGATAAACCACGATTCTAGACTGTGTGTCTCGAGAGGCTTCGAAATTTATATTTACTCGTGAACACACACGTGCGATAGCGTTCATGTTTTTTTTTTTTTTTCTTTTTCTCACTGATTCTGTTTGAATGCGCTCGTAACTCGTTTGTCTCGAGGCGATCCAAGCGCATTTCAAGCTCGAGAGTTATTTTCATCTTATCGTTGTAATAAAATTGTATCGTCCCGCGTAAGACGACCCAGCCGCACCTGCCGCTCGTTGTACCCGAGTTAATAAAACTGTTGCATCCTGTGTCGTTTGCGCGGACGCTTCTATTTTCGACCCGCGATAAAACTGGCCCTGCCGGCGCCGCAATTGTTAATGGAGTAAATGTCGTCGCACGACGTAGATTCTATTTATAAAGACAGAAAGCAAAGCTCGCGTCCCTTTGGTGCAACGCGTTATTTATGCCATGCGGTGGAATACACTCCGCGTTGTAGTAATAATATGTCTCATGTAGTCACTTTTGTGTGTTCATTCAGCAAAATCGTTTTGTAAGATAAATGTAGTCAATCCTGTCGACGGGAAGTAAGACTAGCAAAAATTTAAAGTTTCCGAAAAATAATTACCTCTTTCGATATTTTCGCTGAGGGAAAATCGTCTCCAAATTGATCAGAGATTTCGCCTAAATAAAGGATACCTAATTACGATATATATATATATATTCTATACGTATACATATATATGTGAATGTGTGTATATATATATATATAAATATGTAGAGAGAGAGAGAGAGAGAGAGAGAGAGAGAGAGAGAAAACATTATATATATATATGTGTATATATATATATATATGTATATATATATATATATATATATATATATATATATATATATATATAGCTGTTCTCATAGTACATTTCGTTAACGTACGACGTGACCACACACAATTAAAACTTTGTACAATTTTATAATTTCAAGCGTTTCATAATTATTCGATAATTGTTACATTGTTTTCGACTGTATTGTGTGCCAATATTTGCTTAATTAATTGTACGATACGTGCATAATATAAATAATTAATCGTTCAATATTGATGCGTCGGAGAAACATATGGCGCTACCGCGCGCCGGGTTTTCTGACAAATATTTGCCTTCGTGTAATTTACCGTCATTAAAAGACGTCTACGCTGTGTATATATACGTACTGCGCACAAACACATCTACTTATCGTAAATTACATGCAACGCACTCCCATAAGAACGCGCTCCGAACTTGGAGGGACGATACAATCGCTAATCGATGTTGTTAACGGTGCGTGATAATGCCCTAACGACCCTAGTTGCGAAAACCATTCATTTGGATTTGGTGGTTTCTGGCACAACGGCCTAATACCTTTACAGTATTTCTTAATTAAGCACACGCCGAAAGAGTATTAGCGATCTGGAATCGTTATGAATCTTACGGCCGTTATATCTCATAAAAAAAAAGAAGGGCCGCAAAATCGGAGGGTCGCGCAAGCGTAGAAAAAAAGTATTGTTATCAGAAATAATACATTGGTGCATAAATTGTTCTTTATTTTGTTGATTCGAGAGCCCAATGGTTATCCGGGCTATTCTTTATGATTATATGTAATATATATGTACAAGGGTCATACACACAGTCGCCTTATGAAAATAAGAGTCTAAACTAATAATGTGTTTATCAAGTTAAACAAGATGCTAGAATTTACTTCGAAGTTGAGGATTTAAATGTTGTTTTAGATTCTACGTTAATCTCATATAAATTTGAAATATAGCTTGTTTTTAGTCAAACGAGCTCGATATCAAATTCGTTCTATTTCAATTCGTTAATACCGTATTTAAATCCCACCGACTTTAAAATCTCAATATGTAACGAGAGAGGGCGATTCGCTCTTTAAATCCTCTCTGTGTATACGTTCACGTCATGCTCCAATTCTTGCGTACACGTTTTTGCATCTAAATGCATTTCCGTGAAAGGTTTTAATCGCCGTTTGCAGAGCATCCGGTTTGGGCCGAGCAATAAATATGTAATTTGACTTTCTGAAAAACTTATTTGATATATCCTATAGCTTTATTTTATCTCATTCATGGCCTCTAATTTTCTGCCAAGATGCAATCGGAGTACAAATTCTACTAGAAATTTAATCAATTCTTTCTAAAATAGATAGTTGTAATTATATTTATATAAATTTGGCATAAAAATAAAAAAATTTAATATTTTAATAATATTTAATATTTAATATTTTCAAACATTTGTCTTTGATACTTTTTTGCTAATCTGAGAAAAAAATGTTTATTTAATTTACCCTCTTCCATCTAAAATTCACAGCGTTTCGTAAAAACAAAAAACTCGAGCGCATAAAGGAAGCGTTCTACATCCATATTTGTATAAATACTTGTATGTAAATAAAGCAGGCAATGAAAAATTGAGATTATGAGTCGTGAAACAATATCACGTTGAATTGAAAACGCCATAGGCGAAAACGAAAATGAAAATAAGAGTCATAGTCGAATGAGGGATTTTTAGAAAGTTTATTGTTCTTACCGTGATGACGTTTGAAAGATCGCTTCGCCTCTTCGCGAATCGATTTAAAATCGACTTTAGTCGAAAAGCCAGCCTCGCGCGCGCGCGCGCGCTCGCGTGAGAAAAATCAACTCGTATCCACGGATTATGCGGGATCGCGATGATATAAAATCGATAAGACAATGTTTTCGAGGACGTTATCGTAAAATCGATGGTTATTTTTTGAAGAACTTGCATCACACACAGAGATTCAAGTTGCCGCGCGTGATTTCCGACGATAACGACGTTGAATATGAAGCCACACGATCATTTTTCGCGTCCGCATCTGATCTTTACGGCAAATTTATGGAGCGCGTCTTATTGGCAATCGAACAAACCTTGCGGCACGTGCAGAACGAATATTTGTGATCTTTCTCTTTCTCTATCACGCGGACGAAAATGCAGAATCATAAAGAGAGCCATGGTTACAATTGAATAAAGTTAGGCCAGTGTGTGGGCCCCAACTCAGCCCGCACAATGGCAGATTAGGCGCGCGATCATTTTTTACATTCGTCTGGCTTCGTTCCAGCTGACACCGGCATATGGCCGCCAAAGATTACGAGGGTACTACCGCCGCCGCTGCCACGACCGACCGTGTCCAATTTCCAACGTTATTATTATTTTAATCCCTTGAGCCCGAGGCAAGGTGCCATACCGTACCCGTGGCGGATAGCGAAAATATTCTCCATCGCGGTAATTTCAATTGCAAAAACGCCCTTTTTAGCTTCTCACAATCCATCTCGTTGCGTACCGCACTGACTTTGAAAAATGAGATACATTCTGCATGCGGTGCATACGGCGCAAACGATCAAATAGATTTCACAGTTAATGTGCAAAGAAATGTATTATGTCAAATATCTATCTCTTTCTCTCTCTCTCTCTCTCTCTCTCTCTCTCTCTCTCTCTCTCTCTCTCTGTCTCTTCTGTTTGAGATTAACAAATTATCCAGCAGTGAGACAGTAATAATAGTAAGACTATTGTTTATGTGATGCTCTCGCAATTCACATAAATTGTCATAAATCAAAACGTGTGCCATTTTTAACAAATATCTTCTACGAATTATATAAAAGGTATTTTTGCACCGTGCAAGATACTCACTTTTCGATCGCGTACGCAAACTAAATCAAATCTGTTTGTAATCGAAGGTGCAGATGGTCCAGAACGAAATTCAGGACAAGGTAACACGATACAACAAGGAGAGAGAGAGATAGAGAGAGAAAGGGGAAGGGAGGATCGAATGTCTCTGGGGTCTCGATTTGCTATCGCTCCTCGGTCAAGGCACGATCATCGCGTGGGATAGAACCTGCTGACGCATTTCGAGGACCTTTTATCCGGTGTGTGAAACGCGTCTTCTATCCTCCGTGTCTGTCAGGAGTTGGTTGAGGCGTGAGAAGGGATGGGGAAGGGGTCAAGCGTATGTATGCGCACATACTCGACCACCTCGGCCGCGGCTCTTGACAGAATTGACATGTTTGGAACTCGTCTGCCCCCGCTTGCGGATTCGCCGGACCTCGACACGACAATACACTCTTCTCGAAACCAAAAGTCCCCAAGTCCCCGCGCGAACGCCGCTGGGCATTGTGCAAACTTTCTATGGAGTATCGATCATAGCACGCGGCCAATACTTGGCGTTAATCGAATTTGACGGAAACAGTGGCGGATTTACAGTTTCAGAGACTCAAATGGAACGACATTTAGGAGAAACATAATGGCACGTACAGTCAAAACGGCTCTTTCGATCGGCATTTTCTGTGCTGCAATATAGCCAACAAGAATTAAGAGTATCGAGGGTGCTGGGCTTCATTTTTCGAAGCACGCGTAGAAATTAAGCCGCTTTGGCGTAACTATGACGACGATCGGAATTACGATTTCGCTTCACCCTCGCGGCACGAGTTCCAATCGAAGGTTGCCAGGTGCGTGCGAGTCCCTAATTTTACCTCGGTTATAGAATCGACTGGTGGGAGAAAAGAGGGTGCGGATTAAATGTGAAGAAGGCGAAGGTAGTCAACCGGAGAAACTGTTCTCAGAACGGATACCGCTGCCCTATCGCAAATGCAGGGGCGAGGGTTTCGCGGTAGTCTTGATAATAACCCGCCGCTCTTTCCGACCCGTTTGTCTAATAAACCGACAAACTTGAATGAACGAGTCGTCGAGGAGAAGGTATTCGAGGGAATCGTTTGCAACCGCGGAATCATAGGGAGAGAAAGTATGAGGGGAGAAGCACTGTTGCGGAACGTAATTGCGGAAAAGCGCAGTAATGTGAAAATTCGAGAGAGCAACGAAGGTTGAAATAGAAATATCAGTCGATCTAAGCGGAACGAAAAAAAAAAGCAAAAGAGGAGCGAGGTTTCGTTGACAAAGTAAGTATAACATAGGTATGACGAAGCAGAAGAGCGTAAGAGAAAAGGAAGGGGAACAAAAAGAGAATCCAAAAGAGCGACGTAAGAGAGGGTGAAAGCGGAGATGAAATAGGGCAAAGCGTGGCTGGTGCGCGGCGCACCGCCACGTCACGCCCTTCTCATTAATCAACCCTCTTCCCGAGACACTTCTGTCTCTATTTCTTTCTTTCTCTATCCGACTATTTATCCTATCCACTCTCACCATCGCACTTACACGATCGTTTACTTCGCGGAATTTGATTATCGCATATTTTAATCTAAATAATAAGCCTAAGCTTAAAAAAGTGTTTAGAACAATGGCTGACATTTTTATCAGTCGACCTACGCATACTTATTCAATTTAGAATTATTCCAAATATATAATTTGTTTTGTTGTTTCTCATACAAATTAAATGTTGATGAAAATGCTGAAAATTCATCAACAAGAATACAAAGTTGGATGATTACAACGCGCTAAACTCCGTACACAGTTCTATTAGCATGACAGTTCAATTTAGTTAAAGGCTCATTAGGTTAATGCATCGCCATCGTATAGTTGTACCAGATTTGGATCAGGTTTACCCCGTGGGTCACGTATCAGAAGCACGAAGTGGAAACATCATTCTGATCTCCCTTCCACCACCCTTCCACCATTCTTAGTTGGAACATGAGCTCCTTGATAGTTCCTCACAGTGAACTATGAACTTGCTTAATTGGTAGCACGATATCCTCTTGCTATAATTGGTCAAGTTGGGCGTAGTCATAACGTGCTATTGAGAAAGTCATTCCAGAAAACGGGTCGAACATCTATAATATGCGGCTATTTTAACAGAGATGTGAAAGACCCAATTATCTATTTATTTGAGATACGAAAAATCAAATACATATATTTTATTTTCGAATTAACTTTGAAAGACTTTTTTTGTATAATCTTTTGTTATACGAGGGGGTTGTTATATATCATATCTTTTTTTATATCTAACAAATGAAAATTAAAAAATAATTCACAAAATGGTCAATGTATAAAACTGCATGTTCCATCGCGCAATTTAAATATCGTGTTTAAATATGCTGTTGAAAATTGTATGTAAAAGCGAAATAAAATACGATTAAAAATATTCTAACTCATCGGGAAATATTTCAAAATATTTGGAATGACATTTGTTACAAGTAATATCAAAGTTGAGTTGCATAAAATGGTTGGCATTAATGCCGGCATAGCGACGAATATAGCGGTATAAAATAGAGATCGGTCGAAAAGCGAATTACAGCGCGACCGCCGCCGCGCGAGTTGACAGTTCTACAACGGTCACAGCCGAACCTCAATAATAATAAGCGTCTCGATTGGTCCATTGCGTTAATGCTCGATTTGATTGTTTATTCGGTCATTTTCACGCGCGAGAACTCTACTGCATTTGACAGACAGGTTACCGTACCGACGACCCGATACGATAGAGAAGAGAAGCATATATTTCGCTTACATCGATTTTTACTTAACACATTAATTATTTATACGGAAAAGAGAGAGAGAGAGAGAGAGAGAGACGAAGAAAAGACTATTTATACTGTATCAATTCTGTAAAGACAATTTCCATTTCATATTCTTATGCGAAAAGATTATCGAAAAGAGATTATCTGCTATCGATTATGCCTGGTCACTCAAAGTGACTTTCAAGTCTATCGCTCTCGATAAAGTCTCATAAACAGTGTGCTGAGCGCATATTAAAATATTCTCGTCGACAAGCGTATCGGCATCAGAGACGGCGGCGGCGGCGAATAAAGAGCAAAGCGGGCGGCGAAAAACAAAAAAAAAAAAAAAAAAAAAAAAAAAAAGAGAAAGAAAGAAAGAAAGAGAGGGAAAGAGAAAGGGAAAAAGAGACAGAGGAACAAAAAGAAGACGTGGAGAATTTTCGCTGCTTCGCCACGGCCGGACCGTACGGCGCGAACGAAAGAAGGGAATGAAAGAAGATGAATAAAGCCTGAAATAAATTGCGTTATCTTTTCGTTCCATGCGTACGGCTACCATCGTCACTACACCCAGCGCAACGTGCAGTCACTACCACCGCCCCTCCCTTCCAACGTCGACTCCCCTAATACCTTTTCCTGCGCGCGCGAGGAAAGGGACGCAGTCATTTTTAGAGAGCTCTTCAGAGCTTTTCTATGGCGCATTCTCGACTTGGACTTGGATAGTATATGAAAGAATCCGCTTGAGAGAATATAGATACATATATATATATATATATATATATATATATATATATATATATATATATAATATATTTTTCCGACTGGTCCTCGAGAATTCTCCTTTCTTATTGACCCCTCCCGCTTGGCAACCCATCTTCCGCTTGCGAATCCGCAATTCATTCCTGGATTTCCCTTCTTTGCGTTAGTCTCGTATGCTCGGGTATCAAAATCTTTCATCGTTATTGCTAAATCTCCTAATGAGGCTGAGATTCGAGGTACGAATCTTATTTAGATTTAGGCGTGTAGCTTTCGCGAGCTAATATTATGGTTTCAAAATAAAAGCTTCTTCTCTCTTTCCTTCCGTGAACTAAAACTGCGGTTTAATATTTCAAGGTAAAACTCAAGCGAAGCAGAAATATCGTACTTTTCCACACACAACCATTTACGCAATGTACTCTATCAATGTCTCATGAATTCATAATAAATCCTTCACGTAAGTTTAATGTTTTAGTCTCACAATTATACTCTAGTTACAATTTCAATGCCAAATGTTGGATCAAATTTAGATTATTCCTCTCCACAATCTAATCGAATCATGTCGTCTCTTGTGTGCAATTATATTCCAACGCAGATATTTATCAGAAAAATATTTTAGGAGAAAAAACATAAAGACAGAAATAGGTCTATTAATTACATTTAAAAGTTTTTTTAGATCGCTAATCATAATCGCCGAAAATTAAAAGAATAGCAGAGGAGCATGTCGAGTGAATCGGTGTATGGAAAATGGTAGAAAAGAAAAATATAGAGAGAAAGGACAGCACGGGAGAAGAGAGGAGAGAAAAGAGAGAACGGGTTGGGCCCGCGATCGGATCTACAGACTCGCGTTTATCATCGTCGGCGAATCTACTTCGGGGGCTGTAATCACCTCTCCCTCCGCCGCTGCCGCTCCTCGCTAATAACGAGTTACAGCCCTTCCGCCGTCCGGGTGAGACCGACGGGATGAAGGCAGAGAGGAGGTGAGTGTGCGGCCGCCTCGATCTGAGTCTCGAGGGTGGGAGTAATTGCCAACGTAATCACACACGTTGCACAAACCGACCTCCCTCCCGCCTTCCTCCGTCTCACTCCCTCGCCCACCCTTGTACACCCTCACACAGAACTGACCCTCGCGGCGCACAAGCAAGGATGCGCATCCCCATAGCGGAGAGATCCGTTTTTGAAATCAGATAGATGACCTTCGCAAAATGTCCCGCGGCTACTAATCCCACGCCTCTTTTTAGCAACGCCGAGATGGAGGATACACAGATTTTTCGCACCACAGAGGCACAAAAAATATTCCTAACGCGGTAAATTTTCACTTATCTCGGAGAAAACAATGGCGAGGTAATATATATTCCCTCATAAATGCATATTCGCAAAGAAAAATATTAGATATGAAAGTTAATGTTGTTCTTTAATAAGTCCTCTCCTGCACTTTTAGATTGGGATAAATTAATGGAAGATGATAGTACATAATGATATGAATTAAGAACGTAATTAATTTTCTTTACTAAAGATATATCCCTGTATAATTATGATGGCAATTCTGATTTACATATCATTAGCATCAACATATATTACTGACAATGAGAAAATTGACACTTTATTTGATACGTGTACGAAGCGTTTCATGATATAATCACCTGCAAATGATCAATGAAATCACTCCGAATATATATTGCCGTAGTTTACATAATATAACCAGTTAATTAATTTGTGCCATCCACATAAAAACAAACATAATACATTTGTTATCTTATGTCATAATATAATTGTCATCTTTTTATAAAGTAATCTCTAAAAATAGTTTTGTTTAACCGAATAAAAATCGTTCAGTTTGTAACAACGATCGAAAGAGTTGATCATACATACATACAAAAAATAATTAAATATACAAACAAGCGAATAAAATATATCAAAATATGTAATAAATGAAGTAGAGAATATAAATCATTATTATATAAATTACAATATTGATCCTTTATTTATTTTTTTCTTCGTAATTTGAAAATCTTGCTCCCCAAGTTTAACCAGCGTAAACACGTGACTGCGCGCAATTGAAGCGAGTCATGTTGTAAGCACAAAATCAATCGGCGAATAATGTTAATTCTCTTATGTAAAGCAGAATGAACAAAGCGATAACGATCTTTCGAGTGCAATGAAACCACCGATTCGTGGGGCACCACCGAGCCGCAGGCGAAGAACTCAATTGCGAAGTTCAACAAAAGCAATTGAGAGTTGATGATATTCCAACAATCACTATCGAGCCAGATCAAAAACAAATATTGTGCTGCTATCTATATCTTATTATTACCTGATACGTTAATTTATATTAAATTGGCCGCATTTTCGTAACTGCAATCAAACATTAATATGCACGTATAATAGCGATATTTATTTAAATCAACCGGTTTTCAGTCAATAGAGACTGATTCGCACATATTATTCTAAATAGATTTAAAAAAAAAAAAAAAACAAATATAGATATATGTATCACAAAACAACACTATTTTTGAACGCGATATACATGAAACAATTATTTCAAGTATTCTTATTGCGAACACGGGTCGCGTTCAATCGTTTTTTAACTGCAGCTCTATATTCTACATTTTATTCTGTAAATCGTACATGGAAAGCCCGTGTTGTTGGTGTAACCAATTTTCCTTTCTGTTTAAATAATGAAAATGTTGTACACGAGCAATGGACCTTCTAATAATAAATGTGCCTACTAATACTTTTTATCACGAAATTGTAAATAGATAAATTTCGTGAAATAGGTACTTCGTGAAATAATTACGTCTAATATATTTATATAATGATAACTTATTATAACTTGACATGTTCGGTTCAATGTCTTATGAAATATATGAAAACCATAAAATTATCGTTCGAGAACGAGTATTCTGAATAATTATCGAGTACAATCAATAATGTAATAATGACAGGTGTTATTATGTTGTTATACTATCACTTGCGAGTTTCTGTTGCGTATATCACTTGAACACGTAATGCAACTTGAAATAAATAGTAAGCTCGAAGGGATAATCAAACATCGAGTAATTGTAATCCTTTTATAAAACGATTGCAATAGCCGATTATTATTGCAGAAAATCTACTCCATGTGTTACTTCAACACGCTACAATTCAAAGAGCTTTATTTAAATTTCAAAGTGTCGTAAAATATAAATATATGATAGAGCAATCGGTCGCTGCCGACGATGCACTCAGGCGTAACACGATTGACATTTGCGGAAATGTGGACGGACTTGGCCATTACAGGCGGAACAGAATCATGTCCATGTCCATGTCCATTCACGACAACCGCAGCGTTCGACAATCGCCTAGTACCGATTGGCCGAACGTCAACGTTTCAACCAGCTGTTCATCTCTGCGCGATCTCCGTTCGTCAGATATATCGATCTTAACGATTCTCGCTAATCAACTCTTGCCGAAGGGTAATCAAACATTGCGTGATTTTAATCCCTTTGTAAAGCCAATGCGATTTGCGCCGCCTGACAAGCAGCACAGGCCCGCCCGATCGGTTTCTGCGCGCGGCAGCTGCGTCAGACACACCTTGAAAATCCATCGCGCCGCTTCCGCGGATTAGGTAGATTCCAATTTCGGAGGCCGATGAGCCCGTGGCAAATTGCATCGCAACGAATTATACCACGGATCGCGCCGCAACTGGCGCGCCGCAACAGCGTTCGCGATCGTCCGGAATGGAAAGGCGAGCGGGATATGTAACGCGCCCTAAGCAGATTGCAGTATCGCGGCTTAGGGAAGGGAGGGTTAATCAAACATTGGATAATTGTAATCCCCTTATAAAGCGATCCTAACAGCGACGCTGGGAGAGAGCCCGTTACCGGCTGCCCGTTGCTTGAACTGAGGAGCAGCCGCAGGGCGGAGCACTTGATTGACAGTACGAGAACGGCACATGAACAGTAGGCTAATGAAACATCAGTATGCACACACAATACCAACCTGGCCGGGGACCGCACGCTGCTTGCTATTACATCGCCATGTTTACACGTCGCCATCCAAGAACAGACTGCCTCCACGTGGAGCAGGAGGGGCGGTGACGAATGTTGCGGGCGCAATCTGCATCGGACAGGTTGTCGCCCTTTACATGACCACGAGGGGAGTCCGCTAGAAGGAACGAAAGATGTTCCCTCTTGTCTCTTTCGTCCGCGTCACGTCACGTCACGTCCCACACTTTACGTATTTTGCATACGAAATATACACGGACGTTAAATCGCCGACGTTTATCCGATGGATTGTTTAGTGCTGGATTATATTGCGACGTTTATCCGCTGAACTGTTTAGTGCTGGATGATATTGCGAGAGCGGTCGAGTCGAGGAACAACGTTTCCAACACGCAACGCGCGCGTGACTATCGGACGATGCACTGAAGATTGCCTTTTGTCCGCGCGAGCGGAAGTGGTTTCGTTCGCTCGAAGGAATGCCTTTGCTTCCGCGGTTTGCTACGATGCGGCTTCGTACAATTACAGCTTCGCTAAAACTCAGAACTCACGATGATATTAACGGTATACCGTACAACATACTTTACGTCAATATCGGAATTGTTAAATTCTGGTCCAACTGCAATAGAGATAGAGAATGACGTGGTAACTATCGTATAATCAACGGTAATAAAGCGAATTCTCATTATTGTGCAGGCCATCATCAATTATTGTTCAATGCTGACGCACGCCTTCCTCTTCTCCCACTTCCATTTAGTTTCCAAATCATTTCTTGATACTAAATATTAATCGCGTACTAATAATTTTAGAAAGTTAAAACGCTCCATAGATAAAAAATAACGATCTCGTCATTTGTATTCTTCGAATAATCAAATGTTTTATATATTTTATATATTTCATATATATTATATATTATAAAAATTTATAATAAATAAATAAATAAATATATGTATACATGGATATAATAATAAAGAAATTTATTTATATTTAATAGATTTTACCTTGTCGACTTCAAAAGTTTTGTAATTTTTTTAAAAATTTTAAAACCGTCAAATTTTCCAAACATTGAATGACTCGATTAGCAAGTACTTTTTTTTCGAAACTGTTGCGAACGAAATTTGAAGAATGGTCGATCGTGCAAAGCGCTCACTTCCGGAATTATTATCACCATTATCATATATATTGGCTTTGCAGAGCTGCGCACGGCGCTAACGCATTTGATTTAGCGCTAATAAATAACCATTATTGTACCGAGAGAACGCAGCGACCCACCCGGGGTCCCGTATGCCGATGGTACCAGGGATGGCGGAGGCGGTCGCCGGCGGTTCCCGAGGGAGAGAAAATAGAATCGACGACGTAGTTTCCATTATTGTGCCCGATAAGGGGACGGGCGAGGGCTGCACGGAAACGTGCGCACGTACGCGCGGATAGGGTTGATTGCGCCGCGATAATAACCCGCCAGGAGAGCGCACCAGATGGCCCGAGCCGCTCAAATCGTCTACAAAAGTTACCCGATCGCGTCTGAATCGACGCGAATATGAAACCACGCACGAAAATGTAACTCTACCTGTGTCACTGGTGACGATAAAAATCTTCGCGACAGACAATTTCGACTTACGTTGTTGGCGTGAATCTGAATAAATCAGCACGAAAGAGAAAGAAAATCGAAACGTGTTGCCACGAGTTACGATTGGTACTCGGGATGATAGGCGATGATGATCGATAATTGGCGATTTAAACGCGCCTCACATCGTTTCGTAGCAATATGCACGCGTGAATTATCAGTAAATTATTCGACGATATTACGTTTACGCTAATAAAATACTCATGATTTATTCATCCCTAGATTATCGTACAAACTACCAAAAATTTGAAATCACGCCCATAATCCTCCTTTACATGTATTGTGCAGATAATATTTCAATCGACAGCGAGTTAATTCCATTTCCTGCTTCGAAAATGATCTGTTATATTTCGCTTAAAGCCGCCTGAAATACGTAATATGTACACAAACTATCAGAATAGAAAAACGTGTGAAAAAGCTTAACACCACGTGTACGTGCTAATATTAAACCCGAACGTCACTCTTTGCATTTACAACGATATCCTGCCAATTTCGTTAAAGATACACGACGACTCGTTGACAGGATTTTCACAGATAGAATAGGAGATGCTCCGCGATGACGATGTAATTAATTATATTTAAGCAACCCATAGATAGTAAATAGATTTACGGACAATCAAATGCCATAAGTGTTGATAATCCTTGACTGACGATTTCGAGGATGTCCGACAGTCTATCTGAAACTTGTGTTAACCACGAACGTCAAGCGCGGCGATTCGTGTCGTTATGACGTTGCACGTGCGCGCACGCCGTCGGTATGCAGCTTCCGACACACATTTGCAGTAATCCTACGGCCGGAGAGAATCCGCCGATGAACGTTGTTGCGGCGATATGGCGCATCTGTTACCTCGACGGAATGTTTGTGGCGAATACGAACGTCCGAGCCCGACCGAGACTTTGAACCGCCGCCGCGCGCCTCGTCTCATCGTCCAACGAGACCAGCCGCAAAATACAATCCATATACAGGGGATACACATTATTCGCTAGAATTTGCAATCGTAATGTTGCATTAATAGGCCGCCTAGTTGGAATCGGTTCAACTAGAAATTAGAACTACGAAAGAAAATGGGAATGGTGTCTATCTCCATCTAACTTTAAATCAAATATTAATTTTTGTTACTTTAGTTTTGTAACTTGATAGCTCGAGAAAATTCATTCTCTTATTGTCGCCTCTTAATTAAAATTAACAAATTTTATTATGCATATAAATGTTAAATAAATATGACATATATGTACGCGGCATTGGATAAAATTCTTATGACTCTCATATAAAACTTTTAACTTGCGGTGAGAAAGAAAAAAGCGTTCTATTTTCTCTTGGCTAGTTCCACCGGTTTCTTCTTGCACAAGAAGATCTCGGGTGCATTCGTAGTGGATGGGCGGAGATAGTAGTTCTTCCAGACACAGACGGTTGGCAATACCATCCATAGAAGCAATGGAGATGATTTAAGACAACGTCGCCGTTCGGCGGGCGACCGCGCGCGACGACGGTTGTTTTCTTCTTCCTGGCAATATCCTGGATCTTGTCCTACCCGAGTTTTCGCTCTCTTCCCTCGGGTATATGATTAGTGGCCAGTCTCTCTCTCTCTCTCTCTCTCTCTCTCTCTCTCTCTCTCTCTCTCTCTCTCTCTCTCTTCCCCCTACGAACTTTCCACCAACGCGATAGCCGAGGTCAAAACCCCTCCTGATGGCGGATAATTCAATCTCGGGTCGTTCCTGTGGGTCGAGAGACTCCGACGATGGCTAGCCCCATAATCCTGGTGTTCCTGTCGACGTGTCCCGGCTTCTGTTCCCTCTCGCCCTCTTTGTCTCTCTTTCCTTGTCTGATATCCGAGAGACGACGCGCGTACACACAGGAACAGGATGAGGTTATCGACAGTAACCAGGATCGCTGGATTTTACATCAGATGTAATACCGTATAGGGTTATACTGTATATGGTCGCACAATGTGAACAGGTAATGGAGAGTACCCCTGTCCCGACACGGGTTTGTCTCCCGGGATGCTGCTAGACAGAAACTGTCGAGAACATACGCGTTCACGGTGAGCGCGTGTGCGTGCGCGCGGAAGATGTTAAGTCGAATCCACCGATAACCGTTCAAACAAACGCCGATTAATCGACCAGAGATCAGAGACGCGAGTAAATCTGGCATCGAACACTCGAGGCTTTGATAAACCGCTATATTCCCTGAAGGCTATTAACAAATCTTAACTAGCGACGGACTATCCTCAGGGCATGCCTCCGGTACTTTTGTTTCAACCGCCTTGCAAAATTCATCATCAAGTACGCGCATCAGTCTATTTGATCAATTCCCGTATCCCTTTCGAGCAATTAATTGGTTAAACTTCAACGAATGTATTGATATCAGTAAATATCATTATCGTCAGTTTATGTATGTAAATATCGTACAATTTTGCCGTGTTTCTATACAGCGTATCGTTCATTTCATGTCTCAGTGTACTTTAATCAGACATGGCGGATATCATGCAGGATGTGATTACATATTGCATGTTATACAAAATTACTATCTTGCACGAAACGCTAGCGAACGCACGCACAGCAGCCGAAATTCCCTTGAATTAAACATGACTCTTAAGTAGTGATTCGAATTAGGATAGTCCCTGGCGAATCGTATCCATAACCATTCGGCATACTGGGCATGAAGAGGATCTTTGAGGCTCACGTAAAATAGGTATCACGACTGAATTAAACATGACCGACAAGTTCGGATTAGAGTTCGGTCCCTCGCAAAATCAACTGCGCTTCCGGTCGGTCGGCGCCGCTCGGATCGATTATTAGCAAGCTAGCAGCAGCAGCAGCAGCGGCGACGGCAGCAGCAGTAACAGCGAAACCTGTCAATTCCAGATTCTATCGGATGTCCATTTGACGGCAGCCGCGAATATTCAATGCGAGACGCGGTCGGACGCAAGGAATCGCGATTCGTTCGCAAGCGCGCCGATTTAGTTTACGTACAATTGGATACGGCGCGGCGTCTGTTTCTCGCTTTCTCGATTCGCCGATCGTTTGATGTATCCAATCTGTGCACTCACGCGTGGAAAATAAATTGCGGAACGCGATCGCCGAAACGACGGAGTTTCCGTGGCGTGGCGTGGCGTGGCGTGGCGCGGTACAAATTCAACGGGGAAAAAAAGACGACGATGGTGGAGATGCCGGTACAGAGTGGAGGGTCGTGCAAAGGTTACTCGAGCCGTTACAAATGTGTAGAAAACGTTTTGGCCCGGACGAAAGCTTCCACGCTTCCGTGGACGGAATTCGTGGCAGGTTACCAACGGTGCGCGGTTTCCCGTACGAATGCGCGGATTGCGTGGCTGTGTACGAGAGAAACATACGCACTCACCACCATCGTCCAAGCTTTTCGAATGATATATCGCGTCGTGAATTGAAATAAAAATCCACCGGTTGCTCTCTCCCGTTTTCTCAGAAGATATTCGCGATATACGCCGTGCTGCGCTTCGCCATGGAACTTTCGGTACGCTGCTCGCGTAGAAAGTCTCTGTGATCTTTCCGTTTTCCCGCACCTTTTGCCATTTCCTTTTCGCGAGGAAAACACCACGACCCACGCAGACCCACGGAAGACAAGACACAATCCAAGAAAATTCGGTATGCATTACCTCGGTCAACTTTATTTCCTCAGAAGAACCCACTCGCGGTGCCGCCGTTCCTCCCTCTTCTCCTCTCTCCACTTTTCGTTTGCTCGCCTCGACATGCAGATATGTCGTGTATGTACACGAGAATATGCGCGCGGCGCCGGGATTCCCCGCGGATCCCAATGCATTTTTATGGGATTAGAGGTTCAAATTTATTAGAGTAGCAGAGCCGCTATGTCGCTACCGTGCGAGCTCGTTGTCGCCGCGCTGCAAGTTATCTGCGCGACGTTGCTGACGCCACTCCCCGGTAATGTATTCGCGATACGAGACCGAAAAAAAGCGCGGACGAGAATATCAAAACGCGCATAAATTGCCGGCCTTAGCCACGGCTGTCCGGAACATATGATGAATGCGCGTGTATATGCTCGTTTCGTTGCCAACTCGGCGCGCATCCCGCAAACCATGGACAAATTCACGAACGAGATTCGCGAATCGCTCGATATGGAATTCTTCCGTCTCGCTCGCGCCGATCGACCGCCTCTCATTTTTCCATGCTCTCCACTCACCCTGTGGAATACAGATGTCATTTCGAAGCGATACTTTTCAAAGTTAAAAAGTTAAAAATTATTCGTATAAAAACGCATGTATATATCGATTTACGCGCGTCGCAAAATCTATGTTTAGATTTCATGAATTCTATCAGTTCTATGAGCGCCAATTATGTAAGCCGGTTTAATAATTCGAATTTTCCAACAATGTACCTCTCGTGCATTTTCCTTTTTTCCGTATTTTTTTTTGCCATGTACTCTTGCTACACTCTCGTCTCGTTAATTATCTTTTATGAATTTTATATACTCCGTGTTATCTTTTGTTATTATTTGTTAGATTATTTTGCTGTATTCTTTATATATTATACCTAACAGTGAGTTTAAGAATTGTCAGGTAACAAAAATTGCAGGAAAGAAAAGCGCATACGTTACACAACGGAACGAGAACGGACTCGCTTGCGAGGAAGAACCATTATTCTTTTGAGAGCTTCTCATTCTTCAGATTGAAGGCTCTATACAGCGTAGCCGGATAACCCCCATTAAAGCGAATCGCGTTGAAAAAGACCGCCGTAAATATGGTGGAAACCGATTTACCCCTTGGGGCGCTTCTAAGTCAGAATTGACCTCGTCTCTGGATTTTTGCAGAAAATGTCACTTCACTAAAATAGCTCTCTTGCGTTTTCCAAAAATTTCTATCATTGTTTATGTGTGTTTGTTTGTGTACGTAATGCATATCTTTTCAATATGCGGGATCTTTTTACAATGCTATTTATGTAATCGTTGAAACTTTTACTTTAAACTTAGCTGTCAATTTGTATTCTATAGACTCGATCTCTATGCTTTCTCCTTTTTTCGTATTATTTCCTGTTTCGTTATATATTCTCATTAAATTATACATATATCTCTCTTTTTACAATATTAATTTAACATACTCTATGTATCTTTTTATTATTCATTGTTACATTATTAAATTTATATTTATAAGAAAATTATATTTTTCTAGACTATAAAAATAAATTATTATTAGACTAATTTTTATTAGCTATCATAAATATTAAAACAAAATAATGTTATCTTTAGAAAAACGGCTCGATATAACTTAAACCGATCACGATTCATATCCGATAAATCGAGAGATGTTTCTCGAAAAGCCACGGTTCGCATATCGATATTCGCAAGCGCGCCGCGTACGTGTTAGTTACGTCGACGATATCGATTTGCATAAATCGCAAGAGCGTGTTCCTCTCGTAGCGGAATATCGAAAAATAAATGGCGCCTTGTTCGAAGGCAAGTCTCGGAAACGATCCCGAATACTCGCCGTCTGGAGACGCTAATAAATCTATGTGGGAAAAAGAAGGGCACACGACGATGGGCAAACGATTAATTAAGTACAGGCCCGTGCGCGGGTTAAAGTATGCCGTCCCACTTTTCCTAATGTCGGAAATAATTCACGAGAACGGTTTGGGATTTAACCCGGCGCTTCGTACATCGACGAGCGACCAGTCGCATCTTTTGCTCCATTTCTACCTGCCGCTGTTTATTTGCTCTTCAGACCGGCGTGGATTGCCGCGATTGCGGATGCAATCGTGCGACAGTATATATTTCAGCACAAGTCTCGAACAGAAATAGGCACAGTCTCGTTGCCTGGAACACAAAATCCACGACCAAAAGTGCATGCTAATACGTTGTGACCCGCTTCCGCTTCTGTTTCCTCGCTTCTTTATTCGCTTGGGCTCCATAGCTCAAGTCATAGTTTTTTGTAAGCTGCTGTAAGCATGATGGAAATTGGAAAAAAAGAACCGACGAGAGATATTTATACAAAACAACATTAAAAATTGTCGGATTTAACTTGGCAATTACTATTTAAATGGTTAAAAATAAAAAATTAAGATTTACGATATTTAACTGAATAGAAATATGTGAAAAAGATTCGCAGGAAGAAATATGTATTGCAAAAAGCGTAGGAAAGCGTAACGATTTTCCGTATTGTAAGGAAAAGATACGTGCAGCAAACGACCTACGATTCGTAACGTGCTCCGTATCCTTGCCAGAATTTGTAACCGTACAATGGTTTCGATTCTGCTTCCGACCCGAACTATTTTACCCTTGTTTAGATCGTGCTAGAAGTCGAAAGTTACCATATAGCTTCGCGAAAAAGCCATTGCGTGTTCTGCGGGAGATCAGGACTGGGAAAACCTTGCGAAACTTGGTGTTCGGTAACTGCGGCTTTCCATGGTACCGAGGTCTTTTTCTGTATTGATGACTAAGCGAAATACAAACGCAAAGCGATTGTTCCGTTTCTAGAAAAGTATCCAGCCAAATAGCCAGAACCGAAAGCCTAGTTTGTTACATAACCATAAACCCTGTTGCTCTCATGTGATGGCGCGCGAGATTGCCCGGCAATTTTTTGCCATGCGCGTCCTTTACGTCGTTTTGTAAGTGTGAAACGAATAAACAGTAATTTAACTCCCTATTAAATTCAAATCAGTCCCGCGCGCCAGTGAATCGGAAGACGGTGGAAAAGGCTCGGTCGTCATGTAACCTCTTTTCCAGCAGCGGCGTGATCCATCAAGTTCTGACAGGTTTACATCGCGCGTCAAGATTCCCCGCCGGCGCCTGCCAGCACCAATCTGATAATACGTAAGCGGCGCCCTGAATATGCATGCCCTTTTCGGCTTTTAATATCGCTAACCGATATATCACGAGATTACCCGTTATCTAGCTCGGCCTCGAAATTTCCTATCGGCTCGTCGCACATCGCCGTCCTGTCGAAAGATCATCGATCATCCACTCAACTTGTTCGATTCATGTATGATGCGTCTATGAGATTATTGATGCTAATAATTCCCATGGAATAATGCATTTTAATATGCTTCAATTAATAATTAGAGAGAAAAGAAACAAATAAATAAGACTTTTTTCTTTATGCCATAATTTGCACGATAAAGTCCCTTGATTAATTATGTCACGTGACATGCAATTCTTATGATGAATGTATCGTAAACTATGGAAATGTAACGATTCACGAGAATATGATATAATAATAACGGTAATCGTTCGAGATTTATTATGAAATGATTATCTTGATTTATTGTTAGCAAGGCAGGAAAGTATAATGTTAAATTGTAAGTAGTTTTTCCAAGTGTGTTATCGAGTAAAGATCAAATATTCACGATATTGCGCACGCATCGAAAATTGATCCCACAGTTGAGCTGTCGCACATTACTCTATAATTATTTGTGCTTTTATAAAAATGATGTATCTATTTATTTTTCAATGATACGATTATTGAGATGTAAAAGAAGTGTGTGTCACAAGAGATTGGCATTGCGTTAGCAAAGTCCACCCGCGAGTCAGCTTGATGGATTATACTTGACGGGGCACGCTAATTCCGCGCGATAAATCTGACATTAACTAGAGTAAGTATCGCGTTCTCGACGCGACAGAACAATAATAATTACGATCAAAGAATAATAGCGAAATTAATATCTCCATTTCAACATGTACGGAAGTATTGAACTCTAACGAGATGCGTATTTGTATTAAATCAATATTTACATATTAAGTTCAATTATAATATATAAATTAATAATTACACACAGGAAAAATATTATAGTAAAAATTATAATCTAATTGTTGTAATCATAAACATACTAAATATAAGAGAAATCTCACAATATTTTTATTCAATATTATGTATCAATATTATATTTCACAAAGGAAGATTATAATTATTTAAATACTTTGCTGTACAAATAAATTCGATTAATTAATACAATGTTTATAGTAATAAATATGCTAATATTTTTATATAAATTTCAGCTTTATAATAAATGTAAAAATGAAAATACTTTTATTTTCTATGCAATTTGTATTGCAAAATTTTCTCCGTGTGCATTATAAATATTTCTATATTGTACAAAGGTATACACACATTATATAATATAAAGCTGACAATAGCAAAAATCGATAGAAAAGAAAATTAATCGTGCAACAACGAATTTTCCAATCGCAATTTCGTACAAAAACGAGCAGAGAGCGCGCCCATAAAAGGAACAGATTACGGACACGTTTTGTCCATATCTCACAGATCGTATCAAATTATTTTCTTCCACTACGCGATTTACATCTCATCGAGTCCGACGATGCAGGAGGCGAACACAACGTTCTTACCTATCCTGCCTGTCTCTCTCTCTGCACGCACGTTACCAGTGTATATATACCCTTTTGGAGCCCCACGAGAATAACTCCGCGGATGCTCCGCTGCAACCCCCTCGACCATCTTTATTCCGGGACGGACAGGTCGAGAGGGTAGGCATCGGACCGTGGTAACTGGCAGCCCAAGAGGGAGCCGTTAAACTTCGTCCCAGACCGGCGTATCTACCCACCTCTACCCCACGTTTTCCATCTGATATACGGTCCTGTGCGGCTCGACTCGACCGGTCCGCTGATTTCGACGCGAACTTCGGCGCTGAACAGCATGTTTTCCCTCCTCGTAAACGAGTGCAAAGTCCAATGAGAGACAAAGGTCGATGGAGAGGAGAAAGATCCAAAGGTAGTGAGTATATGGCCATTGTGAAATACGTTCGGGAGGGTGCGAACAGCAGTTATGCCAATACTTTTCGTGTGAAAGAACCCGTTAATATATTGGCGGGAAGATAGGGCAGCGAGAGGGAACGAGAGAAATACGAAGAGTGATACGCGACGAGTTTTCGTAATACCTTGAATTGAATCGTGAATATCGATGGTTTTTTTTACCATGCTATAAACTAAAATAATGCGCGAATAACGAAAAGTATGGCTGACAGTCTTATCGGTCAACTCGAAACAATCTCGAGTATTGTTCGTAAGATGAAGAGAAACTTTCTTCCTCCGTTACTTCGTCAGTAGCACCTCTCTTCCTCCTATTCTCTTCATCGTAGATACACTCGACTCACAATCGAGAGAATCAGACCCCTCGCGCGCGCGTGCGATATATCAAGACAGTTATCACTGGAATGAGATCATTTATTGCATTAAGACGGCGGAAACGCCGAGGCCCTCGCCGAACGGGAAACTAGGGTTGCTCTTTCCGTATATTGGAACTCACAGATAAGAGGGCCGTTTGTGCCTCCTCTCTCGTCTCTTTCTACGATTTTCTTTTTGTCGTTCCTTCTCACTTTCGAGTGTCCCGCGAACGTTCGGGGCGCGAGCACAGACTCTTTGACGTTTCTTTGCTTTCTTGCTCATCCTCTACTCCATCTTCCCTCCCATCTCCCATCTCCCATCTCCCATCTCCCATCGCTCTTCCCCCGCGCGTCTCTGACGTACTCTAAGCTTAATTGCCGGTATTTATCAAACGTCGAAATAAATAAGCCGCTTACGTTTCTTTGACGTTGAGGAGCGTTCGCCGCGCTTATTCAGCGAGGGTGATAAGTACATTAGACTTCTGTCGTTAAATTAAAGGGAGCGATGGTAACATCGACGCGAAACGGTGGAAGGCGCTTTGATCCGGGACACAGCATCTATCATCAAACGACGGCGATGCGACGCTTCCGAACGTTGTGGACATTTGTCACTGGATTCGTTTTCTATCGCGGTTGCGATTATTGGTTTCTGGCGTAGCGCGTGAAAATTTATCGTTTAACTATTCGCGCAAAACCAAAAATTTTAATTAAATTATGTTAAAGCTTTCCGTAGGATATTTATCGACCTGTTTTATCTTTCATCGCTTATTTAACATCTTTAAAAGAGTGATGGAATACTGACGAGTCTGCCTCAATTTTATTCTCAATTCTTCACAATTTCCTTCACAATTTCGTCAAGATTCGCTCCCATTCGATTCGCGGTTACTTTCTATCACCTGATGCCGTTTAAAATATATCGAGGGCTGTAATGGTGGCGAATCGTATTAGGAGGGGGCGAAGAATGGAGCCGGCCATGGTCGTGTGATTCGGCATAAAATGGAAACGAAGCGGTAATAAAAATTTTCAATTTCCCTGTACACCGTTTCGCTCGCGCTACGTCTTTTTCTCCTCAATTCCTTCTTTTCTCGATCTCTTTCGCACACCTCCGTTACCTCCCCCTGCATCTCCCTGCAACAACATCGAAGAACATCGTTGCGACGCGACGTCTTCAGGGGCAAACGGCATTGAATAGAACGCAGGCAAGGGAGCAAAAGCTGGCTGCTTCGGTCCAAGAGAGCAGACAGTTTAGCCAACTTTCAGATTTACACCCTTGCAGTTCGTTCACGGGCCGCCTGTTTCGCGGAGACCTCTACTACGTTTGACTCTCACGAACGGATCGAGGGAAAGGATGAGCCCGGGTGGGTGTTCTTGCGCCGTACAATGTCCCGGCTCTCTCTATTCCACGTTGGTGATGTACGTAAGGATGTGTGCGAGTGTCCGTGAGAACGAACACCGGCTTGGACACAGACTTGTTTTCATGCACGAACAGTTCGAAAGTTTGCGAGATTTGTCGTTCGTGTTACCTTCTGCGGACACCGACAATGTCTATATCCCTGGCTGCGCTTTGCATTTAAAAGAGTGTATAATGAATATCAATTAGCATTAATTTCAGATTTCTAATTATGACAACAAAAAGTTCTTGTACTTTCTCTCTTTTGAGAATACTAAATTAAAGATTACGTTAATATTTTTCGCTAAAAGCGCGCGTAGATAAAAATTAATATCGTCTCTCTATCTTATATATCATAACATTCATCTGCAAAAAAAAAAAAAAAAAAAAAAAAAAACGGGGAAATATTTTATGCAAACATGCTAATTCCCGAGATAAATACCAACAGTTAAATCTGCGCGATTTGTCATCGCCGAAAGTCAACGAGGCGCTATAACGTGCGTCGCATCTCGATAATCTTTTATTCCCAGCAGCACGTTATCGATTGTGATCGAAAACGCGATCGGGTAGACGCGGTTTCTTAGAAACGCGCGCCCGGAAGTTCAAATTATCACGCCGCCGGCAGGTCTGCGAAGTTTAATTGTTCCTGCGACTTGACACGCGAGAGTCACGTTACGTTCTGGTAATTATACTTTCGAGCGTGCACGTGCGCGCGGATCTAACACGTGCCCGCGATTCGAAGGGATCCTATCCCCGATTAATTCGCCTGAATTTTGATTTTCAATAAGAGAGAACCGGGCGACGAAGGAAGGAGAGAGCATACTCAATCCAGATAGGAAGATAGGGAGAGTACACGAGAGAAAGGGGGAGAAGAGAGCCATCCGGAGACGCACGTTAGGATTTAGCTTCCGCGTACAGCTGTACCATGCCAGAGCCTTGAATATTCATGATGCATGGGCATTAAAGCCCTCCGTCGCCTTCCACCGCGCCGCTTCTATCCTCGTATGCAAATAGCCGCCCACGACCAGTCCACCTACAGCAGGACTAGTTACGCAAGTCGAGGGACCGATACCTGACTGAACGCGCAGGCTAAAATTGGCCACGGTACGTGTAAATTTTTCGAGGATAACTCCGCGCGCGCGCGCGCGTGCGCACTCTGCGAGGGTTGGTCACGAACGGATGCGAGAACGGCTATGTCGAGGATATTTTTTGCGCGCGGATATATTCGCCCGTGAAATTTCGTCCGAAATTTGCCCCGACGAAGTGAAAGGGGAATATAAAACGACGCCGCCGGTGACTATGTAAATTATCGTCGTGGCCCGGAGACTCGACGGATAAACGAGAAAACGCAAGAGTGGGGAATGAAGGGATTGTCGTCGTAGCCCGGTAACGATGCTCGATATTACTTATTTGCATTACGAAAATGTATAATTTAGTGATATGGATGCCAATATTTGTGCAAAATGTAAAATATATTGAAAACGTCCGAAACGTTATCTATATGTGCAAAGATTACATGTCTAATTAAAATATTTTACGAAACAGTTATACGGTGTTTCTCTGCACGTCATCGCATAAACGAGCGTTCAGTTCCTTTCTCCCGCGATTTAATCTAAATCTGTATCGTAAATAGGTAATATGTTTGAGCAAAAATTGCAATTGCCGTCTAATAGGCAATACATTTTTCACGTTTCGCAACAAACGTTCGATTACAATCCAAACACGTCGCCGCGATTCAGAGTGGTTTTATCGTCATCCCGATGCACAACGCGTTAAGTCGAACAACACCGAGCAAAGCCAATAATGGCCGCGCGCTACCTGTTCCCGTCGGGTTTAACGAATGGCGTGCGAAACGAGGCTGCCGGCCGATATATACGATAAACCACGAACCATAGCCGGTAGCAGAGCCATAGCCGTAAATAATAGTCCGACTTGGAAGAAAACGAGGGACGCGATGGGTGTCGACGGGATGGCTGCGGCAGTCCGTGTCTGCCGAAACCGGCCCGCGATTTAAACTTCATTTCGGCGAGGAAGGAATAATTGGACGGAGGGAGAAGGGTGGCGTATTATAACCTTAAGGAACGATGCCGCGTAATTGTCGCCAATCACGCCAGCAGGGCTGAGGATCGCGAATCACGGCTGTTAGACGCAGGATGCGAAAAAGGTATGGCCGTCGCGATTTACCACCGTCGCCGGAAATCGACGGCACAGGAAGGGACGAAGAGTCCCGCCGCTCGGCCCCTCGTGCAATTATCTTATTCACGTATAATTGAATAGAAAAAAGGAACAATGCTCGTTTACGGAAATTAACTGACGAGCCTGCTTGTAACAATCAAGTAACACATATGGTAATTAAAAGGCAAATTTACCGTGAATCGTTTCATAATTCTTCTTTCATTGCAATGAAAGAATCGAACGATGACAGCTACCATATGTTAAAATACGACTAGTATATTTACATGAATACCCTTTAAGTGATGCGATTTGCAGAATGCGTTGCGTGTTATATCGTTAAATAATGATAATACGTTAATTGGATCGTTATCGATGCGAAGCTATAGGGAACGTTACCCAATAATACGCGGAATAATTTATTCCAAATATATGACACTCGCAACACAATGTTAATAATCCGGTCGCAATTATTTTCAGAATTTGTTACCTCAGGATATGGGCGTGCAAAAATCGAGGTATCATCGAGAGATAGCGTCAATGACCGCTTGAACAAGAATAATCGATTACGGAAACTTGTTTAATCGGTCATTGACCGGTATCTCTCGATGATAATACTTCAGTTTTTGCGCGTGCATGTCCTGAGGTAACAAATTCTGAAAATAATTGCGCCCGAATTATCGACATTGTGTCGCGAGTGTTATATATTTGGAATAAATTACACTGTTCGACAAGATTTTTAGCACTAGCGTAAAATCTATCATTTTTTTGTAAATTTTTTCTGAATTCAAATCCGTCCGCAAAAACGTCAGGAAAAATTTTAGGAAAAATTCAGTTAAATGTACTGAAAATGACAATTTTGATAGTTTTTCATTATAACGTGATATTGCGACGTGCTATATGTAGCTATGACGGTTTAAAATGCAACTTGAGACTTGTATTTTATGTATTAACTTTAAAAAATACTATCTCAAAAATATTTAAAAAACATGAATAGAACAGTTCAAAACAATCGATAGTAGGAAAAATTAAAAAAGGAAAAAGTCAAAATTTAAAAAAATTATATATATACATATATGTATATATGTATATATATATATATATATATATATAAAAGTAGATAAATACAAAAAAATTTTAATACAAACAAGAAAAAAATACACACAAAAGTATCAGATACTCGCGTCCACGTCGTTGTTCTGGGGTTGTAACGCCGACAGCGGAGATGATTTAATGTTTTGACTATTAGAACGCGGTTTTTTTCATAAAAATTTTAGCGGCTTTGTACATTTTTTATATAAAGTACAAGTCTCAAGCTTTAGCCGTCGTAGCTAAATATAGTACGTCGCAATAGAAAGTTATAACTGAGAAAAAACTATCAAAATTATCATTTTTAACACATTTAACTGACAGTTTTTCTCAAAATCCTGACTAGAGCATTTTTGAGATTTGACGGACGAATTTGACTTCCGAACAAAAAAAATAGTAGCTTTCATGCAAATGCCAAAAAAAGTTGAATTTTGTCAAATAGTGTTATCGATGTATTACTAGGTAACGTTCCTATAGCTTCACACTTGTAACGAGCCAATTAGCATATTATCACTGTTTAACGAAATAACATGCAACGCATCTGATTACGATTAATTTCATTCGAGAAAATAACAATATACTACCATTAACAAAATAATGACGTGGCGATCGATACGGCCGCGATCGCCGTAAAACAATTATCTAAATGTTGCCAGGGATTAGCATGGAAAAGAAATCAAGATTGCGTTTAATGAAACCTAACCCCGGTTAGAATTTCAAAAATAAAGACGACTCGTGCATCACGCGCCTAAACGGAGAATATGAGTAATAGGAGAGGTGGGCGATTTTGTATTAGGATTTATTAGAGCCACTCACCCTCGCGCGCAGAACACCACGACATTACGAAGGGCGAGGGTAAAGGCCTTATGATTTCTCTTGGGGACCCGTACGTACGACTTGAACTAATGCACCTGCTATCTGTAGTTGTCGGTGGTGCCTGTTTTTGCAAGCACACGGCCGAAAAAGAAGCCCACAACGTCCTATACATTTATTATATGGAAAATATGTCATTGATATATTTTCGGCGACGTGTCTTAATACTCGCAACACGATGACGGTGTCTCATTGTCACGTAAACGCAGTGTTCCTTTGTCTCTTCGCATCAGTTACTTCATCTTCATGATCTCAAAGTAGTAATAGAAACGTAAAATAATACGTACACAGGAATAACGTAATGCAATGTATTTTCGTGTCCAATAAACTACGCAAATTAATACAATAGGTATTTATAATGATCTCGTTATATGAAGATAAATAATTTAAAAATAGAAATATGCAATTTTAAAATTATCGACACAATTACAGTGTAATTCGAGATTATGTGTTTGTCTTGATAAATGAGAGAAATTAATTAATTGTCAGTTTGTGTTTATTGTCGATTATTAATTAATTAACATATACATTATACGTACGATATAACCGCACATTTACTGGATTATCTGGGTTTGAAAGCTCACCTGAAACAGAAGAAAAAAGAAATATTTAGTAATCACGATAATACACTTGATGTAAGGAGAGACTGTTAACGTGAACGGGGATAAGGGCTTTCGTTTGCATTAGGGTATAATATCGTAAACAGGCGCGTTTACATAGGGTTCGTTGGAAAGTGATACGTGACACGCATGCCAGTGAGGAGCCACCGTTAAATTCACGGACGGACTTAAATTTCCATTAGTTATGCGACAATGGCGCGTCGACTACTCGAGATGCATAAATTCGGCCCGTTAACGTGCTTACTAGAATCCCTAAAATGCGATAGTAATATTCAACATACGTATTCGTGTAAATGTAACGTATACGTGTATAACGCCTTAATCCTCTATCAACATTTCTTAATGGCTCGGTTTCGAATCGAGTCTCGTATGTAGTTGAATTAAAGAAGATAGCGTTTTGCCAAGTTGCAAAGTTTTTGCAACGACTACCTATTGTCGGTTATTTCAATTTCGTGCTCGCTCGCGTGACTACGCGACAATCGCGAAAGAGTACGAAATCTGAAATTAAATCGAAAGTTCAATTATCGCGTTGCCTATCCCGACGCTTCGCGATACAAAAAAAAGAAATCGGCCATTCTCTCTCTTTTCCTGTCGCTACACATAAACGTTTTATAACTCAAGTCACACTGATGCAGATTCTAGCAAAAAAAAAAAAAAAAAAAAAAAAAGAAAAGAAAAGAAAGGAGAGAGCAATCTGGGAACAAGAAACTTAGAGAGAGGCGCGAGTAATGTCGCATTAATTTTAATTAAAAAGAGAGATAGCAGCTAAAAGTACGGCGCGGGACGTCGCGGCGTGTTTACGACGTGCTTACGGCTTTTGGTTTTTATCGGCTCGAGCCGGGTCGAGCTTTACCGAGAGAGGATCGGCGACGTCGGCGGTCGTCAACGGTACCGTCGCTGACGTTGACGATGCTGTCGACGTTGCTGACGTTTCGTTCTCGCTCAGATAACGGCAATCTACGATACAACTCTGCTGCTGCAGCGGTCCTGTATATCGCAAACTCGTGTTCGTATCAACCGAATAAACAGCGTGCACGGGCGCGAATGGATTTAGTTATCCACGCAAGCGTTAAATGTAATTAATCGTCAAAGAGTGTACCCTGGAGGGATTAATTGGCTGAGGTAAATGGCGCGTGCAGAATGCTCGTTGACTCGTGGGCTCGGGCCAAAGAGAGAAAATCGGCGAAATTACTGTTGCTATCTATCTCTGGTATGATATTCATCTCATTCTAGTATGTATTACGTGAAAATATGTGCGCTTAAACTGATTACGCGGATACATCGGTTTATACACGACGCACGCGTCGCGAGCTCGCGTAACAGCACGCACGAACTCTGAGCGCAAGAAAGAGAGAGAGAGAGGAGAGAAAAAGAGAAATCTTCGATCCACTAGCCTGACAAACAGAAAATCGGACTTGACACGTGCCGAGGCACGCAACATTCAACGTAAGCCTGAAAGCACGCATCCCTCGGCACGAAGCTTTCGAGTATGTACTCGCCCCCTTATGGAGCCACCACTCTCTCAACAAATCGCCCCTCGTCGTCTATCTTCCACGCAGCAAGACAAAAAACGCAGCGAAACAGACCTCGTTTTGGATAGTGACATAAGTGCCTTGTATTTCATCGTTTAGGCACGCGCGTGCGTCTATCTATGCTCAGGATTCGTCAGATATATACTGAAAAAGAAGCAACGCTTTACCTAACTTATTTAGAACAATTTATTTAGAATTTAATCTGCATTAATCTTAAAGATGCAATCGTAAAGAAAACATCAACCCAGATCTGTCAAACCAACGTTGTATAATAGAAAAGATCGAGAGGTTTTATTACGTGTCGAGTAACATCAGATTTAATTCCAACGATAGCGATGCGCATTGAAAATCGCAGAAAACAACAATACAGAGTACAGCACAAAGCAATGATAAATAAATCCGTGCAACGATTTATACGATATTGCGAGCAAAAGAAGGCATTTGTGGTAAAAATTATTTATCGATTTACGGACCAACGTGCACGTCATTAGGAACGTATTACCAGCTCGGATTGCAATCGGAGAGCAATCAGCTGACAGTTTCTTTTTAAATGTAGGTCGACGAGGCTAACCAACAACTTCCGCAAATCGTATCGTGCAGCTTTTACGCGGCTTGCTAGCAACAATACCTGCCACGTGCTGGTACAAGCTTAATAGAAATAAGGGCCGCATTTAAAATTAATATACATTCAATCATTGTTGATTTCCATTTTAGCGACAAAAATTAGACAAGCCGCGAAATGTAAAATACAAAGAAAAAGATTACTGCAAGCATACTGTATCACCGGCGAAAACTGTATTCATGATGAACAGAAAATTACCAATCAAGAAACTTGCCAGAGCCGCAAGACTTTGGCGTAAGTGCATTCTCATATTTTCGTGCCTGGTTATAGCGAACTACATATTATGTGGCGCGTTGACAAGGGTCGAACCTCGCGCTGCGGCACGGTTGTTTGCGTGGTGTCACCCTTATCTCGGTCGTTGCCCTAATTTTCACGGGTTTAAATAAAGGGACTGGATTGCATACACCTGAACGTTGTATCGCCCACGTGCTTCTTTCCTCGGTTACCCTCGCCTCACATGATAGACCGTCAAAGGTGCCGTATATAAAGGAAAATGTCGATATCGACGTATGCGATTCGACGCGTTAAACTTTACGTGAATAATGCCAATTTGGTTTAATTCTACAGAACGGGGCACGATCAACGTCGGAAAACGACCGGATCGTGCGCGACGGTATATTTGGGAGTATATAATGAAAAGCACAGTTTGCGCGATTTGCCGTATAACAATCAAACATAATAAATCGAAACATTATGGAAAATGTTTGCTCGCTTTTCCTTCAATGGGTTCGTTTAAACGTGAGCAAATAATAAAACGCGCTGTATGAATAATAAAATTCGCGGTAACGATATATATATATATATAGTTGAAAATTAAACTGCAAATCGTTACTAGCATCAAAAACTTGTTTAACTTTGGTCGAAATGGAAATCATTTAAACGTTTTATTTATTTGTCACATACACACGGATGATTCGATGAAACTTTCGAGAAACTTTCAAGATCAGGATTGCTTTCGCGGCATTTCCGTTTTCCCTACGACGTCTCATGACGAGGTGATTGAATCGCGCGCCACGATGAGCTGCCCTAAGTTGATAAAGAAACTTTAATAAGGGAACTTCTCTCGCGTAAGCTCGATCCAAGGAGGAAGCCACAGATCACGCAACATTACGGACGACTCGTCTACTGGATGGCCGACAGAATGGCGGCATCGCAAGTTTTATCGGAAAGCCAGCACGCGAGAAACATCATCCAACCCCGCCTTCCTATCAGTTATCACATTGTAAACCTTATCTGCGGCCAAACACAATACACGTGGCAACACGGTCGCGCGTGTACACGTACACATATGCGAGATATATATGGCTATTATAGACATCGTTACGTGAGCAGAGAATGCTTTTGAACGATAAAATTCATTTCACACATGTAAATAAAACTGCGTGTTTGCAATCATGACATGCGTGATATATAAAAATACGCGGTTTAAAATTGTTTGCGTTAATTCTATTAATCTGATTCTAATAAAATCTGATTTTTTCTATATGAAAATCGAGGATTTATGTGTGTATGAAGCACACGCATAATTGCGAAACGCGTTCACAGATTTTTGTAACGCCCCAGGTCACATCTCATCGGCCATGCGTAATGAAGTGTACTTGTTTAGGCATAATTTAAGCGGAAAATACGACTGGCTCTCACGCGTGATTCGCTCGCGCGTTTTAGCCGCGCGATCGTCGGATTTGCGTTTCGCGTTTATACAAACGTTCGCGCCCTGAATCGACCGCAGTGTCGCAAAAATATTTTACCGTGATGAATGTAAACAACGCGTAACGGCCGATCGGCGCTGATGGGTCGCGTGAATTTTTTTTTTTTTTTTTTTTTTTCTATACCCAACGTCGACGTCGAAATGTCCAATATCGTGCAGATGCAAATTCCATACTGACGCAACCGTAATTTCCGGCGACGCCAAACGCGAGAAACGGCAGCGACACCAGCCGTTTACATAGACTCTATAATTTCTATATCGTAGGTTTTTTGTCGCACGCACATCCCACGTTCCGTTTATAAACTCGAAAAATGTGACGGAACTCTTCGACGATCGAAAGCAGCGCAAATATGACAGACCGTCTGTGACATGGCTGACAAAACTGAATAACTGATAAGGTTTTCTGATATAAAAAACGATATTACTGTTCGACTCTAAAAAAAAATAAAAAAAAAAGGAAAGGCCTGATCAAAGAATTATGTCTTCGACTACTTTAACAAAATCGCCGATTATATCAAAGAACCTCGTTATACGGATGGCAGTCAATTTACTTTAACCGTGCAATTTTTCAAGTGATACATTAACGCTCTTATCACTATACGAGCTGTGGTAACCTTCAGAATTGATGACGGCCATCGGTTGAGCTGATCGATGACCGCAAAAAATCGTATCGATTTGCAAACAGAGCACTGCCTGTCAAGAGCCGCGTAATTATCCGCCGCAGTTATGGACGTTGATGCTGCCAGCAGTCTGACGCACTTCGCTAACATCACATGTGAAGGTAATTGGCTCTCTTGTTAATTGCATGCGTGTTGATCACATACGCAGTTTCGCATAATTAGGCCGTGTGTCTAATTGATACCGCCATTAATTCGACGGATATAATTATCTTTTCTTTCTGACAGGAGATAAAGAGCCTGCGCCAAAACATTTCTCTGGTCCTCCTGTAGGCAGCCGATATATAAATTTGCGCGTGTGAAAATTACGCCCGCAATTTCCCAAACGACCGGGCTGGAAAATCGTGCAGTCAAACTTCGAAGAGTCAGGGCGGCGTCACCGAGTCTCGCATTCAGGTCGCAACATCAGCGATCCTGTTTAAGAACAAGGGACGCACAGCCCTCTCGAGCACGCAAATTCCGTCGAAAGTTATGCTAAGAGAGACGCCTCCTCTTCCTCTTTCTTTTTTCTTTTTTCTTTGAACGAGCGAGGACTTCCTTTAGCGACGCATTAGCATAAATCGACGAATATGAATCGGTCGTTTATGCGCCGGTCGCCCTGCGCCGGTCGAGAGTGTCTTTACGAAACGTTTAATTAAACGTCTCATAAATCACCGCCAACCGCGAAAGCGTGGGCGCGACGCAGGCGCGGGGACAAATTAATAAGATTAATTGGTTGACAGTTTGGGAAACACTTTCGACCACGCCGCTGGTCGTTCTCTCGTTCGCTTTGACGTCGGATGAATCGTTCCGTTGAGGGGAGCACGACACGGAAAAGAATATTAATTTTTCGCCCAAGGCACCCCTGGAAAATATGTTTTCTTTGAACCTGGCTTCGATGGCTTATCCCGAATCCTCGAACGAAGGGATAAACGTTACTGGCAGAAGATGTACTGTTAGATTGATGGTTTTTAATGACAACTGACGCGCTTTCCTTCGGATTTTATGGCTTTATCTGTCTTAAATATTTCTTTAATAGATTAAATTGAATAAATAAATTCGTAATTTATGGTTTTATCTCTCTTAAGTATTTCTTTAATAGATAAAATTGAATAAATAAAAGAATATATTATATATATTACTATACCATAGATATTAAATTTTGTGGCCACGCAAATTCGATACATCTCATATATAATTGGTAAATGTGCATACAAGCTACCCTAAATTTCTAACCATATGCTCCATTATAACTTCATACATCCCGATATTGATTCTATTATCTACCGTATATTATGTTACACAGATCATATCGCGTAAGGGAATCAGGGAAGTCTTATCGATCGACGACCTAGTCCGATAGAACAGCTGGAACTGTATTATCGCATATCTCCTCTTCGAGTAAAGCAAGATATTATGACGGCTGTCATTTTGAGCGTTAAATGAGTGTAGCGATTAGTAATGGGCGACGTTGGAAGTTGCCTCACGTATAGGGGCGGCATAATCGACAATATCCTACGATCTATATTCTTAGCTAGATGATTCTATCGAATGTAACACATGCGCCCACATCATCACATCAAATGTTGCTTGACGTGATATATGTATATGACTAAATAAACTTCCTTATATCGATATTTTTACAGTGCACACAAGATGCACATTCGATAGGCATACAAGATCGGAAAATCGCACGAGTATACATTTTTGATCGTAGTAAAAAATATCCTACACTCTAGTGTGTATATACATAGTCTGTCTTCGTATTTCCATTGTTTCATGCGCCGCCCGCACGTTTTTGCCGTTGTATGTACATACAATACCTTTCTGACCTGGCAATGCTCGACGATGCAATTCGCTGAAACCGATACGATTCAAACAATCTATTTGCCAAGTATTGTAACCCAAGCCTCATTGTCTCTCGCGTACGCTACCTTTCGCGTGTACAAACGTTCGTCATCAGAGAGAGGCTGGAAACGATACGGGTCATACGTTCGCGACACATGGCGTCCGTTATGTATCGCGTGGAAAAAGCGCGATATTTCAAGTTTATTTTCCGTTTTAGTCACGCCACTGTAAATCGCAACCATTCTCAGCTATAAAATACGATAAAACACACAAATCCGTTTCATATCTCGCATAATCCGCGTATACATTCTGAATGTGATTACTAAATCGTATATTTTTTACACAGATCTATAACCTCGTAAAAAGAAAAAAAAAGTCTCTTCTTTCTCTCTCTCTCATTATCAGTTGTTTTTGTTTAAACATTGGAGATTAGATAATTGATAAAATATGAATTTATATTACGCAATCTCTAATGCTTCGGTTGTTATCAAGTGCAGTGTAAAAAGTCTGACTAAAGCTCAATTAAATATGTGTGTAAAGCTGTAAAATTATTATTTATAAAGCGTAGTTACTATTTTTTACATGAATTACGTTAGTATTCAATAAAATTCACTTGAGTATTATTTGTTTGAAAAAACTTGAGTAGTACTAAAATCATAAATTACATGTGAATATATAAACATATAAGAAAATATCGAAGAAATATCATACTGTATTTCTTACTATTCAATTAAGTAATATAAAGTATACGCAAAAAGGGATACTAGTATTACAATATAAGGAGAAACAGATTTTATCAATAATGTATTATCTATTACCTATTAGAACTTCTCACCAAAATTTTAATATGAAAATAATGAATATATTGCCAAATAAATGTCAAAAGGTGGATTAAATCAAGCATATAGAAATCTGATTTAAATCTCATTTCAAACAGTTAAATTCATTACGCCAGAACCTTCGATCATATACATACAATAGCTAGCCGTCTGTTGATTTTATAACTAGCATGACACCTGACATCTAGAAATAAAGGGCAGCAGCCATCTGTTTAATTTAGGTATCGTCGGGCTTTCGATAATATGAAAACGCTACAATGATGGACAGCACGGCATACTACTTTAATATGCGCCTCCGATTTTCCTGTCAATTTCATGACATCTGATATGTAACGAACGACCAGATTGACGCGAAATTCGATCGGTAATTCGATTGCAGATACGATTAATCGTGCCCTCTCGCTGGTTACTTGGTCCGCTTCATTAATATAATCGATAAACACAGTTTGACGGGTATGAGTATCGTTCTCGACGTTTTGCTCGAAACTTTCCCGGTTAAAGCTTTTATTCCCAGTTACGACTTCGATCGAGCGTATGTTCGCTGAGGTAGACCATAAGTTCTAACAGACGTCATTCCCCCGACGTATTGCAAGTTTCATCGGATCGATCTCCAAGTGACGTCATATAGGATATTAACTATAGGTCGAGTAAATTATTAACCACATACGCGGCATAACTGTCGCTTAGTACGCATGCAATTCTAATAGGATTTCCCGTGCTTTGACCTATCGAGGCCATTGTGTACCTACATATGTATATATACATATATATGTATCGTACATCGATGTTTCGCCATCATCCGCGGAATTAAAGAGAAATAGGTGTTGTGACGCACGTTTCGCAACGTCATCTTACATTCACTACACCTTGATCCAAATTTTTTTTTATACGTATAATAAACATTCTTCATATATATTAAACGTCAACAAATCGCATTACAACCATGTTACTGTTTATCACATGATGTGGGAGAAATGTTAAAACATTTTCTGGAACATCTTTGCTTCGTTTAAAATTAAAAAAAAATCTTTGATCGAGAACGTCTATAAAAAACCGGATCGATCAAATTCTAGAATTAAACGCGAAGCTGAGCGTCCCTGAGGATCGCCTGGGTCTAATTTGTTGTAAGCGATATCTTCTTGCTAACGACGCGATCGAGATCGTGCCACGATACCTATCCAGCGTGATATGACGTCATCTATCTGCCTTTTATAGCGCGTAAAACTTGAAATTGTTCCATCAAACTTGTACGTCGCGGCGTCGAGGAAGCTCGAACTTTCCGACGCTACGAGAATGTTCTTTAGTGCAACGCATCAAATTGCGAGACGTTCCGAAAACGACATAAATGGCCCAAGGGCTCTACTACTCTGGCAAGAGATTAATTAATATGTGCAACGTAATACAATATTGTGTTTCATTAGCATTGTCGACACATTATTTTCGAATCAGAATAAACTGCCAACCAATTCCAAGCTATGAGAGCCAGACATAAAACAATATTATATGAACAAAAACAATTTGACAGATCGATAGAGACTAATCGATATTAATAAAACTCTTTATACACATTGATTATAAAAAGCATAGGTATTCAAACTGAATGCAAATCGAAAGTACAGTTTAAATAAAAAAATATCTCCGATGCATGATGTATGCATGAACGATCAGATGTGGACGCGTTTAATATGTCACGTTGACATTGTTATCTCGTGGCAAAATGTATCGCAATTACATCTCACGAGTGTTTAATTACAAGCTTAATTCAAATGCGTTTATGTTTATGTATCTACTTTAACTAATTGATATATTTGTGTCCTACTGTGTGCGCATAACCCATATTTTAAAACAAGAGAGAGCGATACAATCTCGATCTTTATTTCATCGATTACGAATATTATTATGTGAAAACCAAGACAGAAACACAATGTATATTAATCAAATTGTCGTTAAACAGAAATTAAGATGCGAACAGAAGGAAGGATATAGGATATAATATGAAAAATAAAACGTCTTGTGTGTGTGTGTATTTCACATGTATTAAATAATAAATATATTAAATTATAAAGTCATTTTTAGTAGAATTAACTCGACGATTATATTTATATATTACCTTTGAGTTACGAGAAGTAGTGAGATTAATAAAACTTATTTTTGACTCGTTCATAAATTTTTATACTATTTTAACTTTCATTTTTAGAATATGAAATATTTATCAAAATACCAAAAGCTATCTTTATATTTATCACGTTTTAGTTGTCTAATACTTTTTTTAACAATAGTCCTTGAGAACGCGAAAAGGAGATAAAACTTTTTGGGATCGTGCTAGAACTAGAAGCACAGATCATTAAGCTTTTACGAGATGATAAATATATATACCATTAAAGTCGATCGTAAAACCGAGTGGTTATCGAAATAATCTACATTATGTGTCGCTAGGTATAATTTATTGTTAATGAATAATGTAAATGTACGTTAAAACTTTTTTCGTGTGTAGATTTATAAGTCGCATATATTGTACATAAATTGAGATACTGAAATGCAATTTTTGGACTTAAATTTCGACGCTACAACATGTAAAAATAAACTCTGTTTATTTTCGTAGCTACAATTTGAAAAAATTTGAAATTTTTTACATATTCGCAGTATTGCATACAAAATTGGATTGACCAAATTTTATATCGCTATCCATTTACAAAAAAAAAAACAAAGATATAAATACAATTGATTTACGTAATAGGTCACGCGATAGCGCATTAAATAATCTATCGACAATATAAATATTGGCATCTTTCGAGATGCAAGCTCGATGCAAGTATTATCAGACTAAATTTGCATGGGGTATCTCTGCAAAGTGTAAATATGATCTTTCACGCTGCGTAGAGAAATTGGAACATTCATTTTCCGTAATGATCCGCGTTTATTTACATCTTTTGTATATTTATAAACATGTCTACAAAATATCTCGCAATATCTATGCCAATCGACACGCTTCATTTCTCGTGTCAATTAGAAGTAACGAGCGCGACGATTCGCGAATTGTTGCTAACTGTTATTAAATATCTGCGCAGTTAAAATACTCGAGAAAATTTTAAGGATCTCACCCTATCGACTTACGTGAAAAATCAGAATATTGTATCCGCGCGCGCATTTGAAAGTCAAATCATAATTCCGCGCGTCGTATCGCGTGATCCCAAAATGCAGATTAGTCTATATGGATTAGCGCAGTCCATCGAGCCGTTTGAACAAATTAGCCCAAATTCGAGCTCGATCTAATCGACTCTCGCATGTCATAAAGCCGCAACGTCATATTCGGTATCAGAATTTATTATCGTTATAGGTTATCGTATCCGGCCAGATTCATTTCAAATGAAGGTAAATGCCGTCGTTCGATCAATATTATTATCCATGAACTGGAATCGACGATCGCGTTCAAAAATGTCTATAATATAAGAACGAGAGAATCTGAGACTCAACTCATATAGACATGAAAAACAAACATCGCGATTGGTTTACAATACATTCGGAAGTAGACTAGACTAGCGTAAATGCACTCTCTTCGGTGACTTTTTTTTTTATTATCCGGCACGCGTCCTTCACTCGAGCGACGAAATCACAGGAAATCGAAATGAGCTGGCATTGTCGCGTTACATATAGATATAGCTGGCTGCGTTTACGTAGCTATAGCATTAAAATGCAGAAAAAAGTAAACTTCTCTCTTCCGCTCACATACGATTCAAACTCTCGAATCGTCGGGAACGACTCTGAAGGGAATCGAGTAGCGAGTGGATGGAAAGGTGATATTTTTCACGTGTGTCCAGTGAAATATTTGAGAGGATATGTGCGAATTGTCCCCTCGCTATCCCCCTTACTCTCGTTCATGCAAATCCACTGATTATACCTTACTCTCTCTTTCTGCTGCGTCGCGACGTTGTCCTCGGATTAACGTCGGCGTAGACCAAAATAAAATCGCGACATACGGTATTAACGTTCGCGTGATCGCGAACAATGCGAAAAAAGTTCACGAGGCGAAAGTAACATGTGGAGCTACGCGTCTCGATGTGCGCGAGGAAGAAATTATTGAAATTCCACCGTAGAACCGATATTTCGCCTCCATTATTTCCCGCACGGCTCTGTCTGGCGTATTCTTCCGGCGCCTGTAATCGGGGTCTCAAATTTCCCCCGCGAGGATTAAATTTGAGCTCCATAATAATAATGCCAACGGAGTTGCTCGCTGAAAGATTTTATTTTTAAATAAACTTTTATAAAATGCGAATCGCGCATTTTATGTAGCGAATCTAAGATGAAAATAAAAAATGGAAATTTATTAGCTCTCATTACTTCTGTTTATATACTATTAGATTAGTTGCCTTTACTGTGTAAACCTAGATGCAATAATTTCCATCGCACGGATTATAATGTAAAAATAATTGTCTCTATTATGAATTCAGACATGCCGAGTTCCCATTTTTTTTCTTTTTTTTTTTTTTTCGCTTTGTTGGATTGTGATCGTCACGATATTATTGAATCCGTTATAATACGCTTAAATGAGAAAATAATGGCCACTATAAAACTGAGATATTTCAACGGTAATTTTCACGAACCTATGCGTTGAGAGAGCATTAACATTAAACAGAGAAAATATGAAGAACAACATGAACAAAAAAAAAGCAAGGGAACGCCATGTACTTTGTGTCTACAGTTATCCGACACGCGAAACGTGCGTATACTGATTCAAATAAAAAAATTTAAAAAAATGATGTCATCGCTGACCACTGTAAAAAACAAGCTCGTATGCATGTCGAAGCTGTTCACTGATCCGTTCCCGGAATCCCGCGAACGAAAAAACAGGCATCGATATGTTGTCTTTTTTTTTAAAGCATGACACGTTTGTTCGACTCGATATAGTTTTATGTGCGAAAGTCACAGTACCAGTGGCTATGCTGGAGATAATGCTTCGGCATAATAATTTTGATAACTGACAACCGGACCGCGATACCGTGTTGCATTTAGAGCGTGACAATTAACATAACATTTAAACGCAATACAGCGCTACGTTAGCTCCGAGTTACATGTATATATCGAGTAAACGAACGTATAACGTGGAATAATATTCGCCGTACATATGTATTTCCCCGCGAGCGTGTATAACTAACGGCAACTGCATCTCATCGCGTTGTAATAGCTGCGCACGTGGCGGGTTCTAACGATTTTCCGAGATATCCGCGGAACTGGGTTAGGAGACAAGCTCGGTTTTATCGACGTAATTGCACATATTAGTGTCCGGGATGGTGGTTTCGAGGTATAAAGCGGTAAGCGCTTTAGAAAGGTTGGAGGGAGGGACAGAAGCTACATTATTCTCAGAGATAAGAGATACACATCAATGTTTTGCAAAGCCACAGCATTTAGACCGACAGCAAAAAGTCATTGATGACAGAAATGTAATACTCTGCTTACGACACATCTAAATATTCTCGCGTGAAAAGATAAACAATGTATATACGCAATTATTGGTATATCTAATACTTAAAAAATTTTATTTAGCGAAATATGATATATCGTCGATATTTTTCAATGAGAGCTGCAGTTATATGTATGTGTATGTAGCGAGAAAAACATCTATTTTCAGAAAGAGACATTAAACATTACTATCCTTGAGGATATAGACTGCGTGTGACGTAAGAGGCCTGCCGTGGATAATACCACTATTGTAAACTAGATCTATCCATCATTTTTATGACGTCGCTTATTCTTCGGTCTGTAAAAAGAGTCAAGACCGGTTCACAAACGTGACGACTTCACAGTGTACGTATAGAGGAAAGCTCTCCAACATAGTTAATGACACCCATGAAAGTCACTACGGAGACGTCATTTTACTCTGTTATGTACAGGAAAATACAACAAAAGGAAAGAAGCTATAAAGCAGAAAAGACATATTTCAATACTTTTGAAACTAGATGACCTTTCTTACTTTATAGTTTAAAACTAGAAAATGGACATGTTACATATTCAAATATAGAACGCATTACCTAGACATCATAATAATATCTAAATACTGACTTAAAAATCACAAATCTCTCCATCATCTAAATGTAAGACGATGGATAGTGCGGTGCGTCCACTTTGATTATATATTGGCTTTACTAGCGCTTCGTCACGTTACGTTTTTAATCGAGGATACAAAAATATTATATAATGCATGTCTAAACATAACGTGCAGTTAAACGAATGTAAAACATATTATATGACATATGCACTGAAAATACGGCGAATCTCAAGATCAGGAAACGGAAATGAAAGAAGAAATTGCCATAATATTACATGCGCGAAAGCGTCATATATTCTGTTGTATTTTAACTTGCATTTGTCAAGTGTGTTAGTAAAGAGAGAGAAACGTATAATGTTGAGCATCGACGTTAACTTTGAAATGCAACAATGCGTATCATTTGAAAAATTTGCAAATACTTATATATTTTATTATCCCGAAAAAGAGCGTCATTCTTTGCACAGTCCTGTCATTTCTCTCGTTCACATTCTTCTGAAACATCGTTGTCGAGATACGACTGCAGTTGTTACAAAATTGGCATTGTTTCAAGTCCTTTCTTGCAGATATTTTCTCGAATTATTTTGCATACATTAAATAAACCACTGCATCTCAATTGAAGAATATTGGTCGGTCGATGATTGGATGAGATTCTATCGCAGATGCTTTTATTAAACAATATGCGAATTCGATGTAAAAATGTTTCAAGTCCTGTAAACACGATTTGGAAAAAATATTTCATAAAAATACCTAACCTTTCTATTCTAGTAAAAGGTCTTTTTCATCACATAAATAAGTAGAACGTGACATCGACGTTTCTATAAAGTAATCCGTACGAACACGATTATATACCCGTGGACATATATAATGTTGCGTTTGCATGGATGCTTTAATTTCCGATATATCCACTAATGAAATGGACCGCATAGTGTCGATAGTTGAATTGTGTCTGGATTAAATAGCTGTACAATTGTACCTTTCGCCGCGAATGATTCGTTTACACGGCGTGCAATAGGTGCACGATATGCTAAGTGGGTTAAAGCTATAGAGACAGGTACGTTGGGATTGCAGTCGATCGCCGTGTGTAGCGAATCCACCGCAAATTCCACGCTTCTAGAATTATAATTCGATAATATCATTATTCCAATGCGTATATAATATAGCTGATAAACATATATCAAAATGATATTCATTATATCTCGTAAAGTCGAATAATACATTAAATTTATATGTTGTATGTTAAATTATTTTTATACAACTTTTCTCACTACAAGTACACAATTTAATTCCATTTAAAATATAGTTAATTAATTAGGCAACTTTGTATGTGACAACCTTAAAGTTGTATTTAGTATTTAGCTTAATTTTTCTCAAAAGATCAAAGTAAAATAAATTTTTTTTTAAACCGAGTAATTCATTACCATAAATGTGAGTCTAACATCTAATATTTTCTCTTACTTTTACTTGAAAAAAATATTCGAGTAAATAATATCAATGGAGATGCACCTCGTAACGATACATAAAATAGTAATAGTAATTTATTGTCAACCATAGCGTATGCTGTTTTATCGACGCCTATGTACGCCATTTACTGACGATCCTGCCACGCGGTTATAGGTGTTCACAGGTGCCGGAAAATATGATACTAATAAAAATAATGGGAAACGATATTACGGCGAAGCGCGAAATGGTGGAATGGCTCTTCCAAGTCGCACGGATGCTTGGTACGTGAAACTAAACCAAGATAACGTACCGAGAAATTTTTATCGAGCTAGCGTTTATTAAGATTGAAGAAAAATGTGCAGTAATAGCAATGCATTTTTCTCTTCCAATATTTTATTGACCTAATTCTCAAATATTAGAAACGTTAAATCACACTCTAGAGATTCTTTCAACGTACCACAATTATTGATTTATACATTTTTACATCGAAGGTTTACGTTTCTCTCATTAATCTTTCTATACTTATTCCGCAGTTGTCACTCAAAAATAGTAACGTCAATATGAATTAAAGATAACGTTGAAAGGAAGTTGGTATTATTTTAACGGATCTGGAAATAAGAATCTATATCTTTATAAGGCTTCCAAGAAGCGACCTTCATTCAATATCCAGCGATATTGCAGGGACTCATGAATGCATCATATCAAATTGATTTACAACGTCTACTCACAGAATCTACGTGGGTGTTGTACTCTTCCTGTGGCTACATTAATTATTTAGTAACGCTAGATAAAATTAGTTTAGCGGATCTGAGTTAAGTCACCATATTTCGTTGACACCGTTGCAATTTTCTTATAACATGTTAGAAAAACGTGGGTCTTAAATTGAATTAAACTCGTCTGCTTCAATTAACTCGGAGACCATAAATCTTGCGCGGATGCAAAATTGAGAAAATTTCCATATAAATGAACATCTCGCATTGAAGTAGTACTTTAGACATGCTCTTGCGCAAAGTAGCGAAAACTATAACATCGCGTAAATCAAATTTCCTTTACCTGATTAAGATACACACAAGAAGCACATTCTCAACGCGTCGCTTTGTACACTATTGCGTCATTTTGTAGCGCGATTTGTTCCATAAGAATACACGTGCGACAGCCCAGCCAAGTCAAGTACGAGCCTCTCACCTCTAGTGTACTCTATTTTTATCATAATCATAAAATATGTCCGCTGAAAGTGCTTGCAAATCCTCTCTTTTACGCGGCTATCGCGCGGGATAGTTACAGAGGTGACAAATAAACGATAACTCGGGGGGAAAAAAAAAAAAAAAAAAAAAAAAAAACAAATCGTATCGCGATGTATCGGCTAACGTCGTCGTGGGGAGGCTCGGTTGCATCCGAGATTTCCGCGGATAGCCACGTTCGCGGTGGATACGATTACGCAACGCTCTAGGCGGCGCTTATGCGGATCCATCCGCGCGCATATATCAGGCATTGTGCATAGCTGCCCTCACCTCGGTTATCTTAATTACATCTGTAATGCATACCGCGGTGCCGTCGGCACGGAATACGTAGGCGTCGCGGCCCTCGCACATGCGCGGCGACGTCGGCGTCGCGTCGTTATGCGTTAACCGGCGAACGCGCATAACGTTGAACGCTCACGCGCGTTCAGCGAACATACGCAAACCTATGCACATGCTATTTTATGTGTGCGTGTTTGCAGTCACAGAAGCGTGTCGACGTTGCCTACGCACTGTTACCTGTGTATCGGATCGAGTTTCGCGTGCGCAGACACCAACACAAAGGCATGCGAGATTGTCATAACACACGCTGCGCCTCGTAATCGCATTGCATACAAGCGTCGTATCTCTCTACTATCTTCCCTTCCTGATATAAATCACGGGATATGAGTACAGTAACCTACATTGGCGACGTGTAAGAATGCCGTGAAAGGATGCACATATTGATGGATGCATTCATCGCGCCGCGATGTCGATGACCAATAATGAAAAGAGACGAGTGCTGCCAAACGATTTTCCGTTGCCTGTTGCGAATATCGAACGCGCTTTTCTTTTTCCGTCTCTCTCTATTTGTGACGCACACATTTTTTTTCTCTCGACAGGCACACACAACACGAGCAACATGCGCGACGTGACACACGAAATAGAGGAAACGAGAAAATCTCGTTTGTTACTATCGTACTTTTGCCACGCACCTCGCCACGTTCTCTCGATTAAGTTCGAAAAAAAATTTCCTCTCCGTCAAAGATGCGTCGAATTACGCTCTACGATCAAATTGCGATTCCTAATAGTGATCGCGTTCGCTTTTTCGCGAACTTTATAACGACGCGACGTGCTTGTTATTCTTGTGGTTACAATATTTTCAAAATATTAAATCGAGCACAGACTTTGAACGTTCGTTGCGTAAACCGTAAACCAAGCGAGTGAATCGATAATACGAGCATGTTAATGCATTTAATCTCGATCAGACGAATCAAGTGGTAACCGCAGACATATTTTAGTAACATAAAGAGGGCTGTTATCCAAGAAATTGGATATTACGCGATACGCGATACACCTAGTAGACAGCAACATTAATAAACTGGTAAGGCAAAATGTTCTCGCTTGTTTCAGAAGATGAGATTTCGAATATCGCACGGAGAGAAATGTAAAAGTAAAATAATATATTATAAAAAGCAATAAATCGCTATTTCTTTATTTTAAACATAAAGTTTTCTGAAATACAAGTACTGATTGACAATCGCAATGTGCAAAATTTTCTCTCTCTCTCTCTCTCTCTCTCTCTCTCTCTCTCTCTCTCTCTCTCTCTCTCTCATTCTCTCAACTCTCGGAAAACACTTGATAATTTTATCTACTAGTTAGTTTACACTTTTCAGAAAATAACAAAGCTAATTATATGTGCAACAAGTATATTATCGCGATGAGTCGTTACGATTGTTGAATAAAACGCAAATTTCCATGCCCCACTGCAGGCGCTTTTTAACAATTTAAACGTGTTAAAATAGCGAAACGGGCAGAAAATTTTAATGAAAGGAAAGGTGGGTTATTATTTCCGCCGCAGCGCTTCTGTCGATCTCGTGAAAATTAACGTCTGAACACACATCTGAATAATTTGACGTAAATTTTATCCTTTGTTCTGTGTTTTGAAGAAAGGTATAATTTTACTATACGAGTTCAACCATTTGCAAAAAAATATCCTCTGAACACGGTTTTTTCTTATTATATTATGTTATATTCACATTATATTTTTCAGTAGTTTCTCCGGTTTTTCCACCGCAGTAGCTCAGATAAAATATAATTAACTAGGTCAGTAATGCGAATCCCATAATCAATTACATGATAGACGCGTGTTATAGGTATATAAAATATTTCATTGTAATTATAGAAAATTTTTTATCATTTCCCGTTTTTTTAAATAATTATCTTTCTACAATGACATTCAAATTTTTAATTTTCCAATGTTTATAGCAACGTTTATAGCGCTCGCTATTCATTATCGGTATGGTGGACTTTTAATTTAATAAAGATTTTATAATGAATGAAATGTCGTCAGATGGCACATTAAGAAGAGATTAACGAATCGCTTCGGGCATGTGCCAAGATAATTAGTAACAGGGCCACATATATTTCTTATGTAGCGAAGGGAACCCTCGCATCGTGCGAAGGACACCCTATATTTAAGGTATGATTAATTATTTACGTAGACGCCTCAGTGACGCGACAAATACGGATAACTCTCCCCTACAAACATGTATATATTTGTTCGTAATTGCCTTCGTTTCCATCGGAGGCACAGTTACTAAGCGAAAGCGAAAACAAAGTCCGCGCGATAAATATATATATGTAATCAATTCGATCATATTTTTATTTATGTCGCGCGATACAAACGATTCATCCTTCACTTGTCGAGGAATCAGTTATGGACTGTTAACCGCGAATTACGTTATGTGCTTGAAATTTTCCGTCATTAACTACCTACAGTAATTCATTGTTACATTCAATACCGAGTATGTGCAAACACGACCACAATCGGGGAAAAAAGCCCAAAGCGTGGAATTAAAAGATAATACAATCTCGTTTCGAGTTGCGAGACAAATGGAAATCCGAAAATAGCCGCGATCCAATGGGGAACGAAATTTCGAAATAGCCATCAAGCGAAATTTCATTGCGGCATCGCAAATATAATTTTTTTTTAATTTGAATATATTGCGTTATGAAATTGTCGTGTATAATAATCCATCGTGAATATATTAAAATAAATAATGAAAAATATATGTTCATGTAAATGTATTTGCACAGTGTGCTGAGTCTTATTTAAATCCCGTTAAAAACTTGTCCCACGCAAACCTCGAAATAAGCCGCCTCATATTTCATCGTAAGGTATTCAGCTCAATTCCATTTGTCCTTTTACTTCTTTTGTGCCCGCTTCATTGTCTCACGACGTGAGCGAGGGGGCGATCCAAACATACGTAAAGTCGATTATAAATATCGCGTGACGCCTCTGTTTCGGGCGTGGTTAACTGAATACATAAATCATTTTGTAGCCGAATGTGAAGCACCCCATTCTGCTGAACGCTACGCGCAAATAATAAAACTAACTAATCCCCCTGCCTGAAAATTACCCGCATCGACTTCTCATGGAAAAGATGCGTTTCGTAAACCACGAACATTCACGTGCCATCACAACGATGAGTACGAGTCGTGTGCTCGCGTGACAGTTGATAGTAATTAATTATAAACACGTGGAGGACGCACGCCACGCATAAAGTATCCAGGAAGTATTGATATCGTGGCCAATAAGTTCAAATACTATAGATAATACTCAAGATATAACCGGATCGTTTATCGCACGTCAGAATTGTTAACTTGATCGGGAAGGTCGATAGCCGTGCAAAAGTCCCGTTACGTAAAAGCGCGGTGATGTTTGTCAAATCGATATAAAGACTTGGCGTCTCAAAAAAAACTCTCCTTCTATTTCTATAATTATCGTTTCTTCATATAACGTTATTATACTCGTCCAGCCAAGCTTGACATATTATATGACGAAAGAAACAAAAATAAATTAGCTTTCTTTGAAAACACATTTTATAATCAGTCATGGATCTCTGCGAACCATGGGAGTTTAATTTCCAATAAATCAAATAGCAGCTCGAGCCGACGTTCCTGAGAGCCAGCGCGTTCCGAGAGTCCTTTCTCTTCGCTCAGTGGCGGAAGTTGGCGTGGCGCGAGCGGCTTCCTTTCACGCTCCCGAACAATATGTAGACAAAGTTGGCGCAAAGTTTCGCCGGCCCGTGGCGCAAGGTCGGGCTGTTTCGGCAGGCGAGAGCGGGCTGAAAGAGGACGGTTCTGTTCGGCGCGAGTTTCGGGTTCTTGCGGGTCCCGAGTCGAGGCGATTTAAGCAAGGCGTTAAATAGCTCGCAAGTTTCTCTTCCTCCTTCTCCCCCCCCCCCTCCCGTCCAACAATGTGGTTCGAGTGTAAACCTACCAGGCGCGCGTACCGTCGAAAGTCGCCTTTAAACCTAAGGCCCGGAGACTCGGGGCGCACACACGTTACTTGCTATACTATGCCTATCACGATCATCTATGTCGGATCAGCGCAAACTATACACATACTAACACATACGTGCACGACATGCACACGGCGGTACCACCGAAGTTCGTCCCCCTCGAGGCTAGATCTCGCGTGTCTGTCGCTCTTTCTAACGTGACGTGCGCTGGCTGATCGATCGATCGTCGTGGAAGATTTCTTGTAGAACATAAACGCGTAGGAAAGAAAAGCGATCTTCTCGGAAACTATTTTTTCTATCTTGAAAAAAAAAAAAAACAGTTAAATACGCATTACAAAAATTGATATTCAGTAATACTCCACGTTTCAAACATTAGTACCTGACGGCAAAAATGTTATACGTATAAAGAAGAATATTCAGCGTTTCGTGTTTGAAATACATACACAGATTCGATTTACAGTTACAGACTACTTGTACCTTCCGACCAGATATTCGACAGAAACGTGAGATGGATGCATCGTATCAGTGTCGCCCTACGGGGGACATTGCTGCTAGCGACGTTACCTCGTTAACCGGCACGACACCAAAGACGTGGCGGATTTACACGCACTCGGGCCGACGTGACACGCGAATTAATTTGCATTCGCGTAACACACCGATGGAGTAGAGAGACGCGGAGTATCTCTCACGAACGAGGCTGGCCGCGCAATGCTGGTGCGATGGGACAGGGAAAGGGACAGGTATAAATGCATACGTTACGGACGCGTCGTCAAAGAGACACGGGAAGGGCGCACTTGGCGCGTCCTTTACCGCCGAGCGCGAGGGCGAGCACTCTCTCCGCGGACGAAATTATGATCCCGTTCGGTTTGCGTTGTCGGCCGGCCGTGATTGCATAACAATGAGGGGGATTCCGGGAATTGCTTTTACGTGTCTGGAATTGCTCAGAGAGCCACAATAGCTTCGCGGTGCTGCATACCTGCAGTTAGCTGACGAGAGGAGCAGGAGGAACGGGAGCTGACGAGGGAGGAGACCAGAGGAGGGAAACCAGGGGGTTCGGTCGGTCGGTCGGTCGGTCGGTCGGCCGGTGCGGCTTGGAGGGTTTGGAGAGCGCGCGGGCCGAGCATTATGCGTCATTGGGTAATCTGGCGAACGATTCAATCGAAGCGGCTGGCATGTCGAGCATGTGGACATAATGGAGCATCCGTCTCTGCACGATAAGCGTGTGTAACCAACGCGCTCGTAGAACCCTCCGGGATCCAAACCGCCACGTCCTCAGCGCCGGGGCGCATATATCGCGAAACTGACAATGATTCTCGCCCCCCCCCCTCCCCCCATCTCGGCCGAAACAGCATTTAAGCAGCGACCAAATCTCTATATCCCGTGTTATATCCTCCGAGTTAGCGATCCCTCATGAACTCAAATAGAATCTCGGGGGCTGCTTAACCGAGCTGATCGATCGCCTAGCTTGTGGTATTTAACAGTCAAACCGGAGGTAAGCTTTACGTACAGACGGCAAGTACGTGGTTTATACACAAGGAAAACAATGTTCCATTCTCTCGGTCCTTCACGATCTTTATTTCTTCCTCGACGGAATGTTGTAGTGTTTCAATCGCGACAATTTTTCGCGCGCAAACTGCGTTGAGCGAAGTTTTGAAAAATTTATCTCACCGTGACAAGCCGCGGACGCGTGGTACTTAACGTAGAAAAAATTAAAGCGCGTGTATAAAAAAGCAGGAGAGAAACGTAGTTTTTCAACTCTCGCGAAATTAGCGATGTAGCTCGTGTGTGCATAGAAAAAGCGAGTGCAGGAAATTGCATCGTCGCGGCAACGTAGCGGAAATACCGTTGAATACGAGTAGTGTCGGCTGGCGGAGATAAATATGACTGGCGGCGTTAGGACGAGTAATTGCCATTTTCTCTTGCAAAACTTTGCTTCCGACACCGTTAATTATTTCGGTACACAATAACCGCATAATCGATATCCAATTTCACAACCGCCGATACGCAAGTAACAATCCCATTACCTTATCGTCGTCGTTACATCATATTTGTGTCTGTGTATGTGTATGTGTGTGTGAAAAAGAGACAGAGAGAGAGAGAGAGAGAGAGAGAGAGCTCCACGACTCGATATTCCCCATCGCTACAGCCTATGATAGCGAAAAAACTTCATTTACCTCACGATTGATTTATCGAGGGATTTTGATTAATCGGGTCTCCAACCTGGACAATCTCTAGAATTGGGTTTCCGGATACCGAGCGAGGTAGTCGACGGTCCGAAAGTTAAGGGTAGCTGGCGATTTCCTACATGTGCGTGGGCTTGTGTATACGCGCCTGACTGCCCGTATGCGTGTTCAATTTCCGATAGTTACGACGGTAGCGCCAAAGGGTCGGTAAAGTTCAATTTCAACGGTGTAACTTCAGGCCGCCTCGATTCGACATAGAAGTCGTCTCTTTGTTGGCGGCGGTGCGGTAAATTTCCTCAAGTTTTCTCAGAACGGAAACGTACGCGCGCGCGCGCGCGCGATACGTGTTCCAGACTGGAGGAAACGAATAAAACGTTGCTGAAAAATCCTGTCGTCGCGTCGCGTCGCGTTGCGTTGCGTGACAGCTCGAGCGACGCGCGAACGAAAGAGAAAATCCCATTTTCCTATTCCGACCCGGTACGAACAAACGCCGTGAACCACGGTGACTGACTTTGTTTCATATTCACCCGCAAACTCTTCCGGCAAGCGAGTCGCAATCGCGCGTCTTGCGACGTTGACGGAACGTACATCAACCTCGTGCTTTCAACGACAAAACGATCCGAGAAAACGCAGAAAATAACTTTTCGCATCGGTGTTTTCGCCGAAAATAGATCGACTCAAAGTCGTTTTTCGTCCTCGTAAATCCTTGAATCTTACTCCGTAGCATAGTTATCACGTATATAAGCGGGTCACTTTTACTGCACGAACAGCGTATATGCTTTTTATTGTATTCGTAAAAGTCCAAATAAATGACTTCGAAAAAATACGAATGTACCACCAACCAATCTTGCTGATTTCTGTTGTGATTGTTCCGAGTAGGAAGCTCAGAAATCACCGAGATTTCAATCAGAGGCCATTAACGGAGGCCAGTTATGCCGTTGCGTCCGAGGGTTTCAGCTTTCCTCGCGTTGGTATACGTAAAGCATGGCTAGTGTCGTCGACAGTAACGGATAGGGAAAGGGTCGCGCGCCATATTGCAGTTGTTATTCATTCTACGGATATCTTGACGATCTCACAGCGCGAATATACGCCACTGCAGTGTAATCCATAAAAGTAACTATTTTACTACAAACTGCTGAAATGTTTTACGAGACTATTGATAAATGATATGACAAATAATCTGCTTTCTTATTCACTGAATAAATCTTGCAATTATTTGAACGGAATTCGAATAATTAGATGTCACGAGATTCGTTACCTATTCAATCAAGTCAATGGCAAAGTAATCAACCATAGTAACGTATTGAATGCCGGACGATCTACGACGGCCGCTCAAGTGGTTCTAGGAATTTCTCTCTATAGAATACATCTCAAGATCCGTCGTAGACGCCTGTCAAGTATGTATTTCGTGAAGCACAAATTACTTGAGAAACACACGAGAAGCGTGAGTATATATTCTCGAAGCGTCCTAAGTCTATTTGAACTTTTGATAGCATGTTATGTGCGTTATAAAAAACGATGTGTGTAAGAAATATAATTTTCTTTCTCTTTATCAATTAAATTTCTTATACCTTGATTAAAGATTAAAGAAACGATTTATAAAGGACATTTATAAAGGGCTGTTGATCAATTAGTGCGAGAAAAGAAGACGGTATTTTAGTAATCCCGATATAGATCCCTTGCAGAGCACGAAGGACAAAAATTCAAAGGGAAAGATTTCAAAAGGAAGGGATGTCTTTGTTAACGCGAATTCGGTTGACGTTTACAACGGCGTATACCAACGTTCCGAGGCAATGGGGCACCGGCAGCAACGAAAGAATTCAATATGGCCTAGGTCTGCGAGCTCTCCTTCGCGAGGAATGGAATTACATTTCCATTGTGTTTCAGGCATTCGCATTCGCATTCGAATCACACGGACGACTCGTCGCCGTCGTGTCGCGACCCTAAGGGTTCCTTCGCGTGTGGGTGCGTTGATGCTCACCCCTTGTCGTACGAACGGCCCATGAGAGAGCGCGCGGTCAAGAGGTTCTTCCGGAGAGAGACCCGCCATAAGTCATCCGCCTTCGATATTAGCGACCGAACGCGCGACGACCCTTCGCCAACATACACACACACATCTTTTTCCCTCCCTTTTGGTCCCCGTAGTCCAGTTTCCCATATTGATATCGACTAACCTTACGCGCGTATATAAAGTCGCATATGCGGACTGTGTACAAACGCGTGAATGACCGATACGAACCAAGTATTAGTTGGCGTTGTCGGGACTCTTCTCCCCTGGAGAGCCATTTATTTCACATTTACGAGAGACAACGGCACGAGAAAAGAACATATGCAATTGACTTTTGTGTCGTCAACATGAAGTCAACATTTACCACGAATGCAGTGTATACGGAGAAAATTTTGCAGTACAAATTATATGAAAGATATTAGTTTCTTTTATAAGATTTTATATAAAACTATGTCTTATGTAATAATATTAAGATATTATAAAAAAATGGAAATTTTTTTAACGATTATACGCGTTTATTTTATGCATCAAAATAATTACAATGTCTTTTTGTAAAATCTAAAACGTATACATATCATATTATTGAATAAAAAATTGTGATTTCTCTTATAAATTAGTTAACAATCTTCGATTAGAAAAATTATATTATAATTTTTACTATAATATACTTTGCGCGTCATATAGCACATGCGTGATGTACATTACCATATTGGGTAAAAAGGAACAGAGGAATATGTATTTTTCTTTGTTTACCGTCACAACGTTTTCGGCTTCATCGTTCCCAGCCAGACCGGAAAAGAAACGTGCAACAACCGTTCACCGGGGAACAATTCTTCCATTTGCAACCGACGCCCCGCGGTAATATGTACGACTACACCGCCATCGGTCGCGGCATTTACGCGTCCCGCTAGTAATATTGTCGCAAACTTTATTTTTATAAATGTCCGAGCCACACCGCGAAGCTTCTGTAAATATTCCAGATGAATCTAGCGCGGGGTTTGTATTTGCCGAGTGATAGACTAATGGAAATTAATGCATTCGCAACGGAAGAATTATATTTAGGTATTTGTAAACGGAGTAGACGTATATACACGTGTATTCTTTTTATATACGACTAAATATGACGAAAGGACATTAGACTGGATTACGATGACCTATATATTTTGCTCCAGACATTGCTTGCCTTCTACGAGAGAAAAACACTCAGAGGCGTGTTTCTGTATTTGCTAAAAATTGTTCATTGTGTTACCTCTTTCTTTCTTTCTGATTCTCTCCTTCTTAATTTGAAACGATCCGTGAGTTACATTTATTCTTGGAATCGCGTCGAAAAAGAGAGAATGCTTCGAGTGTCCCGGCTAAACGCTATAATTAAAAGAGTAATTACGGGAATTTGTGTTAACGACTTTTCCAGCAGCCGGACGACGATACTGTTCGTCTTCGATGCTTTACGACGCGATTAAAAACTTCTTGTCCCGATAGTCCCTTCGCTCCAATTATCGGAGCATCGTCCGCGATTTTACAATCGATTCGTTCGATAAAAAGAAGGCACGACATATTTCTAAACAATTCAACAAAATAAATAAAAATTTCAATAAGTGTAAACTGTTAGATAAATAGTTTGTGTCAGCAAGATACAAAAAGCGTTGCAACTATAAGATAAAAATCGATAGATTGCTGCAGATCTGCGTCACGAAAATTATGCTTCTGCTTCTCGCGTACGAACAACGCATCAGAGCCGAATTCCAGAGGAAAACTAGAGTATGCGCGACAGCTTCTTCCCTCCTGCGTTTCGGGCTGCCGCAGGATGACGCGACTTCGCGTACTCACGGTAGCGTAATAAACTGATGGATTAGGACGAGGCTTGGTTGGTACATCGCCGTGACAGCACTCGAACCCATTAATTCCACTTTACCTTAACTCCGAGACGTAACGTTCGATCCATACCGTCAGACAGCAATTACGGTATTCTCATAATAGCGCGGAGTTATCCGGTGATTACCCTCGACGGCGCTGACTAATCGATACGGCGATTAATTGCAATCACAATCGTGAAATGTGATCATTTTTGGAAACAAACGGAATTTGCAAAAAAAAAAAAAAAAAAATTCCGTGATTATAAAATGCTAGATTTTATAAAGAGTTTGCGAAAAAAGCTTGGGAATCTCGTGATCTTGCGTTAGATTGCGCAGAATTGTCCGGCACGACCTTTAAAGGTTAATTAGATTGTTCGATCGCGATAATGGCACGGTCATTAACATTTCGTGCACCATTACTGGCACGATCGAAACGCGACGCATTCGGAATTCCGGAAACAATGCGGCCAACGAATTAAACCGCGTGTACCTGGTAACGCGCGAATAACGCGTACATAAATTAATCCCTTCGAGATGGAAAACGAATAGTTACTTAACAGGTATGCGTGTTACTTTTCGTTTTATCAAAATTTTATATCGTTTAAAAGATAACTTTGATAACTTCAAAAGTTTGTATATTAAATAAAATTCGTCGAGTAGTCAATCTAGAAAGATTAACTCTTCCTACATTTCGATATTAATCCATCTTGGCTCGTGTATCTTTCCTTCCGCTTCGACCGTTGGATGTCCACCTTAATTATCGCATCAGTTTGCCCGTATCCGTGGTAAAGCTCGTTCATCTCGCTCTTTTGTGGCCTCCTCCTAACTTTGCGCGCTGAGACGAGTAGATGAAAACGGATTGCCTTTCGTCCGACTGTATTTCCACTTACCAAAGTGATATTAATGGGCCGCAAACGACGAGCATCTATGTGCCTCCTCCAATCGTTTCTACTGAAGCGAGACAAAAGTAATCGCGTAATCAACTGACAATGAGAGCGGACAGTGTTACATTTAAGTTTACATTTGAAAGAAACGAACGTACGCACGCACAAATATACGAATATAATATACCAAGAACGTGATCTTTCCTAATCCATGATTCTAGAATAAAGTTTTCTATTTGTCTCTCGACGTTATCGTTCTACCAAAATGGCAAAACGTAAGACTCACGGTTAAGTAGCTTAACACCGTAGCTGCGATTCAAATTAGCATGCGCCACTGTCTTTGTCGCGCAATGTCTCGAGCGTAGTAAGTGGGACAAACTCTCGGAGCAGGTATTTCGCGAAGTAACGCGAGGCTTGCCTTATGTTGTGTTATTACGTTCGATAAACCCGACTTGCACAAGATGAAATATGTATGTTATATCTGTTGAAGCAAAAGTTAATTGGTTTCTCGACTGCGTTTACGTCACAATAGTCTTACGTCATATATTATTTAGGTATTATTATATATTTTATATTTGTATAACAAAGATGGATTTTTAAAAAGATGAACACATTAAAATGCGAAAAAAATGAAACGAGATGTGTGCGAGTTAAAATGAATAGTAAGCAAAAGTTAATTAATTCCAAGTTTATTTTTCATTACCATCAATTTAAAGGAAAAGAAAATATTGCATTATATGTTGTTTATCATAATACAGTAAGCTTTTTCTTTGCATTAGAGATTGAAATTATTATTTATTAACGTTGTATCTTTTTGATCGAATAATAGTTGAATCTTTCTTCGCAATTATAGCCTCGTGCAAATAAAGTCGAGAGAGAAAGAGAAATATTCTCCACTCGACTCGCTTCGCACAACCGTGACTATTGTAATACTCCGATAGTCATGATATAAAAGTCATCATCGGTTCACGTCGAAAGCCAGTCCGTCGTGCGTACGCGTCGGCCAGACAGACGGACGACGGAGACAGACACAAAAGTGGGACAATATTGGCAAATGAGATGGTACATTTGCCGGGTATTGTCGAGAGACGACGGGGGTGACCGGGAGAGGGCGGGCGGACGGACGGACGGGCTGGAATGCATCGTAATTGCGCGCATTGTTTGATGCATGCCAGACGACTCGAACCGGCCGCTCCACCATCGGCGGCTTCGTGCCTTAACTCCGTTTCGAGCAGCACCTCGACGCAGGGCACCAGCCCCCTGGAACTGCGGTAGAAAACGAGCGTCGATGATTTACCGGCTTCTCCTCTCGTGACATGCGTGCAGCGTCCGCCGTTTTATCTTCCGCGACGGATGAGTCATCCGTCGTAATGGACCGTGAATGATTATTAGTAAGAGAGGATCCCTCTTTTTGGCGATTCCCGCTTTCTCTTCGGTCTCCTCTCGCGTTTCGCCGTTGCTTCTTCTTACGTTTTTATTCTCCTGGCCGTCAGACAATGCCGCCCGCGTAATAGTGATTTCCGAGGAGAGACGCGGGGATTAATCTCACTAGGATAAGGTCTATCTCGGTCGAGAAAAGCTTTTGCTTCTAAAAGAAAAGATGGGAGACTGAAGATGTAGTTGGAGGAAGTTTTTGAAAACTGAGATTCTTTAAACGTTGATTTAACGACATTTGAAGAAGATAAACACTCTGGAATTAAGGAGAGATTTTTTAGAGCGTCACTAATTTCTATTTCAAAGTAAAATCTATATTAAATTACTTAAAAGTTCATTAAATCCGACCATCGAAGATTTTTAAAAATTTAAGAAAGCGGAAAATTATATCAAAAGCATTTTTTGATTGCGCGCTATCAAAATAAAATTAAATTTAATTGAAAAAATAATAAAATTTAATTTAAAAAAAATTGTTTCTAGAACTATTTTAAAATCCGAATTTGATCCGCACTATTCTCACAAACATTATCAAATCATTTCAATTATATAATTCTATGATATTTTTCGCAATTAAATCAAGTATAATTTGATTTATAATCAAAATTATTATCTTATCATATATCTTCTTGAATTATACGCACAATATTATCCACTTGATTAATCAGATCTCTTCTCCGTTATTATCTAAATTTACACGAAAACTTTTATTCTCAACTCGCATTACGCTTGCGTGTGAGAACATTTCGCCGGTCGTAATCAAAATTTCAGCGTATTTCTAACAACAAACAATTTTCAGTAAGAAAGCATTAAGTGTCCAAGTATGATACGTATTCCAGAAAAGTTACTATTTATTTTCCATCAAATTATGTTGTCCGCAACTATAGAAATTTATTTGAATACGAAAGAAAGGAGTATCATATATAGAGATACAGTAGACAAAAGTCAAACAACTTTTCCAAAGTCGATGGCGTAAAAGGAAAGAAAGAGATGATTCGGAAGAAGACGATTCGGAGGATCCGTAAAGCAAACGAGAGCCACGATCTTATCGTAGGTCCCGGTCCATCTGTATTCACAGCATTTCTAACTTTATCTCGCGAATATCATCTTCTTTCGTATACTCACTCTCTCTCTCTCTCTCTGTCTTTCCTGTGGCTTTGTCGTTATCTTTAGCTCGTCTCTGTCGTGTATGAGACAACTTATACTTTGTTCGTCTGTCCTTTTCTATCCTTAGGGTTCCTTCTTCTTCTTCTCGCTTCCTCGAATGATCACTCGCCCGGTCGCTCGCTCGTCCTGCCACTCCATCGCATCAGCATCTCTGTTTTCCACTCTATCGCCCCGGTTACATCTCCACTCTCTCGACGCGGCTTCTCTCCATCCTTTCTCATGGCACGTCGCGGCCTTTCTCCATCTCTCCGCATCCATCCGCTTCTACTCCGTTATCCCGCCCACTCTCCAACGCGTAAACGAGAAAAAGAATGGAGAGAAATGACCGTGGCTCGAGATGGAAAGTCCCGCTACCCATCCACGGCTAATCCCTCTTTTCTCTCGGAAGTCATCGGTTGCGCCGCGCAGTGAATCTCCCTTGGCGCACGTTACTCGAAGCGAATGCGGCTGGATTAAGCTCCGCGTTTCAACGAATGATCGGACAATCTCTCACTCGCTTACGTCTTTTTTCCACGGCTCTCTCGTTGTAGCACACACACCCGTGAAAGTACTCACAGCGGACGACGGTTTGACAAATATCACGGTACCACGGCGCATTTCTAATGCCGCGCATTCTCATTCCCAGAGGTGTGACCGTAACCGGAAGACAGATGATCCGGAACATAAGAGCGACCGCTGGAGTTTGTTTGTATTTATTGCCGGCTTCTTGGATTCGCACGCGCAGAAAGGCCGACGTATGTACGCTTGTATCCTGCGATATGGCGAAGTTTGTACTACGCCAGCTAACCTGCGGAACGAACGCCACGCTCTCCGGGGATTTTCGGTCGAATCACCGAGATCGTGAAAGGATCCGAAGTGGATAGAATGGCGTCGCGAGTTATCGCGGCGGAAACTATTGCGGCAATTTCATACTCCACGAACTCTTTGTCGAGCTATCCACGGTACTCCGAAACGGCTGGCATACTCCGGGGAATGTTCATCTCGGTAATTTCAGTGTCGTTCTTCTAGTCCCTCTCCTCACGACAGTTTCTCTATCACGGAATTGGAGCATTGTCCTACTTTTTGATGAAAGACGCTCTTAGAGGAGAATATTGAAACCCTCCCTTTTCGTCGAAGAAATTTCGCAATCTCTATAGATTTTATCAACTATAGATTTGTAATCACTCGTGGTCGATCACTCGATGATGACTCTCGAGACTGAGAAAGAATACCCGAAGGAAATTCAACGAATGCGGAGAAAAATCGGTTGATTGTTCGGTTAGCTAACGCACGGATTTTCTCGGATCTAATATAGACACACACAGGTTTGTTGACTTTTCAACGGCGCTCGAGGCGCGAATCAGAGTTGAAAACGTTCATCAAGAAAGATGGAACACCGATTTCTTTGTGAGCTGTAGCGAGCGTTTAGAAGAGAAAGAAAAAGAAGGAAGATAGAGTAAAGAAGAAAGAGAGAGAATTTCTTCTCTCATATGTCGAGACCTCCCGTAAGCGGTATTCCAAGCCGGTCAAACCGGTATTCGACGACCGTTGCCTGACGTTACCTGCGGCCTGCGGGCGATCATTCTCTCACGCATTCTCTACGCCAGTTCATTCGTGAGTTCACTCTCTAGGCAGCTTTCTTTGAACGTGAGTCACGAAAACCAAGTATAAATAATATAAAGTATACGGTTTATTTGGCTCTTCTGTTAAGAGCATGCAATCAATACTTTTTAAAATACATGAGACAATTTTATATTCATAATGAGTAAAATATACACACACACACACATACACACAGGCACACACAAAATATGTATGCTTTATTTCATAAACGAATATAAACCACCGAATTATTATTTTATACTTGCATATCAATATATTTACATTATGTAACTTTGTTATTTTACTTTATAGCTTTGCGCTAAATTTATTTTATACAGATTGATTATTTTGTAATTTCCACGATTTAATTTATCGCAGCATACAAAACGTGCCACGTGCGTTATGCGCGCCGAGATATGAAATTGCAAAATATTATTTTGTTTTAATATCTTTCTCGTTCATGATACATCGCCGCAATGACGGCACGCGGAAACACAAAGGATAAATTATTGCCGTCATAATAGTTCACGTATTACGATCTGAAATTGCGATTTTACAAGATATGAAAAAGGCGTTACTTTTTCACTCTACGCCACGTTCGCGCTCCGTACATCATACGCGCCCCCATTTTGCGTGATTGCAACCCATGTGTACAAATCGCTGTCCATTCGAAAAACGAATTTAAGCCGGATTGAGTTATTAATTTAAAGTCGGCCGCCAATTGCCGCCCATTCATAGAACGTGCAAGCGGGATAACCAGTTTTGTCACTTTCCTCAACCGATATATGGTGTCTTGCCCGATCAAGCGGCACACCATTACGTGCGCTTCGATGAGAGACCGGTCAGTCTACATTTTGATGTCTTTATCCTGTCATTCACGCAATAACGACGGCGCGTTAGGCTATAATCTACAACGATCACCGAACAAAAGTTACTAAGCCTGTACAGCTGCGGCTTGAGCGGATAATTATAAGATAAAATCATCAAACTCGAAAGCGGCACTTTTCTTTCCCGCGTATATATAACATATATATTTTAAAATCATTTAACAACTAAACTTGCTTAGAACTTATAGATTAGTTTAAACGCAAATAGATTAATTTAATCTATTTAATGAGACAATGTGATGTAAACATATTCAACAAACTGGTCATTGATGAATTAATCGATGATATTTTATGACGCTATGCATGTATATTGATTAAAAACAGAAGTAATTACTCATGCATATCAACTCACTCAGCAACATTAGATTAATTAATGAAATGCACAGAATTCCAAATATCGTAAAATTAAATTCTCATGCCGCATAGACTACTGTAAAGTGCATTTATTAATATTAATGGATATTCTAACATATTCTATACATTCGCGAATATTATCTCCATAACTCTCAATTGTACTTACAGTTTGATAAATATCGCAATATTTCCGATATTTCCGATAATTAAACAAAAACTGTATAAAATAATGACAAGTAGGTTGTCATCATTGTACTAAGTAGCGATGTAAATGACCTACTTTTATGGTATTTAAATATAAAGTACGTTGCATATTCAGTTTCAGACATAGGCGAGTGGCACGTTTGAAATATCGATTGACATAGTCCTCGTTTAGCGACGTCAATTCCACGGCATTCCATATAACGTATTTTCTAGGAAAAATCTGTGCTATTCGAATTTAATAAGAATGCACATGCAGCGTTATAGAGATTCGCTCCGCACGAAATAATCTCGCTAAATTCAAACTCTAACGAAAGAAGACGGCACTTTGCACGCAGTAATCTAGCAATTTCATCGCATATTTGTCGAATGAAGAAAAAAAGATTGAATACGTATATGTAATCTTTGCAATGCATCGATGAATCTCGTCGATGCTCGCGTGAATGGAACGGATTTTATATGAACCGAAATCCACGAAAATTGCGATTCACTTCGGCACGTAATAATACTACGGCCATATTACCTTCTCAAAGAGTGCACAGTCAGTCCTCCTCCCAGTAGGTCAATCGCTTGAAAGAGCTCCATTCCGTAAAGTAGAGTGCGCGCGTCTTTCCCGTATTGGCAGTATGCTCTCTGATCATAACGCGGTTAACTTTCCATTCAACTTTTTCAACTGTCAAAAGATAAAACAGCTACCAATTATATTTCGTCTCTCATTGGCGCGCCGACAGAATAGATCCACACGACGAGAATCGGTGAAATTAGATGGAGGGCACCCGTGAGTTACCTGAATCTATTATTCAGGAACGTCGTCGTCGATTCGTCGTCAGATCGGGCTGCTTTTCAGGTTGCGCAGCTGGTTTTCAGGTTACTCACGGATAAGCGGATAACCCCCGCTTTTCGGTGGTTCTCACGCGGGACGAAGATTATACCTCGGAAGTGGCAGCTGTGGGAGGCATAGTAGTTGGGAAAGGTAGTGAGAGCGTTTTCTCTCTCTCTCTCTCTCTCCTTTCTCGTTTACAGACGACTACGACTACGACTACGACTACGACGACGACGACGACAACGACGACGACGACGACGACGACGACGACGACGACATCGTCAACCTTCGTTGACTCTCTCGATCGAGTCGGAGAAAACGGTGGATACCGATAGTTTGGATCACGGTACCGCGCGTCCGAACGCGCATTGAAAATTCATGGCTCCCGATGGTAAGCCCGCCGACGAGTAGAATCGATAGTCGTCGAACGAGTTGGCGACAATTTCTCCGATCTAGCGTCGATCGATGTCAAAATCAATTTTAACGATAACGCTACCCCCGAGTGCCGCTCTGAATACAACTCCGGTATGGTCCTTTATCTACCGCGAGATTTTATAGCGACAAACTGTCGATATATCCCACCGTTAACCGTATGTATTTCGGCATCAATATACATATGTATATGCATACATTGTTCTATACAGCTTGATTTAAAGCTCGTCAATAACTTATCCGATTTTGTTCGTAGAATTGGTTTTACTATTTTGAAAAACGAAAAAGACGATCGATAACAGATATACTACATACATTTTTAGAGTTTGTCGTCAGCCATTTTATTTTTATCGGATGAGATGTTAAAATATCATCTCTAGCACGTACATAACGGAGATTGGTATTTATCGAACCCAGTAATCATCGCGAAATATTGCATGCGTAACCAAGATTTGCGTGGATTGATATCTATTTGCGTTAGAAATTGTAAGGGGAAAAGCTGCCGATGCACTAATGACCTCATTGAACCTCTTAACTGCGACGGAAACACGCGAGGACACGAACGAAGCTACGACGTTAAAGCGGGGTAAGGGTAGGAACGCTGACGCGTATGGCAAGGCAGGCAATTTCGCGACGTAAGAACGCAATTACGAATTAGGTGGAAAACGAGAACGAAACGAGAGTGGCGCATTTCTCGCCCAATGCAGTCGCCACCATGAGCTGACTGCTGTTACTGCTACTGTTGCTATCGTCGTTCCGCGTCGTTTCGTTGACACAGCGCGCTCGCGACCGACTGTCGTCGTTGCCGGCAACGGGAGGATTTAATTAAGGCGTTAATTGGAAAATGGCGAGGCTTAATCGCGGGTCCCATTTCCTCTCTGTGAAAAGCTGCGACGATAACGACTAACTTTCCGCCGACGCCGACGACCCCTGACCTATGAGCGCGCTCGTTCGTTTGAGCCAGGACCGCTGGCGCTGCGATTACGGCTTTCCGTATGGCATGAAATGAAGAGAAGTTGCATTCCCCGACGCCGGGCCGATGCTCTCTCTCCCATGGTCCCTTGTCGTCCTTTGGATTCGGTCGAAGCGCCCTTTAATCCCTCCGACCGACTCGTTTCCGCCTCCCCTCTTTCCATCGCAAAGTCGTAACCTTGCACGCGCCCTTATCTATGTCATCCCTTCGTTTCCGCCCTTCGGCCACAACTCCACCGCCGTTTTTCCGTACCTTCTTTTTCGCGTCGATGCCTTTCACCCCCACCGTTTGCAGATTTTTTTTTTATCTCATTTCCCGCCACCGTATATAATCTTGTAACGATACGCCCAATATATATTCGCGTGCGCGCTCGCCAACGATTCGATTTTACCGCGCAATATTTCGCCATCCTTTTATCAGTACGCATGTGCGTGCTTTTAAAACGAAAGAAAAGTATGAAAAGTTTTTCCTATTTTGTACACGCGGCGGAAAAGTAATTTTCAGTAATTTTCAAGTGTCATAACTGTCGCGCGCTATCAACGATTTTCAGACATCTTTCCGAGACACATGTCGCACAAAAATATTGCATTTCAAAATTTTTTCTTGCATAGCCTGATTAAAAAAAAATATTTAAAAAATATATATTTTCAATCCATTAAATTTCGCTGATAAAAGTCAAGGCTCCTATTGAACGGGACCCGTTAAGTTTTCTACAAACACGATACGATATAAAGAACAGTTAACTTGCATAACGAGATAAAAACTCCAAGGGGAATCTTTTGCAGACTCGGGGATGTCATAGAGCACGTGGCAACATTTTTTTCCCGCTATCACGATTAACAAGAACGAGCCGGAGCGGATTCTATTTTGCCGTCCATAGGGGCGAGAGATCACCCTTTCTTATCACTAATCGACACAGATTTCGTCGACAAAAAGGTTGGCGCGCTATCGATATACTCTTCGCCGGGGGCTGCGCGGACATCGTACCGTCCGATAGCGTCGTGCTGTGATTGATACACGTGTGTTGAACACGTGGCGTGATTGATGCTACCAATCGACGTCAATATGCTACAGAGTTATCTCTCTTTGGTATCTCGCGCCTGGGCGCTTACTTAGCTTTAAGCGATGCACCGTAATAATATTGCAATATCGGTTACGTACGAACGCGAAGAATAAAGCAGTTTCATATCAAAAGAATATTATATATGTATGACCTAGTATGTTACGAGAATATAAAACTATACATCGTACTTTTCTTCAATGTTAACATTTATAACTTTCAAAATATTGTGCAAAATATATATTGAAATTTATGCGATAATAATGTTTGTATATTAAAAGAGAATCGCAGTAAGCTATTGTGACATATTTAGCTAATACATATTTCAGTAGCTTGTAAGAAATATACAGTAGTATGTATTTCTGTAAAGATGAATAGACTTAATATAAAGGTGAAAATATATGTCAGTAAAGCATCACTTGTGAATAAAATATTATTCAGTAAAACCAGCTGCGTGTTATATATTTTGTTTCACAATATCTCGGATTAAAAAAAAAATGCGTCTCATATATGTGTATACGGCGTTTTTGAAATATGCAGATATAATGTAAAATATACAAATAATATATGTAATGTAATATTTGCTACATCAAATGTATGCAAATGTGCTTTTCTCGTATATATTTTTATTAAATACATAAATGCGCGTGTTTCATTAAATATCAAAATTTAGAATCATATTTAAAAAATATGATTCTAACATCATTAGATGAATCCATTGTTGATCATTGACTTAAGTATAATAATTTCCATATTTATCTTATTTCTTTCTTAAATTTTTATTCGTCAAAATTACGATTAAATAAGAAATTCAATCATCAGAAATATTTAACAAATAAACAAACGTTTCAGAAACTTGTACGACTTTTAAGTATGTATATATATTTCTTTAATAACGTATATATACGATTATCATGTGATTATCACAAACTTTCCTTAAAAGCAATATAGAGATTTTCTCAGGACAAGCAAACCATGTAGCGCGTCGTTAATCTATTGGCGTAAGATCGTGCGATATGCCGTTCTCGGCAACGAGCACCCGGAGTGACCCAGGCGATATGCTCGCGTCCCAGCATACCTAATTGCCAATTATAATCCCTATTAATTAGAACAATCCCGAAATGGAAGTGCACGCCTATTAACGAGAGCCCACGCGCGATACCGTCGGTCTCTCTTGACCGTTTACGCGGATGGCTTACGTAATAATTCGAGCTCTCCCGTGACCGGATTATGGCAATGGTACGGCTATTTTCGCGATAAAGTTCATTTCGTTTGTAATTGTTTCGACGCGGGAAAAACAGCTGTGCTTTCCAACAAATAAATCGTCTTTCCCCTCGAGCTTGCCATAAGTAAAGTACCTTTGACGAACGTCATTTTACAGTTTTATTGTATTACAGAGAACTTTGCGAGATTATTTTGTGGTGAAACATGATGCGCGCGCTTGTTCAAGATAGCGCTAATGTTCGCGTTTTCTCCGACCTCTCGCGTAACTGTCCCATTAAAGTAATGAACGGAGAGAGAAAAGGCGTGAGCTTTATTAAACGCGACGGAAATGCAAGTACGGCGACGCCGCAAAGGACCGAAACGACGGCATACAATCGACTACCTCGATGTACTTAGTTCGCGGCAAATTGAATTTTCCGATAATGAACTTCAGAGTTAGCAGCAAGCTCGCGTATATACATTTTGCATTTCGGCGCTTCTGCTATTGTAGATATGTAAGAGTATTGTTAAACTTGCCCTGCGCTCCAGACATATTAACCAAATGATTGCCACGACGAATGGCCTACTTCCGTCCGAGCTGCACCAATCTATCGATCGTCTTCCAATAAAGCGAATTAATTGTGAACGTTAATCGCTCTGTTCGTTTGTCGGGACGAGTGAGCGATCAAAGGAATGGCGGCTTGAAAAAGAGCGGTCCTTCGCATTCTACTGCCCCGTCCTTTCTCCTCCCTCCCCCCCCCCCCCGCCACGCTTAAATCCTCTTAATATCGCTTTAAATTCCGCTCAACAGTTCCGAACACGAGAGCCAATATAATATCCCTTTGATTCGCCCTGCGCGTTGGAGAAGCGGAAGAATCTTTGCGCAATTTTTCACGAACGATTGGCTACGTGGATTTTTTATTACCTGATTTTCTCTTGTACACATCTTATCAAACAATCTACGGACATAAGATCATATTTTACGCCCTTATGATCTATTTATTTTCAAAGAACTTTGACGAAAATGTGTACTTTATATCGAGAGTTCGTTCATTGATAAATGTCGTGATTTTCTCTCGTATTTCGAGCAGACGAACGATGTTTCTTCCGCTTAGCGGAAAAAGCATGCGAGGCAAGACGCATGCGGGCGCAACCGATTTCTCTCTCTTGTCAGAGTTACCGCCACGGCGCGGCGCGGCGGCTCGAAGTCGAGAGAGGAAAGATCGATAAGTATACAAAGCGACTCGACTCGAGGTTCTTGGAGGTCGCCGGCCGAGCAAAGAAAACCGGAAACACGATCGCCGAACACAAAATATCGTATAACAGCCGATCGCGTATGCTTTTTCTACCACTTGATAGAACGCCGCGCACGTTTAGTTCTCGCGAACGGCGGAAGGCGGCAAACGAAAAGGAAAAGGAGCTTTTCTACTCCGTTAAATATAGACGCCGCGACCGAGCCGCCGCTTTTTTCCTCGCTACGGAAGAAGCTTCGGAGAAAAGAGGTGAACAGACGACGTCGGAACTGCGTTTTCGACAAAGCTCGCCTGTAAATAAATTTATACGATGGAGACGCACAGCGCTTTCCTCAAAGTTTTCCAAAACGAATGTTATTTTTCGACACAATAAATTCACTCCAAGTTTCGTGATAGAAGTCTATATAAAGATTAAGTGCTCATTTAACCTCGGCAAAGAGGCTGAATATGAGAGAATGAATAACGAACTCTGGAACGATAATTAATTTTATTTTAATCTGATAAACTAATTTTAATAGACAGATACGCAAGCAGCGTCAACTAGCCGTCGACAGTGCATTATAATGCGTTTAATTTAATTACGGAGAAATTACTTCTTGACTGTAGAATAAAAATGCCAGTTGACATCATTAATTTCAGATTAGATGGATAAAGCGCATTCTCAGTTCATAATCTCGCGTGACTTCCGATAAAAAAAAAAAAAAAAAAAAAAAACTGTCAAGTATTATTTACCAACAATAAGTGACGTCCAAGTGAGCTCGTGAACAAATGATAAATACAATATATGTCCATCACATCCGTATTCCGTACAAAAAAAACTATTTTATGAGACAAAAGACAGAAAACAGCATTTAAAAGTGTGCACAGATCTATGTTTATCAGCAGCGGGATTGACACCGGTGCTAAATCGAATGCTATCAATTCAGTTATCAGACGACACGTGTGATTGCCGATGATGGTGCAAATATTTAATTCCATTGACGGGCTACATCATATCGTCATTTGGGCGGATCTTTCAGCGTCGCAACATAACTTTCCCATCGGGTATTCGCTCTATCTCGCATCTAAAATCATCTCGATAACTAAGCTTTAAATATGTATTTCTGTGAAGCGTCACATTGCCGTGATAATAAATGCAATTAAAAAATATCGAAAAATTAAAATAGTCCACTGTTATGTCTGCACATATTTTCCCGTGTCATCGACGTTGTAAACTATTATACATATCAAATAAATTTTCAAACGATAATACATATTGGCATACATTATTCACTTTGTTATAGAGTCGTGATCGAATTTTCGAATATATGCCAAGCGAATCTGAACAATTTCAAATGCAAACGAACTCTATTAAACTTTACAACGTAAGATTATAAGGTCGTCTAAAAATTGACGCGAGATATGATTGAATCTGACTTTAGATAGAATTAATAAAATAATGAAGCTATTTTGATTAATAAAATAATGAAGCTATATTTTAGTGAAGTTCCTAAAAATGCGCCCCTACTCGCTTTCGCATCGAAAATATTTTACGTTAGAGATTATAACGTATTATCAGGATTTAATATATTGGTGAGAATCTTCCGCAAGCGGTAACTAATAGGTTGTTGCCCGCGTCGCGTTGAACGGAATCGGAATTAATGATTTAATAATGCCGTCCGATGTAATTATTTATATGAATGCACTTTGATGGAGTGCTTGTCAACCGAGGCTGAATAATTCGCGATTGAAATGTGGTCGAGCCGCATGGTCGCATAAATTGTCACGGAATCAACAATATATTCATCGCACACTGTACAGCCGTACTGTTTGCACAATAACGTCAATATGTGCATGCCGGCGAGAGCCGTGTGCTTGCACGATGAAAAAAAAATCTATAAGTGGACGCGTTAAAATTTTACACACGAATGCTTGCCGGATATGTATTACACGATGGTTAAATATTTAACCGAACGCTTCCCGTCGCTGCTCACTTTACTTTTTTTTGTCGCATGCCATCGAATTTTCGTAATATTCGTCCTTAATTATATAAAGAATGACTGGCTGTCCGCATTTCCCAAGAATCACGTATTGCCTAATTACCCCGATTGCACGAAGCGTTTTTTTCGCAATTACGTGACGCGCGCGTCATTTTTTGGCAATGAACATTCTTATTACGAAGGAGCTTTAACAAATCTGCCCGTATTAAGCCCGTCATTGCAAACCGGAGACGAGGTGAAGTCTCGCCATTATTAATGGAATTAATGGCCGCAACGCCGGCTGGGCGTGTACAAGCAGACACGGACTAATCTACTGTCGGATGCGAGGTGCGCTAATCTAGTACCGACCTAGGCTTTCCAAAGTGCGACGATAAGATGCACGATGAATAGCCCATATTCTATCACTAAAGACGGATCAATCGTATAAGCATCTTACGCTCTTACAGATACAACTTCCGAGATAATTATCAACTCCCACTCGTTCGCTATATGCGATTTCTTGTTCACCTTTTATATTGTTCGCGTCTCATCCAAGAGAAATACCGGTTTGACAAAGACCAGTCGAGCATCGCCGGGCATCGGATCGACGAAGCCACGAGCCCGTAGTTCCGCAGTAACCTGGATTTGCGAAAAGATTGCACAGTCCAGTGGCCTGAAAAGAACAAACGGCGTTTGCTGAACCGTGCCTCATCCAGTTTTCCCCTACGTTTTATCCTCTTTCTCTCTCCCTCTCTCTCTCTCTCTCTCTCTCTCTCTCTCTCTCTCTCTCTCTTTCCATCACATAGATGCGCTGACTTTCCTTTAGACACTCTGATTTTCGCCTCACCTGCATCCTTCCGGATCACAGGACCGTCCCCTCCTTCGGGAGACTTTAACGCGAAACTGATTCACTTTCCTCGATTGTGAACTCCTGGTAAGGGAAGTAAGACGATTACGATTGAAATATCATTCGGAACCAAAAAACCTCTCCCCATCCTGCGTAAATTTCGATCACATTTCTTTCTCGCTGCGATCATCCTATGAAACTTGGTCTCTTGTAAAGTACAAGATAAATGGTTTCGATGATATTACATGTTTCAATGTATGCTAATTATACGAAATACATCTGTGAAATATTACAGAAGAAACGAAAAACAATTCCGGACATTCCGTAAACCCTATCGTGAGAATTCCAGCCAACTCACAGATACAATCACTCTTTCCGTTGGCAATCCATTATAGTCAATGTTGCATTATACGTGATAATAAAAATCGTTTCTTAGAATCATTTTAACAAGCTTCGCTATTTGGTTTACATATATAAACTTTATAAGCAATCTAAAAACATAAATTATATAATGCAACTATTACTTATGCGTAGAAAAGAATAATATATTATGTATTTATATATTTATATATAAATATAATATATTATATAAATTTAACACATAGCTTCGGCCAATACAATTTCAATTTATTCATCGAATGCGGCTGATATTAAACATTATATCTCGCCAATGCATAATTTATAGATTGCTGTGCAATGCTAATGACACGACCCAAAATTCGAAAGCGCGATTCCGATCAAGAGCAACAAAAAGAAAAAAAAAATACGAGAACACGTCAAAGATGGTAAGTCGCTTTTTCCCCAAGTGTAGCTTCGGAGGTGAGGCAAAGTCATTGGCGCTTCTTCTTTTGCTTCGAAGAACACGGAACATGGAAAGAAGAGTCTACGCGCGCGCGCGATCAGGATAGAGCCACCGCGGGTATCCTGTAATCGCGGCAAAGCGAACAAACATTCCCCCCGGGAGTCCTTCGTCAGGACTTTCCTCTTTCGTGGCGAAACTGAATGAGTCTCCGCTCGCCGCTCGATTCCCAGATCGCATTTCAGGGAGATTCGAAAGGGCTAAGCGTAATCGATCGCCGTGCGAACCGATGGTCCGTTCAGGTTGAGGAACAAAAGAGGATCAGCTTACCGAGAAAGAATTAAAGGCCGCCCCGTTGATGCTGCGGCGATCATTATAAAAGAAACTGTGCTGTCGAACTGTGATTAATCGGCAGATCGTTTTCTGGCCGTGTATCGGATCAATTTGACTGCACGGTTCAATTTGAATTTTAAATTTTTATATTATCCAGCAGAGATATATGCGAATGTTTTTAAATTACATGAGATATTATTAAACAATCGCACGGTAGTTGTTCCGCGTTTACATAAAACTCTCGTCATTTAATATATTAATTATGTAATAATTATATAATAATGTATCATTACGCTTTTTAATACCGTATAAATAATGCATATCAGTTTGTTATACAATGTCTTATTATTATGCTTTATCGCTTGACACATTGAGTAAATATTCGATGGCATATATGATTATATTACTCAAGTCATGTTCCGAGACATGCTTGCAGTGTTATTTACATATATCGATCACACAAAATGGCGCACCTATTCCCTACATACCATAACGTATTAAATTCATTACTTTTGCATAAAAATCTATTTGCCTGTTTTAACACATGTAGAATCACATTTCACGGTTTGAAAAAATTTTTTAAATTGAATACCATTTTTATATACACATACCTACGCGTGCGTTTTGCGCGCATGCACAAAAACTATATCATGAATAAACCAGGAATATAATATTTGTAACAAAACCAATATATAAAATAAAGCTGATATCATGGCCCGATTAATTTTAATTTAAACTGAATGTGACCCAGTTTAATATCCAAGCTGTACATCTCTGTTCTACATCAATTTTCTACGACATTGATAAATAACGTGTAAGAATTTATAAAAAAAATTTTTATACTAAATCGAGACTATAAATACACCCATCACAAATACATGTTATATGTTATATACAATAATTGAATCAATTCATGGATTTATTGATACGGAGAGCCAGAGAGCTCTCATCGGAAATAGATTAACCTTTATTTGACGTTCTTATACATTTTTTATAGACAGAAGCCGCAGCACGCGAACCATGTCTCTTCCGGTCGATCTTATCGGAATAATATTACAATGTACCGGGTCACGAGTTCTTACGTAATTCATGTAACTTGTAAAACACGAGGCTGATGAAAAACAGGGATCGAAATGTATGCGAATACGATAATCTTGAAAACTGACATGTAAAAACTTGCACATTTTTACTACCCCGTTTAGACCTACACAGTACTATTTCCGCTCGAAACTGCATACGATGAATATTAATTCGCGACGTCAGTAACTGGAAGTGCGTGTAATATTTTAAATCTGCGTATCTTCCGCTCTGAAAACGCAAAACACAGCGGTACGTAAAAGTTTATTCAAATCGAATGTATTGAAACCGGCGCGCAGCGACAGATCTGATCAGAGAAATCGGTATATGCTCTCGTCAGTCCGAATATGAAATTGTTTTTATGCGCGCGTTATATGCACGACTGGGTATATATTTATCGAGCTACAGATCGGGTATGCAGCCGGCTGGCTTTCCGGGATTTTTTGGAAAATCCGGCAAAAACTATCGCTTGCGGATGGCACCGAGGATTGTTCAAATGCCCGCTGGCAATCTCGATAAATGGCGCTCGAACGATTCTCGACCTGCCGACTTGCTGCCGAGCACGATCGCGTCCTCCTATTCGCCGTGATAAAAAGTTTCGCGATCAAACAATCGAACGTGGCGCAACTGACATGCATTTTACTACAAATTGATATACCTATACTTTTTTTATTCTTGATAGTTCGCTCCCCGCTGACTGTGAATTCAGTAAACCACACATAATCCGCGAACCGCAAATGACAATCCTACTGTTTTGCTAATGTTTTCGGTTTTTATGCGCAATTTTTTCGAAACAATAAAGTGATGATGTAATAATCACATATTCTTTAACTTCATGGATGATGTAATCCAAAATAAAAACAAGCTGTATTTTTTTCATTGCATGAAATTCTGAAAAAAAAAAAAAAAAAAAAATAATCGATCAAATTTAAATCGCGACACTAAAAGTGCAATGTGTATGATTGCGCGCGCGCACGCATGTGTGATATGAAAAAAGTTCAAATAAAAATCATTTTATGTCGTATAGTGCAACAAAAAAAATATCTACAATATCGGTGCAAAGTATAAATAAGATATGTTATTTTTCGATCGGTTAAAACTCTTCCATTAATTTTTTTGCGATCTATTTTCGCAATGAGCGTTTTCTGGCAACGAGCCAAAAATGTGCTGCGCACGCTCTGAGATCCATAGCATTCGTATCTTTACTTTGGATCGGTCAAGCTGCCTTTGAGAAACGGAGGGAAAAAAAGTAAATCGAATCCGAGATGCGTTCAACCGCGTGAATTCATCTTGTTGGTCTAAAGAGAAATTTCGCATCATCCGATTCAAAGCCAAAGCATTTCTAACCAATGCTCGATATGATGAGTCATTGCCTTTTATTTATCAATAGAAATGAGCTATAGAAATATATCTCGTTATATTTTAGCATTTTCGAACAGCTAAAATAAAACATGATTCTCTTTTATCTGCAAATTGGCACAACAATAATACATATATAAAGACTAGTTGTTTCATAATTCCTGTTAAAACATAAAAAAAAAAAAAAAAAATATCCTATTTTTAAATTACTTTATTTGCGCTCTTTCACATCCATTTACAGTTATACAGAGAGATATAGTACAAAAACGTATACAACACTTGTTCTAACTAATGCATAATTAAAACAAAACAAAACATTCGTAAAAATTAGCAAACATGGAATTGTGACTACATGTCCATTATTTATAAAAGTAAATGTTGCAACGTTTCATATACGTTTGAAAATAGCTTTTTTTATGTGACAATTTTTGCACGCTTCTTGTAAGTTTGATTACGAATAAAACTGGAATTGGTTTCATGGAAAAGTTACTCTTGCAAATAGACTCGTTCTATACACTTAGTATTTTTCTTGTTAGCCTTTAAATTAAGTTAAACGCGAGCTAAGTTATTTAAACTTTCAGTCGATATGGGCAACGCGATTTTAAGACAGAGAAAATGTTGCTTTCGATACCGATAAAGCTGCTTCCAATTCGAAAAGAAGAGCTGGAAATCCTATTATCGCGTTAGAGAGAACCCATCGTTAGCGGAACTCGTTAACAAGTTAAGGTAAATGTATCTGGAAGCGAGTATCTGTGCGCAGCCGGAAGCGTCGCGGGCTTGCGATACAAAAAGAACGAGCAAGATAAGAACAGCACAAGTGTCAAGAGAAAGAGACGAAGGCAAAGTAACACCGATCGCCAGACAGGAACACTCACTTACACGGCAGGAGATTGCTGTAATCTACATCCATTATGATATCTAACACTCGCTATACAACCGGCCAGTAGTCATCAATGATATCTCCTTTCCCAGTCGAAACGAGCGCATTTGTCAATGTGCTTTCACAGCATGATGTTGCTTAAACGAGCCGCGTTAGATGCCAATAACCTAACCACGGCTCAGACGAAAGGACGAGTAAAGATACTCAACGGAAACGAACTATATATCACCAGAGATTCTTTTCAACCATGTGATATAAACATTTCAGTTGACCTAACGTCGATTGCGCGAGTAGATCATTTCAACATCTCTCTTTTTCCGTTCATCCATGATGCGCAACTGAAAGAATCTGAAAGAATCTGAAAGAATAGGCCAGAGCCATCGCAGTGACAGCAAATTCATAAATTTCCTCTCTCCTCCCTCCTCTTCGCTTTCCCCCTTGCATACTCGAGATTCTCCGTCCTTCCTATTTACTCTTTCATCCGCCACTTCTACTCATGGCAAAAAACGAGTTTCTTCGAGGAGGGCGTTCGCGCAGGAGAACTGAGCGAGGTGAGGAAAAGAAGAAAGGATGAGCGGATAGGAAGGCGAAAAGGAGAAAATGAGAAACCCGTAGAGACATGGGGGCTGGAGCAGAGCGCTCTCTCGGCCGACCGGGGCGGATAAGAGAGAGGGGGGACAAGGATAGGCAGCTTTTTATATAAACGCTCATCCGTTATTACGTCGCGAAGGTCTCCGTCCGACTTTGTTCCTTGCAATATACAATTATACAATAATTTAAAAGCAAAGGCCGGGCCCGACCGTATTTCATTCTTACCTCTCGTCTTACCGCGCGCCGCCGCCGTTTCTTCCGCTCGTAGTTTTATCTTTTTCCTCGAGTGTCGCGCTTCTTCTATAGGGATCACCGACCGGCGCCTTCCTCTCTCCAAGTTGAACAGAACGGAATATTAGCTAACGAATCGCGAATCGCAGGACATACATCAAAAAGTATTCACTTATTATAATCGTGATGCCAAGAGATATTTCGCTCTCTTTGAACATTTATTTATTTTAATGAAAAGACTTGTAATTTGCTTTAAGAATTAATCATACATTCTCGTGCGTATTATTTCATTTAATGCTCGATATCAAGTTATGACAGTCTCGACAGTTGAAATTGCTACTCCTCGAATCAACCCTCCTGTATCATTTATATCCGTGCTACTCAATAGATCCCTTCGTTTGATGGAACCATCCCCGTCATCCATTCCCATAGAAACGAATTAAGAATTTTCGATAAGAAGACATCAAGGGCCAAATATAGAGATTCAGACAAGCAAATATATATACATATATGTATATCCATGTACATAACTCTTATATTGATTTTTCTATAAAAATTTTATATAAAAAGTATATAAAAAAATATGTATATGTATTATTACTTGCAATTGATAAACTCATATATACAATTATGCTTTTTACAAAAAAAAAAAAAAAAAGTTAATTATTTTGATGAATAACCTTTTTCTTCGTCTGCACTGGCCTGCGACAAGCACTGGCAATTAATTCGTACATTAGTAAGAATTACATGTATATTTTCTAACTATTGCAAGCTTTCCAAAAAGCGAAGGAAAGATATACGGCCGAGGTTAATTTTAGCACGATACTTTCAAGCATACACACGCACGATAATTGGTAGATTTTCTCCATCAGAAAAAAAACATGCCTCATAGCCCGTCCCTTTATACCGAAATGCGTGCAGCTGAGAAATGGCGGTACTCAGCTGACAATTAACGTTATTGCTGTATCATTTGGATAAAATGCATTCACTTTGTCTGAATGTAGCAGGATATAATTGATCGAACTGAGGCTAAAGCTCATCCCTCAACGAATTTTCTTTGTGTCTACACGAAGAAAAAAAATATGCGTATAATTTATTTCAAGCTTATTAAAATATGTACATTTCATTTCTCTTTTTATTTATTCAATCAATAATTCTAGGAATTCTTTAAAAAGATAATTTCGCGATTTATCCTCCGGTTCTTTGTAAATAAACCGACAAATTCATCGGTCGTGATTTCAAGCCATTAGATCACGTTTACGACGCGCTCATGGCAAAATAGATGACTCTATCCGTCAAGCATTAATCTTCCCAATTGATCCACACTTTAGTCAGTTTCCCCTTCGTAAATGCCAATTCAATAACATGTCATCTGTGACAACGAAGAATTTAGATTTTAACGAATCTTGCGTCACGACTGACTGAATATCATCCAAAAATGTCGCATTCATCTCGAGACCGGAAATATCTCGTGCTCGCTTATGTCAGTTAAAAAGAATAAGGACTGTCAGACTAAATAGATTGAAACACGTGTTCGCGTGTCAGATGAAGATGCTCAGGCATTTTGAAGTGTACTCAAAGATAGTCGAGTGTCGAGAGTTAAATGAATTTAATGCGAGAAACGAACGGCATATGTACGAGATGTGCACGAGAAGTCCTTCTCAATAATTTAGAGCCCGCAAAGTTTTGTCGGCGGTAAATTCTCTCATAAAAGACTGCATTACGAGTCGGTACGTAATTAAGAATTAATTAGAGTTTTGCGACGTGCAATTCTCATACGATGATCGTCGTCATGTACGGAGAATGCCGATAGTAATTGCGATGCTGATTGGTCGAAAAACTTTTAGAAAGTTCGCGGAATTATTCAGCGGAATTATTCGAGTCGTCATTTAAACGTCAGTGTGCAATCTTCCAACACATTTAGCCCGTAAACCAATCCAAATACACTTTGCATATCTTCTTTCATCTTGGAAAATTAAGAAAAGTATGAATTTAATTTCAAGAGATATTATCACTTTCTCATAGAAAGAACAAAATAAACCGTCGAAAACGAAGTAATTAAACGTGCAATTCAAGTCTACACAAACTCGTATTATCCACTTTCTTTATCGTAACCGACGTGAGAACGTTCTAAGGCAGCGTATTCGTCTCTCCCGATCGCAATCAGCGTTTAATACATCTGCCAGGCGCGGCGCCGGAACATTATCGTATTTTGTTCGCGCATCGAAAGGAACGATTTTCTCCGTGCCGACCTTTAGTAGCCGGTCGTCGGAGAAGGGAGAGGGGGCGCCGATAAATAAGCGCTGCCTTCGATAAATTAACCACCGTCGGCGAATTGGCTGCCTCCGAGAGAGCCCGGACCGGCGGGAAACTCGGCAACAAGACGAGAATTTCGCCGCCGAGCCCGCCCTTCTCACTTTCTCGCGCCCCCTTTCACATCCCGATTGCACGCAATATTTATAGCACGCGCGTAATCGAGCGTTCTCGCACAGAACTATCGGCTCGCACGTGGGCTTATATTGCCGCCCGCTGATTTGTGACGCGACGATTCTTTCCGGCCAATCTGAGGGACGTGGCTATATTGCACCGGAACTCTTAAATCAGAGAAACTTTGAAGGTATTTCAAGCACCCTTACTAATTATTTCAGTTCCGTCGCGGCTGTTCTCAACGATGTGCCCGCCATGATATTAAACGTTCGGAGTGTCGTGCCCTAGAAGCCATTTCCTACCAACGAGGTCGTTCCGGTAACGCTTGTTACCGTTCTACGTAGAGATTTAGCAATAAGCAAGTTCAGAGTCATGTATGTATCTCTCTTCTATTTATGTTAACATAGTCAAGCGTTAAGAAAGTATTTTAATTAATTATGAAAATTAATTGTAAATACTGCCTGCGATAAAGTGTACTAGTTTAATTATTTATGTGCATTCCAGTTGGAAGAGATGTAATTAAATAGTCCTCCGCTTGAATTAAAGCCTCTCGCAAATATTTCTAGAAGATCTTCAAATACGCGGGACTAATTAAAAGGCACGTATCTCTCAACAACGAGCAGTCCGCTTTCTATGTGTGCAGCATATTTAGAGGATATTTTTCGCGAAACTGCCGGATGGCTTGTCTCTCTCTCTCCTCAAGTCGCTTCATTTACAGGCCGATCTCGTCGTCCTTTGATATCCCTCTCTCCTTCACTCATCTTACCCTTATATACAGCAGTTATCGTCAAGAATACCAAGGTCCTCCTTAATACTCTTTTAAGAGATGACGCCATGAAAAATGGAAATTGCCCGTCCACTGGACGACGTGCATCTGTCCGCGTGCATTTACTTCATAAGCCTAAAGAGATTCGAATTACCTCCGAGTAAATTGTAGTCATTCGTCATTAATATACTAGCAGGTATTATTTCCTTATTAAAATTGTATGACTCATATAAAAACATTGCCAAATACGTGCATTTTGCATCGCAACATGATTTTTATCGCGAGATTGAATTTTACTGTCGATTCTTGTTATTAATCTTTTTACGAAGAACGACCTTCTCAGCAATTTTAGAAACTTCAAAAGAAATTCACATCAAATCGTGACTTTAGAGGAAGCAATTCTTTATTTTTGTCGTATCACGGTTCGAGAGACTTACAGACGATGACTTATAAACGGTTCATTGATTTTTATAGAGTCGTAGAAGGATCTGCTTCGCTAGACTTTTTGAATAACATTCCGCGCCTCGCTAAAGTCGAAAATTTAAATTTAATAATTTTTTAAAAATTGCCTTTTATACAGAAGTAGATTCTAAAGATTTTTAAATATTCTATCGTTTATACAACATGAGATTACTAATTATTTAATTTTTTAAACAATATTAATGTTTAAATATTCATTATTATTTAAACAATAAAGATTTATACATATGATATATAAAAGATAGCAGTTGGAGGGGAAAAAGTTGCAAGTGTTAATTATTAACAAAAAAGAAGGCTACACGAACGCGATAGAAACACGAGATGCGCATGTTGAGTTTCGTAATCGCTCCTTTTTCTTTTTTTTTTTTTTTTTGTTTTTTTTATTCCTCGTAAAAATACGAGAGAGGAACCGCGCGGGAACTAAAGAAACCACGGTGAATAAACTATGTACACAGGGCACGTAGGTATACATATGTACGTCGTTGCCTACGTGAGATCGATGGGGTGTGGGATGAAAGGGTATCCTCTCGTTACAGAAAAAAAACCCTCGCACACCCTTCACCAGAAAATTCGGCGTGCCTGCAGGGGTGTTGGCTACTAATTATGCGCGTGTTGGATATGCTCTGTTTACTCACCGTGAATGCAAGAGTGCACAGTACGGGCGTGTAAGATTCACTTTGAAGGGTATGAAAGCTTACCTGGAACAAAAGAAACACTCTATTATCAAATTGCTCGATTAGTGGCATTCAAACGTGACATCAGCTACCATTTTCAATAGACACAGAATAGGAATTCTTTAATTTACCAGCTATAAAAAACGTGCTACTTACACAGAAAAAAGAATATTCTTATTTTGACGATATCTTTAGATTCAACATTAAAATCTTGAAATGAACTTAAATTATATTGCGTTAAACAAAGAAAATTTGCTTGAATAAAGACATTTTATATAGTTCAACCAAGAAAAATATATTCTTGTTATTTAAGAATAATTTTCTTGAATGAAGAGGAAAAAGTATTGAATAGAAAAATAACACATGTTCAAATTGAAGATTATATGTAATTTTCTTAGACTCGAAATAATTATTGTATTCTTGAGATGACACACACAATTATAGTATTGAAATAAGACTGCAATATTGTTAAAATTTAATATTTTCAAATTCTTCAAAGAGGATTATAAATTGTTGCGTGTAAGTGAAACAATAAACGCGTTTATATATAAATATACATAATTACATAAGTTTTGATTTGACACTTACTTTTTTCTGTGCATAATCTCCTATCTTTATAATAATGAAAAACAATTAAGAATAATGAAAAATGCATACTAATACAATTGTGTCAATCCAATTCGAAATATCACTGATTCGCTGCTTAATATACGCGTACTTGATTATCGTGATGTAAATTTTGAATCAGCAATACTGCATCTACTGGATCAGCAGAAATTAAATTTTCATAAGCGCATAAATAGAAACTATTCGGAATTAATAAAAACAAATAAAATGAAATATCGATCGTTCAACTCTCGAAGAAGCTCTTGTGCTTTTCTTGTGTTCATTCGTTTCCTATCTTTTTGCTTCCTTTTCTCTTTTCAAGATAATTATGATTCTGGGTATAAATATATATATGTAAATCCTGCATTGAATACGAGCGATATTAAATCATATTCCATTGTGAGCATGGAGGAAGCAAAGAGAAAAAGATGGTTAATAATCCCTTACGTTCTTCTGGAACGAAAAGAAAATCGAGTTTAATAGTGAAGCAAATGAGAACAGCAGAGATATATTAGGTATTAGGTCAAACGATCGAATTGCAGTTGAATCGGAAGATTTTTTGTTTCGTTCACCTATCCTTCGTCTTCAGGTATTAGTTGATGTCGTAAAAAGAGACAAGCCTGCATCTGCCTTCGATGGAATGCATTCACTTTAATTTCTTTTTGCATGGTGACCGAATGCTATGTCTCGACACAAGTCGTTTAATCAGAAAATCCTATTTAGATCTCGTCTTACATTTATATACGCGGTAAAATAACTAAAGTTCTTATAACTGTGACTTTCGTAATATAATTAATCGTTAATTTTACTAGAATCGTTTACTTATAATAGTTCCAAAACTTCTGTTTTGTTTGGATGACTTGGCTCAGATGTTTTCTATGCTAAATATAACAAAGGTTATGGTTATTATTTTGCCCGGGTTTCCAAGCAAAAGCAACTAACGATGTTATAATATACCTAATTACATCGATGTCTAAATAGAAAGAGCGAGGCAGCGAAAGTTATCATTATTATCCTAACGCAATGCATCGTTGAATGCGGCCATTTCGCATTTTGCCTTGACTAGTTTCAAAAACAGCTTCGTTTTCGTTAATAATTGCAGTCAAAGTTTGATCCGCGCATACAACCAGACATAATTACTTTTGAACTAAGGAATATATATATACGCCTGTTACTTGTATCCGTAAACAATGGGAAGCTGGCTGTTGGAAGCGCAGCAAACTTTGACAACGAATAATTAAATAAACATAGCGCTTGTCGAGAAAAAGCTATTCTTGTGGAACAACTTATTCCGGTAACGGGAAAAATTGTTCGATTGCAGCCCCCAATTATCAAATGCCCGCATACACAAAATATATCCGCAATATTGTAGCACAGCGCAGCTAATTCACTTCATCAAACTCGGCGGATCCATTTTCATTTCATCGCGAATGCACTGGCAGCTATGAATGTACAAGAATCATGGTTACGCATGAACTGAATAATTGTGAGAGTAATCCGAAGTATTAATTGGCAGTTTCTATCTATCGTACATCTTTGTGTCAACTATCGGTACTCTCGCAATTACGATAGCTATGTTGAAAGCACGGTAGAGGAAACGAGGGCGGAATATTAAGGTGTACAACGCCGGATTATACCGATCATGAATAAATGAGGTGGACGAAACTTGCGACCGAGTTTTACATCCGGAAGCAGCCACTAATCCACCATCGAGTTTTCTACGATGGGATATTAATTTAGAATACTAGACGTGGGCGAGTGGAATTTATTATGCTCATACTTATAACGATACTGTATCGTAGATTAAAAGACGTCTGTCGACCTAGCCCCCCCACCTTGTAAAAATAAAAAAACAAATACTGCAAATTTACGAGCTATTTATGAGCTTTCATATCCCGCAAATTAAAAATTTTGAGCTCGTCACACTAGGCAGGAATTTAATAATTTTGGTGGGGGGGCTCAGTCGACGTCGACTCAGCCCCCCCGCCCCTTAAAAATAAAAATATTCAATCGTTCTTTGCGGCAGAATTAGGAGCTATTTATGAGCTTTTAAAATAATATAATTTCGATTTTTGAGCTCACCGTTTTAATCCTAAAACAACCTTTCATGATTTAACTCAAGAGAGAACTATACTTAAAATGAAAAAATTTAACACTTTTGCGGGTAAATATTGTTTATTGATTTATGAGCTCTCAAAATACGTGTATTTTGATTATTGAGCCGCAACCCTTTTATAGAAAAACCACCCCTCCTCTTCCCGGCACAAAGGAAAACTATACTTAAAATGAAAAAATTTAACACTTTTGCGGATAAATATTGTTTATTGATTTATGAGCTCTCAAAATACGTGTATTTTGATTATTGAGCCGCAACCCCTTTATGGAAAAACCACCTCTCGCCTCCCCGGCACAAGAGAGGACTATACTTAAAATGAAAGAAATTAAATATTTGTATTATTAATGCTTCTTATAGGTTATAGGTTCGCAAAATAATAATTTGTTTTTCATTTTAAATTTACAGTTCTCTCTTATGTGAAGCAGATGCGTGGTGATTATTTTTGTAAAAAGGTTGTAACTTAATAATCAAAATCGCTCGTATTTTTGGAGATGATAAATCGATAAACAATATTTAGTCGTAAAATAAATTCTTTTATTTTAAGTATAGTTTCTTTTGTGCTGGAAAGATTTGGGAGTAGTTTCATTGTAAAGGAGTCGTAACTCAATAATCAAAATACATGTATTTTGCAAACTCATAAATCAATAAACATTTTTTTTTAATAAATCAAAGTATACAAAAATTCTTGAGTTGTATACTTTGATTTATTAAAAAAAATGTTTATTGATTTATGAGTTTGCAAAATACATGTATTTTTATTATTGAGCTACGACTCCTTTACAATGAAACTACTCCCAAATCTTTCCAGCACAAAAGAAACTATACTTAAAATAAAAGAATTTATTTTACGACTAAATATTGTTTATCGATTTATCATCTCCAAAAATACAAGTGATTTTGATTATTAAGTTACAACCTTTTTACAAAAATAATCACTTTACAAAAAAAATCACCACATCTCCTTCACATAAGAGAGAACTGTAAATTTAAAATAAAAAAAAATTATTATTTTGCGAACCTATAACCTATAAGAAGCATTAATAATATAAAATATTTAATTATAAAACACTTAATACAAAATATTTAATTTTTATTTCATTTTAAGTATAGTCCTCTCTTGTGCCGGGGAAGCGAGGGGTGGTTTTTCCATAAAGGGGTTGCGGCTCAATAATCAAAATACACGTATTTTGAGAGCTCATAAATCAATAAACAATATTTACCCGCAAAAGTGTTAAATTTTTTCATTTTAAGTATAGTTCTCTCTTGAGTTAAATCATGAAAGGGTTGTTTTAGGGTTAAAACGGTGAGCTCAAAAATCGAAATTATATTATTTTAAAAGCTCATAAATAGCTCCTAATTCTGCCGCAAAGAACGATTGAATATTTTTATTTTTAAGGGGCGGGGGGGCTGAGTCGACGTCGACTGAGCCCCCCCACCAAAATTATTAAATTCCTGCCTAGTGTGACGAGCTCAAAATTTTTAATTTGCGGGATATGAAAGCTCATAAATAGCTCGTAAATTTGCAGTATTTGTTTTTTTATTTTTACAAGGTGGGGGGGCTAGGTCGACAGACGTGATTAAAAGTTATTAAACTGAAATGAGAAAACAATTATATTCTTGATATTTTTAGTAATATTTTAAAAATTATAAATATGCTAATTAAAGCTCATATAACTGTCAAAACTTGAAATATACGTAAAATTAAAAATTATAAATATGCTAATTAAAGCTCATATAATTGTCAAAACTTGAAATATACGTCTAATAAAATGAATAATAAAAAAATACAAGATCAAAAGGAATCTTTATTAATGATCGATTTGAGAAAGCCACACTCGGAAATAATCGAAAATAGAGATCTATTATAGAGTTGACGTTCTAATAAATTATCTCTCATGCGCGTCTAGGTTACACACAGCAATTTTGCTCCTCATTCTATCTCAAAATTCCCAGCATCCACTATAACAACGTACGATCGATACGTGTTGCTCATAAGCTGCGGCCTACAATCTATGTTACTGTTTCGAGACTAGTAGAGAACTAGTTAGCGCGCGGCAAGCCCGCGTGCGCATAAACATAAACCCTAGTTAGCGCCCGAGTATAAGCTCTGGTTAAGCCACGAGTTAATCGTTTGTTTAGCCGTGAGCGCTCTATATTTAACGCTTCACTTCTCCCGCTGCGCCGCCCTTACATAAACAACATGACATATCAAAACGTGCGGAGGTCCTCCTACGTCTCTCCCATGCATACACACTTCCTCTTCCCACTTTCTATAAAGTCAATTTAACCGGACTTCCAGGAAGTAGGTCGTATAGATGCAAATAGTACGCGCATATAATTATACGTAAAACGATTATTTGAATGTCGTGACGATAATTGTAATATAACCAAATATCTGGAAGCCCCATCTTGATATCTAGATAGTTAGCAGTATCGCGCACTCTTCCACTTCAAGTTTATTTCCTTTCCTCGTCAACGCGTATAGCTCACATGCTCAGACTGCTTGCGAGAGCAAAGTGGTTGGCGGCATTAAGAGAATGACGACACTCTGACCGCAAGGGACCAAAGTTAGCCACGTTGCTAATGAACTTCCTTGAGCACAAAGAAAACATCGTGCTATACTAACTTAACGAAGGAAACTTAACAAAGTATCCGGCATCACCCGAAGGAAAGAAGTTTCGCAAGACATAACAACGACGAGCTCTTTAACACGCGCGTTTAGCGCCAGAAGGTTCGGCCAACTTTGCACTGCCGTCGACAATTCGCCCGGCATAAGAAATGATTAATAGCCCTGGAAAGCCGCCCGCCCGTCGGGAAATATTATCAATGCGTGCTGATACCGGTAAAAAACACATCGCCGTAGGGCCGGCTTTTATTACGACCTTTCGGGCGTGATTAAATGCCGCTATTAGACGGCACAGAGTAATGTTTCCGCGTGGAACCGCAGTTCAACACGCCTTAATTTTCAGCCTGCTGAAGGCACAAATAATTCTTCGAGGCACCTTCGAGCGGCTCGTAGCTGTTGTTATCGATGCGCATAATTTGATGATTTACAAACAAATTGGGTTTCGTAAAGAAAACGGTAAACTGGGCCGAAACTGCTAGTTGAATCAGCATCGAGGAGAAAATCAATTAGAAGAAAGTTTCGTCGCTGTTTCCGCTAATAAAATTACGAAATACTTGCCCGGAGAATACGGGCTTGAAAATTACCATTCGTTCTCGCGATAAAATTTGCACAACGGGCATTGTTTTATTCTTCAAGTCTTCTACCGAAGACTTATCGACCCTCACGTGTAGTTTAGCGGAAACGTAGCGTCGCAAATCGACACTCGATATTGCTAGATGGCCCGTGAGGCATCATCGTATATACATATCTATGCATATACATACATGCAAGTGTTCTACTATCGCTTTGCTCCAGCTGCCTTCTCTTTCTCTCTCTCTCTCTCTCTCTCTCTCTCTCCCTCTCTCTTTTCCGACGCTGCATGAGACTGCACCATAAATATCGTGTTAAACGGTCTCGGTTTACTGTCCAATAATGGTCGAATATCGGCGTCTGTGTGCCAGTTGATAGTCGCGCTATTTATACAAGCTGAAATGGGCCCATCGCATAAGAAGGGCCTCATTGTATGACACAGATAGCGCGCCGACGTCGCACACGTATTTTACAAGCGCGTAGGCAGGGAGACAGGAAATGCGCAACGTTTATCGTTTCGTACCGGAAATTGATCGTGCATTTATGACAGACGTCAATACTTGGGAATAACAATCGCCTTTCCAATACGCGATGTTTTCTCCTTACAACTCGTCACTTCTGTCCTGCGAACTTGTTAGGCTCTCTAATCGATAAAAAGTAAAACTACATATTTCATATCTCGTTCCAATCTCTGAAAATAATTAGGTAGCATGTATACGCCGAGAATCTCATAAATAAAAAAAAAATTTGTGGAGAAGATGCCGTGATAAACGTGAACATAAAGTTCTCAATTAATTAAGTCATCACATCATAAAACTAGTGATATATTACACGAGTTTCCAGAAATTTTACATTTTTCGACATCAGACCACACTAATCAACAACGATTTCGTTGTCCATATGGTCTCCGAAATTCTACTCGGACCACGAATCTACCTGAATGTGTGAGTCAGGTAGCGTGCAACATCCGCTTAACGACCAGCGGTTGAAGATATATTATAGTTGTCGGCCTCTCTTTGAAATCGCCGGCGGCCGCAAATAAACCCACGTGACGCGTCCCGGACGACGAGAGCTCGCGGAGAGATTCAAGCAAATAAGACATCAAATAATTTAGAGCGGATCCAAGGTGCGGATAACCGACGACAACGGGCTGCAACGAGAGACCGCAGCGCGGTTGACAAAGTTGACAAGGTTGACGAGGTTGTGGGCCGAAGGTGGATGAGGAGGCGAGGAGTCCGGGAAAGGGTACGGCGAAAGCTATGAGAAGAGAAGTGGGAAGAGAGGATAGAATATATACGAAGGAGAAAGGGAGCCCCTCAAAGCCACCGCGGCTCGCCCTGTTTTCCAAGAAGACAACAACTTCATTAGGCCGATCCTCTCCGCCCGTTTCGACTCTATCTAACTTCATGAATATGTATGCCGGGCCGCTGTGTCTCGATATATGGCGTTCTTACGTCGTGCCAAAAGCCCGTGGATACCGGTTGCGAGATGATCGCCGATTTAAAGTCGTGAATCATACGGTATTAAGAAGAGGCGTGTGGGTTGCGCACATAGAAACGAACGCCGCGAACAATGGCGAAATCATAAGAAACGAGAAACAATTGTGTACTCATTGTCAGCAGCGTGCTATTACTATTATATTATGAATATCAGTAGTAGATAGCTTAACATTCTAAATATCGATTGTTACTAATCTCTTCGATGATAACAATCGTCATGAAATATAAAATTATCCATTAATAATTCTGCAATAATTAATAATTAACTTGAAAAGCTCACACATTCTCGTTATTTTAACATGTAGATCTGCGTGAAATTCCAGAGTTTAAACTGAATAACATGATTCACATATGCGCTTCTGCCTATTACTAGTTAATGTTTCGTTATTGGATTTTCATAACCGTTAGATTTGATCGTATCGGTCGAAATCACTAGTAATCCTCTTTTTCAGTCCCGAATACAGTTAGGTTTATTTGCGCCGAAATTTATTCAATACTCGCATTGCCAGCGATTCGCGAAGCGGTGTGTAATATCGCGCCATTTCCTCGCACGTCGAACGTTAACCCATTCCATGTAGCTTCGCTTCACATGGGAGACGATTCTTCTTTCTGATTGTTCTCGCGATACCGCATCGACGAGTGCGATTAATGGGATTTATGAGCGACCGCAAATGACGCGTAAGAAACGAGCGAAGCGTAGAAGCCGATCTCCTCTCGCCGAACGATAAATAACGGACAAAGTATAGAGAAGCGAAAACGTTTTTCCCGCACGACTTGCCGCATAAAAATTCCATGCTTTATAGATGCGTTCAAGACATTCTAAGTTCAAGAGTGCGATTCTTGTTCTAAGCGAGTTCGCAACAGATTTACAATTCACAGATAGATCCGAGGAGAAACTTGAAATGTAATCCGCCTTGCAATCAACATCCCACGGGAGATGGTCAAAGTTCGCTCGGCTCGCTTCAATAGAGTCCACGCCTAATCACGCCAAGATCCATTCGTATATCGCTCCGCTGGTCGTGCAGTCTCCTCGGAGCAATAAGACAGCCTGATAAAGACTTTGGAACAAAATCTATCACAGCTACCGATAGCTCTCGATCGATCTACATTGCGCGTGGGCGACGGAAACATATAATAATAAATGCTAGATTAACATTTCCCCAGGATAGGTGTAAATATTGTACATTGACATTTTGACGTTGCATCCGATAGCACGTCCCGACAAAATTATTTCATTTGCGCGCCATGAATAGTGTATTCAAAGTGTATTCACTCATAATCTAGCGGAATAAAATCGATACAAGTTTTCATCGCGTTACATACGAGAATTATGAAGTGTGTTTATCGCAAATTAGGCATAAAGTTTGTTTCGCGATTTGAAACTATGTATGTATACCCGATATTTATTCTCCGTGCTGTGACATCTAACCTACATGCTCTCTTTTTCTCTCTCTCTCTCTCTCTCTCTCTCTCTCTCTCTCTCTCTCTTTTTTCTATGTTGAATATCGAATTTTCTCGACTGACCGCGGTCAGTGGTTTTGTACCCGGCTGCTCCGTGAAGGCGAGGTACAGTGCTTGTACCAGAAATCCATAATTCAGAGCCGTGCCGGGCCGGGAAACCGGCAGTTTATCTTGTCCATGGAGAAGATTGTACACTCTCGTGCGCGATGCATTACAATATTAGGCGGTAAATATACATACCGCGACACGCGCCGCGCTCTGGATAAACGTGACAATGGGAATCCTTCATTTGTGGTAGAATTTAACGGATCATCTTTTTCGAAAGCATAGTGTTGAATTTTACTGCGATTAAATTATTTAGCAAGGTTTGTGGTTTCCTTTTTATACAAACTTATAGTTTTGTTTTTATTTTTACAGAAAGAATCGATGCTTTAATGTAATTAATAACTTGTACCAGTTTAGATTTATGGACTGTTGAAAAAGAAAAACAGGCTCGTCGCCAAAGAATATAGAGTTATTATTAAAAGATCTCTATTATCTCGCCTTCGCACTCGGTTATTTCTGTAGATAGGGGAGTATCCATCCATTCACCTCCCACTACCCTTTCCAACAGTGGTACACGCACAACGTGCGGAAGCAGCAAGCAGCATATGGCGTTAGATATCACCTTAGAACCAGATGGAACATGCGTCACGTTTAGATTTAACATGCAGAGAGATGAAACAAATGTATGGTAAAGATACACGTATATATATACATATATATATTGCGAATCGAATAACGCTATCAGTTTCAGCATACGTTTATTTCAATGTAACGATTATTTAATTTAATTTTATGCAGCGATTAAAAATTATTTCAATTTCAATTATTAGAAATAATCAAATATTGTCATACATCCTAGCCATTAGTCAAGTTTACATTACCTCCATGAATTAAAAAAAAAAAAAAAAAAAAAAAAAGATTTAGTGTTTCGAAACGATTCCTGTAAAAGACGCATAACACTATTTTGAAAGAAACAACATGCAAAGATGCGAACCGCGAGCGAAGTAGTTAAAATGATGAGCAAATGAACATTTCTACATTTTAGTCGAGTGAGAAAAGGATAGAAAAAGAAAGAGAGAGAGAAAACTTTTGTGGTACAGAGAGATGCACGCTGTGACGCGCGCGAATATCTCCCCCCTGTATCCCGTTTGCAATAGCGGTGGCAGTGTTAAGTACGTCTATTTAATGGAATTTTAATGTCGGTTTTTAAAGAGCCGACGACGCACAAAACACCGGCCCTCAACGTTACGCACGTACGGCCGAGTACTCAATGCGTGTTACGCGCCCAGCATCCGGCTAAAGCTCGCGGCGACGCGACTCCAAAAAACATTTTAATTGCTGCTGGCGCGGAGCGGCAAATTCCTGTACATACATTTCCCACATCCGGCCAGAGTACCGTTGTTATTTTTAATTAATGCGCGCTATCGGTCCTGTATTTTCGTGGCTCGTCCGCAAAAATAATGTCGCCAGCGAACGCGACAGGAAATGTATTCATTCACATGTCTTCATTAATTCGCATCAGCATTTCCGCGTCTTCATCGTATTTTAAATATGCTGGAAGCTTACTGAAATGTAAACAAGGCAACGTGATTCAGATTCAGTTTTGCTTAAACTCTTCGATCCACTTTGATTTTATATATACATATATGTATATAAATAAGAGAAGAAATACATTTTTTGTTTAAACAGTCACCTCTCTCTTTCGTTCTATTTCTCAAATTATTTTTAATTACTGCCTCTTATTTGCATATATGAAAATCTTTGTGTGTAAAAGTAAAATATTACACAAGTATCTTTTATAAATTTAATTAATTTATTCTCACAAGATAACTTTAATCCAAAAAATATACTCAACATAAATGTAAAAACTTTCTGTTACAACTTTTCGTGAAAAACTTAAATTTGTTAATAAAATTCGTGTAACTATATTATCTTTATTTATAACTATCATACTGTCTTAATATCAAATTATATATATATATATATATATATATATATATATATATATATATATATATATAAAGTCCTGATGTAAAATATAAAAATAATAAAGGTAATGAAAATAGCTGCAACGCACAGTTAGAATATATGACTATATTTACCTCTTTCCAAGAATAGTAATTAAATATTCCGTTTTCCTATTTTACATCATTTATAAATATAATTTATTATATTATATAGACAGAAATATATATCTTTGGATAAAAATATTTATTTGAGTAAAAGTTATTTTAATAAAAGTCTTGGTGTTTCTATCTGGATCGTTTTTAATGCACTTCGCTATATCTGACAATGAGTCGAATTATCGACGCGTACAACCGTAGAGATACACCATTGAATTACCAGTATCAACGACGCCATTTATTCCGTTACTTTTTGCGGAGATTCCTCGTCTCGCGCGCTCGTAAATCCGACGTCGTGGCACACGTCGACGATTTCGCACTTCGTACGACACGGCGCCCCCGTACAACTGCGCGTCTATGCGAACGATGTAACCATCGTGCCAAGACGAGATAGCGAGTTTATGTGCCGGCGAAATGTTCGCCGTGGGATCGTGCGTAATTCACCGGTCGCGGAGAAGCGAGCCCGAAACAGAGCGCGAGATCGTTCGTCATGCTGAAGTCTTACAGGTCGTTCTATCCGCTCGCCTATTCGGCTGCGCCGTTAGCCGACTTCGAATGTAACTATCAAAGTCATACGTTTCAGTAACACGCTTTCGGATATTCGCGCAGCGAACTTACTTGGATTTATGATACTCGAATACCGCAACTTTGCCGAGAAATATCGAATTTTCTCAATAAAAAATTCGTAATTCCTACTCCTTCGCTAATAGACACTTGTGCGTTTCCTCGATGTTTTGCAACATAGTTTGTGTGGTTACTAGTTTAATTGGAGCATTTTATATAAATATTATAAATAAATGTACAAATTTGAGAGATTGAAATAATCAATATAAAGGCTCCAATTATTAACTAAATGTAAAGAAGAGGCTCAAGCAATGCAAACAAATAAGATTAATATTTAAAAATATAATTATATATTTATAATAATTATTATATTTATATTTGTATTAAAATAATTAAATAAATTAAGAATCTTGAATATATATAATTAATTTAAAATATAATGATATTTATTGACACATATTTCTTGACAGTACTTTAAGCGATTCGCATGTCTATTACATCCTTAACAAAAAACCATGTAAAAAAAGTTTGTTGAATTACTAAAACTCGATAAATTGTTCGTCGGTACGCAATATTAAGCTACTAAAACGGTTACCGATTTGCTAGTAATGAATGAAATTATATCACGCCGAGATCGATTAAGACGAAGAGCAGTCTCGAAGTATTGGAAAAGAGAGCATCGAAGGTAATCGTTAAAATAATCGAATAACTCGATACTCGCGCTTTTAGTGAAGCTCGATAATCATCGATGTTCAAAGAAAGTTAGGTATTCCCGGATAGTAAGGCGAAAGTTTAACGAGCGTTCTCGCTTGTTCCACGTTCACGCCCAAGAGAATCAAAAAGATTATTCAAAAGTTTTATACTAATAAAATAATTCCAACGCCTCAATGATAATCATGATTACACTTCTCCTATATTTTAGCAACGTGTGTAATCAGTAATGCATATATAAAAGGCAAACTTTCTGTCATACATCCAAGATTCAAATACTTCTTTGAACGAGGGTAATGAGTGAAAATTTATCGTACGAATTTGTCTTCTTTCCATTCTCGATCCTTCTGGATCGCGCGACAAAAATCTCTAGAAAAACTTTTGACGGAGTCCTAATTCAATCTTTAACTTCAACTGCCCATCATTTTGTATAAAACTCCCGTTATATGTTTACTTTGAATGAGCGAGTAATATAAAATATGATAATTTTAATGTTACTGATATTAACTCGTTTACGGGATTTGATCTTGACAAGAAAAACAAAACATACAAAACAGGAAATGATCCATCCGAACTGTTGGAAAAACGCCGCGATACTCATAGTTTATAACATAACTTTGCAAATAAAAATAAAAAAAATTTAAATAAAAAATTTTAAAAACCGCCAGCAACTATCAGGCATGAAAACACAATTAGTTTCTCTCTCTCTCTCTCTCTCTCTCTCTCTGACACGTTTTTAAATTCAATATTTCTTTTTAAATACGCAAGACTATCTTTATATGTTCGATAAAAGTTCTGAAAAATACAATATATGCTAAAAATGTAATTTCTAAAAAAGTGCAATAAATAAAATGCATTGCGAATTTCGATGAAATAGATACTAATTCAGTTTCTTCAATTTTTGCAGAAAATGTCATGTACGATATATACAAATTTATACGTCTACACTTACATTTTATATTTACGTTTCTCAATAATATTCAATTAGTATTGTAAAATTGCACAATTATAATCATATTGAAATATATTATAATCTACCGCGCAAAAGAATAAAAATTAATATTGTAGGATGGAAAAAACGCCCAACCAATTCAATCTTTTCAATGTAGTGAGAGATGAGATTTTGGGAAATAATTTAAAATTTAATTAAAACTGCTATTTATCCGGTGGATCAACAGTAGACAGTACGAACGATGGGAACGAGAAATGATATAGGGGAAAACTTTTTTTCTCAACCAAGAGTCTCCAGGCAAAATAGACTATATGATAACTGGTAAACAACATGGAAAAGTATAAAGTAATTTGCCAAGGGAAGCCAGTAAATGACATTTGCCAATTTATTCCAAATTATCATTCGCTATTTTTACTGTCTCTTTAAATCTTAAAAAAACATATTTGAAGTTTCTTCGTGTATCTGAGTTATGTGATACAATTTATATTAACTTTAATGTAATCCCAGAAGGTTTTAATGACTTTTCCGTAAAATACGGTACTGTTAGTAAAATAATATATTATACAAGTTCTTTAAATAACGACTGAATAAGCATTAATATGCACTCGTGAGAGAGAGAGAGAGAGAGAGAGAGAGAGAAATACAATGTTCCATTAGCGTTTCACGCGTACCTACGTGCTTTTTCCGAAGATTTACCGAATTTGCGCCAGCTAAAGACTGCGTTTTCCCAACACGATCCACGAGTTTCTCCGAGCGCAGCGTCAGAGTTGGACGACGAGCATGAGAAGGAGCGCAGTTGGAACGGCTACGATTCTCATAGATATCCTAGCGGCTTACAATTAAACGCCGACTTCACGGTTGCTTACGGCCGAAATTTATTTCCATCGCGAGACACGGCCGACGGTTGCCTGCTAATTATCCGCATCGCTGTTTAACCGCCTCATGGCACGTAAGAAAGCGAGATACTCGCAGCAAATGCGAGTGAGCGAGAGAGAAAGAGAGAAAGACGGTATCGCCAAAACTTATTAGCAACGGCGTTTACAATTTCCGTCTCTATATCCTTAACAATGTCTCCCCTTTCGCTGCTCCTGAGCAGTTCTTACGGTCAATGAGGGTTCAGTTTCCATGCAATTTTTGTCTCTGCCCCACGATTTCGTTAATACATAGTTACGATATCGCGATTCCGCAAAGGTAATTCCGCTAAATGTGTAATTCTCATGATTTTCACGTCGAATTTATCACGAGAACCAGGGTGTCTATTTAAATCTTATTAAAAAATTCCCTGATTTTTCAAATATTTTTGTTTAAAATTCCAGGTAGAGAGAATTTTTTTTTTAAATAAAAAATATTTTAAATATTTGAATTTTATGGTGAAATTTTCTAAAATAATTTTTTTATCATACGCGTTTTTCTAATGCTTTTTACTCATATGAAGAAATACCAAACAAAATTATATTCATAAAATGTATATTTTATAAATCTTCTTCATAAATATCATTATAAATAAGAATATTTTCTTTTTTTTTGGCATTTTTTGAAACACTTTGTTTATAAATTAAATAATATATATATTTAACTTGTCAAAATTTTAATAAATAACATTTGTAAAATTGTTTTTTTATCATTGAAATTAATAATCTCGATTATTAAGATATTAAATAATATAATGGTAAAGAAACTATTCAGTACATAATTCAGTATATAATTTTACATGTTAAAGAATATTACTGCTTTATTATTTAGAGAATTTCTCTCTTAAACTAAAAGAATTCTTTTGTCGCTTATTTTAGAGAGAAAAATAAAGATCAGTGAAATATATTCTAATATATAAGTGAAATATAATATATATGTATATATAAGATAAAAATATCATTTTTTCAGTCAAAACATAAAGCGACTAAAGTTTCAAATGCTATACTTACAAACTTTCATAACATTTTCATTTTTTATCATTAAAAATTAAAACAAAAAATGTGTACTGCATATTTAATATTTTGTTAAGACACTGAATATATAGAAATATATAGATATTTATAATTTACAGTTATAAAAGCAAAATTATCAAAGAGAGAATTTTGTTTAATTCCTTGAGTCGTAATAAAATTCTTTGAGAATTCCTTGATTTTTCTAGATTCAAAAAAAAATTCTTAAGAATTTCAGGTTTTCCATATTTTTTCTAGGAAGTATACGCCTTGAAAGACGGACATCGAGCTGCCATGGCGTATTCTTAACACGAAATTTCGATAATTTGAGTTTTCGAAAATGCCGTCACCTTAAATTACAAAGTTACCTGGCAGCCAGCACGTTATAAATAATTATTGTCATCAATGTACAAGGCTTATCATAATTTCGCTATCTGTATTCCAGTTCATGGTAATCAACACCTGTCCCTGTACCGTGTCCCCGACAATGTATCGTCTTAATACTTGAGCTCGTTTCACGCTTGCCGGAACACGGCCCGTGAATTTATAAGGGCGGCCGATCGAAATAACCGCTTTAACGCCATTGCCAGCAACGTACGCTGTCGGCTGCACAGAGTCGAAATCATTCCCACGAGCATCCTCTGCATCGACGATGGATAATCAAGCGTTGGAGGTGGGCCTTGCACTCCCCCCAATGAAACGGAAAACGTGTTGGTTTCGTCTGCGAAAGCTCTGCTAACAGCATATACATACATGGGAGAATGTAAAGGGATATGCGCGTCAAAAAGGATTCATGCACGTATGTATAATTTCTGAGAGAGCCTTGCAAACGTCTGTGATGGACTTTCGAGAGGTCGAGGATGCGTGATAGTTACCGTCACCGGCAACGTATTGCGTGCTCTTAATGCTATATTACACGTCATTTAAAGATAAATCTGCACGTAAACTATATTAGACGTACGAATGAACTAAGAGATTTCAATAATGTACGCCACGAGTAATTTATGTTCGGGGAAAAGCTTCAAAAGTTCAATAGTTAAATAATTTACATTTGCAGATTTTTTATGATCAAAAGTTTGAAATATCTCTAAACTTTGTAAGGAGTCTACGATTATGATCACTCTTTCCCAAGAGTGTATCGATATATTGGAATATTGTGTTACGATATTTTAACCATAATTACCACGAAAGGGCTGCCAGTATATATTCCGAAGCGATCGATTGCGTTTCAAAGTTCCAAGAAGAGGATTGGGAAGCTGCGAAATGCAGCTGCAGCTGCAAGCCCAGTGCCACATTAAGGACATACCGCAGCGAGAGCGAGCCCGGCAGTATTACTCGACTAATCACTTTGTAACATGGTCGAGCTTGGTTCCTTCGAGGTTGAGCAAGACGAACAAGAAGAACGGGGCGTGGTGATGGTGGCTGTTTCTTGGGAGTGGGTCGAGAATGTTGGAAAGAGGCGAGACAGACCAACAAATCGTGCCAAGTGCCAACTTCTCTTGTTAGAGAACAATTAAGAAATGCAGTGTTGCAAGTACGAGTCAAAAGGATAGAGAAAAGGAGAAAGAAATTCGTCTATTTTCACACGTACAGTACGTATAATATGCTACCTAGCAAGTTCGCAAAACACTGAGATCTCTCTCTCTCTCTCTCTCTCTCTCTCTCTGTCTTTACGTTTCATGAATAAATTAAAATTTTTATACCATCACTGAAAAATTAAAATAAAGTAAAAATAACAAAAAATGAGAATATTAATAAGAAATAAGTAATTAAGTAGTTGTCAGTTACATAATATGGCTGATGATATTAATATTATAAAATTTGCATGCATGGACGCACTCCAATGTTCATATTATGTATAATAATTTGCAGGAGTTTATTGTTTTCATTAAACTTACTAATTTCTGCCAATTTTAAACCTGTGTATATATACATGCGGATTTATATACCTACTTTAATTATCACAGTGTCGCATAGACGTTTCTGCTATATTTCAACTACGCGCAAATGATCAGAATTTTAATTAGAATAATTTATTAATAACCATTTGTCCGTACATTGCGAAACAATTAATTTGCATCAAAATGGATCACCTCCAATTCGGCTACGTTGCGTTTTAATTAAGCGCGCAAAATATTCTCGATTCTATATTCGCCACGTCAATAATTGCGATCGTATCATTTCCATCGCCGTACTCTCTATTAATAATCATATACACTTCTTTTTTTCATATGAGAATTAAATACCGGACAGATATTAATTTGCAAACAACAATGTGAGTTTCTCTACCTGTTTTATTATTTAAACCACACGAGACTATCAGAGTGACCAAATGTTCGATTTACATAAATGCTCGATTTGTATAATATTCATTTTTATCACATAAACTGTATCATAACTTTATGGTAGAAGAATTAATATTATAAACAAAAATCTATATTACAATTATGATTAACCTTGAACTGAAAACAATCTCGTGCAATCCCATGAAGAGATTGCCCTAGAATCGTATATGTAATTTTTACAGCGTGCTTATACAGACGAGAGGTAGCACGACAAACGCGTTTCTGGTATTGCACACACCGGTATCAGATTTGATGGTGCCATGCGGTCGTGTTACGCGCTCTCGTACAGGTCGTTAGAAGAGGCGATTCCCGGCCCTTTCGTCCAACCATTACCAAGTATTAACTGATCCTGTCGACTATTACCCTCCGTGGCAACGGTTGTACCTAATACTTTTTTTCGGTTACAAAGCCAGTTTCCAATTTCCCCTTGTTGCTGTTACGAATTTCATCACCCTTTCCCACTCGATCGCACACATTCCCGAAACTTTCTCGCCTTCGATCGATATACAATTATACAATATACAATAATAACAAGCACGAAAGAATTATGTAAGAATGCGTGATATGTATCATTAAAGAAATAAAAAGGAATGGAAATTATCATGAAATTTTTAGGAACAAAATATACATATATGTATGTTAATTTCCTACACATTCCCGGCTTGGAAATTGCAATTTCGCGTAGTGCACGAACCGTTACTGTTGACGAAGACGAAACGCGCTGCTAACACAAACATTTGGCACAAGGTTGGAGATCGTAATGCATACCTGCGAACGCCCCTGTAAAGTAATTAGCTCGGCTGGACGGACATTCGTGCCTTGAAGGCCAGATTGTACCTTCTACGATTTTATGCCGTCTGGTCGTCTCAAAGTAATAATAAACTTTAAAGTAATTAAGATATATCGAGCTCCAATTATACGGCCAGCTCCAAGAGAAGGGTGCGATATCCCTTTTCGCACTTTTCGCAAGATATATACTTTACGGCTGCTGGCGCCGACTTTTCAACGACTTCGATCAAAGTCGCTACGATTAATTTCGTACAGAATAAATTAGCGGGTTCGGGCTGTTAGTAATCCGAAATGTCAATATTCATTAAATGATATAAATTGCATTGTTGAATAATTCCACGAAAAGAAAAGAGTAGAGAGAGAGAGAGAGAGTTAAAATTATTTATATCCAGAAGATTAAAAAAAAATAAAAAAACTCGTACGGCTTTTAATTTATGCGCTATCGTATGCAATTATCGTTTTCTAATAGTTTTGTTCGTGTGCTAGAATGCAATCGCGGTTTCTTCGATCGGACGTTCGATGCAAGATTAAAACGAATACATAATCAAAGCAACGTAATACTTGATAAGTACGCGAAAAGTGCGAGCAACGATTATATTCACGTTAGTAGTTTGTGCGATGCGATACATCGTCTATGAACGAATGGACGAATTTTTGCCTGTAAAAGTCCGAAGTACTTTGCAGTATACGTACCTGACCTTCGAGATCGTGGTAATTGCGTGCGAATTCCGCGACGTCGGCGCGTCGGCTGCTTTTTATTGCCGGTCGTTAGTGTAATTAGATCCTTGCTGTTCACGAACGAGAGCCGCGGGTTGAATATAATCGTGAATTTATACGTGCAACGAAGAGAGGTGGCTAGATTTTTCGCGGCGCGAATCAAAACGATTGTCTTTAGCTGTTTTATTTCCCCCTAGAGGGAAAAGTTTATGTCTTTCTAAAAAAAAAAAAAAAAAAAAAAAAACAATCTAAAGATTCATCAATGTATATATCCTTAGAAAAAAATTACAAAATGTTAAATAAACTCCATTTCTTGAGATGATTATTATGTGTAATAATAAAGAAACATTACAAAGATTTATTTTCGATGCAATGTGCTTCTGCGTCAGTTCGCAGATTATTAGGGAAGAATAAGAGAATCTTTTCCTGAAGGGGAAAAGTAACGTAGCCCAACGTGTCGATCCTGGAATGACACAAGAGGTGATTATGGGAGTTTTTTGTATTGCGGATGTGTTGTTATCGATCGTAACAATTTATACGGTCGATGGAGAACACGAGGGAGTGCGGTTGCTGTCGGTGCGGAGTCTCGTCATCTTTTTTTTTCTTTTTTTTTTTTTTTTTTTTTTTTCTTTTCAATATTGCCGTTCGAGATAAAGCGAGATTCAATTTCCTCTGTCCCTCTCTTTCTTTCATATTCTCTTCATCTTTCCTTCTCGAGCTACGATCTGCGAACGACGAAGACAGCGGCAGTCTGAAATTCCTGTGACGAACAGATATCGTTCCCTACTACGCGAGAGGGTGGAGTTGAGATAACTTCAAACACGTGGAAAGATCTTGAGGGTTCATAGAGTACTATGCGACTTATATCAGGGATTTGGTATGTACGTGTATGTGCGCGCTTCGCGAGAGGAAAGGGGAGCCGGACGATTAGGTGACTAACCCTCTGTTTGCACGACGAAGTATTCCGATAACAGTGGGTTCCCCTTGTCAATGGTATCTCTGCGCTTCGTTTATTGATACAGGACAATTAGCCGTCTGCCATCGATGCGTGACGGACGTCTTATTGAAGCACGCTTGAGATTATCGTAGTACAGCAAAGTTATGATTGCTTTGGGTTTCTCATTCAATTATCATAAAGTGTACGTTAGACAAACAGTATCGTAATAGATCTAACTCCATTTCATAGAATGCTTTCAAAACTGTTTATTTTAATCACCTTTCTCTTTATCTTTCTCTTTAAGTAAAATATCCACATATAAGCCAAGATATAAATATTTCGTTCATTTTTCTCAAGCAAATTGTTATTAAATCAGATGAATAAGAGTCCGCTAATATAAACTGTGTAATGTATAATTTCAGATTAACATTTCCATTATAAGATAAAATTTCGAGATAGTGTGTCACACTATTTCTCTGTTTCCAGATTTCATTTTTCGAAAATTACAAAATATTAAAAGAGAAACGGTATTTCAGAATGATAACATTATAATACATTTTATAAGTGATATTTATTCTTTTAATCTCGAATAAAATTTAAAATCTCATTTTTAAAAACAGATCTCGAATACTCAAAGAGATATCGATACGCATAAAAAAAAAGAAATGATATTAAAAATTATTATTTCCACTATTATCATAAGATTGCGCATTTTCCTAAAGTTTACCCTTCTTACATTTAAATCTGTAACTTCTCAAAGTATCTGTCGTTAAGAGCAGTGCACCTCGGTGGCCAGATTCAACAAAAAGCTATGTAAATGTATTTAATTGCGTGTGCGAAAGTTTCGATTGGATGGCAACACGACGTATACGAGTGTCTCGATCGAAGGTAATCGTCTCGATATAGAATCTCGTTAAGCAACGTAAAACAACTTAAAAATACAGTTGAAATTCGTCGCTTATGAATTTCGTAGTCTCGAGAAGCAAGAGTATAATATCCGCGTGTAGTTTAGCGCACGTTCAACGATCGGCTAATAAATCTTAAGACTTTAAGTTAGGGGGGATGCGTGAGATTTCTGCGCTGCCTTAGGAGGTAAAATAACGCGCCGACAAATAATTATGATTTTTATTAGTGGCGGCATAGGCATCTCCTCTGTGTGCAATAAACTTACGATGATTATTACCGACGCTAATCATATATATTTCGTCGGATGTAATTACTAGTACATCGTGTCCAGTAATTTTTCTCGAATCATCTAAATGATGAAGGAAATATTCTCGTCTAACATCCGTCTCAACCGGCTTAAATATTATATCGAAGACAAGCATTTCGCGACTTTTTTATCGTTTTATCGGCACATAAAGATAGCAAAGCGATAGAAATAGTTTCGAGTTTTTAACAGAATTATGTAATCTACTTCCATCTATTCACTGTTCGCCTCATTGAAAAGTTTTATAAATGTCCACATAGACCATCGTTTAAATGTCCAAGGCACACAATCGCGGAGACCGCATTATATCCTCATTATTCCCTTTATCCGCGAAAAGATATTCGTAGCGACGAAATCGTCTCATCTCACGAACGCAGGTACTTTCGCGCGTTTACACCATGGAGTACAAAGTGTTTTCTGTAGCTATAAAAGAGCGAGAAAGAAGGATAAGTAAAGAAAAAGGTGAAAAAAAAAAAAAAGATTTACTCTTTCTCTTGTCTCTCTTCTTGCTATTTCCTTCTTCACAGTGCACGTAATCCTGTCGTCGGAATATCCAACCATCCCCCGACGCGCTCGCCATCTTTCTCGCGTACTTTTTGTTTTGCGTTTCGTGAGAGTCTTGTGTAGGGTGCCGCTCTAGTCGGAGCTTACATCGCGGACGGATTTCGCCCGAAATAAAGAAAAGATAAAAGCTAATGCCGCTAAAGCTGCTCCTTTCGAACGAGAACGTGTAAGCCGTCAAACGTACACGTGTGCGGGCGTGACAAAAAAAAAAAAAGAAAAAAAAAGAAAAAAAAACGATGTCTGTTTAATTTAATTCGCGTCTGTAAAATTCTTTGTACACGGATTAGGAATTAAAGTTCGCACGAGTTCCTCAAATCCGATTAAAGCGACGATTAAAGAGTAAAACTCACACGCGATGGGTTTAGGTTAAACGACCGAAAACTCATCGCTCTTCATTTTCTACCCCGTCCGTAATACCCGGTCAAGCCGCTATGCGTTCAAAAACGGCTACGCGCGATTACATGAAAGCGACGAAGAAGTTACGAACTATTCCATCGCAAGCGTCCGCGCGCCCGCGCGCCCGCTCGCTCGCGAATCGATAGGCGGCTGTCTTTCTTGTTTAACCACCGATTTGCACCAACACTTCGCTCGTGACTCGAGCTTCTTGGGATTTCGCAACAAAGTTCTCACTTTTGTGCGCACGCCCACAACGATTGCGCGCAAACTGCAAACTTGGATCGTGTCTTTGTGCGCCACGCGTCTTCTCGAGCCCTTCGTACACTATCACCGCCCTTTATCCGTCGTTCTCCATCCCCGACGACGAAGTCCCGCGAACGACTTGGCGCAGTTTCGCGCGCGCTTTTTACCTCCGGGACGAGAGAACTTCCAGAGCATCGACTGGCGCGAGAAGGAAGAAAAAAAAAGTAACTGAAAGAACGCGACTGAAGAGCAGCGTGAGTAATGCAGAGTAGAAATTAATCGATTCTCCTCCGGTGTTTTTTTTGTCGCGACGTTGCGTCGCCCTGGTGTCGCGTTCAGAAGTACATCGCCCGTCAAAAGTTGCCTTTCTATCTGTGCGCCGACAAATCAGAAGGAAAACTTGAAGAATAATTTCCAAGAGTCCGGGGCATAAAAGGGTTATACGCCCGCTCTTTTCACTCGGTGTAACTCGAGCGGGCTGCGCGCGAGCCTTTTCAAAGGGAAATAATTCAACCGCCGCGTACGAAAGCTCCCGCTGATTCCGATGGTCTAACTTCGCAAGGCTCCCCAAAGGCAATGTCTCGGCATTCATGCTGACCCCCAGGACCGCAGGAATGCGCGGCCTCGAATACCGTGCGCTGGATGAGTCTTAGCTGCGGTCGCTCATTACATAGCCTTGGCGGAAGCGATAGCGGATGCGAAAGACAGAGAGAGAAAGAGAGAGAGAGAGAGAGAGACAGCGCGACTGTAACGCGGAATCGGACGACCGGTAGCGATGTAGTTGACTCTCTCGTGAAGCTTTTAATCTCGAAAATCTTTGAGACCTTCGTGCGACCAAAGGAAAACTTTCGCAGTCCGTCCGGCACTCAAGACTGACCGAACGACCGCGCTTTTCCCTCTTCTCTTTACCTAGCTACTTCTGCAAACATACATACATACACGCACACATTACTGATAAATCTCTCTGTAGTGTACAAAGACAGCATTGCCGCTCGAACTCCTTGAATTTATCGGCGAATTAGAGATCTGTATAGAATAAAATCGATTGTGCGTGGAAAAAACAAACCGGAAGAAAGAATAAAGTACCGTTAAAAAAGTTTATATATTTAATTCGTGCTTGATCCGCGCTATTGCAGGAAGTAGTTTAAATAGCTATACCGTTATAATTGAAAACAAGATGTTATCTTGTTAGATAAAAAGTACTATTATCTTGAGACAAATAGTTTAATACAACAGGACATAGTCGTAGATAATTTCGCGCAACTTCATTACATGCGAACGTATATGGAGAATTACACGTCAAATGTGCATGTAAATTGAATCAACAGATCGGTTAGGTTTGAGAAGCCTGTCGAAATTAATATCCGTTCCGTTAGTTAACAGAGATTCGATACGAAGGGCTTAGAATTCATGATCGCTTGGTGGCGTAGATACCTGCCCGCAAGTACAGATTAGATCAATGCGGTATGATGTGCTCGAACATAATAGACACTAGATATATGTATACAGATCCTTAGCATGTGGAGAGAGTATAACGGGATTTACGTTATCAATCAACACGCTATTTGCTGCGTCTTGCGAACGAGATTCAATGCCGCGGTCATTGATATTTCTACAACAAAAAGCTTGAGAAATCCGAGTATATCCTATCGCGAGTATCAAATAATGATTACTCGTCAGAGAGATGGAAGTTTGTGTTATCTACACAATCCGCATGCCTGCTGCGCTTGCATACCGGAAATCACGTCACACGCTCCAAACACATCGCCGCGCAAAGTAAGATTAGACGTTTGCTCGGGAACTCGCAACAACAGTCAGTTTTCCTTCAGCGTTCGTGGAACGCGACACGACGACGAAATTAGTCGGAAGGCGATAACTTCGGAAACAAGTGTCTCGCACACACAAACACACAGAGTGCTACCGTTGCGGGTTGCGGGACGTTCCAAAACTTGGCGCCGAATATTCGCGTGGACGCGAAACCGACATTCCGCGAAACCGAAACACGCGCTCACGCATTCCGTCGGAAGAACAGCGCATTTAGAAGGACAATAACCGCGTCGTCGTAATGAAAATTCCGCCATCGACGCGACAGGAAAACAAACCGGCCGCAAATCCCCCAAAAAGTTTGCCTCTCGGAAAATAGCTCGGAAGCTACGCTTCTGCGCTCGTAGAAAACACTCGGAAACGCCTAAGTTGTTTGTGTGCGTAAGTGTACGAGCGTGCGACGCAAGCATTGCGTCTCCCTAGCGTGCGGTCTCTTGCTTTATACACGCGAGAGAGCCACCGCCACCGTCACCGCCACGCACCGATGCGGCGATGCTCTCCACACACAGACCGATCCAACCAACCGACCGACCATTCCACATTCCATTCGACGGTTCTCTCTCTCCCTCGGTACCATAATGAAGTCAGCTCGGCGTTCTAAGCCCCGGTAATATCGCGTGGCAGAGCCTTCCCCCGAGATAATATTGGTGATGTATGCTAACGGGCATTTCGTTGCCCGAGGTAGGTTCGTTTTTACATTTTGCACTCGTCCATTCTTTTAAACGATTTACCGGAAAGAGAGAAAGAGGTCAGCATCTCGTGAGAAAAATACGCGGAGTTTTCCGGAAAAATCTCTAGTGTATACCGTGACGTAAAATATTTTTCGTCTGACAAGACGACGGAATCACGGATTATTAATTCTTATCTAACGAAAATGTTTTAAATTAATTAGAATTTAAATTACAACAATAACTGTTTGATTTATCGGAAATAATTTACCGGAAAGAGAGAAGGAAGTCAGCATCCCGTGAGAAAAAATGTAACGTAGGGTTTTCCTGAAAATCTCCGATATATACATCATAACGCGTAATATTTTTCGTATGATAAGCGAACCAGATTATTAACGATTTTCTTGTCTATTTTTATCCAACGAGAATTATATATTTTAATTAATCCATAGCTTAAATTAATATACAATATTGTTCGATATTAATGCCAAACTGTTTGGAAAAATTAGTGTCGTGAAATAATCGTGATTTTAAATAAAAATAAATGTATTTCCTGATTAATTTCGAATCAAGTTCGTGCACCAGCATCCAATGCGCTAATTGTATTTCATTAAACGTAGGTGTCAACGATTGAGTTTACTTGTTTGTATAATTTGTAATGTAAATGGCCGATCGGCCCAGCGAAACGATCCCGGAAGTCACATTATTTAATTTGGACGATACATTTACAAATTAATAGCGATCGATATCCTGATGTAAAAGTTGCACCATTCATCGCCCATCGATCATCGCGAATGCATTACATTAATATTTAATATATTATCGTTCGTATGAAAAAAATAGCAAAAAGCGAAAAATGTTGCACGATCTCGTTAGACAATCTTTAATATAATAATAAGACATTTTTTTATTATCTTGTATATTTGAAATACCGTACATGTAAAACTTTTATTTTTGCTTTCTATATATTTGTCCTGACTGGATATTAATAATATTGGAAACAAATATTGCATAATTTATTTCAGTATAGATTATGAATATTTTACGGAATTTCTTGTATCTGATTATCCTACGAACATGTTTGAGCATAAATAGAGCGCTAAACGTATACGCGTAGTCCTGTCAGCGTCGTAATAACCATGACATTCGTCGATGACGATAAAAAATCACGACACCACGTGGCTTCACTATCACCTCGCTCGTCCGTTTCCACTTCCGCTCGCGCGTCACGAGCCTGCCCTACCGCAATCAAACTGAGCTTGGTTGAAATATTCCCGTAGAAATATCACCGTACATTCTACATACTTTATTTGCCATAGGTGTCTGTCAATAATCACCTGTCAATGATCCCGCGATCGTCGTGATGTCTCGACGTTTTTAACGAGTATATTTCGTTTTCGCAAATTGTCTCCCCGATAACACGGGTAGAAATGACTGACCTTTGTGATGCCTGAGATGAGAACGTCCGCAGCATGGTTGCTCGAAGTAAGCGTGCCCCGGATGAGCGCCAGCGGGTCTGCTGGCCGTGCTGGGGCCCATGAGTTGTCCTAGGACAGCTGCGAGAACAGCTGCCCTAATCATCGTCATGGCGGCCGGTAATAGTTTCTGCCTCAGCATGGTCACGAAGAAATCAAACACAATCTCACTTTTCCCTCGAACTCTCTCAATTTTTACCGTGAAATTATTCCCGCAATTCTACTTCCGCCAATCCCCGAGCATTATGCGCACAACGATTTAGTTTACTTCACTCACGATAGTCTGATTCCGACGCGACGTACGATTACAAAGAACCGCGTGGGCCTCGATACGCTGACCTTGAGCAGGAAGAGGAGAGCTTCTTCCTTCTTTGTGTAGTGCGTGGTTTGTTGCCCTTTACTGCTGGCAACGACAACGAGACGGCCGTTCACTGGCGTATAAAGCGTCTCTCACTCTCTCTTTCTCGTTTAATCGCCCGTCTTTGTCGCGCTCCCGCGGCAGGTATATTCCGAGAAACTCGACCGCGTGCTGCTTCGTTCGGCTGCCTCTTTCCCCCCTCTCTCCACGATTCGTCCACCTCCTTCCGCGCCGTCTCGGAGGACAAAGGAATTCTCTTCCTTCGTCTTTTATTTCTCGTACACGGCCCAGTGCCCTTAAGCCGTAGATAAGTTCTTAGAACGGCGGACGACGAGCAATTCACGTCGATCGCGGACGCAGATTCTAAGAACTTCTTATTTTCTCCTCAACCAACGTTTTGCCCCCCCGTTGTTATCTCTTTTTCTTGATCGCTGGAACGATTACTTAAACGTTTCTTATCTTTTGTCAGCAAAACTCGAAGCACATATTCGCCACTGTTAAGCGTTACGATCCTTTTCAACGAGGAGTGAAACAACGAGGTTAGAATCGAAGTGTCGCGCGTGCGAGTATTAGCAACTGAGGAAATCTTGATTAACTAAATATAAAGAACGAGACGCGCACGACGGTCACATCTGTTGCTCGAGTCGAGACGGACGCGATTACAAAGTCGACAAGCTGTTGGTTTTCCCCTATCGCGTGTACATCTTTGCGACAACGGGGTAATCGCAGACGCGACGTATTGGCGACACACGAGCGCATCCGTCACAACATGATCGAATCACCGTTAAAGAATCGTTGTATTCATCGACGTTTAATTGTAAGTCGCGACGCTTTACGGACCGAACCGACCTGCCGTGGCTGTTAACGACGAACAACGATTACACTAACCTCTCTCGTCGGAGGCCGCGGCACGACTGTTACCCTCTGACGCGCGTTGCCGCGTTCAGCCGTACAGCCGCGCTCGGCGCCGCTCGGCCGACGTCGGCTCCACTCGGTCGCGACCGCTACGGAGAGCGCACGACTCTACGGTCTACGGTCGCTGCTCGCCGTTCGCTGCGACTCGTGGCTCTCGCAATCCGAGATATTCGCTGATCGCGAAGAGGCGAAGAGTATAAGCGTCAGCCCTCGATATTTCTCGTAACTCTAGCACGCGGGCGCACGCTTTTTTATGGTGGCTATGAAAAATTTTAGATCGCCCGAAGAGGAAAGATCGAATAAATGCTCCAAATCGAACTCTGTAGCATTTTCAAAGGCGTCTGAATTATAAAGGTTTTGCGCTATTTTTTTTTTTTTTTTTTTTTTTTTAAAACGTCAAACGAAACGCACTCGTCTTACTTGTCGTATCCGATAAAGCCGATAAAGCTTCCTCGATTCGTAGCAAATCTTTCGGAGCTCTTTCCCTCATGCGATTAACGAGATCTTCGTTCTGCTTATCGAAGAACATACGCGAATACTGATGAAAAATATATCAGATTTGTAAGTTCGAATATAAAGAAATGTAATATTGAAATTGAGATGTATGTATATATATTAAAAATTGATTTCTGTATAAATATATAAATATAAATATTATATATTATATATATATAATAAAATCTATATTAATTACTTATCTATGTTATATTTAAAAAAAAAACATTCCAGAGAAATACGTAATAATTATAAAATATAAAAAATTCGCCTTTGACAATTTGATCTCGATATTTTTTTCATCCTCTCAGTTAAATATTTCTTCCTATATATATATATATATATAATTTTTCATTTTTAACTTTTCAGTTTCATATAAATTATAATATAATCGAATCCAATTTGCTATGAAATTATAGAATTCTAAAGAAAGATTATGAGGTCAATTCATATAATAAGAAGAAATTACATGGAGGTGGAATTATTTGAAATGAAAGAAAATTAATAATTGAGCTCTCATATATAAACATAATGCAACGTTTCAATTTGATAGTTGACGCAAACGAACTCTAATTGAAGTAAAGCGGTTAACACAATTATTCCTACTAAATCATTCAGTTAGCGATAATTTAGTTAGGTCTACTGTATATGTAATTACTGTAAATGTAATTTACAATACGCAAACGAAATCTTGTTATTCCAAGTGACTATTCATATTATTTATATAAATTGATCAGAACACAAAAGACAGCAGATATGACTACAAGACAAATTATTATTTTTTCATCGCGAATCATTTATGCTCAGTATCGAGTTTTCCTCGTGGAACTTATACGAAATGATTAACAAATAAATATTTATATTATTGTTCTTTAGCAATGTCTTAATAAAAACAGCAAAATTAATAAATAAGACAGCGGCATTATCAAAATACGCACTTACTCCGCCATCCACGTCTCATAAAGTAGATTCACCTAGACATATATGTAAATATGTATAATAAAATAAATTTTGTGAGATTGAGATATACGTTCGATACTGCAAGCGTCCGCTACATTTCGCGCACCGATACGGCCCCGAAGGATACCGCGAGAACGAAGTCAAGCGAGGTATATGAATAAGTCGATATGCTAATATGAAAATCTTGGAAGTTAGCTGAGCCCAGAGGCTGGTTGAGAAAGTTACGCGGCATCCAGGCCACGGTACAAAGTGTCTCTCTTGGTTTCGCGGAAGGGGAGACAATTCTGTACCCCCGGTAGAGTGTAGCGCAGAGGTACATACCGGGTATTACGACTGTAGCGGGACTACAGACCACTTCCTTTGTTGCTCGCGGTGAAGATGCAGTAGACGGAGGTAAGGGAAGTCGTAAGAATTTTAGAACAAAGGGAAAACCAGTCGTGGAGACGGTGTAAAAGCGTGGCTTTTCTTAGTTTTCTCCCTTTCTCTGTCTTTCTCTCTTTCACTCTCGCTCTGTCTTCGCGCTACAGAAAGACGATGGGTCGGGTGCCGCGACCAACAAATCCACCGGTCGCTCTATCCCATTTCATTGAAATAGTTTAGAATTGCATGAGGCCATTCGGTCGGGCCTTCTCCCGTCGTCGCGCCGTTTCTTACGACTGGTCTTATACTTCGGCGCGGTCCGAGGTGCCGTCTTTTTGGGAGAGCGCGTACAGTAAGAGCGGGGCAAATCACCGGAAAAACCGTAAACTGCATCCCGCCGGTATCGTCGCGTTCAACGTTTGAAATATAAAGCGTCGATGTGCACGACACGAGCGGGATATGTCTGCAAAAATCGTGCCTGTTGTGGAACACTCTGAGGTAAGAACTCCTCTCCGCAATAAATGCGCTGAAGAAATTGCGAAATGTCTGATGCGTTTTACGGAAAATTTTATAAAGTCGAGCGAACCTCGTGTCTATTCGCTTACGATATCGCACATTTTGCTCATTTCTATCACATGTTTAATATAGAAAGAAGGAAGAGTAATAAGAATACAGCCTAGAGGACATTTCATAGAAAATGATGTTTCTATATCGGAAAGCGATCAGTTACGCGCAACATGATGTTACTTCGCGAACAGCATGATCCTTCGTTAGTTCCACTTCAATAGTAGCAAGCGTCTGAACTATCGTAAGACGCGAATGATGAGAAGGCTTCGTGCGATATTAAATATTCAAAGACTTCAAATCGAGTCTACATTATCCTCTTATTCCGCGGAGGTGCTTCGCGCGTCTTTGAAGCCTCCACACCTCGTTGCATCTGAGTCGCGAATCGACGGATTCTTTTTTTCGTACGAACGAATCGAAAATATTTGTCGTCATGCGGATCAACAAAATCCGTGTCCTCGTACAGTCGAACGTTATCCGCGTGTTTCGCAATTTTATACAGACTTTTGCCTCTTCATAGTCATCCTTTTTATCCTCACTCGCGTGTGACGACAACGCGGCATAATATAATAAACTAAAAGTATTGTCGCGATATGTAAAGTAACAAACAAAAATATGAAAGATTGATAAATTACGTTAAATTCGAAAAAGATCCAATTTTATATTACTTTATATGCGGCAAATTTAATGCTAAAAATATTTTGACGGTAAGAGATAACAATATATTATATAGTTATAAACTTTCACGCTTACGGAATAATCGCCACAATTATCATCTAATATACGCTGGCGAGGGGCATTGTCCATCCATATTGCACGCAAAGCCCTAAACAGCGTTATAATTGCCTAGCTGTCTCGTTCTTATTATTTAGTATTTCCTTCCGCCGAGAAAACTGACAATGAGAGAGCGGCTGTAGTCTGGTATAATCGAGACTCGCGTACACCTATACGTGTTTCTTATAACGTGATATCGTTTCTTCTTTCTCTTTATTTTTTCCATTCCACCCACCCAACCAATCCACTAAATTATATTTAATATCTATCCGATACGGCTCTCACTTATCTCTCATCCGAAACACATGGTAAGCATCGAGATCTCGTCATCTCTTTAAGAAGGGAAAAGAGCGCGTTCCCTTCTCTACATGGGATCCGAGCAACATCTCACTTAGTCATAAGAATTTGCGCGCACGCGTATATTCTTTTGTTCCGCTAAATCCGCTTAACTGCGGCTTTATATCCCGTATAAACAGCAAGGGAAAACGACAAAGAAAAATGTTGAATTTACAAAGACTACGCTACGCATGCACGGTTCCGCTGATTCCGAAAGGAGGCATTAAATTTCGATGTAACGTAAATGGGTTTTCAAACCATGTATATATGTATCATTTGAAAGAATATTGAATAAGGGAAAAAGTATTGAAAATTAATACATATAAATATAAATATAAATATATAAATATAAATATAAATATAAATATAAATATAAATATAAATATAAATATATATATGTATATAAGTTTCAGAATAGCCAGTTCAAGAAAAAACAAAGAGTAGATTTCACATAGAGAGGTGAGAATATTTTTCTAAAGAGAAATAGAATTGAGTAATCATTAATTTTTACATTATTTAGAAGCGATGCTGCAAAATTAGTCGGTTAAAGAGGGATAAATGGCTGCAAAAGCATCCACATTGTACAAGAAATGAAACTCATTGTCAGAAAAATATGAATAACACGATATATCGTCGTCATGTGTAAAAAGTTTTACTCTCTCTCTAGCATGGTTATTGCACACGACAACTCGTAATTTCAAAATGAGCATATTATTATATCGCTTGAAAAATTAATGTTTAAAGTATTAATAAAGGGGAATAAAAAATATTACATTTTATTTACAATTTATTTCGTTTAACATGCGCGTTATAGCTTCAATTAATTAATATATGCGCGACTTGTCGATAGTAATAGATACATTGTTCTTCGAGGAAATTCTTCGCAAGCGATGCTGCAGCAAACAAGGCATCGTTCATGCCTGCTAATTTTAATGCGAAGCGTACTAATGCGCGTCTGCGGTCGATTAGAACGCACTGTTGCATCGGCCAGCTGAAGCTCGAGTAAAACGCGTCTCCGCACAGTCCGCATTCCGTTCTGATTCACGGAATACTCTAGTTAGGTAAAGCGTCTTTGGTAGAGTACCTCTCTCTGATACGATGGATGTTGTGCGGAAGGTGAATACGAAGAAGAGAAGAGACAAAGAGGGAGGAGAGATTACGCGAAGGTGGACGGAGAGCGGGGATCTTTATGGGGTGTGATCATCAAAGTGACCCGTACCCCCGTTAAACGGCTCACGTCTCGATCAGAGACAAGCCCGAGCAATGCCGCCGAGTGATACCAAGGGCTGCGTCGGCTGAGGGTGTCACGGTGGATTTAATTAATGCAATTTAGCATCCATCCATCATCTCTCGCGTTTTTGCCCTAACGAGGGCTGCTACCGTCGACGTCGACGTCGGCGTCGTTGTTGCCGTTGCCGTTGCCGTTGCCGTTGCCGTTGCTACTGTTGTGCCGTCGCCGGTGCTATACTACGTGGCACTTTGATGACGAGCAAGCCTCTCGATTATATCGACACCTGGACCGCCATCTACCCCCTGGCGGAGCCCTTCTTCCCGCTTCGACCTCCGTCTCGCATCATGGAACCGGGGCTTTACGGTCACCCAGCCGTATTAAACTACGCCGTACAAGCAACGCGTTAAGCTCGGTCCGTGTCCGTGTGTAGTACATTTATCAGCGTGTGGTTATGTACGGTAGTGTGCGAGCCAGCTGCGACCGATACGTCGCTCGGTATCGGGGCAATAGACATCGGGGCGGTGGGTAATAATAGTGCAAAAAGAGTAGAACGTGGGGCGCACAAAGGAGTTGGCGCCTTTGGTTTTCGTATAGTCCACTCTCACGTCTTGTTAGTAACCGCTGCAAACAGGCGCCTGTCGTGTCCCGCTATCCAAGCGACATCGTGCGCCGCATTTAAGTGAGATGTATCACGCGTCGACGGCACAAAGCCGTTCATTTTATAGCTGCTCTTGTGTCCGCCCTTCGTGGCCTCAGACGAGCAGATTTGCTTCACATCCGCAAAAAGAATTGAATCACACAAAGAGGGGACAAATTAATATCAACCTTTCGTCACTTGATCGTACACTTGAATTACAAATATTGTTACGTCCAGCACCCTAAAACTTTATTAAATTTTTGCGATTAATGAACTTTATGCATAAACTGTTTCGTACGATTATAACAGGTTACGAATAAATTGCAATTGTCGTGATATTCGTTTTCATTATAAATTGAGACAAAGCGTTATAATCGCGTTTATTAAGATTTTGCAATGACATCGAAGAAATGTACACGTAGTAAAGACCGATCGAATCAGGCTTGAAACATACATGTCCGAAAGAGATTCTATAACATGCCACTCGTTCCTATAGAATTGGAAGAGAGAAATAGAGGCGTGGACGTGTAATCGCGAGCGTAGTATCTGCTCGACTAAAATAGCTTTCGATAAGAATATTCGAGAGAATCTTCTCTTCCGAGCCGCGCTGCTACAATCGCGATTTCAGGTGGTGAGCTCAGCGTTAAGCGAGTGCTCAAACAATTCGCTGCGAGAAGCCGCGATACGGCTCGAGCCTTAAGGCGAACCCGTTTTGCGGTTGCTAACGCGAGAAATAATATTGAGAGAACACATGATATGTATATAATAATATTGATTAAACTTTTCGTATAATGGAAGATGCTCGTTCGTACCTCTCCAATATTATTTTACTTATCAGAAACATTATTATCCATATTTTATCTTATTCTTACAATCATTTTAATGTATTATGCAGTGGTTACTACATTATAATAGGGTAACTAGGTATGATGGCCATAAGCTGAATATTTTCCAATAAGCGCTACATAGTGCGCTTTTTTAGTCATTATCAAAGATAAATAATCGATTAATGACTAAATAAAAAAGCACATTATGTAGCGATTATTAGAAAAATTACAGTCTATGGCCATCGTACCCTAGTTTGCTCTATGTAAATTTAATAAAATTTAATAATTAATACATTTCCCTAATATTAATTAATTTATAAGGGATGATTGTTAATGTAACGGTCGTTTAATAATACGCTTATAATATATTAAACATCGTAATTGTTGCAAGAAGATAATATGGATTGCAGAGAACAAGATCATAATGATGAAAAAGTTTATCGATTAAAAGTTAGAATCGAACTTAGCGACCGCGCGTATAAGATTACATAGCGCAAAATGGTTTTAGTTCTGAAATGGCAGTGGCGTTATTTCGAATTTAACGATCGCATACAGAACGAAACTTTTACGCGACCAAGCAGATTATTATATCCGTATTGAGCGCAAAGACACACCTGTACCCCGTATTCGTGCCGTGAAGATTGCTCTTCTCGTAAGGTGCTTAGGAGAAACAAGTCACGATCGCGTTTCACGGTAATTCTCACGTACCGATTTTAATCCACAGAATCCGTTCGATCGCGACCAATCGGGTCGTAATAGATCCGCCAAGTCGTTGGCAGATACGAGATTGGACAATGCGATTGTGCGACAGTTAAACGATTCAGCGTGTCGGGGAAAAAAAAAAAAAAAAAAAAAAAACGAGAGTGCCACGTATTTCGCGAGCGAGTCGTTACGCGGGTCACGCGTCTGATAGTAACTTCGATCGACATTGAAATATTAGCCGCGTTAGTTCTATATAAATGGATCTCGCTCAGGAAGCGCCTGTCACGACAATATGTCGCGGCGATGTGAAATCCTCATATCGACGTTTATCTTCCGCCAGGTGAGAATAATGTATATGTGGAGCGGCGAGAGTTTCGAATTAACCGAATGGCTACGAGCGATATTAGATAGCGCGCCCGATCCGCCTGCATTTAGGTATTAATAATGATTATCGCGGTAAACGCACGGTCTGTCGCTCATGATCGACGTGCATACTGTGTGCGCGATATGCGAAGCGGAGGTTAGGTTTTTTTTTCCATAGAGCTGTAACACAGATTCTGACGGTCAGCGAAATAGTCGAATGCATAATTACGTTAACGAGCGTTGCTTGTGGCGCACATTAACTCAGCGCTTACCGTCCGCAAACTTTTCGCGAGCAGACGCTCGCGCAATCCGGCGCGGCGGTGGTGCCCGATGAATGCGGCTTAATTGGTGGGCGAGGCCTCTAATTATATAGCTGATTGTCAATGCCGTCCATCGACGGGCCGCCATCTGCATTACCAGTGATTACCGCGGTGTGACGTTCGTTCGCTCGAAAACGATCGTACGTCCCTGCCGTCAGTTCGCTGCTCGCACTCTCTCTCCTGCCCCCGATCTCTCCATCTCTGTCTCGCCCCGACCAATTCGGCCTGATTATACATTCCGTTTTGGGGGTATTCGGGCAGTAGTGCATTTTTCACGAGCAGTTAACTGAAGTAATTAGTCATTGGACAGCAAGCAGCCGGAATAAACGGTCCATCCTGGAGAGCATTTTGTGGCGCTCGCGGACGGTGGCGATCGATACGTCCCGCCGGTGCGGAACTTTGGGGCTTTAGAACTGTCAATTGAATGCCGAATACAGGTCGGAGAAGTATCGAGTGGCCGACAAGAAAGATCGATGCGTCTATAATCCCAGTAAGCTTAAAATGTATCAATAAAATAGTGATTACTCTTATTGGAAGATTCGTCAGAAAACTTTAGATGCGCATGGTGTTTTTAATCTCAGCAATAATACTTTGCATTTCCTATTCTTGCGCTCCTGTCAATCAGACACCGAATTTTATGTTATATGTGCAAGATAATTCAAAGAGCGCATCTTTCAGTTGAATGTTCGATATATTGAATTTTTAACGATATAAAGGTATAAAAATAAAATAAAATGTTTACGGTCGGACGCTTTCGACCGCACACTGTGCGCAGTAATATCGTCCCTATTGGCATTTAGACCGCGGCGTTGCGAACGGTTACCAAAAGCCACGGACCAACAAGGGCATTCGATATCGTACTAGTGGCGTTATTAATTCCCAGTAGTTCCATCGTATACACGCTCGGGACGATTGCCGTTAATCGTGTCTGCGGGCCGGTTAATCGTTCAGATCGAGATGCTTGATTAAAGTGAAGCGAAATAGGCGCCGATAATTATCAAGCGAATTATTCAACGAAACATTTTTAAATCAACATTCTAACGATTTACACGACGTATATGCTGCCTTATAAAATACATACTCCTGTTACAAATATCTGTGTGAGCATACGCATCCGTTATAATCGCGACGATTGAAATATGATTTTGCTTCGAATATCTTCGCTTGCCGAATCTCTCGCTGATACTCGAACTGGAATAATGCTCTCCCTTTCCGATGTTTCGATTCCGGAACAATAACTCGACATTATACAAATCAAACGAGCGTTGATATTCATGAACCCGAAGCCGGAGGGTGAAGGTATAATTGCATTACGCGTACACCCTAAAATACGACAGCGGGGAGATCCATTCCGTGTCCCTCTACGCCGGTAGAGCTCAGTTCCCATCGAATTTTCTCTCGTATAATCGTCCGTGTTTCACGCATTTCCACCTCGAACTAGACAGGAGCGTTAACTGAAAAATGACAATACGAAAATCTACCGCATGTCTCTGGAGTTCCGGCTGACTTTTGAAAAACATTGTTTTGTTATTTCCGTCATTCGAAATTTAATTCCCGTGCTTTACAAAAATATATACATTATTCAAATTTTTGCAAAATTTAAATGTAAATTCACAAATATTATCACTGCTTAATTTCAACAGTTTCCTCCGTTATTCGCGGTTGACTGTATTGTTCTCAAACGCAACGTACGATTACTCAACCGCAAGCTCGATTGCATTCCACGTGATTATGGTCAACAATAATGTTGTGAATGTCCGTAATAATGATACGCGCGTCATGTGTGGGCGGATGTAGACGATGTGTTTGTGCGAAATGGCACAGAAACACGCGTGAGCGATAGCGATAACGAATTTGAAGAAGGAAGAAACGAACGGCGAGCAAAACGAAAAGAACCACGAGTGAACAGAATAGACGACAGATACGCCTTTCAGTTTTGTGCGGCGAGGGGAAATTGAAACAGCTAACCGCGTTGGCGTTGACGAGGGTGAAGGGAGAGAAGAGGCCGTGCGCACATAGCGAAAAGAGGCGACTATCGGGGTGCGAAGCGGTAGGGAGGGTGCGAACGAAAGAGGAAGAGAACGAGAAGGGGAGAGATAAAGAGAACGAGAGAGCGCTGGTACCACGCGGGAGAGATTCAATCAAACGAACGCATATAAATGAGTCGTTTCAGGGTAAAACTGAATTATACGCCGGCGCTTCTATATCCACACGCGTGCGTCGCGCGTGCACGTATACGCGCGCGCTCACACGCGCGTATCCGGATCACAGTCGCTGTCGCGAACGAACCATCGAGAGCGTTGTATATATACTGGCGAATATCCGGGAATGTGCTCTCTCGCCGACGGACCCTTATCCGAAAAGATTCGTTTGGATAACGCGACGATTCAATGGCACAATCGAAAGGTCGAAGCGGTCGTAGAGTTGAATAAAAACAAGCAATGTGGGTCGACGACGGAAAAAGATGGCATCGGTTGGTTGAAAAGATTTTTGGCATTAGCTATATTAACGGTACTCGATCTATATATTGTATAATACATACAGAGCGTATATATAGTTATATATGTACAATATATACCTACGTACACTCGAGATTTTTCTAAACGGATTTCCTATTCGCTATTCTATACAAAAAGAGGTAATCTTCCGTACAATCACTGTAACGTTGGAAAGAAGACCAAGCTATTCAACTGCAGGAACATGAAAAAGAATTACATACGCAGGAATATTTTCAGAGCTAGAAACGAATACGTAGAGTCTGCCAGGGGTATCTGTCTTTCGCAAAAATCGCGCGCGACAAATCTTTTCTTTTGAAAAGTTATTCCACAACGAACAATAAAGAGCTCGACAAGAAATAACGATTGTCCGTCGCGGAGAAGTGGACGGTTTCGTAGCATGAGTGACGGCGAAACGAAAGGGATGTGGAGAGAATAGCGGAAAGTGAGAAGAGAGAAGAGAGAGTCCTGAGAGATATAAAAGATGGAAGCAAGAGGGAGAAAGAACTGGCGGGCCGCGGTAGGAAATTAAATAACCAAACTTTTCCACAAGGATCCCGGGGGTTACTTTGGAAGCCAACGCCAGGCAGAGCAATGGCAATGGCGGTGAAGTGACTGGAAAGAATCAAAAGAACAAACGGGAGCTAGGAGGAGAGCGGGGGGAGCGAGAAAAGGGGTGAGGTGGCGGTCGCAGAGGGATACAGGGTAGGGAACGAGCGAACAGCGAAGGCCGCAAGAAGTGCAAGATAAACGTGCCACGGTCCGCCATTCCGTGTCCCTCTTTGTCCTATCGCCAACTCTGGTCGTCGCTTCAACGAATTTTCCAACTTTTCGTCGTCCTCCTCGTCCGCCGTCTCGTTATTCTTGTCGGTCTTACTTGCCTGCATCGCGCGCGTCGTCACGCGGGAGCGACGAGGAAAAGTTCGCCCGAAATCTTTCTCTGCGTTCCTCTTTCCGCCGTAGACCCCGCGCCAAGTTTCTTCATTATGCCAATGACCCGTTGTTTCGTATCACGTAGAAAATTACGGCACAAAACGTAGACTATATCGCTGGCCCGTTGACCCCTTCACTATAATGATTATTATAAGCTCGCTCGCTGCCATTTAACTCTGTTCGCGTATTGAGTTTTTCCTTATTCTTTCCTTGAAGCACAAATTAATGAAAATTTAATAATATCCCATTAATCATTTAAAAATTATGCTTGACATATACATATATATTTTGACATTTTAATTACGATAAACTCACTGTGTGTGTGTGTGTGTGTGTGTAAAGATAGTCCTACACATTGTGCTACATGTATGTATGTAACATTGTACAATTGCGAAAAATTAAATATGCATTCTGTTTATTAGTTTCTAAAATCGATATACTTACATACACAGCAGTATGATGACAGATTATTTTATTATATTATATATCAAAGTAAATTTTTTTCAATCTTAATTCAAGTCGACTATTGTTTCAAGTATAAATAATTTTTTTTTTTTATTTAAACCATATTTAAACATTCGATATAATCGAAAATGTGTACGATTGTTGAACCACCAACTTTAACAGCGTATCGTCGATGATCAGCTAACATAATAAAGGTACACGAGCTGCTTTGCAACCCTGTAGACACTGATAATTGAACCAGGCTTTCACAACACGAATTTTAGTTCGATCCTCTGGCTTCAACCTTATCTAATCTGGGGGACCGAGGTGTCCAGAATAGCTTGAGGTAATGAGACAATCTAGAAACGCAATTTGGCTTAACGATGAAAGTGATTTCCAATCACTGATATACAACAACAAAATCACGTGATTAAATCTCATCGAAAAGCTTTAACTATGCCTACAGAAATTCCAATAATGAATTTATCCTCGTTATATTAGTTATAAAATTATAAATTACTTTCGTGTCACAAAGTAGTATAGGCTTAAACATGTTAAAAGCAAAAAATATTATTTTAAATTTCTTACTATATCGATATAAAATATCATCGATCGCAATATTGTGACAACATAATATAATTCGAGTTATTCAATTCCACATTTCTTTGTTAAATCGATGGGATTTCACGAATACATTACCAGACACATTTGTTAGAGATATAAATATACATTTATATACGAAAGTAAACATCGTTTGAGAGCAAGCAAATAAAATGTGAATCACAAATAACACGAAATTGAGTTGCCAACATATGAAAACGTACATGGTAAAACGGTATCGGGCCAGACCCGTCACCGACGACCCCTTCATCGATGCTGAAAGGAGTCGCTGTGACCCATGTAGAATCGCAGGATGAAGACCTCAACAAATGCCGAGATTTGGTTGCCTCGGATGATGGATGTGATCTGGCCCGAAGGGGAAAACAGCGAGTAAAAAGAACGAAGCGACGATATAAGAAAAAGAGAGAAAGAGAGAGTGAAGAGTAACGAGAAGACGACGCAGACGATAGGAATCGACGTAGGAAGTACATGCACAAAAGATTGATAAAAAATAGGAGAAAAAGATTGACGCTATGTCACTAGAGATTGCACGAAATTGCGAAAGACGGAGAACCTCTGCGAAAAAAGAGATTCCGCCGCGTCTCACGTCATCAGAAAGAGGTAACGCTACGCTGTCGACGGATGAATGCAATTTTTCACGGATGCTATGGAGGCCGGAAGTCTGACGGAAGCCGGAAGCAGGATCGGCGAATCCGCGAAACGCGCGCGAGAGGAACAAAGCTTCGACCTGACGTGCGTGTATTCGCGCGAGTAAAAAAAACTGCAGCCTTATCTCACTCACAACGGAGAGAGATTAATGCCGTTTGATGAATCGCGATGTCACTTCTCGCTGTCGTGTATAATTGTGGCTATTTTTCATTCTTCATACGAGTAATATCTATGCCGTTCCTCTGCACGCGATAAAACGTAGATAGTTCGATTTTACCACGATGATAATGCATTGATTATTCAATTGCGATATCGATTTATCTATCTAAAAAATAAGGCGTAAAAAATTCTCTAAATAAATTATTTATCTCTTCTTCTTTCAAGTCTATTTCTTCTCGTGACATAAATAAACTTTCAACAAAATTTAAACTATGATCTTTCTCAAAAGAAAGCACATTGCTACTAAGAAGACAGGAAGGAAAGATTTATATAGAAGAAGCATATAGAGGACGCGGAATGGTCAGCAGGAAGACGACAGATAGGTATACTGGGACCGACAAAGAAAATATAACAGTAGACTAGGAAAAGAATAGGCGCAATGACGTAGGTATTACATCAAAGGCTACATTGTCGGAAGCGGAAGTGAGGTGATGCTTATTCAGTCAGAAGTTGCAACACGACTTACTGAATCTTACAGAGAGGAAAGGGGGGGGGGGAGAGAGAGAGAGAGAGAGAGAGAGAGAGAGAAAGAGAGAGAATGGAGAGAGATAACCCGCTATGCTCGTGAGCAGAAAACTAAAGAGGAAACAAGAGAAAGAGGAGAAGGAGGATCTATCGGCCGGAAGGCGTAGATACACTATCTATGCTACCTACTGTGACCGCGATAGATAACTCTCTAAAAAACTCGGTAAAACCACTTTAGCTCGCACGTTGGTCACTTATAATGCGAGGACCCGCAATCTATCCCTACGATCGATTTCACCGAAAGCTCCTAATTATCATCGTTACGGTGCAAATAAACTCTTCAAAAGCTATGCAAATGATTACTTTAGCGCGCTATTCTTTAGGCGAGAATAAAATGTAAAAGAAAATTAATATTGAAAACTATTTGTCATCCAATATTTGTAGTTCTAAGTTGAAAAGAAGTTGGAAAGAACGTAAAATGTTGTAAATATATTAAATGCAGAAACGAAAAAAACTTATAAATATAGTTGAATTAAATGTGATATGAGTCGTTATTATGTCGCGCGAGTATCCGCAAACACAATAGATGCAATTAAATGTCGAAGAAAGCGGCGCTGGAACAAGCTAAAAAATCGGAATTTCCAATAGCTCATTTAAACCGCCAATAATCGACATTCGAAAGCGCGCCAAGAGATGAAAAACGAGGATGGCCGCGACCGACTTGGGTGCTCGCTCATGAGGGATTTACGCCTTGTTATGCAGATCGAATTTACGGCTAAATCATACGGTATTCTCGCGGTTTCCCGCAATCGTCAACGTTACTCTCCTCTCGCATCTCGCTCGCGGCGATGGCGCGAAATCGGGATAACGAGGCGGACGTGAAGGCGAAAGAGAACAACGCACAGACAGGTGGCTATGAATACGCCTTAAAGTAGCTTTTCGCTCTGTAACCGGCTCATTCTCCGCTGCTGTTCTCTTCCGTCTCTGTGTTTCATTGTTTTTCTCTCTTCGCTTCTTTTCCGTTTGTTCGCTCGGTCTCCATCTCTCTGTCGTCCCGTCTCTCTCCGATACTCTACGATTCCGACCATCTCTTCTCGTTTTCGTCTCTACCGAGGCGGCGTCGTCCTCCATCCGCCTCACCCCGGCACGACTGCCCATTCTCGGACCAGTAGTGAGATAGACGTTTATCTCTCGTTTCTACAAACTGTGCTCGCTCGTGTTGCGAGGCAGGAAATTCAGGCGATCGATAGGATACCGCATCAGAATCACTCACAGACGAGCGCTCATTTCTCTTGCATTCTTGCCGCTGACTGTAATGTTGCAGCAAGATGATTGCCGTTTCTCCCATGTTGCGTTATGTATTTTCCTACGCTTTTTTGACTAATGCCATTTGCGAATGTCATTCATTCTTACGTATTGTAGTTTCTTAACTTTAGTTTATAGCTTGTAGTTTATAGAATTCTATATAATACATATATATATCCCCCCCCCATATTATAAAATTACTTACATGTGTATATTCATTAATAAATTCGGATTTTTATCTATCGATAATATTAAACAATTTGAATATTATTAAATTTTCGTTTAAGTTTCCGTATTAACTATTTAATAATTTATATTTTTTTTCACCGTTTAAACCATATTAAACATTAATAAATGCCGACCATTTATCAAGAAGTTTAGTATGCTCTGTCGGGAAATATATAATTGCGAAAAACCAGTCACGCCCTTCAACCGGTTATTACGCTAACGAGCCTTCAAAGGTGGAATATCCAATACATTAAATTGAAATTTATCATCAGCACTACCGTGCTGTCAGTATCGTCGCATTAAACGACCGTGACGATATAACGTTTTTCATTATATTCGCGATACCTAATTGAAGGGACAGTAATCTTTACGATGGTGAATGATCGGAGTTCTTTAGATCCCGTTTTTTTTCATACAAGGTGACATTGAGAGAGGAGAATATTTATTTAGAAATCGAGAACGAGCGAGATCAGAAAATTTAAGCGAGTACTCACCTTCGTGCAATTTTTCCAAGGTTCCCTCGGCCAAGATTCCAGCGAGAAAAAAGACGAACCAAAGCAAGCCAATCATTCTTCTAATTCTTGACGTATCCATTCTGTTAGCACTTAGATACTGCAACAAAAATACAAGTTGCATGACATTTCAATCAATCAATTATATAATTTTTATAATTTATAATTTGTAAACACACATATATACGCGCGAAAAATCTTTAACGTTTCACAAGAAAAAAAAGCTTCCTAAATCTGTGAAAATTGTGAAAATGAAACTTTCGAGCGAAAGCGAAGCTCAGTCGGGTCTTAAAATACAGAGCAGCGATTAACTGAATTATAAATATATACCGTCGTCTGTGTGTGTGTGTGTGTGTGTGTGTGTGCCTAGTGAGAGAAACGATAGTTGGCGACTGGCCAAGATTCTTCGTAAAGTACTGGCGCGTACAAGCAATTATGGGAACATTTGATGAATCACATGTCTCCGATTCGTACGTAATATATCGGAGCGAGCGAGTTTTCGAACGTGGCGCGTAATGACACACACGGTAGTAATGACAAACGCGGAAGAACGACGGCGGAGGTTGTTAACATCGAGCTCGGGCAAATATGTTTTTATCGCCGTGCTTCTCTCGAGTACGACGAGCACTTCGGGCGGGGCAGGAAAGTTCCGGGAAAGTTCGCGCACTGCAGTATCAATAACCAGTTTTCCGAGACGAAAAACTATCCGAGTATCTCGGAACCGCCGGCGGATATCCTTCCAGAAGATTCTCCGCCTTCTTCTGGCGCGGGAGCTTCCTCCTCCTGCTCCTTCGCTCGCAAGCTTTTCTTATACGGCCGCTCGCACACACGAACCGGAGAGGAAACAAAATAACGAATGGTACTAATAGAACGCGTTCTTGGTCTCCAGAAAACTTTTCTACTGTGCCTCTCTCTGCAGCAACCTGAGTATTGGCCGGGCAGTGCATCGTAAATCAAAAGTTTCTCACCTAAAGAGAAGGCGAATATGTATATAACCACGCGCAATATCTGTATTTTCCGAGCACTTTTTTGCTACAAGAATCCAAACAGACCGTACTAAAAAGTTTCATACGACTGGTAATAATGTCATATGATTACTGTAAAATAACTGTCATAAGTATTGCGAACGAAATGTAGTATAATAAAATCATAGATTTTTAATATGCATATAAATATGTCAATATGTGCATATAATTATATTCATAAGCACATATATGTATATGTCGATATATGTATAAATACCGGTTATGTGACAACAGATCGACGATCACTGGTGATGCAGAAGTGTCTCATGAGTCTGCTTATCTTCCCGAGGTGTCCTATAAATCACGCTGACGAGAGCGAAAATGGATAGAAAGCAAGGGAGATAAATTATCATAAAAGAGTTCCAAGGAGTATCTTATATGGTAGGCCCTCCTACCTATAGTAATTTGTGAATATATATTATTTTATAATATAAATTAATATTTATATTATATTTTATTTATTTTATTTTGTTACATTAATATTTATATTTATATTTTATTTTGTTACATTAATATTTATATTTATTTTATTTTTTAAAAGAAATTTTAATAAATTAATGAGATTTTTTAGGTTAAAATAACATCAAGTACGATATTGCATGAATCATTTTCAATTAAATATAATAAGATATATTTTTGTTTTATATATAATTGAAAATTATCCGAATAATAACATGTTTAATATTATTTTAACAGGAAGATTCACATTAATAATTAAAATTACTTTCACAAAGAAAAAAATTAAAATATAAATATTTTAATTTTCATTCTCTTTTCATGTATAATATACATATGTATAACTCATTTGTGTATTATTTTACATATATCGCTGCGCGCAGATAAATCAACTCTGTCAAATAAGTATACCAAAATGAACAATGAACCTCGAGGTTATCGTTAGCTCGAAAAACAAAGAAATCATATGGAAATATTTTTGTTACGCCAAAGATAAAAACATTTTCAAGCAATTTAGTAGATACTGTAGGATATAATATAATAAAATCAATCGAAAAAAGGATTTTTACAACTACATTTCTAGTAAGTAATCCTAGTTACGTAATGCTTGAAATTCAATATGCGAAAGGTAAAGATAATAAAATGCAAAGATTAAAACGTGCGACGGTAAATTTACTCTTAATTATAACGCATCTGCTCATATAACGGGACGATAAAGACGGAATCAAATGAAGAGAAAATCGAAGTACCATCTTCAGGATTTCCCACCGGTATCTCTGCGATTCAACGTTCCTCTTCTCAGTTCCTCAGGTCTTGAGTGCGCTTTCGAGAAACGATGCACTCATGGCATACTAAAACGCCTCACTTAATCAGACTTCGGCTTTACGCAAAGCGGCATTTCTAGGACGCTCGTCCTTGGATCTGTAATTTGCGCGATACCCTCAAAGCCACCGAGCTCAGCTGTCTCCGTCTGCTTTAACGATTACACGTAACTGGACATTCCTTTGGTCGCTTACGGCCTGTAAGACATCGACGAACGCATTATACTCGGGTACACGCACATAGATGAATGTGTGTAACTACGATATATATATATATATATATATATATATATATATATATATATATATATATATATATATACACACTGTATTGGAAAACGATTTCTTAGAGCGACCCTTTATTACCTGTAATTTTGACGAGCACGCGTATTAGCAATAAATAATTTAAATAAATGGGACTATTGCTAATTACTAATTAATACTTGAAAATTTAAAAACATAATTTTACCGCGTTAAATTCACAGGAGAATCTTTAATAAGAGAAACATAATTATAAATTCTAATTCAGAATTATAAGGTTTTCTGAAAAGTCATTTTCAAGTTACATATTTAATTATTTCGGGTACGGATTTTGCTGATAAATTTATAACTCGTGTTAATTGATTAATGAAATCGCGACTTTGACGGTAGTAAAGTAATTGGGAAAGGATCGCAGGCCTCAGGGCCAGAACGCCCAAAGCAGCAATAGCCACTTAGCCACATTGCAACAGGCATTAGCGGTAACGAAGTTAACGAGAGCTCGGTTAAACCGGTTTAGAGGCCACGAAGACGTGCTAGGGAGACGGAAAGCCTAAAACCCAACGGCGGTCTTCGGCTAAGCCTGGCTCCTTCGACCTTGTTGGAATTAGCAACTTTCACGGCGACCTTCCTTCATCGTCTTTACTTTCTTTTCGTATTGAGCGCTTTCCAACTAGAAGGATTTTACATTTCCCTCTTTGCCTTTGTACTTAAATCTATTAAAGATATCGTATTACCTGATTCTAAGAAATCTGTATCGTATAAAATTCGCGATATACGTATTATATTTTTAGTCAACTTTATATTTTATATTATTTTATTACTACATGTCTAATATTATTCATACATTTTAATTTAACGGTAGTCTCGTACTTTGACTGATGTGTATTTGTTATCAATCGCAATTCTAGTTGAATTCCTCTATTGAAATTAGATAGCCCAAGTTTTTAATTTGCTTGTACGACTCTGACTCTTCTTCTAGTGGAATGTATACGAGGAACCTCTCCGATTTCAATTTTGCCATGAAGAATCCCCCTCGACTCAACCTCGGTATAGAAATGCCGGACAAGAGGGAGTTCTCGAGTGCACTTGAGACTGAAGGACGCTCAGGATCAATATTTATAATCTAGATTCTAGACGGTCAGGTCTATGTCTAAAAGCGCCAAACAAGATCCCTGGTCAGTTTTGTTACATACGATTTTTTTCAGATTTTTTCCACAAGTACACGTATGAGTGCATTACATTACATTAATACTTAGAAAATTGTGATGTGAACAAGTTTTCAAATATCTTTACATGTATCAAATTTATTTATGCATTCATTGATTTTACTATATATATATATATATATATATATATATATATATATATATATATATATATATATATATATATATATATATATATATATATGATAGAAATGGCAACTCTCTTGAAAGGAATTAAATAAAGATGGACGTATATATACATATATTCACGTTCATTTAATTTCTTTCAAGAGAGTTGCTATTTCTGTCGTTACATTTAACCGTTTCAAACAGTCGTCGGCAGCGAATGATCAGCTTTGTTCTGAGAACACGCAGGTCCCATTAACGGAATCACAGGGGCATCGGCAACCCAGAGCGGCTTGCACGCCGCGCACTCGCGATCACTGTGCTAGCATGCCTTCAAACGAGCTTCCTCGAGATCTTTTTATTTCGTAGAAAACGGAGGAAGAAAAGGCGGCTCTAGCTCGTTAGCGCGATTACAGTGGAAACTACGGCGGGAACACCGATCACACAGCTATCTGCCGTCTGCGGATAGACATGATGGCAGCCTTTGTAGAGTTCACGAGTGGCCGATAGTTGACTAAGACATTCCACCTACCGACAATTTCATCCGAACGCGATCAGACAACCGGTGATTTGACGGTCTCAACGGTGATCGTGTACGTTTATCACGGCATAAAAAACGACGAATGAACGATCTCAAATCCTTTGAAGTTTCTAAACGCTATCTCATCACACCCGATGTAACAACCTTCATAGTTCATAGTGAAGTAGTCAATATAAAAAAAGATTGCTTAAAGCTGCAATTCGAGATGAAAGGTCCTTACTTAAATACATTTTCATGCTAGTATTCTTCTCCATTGAGTTCCATTGAATAATTTACGCAGACAAGAGAGATATCCTTTCATTGTGATATATAACAATGTAATTTTATCTCGTATTTATAATAAAATTTTATCGAACGTGCTATCGTGGAAAGTATATATGAGTATATAAAATATTTCAATTATTATAAAATTTTTATAATAATGAAGATGTAAGTAAATTAAGGTCAAAAATTCAAAAAATTGTTAATATTTAGAAGCGATTATTTTCTTGATACTTTTTTTCTTTTAGCATGATTTAATCTCTCGTATAAGATATATTATTACGATTACAAGAGACAGGTCAACATAAGGTTCCGCGATTTTAGCAAACAGAAACTTTGTTGTGGGGGATCTTGAAGCATGCGACATCGTTATACGATCCTACGTCCCCAAAGGAGGGTTGTCTTTTCTTCGAATCAGGGTAGACTGGCTTTTTCACTAATGAATCGGGGATGTGAGAAATGTTTCGAAAGGGCAAGTTTTTCTTTTTTAACTTATTTAAAGAACGAACGTGATTTAGATCTTTTTTTTTCTGTCAAAAAGTATCTTATTGTTGAATGATACAATAATAAAAGACAACATGGTGAATATATATATACATGTTTTCTCTCTTAAAAATCGTTATTCATTACGAAATAAAGACATTTTAAAGTAATAATTGCTGATATAACGTTTGTTAATAAAATGAACAAAAACTCATGTCATCTAAATCAATACTAGTCAAAAGCTACTAAAATTTCCAGTCATAGTGTTATACGCGCACTTTCGCGAACCTTAGTTCATTCCCGCGTGTTCGCTTTATTCACTCTTCGCGTTGGAACTTTTTTAATTTCCGCCCGCGAGAGCTGAAAAAATGTTCGCGCAAAAATCCCTGCAATATTTACTCACATTTCCTGCCTCTTTCTCGTTTTGTTCGCAAATTTCGTAACTCAATCTGCCACATACGTTCGAGTTTCTCTTTCTCCCCTTCTTCCCACAGCTACCGACTATGTGAAAGCCTAAATCAATACCAATAATCCTTCCGGCTGCGCTCTTTCCATTTTCTTCGCTTCCAATGATTATTTCGATCTGAATGACACAGACGCGCGAGCATTTTGATTTTTCGGCATAGCGGTGTATTTTAGTCGCGCTTAAAACCGACGAGCTCTTAACGCTGTCAAAGGTCCGTAACGTTCCCAGTTTTAAGCCACCCACGACGACGTGATAATCGAGTGTGCTACGCTTTTAGCTATAATGGGCAAGTACACGCGTCGCTAGGAGTACGCTAAAGAGAACCAAGCGAAAAGGGAGTAGCGTAGGGCGCAACGCAAAAGGGGGCGGCGAACGAGGCAGAGAGCGCGCGTACCACGACGAACAACTGCGTGGTAACTAAATTACTTGGTACATCGCGCTTATTGGTTCGATGATGCGATTTTACGACAATCCAGTGCGGCGAACGGCAATGACGACGGCGACAACGATGGGAACGACGCGACGGCGAGTAAATTTTCATCGCTGTTAAAAGCGACACTTAATTAATACATCGAACGTCTATAATATTAAAGCACAATTATTGTACGATTACTCCCTTTTAAATAAATGAAAATTCGTGTTTATACGAATAATGAACATATAAAGTACTGTTCTCACTCATTTATTATCAATTTCAAAAGTTTAATTCTACGATTTAATTCTTAGATTAACTCAAATTTAAACTGATTTACAAATTTATAATAAGTCTTATATTTTATCTGTAATAATTTCCTTTCAGTGCCAAATCCTCGAGTAATTTTGCACTGATATATATAATATTTAGTTTAGCACTGATTATTAATTTTCGCTATAGGAGAGAGAGAGAAATTTTGTTCAAAGCCATTTGTCTCGGAACATCTGCTGTACCTTTCGAGAGAAAAGTTGCTCTCTCGATCAAACATTTACACGAAACAACCGCGATGCGCATAACGCGCGTCGGTTAGAGTTTCTGTCCTGAAAATAAATTTACAATTTAAGCTATTAATCTTCCTGACTTGTGCACTATTCATCTTGATCATTACACACGTGTTGCTACTGACACGTATTACATGTGTATATGTTTTCTGTTATTTTTCTTTTGATGGCTTTTATTTATCTATCCGTGTTATCCAACCTTTCGTTACGCGCGAATGATAAAAAGCGACGGAAAGTAGAGATAAACCAATATTACATCTTTTTGCTGGGTAGTTTAAACGGAGAAAAATTCAAGAGTGTATCGTGAAAGAAAAATAATTACAGTTTCAATCTTCCAGCTCTCCGGAGAATTACTACGCAGTCGGCGGAACGAATTGACCGTGGATAGAATGGCGCGGGAGTGAAAACTGGAAGAAGTGAAATTTATTTGCGACCATGTGGTAAACCTTAATTGTAAATTCGTTTTGCTACTAACGGATAGAACTGAGAAACAAACGTGTAAGGAAATTACTCGATGGAAGAAACAAATCAAAACATGAATACATATATCTAGATTCTAATTTACTACAATACTCTAAATACAAATACAAAAATAAACAAAAGTAATTATTAAATTAACAAGAAAAATATTGAGAAATAAAAGGTAGAGTAAAAATTTCAAATACAGAATTTTCACCATTCAACAGCCATGACAATATTGCGAGTTCGACAGATTTAACTGTCGCATATCGTATCCACTTTGCTTGTTTTGTATCTGTGCCTTTTCGTTTCTCACTTCCATATGTTGATGCTTCCTTCTTTCTCTCTTTCTCTTTTTTTCGAAAGCTGATTGCGCTGGGAATATAATTTGATTGCTTCGGTGCCCGGTCTCAATAGACGCGGTAATCCTAGCTCGCGGCTTAATGAAAAAGTATTATTGGCTATTCTTCTTCTAGCGACTCCGTTAATCCCGCGGAGTCCGAAATTGTATTTTTACGTCATACGACACGAAAAAAAGGGCATTAAACGATGAGGAATAGCACTCATTGAATGCAGTGGTCCCATTGCGTATTTACGTATTGCTCCGACTATTTTGCAAGAGCCTGTATATAACGTTATCAAGCTTTTCTTGGTATTATATAGGAAGTTGATGAAGTATGAATTGAATTTTTAGAATAGTGGCAACATTACTCTTCTTGCATTTATAATTATTCTAAATGAAGATTGGTGGCAGATGCTTGATTAATTTTCCTACGTTATTTATCAACTTGTCAGATGGTCATTAAGTAAATGAATAATTCTGTTCATGCCATTATATATTTCTTTATGCTATTTTCACGTTCAATATAGCTAATCCCAAAACATTTTCGGGATAATCATATCAGTGTTTATCATAAATTTATATATATATATATATACATCAGTATATAATAATTTTAAAGTATAAAAAAATCTAAATTGCAAAATAAAATATTGAAAAAAAAATCCTGTAAAAAATTCTAATAAAGTATTTTTAAATTGTTATATGAAAAATTAAGATCTCTCTCAAAAGAATCTCTGAAACAATAGACTAACGCAATAAAAGAAATGAAAGCTGAGCATTTTGTACAATGAGTTTGTATCAGCCATACATCATTAGACTCTAAATTAATCCGATTAATTTATGCCATATATAAATCTTTGTTTTCCTTTCCTCGACTCAATAGCCTCAACTTTCAATAGTCCCCTTACCTTTCTTTTCTTCTTCGAATTTTTACCGATCTTCGTTGAGACTTTTTCCGCCGGAGCATCTTATTGCGCTTCTCGACCTATCGTTCTGCGATGCCGCTTCGTTAGTGAAAAGATTCCTTTACCAAAGGATTCGATGTACTTTAAAAATATTAAAGCGTATATTCGCTCTCCTATAAGCGATACATTTGTCCTTTGTTATACGTCCTGATAAGCAGCTCTCAAGAGAACCTTCTTCAAGACAAGATTTAGATGAATGCCTTTCATCAGATTCGTGAGACGAAAAAAAATTGTTATTGTGTACTTGACTGTTAATAATTGTATAAAACATAAATGAGTACATGTGATATCCGCTTTCCGTACAGCTTTTCATAAAAACGCATTATTTACATGAAAGTAAAGTTATAATTATACAAATTTGATTCCCAAAGGTAATTTAAATCTGCACAAATATTTTCCCTGCGACTGTGCAACTTCAACTCGAATCATGATAACTTCTTCACTTGCTATCGTCCGTCAAAAAATATCTCATTTCTTCGAAAACATAAAAAACGCAATATCACACAACATGAGAAACGAGAATACGGTTGGGATTGTCGGTCTAATATCTCGTATATAGCGATCAAGCACTGAAAAGGCCGTCGAAATAGCCATGAAAAATTACGGTCACTTTGCTCGATAGCAAAAGTAGCTCGCAGATTTCCCCGCAGAGCTGCGAACAAGAAAATGGAATATCTGACCTGACGAGCTCAACCAATATATCATCGTCAAGTATTGCTGCAATGGCGTCTTCGGCGTCGTTACAGGAAGAACCTCGAAATTCCTCGCAATCTTAAACGGCACGATAACAGCCCGAGCATCGTGAAAGAAGCGAGGCATTTACGTCTCTTTCGTCTCTCGTCTCGTGGCGTCTCTATTGCGGAAGCGAGTCGGAAAAGAGCGTGCAGTCAACAGGACCGTAAAGTTATCGCGTCGAACTAGTTGTCTTATATATTCCTCAGTTGCCGCGTTTCACTCACCGTGAATATCATAAATCTCTTTATAACAGCCCGGTTTATCTCGACTTTATCGTTGTCTCGTATAATTCGTTAATGATGCTGTAAACGTGGCCTACATAATAGATGCTCGCCTGTAATAGGCACTCGTTCCTGTTTTATCACTGACAAAAGATTCATTGTGAGTCTCTGCAATGTCGAACATGTTTCTTTAATCGACCTCGACGATATCGATAGCGATAATCAGGTCAGCTGATATTTATTCGACTTGCCTTCAACTTCTTGCCAAAACATTCACTTAAAACTCTTGCTTTTTAACGAAACTCTTCTTATATCAGAAATGTTTAATCAAAGTGCAATCGTGTCTTATAATTTTAAAATGGAATAAAATGATGGTTTTCTCATATATAAAATTTGCGATAGATATATATATATATATATACATATATATAGTTAATTTTCTACCAGGTCTCGTATTCTGTTAGCAATTATTTCGTTTGAATGATCGCCAAGTAACATTGTATTTTTCGAGAAAGCTATTTAGGTAGAAATCGTAACACAAGCGGAACGCCTCTCATGGGTCCGAAATATCCCGACTACCCTCACGTGCCCAAGGGCAGTCAGCTCGAGTATGATTCATCCCCCGATTTGTTATTTTCGCATTAACCAACTTTCTCTCTTCACCCTCGTGGGGATTCCTTTCTGATTCGCGCGGATACGAATGTGTCCGATAGATGGAACGCCATTATCCAGTTGTTGGCGCGCTAACATCTTATTTATGAAGGAGCCAGTCATTGGCGCGCATCTATCAATTTACTACTAACGAAAATGTAATACACGGTGGTGTATTTTTGACTTTTGTTGTATCCATATCATATTTTGAAGATATCATGTGGTTTGCACGAAGATTGATAATTTTCTCGAATAACATCGTAATAATTGAATCTCCTTAATTTTAAATTTATTATTATCTCGATATCAACGAATTACGATTAATGCAGAAAAAATTTCTAAGTCATATAGTGCACTTACTCTTTCTACATTCCCTGGTACGATACTAATGGGTTCTTTTCGTTCTTCAACTACGTAAACGTAATTAATCGTTACATTTCTACCGTACAGCAAAAGCTGCAATTATATCGTTATACTTATGCCATTGCATAATCGCTAATAGCATCCCGCTTGACAGCATCCAAGTCGTAGAATAAGAGGACTGAGATAACATTCATCATCTACCGTGAAATTCAAAGAGAGCGAAACGCCACGCGCTCGTTTAATATGCGTAATCTTATTCGCAATAAGTATCCCCTCGTTCGGATAATTAGTTCAAAAGATAAGTATAATTGCGACTTCATTTCCTTTTACATTCAAGAACTCATTTAATATTATATATTCAGTGTATAATGCGCTTTCGTATTAACAATTAAACAGCCGTATTTTTCATTATCGTACTATCAATACGACGTACTATCAATAAGACATTATTTTACGAACATTATTCTTCGTCGTTGTATTGTCTTTGAACAAAAGAACTTTCAAGTTTCAGAAAAAAAAATATTTTTACAACAGTTTCTTCTTCAGTATAATTTATCACGCGTACGAGCACTTTGTTCTGGATATCCCTTTAGGTTACGATGCCCTACGGTGCATGTGCCAACATTTAATGCTCGACGTTGCTATAAAAGTGACGGTTGCACTTGTACGTGGAGTCGACTGACGACGAGCGTGTTAAATCGTAATGGGCGTAAAATTGCACGTCGCATTGCGAGAAGCGCATGCAAAACAAAAAAATAATAACAACAAACGAGTCAGCATTTTCTTCTAGTAATGTAAAGACACTCTAGTTCCTATAGAACAAGAAATGCATTGACCGTAGGAATAAATTTTCCGCTCAGTAAAAATATGAAACGAAACTTGCGCAGAAATATATTGCAAATATTCCAAAGTAGTTTCATATTTGTGTATGATTTTGCAATAAATGTGCAATAAATATGATTACAGCGCTTGCCATACAATCTTAATGAGATTCTCGTGTCGCATATCGCGACGGTACTTATAACAGCGCATGTATTGAGTTCAGAATCAACGAAAGAGAGAGAGAGAGAGAGAGAGAGAGAGAGAGTGAGAGAGAGAGAGAGAGAGAGAGAGAGAGAGAGAGAGAGAGAGAGAGAGAGAGAGAGAGAGAGAGAGAGAGAGAGAGAGAGAGAGAGAGAGAGTCCCGTATCCTTATTGTCAGTCACGTGGCTATATGAGATTCCTCGGATCGCAATCTCGCCTTATTTCCGCGAGAGAGAGAGGCGCGGGATGTTGGTAGATGGAATGTACATACATGTAAGGCGGATCGCGCCAAACGCATGGAGGGAAAAGCTCACGAACGTTACTATGATGGCGTGTAACGCAATAAAGTTGTACATTTACCTTCCGCGCATATGTGTGTGTGTGTGTGTGTGTGTGTGTGTGTGTGTGTGTGTGTGTGTGTGTGTGTGTGTGTGTGTGTGTATGTTACGAAATGCGTAATTTAGAATAATTGAAATACACATGCCGTAGGTTGGATTAGCTTGGATCCGATTCAACAATTGCTTCAAAGCAATTCGATCGCTTTGCACGAAGTATCGAAGTATCGTTTCATCTCGCTTTTATCGACGCACCTTTGGGAAACAACTAGTTAACGTGGATACTGTTGATCAAGTAATGCTACTACCGATTTGCGGTTCCTCTCTTGTGTACTTATGCTCGTAATTTCTCATTAACTCGCGGAATTCTCACGCATTGTGCGCTTTATCGCCCGTGTAATCGCCATCAATATTACGTAAAGTGAGACGAAATCATCCGCGTAACATTTATACGTATTGCAAAATTTATCGATACAATTGCTCGAGCCATAATCACCTATATCGATGGTTATATCATATAATGTCGATATATTACATAATCGAACACAAGGTGAAGGTGATACAGGGTAATTAGATCGCCATTTGATTCTGCCATAATTACCCGATACCGGGTACGTAGTAAAGATTCCAGAAGCATAGCAATTTCCAGTGAGAATAACGCGATTTATCACATCGACCTCTATATACCAAAGTTCAAGGTAATATTCAGATCCGGAGCGCGGTCTGGTCCCTGGAAGAGAGTAATTCTCCTCGCTTCTCGCAATCACGGCCGAGATTGTAATCGTGTCGTTACACGCGGTAAGGCCATCCGTTTCATGGTACCGAGCTCTGAGAAAAAGTCTTCGGGCGATAGCACGGCTAATCAGAATCCGGAGACGCGGTAAGTGAAGAGAACCGGCCGCTTAGACACGCTTCTGAAGTCCCAGCGAAGCGTAAAGTAATCCGGTGCCGTACGCGGGTTCCCAAGGTATCACCTCGAATCGTTTCTACGACGCCGAGGCGGTAGATTATTAATTGTAATTAAATTCAGAGAGCCGGATAAGAGAGGACCGGTGCGGTTTAAGCGGCTAATTCGCAGCCCATCGCGCTGCTATACTCTTAGAGATCCTCGTATTTTACGCCTCTAAAAAAATTATCCCTAGCCACGACGCTTCAGTGTAACGGATTTAGCGAACCGCCGCGGGTCTTTGAAACTTTTAACGAAACGAGACTTAATAAGGTGCGGTTTAACGGCTATTTTATCAAAGGTTACATGTGTGTTGTGCGAGGGCTTTTCCACCAGCTGCGCCTTGAAGCAGAGATATAAGAAAGCTGATCTGACCGTTAAAGAACGCGCAACATCGCATGTAAATTCATTTATCGCTCACATGTTGAATTGATCTATTCAATGATAGAATTGCAAAAATTTCAACCGTAATAAAAAGATTTTAACAGCCAAAGTTATCCGCGCTTTCTCGTAACGTGAAATTTTTCTCTCGATCCTGTCTCTCTTCCGGCTGCCTCAATTTTATTGTGTAACCACGACACATCGACAAGGTAGGCCCATCCAAAACAAGCGACAATCACGACTGCGGTTAATAATTCGGTACCACAAAACCATGTGCGAGAGGGCGCGATAGGCGAAACATCGGGGTACTGCGGTCGCGACGTAAAACCACGAGTCCGATAAAATCCGACGCCGCAGCCGAAATATCGTCCGGCTCTTTTGCGTCGAATCGCTGACGTGCAAGTAAGTTTTTCCGACGAATTAATCCTATATTGGACACAGATATAAATATACCCTATTACGCAAAAGTTATTCAACTACCAATGTTACAATAGGTGAATATTAAAAACTGCTAAAACTAATGCCTAGAATATTCTTGAATAAAAAACAAAGTGGACACTTTTTGATTAATGGTCAAGTCGGTAGAAAAGAAAAAAGATGTGAAATAAATTAATAAAATTGTTTTAACTCTAAACATTTGTTTGGATTAATATTATTAAATATAAATATATTTATATATTTATAGCATAATATATAAAATACACATACACATATATACAATAAATATCTATATATATAATTATTAGATCGAATGTCATTATTCTAGAAGTCTTTTTCAAAGGTTATTTCAAAAATGCATCTAAAAAAATAGCAGCTAAAATTGTAATTTCAAAATTTAATTGAATAAAATTTCTTATAAATTCAGTCTCGTCTTCTTTCGTTCTATTGTTTTTATGTCTTATATTTTTTTTTTAATTTTAATGTCTGTATATTTGTGTGTGTGTGTGTGTGTGTGTGTGTGTGTGTGTGTGTGTGTGTGTGTGTGTGTAATTCTTGAATTGGATTAAAAATACATCGAATAAACCAAATATTTTCAAATCAATCCTCAAAACTTTCGATCGGTTTTCGTAAAAATCTTTCAAAAGCTTTATATCAATACCAACCGATGCAAAATAAAAAATGTTATCTTCTAGAGACATATCTTCGTATCACAACACGTTATGCCTTGGAAATTCATTATTCATTGCCTGTGATCCAGAATCGCAGAACATACGCTTGAAGAAAGTTCGATGAGTCTGAACGATGGAACAATTTCGAGTTTTCATAAAGCGTCCGCGTGTATCTAGTGCATTACTTACGATAATCCCGAGCCACGGTTGTCGGGCCGTAGAGTATGAAACCGCAGACCAAAGCCGAGACGAGAGTAGGTGCAGCGGATATGCTGCGCAAACTTATCGTTTAAGTTTTAATTCGAGCTGTTATTTATAAGCGTCATGCATTATCGTGTGCTAACTCGTAGCTAGAAAAGCAGCCGCATTTCCCCGACATCCACAAACCGCTTCGTTGAATCCCTATTCAACATTGTATTTTAGTCTGATTTTACCTATACGATGAATTATGCATAGCTCGCAATGGTATTCGCGCAATGAATGTACTCATTTGTAACAACGCTTTCGGAAAATGATTTGTTTATTTTTCAATGTGTACGCGATGTATTCTGGTCTCTTGAATTTCGTAATCATTAAAAGTTATTATCGCATTTTTGATGACTTGTACATAATACAATGGAAACGTTGCAATGAATAAGAATCTTTTTGTGTAAAAGTTGATGAAGGTACACGTAAAATATATATACTAATAATAATTTTTGACGCAAAACTAAAAAAGTAGCTATTAGGAACGTTTTTATGATTAATGTAATTGGTACCTGCTTGTCTTTGCGCATAATAATAATTTTAATAAATTTTTATTTAGTTTTATATGTAGAAAGTTATCGTATATTCTCACGCTTCTTGTCTCACACATTCTCCCTCTCTTTTTGTCACATCTACTCTTCGATTCTCGCCGTCTCTCTGTGGGGTGGTAGAAAGGTTAATGCAGTTACTCGGTTTCCCCTCGACCCCACACCTCGCGCCCCTTGCTTTCGCACAGAGAGAGCGTTAGGGCTCTTCCCGTCGAGACAGGCGTTGGAGACGAGCATTTTAGTAAAATGGCCTGAAAATGCAATTATCGGCTATAGGTGTGCACTAATGAATTGCCTACGTTATCTATATATAGATGCTTTTGAACAGCTTTACGCCGACTAGTGATGGTACGAATTCGGCAATTTTACGTAAAAATGCCTGTCTTTATTGGTCAAGCAAGGCTGGAAAGGATCCTTTAAAAGATGATGAAACGTGGCTGATACCACACGATAATTCGACTTACTGAGTGAGATTATGAGGGTCCTGGCCAAGGCCTCGGGCAAACACTAAGGACGCCATCGTTCAAGGGAATTAAATTATGGATTAATAAGGAACCCCTCTCGGGACCTAATATATTTATGCTGGTAATTCGCGTACCACCTGGTTCTACCGGGTTGTAAAGCTCGCAAACTCTCCGCTCTGGTTACACATGTAGCTGCCTCATAAAGCTGCATCTACGCTAGTACGAATAATTCAAACTTACTGTAGTTGTAGAATATACATTTAACGTAATAATTTTGTAACGCGTATCGATAAACCGAGTAAATTCTAATTCGCGTACAAATCGAACATTATAAAGACCAAGTATTACATTCTCAATTTTCGATAAACTGTAATTAATCCTGCACGATACCAGGATATAGAGTACTTACGACAAGTTATCTGAGAGCTTTGATTGTATCCGAGCTAACCGGTATGGTGGCAATGTTTAGCGGACAATAGCGCACGGAAGTGACGGTAAGTAACACTGGAATGACGTTAACGGAATCAGGTCAACGGTGCTCGAGACCGTCCGATTCTCAATAGCAGCGGCAGCAACCACGCGAAGCAGAGTTAGCGGGGGCAGGTGGCACCGAGGGATGTGGAGGAGAAGGTGGCAATGGCGGAGTACTCGAAGGTAGATTCGCATAGTGCTTACCGGTTTAGTTCACAGCTCGTGGTTTCCATCAGAGAGGATCTCGGGTGTCGGCGGAGTGAGCCCGTTGAAAGCACATCCGCTCTCGTTGGCTGTCGTCAAGCGTGTAAATAGAGCGCCTTGTTTATAGTTTGACATGGAATAATCATTCATCAAGCGAAGCCTTAACGAACCAAACGGACAAAGGATAGCGGATCGGAACGAGAAGTCGACCTCATTTTCGTGCACAACTCTCGGCACTCTGTCCAAACATCTCATATGTAAATTATGCCGTGACGTAAGAAGTGACAAGTAGCCGAGAATAAGTAATAGGATAGAGAGATCAAGCATCGTTCATCGTGATACCTTGCTATTGTACTTTCATAATCCAATATATAAATATAACATTTATATATTGGAATATAAATATTTTCTTCCCTTATTATATTTATTAACAATGATAAATGAATTTTTAATTGATAATAGTAAAAGTGTTATATCGTGTGTTGTATAGTACATTATTATGGTTCAAAAAGCACAAGCGAGAATCATATTGTGCTTGCATCAAGAAACATACCAGAGAAAATTAAACATTAATTTTCAAGGCATACCGTTCGCATTACGTTCCCGCAATCGGGGCTTAATCTCTTTGATCCTTCAAATTATGTCGTTACTGCAAGTTTAGTTAAGTTATATCACGCGTGTCGCAAAGGTACAGAAAGGAAAGGAATGTCGAGAACCTTGTTAGCTTCTTTGCAACATACTTGTCTTGATACTTTTCGAATCATCACCTTCTCAATCTCTCTCAGCTTAATCTACGTAATTTCGGGGATAGAGACATTGCTGGAAATTGCGTAAAACCAGAGTATCATCTTATCTCATTTACTCTTATTACTGCCTTAGTAATGCCTCGCCACCATAGGTCCTTGAAGCATTTCATCGCTCTCTTGACTCATAATCTGTCCATGGGATCAACATTGATAGGAGACACCACTCTTAATTAAACGTGCACGAGGATTTTATCAGCTAAAATCGGCGATCAATGCGATGAAATTTCATTTCGTTATCTCTCAGTTTTTTTTTGGCACGCGAATACATTTTTATCGATTTATTATTACATTTACTTTTGGAAATTTTCATATGATGGAGAAAATTTGTTTCTAGATATGACTTACATATATGATTCGTAAATTGCTAACGATACCTACTATATATGTGTATATCGAGATCTTTTATTCGCAAGCTAACCCTAATGAATCATTGCAATTATTAATCATATAATAAATTCATGCTATTATTCATAATGATCGTGATCCTTCTTTAGTTCGTGAAATAAATAGATGAAATACATTCACATTATATTTAACTTGTAAGAGATGAAAAATACAATTACGATTTCAAGTAAAATTTCTGTGTAAATACGAGTCGCATGTGCAATAATAGATCATTCACGATACTGCTGATATAAAACTCTTGAATCACAAAAATAACTGTAACTAAAGTATGTCTCGATTAGTATTTAGACCATTTCGATATCAAAGCGTAATTTCGATTTCGTAATTGATATTTCATTTGCATCGTTGTATTCGTAGAATACTTTATGTTATAATTTGATAAAAAAGATGTGTAAAAAAGAAATTTTAGAATAAACTATACAAAGACACTTAAATATATATTTAAATATGTTTACCATTTTTATTTAGCTCCTATCGAGCAAAATATTCTGCAACATTGAATATTCAATGTAATCTTAATGATATACAATATAATACGTATATCATAATGTGAATTCGAGTAAGCTTTTACGTCATATAGAGTATATTATGTGACCGAGTTACGGTAAATGAGCAGAAATTAAAATAAAGTGATGTGTCCACCAAAAATCAGCAGTCATCATGACCCCCAGTATGATCGTTGTTGGAAAATGTGGAAATAAAAGTGGAAATACTACCGATGCGCGAGAACGGCACGGAAATCGTGCTTCCCGCTACAATAAACAGGTTACAATTCGGCACAAATGCCACCGCAAACGTTTTTCATTGCGTCAGTAAAACGATGTGCGCTGTACAATATCACGCGCGCGTTCGCAGACTCATAATCCTTTCCATCAGACCAGTATTTATAACACGGTACAACTGATTATTTCATGGTGCAACAATTGTTGCGGCAATTGAATTTAACAAACTATTTGGAAAAAAAAATCGACAAATTTATTTTTCAATGGGCTCTATTTCTATGATGAGAATGATGGAGAAGATATCAATTTTCTTGTACGACAATAAGTAAAGTCAATTGGCGAATCTGGCGCGATACACACCGCAGACGCTGTGACCGGACAGTGGACTTCCCTTCGAGTTGCGGTGGGGCAAAGACCGACACCAGAAACGGCTCCGGACAGCCGTAGAGAGGTGCTTGATTCATGGCCGCAAAAGCCTCCATCTCCGTCCACGTCGGCCCCTCTCTCTTGCACGCGCACATAAATACGCTTTCTTTGTCCCTCTCCTTCACACATCCGCGCGGTCGAAGCCGGCCTACGGTGGCGAAGGCGTGCAGACCGTTCTCGGGGTCCGGGTTCAGCCCCGTATCTGTAGATGGCTCGATACGAGTCGGAGGATGGTAGGAGGTCCGGCAGTACATTTTGCTGCGGTCAAGCCGGTCGTCCACTCATTTGCACCCCCTTGTTCTCCCTCTCGGACCCTTCCTCCTTTCCCTATCTCTCTCTCTCTCTCTCTCTCTCTCTCTCTCTCTCTCTAATCCGCTCTATCTGCCTCGCCCTCTGCACCACCGGTCGGACGTGAGTGGCTATAGGCAACGTTTCCGTTCTCCTTTTTCGACCGTCTCGTGCGGTCGCAAACCACGCTCACTGATGATGTCGGCGGACGTGCGGTGTCGCTGCTGGTGCTGAAGTGACATAACAAAGTACCATAATAAAATGGGTATTATATGAGGTTACTATATATAGGGTCCAGCGTAGACGAAACGCCGATACCCGGACTTCGATGCTACCGAAGCGACGCACGAAAATACATCGACCAGTCTATTTATAGTGCGTCTATTTATCGGCTCCGTGTAATCCTGGTATTACGGATGATGATAGCGCGCGATATTATATGTTGAGCGTGACAACACTTTGTTAAAGCTCGAAAATACAATGTCGTGCTATTACTTAATTTTTATTAGAAAATTTGCGAAATTAAATATCATTTTATTCAGATCATTATCGCATCATTATTGTAAGGATTAAATAATATATTTTGCGCGATTCGTAATATACCGTTACAATCTGCGTGTGATGATTGAAATATATTTAAGTGACAATATTTGCCTTTTTGATTGAGAGAGAACAAGAAGGTGTAACCTCCCCGTGGGATGTATGCGGAACGACGGTTGCGAAACGCTTCGTTCGCCATAAAGTTAACGCGAGAACTCGCCGTTGCGAAACTCCTTGAGATTCCTTCGAGATCTCTTTACCCATCTCTTTCGCCTTTTGTCTTAAACGGAAGTCCGCGCGAGACGCGCAGCGCGTTTGTCCTTTTGGCAAATTCTCCCACCGTGATGGGAGAGAACATTTCACTGTCGGGAATTGTTACCGAGAGAACGAGCGCTCTCTCTTGATGCACTTCCCTCGAATACAAAAGCGCGCTCGTTACCCAGTTCTAAGATCGCGCGAAAGTGGGGTTAATAGGATTTCGCAACGCGCTAGACGCTACTTCACTATTACCAAAATTGATCGCGATCGTTGTCAGTTTGAATCATTCAGCAAAGCTTATTCATGTTCCGTTCAGTTGTTAGCGCACTAGATGCGTCCAATTTCAAAGCCGGAGCAACGAACTAACTTTTTCCATTTCGCTTCGCCACATTTACAAAGCAGCAACAAATTATTTGACTTACAAAGTTGTAGGATAAAAGAAGTATTCTAAAGGCAATATATTCTCAACGTACTAGTACCGTCATTCACTTAACGGAAATGCACATTATGAATTTTGAGAAACAATTCGCCTACATAACAAAGTTTATCGTTGCGCATATTAATTGGCAACGATGTACACATCATATCACAACTGCCGCAACTCGATGTTAATGTTGCGAGTTCTCAAACGGGAATATTCACGTTGAATAACATGCTCCAGTTACCATAAACCAACGACAGCAGCGAGATAAAAATAAAATCGTGGAAGCGCCGAACATTGCATGTGATGTAATACCAATTTTCAAATACTGGGAAATATTTGCAGCATAAAAACAATGGCCTAAAATTTCGCTTAACCGTCGTTTTTAGTCAATCAAGAGTTGTAATTTTCTACTAAATTGTTAAAAATTGATTTCGCTCAACGAATTCCGACAAAGACAAATTTACAATATTTTTTGCTTAAATGTTTTTTAAAAATATTATTTATTTAAATAAAATATAGTTACAAGTTAAAAATTATATATATATATATATATATATCTTATAAACTGAATAAAAAAATTATCGATGCGTGCTTCGAATGTAATCAGAATATAATGTTGTATATTATTCATATCCCGAGCGTGTACAAAAGTAACTTGATATTGAATTCCGCGACGATGACTTACGCGAGAGTTGCCTCCTAGTGTACAACCATAACCGAGTTACGAGACGCGCCGGAATAAAGTGCCTTCGCGAAGTTAGTAATACTAGTTATAGAGGGAATTGTCTCGAGAGGAGAGTATGTTACCGCCAAGTATGGCGGTGTAATGGGCGGCACGTGGGAAATGCTGGCGTACTATGGCATTAACATAAGTGCCATAACGCCTAACATGCGGCAAAGAGAAATTCCAATGATCTTGCATCACTGTGGCGCCAAATGCAATAAACAGTTTACGAGAAAGAGAGAAAGAGAGAGAGAGACAGCTCATAATTTAACAGAAACTCCGTATGTAGAGTGACTAGCCTGAGTAGATTTAATCGCTCGTTGCATACATTAAGGATGACCTGATGCGTAATCGTTTGAGTACGGGACCGTTAGATTTCTCGCCGAGCACGCGAAACGGTATTATCTTGATACACGTTATCCCGGTAAATCCTCGACCCATTATTGGACGTATTTATCTGCTTTCTAGCTTTGTTGAAGCGCGCAGAATGATAAATCAACCGCTCATCTTTTCCAGCATTCAGCAGCTCATCCTCAATATTGCATAAAGGTGAGTTTGTGCCAAGCAGCGCGATGATGAGAGATTTATTCGCGGATTTATTCGGTGCGATATTAAATAAATTATTACATACTGGATAACGTTATTAACTTGTCGTCGCTCTGTCGTTTGTTCCGTTCCGTTCTGTTCCTTTCGCAAATATATATAAAGCAATTTTCTCTAGCAGAGCAATTTTTTTTTGAATATATACAGCATTAAAATATTACTTCAATGGTAAAAAATGTTCAAGATGTAATTATGTCACGGACAGTGCAGTGTGTGTAAATAAGAATATTAACGAGTAAAATGTATATAAATGAGATAGTATGTGTACTGTGCATACAGCGACTGCCAAACGACTGCGAAGGCGAGGCGGATGGCAAGCGCATTTTCACGCGGAAATGTCAGATGAGAAAAATTCGGGCAAACTCATCGAATCAAGCGAGCGATGTAGCAAGGGATGCGCGACGTACACGTCCGTAGTTCATCGTCGTTTTCTCGTTTAACGCTACAACGTTCCCCCGGGAGTGAGACAACTCAGGCGTGTTTGCCTTCCTCCGTACTTGACTCGACGATGTCCTGTTCAGGCCGCTGGAAAACTGGGGCAATAACGGGTGATTGGCAACTTTTAAAATAGCAGCCCGCGGAAATGCCGACGGGGTGACGCGTGTGCATCGGAAAGTCGATGAAGAGTTCAAGCAACGCGTCAAGGTGTATGTCACCGGGGATGAAAGCGCGCGTGGATGCACCGGAAGTTTTGGAAAGTCAATATGTCGTCGTCGTCGTCGTCGTCGTCGATGTAACGGTACTCGGAATTTTTCCTCGAACGAAAACGAACAGGTATTTTCGATCCGGCGGAATTATTTTCGAAGAAGTCGACCGCGATAAAAGTGAAGCAAGTTGCAACTTACGACATTCACCGACAAAACTGATATCCGTTTACGCGCAACTACTTGCAATTTTAATAAAACTTTCCAAGACCGGACACAAACATTCCACGCGAGAACGCAGTAAAAACATTCCCGTGACGGAATTTTGACATTTTTTGACGCTATGCGCTGTAATATTGCGTCACTTTCGTGACACCGTGTCTCTATCGTAATGTTTGCAAAATAATTTTCAAATTTCTTCTTAAAATATGTTTGCGCTAAAACGTTTTGTTAAAGTTTTTCTATTTCTATAAAACTTTTGTACTTTCATAAATATTTCCCGATCAAACAGAAGATTAAGAATAAGATAAGATTGTAAAAATGTCTTAGAAATCAACAGCTTCCGTAAACGAATGAAACTCGCAGACGCATTAATCTCGGTTTTGATTTCCGCTATTCCGCCGAAGAGGGGCAAGGATCGCGGGCGTAGATGTGCACGAATGTGCCGAAATTCACTTGGAGGCCATAATACCCAGAATTTCGGAATTAGCACGGCTGCCGACGCCGCCACTACCGCACAATGGAATACATTAAACGGCCTGCACATTCCGAAAGCTAATAAAGTCTGTTACCGCTTATTACACCTCCGTGGATATGCAAGTGGATCAATACACGCGCTATACATGTCACTTGCCATACATGGAAAACATTTATGCGTTTGCATATACATATACATATATAACGCGTTTGAGCAAAATAATTTGTAAGTTAAAAATAAAACATTTTCTCTACCTCTCTCCCTTTCTATGTATATAAAGAGAGAGAGAGAGAGAGAGAGAGAGAGAAAATTTTATTTTTAAATTAAAAATTATTTCGATAAAACGCGTTATGCGAAATAGATTCCCAAATTTTGAAAATAATACCGTCAAGGGAAGTTACTCGAACGGTATTTTACCAAAAGAACTTAGAGGTACGATAGAGCAATGTATCGTGGATGCATTCGCACGTATTAGATGCAGGTGCGGTAACGAAATACATTCGTATAACTTTATCGCGACGACAGGATGTCGGGTATTACGATTTATCGTAACCACTTGGCTGATAATCAGGTGCGCCCTAACGCGTTATTGAGAATCTTCTTGCATCGCCGTCTCACTCATTGCGCCACGAAGAAGTTTCCGATAAAGCTTTTCTCTTCTTTCCATTCCCTTAACTCTCTCCGTGCACATGTACGCGTGTCTCGAGTGTAAGAAGAAAAAGATAGATAGGTGTAGATAAGGAGAACGACGAGAGGCGGCGTCGTCGCTGGGAGAAAAGCGGCGACGGAGAGGTCGCCAGGGTGAAAGTGGGTATAGTGGAAGGAGGAGGAGGATCCGTGTGAGAGCAAATCTTTGTCGTAGGAAATCGACCGTCACGCTCGACTGGAAGCTTTCGAGAGCCGAGCACGTTCCGGTGTCGATTCTCGACCGATCGTGTCAAACAATAAACGCGAGTTTATTTCGTGCGATTCAAAGATACGAACTCGCGGATTTACCATTGACGTAACAACGTAAATAATATAATTTTATTTTTTTTTTTATATATATATATATATATATTCGTTTTTTTTTAATTTACAAATCGCATCTGTTTTGTCGTTCAACATTTGTTGAAGAGAGAGAGAGAGAGAGAGAAAGAAAAAGAGAGAATAGAGCTTAAAGAAAGAAAGTAGATTAAGTTAACCACGATTAAGTCTATATTAGTGAAATTAGTCTCGAGCAGTCGAGTGTATGTCGCGACGCGACGCGCGTTTACATACAATGATGCGCAGCATCCGGCATCCGGGAATTAACGCAGCGAGTGCTTTTACAAATCCCGACAAAGAGAGGGCTGTGGTAACAATAAGCCGCGGGGTAAGTGCTTACAAACACCGAAGGGAGTTGAGCGTGCGCGCCTGCTCCCTGTCGTCCTCGACGTCTCCACCATCCTCGTAACTATCTCCCCGTCTAGCTCTAAACGGACGAAATCTCCTTGTCAGCATTTAACAGTGCATTCGCGCGCGTCCCTATACTGCTTATACCGCTATACGAACGAGCTTCACGTGTGACGCGAGTGTGGTCTGCGCGTGTCGTGCTAAATTATGAATATTAATATATGTAAGGGAGGAGAAAATATTGTTGCACAATATTCGACCGAAATATTATTATATAAATGGATAGTTCTCTCATATATAATTTAGAATATAATAATTTTAAAAAATTTACTTCGTACCGTGTGTAAAAAATAAGTTACAAGACACATGTATAATGACATTTACGACATCAATTGCCGTGCATTCACCCACAGCACTTAATGTCACCTTACATTCGTCTGTACCGGTTTGACTGGTTCTGTCAACTTGACAGAAATGTCAAACCAACATTTGTTAAAGTCACTAATATCACATTTTTCTTCCCACGAACATCTCCCGCGTATAGACGCACGTTAAACTTTAATGTCTCACGAACAGTAGTACATTTCCTTGCGCATGAGAAAATTATCTCTCATTCGTTGTTATATTTCAAATATCGGAGAACGGTCAATGTCATTCTCCGACCTCGCGATAGTGTAATATATCCATCGTATCATGCATGGATGGCATAATGTTCGCTTACAGAACCTAGGTACGCGGTGGGTCCGATATCTGGTGAGCGAGACGCATTATCCCCGGGGAAGCATCGTGCGGTCGGCGAACAATACGGCGGTCTAAAACAAAAGGAGGGCGGCGTGTTCGTCCGCGAGAGAGTGCGGTCCCGGCAGAGATAAGTAGTATCTAATGCAGAAACGTTTAACAGAGGCAACAACCTTGACAGGCGGAGGTCGTCGAATGGAAATTTATGCTTCGCCACGCCGGTATAAGCGAGATTTACACGAGAGGGCATCTCCTTCCTCTGTTCGACCGAGTCTTCCGGTACATAACCTACGCCATATTCTCCTTCTTGTTTCGTCTCCTTCGTCTTTTATCGTCCCTTCTCCCTACCCTACTCCTCCCCGCACACCATGCGCCGTCAGCGCGGCTGAGTTATACAGTGATTTGTACTTTTGATTACGGAACTTTGGGGGAGACGTAGCACAATAGTTCCGTCGAGTCGACGAGAAGAGAGAGTGGAATGAACGTCGGCAACTCCGGATATCGCGGAAAATAAAGGGACAGTATCTTTACGCGGTAAACAGCGAGTGTCTGCGTCGAGCTTCGATCTTTTCTCGCCTACTACGCGATACACGACTTTATTTTTCCTCGCTTCACGGCCGGCAAAATGTCAGTCAGCAGGAGTCGATTTTCTCCTCACTATCGTCGCGCGATTTACTATCGTATTTCTCTCTGACGTATTTCTCTCCATAAGCTGTTATTGTCGTCATCGATGTCGCGCCAGCGTCGCATTTCTAATGCAAGAGAAATATAGCATGTGTATTCTACCTGTTATACAAAACGTACTTATCGTTTTCCCCCGCGTGTATATAAAGGAGGGGAGGAGAGGGGAGGGGGTCGACAAGGGATTCCAGTCCACTTTCCACGATTCTCGCCTCTCGCGGGAGCGATTCAGCGCGAAATTAATTTAACGTGAATTAACAGGGCAAAAAGGTGTGCCTGTCTCGGCGTAGTTCGAGTAACGCGAGCAACTTGGAGGAGACGAGACAGGAATATGCACTCCGTACGAGCACTTCACCAGGTGGTCGCCATTCGCATTATGAATTCCCGTATGCATTACAGAGTAACCCAATTTCTCGGAATTATCGCTGTGTACGTCGTTCTCAAGTCAGATAGTTGCTTGATACTCAAGTACATAAAGAAGAATGATCAAAGTTCGTGTGAGAGCAGCAAAAAAAGTTTTCTTGAAAAGAAAATAAATTAAATCAAAAAATTATAAAACAAAATTGCTTGGTCTCTTTGTTGTATTTGCAAATACATATAGTTTCTATTTTAATCAAATACATTAATTATTGTATTATATTTTTATGAATTTTTGTAGTCAGTTATTAGTATCTTAGATAATAGTTATCTTAGTTGTGCTTTTGAAAATTGTTATTAATTATAATTAATGTTTTATACATGTATATGTGTATTGTACATAGACGCGAGTTTTGACTCTCATTAACTGAAATATCACGATAACACAACTAAAAGCAGACTGAACATCATTAATTCGCATGGAAGCGTGTCCGTCTTAATTAGTAACTCTCGAAACAGAAATAGCGAAACAAAAAGCATTAACTGCGATCCAAGCGATTAGCTTTCTTGCATCTCAAACGTATAATCTTCAAATTCTTTTCCCTCCCTTTAATTACGCCCACTGAAAAACCAACTCTTTAGCAATTGTGCGGCTTTTTCTTCCGTTAAAGATGCACGTACGTATATATGCACCGCATATTTTTAACATAAAATTTTTTCTCTCGCTGCATTCTGCTCTCGTTTCGACTAATGATCATCCTTATCACTGCAGCTACATTGCACAAAAATTAATCGCTAATTTATATAATTTTGCTAAGTATAAAAATCCTAGTGGCGTTTTCCCCTGAAGCGCAGTCGGATGTGACTAGTTTGTCGGTAACGATTAGTCCAACGAGTCGCGGCCGGAAACGAAATGACGCCGCGAAATTGCTCCGCATCTATCACCGATCGCCGATTCTTTTGTAGGAGAGATCGAATACAACGCGTTGCAGCTGTTGACCGGCTCTGTGAATTTCGACGATCAAGTTAATTAGTCGGCGCGTCAGCTGAATGTATTCAAGCGCGAGATTACTCTCGATTACTACCGTTAAATTAAACAAATTCTGCGAATGATCAATTTTCTGAGCGCCGCGGATGGTATCTACGGAAAAAGAATATGATCGTGCATGTTCGTGTAAATAAACGCCGTACTATTATGAAAAGTGTGAAAAATTATATAGCAATAAAAAATGAAATAAATGTTTTAATATTATTATTTATATGTTCTTATTTAGTAGTTGAATAACTCATTTTTCATACATCTCTATCGGGTAGAAAAATTAATTTTATAATGAAATATATATATTTTATCTATGTTATAAGCATCATATCAATCCACATATCAAAATGTGCTTAGCAAAAAAAAAGATGTATTAACATAAGTGTTGCCTTGTCACGATGCTCGAGCGGATTAGCGCGTTAAAAACGTTTGTATTATTACAATTATTTTAGTGACAAATTTTATAATTGATAATATTGATCAATGTCTTGCTATAGTCTTTAAAAGTGGGTTAAAATAAAAGTAATTATATTACGTTTCGTTGTTTCCACATTTTATAAGCATACATTGTGAAAATTAATCTATTCATATTCTAAAGGTTGTGAAAAAAAGAATCGACGAAAACTAATATAAAAAAATGTTGGCAAATGTTGCAAATATGAAGAATATACGTAAAATTTTAGAAAAATTCAACCGGAAAAGGTCTGTCATGTTAAAGATCAATATTTATCTTATTCAGCGGTTTTTAAGGACATCATTTTTATAATAATTTTTTAGGAGAAATAAAATATTAAAATAACTATAAATTGATAAGAATTGATAAATTCACGAGATATTTGTAAGACATATAAGATCTAAAATATATTTTGTTCTGTTGAGGTCTCAAAACTAATATATCTTCTATGCACGCGATCGATTTACTGCACTGTAAAGTTTGCCTTGTACGAGTGAATTACATACGACCGTTATCGTCATTCCCGTCTGTTATTCGGTTAATTAGACGGCAGTCGCCGACGCACCTAAACTAGAAAAGAGTAAAGTCAATTGTGAACGATGGATCGATTTCCAGGAAGCGTCGCGTCCGCACGCAAACCCGGCTATACGTCGCGTGACGACGACGGGGAGGAGTACCAGGAGATGATCGAGCCTCGTACGGTACTGCCGACAATCAGTCGGGGTTAAAGTAACACGGGCAGAAATGTCCGTCTTTCCCCCGTCATTTGGCCGGGGACTTCGATCAAAAATTCCAGGCTCGTAACGGCTTTTATGGATAATAAAAACTGAGCAATCGGTGAATAAAGTCACGCGATTGTTTGATTACTCCGCAGGCTGTTTCTGTCTCTGCAGCGATGAAAAGACGGAGGGTACGGTATGTGAACAAAGTAAATGAAAATTTATTGCCTAACGCTTGACGAAAAATTTTTCACTAGGTGTAAATATTACATTCTAGAGAAGTATGCGTAGCTCTATAAAAATGCGAGAAAAATGCGTTAAACGTACGTTTGAAATTTAATGCAAATCTTACGAAAGGTACATTGTATAATTTCTCTAGCGTGCAAATTTTCCACACGAGTCTCATATCTTAAACTTCAACGACCTTTCAAAACGCGACGTTTTAAAAATTATTAGCTCGGCAACTTGTGTTTCTCTTATCCAATACGACAAGAAGGAAGTTTTCTGCTTTTATAGCTTTTCCGCTATATATAGCAGCAGTATTTGCTACACACATATTTCTATGCGTGTTTCTAAGTTGCTTTTATCTTCGGTATAAAAATACTCAATTCCATCTATATGTTGTGATATACTAAAATGTAGACAGATTTATGAACGCCGATTGGCACGAGCACTCCACGATGGGACAATACAAAGTATAAGCAGTATATTACGAGACACGCAATAATACACGTGCATGATGCACGTAATGAAGACTTGTAGTAAACTCGACTGCATCATATCTTTGTTTGCGATTCTATGGAAAAGACCATTCATTACAAATTCAATGAATGCGTGCGAATAATTCTAGGAAACGTTATTTGTGACTTAATCTAACGTTAATTGAAAATTGTAAAAAAATATCAAAAAATACAATAATTATATGACGAATGATATAAATCTATTCATAATTTCATCACTATCACATCAACGAATTATTCAAACGTGAGTCATGATCAAGCTCGGTAACGTGAAGAGTAATATTCAATTATCTGGATCTACCGGAGCAATGCGCGAAAGCCTTCCCACAGGACCAGCAAAGCGACGTCATAATAGAGGCGCACAACACAAACGCGCTTATGTCGAGGCTCAGATAGCGGTCGGATATCCTAGATCGATATGAATCGGAGCCCACCCGGGACGTAAGGACGCCATTTAATTTCCGAGGGCGCGCATGCACCGCCGGGAATTAATATAGATGGATATGAGTTATCTGCGATGCGCGTGCAGTGCCGTGCCAGGCATGCCGTTGACATGTATGACTCTCCCGTGATGGGCATCACAAAGTCCTGGCAGGACATTCGACCGTGTAGGGCGATAGATATCAACCCATTTTAACGTAACTGTCGAGCGAACGCTTTCAGATCTCTGAAACTGACACTGATGGCTTATCTCTCGTCGAAGCGCTGTGACGCGCCGCCGCTGAAATCCGCGACCGATAAAGTCGACAGGTCCTCGACTAAGAGATCGTGAGACAACAGCCAATTTGCCTGCGATTATCGATTTTTTTTTTTCCTTCGGCCGTTTTTCGACACGTCAGCTTAAAATCTTCGATAATCTCCGTGTTCTGCAGATAAAACGACATAATGACCCTGCGTTCTTACAGTTTGCCAGTTCTTTCGGATATAAATAGTGCATACAAAGAATTTAAAAACTATGAGAGAGATTCCAATAAAGTCCGAGTGGATTAAATTCGAAATATTCGTGTTTGAGCAATTTATATTCGTTTTGTAGAGCTCTCCGTTTCGAAAATTGCCTGAATAAGTTATTATTCCGGCCAAGTAAAAATTTGAAACTTTCTGTAATCATAATCAATTTCTCTTTAGCGACCAACTAGCTGAACAAACTAAAATAATATTTGCAAAAAGCACATAAAGCGAGACACGTATATATAACTTTATTCATTAAAACATTTAATCTTGTAGATGTGTTTTACCATGTTCATATTTACTCGCTACAGTATGTTGATATTTTCGCTAACTCGGGCAAAACTGAATAGTGTGTATCTCAAACTGCAATAATCTCGCATATGGATATTCATACGATCGTCTCTACCGACTTAGGTTTGCTTGCTTCGCATCTTCTTTGAGCTCGCTGAAGTACACAGATCGCAATATCGCCGAGGTCAATCTGCGGATCCCCGGCAAACGGAAAGCAAATCAAATTCCCGGTAAAGCATGCGCGCGTGCCAATTAGAGTATCTCAATGTGAATCCCGCTTTGATCAATGCATCGGGCACCTGAGTAATCTGGACCGTAATCGATCGCACTCTGAGAGATTATTATCGAGAAGTCCGCCGCGCATGTGCCGCTCGCGAAGCGATGAATCTCTTATTAGATATTAATTATTACACCCCGAAGCGAGATACATTCGAGATTTTATCAAACAAAGTTACGGTAGTAAATAATGCCAACTGTAAAAAAAAATATTGTAAACTTTCCGCGATTCGTCAAACGTTCATTTCTGCGAGTTTAATTCAGTTAGAAAATATTGTTCGACTCTAATTGGATATGCTGGAAGATGTAAGGGCGAAAAGTTCGCAAGAAATTATCGTTATTGGCGACGTAGAGGTCAATTCTCTCCATATATCGACCCAAAGGGGAAACGGAAAGAAAATTTCTCTTACTTAATTTAGTTCTTGATTAATCGCACGAGCCGACCAATTTACCTTTGCCACTGATTTCCAAGTATAAAGTTGCGAACGTACTTGTAATTTATCTCGCGGAATGTATGTACTCACCGAACGTCGTCGCAATGTTATGGGAAGCACATGTATGATTTTTGTTTACTCACCACCTGCAACAAAGAAAATGCAAACATGAATAAATAGCGACGGGACAGAGAGATATCAGATTCACTGTGAGTATATAACATGTGTATTACATGCTATACAATCACATGCTCGATGATACGCAACAGTGCCTCTCAGAGAGAAACGACGTTCACACTACGGATCACTTGTCTGGAAGACTATGCGTGCGCTCTGCTAGTCACGATCTTCTCCAATCGATCGTCAAATGGACAAAGCAAGCAGGGATTATCGTGTATCGTTTGTGTACACCGATTCAATTTCCAGGTGTGCTCAAAAGGTGAGTATCGGACTAGACTCGATTTCATTCATCCAAAGAGGAGAGCACGAGCTCTTCCACTATCGCTTACTTGAGGAGGGCGAAAAGTACCATGGCGATGAATCGCACGAAAGTACGTGGGACGAGAAAAAAAAATACAGTCCCCTTCAGGGTCAAAATACTCGTACCATAGGCCGTCTACTTTACAGGAGAACCCTTTCAGGTTTTAGGGTAGCAGAGCGCAAACATTTCTCCTCATTACCGTCACCACCGTCTCGCTGCTTCTCGCTTGATCTCGCCGAAAAGCTCCGCCTTGTTTCCAAAATTAAACCACGACGATGGCAGTACGTGAGCTCTTAGCCGACGGACGTTACGCCGACACGTTAGCTACATAGTAAACTTTCGTCACTCAAAGCAATGTCTCACCGTAATGACAAAGACGGATTAACTTGATCGTTTGCTATAACTTTACGCCGTACATAACGTGCGATACTCAACCACCTTGTGAAAACCGATGAAATGCATGCATATATTAACATATGTATCGGGTTCATTCTAGTGTACAATGTGTTATGCAAGTCACGGAAATAACATGAAATATTTATGTATTGTTGCCAGGAAAATAAATTGCTTCTCTACGTTTTATTCTTTAAAGATTCTCTTTCGACAAACTCTTTCAACCGCATCGAAGAACAGTGCAATAAATTTTTTTTTTCTTTTTTAGGTCTGAATGCTCTTATCGTTATTACGCCGCTCTATGGCTACAATGTCGTGAGAATATTGACTGCTAAGAGGGAAAAGCAACGCCGAGCCAAATAGTAGAAATAGGAAGCAGAACGGAGAAGAGACGAGTGCATTCAGGTTGAATGTGGAATATAACGGAGTGTACAATATATATATATATATATATATATATATATATATATATATATATATATATATATATATATATATATTATATGTGTATATATATGTATATGTACTAAGTATATATATATATATATATATATATACTATATGTGTTGGAGAAAGATGGAGTCCTTTTCACAGTTTATTCTTCGCGAGGAGAAGAACGGCAGGGTCGCGAGTGCTGCAGTCAATAGAGAACCCCGTCATTATTCCTCGTCCAGAGCATGCTCTGAAAAGGAGGGCGGTGGCATAAAGGCAAGGATGAATAATCATCGCGAGTGCTTGAAAGTAAAACAAACAGTTAACCGCGCTTGACTTGACGGCTAAGTGGCGTATTTAACAAACAAACAAACAAACGAACGGTCGGGTACGTACAGTGACTGCGTGTAGATTGACGATTCGACCTCGCGACGAGGGAAAGCTCTCGCGTGTACTCACCTGATTAAGGTTACTCCGTAGGGACCGCGGGAATACATTTCACTGAGGTTTTATAAGTCAAGCATTATTCACGAAACGAACATAACATACGCAAAGAGTGATCGCACGGCGATTGAATATCTCGCGCGGAGACTTTTTAAATAGCTTGCTATAGTAAAAGACGATTAAACTAAATCGTGCGTGAAATCGTTTAAATGCATTTGATAATTCGCGCCTGCATTAACCGTGTAATTTTATAAACAAATGTTAATTAAAATATTTCATAAAATATTTCATAAAATTAAATCGAAAGTGCAGCCTCTTTATGGTAATCTGGTTATGGTATTCTCTTCATTAATTTTGCGCAGTTAAATTAAACGGAGAGAATGATATAGAGAAAATGAGAGAACGATATAGAGAAAGAGAGAGGAGGGGAAGGAAGGTAGTCGACGCTGGAAACGGAAGAAGGAACGAAAGAGAACCGGAGAGAGAAGAGATGTGGGACGGTTTTATAGTTATAAAATTTTACGGGACACCTACATCGCACCTCCATTAGCGCGATGCCGTCTCGACTCACACACCTTGCCGTCCTCCTCCTAATACACACGAGTACCGAGACACCACATTTCCTCCTTCGACTCCTGTAATCGACAGGGCACAACGGAGAGGACAAAAGGTCGAGGCGAAGAGAAACGGAGAATTTATGTAGAAAAGAGCTAGTGGAGAAACAAGACCGTATCGACGTTCTCACCCTTAAATGTAAGGGCGCATCGCGGTGGAGCATTAGAGCGACAGAAGAAGCGCGGGTGGAGTGCGGAATAATACTCGCAGAGGGACCTATCCGCGCGGATCTCCGCGAGTTTGAAGCGCTGCTCTTCTTCGCTCGTACCATTCGATAGAGAGAGAGAGAGGGGAAGAACGAAGGTCGCGTGGAATGGAACCGGGGGAGACGGAATAAAGAGCGAGGCGATGGAGATAGAAAGAGGCTAGTGGATGCTAAGGGCTACGACCCGACCCGACTCCAAATGCGGCGCGGTTCCCCTTTGACATCATTTAGATAAAATACGGAGTCTCTTCTCAGTCCCCGATTACCCTCCTCCTCTTTACGTTGCGACATCATCCCCTCTGTCTGCGCTCCCTGTGTAAAATGTCACATAAGCCGCGTCAGTGAAGATCTTCACCTGAACTCTTATCCCGGAAGCATTTACAAAGTTTTTCAGTGGTTGAATGATCTCTATATACGACCGTGACCGTAAATAAATCAATCTCGTTGTATAAACAAACGTAATTCGTGGCTATAATAATACTTCCGAGATAATATGACAGAGGATAAATTTTTAAAACGCTAAAATGATAATCGAATCCGCGCACGTGCTCAAATTTGACACTCGCAAACGAGGTCTTAATTTTCGAACAAACCCGAATATTCTGACCGTATATTCCTCGAACAGAGCGATTGTAAAATTAATTTCTACTGACAGCAGCAAGTCTCAGCCAGACAGCACGGCACTGCCGCGGAACCACCGAAAAGCAGTACCCGAGATTTCTCGTGAAAACGTTACCGGGTTGTAACGGCAGGGATGCAAGAAGGACGACGCGATACCGGGGGGGGACGCGAGGGGGGGGAGGGTTCGAGAGAAGTAAAGTTAGCGACACGTCCAAACTTATCTCCCCTCTGTTTAATTTAACGTAGCTTCGAGTTAGCCGTTAACGCGCCGGCGACGAAACTCGGCCGACAAGCGTTCGTAATTCTACGATCCTGAATTTCCACCCTTTCCATCCTGATGTTTCTTCTTCTCCTTCTTCTTCTTCTCTGCCCTCGAGACGGCAGTGATGGCAGCGGCTATGCCAACGATACGACCGTACCCAGAGTAGAATCGTATCCCGGTAATGCGATACATCGCTGCAATATCCTCCCGGGTACTGCAACGAACCGTTTCGCGCCATTTAGCACCTAATTTGTAGCTCGAGAGAAGTTCACGCCATCGTCGCCGCCGCGACCCCACTCGGAGTTTCGTATAAGGGAGGATCGCGTTTCGGGTTCGAAATACAAATGGGTGCAAATGGACGTCGCGTCGTGCTACTATCATTCCTCGTGAATGAAATTTTAATAAGTTATAATGAGAGAGAAAGATCAAGAAAATATATCAACGGATAAAATAGGATACGATAAAATAGGAAGAGAATTCAAACTCTGTGAAATAACGCGAATATAATATTAATGGCAGAATTGATTAAAATGATTGAAAAATGATCAAAAACTGAACACAGTGAAATAGATTATAAAATTAAACTTTGCGAATTAAATATAATAATAGAAACATAATAATACTGTAACTGATAGAAAAATATATTACTGCGTCAGATGAATCAATGTCGCGCGATATCTATATCTGTAAATATTTTTTTTTTTTTTATATAAGCTGTGACCGAGTATGAACACGGGAAAATGCAAACGACTGAAGCGTATCCGCCATTCCATTGGTTTCATCGCGGTGTACGGAAACGTGCCTACTCGACATGCTACAACTGTTTCCACTTCAACGACATTGAAGTATCGCACCCATAGATCGTTTCATCGACGATTTTACGAACGTGTAAGCCAAAATCGTTCGATTAAAAAAAAAGTGCCCGTGCCTATCAGTTCGTGATATTGCACAATAGCGTCCGAGAGTAGGCTCGATAAATGTGTTCTCCCTTTTATTTTCTGTCCGAACGAATGTCGGACGACTAGATTTGGAACGTGTACGGTGACTTTTGTTTCGGTGTCGTGAAACATTTGACGATTTGTTTCGTGAGAGCACTTCATTGATATTATTGATTTATTCACTGAATTCTCTTGAAATTGTAACACACAACCCGCGAAACACACAACCCATGCGGGTATCCAAAATTAAAATTGTGGTATCTAAAATTAAAAATAAAAATATCTTTCGATTGTGAAAAATAAGCTCTTTACAAATATTTACAAATTGTATAGTTGATTTATTTCAATTATAGAAATATAAATTTTTACAATTCGCGAAATGGTAATAATTTTAAATCGTATTAGAAACTATTGCAAATAAATTATAAAATGACATAACTACACAGAAATATTATAAAGAATATAAAGCAATATAGAAATCTTTATTCCCTTGCTAGACTATATAGCAAGGATACGCTTCTCTTCGTAAAAGCTGATGCCAAGGGTGAGTGAATCGGGCCGAGCAAAAAGGAGCGGAGGCGAACAGAAGTACGGTCTTAAGAAAACTCGCAATATTTACCCAACAGAGAAATCAGGCACGATGTAAAAATACAAATCGTCCTAATCATTATTTACTTTACTTTACCGAGCGTCGCGCCCCTCCACCGTCTGAAAAGACTCCTCCGTCGCGTACCGACGGGAAAGAACTTTTCGGCTTCGGTGCACTCCAAACGTCGATCCACCGGAAAACCGACGAGACTCGAAGAGGACGGGCCGAAGGGATTACTGATTAAAGGCCTGTATCGATCGCGGCCAGGTAGACGAGCGTTAATTTCATTAGTGCACCCGACTCCCCATCCGCGAAGAAATCTTAATCAATTAGTGTTTTAGAGTGGGAGAGAGAGAGATCTGTTTGAGATGAAAATACCATCGGTATTTTCGTCTGCTACGTGTGTAAAGTTAGTACACATCATTTCGTGAAAACTCATAAATAATTAAAAGTTCTAATTTCATTTTTAATAAGTTTTAATAAATAGTTTAAATCTATATTTAAACAAATAGAATATCTCAGAACAAACTGAGACGCTAAGTTTACACAATCTTACTTTATTGAGATTTTCTTTCATTTCTCGTTAGATTTTCAAATATATTTAATTTTACATAAGTTTTAGAAAAAGTTTTATCTTTTAAAATCAAGAAACATCAATTAAAATGAAATAGTCACGAGCACATGTATGAATATTCAAATGAGACAGTAGCTGATTTTTGACAATTCTGCTTATTTTAATACAATTCTTGTATTAATTCTGAGCATATTCATGCATTTTTTAAAATTCTAACTATAAACATTATTGGAATACTTTTTAAATAATTTATTTTTCCCGAAAAAAAGACGTATTCGTACTCAAGATAAAAATTCTTTAGAAAATGTATAAATATTTAGAACTTTATTCTCTCCCTCTTCTAAATGAGAACTATTATAGAATAAACAAAATTCTCAAAAATTGACTAGCGTTACATCTCCATCTCGTTTGCCCCTGATTATTTTGCTTTATTTTGTTTTTAGAAAAATGTGTTTATTTTGTTTTCTATAATTGTTTCTAAAATTCATGTAAATAAACCTTTGAAATATGACAAGAAATTATAAGGAATATTTCATAGCACAAAGTGACGCTGCGTGAACTTGGCATCTCATAATCAGTTTCTAGCATTTTCTTTGGTTTGGCTAAAATTATTTATTTAAATTATCGAGAATCATCGAATTTTAAAGAATAAAGCCAGAATTCTTAATTGATGATTCCACGAAATGACATGCAAACTTTATACACAACACACACACACGCACAGGGTGACTCGATTGCAAAACTGTAATACTTGTATAAATCATGAATAAAAGTCTTTTTTAATGACGCAAATATACTCTTAAGTCGATGCCGAATTAATACGCGTATTTGCGATTCATTAATAATTTAGAATAAAGTGGATGGAAGATTCGTCACACTCAATCAGATTTCTTTATACTATTATTCACGAATCGCGAATAAGCGCATAGCTTGCACAAATTTTTTCATATGATTTTTATTATAGTACTTTATAGTCCTGAAAAAAAAAATAAATATCTTCACAAAAGACAGAGATTTAACTAAGGTTATATACTCAGTATATCTGACAGCTCTTCATCGACGAAGGATTTCGAAAGCTCTTCACTTAATCTAAGAAAATCGTAGAGAGGGAAATCAGGTAATCGGATTCGAGTACGAAGGCAAAAAGTTCGATAAAGGCGAGAAATAACGGCTGCAAGAAGGAGATCGCAGAAACGGAAGGAGAAACAAAAATGGTAAAGGAAAACGAAGGGTGCCGTTCGTCCGGAGAAAGAATGAAAAATAAGCCGCGAGGGGTTGGGGACAAAACGGCTCATTGGCCACGCATTCGCCTAACTACGTTACTCGTGGCAAGACCATTTCTCCTCGCTTCGGGCAGCACGGCCACTTGTGCTTCGAGAAAAAGATAGAGAAAGAAAGAGAGAGATTACCAGCAGAAATCACAAGGCAATAAAGAGAAGAAAGAGGATGGCGAGACAGAAAAAAAGGAAAGAAATATCCAAACGTTTCTTAGCCGCGGCCCGGGAAATTGAATAGTACCTGCGAAATTGAAAGAGGAAATTCGACGCGTTTCGAGTCGCCGCTTTGCCGCTTCGCGGCGCCGAATTTTATTCTAACCCCTCCAGCATCATGCTCTAGTGACGTCAAGTTCGCCTTTGTCCGACGTGAAGTCAACATTCGGCTGAAAAAAATCGACCGCAATCTAGTAAATAATGGCGGTACTTGAAATGATGTATCGTCGTGCTATTGGCTTGCTTTACGAAAAAAAAGGAAACCTAACCATCAAATAAATCCCGCAGCGATTGAAACATATAAAACCTGTCACTATATATAGCAATAATTACAATCATATATATTTCTCAAATAATGATATAACTCACCTCATTTCTAAATTGCGATTTTTTTAATAACTTTTGATTTGATTTAATATATACTTAAAACATTTAGATGAGATTCTCTTGTGATAAAATTATAATGTATTATTACAATGTAATGTAATTATACGCATCTATAAATATTGATGAGTACAACGAATCGTCAAGAGTAGTTTACGTTAATGTCCGGATAGAAAAAGTTTAAACGAGATCGACCGATCGAGAAAAATTCATGTTACTCGATGTGCCTATATATTTTCGATTCTTATATATGTACATCGTTCGCAATAGATCGAGATAATCTAACGAGAGAATGGTTATTTTTATCGGACATTAAACAGAAATCCTTTCGGAAATATACTCGAAATGGTACTCGAGACACACGCACGCGGGATCTGGTAAGACACCGATTATTTCAATTGGAAAATGATAATAAAAAGGATACATCTTTCGTGTAATCGTAACAAACGAGGGCAATTAACCGTAGACCTGCTGAGGCAGCGCGACTCGTACTCAGACGATAGTCCCCGACCACCGAAGGAAGCTGCGGCTTCCATCCGGAATAAGATCATTCCGTAGTTCTGATTACGTAGCCTCGAAGTCTCCGTCGGGAAGCTTCACTCTCTTGACCTAATCGCAATTAGCTGTAGCCCGCGAGAATTATCGTCCATGATGTTGGCGCGCCATGTGAGCTGCCAAGCGAAACCTGCGCTTACTCAGAAATCCGTAACGATCCAATTTATACAATCGCCTCGAAATTGACCTCGCCGTGCATATAACGCTCATATCGATCCGCCGACGATCCAATTCGCGAGAAAAATGATTAATCTAGCAAGCCCCGTGTTTAAATGGCCGATACGGAAGATTGATTTATCTACAATAATATTATGGATGCTCACGTCATTTGGATAAAATGATATAAAAACAAATAAAAAATCAAATTGCTCTCTAAATATTTTATTTTATTATATATATACAGGGTGTCCTAGAATTCGCGAACACGGAATTCACAACGTGATTGTCCGTGCCAAAAGAGGCAACTTTTTCCTCAACAAAAATATCGAGAAAAGTTATCATTTTTTGCTAGTTTTCAAATTTTGCTATTATATATCTCTGTAACTAAGTTTTAACTAAAAATTTTAGTAAAGTAAACTCCATCTAAAATTAACTGCAGAATATAATTGTGTTAATCTTTTAATTCTACAAAGTTTGGTTTGCGAAAAACCTGTCTTTTTCAATTGCTTATAACTGGAAAATTATTGATCCCTCGACATTTTTGCTGAAGAAAAAGTTGCTTCTTTTAACACGGACAATCACGCTGTGTGCTCCGTGTCCGCGAATTCTAGGACACCCTGTATATACATATATAGTATATATTGTATATATTGTATTATTCTGCTTCACCATTTCATTCCGTATACCTATAGCATAATAATGATCCCAATTACCGGCGACAAATAAATTGTCGACGTGTGGCGTTATGAAAATTGACTGGTGACCGAATATCTCAACTGCACGTAGAAACGTTTAAACGTCCGCCACTCGTATTTTATCCGAAGGGGAGTATAATTAGTTGGCATAACGGAAAATGTAGCGGCGCCATTACATAAACGGTGCAATAAATGTAAATCAGACGGTCGCGGAAGCGGCAGTAACTCGCGCCTAAAAACATTGGCGTCATCCGACTACATTATCATCCGTTGAGGTCAATGAGAGAACAAGCGGGAAAAGAAATGGCTCGAAGGAGAAACAAATTCATTTAAAAGAGTTTGCGGTAACGGCAGCGGTTTGGAAAGAGAGGAAGCATCCATTTAAAATCTGTTTTCCCGACGGGATCGAGCGAAAAATTTATGAGACTTTTGCTTCGAAAGTTACTTCATTATCGTTTTATGCGCTAGATGGGCCATAATTAACTTGCGCTCTACGAGATTTTCGATCCAAATATTTTTGCAATACCACTCCTTTGACCAGCAAGATGATTAGTAAATCAGGAAGAGCAAATTTGAAAACGTGTTCACAAAAAAACCTTTAATAGAGATGAAGCTTGTAACAGATGCACAAACACGTTTGTAGACAAATACTACCATAGAAAACGGATGACACTCAGCAGGCGGCAGCTCATTCGACTAGAAAAGGGGCGTGCCACCGTCGCAATCATAACTATCAAAACCAGAACGTGCCCCTATCCCCTGCTACCAGTGTCTTTCGACCTATTTCCGTTATCCCGCTCATTTCATCGTTTCAAAGCGGTAGCAACTTCTGGAGCACCAATCTATCGGGTATAGAAAGGCCAAAAGTAATAACGCTCGCTTCCGTAACGTTGTCGTTTGCATTCTTCATCGAAAAACTTCTTCAACATTGAATTCAATTTTTATTCGCCAAAGTTTTCACATTTATTAAAGAAAAAAGAGAGAAGAAAAGAAAGATTTGATACTAAGTGTTTGAAACGAAAGTCGCGAAACGAATGAATTCTTAAATTTGTTATATAATCTTAAAAAAAAAAAAAAAAAAGACACTCTTAACACAATTTAAGTACTTTTTGTATCGCTAATCATATTATGAGCGATAAGTCCTCTTGACATTTCCCATCGTTAGCTGCTTGCTCCGATACTTTTTCTTTCCAACCGACATCGTCAGATATCGTCTGCTTCCACAAAGAAAACAACTAGTAATGCGTATCGCTACCAAGAGAAATTGTACGCGATCGATTTAATACTGGATTACGTGAACAAAATTTAGGAGCAGACGCTGCACGTTTAAATGTATTTCGAGAACGTATAATTTTAAAATCAGTTAATCAAATAGTTTTTATGATACGTGTCAAGCCAGGCGTTGCGAGTCGGGTTCATATAGTGGATGTCAATTAAATCAGTTCACAGAAATTATCTCCTTCGTCTGATTTAAAACTAGCGGCTTTAAATTTAAAGATATCATAAAACAATTATCACGATAAAGAGTACCCAATTTACTCCCAGATTTTCTTCATCTCGAGGAGGAGTGGATCGCATTTACAAAAGCCACATTTGTTGTTTTTTTTATCACGCGGTGTTTTATGAAGCGAAGAAAGAGCGAGGAAAGCATGGGAAAAGATGGAAAAAGTGACTAAAGGGGGAAAGAGAAGAGAGAAGAGAGGGAAACGCTCGCGAATTTCTGGCCTCCGCGCCAAGGCCGATTTCAGTCTACTGGCCAGGGTGAGCTTTACATGAAGTACAATGCAATGGGCGTCGTTATGGCCGAGTAGCGTCATAAAAACTGGCGTCTCACTCGCCACACAAAGCGCGCTATTTTGCCACCCTTCTCAACCTTCTGGCATTCCCTGGCTACCTCCTATCCAGTTTTTTCTGTCCGCCCGTCCGTTTGTGTGTTCCGTTCACGGGTCCTCTCGGTTTGCCGGTAACGGCGTCCTTTGCACGCTCGCTCTCTTTCTTCTCTTCCTTCGCTTTGTCGACAGCGGATGGTCTTCGAGCGTCGCTTGCGTCATCAACGCATTTCTTCGGTCTAGATTTCCCCCTTTTTCTGGTTTACTTCGGATTACCTCCATGCTTCGTTTTAGAGTCCCATTCTGTTCCCTCTCACGTAAACAAAAGTGCGAAATTTATTTAAACCTGTTTCCCGTTTTTCTCATTTAGTTCTCAACTCCACGTACTAGTTCTAAATCCTTACTGCGGATCATACTTTGCATCTGCATATAACAAATAACTCTGTTGAATGAAAGAATTTCATTTATATATTCTTTTTACTTTGTTAATTTTTTCAGCTTTTTTCCTGCAGCGAGAGAGAGAGAGAGAGAATCAACACAAAAATTGTAATATTAAGTAATAAATATTAAAAAATAATTTAACAAAATATTAAATATTAATGTATTGAAATAATTTGCGTTGTTTCATATTCAATAAGAGTGCATTTATTTTCTTTTATTCGCGATAAAAATCTGACAGTAAATGAATCAGAGCGTTGCAAAAACGATGTCGCAAATGCTTTGGAACGATCGATCTTCTGTAAATCTTCCGCACGCGACAAATCACTCCGTTAGCAAGTGGAGATCCATTAATCGCATTCCCGTTTGCTCTACTGCCGGTAAAAGCTTCGCTTCGCCGACTACTGAAAGCACAGAGAGGGAAAGCAAGGGAGATGGGAGAGATGCGGCAATCGCCGCCATATACGCTCTCCGGCTCGCTGCTTTTATGGGCCTAATATAACGAAAGAACCACAGTCAACTATCCGCCAACACAGATGCTAGACAACGTTTCATGAGCTACCCGTGCGAGTACATAACGTAATCTCTTTCCTTATAACCTTCGATCTTTTTCCTTGACGATATTCGCCAATCTTCTCTTAACTGCTTCTATCACATTGTCGGATATCGTTACATTTTCTCTTACGATCCCTTTCACGATTCTTTTTACTTCCGATTATTTCAGCTCTTATTACATTCTCATTTCGTTGTACAATCCTAAAATTAACTTAGCGTTGCAAATTAACCCAATGTGTTGTTATGCACGCAAAATAAAATCGAATCTTGCATTTCTTACATTTGCATTCGTATTTCGTATTATTATACCGTTGTTGAATTTATCACGCACGTACTACATCTGCGTTTTTTCACATCACGCTATCGTCCGTGTATTCTTCGTGTGCCGTTCTTATGCTTGTCTTAACAAGACTTCCTTTCGCGTTTATTTCGTGCGAATGAGGCCAAATCTATTGTGTATGGTACTCGGAGCATCTTGCGTCGTTTTTTCTTGCAACGTACAATGTAAAATTTATGAGAGAAAGAGGGAGATATTTTTTCGCGCGCGCGCGAGCGCGTGTCGTCGTCGCCATCCTTCTATCTCTTCCGTTTTCATATTTAAAACATTTTCTCTGCAAGATTAGACATTGCACATAGTAAATTACGAGTAATATAATTACATCGCGTAATTATGATAATTGCGAACCGTCGCGTAGACTAATTGCATAATTCTCGCCCGATGCGACACGCGAGTGACAGAGCGAGTAATTTTCCATCTTCTCGCACTCTCATTTTACCTTCTCCCAAACTCTTTGGTGTCACAAGCGCGAAATTCAGAATATAGTGCTTCTGACGAACGAGACCATTGCAGGTGCGCCACGTTCCAATCAACACCCTTTCACGTACGAGACAGCAGCCGCGCAAACTTGTGAAACATGATATTCGAGTTTCTATGTATAAAACCCTGTCGCGATACAAAATTTTATCTAAAAGTAGATAAATAATAAAATATTTCTTAAGCTCTCTTTTATAAGTACTATTCTGATTTTCCGTTTTATCGATTCAACGATATTATCGATGGAATAAGTGAATGAAGAGAAAGGATATTTTTATTCATTCAATAAAGGGCGTTTAAAATTGTGATGCAAGTGAACCTTGAAGGAAGAAAATAACGCTAAGAAACCGACGAGTGACGTCTAAGGCGTCGTCTGGCACGTTGCATAGTGCATAGAGAGATCTTGACACATACAGTCGTAGATACATATGCATGCATTTATGCCGACAAGCGAGTCGGGAGTTTTTGAGCGTTGCGGATGCAGCCACCCTCACTAGACAGAAGAGCGTCTAGTGTCAAGTGGCAACGTGGAATGAAGGGACTCGGCGGGGAATGCGGCGACGAGGAAGAGAAGAGTGGGCGAGCAGAGGCCGAGGGTGGTGATTGTCGTCGGAAAGATGGCAGAGCCCAGCGGAAGGGTAGCTTAGATGGCGAAGGTGAGAAAGGAGTAAGGGAAGGAGGAAGAGTAGGACGGAAGTGCCGAAGGGAGGAGTAACGACGCCTTGTCGCATGCAGAATCGCGGCTCGATAATCGTGATAGAACGGCGCCATTACCGCGGCGCGCAAAATGTCGTCGTCGTCATTCGAATATTTCCTTCCGTGTTCACCTCTTTTCGCTTTCGCGTCTCTTTTCTCTTCTCTCTTTCTCAATTTTTTTTTCTCCTCTTTTAACGACACATTGAAATCACTTTGAGACGTCGACCGACTTCGCGACGTGCCCCGCGAGCGCCCCTCTGCGCCCTTTTAACGCCACTCCCGGGCCGAAAGTGACAACCTCGATGACGGGTTTATGGCAACGCTCTCGACTCGACTGAGAGAGCCCCGGCCATGGACCGCTTTTAAAGCGTCGATCTTAATAAATGACAGAGGCGCGCGAGGAAAATCAAAGTGGAGGTTACAGGACGACCCGTGGACTTTTACCGGCGATTTTTCTTCGTTGCGGCGGATTGACGTGCCGCGTGATGCGCGAACTTGGACAGACTCTACAGTCTTTCTACGGTTATTACGATGCTGATGAACGATGAAATTGCTGACTCGTTGAACGAATCGTTCCAATGTTTTGCGAAAAAGTAAGTATCGGCAAAATTATGCAAACGGTCACGGAAGAGAGTCGACTTACTTTCAATTCTCATTCGTCTCCCTGTGAACGTACGATCGTCGATGAATATCGAGATCAGTGAAAGAAATTCCTTTCCCGGCGTCCTCTTAAAGGGGTTGAGGAAGGGACACATGACTCTCTCAGCGTAAAAGCGTAGCCTCCTCCGCGCGCCTCCCGGCGTCTCTCCATCGCGTTAATAGTATGCATTTATTCGGAGACGCGGAATTAGAGCAGGGATTGCGTTCGCAAGCGGAAGTGGGCGCGCTCGCCGTTTGAAAATCGCTGGGCAAGACGCTTTTGAATTATTCAATCTCGCGGCGATGGAAAAGCGTCACCTTCCGTCCCGATCCTCTCCTACGGTTGTGCCGCCTCAACGGTTCTCCTCTCGTGGAAACGATAAACCTAATATTCCTGAGCCTAGCTTCGCCACAGCTGGCTCTCCTTTAACCTTCAATCTCTTTCCACCACCACTCTATGGCGAACCAAATTTTGCCGACATTATTTCCGCTTTCTTTATGCTCCAAATATCGCTGAGACTATCAGTAGCTAAGAGCGCATAAGCTAACAATGAGATGCTAATGTATGTGATCAACGATACGAACTCTGAACCTTATAATTTTAATTTGAAAAAAGCAATGTATATATGTATATAAATGATAATTGAGCATCAAATAATCATATCTTTAAATTTTTTTTAATAAATTAAAATAATTGTAAAATGTAAATTAAAAATTGTTAAAGATAAAATTGTTCCAGAAATCGTTTAAAACCGCGGATTAAGTCACATTTCTAAACAATATCACGATTGTTTAGAAAATTTTGGTCTCTAATTATTGTGTCTGTCCCTATTAATGTGCTTTTTTATTCAAATAAATCATAAAAAAACCTAGTAATAAATAAAGAGAAAAAATCTTTTTTTTTAATTAAGTTAAACTAACAATAAAATACAAAGAAAATATTCAATATTTTAACTATTCAAGTATAGTAAACATCTTTCGAAAGATGCATCTTACAAAGAATTTACTCAAATATTTTATTAAAAGAACCTTAAAAAATTTTTAAAAAAGTGAACCAATTGCTTATTAACATAATTTTTACCATGTAAAATGGAAATTATATTAATCAATTTAATGTAATGATAGTAAGTACATTTGAAAGTAAGTAAGTATATTTCTTATTTTTTAAAATGAATCCGTATATATATAGCACACTAATACGGACGTCTCGGTATTATTAAATTTATTTTAAAAAATGAAAAAAATGCTTACTCTCATTACATTAAATCCTGTATTTAACCTTAATTTTGTTCCCGAGGTCATGAGAGCGTTGTCAAAACTCTGTGTTATTAATGTAGATTAAAATTATGTAATTAATTTAAATGTCCAAAATTACATAAAAACAATATGTTTAAAAAAAAAAATTGAAAACATTATCCAAGACAGGCCTATCAATCAAGTACACAAATGCAAATAGGCACATTAATATGGTAATTATCCTTGGAGAGGCAAATTTTTAATTCAAAAACATCTTTTTTATTTTTATTAAAACATTATGTAATATTAACATTTTTCATTAAAAAAAATATTTTAAGAAAAAGAAATAGTTGAAGATCCGATATTGATTTCAAACAAATAAAATTAAAACTACAGTATTTAATAATTAATTTAGTAATGAGAAAGTTGGCGCACTAATAATAGGAACTTCTACCCTAAATATTGTCGCTGCGTCACTCTTCGTGCGAGAATAATCGACGCGATACCGCGTAACGCGACAAATGGAACTCCTCCCGGATTCTCTCCATAATTTCCGCACTAATGCTTCCACATGTGCGGGAACGGAACTGCAGTATGCAAGTAACCACGAACTGCAGCGCGCATCTACATGGTCAAAAGCCGGTCAGATTCAATTACGAGGCAGTTTAATAATTCGCCGCAAACCGAGTCACGTACCGTGCCGAGACAAGAGTCGCCCCCTTCCTCCGATTCACCAAAGTTGCGAACTTGTTTTTGAGCTTGCCACTTGCATCGTTGCTACGATTCTCTGTCCCCCTTTCTCCGTTCACGTTGCGGGCGATGCGCCGCGGCGTTTGCAGAAATTCGAGGTGAAATTTACCCGTTTTCCACAGGCTACGCATGATTACTGGAGCAAACGTGCGTAAAAAAGTTTATTCCTCTCTATAGTTTAAACTCGCATTTTTAAGCTATATAAAAATAAAAAAATTAAACGGCAGTATAATGCTATTAAGTATTATTTTAATTTTCTCATTATTCTTCCTCTTCTTCCTTTATATGCTAGATTTTGACAAGTACATGCAATGTTAATAAACTATTCAGATTATTAATTCAACTCAGTTTAATTCGATTCCGAAATTGACAACATATTAACTTTCTGTCGCGTGCTTTAATTATTTAGACGAAACGCGAGTGTAGTTTGGACATGTATTTGCAGCGTCGATAGAAATTTCGTACGAAAATGGATCGTTTTCGGAAGCTCGCTGAATTGAATGCGCTCGCGACCATAGTAGCGTCGCGAGTACATCACGTACTCTTTGCATGTCGCTCGCGCGTGGATCCTGCAAAACTTGCGAGCACCATCATCCTTATCCGGACGAATATCTCGTCGTTGAAATCGGCGTATTTACGTACTTCCCCTCGGCCAGCGCGAGAACGAATTCAACTCCAGCGGGGCGTCGAACGTAAATCCTCGGCCATTGCGAGATGCGCGATGAAAAGTTGCGAGCCGGCAAGCCGATAACATTGATACGTTGTAGCGAGTCCGCGCTTACGATTTTTTGCGGATCACCAAAGCGCGTATCTATAACGGCAGATTTCCATTCCCCTTTCTGTGTTTCTCCCTTTATCCCTCTCGCGTTCCCTTCTCATCGTATAATAATGCAGTTGTCGAGTTTTTGCTGCGCCAGTCGTCTCCGGAAAATGCACGACGCCCGTATCGACGCTCTGTGAGAGTACGTCGTGCGCGACGAAGGGAATATCAACGGATCCCATCTATGCGTGAAAAATGACAGCGATATATCAAAGGCGCGGTCATTAATCATCGGCTTCGCGTATTCGCGAGCCGTCGCCGTCGCCGTTGCCCTCGCCGTCGCCGTCGGTGTCGGTGTCGTCGCGACGCCGAGGAGGTCTTTCGTCGACTGCCTAGTCGTTGCGAAGCGAAATTCGTTTCAACGGGCACGCTAGGGGTTTCGAAACCTATCGTTCCGCAACGTTTGGCGAAATAGAGACAGAGAGAGAGAGAGGGAGAGAGAGAGAGAGAGAGAGAGAGAGAGAGAGAGAGAGATACGATTCAAGCGCTACTTTAACCTCTCTGGAAGCGCTGATGGTGAGTGAAATAGAGAGATAGACGATAGACATACAAATAAACGGAGACGTTTATTTAGAGCTCCGAGATTTATGATAATTTTACTCACTTTCTGTAATAATATCGCTGCACAATGCACTTTGCGCAGCATCGTCCAATAATCCATCCAGTTTTTCAATGCAATCTGGACTCGTCGCGATTATTTTAATAATAGTTAATTGGCGTGTTTTCATCGCAGAAATTTAAATACATGGCGATTAAACTGCTTAAATGCTTAAATACCGGTCACTTCATCGGTACAGAAGCGAAATCTCTCTTTTCGCCATAATAAATTGAATAAAATATCATAAACAGAGCATGCCGTTTAACGTGAGTTTGTTCAGTTTAATTAATCCCGAAGGTACGCGAAACAGTTCCGCCACAATACCGACAGTACTTTATTGCCATCGCTGTTTACAGTTGTGTCAACAGGATTCATATCTGAGCACATTACGATTCATCGTACGTCGGATTACGAGCGTTGGTTTTTTTTTTTTTTTTATATCGAATAACGATGCAAACGCGGCTGAAAGAGAACAATACGCGATACATTGCAACATTGCAGTGGTGATACATTTAGATATCTGTGAAAAAAAAGGATATATGTGCGAGAATGACAGAAAAGAGAGAGAGAGAGAGAGAGAGAGAGAGAAAGAGAGAGAGAGAGAGAGAGAGAGAGAGAGAGAGAGAGAGAGAGAGAGAGAGAGAGAGAGAGAGAGAGAGAGAGAGAGAGAGAGAGAGAGAGAGAGAGAGAGAGAGAGAGAGAGAGAGAGCGAACAACGAGCGAGAGAAAAAATGGAAGGATTGCATCGATGGCTTTGTTCTATTGTGTCGTTACGTCGTTAATGACATCGTTTTTGCACGCCATGTCGACGTTGGAGATCGCTCGCGCTCTTTCTTTCTATCTCCTCTCTCTCGTACGCGTGTATGTACGTGCGCATACTAGGGTTGAAATTCGCGTGAAACGCGTCGGCCGCACGCACGTACGCACGCACGCACGCATCGATGACAGTTCATTCACGCGTGCGCGCGTTGATGTCATTATAAACGAGCGAGCGAGTGGATCTGCACTCAATTTGTTTGATATCCTCGCCACGTATAATCGACGAACTCTTCCATGTACCATCCCTCGCCCGTTTCACCTACATCCACTAGCACGACACGCCACTTTGTCATCGTAATACGTCCTACCGGGACCCTCCGAGTGCCTCCGGAGAAAAGCGGTTCTGTAAAAAGTGCGCGTCCTCGGCGTGGGAGTTTGTGTCGACGGGGATCTATCGAGGATGTGCTCGGCACGGGGTCTTCGCTTCGTATGAAACGAGGCTTAAACGCCATCAGAGGGTAACGATCGCCACTTAAATATCATGATTTGCCGTTTTCACCCTACCTGTACGTAAGTGTGATCTCTTCCTCGCTTCTGTGTCATCATTTAACAACATTATTGCAAGTAACGTTTGAAACTGCATATAAGTACCTGAATATCCATTGGAAAGTATCACACAAGATAATCGCGTACAATTTCCTTGAAAGTTGTTTAACCAGCCAAAAAAATTCGCAAGATTTGTAATTTTTTTATTTATGCATATGTAATTAAAAAAATATCCAATAATATATTTGTAATATTATTATATAAAAAATTGTTCCATATATTTTTTAAAACACTGCCATTATTATTAATTCTCTGATTAATTATTACAATTGCGTGTGTAATAAAATATGATAACAGTGAGTATACAATGCATACATAGGAACTCGTAAAATTCCACTGTACAAGAGAGTCCGCAGAACATCCTGGAATTTGGAGGATAGCGACGATAATAATCCTCCGAGTGACATTGTCTCGCGCAATCCCGCTTCAATGTCCTGACAAACATATGGAAGGCATACGGACGCGAGGGAAACGCGCAGAGTCGTAAAGGGAGTAAATAAGGGGTATCCCACTGTGCCCAGGCTCGACTTATCAGATGCCGGTCATGTAAACCGATTCTGGTGAGATAAAAGCCCGGCGTCCACCAGCTCGGCGTCGTTGCGGCGCTCTCGCGTGGACTCACGCACACCCGCGTGAGCCGCGGCCTGCAGGTGCACGGCACCGACGCAGCACGTCGACGTCGCTTGTAACACGAAATGAATGATGATTCATGCCGCACGCGAGCGATTTCACGTCGTGTTCCCGTATTCTTTACCGACGTAACGGGGGGTAAGTGGGGAATAATATGCCGTCATTTGGTCTTCGTGCAACAGGGAGCTAACTCCGCGGCCCAATCGATACACGCCGCCGTATGTCGCGTGTTTGGCGAGTTTTTCCTCGTTTCCACAAGGCCTGTCGCTTGCGCTTCTTCAATGCGTGTGTCTTCATTTTCCGAGCAAGATATCGATCGCCGCTTGGAGAAGCATGGAGAGGCAGATTATTGTATGACAAAAGCTTCCAAAAGCTTGTTTTTCGCGGCCAGACAATATTACTTATGAATTATATGAGAGAAAATTATCTGCAAAATTATCTCACTTCCGACGTTATAATCCAATAAAGCCGCTATGTAGTCTGCTACAGTCTTTAATAAATAATTGCCCGCGAAAATGCACGCCAGTTAACGTTCGCATTTATATTTGGCCGGTGCATTTTAATGCACACAGTACCGTGTCTGCTGTCGCGGCGACCGTCGCGACAATGCGCCATTAAATACCGGCAAACTGGCGAATTAGCATGCCGAGAGAATAATGTTTCTGCAGCGCACTTTTGAAAACTATTGCATCATAGATAGTGTATGTCGCATTAACGTAGCCGTGAAAACCGTGATGTAAAAAAATTACTAAATTACGATGCGCCATCCGGGTAGTGCGCTTTTTGCCTCTTATGCACGCGTCCGTGTATGATGTAGGAGTAATATTTTGCTATAATTGATTATGTAATTGTCGAGAAATGTAACACTTTGGGAAATCGATCTTACTTTTCTAGGTGCGTGTAAAAGTGCATGGCTAACATGGACGTGACATCTAGAAGAAGAAAGTAAGATGTTTGCGTTTACCCTCGACTAACCTAATGCTATGATCCCAAGAGCTTCATTACAAATAGACGATGCACTCCTCGCGATTACAAAGGCAGACAAAATGTGAATGAGAGAGAGAGAGAGAGAGAGAGAGAATATGTACCGGAGAAGAAGAGATCGCAGAGCAAGGGATCAGATGATTCTACTTACTTGATCTTCATCTCTCAGAGAGATTCTGTTCCGAGAGATTAGGCAGACCCGCAATTTCGCGAGCAGAAGGCCGTGAATGTTTAATGTTATTCGCGAAACCGCAAACCGACGACCGCATTTTTAACAACGAAGTCTTTTATTCCATCGCATACATACGAATGTGTCCTCATTCGTGTATACACTCAAGGACGCGACAATTAATCGCTAATGTATCACGACCACACGTCAATTAACACAAGCACGAGAAAAACTGAACCTAACGATCAATATTAGGAGAAATCTGTGTGCCATAAAAACTAAATAAGATATCGAAGGAGACTCTAATGCTGAAAACTATGAAAATCATTTTCGTATTTGTGTAATATTGCAATTATTTTATTTCTAGAAAAATTTAATAAAAAAAGTTTAAAGAAAATAATAACTTTAAAAGTAAAAAAATACGTAAAAATAATCTACTTTTTTCTTGTAATATGTAGATTATTTCGTCTAGTACACGTCATATACATGTAACAAAATAATTATAACGAGATATAAAAATCGATTAAATTAAAGGCACGTAACTATTATAAAAGTGAAGATTAAAAACCCACCCGGTTCTTTGGCGCTATTACTAGAAAGATGATCAAAAGAACATTCCACCAACGTATGAGCTATCCTTAACGAACTTTCGAAATAATTACCCGTCGAGGATTAATTATGTTCACTTTAATGAAGAGTATATCAATTTTATCTGAGAATTCTTCATGCCAAAGGCCCGCGAAAAGTTTCAGCATCAAATAAAATTACGCTTTAATTGCATCAAGAAGACCGGTTGGTCTGATCTTTTGCGGAACTCGACGCCAGATATTCCGCGTTCCGAGGACGACGGCAAAGATTTCCATCTCGACGGCCGAAAGATATAAATCGAGGCTGTTGAAAGTACTTTCTTTCGCGGCACGTCCCAGAAGATCTCCGCGAACACCCAAAGTGTCCTCTCCAACTTTGAGCGTAAGGGTGGAGCAAGGTGCGCCGGTTAAATAATAATTGGCCCGCTGTCAGTCGGCTCACGTGCTAAACTTTATTGGAATTGGATCCGTAATCTCGGCACATTTCCCCAGATGCAGAGACTCAGAGTCCCAGCCGCTATCCCTTCGCCCGCCGTCAGCTCTGCGATCTTCTTCGCGTTGAACTACACGCTTCTCACCGAGGGACAAATGGGAATTGGGGAATGGATCGTAATCTGACGGCCTACCTAACTCCGATACCTTCGCGTTTCTGAGGAGCAGTTACTATCCCAGCACCGTAAGAGATACGGCCCGCACGATTTCGACTTAACGTCACGTTACCTATCGTATTAGTCTCCTGTGCAAAAGTGTTTCAGGGAAACTCCCGTCTTGGTTCAATAAACCAGCTGCTGCTCGATTGGATCCTAGGATCGAAACGTACATTTTCTACCGAGAATTTCTGACACTTAATGCATTATACTAACACTAAGTTATATGTGAAAGAACAATGCAATTTTTTAAATACTTTTCCCATATTTTGACAATCGAAATTTATTCATAGCCTCATGTTGCATCATATTATTATCGTGATTATATAATTGTAAGCGAATCTTCCTATTTTTAGTTTATATCCTCTCACATCTTTGGTAGAAATTTTCATTTTTTACTTCTGAAAGAAAGTATTATAAATATAATCGATTTTTAAAAATACCTCATCGAGGCTTTTATTAATTTTTATTAACAAATTTGGAATAATAAAACCTGCACCTAATATCATGTCATTAATGAAGTTCTCCTCAAAGTTAACCGAAATAGCGCTCGCATCAATTTCGTGCAGGCACGAAATTCATCTTACGCATGGAAATGGAGACGTGTCTCACGCAGCCTGCACGAAGCAACATGCTTGTTCGTTTCCGCTCGGTTCGTCGGCGCGGTTAATGCGGATTCGTCCCGGTAAATTGCTAGTAGCAATTACCGAATGCTTGCTCGGATAATCCCTTCTTAGTGCGCCTCAAGCTGACCCTCGTACGATTTGACGGTGCTACTTACTTTATGGGGAAAATCACCCTCCTTGATCGCACCCCTTACGTGTCACGTGCATGCAGCCGCGTGACGCGCGTGTTGGTTCGCGCAGATTCCTATTGTTAAAAATCTCCACGAAACGATTGAAGACTTGTCGGTTGAGAGTCGAATAAAGCTGTACGAGAAGAAAAAATGTAAAAAAAATGTACAATAGAATTGAAAAAAAACGTACAATGATAAGATGAGCACTGTAGCAAAATGACATACACGTGACATTTGCCGCGAATATTCGTTTAACGGGAACATCAAACGAATCATACATATATTCGGAGAGACACCTATTAAACATTATTTCGGCATGTTAAAGAAAGTCGATATTATTAAAAGGATCGCGCGGTGAATTCACATGATACGAGATAGATTGAACAAGTGACAACGAACAAAGCCATACAAAAAGCAGGGCGAAGAAACGGCAGAGGGGAGAGAAATTCGACGTCTCCGGAAATAAGACCTCAAAATTCGCCCCCAGACAATTTATTGTCTGTCTAAATCGTACACTCTTTCTCAAGCCCTAATATTTTGTAATGTGTGCCTTTGACGGAAGCAGTGATGACTTTTGATTTTCGGAAAGACTGCCGATGCGTACGCGACGCGGCCCACACGGGCGGCAACGCAACATGATCACCGCGGGGACCTATCCATGTAAGCAAGCTCAAAGTAGACGACTGTACCCGGTGTATTTCCGAGCTGTGCAAAGCCCCCACGGAGAAGCAGGTAATAAACGATGCGCTGTGCACAGCTTAAACGGAGCTTTATGAAATCCCAGCCATGATTAATAATTTCCCCTTCCCGCTCTCGACTGCGGCCCCATCCGCGTACTCATCCCCCGGTTCTGTAGCTCGTTAGACATACATACCCCTCCCCAACCCTTTTAAAATCCGTGAACTAGTTAACGCTCCGAAGACTCTCACATAATAATGTTCTTTCGCCGCAAGGTCTCTTTGTTAATCTGCATATTTGTCTTATGTTATATATCGCCTATATCTTCACTTATCCTTTGCTCTTACTTCAACGTACGATACTGATATGAGTAAGGCTTCTCTTTGAATAGGAAGGAAGACATAATAATGGAGAAACATTATCGACACAAGAAATTATGTAATGTTCAGATAATGTAATAAAATATCTGCATAGCAATTTCTACTTTACAACTAAGACATTCTACAATATTGTAGTAAGTAGGTCTTGTAAATATTTCCATTATACGTAGAAAAAATTCTTTACTCTACAAGTCGCAAGGGAACCCGTCAATAAAATTCACATTTCTAGAAGTAGGAATAATCCCATTGTAACTCGAGAGTACTGCTTTAAAAACATACACGCGGGAGATAGAAAGATGTGCAAGAGTGCCTGATTAGTATGACAAAGGACGGTGCCCCTCATTAGTGCGGTCCTTCGTGCGTAAAACGAGATTATCTTCATTTGTTCGCGCATAAAGACCGTGTTCGACGACTATCGTGCATTAGAAAGACGATACGAGCCACGCATGTATTGGTGCAGCAATAATACAGCGGGGAGTAACGACACACACACACACGCGCGCGCGCCGGTCACTGTATACGTGCGTGTACCCGCCGCCTTTCAAACCGGGACGGCGCTTTACTATGGTCGCACAGGGCAATATTTCCTTCCACAGTCCATTATAATCCAAATCGATAACGCTAACTATTATAAAAACGAACGTGTCTATCCATTCGAGTTCCGAGCGTGTTCGTTGTATTAACGTACGTGTTATGTCAGCTGTCGCTCGCAATGTCGCCGTCAATTAACTTCTTTTTCACGTTATAAATTGTACTTATTTCAATAATGTATCTACGTGTCCCGTGATGTAATAAAAGCCCTTTTTTATCCTAATTTTTATAATTAAAATATTCCAGTAAGAATCTAGAACTCTTGAATCTGGTTGTTTATTGAAAAAATTAATTATTCATAGAAACCACTTGTGTGTATGTAACGTTATATAAAGTAACACTCTATTTACGTTGCTTTCCATAAAATACGTTGTTACTTTCGCGTTCTAAGAAGATTAAACAAATTTATTGGCCGTATCCGATATATAAACGAGATTCAAAAACTCATCCTACATATCCTTTAGAACGTGTCGCGGAACTTTCCCTATATCCCTCGGTTCCCGCCTACTAATTTTCAACTTGCTGGGACACGTGCGGAATACTCATACTGTAGCTGGTCAACAAAACATCAGGCAGCTCGTATCGGAGGCTGATCCGCATCTGCATCTGACTGCTACAAAAAAAGAGACTCTACCAACTGACGCTTGCATGGCAGGTCTGACACCGAACTTTCGGACGAATGCGACACGACTACCTCGTTGTTCCTCTCTTCCGTCCCGTTTGTTGTTGAGGTCAACGTTATGCACGAGCCTGTGTGGCACAGGTCTGTCCATGACGGCAGACGGCGGTGCAGCATTGATGGTGACAGCGACAACAAGAGCTGGTGTTTAGTCGATTATTATGTGTTATTAAGCGAGATATACGCTCTTACAATGACAAGTTAATATTTTAAAACAACTGTGCGTTCCGCTCAAGCATCATATTACTTTTTCATCTCGTAATTGCTTTGAGAGATATTCTATATTCTCTCTATATATGTATATACAATAATAATTACGAAATTATGTTACGTACTTGTACCTCATATTACTAATGTTCCATCCATTTTAAATAATCTAAAGTGATGTTAGAAAAATATTTCATTGTATATATTTTGTACAAATTATTAAAATTTTAATCTATAATTTTTTGAATTTTTTACGCTTCTCTCGGTTATCGTAAGGTAAGAGTATTGTAACGAGACCGAACCACATGGGTAAGAGTATTCGAGTTCTCTTATTATCAACATAATTCCTCGAAGCAGTCTTACATGAGTTTCAGAGCTTCTGACTTCAAGATGTAAGACGCGAAAATTGAAACAGAATTCGTAGGGCGACGATGAAATATGCGAATCCTCGCGGCTTCTGCCAAATGGAACCTCGTAACTTTCTCGACTGCCAGCTGAAATCGGAGCGAGGAGTAACTGGCAATAAGGATCGGTCCCGAAGACCGGCGTAGCGTCGTCGGGAACATCGTTCTTCCTTATCCTCGATGTCGCTGCGCTGGAAGAGACGCAATCGCCGAAGATATATAGACGAGGAAATGGGAAACACAGAGGAAAAGGAGCGCGAGGAAGCGCGGCGGGATGTCGTAAAGAAGACGCACAGTGGATGAAACTGATTTCAAAGGACGAAGTGATTTCAACGTAGTTTAACACGCCACTCGAGTTTTTTGCAGCATTCGTTGTAAGACGCAAGAATTTTAATTTTATAAAGACGTACTGCATAAAAGAGAGGAAAGATAAAGGCCAGAATAACGAGGTAAATTATCCGGCAAGATAGATCGTGAAAAATCTCTCCAGCGATATCTCGTCAGACACATGATTGCATTTTAATTAAAACGAGAATCATGGTGGGCGCAAGATATTTATTTCATACTTCATTGCTTCTCTCTGCGCTTAACCGTGAAACGTGTCGACGATTCTTACAGTTCTAATAATATCTGCCCCTCCCCCTCCCTCTGTCTCCCTTCCTCTTTCTCTCTCTTCCCTCTTTATCTATCTACACGTTTTTTTCGCTCTTTCGTCTTTCCATCTTGTCTCTTATACCATTTCCGGCCTTCATCCACGAGGATTCAGTTCTTTACAACCTGATTCTTCAATCTTGCGCGGCAGTAAAAGCTGCAGATTTTACGAGCCGCCCCGAGACGAGCATATATACGTTGCACACACATAGAGACACGCGAACGAAAGTATGTCGACTCCACGATCATCGTTACTCCTCCGACGGCGCTTTATCCGAACGGAAAATTTCCCTCCCTTGCAAAGAAGCCGACGGAAAAAAGTCGCGCGGCAAGATTGCCCACTTCTATGCGCACATTGAAAGGCGCCATGGCAGTCGAGCGCACATCTTGAACGTATACAAATTCGAGCGAGTTCACAGGGCAACCATCTTATAAAATTCTTACAACCAAATAGAAAGATAGAGATTTGAGATCGAAAAAAGTATGTTTTTTTTTCTTCTTTCTTTTTTTTTCTCATAGCAACATATAAGCTCGACAAGATCCACCGGACTACGCAGGAAGTTTCGAGTATCGGTCCAATGAAGCAAAGACTACTTTCAACAGGTATCCTCGGCATCGCACGATCTTGTAAAGTTGGCTGGCCGGCGATATACAGAGCGCGTATATATCCCGAGTTCCTAGTGAATTCTCGACGGAGCACACTTTCCAATCTGGCGTGACGTGGAGGGAGTACGGAATATCGGAAGCAGAGAAAGACGGCCGTGAAGGAGTCCCTGTATAACGCGGCCAGATTGAAGGAAACGGCGGTACGGGGATGGACGAAAGCTCAGCGGGGAAATACGATTGTCGGGCCAACGTTCCGGAAGAAAAGTACCTTACAAAAGAGGAGCATTGGAAGAGGTGGAAGGGGTGGTCCAGCTTCCGAGCCCGTAAGCCGCGGTAGCGTGACCGTTTCGAAAAGAGACGTACGGAATGTTCCCTCTCGTCTCTAACGGGATATAGGCAACGCGATGCCGAAGAAAAGGCCTCGTCGAGAACGGGAGAGTAAGGAAGACTTGCCTCTCGAGCGCCGAGTGGACCGAAAGGATCGCGAACGAATGGAAAACACATGTAGATATCTCATACTGATCACACCCTCGTACGTTCCTCCCTCGGACGAACAAATACGTCTTTCGTACGTTTTTTTTCTTTCCATCTTACATTCTGTCCTCCTCCCTCGCGCTTCTCCATTCCGTCCACCTACGGCTCTCGACCCTCTTGAATGAGTGCGTCGGCCCCTTTTGTATTCGCGACACATACCGCTTAAGGGTCAGGCGTCCCTAAAATAGATCCATTTCATGAAATAACACACGCTGCCACGGACATCCGTCAACGGGTGCGCATACCAATGTGATGGGCACGCTTAAACGATCAAAAGTCGTCAACACAAGCGGGAAACTTAGCTAATACTTCTTTTTCCTTTGAGATCTGATAGATCGAGAACTCGACAAAATCCGACGCAGATAAAGGGCTTATTTCTTTTTTCCGAGTTCACGACAAATCGAGATCGAGAGCAATATCTTTTCTATTGAAATCTTTTCAATTTGTTCTGTTCTCAATAGTCAATGATTTTAAATTTTATAAAATTTAATAGAGAGAGAGAGAGAGAGAGAGAGAGAGAGAGAGAGAGAGAGAGAGAGAGAGAGAGAGATAATTATTATAACGAAATATGCAAGTTTGCAAAATCAAATCCGTGCAAGAAACAAATGACAATGAGAGACTATCTTAAGACGGTACATATATTTTATAATTACAACAACATGTACGGCGTACAAGAATAATACAGAAAGAATGCAGTGAAAAATAATAAACGCACGCAATTTGGCGATATAAATAGAGATACAACTGACATAGCGAACGTGGGCAGCGAAAACTCTTCGAGTGGCGTTGAGCCAGACGGCAGTAGATACAGTCAGCGACGAGTCGGGCCGGCGGAACGCTAATCCGACGCAAAGTCCGCGGGGGATAAAAAGGCAGACGGGGCGCGCGCGCTCATGACAAATAAGCTCTGATTTAATTTTCACTCGACCGGGTTTCGCGCGAGCGAGCGAGCGGCGCCCGGTGTGCTTGGGACCGTCGACACAGATTAGCCTTAATGTCGCTGCGGTGACTGTGGCGAAGGAAAAGAGAAGGCGAGAGATAGCAACGGGAATGGACGGGCGAGAGAAAAAGACAGAGACAATAAGACGAAGGAAATAGAGAAGGCGGAGAAGGGGAAGAGAAGGGAAGGGCATAGTTATTAATTAATCCCAACCCTCCTCCTTCCCCTCCTCTGGTCGCGCCGACAGAAGAGGCAGCCGCAAAATAAAGCTCCCAGCATAAAGAGCTTTACTTCCTGCGGGCATGAAACAATTATCGCCATCCACCCGCGGGCACAAAGAAGAGGCAGAAGAAGAGGATGGGACGAAGCTGGGAGGAGAGAGCGAGAGGCGGCCGTGATTATACGCGGGGTCCAGTTTCGCGACGATCAAAGGGATCTGTCAGTGTGATCGTCGCTAATCGCGAGCCTTTATGTAATGGCTGTTGCACTATCACAGACAGCCGACCCTCTTCGATCGTTTTCAGTCTCCATTCTCGAGGAAGATGAGCTTGAGCGAAATTAAAAACAAACTATAGTAATCGTATAATTACTAGCGAACTGTGTATTAACTTAAATTACGGATACGATCTACAAACGTGCGTTGCAGATGCAAATCTGTATGAGTTGACAAAGTTAATGTTACTCGAGATTCGCGTAATGTAGTTACAGAACTTTCGCGCGTCTTGATCGTAACTTGAATTCGCCTCGACGTCGCGTCGCCGTCGTAAATTATTGCAATTAATAGTCTGGTAACAAGATGTTGGACTAATGTATGTTTTGATCGCGATTTGAATCATACATCATATTATGTTTCCATATAAAATCTATTTTGATAAAGATTATGTTCTGAAAAAAAAAAAATTTATTTCAATCATTAATATTATTTAATATTTTTAAAATGTAAAAAAAAACGACTTGTTTACGCGCGAAATATTTTTATTTTAAATATATTATATAGGTATATGAATCTACGATATATAAAAAAAATCGCTAGACATATCTTAGCGCCATCTAAACTGAGAGAGTTGTATTCTTCTGTGCAACCCCTTAATCGATTAAACTACCCTACAGCAGATGGCGCTGTTAAAATATACGTCGATGGCGCCAGTTTGCAGGGTAAACTGCTGCGAAAAGTAACCGACGGAAAACCATGTTACCGACAAACTACGACTTTGCAAAACGCATGTCTTAAAAATCTATCTTCCTGATTTTCTATTTTAATAATTTTTTATTTCTTCATAAAACTTTAATCGCAGAAAATTTAATATTATTAATTCTTACAATTAGTTATATTTTAAATATCTTGTATTTTATATGTATGACATTACTGTTTATTTGCCAAAGATTTGTTTAAAAATTTATCAATGTAATTTCTACGTGTATTCTAATAAAATATTCTGATCTCGATTTTTTAAAATAAAATGGTACAAGAATTCACACAAAATTTGAAATGCAATAAATCCGTTCATAAATCCTAGAAAGCCAGTCATCACATGGTAAATCCAATATATAGTCAGCCATCCTTTAGCATGATAGCAGGGGAACAACGTTAATCAGACCAGGTAAACACCTGCTGCTGATTGTGCTACGTACGTGGGAAATACATACACGCGATGTACAACGCGTCAGAAATCCGCGATGGCGAGGGCATCGATCGTCGCAAAGCTGGCATTATCCAACGGGAATGAGCGCAACACAACAGGTACAAAACCGCAAATGAGACAGATCTCGGAAACATTATTTGCAATTTCTCCTAGCAAAGAAGTACTCAAAACTCGTCAAAAACAAAATATTTAAACAGCCATTTGTCATTTTTTTTTCTTTTATCATTTCGATTTTTAGATTCGTCGATTTTAAAATAGTTTGATTCGAAAAGTAACTTCGCGATTATAGTCCATTTTTGCCATCTGCGAAAATCTCGTCGTGGTATCGAACATTTCAGTTTCCGTGGTAGCACATGGCAGACGCATCGAAGAGACTAGAGGAAAGCGGCACGTCCAGATTCGGTTGTTTTTCAGTTTCGCATTTCCATATTGTCTGCAGGAACCTCTATGGAAATTCGTCGCGACGGGCACGCCTTCCGCGTACCAATATTGAGTTCGAACGAATACTGATGGGCGCATGCATTATCCTTCCCGCGTGCAGACAGACAGGCTACGACCAGCGAGAATGCGTCAACTTTAAGCGACGTGTGCGACGTGTCCATATGTCTATCGCGAGAATTTGTTATCGTGAGAATTGTTACGAATCTATCGTTGCGGATTTGTTTATTGTGTGATAAATGATTTTCAAATTTAAATTAAATATTTAATGACGATTAATCAAATAAAATTATTAGAAACTTGTTATCGAAATAAACGTTTTAAATAATATTTCCTTGTCGAAATAACTAAAGCGTATCAAATTAATGTAATATTTTTTCATCATTCAAGCTGTATTATTTATTTCAATGATTTGTTAAAAAAACATGAGATATATATATATATATATATATATAATTAACATATTATATTGTCAACTGAGTAACTGTTCTCCTTTATTCTTCGATGTATACTGTGTTACTATTCACAAATCATGACTTGGATTACCAATAAAATATGACCTAGCACATTGGTAAGCTTATTGGTCTCCACGTTGGTTGCATTAAACTGTGAGTAATAGATAAATGTGTGTATGTGTGTACGTCAGCACGGTACTCTACATGAATAGAATGAAACGAATGTAATATACTCGGCAGGTATTTTCCTTCTATGGTCGCCTCAGTAAATCATGATGTAAACGTATAGAACATCCATAAATTCACAAAGTTTACGCGCCGGACGTACATAAACCAACGGTTCGTTAATCGAGATCCTGCATAACTGTCATCGAAGTAGAAGGTGATTCGCAGCGCTGAATTTCAATTACTTTAGCGTGGAACCACGACGTTTAATGAGAGTTCGTTGTTAGAAAATCGTGCCAGAACTAACGTTACACATTAAATGACGTAACTGTTCCATATATCCATTATTGGTGGCAAATCGATAACCATGTTTGCCCCGTCAAATCATAATTCAGGTCAAAACAAAATTGAAAAGATTATTAGGAAAATTATATTTCCCGCAGCTTAATAGAATTTATGCATTAACTTTTGATAAATGTAATCGAAATTCTATACAAATCTGAGTATAATATACATAAGCAATAGCTCATAAAATAGACAGTTTCAATACTGCTTATTTGATGAATGAAATACATTTTCGCAAAATCAGCAAGGAACGAGATTAGTGCATGGAATAAATAAACGTTTGTTCGGTTTACAAAATGGATCGTTTCGAGAAAGATAATAAACACATAACGTAATATAAACAATATTAGAAAACTGACGTTTCGAGATTGTTTTAGAAATACCTCTGAATTATATACGGTATATAGAGTATTCACTTCCAATTAGACGATGAAAACATCACACGGTCATTGAAGTACTTTGGTTGCGTATCCCTCGATGTTTCGTGTTCTCTATTGAAAGAGAGAAAGAGAGACAATAACAGCAGAGGTGTGTTTAGTAACAAGATCTCTGTAATACCCGTACACGAGGAAACGTAATAACCAATGTATCGTATATCGCGCACTAAGCACCACCAGCGTCCGTATATTCTCCCGCCACGTCCCTGATCCTCCAGGGATGCCTGCGGTCCATGAAATTAAAGCGATTCGTTAGTGTGCGTCACGGCAAAAGGACGAGTTTTGCACAATGATGGCGAAACTGCGCAGCACGAAGGTACGCCGATATACAGAGAGAAAGATGCATCACGATTCGAACGGCTCGGTTAGAACTGTCCATTCAAGAGAACTCGACAAAACGCGGTTGAACAAAATTGAAAAAAAAACTCCAAAAAAAGAAAAAAAAATGAAGTATGGCCACTTCATTCGTTTGTTCCTTTCATTTAGCCCTTTCTACGAATCTCCTTTATAGCAATGTTACGCGCGAAAATCCGTTTCGCGCGGGAGTTTATTTAAAAACGATGAAAAAGCTACTAGTAGATGCGTAAAGGAAAAAATTGAAAAGGCAACGAGCGAGACGAAAGTGCGAGAAAGCCGAAATCTTTAGCGTGTGTAAGAAACGAGAATCGCTACAATTGCCTTTTCAGAGGCAAATGGCAGGGCGTAAATGCAAATGGGCGCGTTCCTGCTGGGCTCTTAATTAACTCCTTTGCAATTATTATGATGGCGTGTTCTGGTACAAATGCCTGAAACTCATCTCATGGCTCTCGTGAAAAAGTAAGTGCTGACCAACCCGACAAAACCTGAATTCAGTCCAAAGACAAATTTTTCCTTTTTCGCACAACTTCTTTACAGCACGTGTACGTATCGTCTAATAAAAATACATTTGTTAATCATGAAAATACTATCCAGACTAATACATTAAATTCTACGAAAATGTAGTATTTTCATGAAATTAATACAGTATGAACAATTGCGCATATTGTTTATTAATAAATTATTTAAATTATGTAAATAATCTGCAAAAAAGCGTGCTCGATAGAGACTTATTTAAATACTGAAACATTCGAAATCCCATATATATGTGTGTGCAGATTGAATTGTGGTACATAAACCATGTTTATTCATTCGATAGTGGCAATGTGTAGTATGTATTAACGCAGGTGCATCAAGGCCTTGACATGTTGATTTGGGCTCGCGATATACATATGCATACACGTGCATCTATAATGACGAGGATTCCAGTTACATGTATATGTGCAGGTGTAAATTTAGCTCATTACTACTCGGCGTGTCACTAATTCCGATTAATGTTAATGCCGCACAATTATCGTTTCGCCGTTTTAGCTAAATCCGTACATACTCTGATCAGAGGAAAAGCATTCAAATTCGTCATTTTCAATCACTAAATTTCATTGTCTTTCATGTTCATAACACACGATTATAACACACGATTGTTTGCAAATCATATAATTCAATTAAACATCGTTAATAAGAAGAAATTATTTTCAAAGAGTATTATAAATAACATTCAAAGTATTATTAAAAATACACGAAGATATGTTTCTTCTGTATAATACATAAATAAACCGTAAACATTTGCTGCCATCTCGTCTTTGATGTGTATTTATTCGTAATGATGTATTGTTCCCCATTCTTTATATTATTAATACGCATTTGTTGAACTCAATAAAATTATGATTTTGCACCGATAATTCTCTTCGTTCTAATTGCGGGATTTAAGATTTAATTTATAACGGTGAGAAATGTGCCATCACACATCGATCAAAAGAGCGGATAGCCCGTGACGAGCATAAATCCCGCAGAATCAGAACGCGGACTATGAATCGACGGACAAGATTCCGCTCGCGTGTGCGTACATAAACGCTGACCGGTGTCAGGTTGCATGCGTGCCCAGGTGCAGCATCGGCGCGACGACGTACGTCGACGGCTGGGCTCTGGGCTTGCAACACGCAATACACGCGCGTAGATTAATGGATCACGCATACCGGCGTCCAATTGGTTACAATGCATGTCGGACGGCCGTTGGTCGTGTTCCTGCGAGAATAACGACGCGTAACATAATATCGACGGATTGGCATCTCACGTTCGCCTCATTAACCACGACGGTCACGAATTTCAAAATCCATGGCTTGTATCATAAAGCTCTTTGAAAGGATACGCGTCACAAGGCAACCTACGAGCTTCCGCTTTTGTATTATATAAAGATTCTCTCGCTCGCTCGCTCTGCTCTCTCTCACTCTCTCTCTCTCTCTCTCTCTCTCTCTCTCTCTATCTATCTATACATATATTATAGTTAATTTTCCAAAGCGCGATTCATTCTATATATCATTCCGTTCTTCGTTGCGTCATAAATGTAATTCAATTTTTTCTCGAGCATTTTGTAACTGTTAACGCTTCGATATTTATTCTTCCAATCTGCTTTATATTCGCGCTCTCAAGTACATCAAATTCGGTCATCCGCGTGCCGTCGTATGTGTTTTTGCAAGCAACGAGCGTAATAAAATGCGCTTGCATTTCAAAAGAAGATGGAATATGAACGTCTGTATCCGCGTACTCACGTGTCTGCACCTATATATATGTACGTCTTGTTCCGGAGGAATTTATAAAGTATGAAATATGTTGTGAGGGAAAACACGGCAATGCATGCAATATGCGATGCGAAATTTACATCCCGAACGTCTGTTTACCGTGCGCCTTTTAAAGGTTTTTCGCATACATTCCTACGGCGTGCAACATGGCAACTTTGTGCGTCGTCGTTTCAAATTGCATCGATATTACATTTCCGACGCGTCCGATGTTTGCAATATTCGGCGTAGTCTACTTACAGGTACAAAACAGAGCCGCGTCTATTGATTATCGTACCTCTCACAGCTAGTTTGAATGCAACGCGAGTCGTACGGCAAACCCGATGCAACGACCATAGTGTTGCACGCTAACTCAACGGATATTCTCGTACACAAACACGATACGATCATGTGTTTCAATTTTGCGCGAACAGTACGTATAAACGCGCAGTTATATTAAATTATAAAGGGTCCCTGATAGGAATGTTCGCAATAACGCGGACATTTATGGCGGTATAACCAATTCTCGTTACGTACCTCTCGTACGAATGCTCGTAGCTTGATGGAGAAAAATACCGATCATCACCTATTCCGGAATCATATGCGTAAACATATAATATTCATTCAAATATCTATTTAATCAAATTAAAAATATCTATTTAAGAAAGAAAATTCGACGCCCATACGATTCGTTGAAAACGAACGTTTTAACGTAACTTATTCTTGTCTCTTTGTGCAGTACGGTTCACTCAAGCGCGATAATAATTCAAAGCGGAAGCTAAAGTTCTTGCGCGAAAATTCGATATTCGGGCCACGATTCTGCGGAAAGTTTGCAAAACTTTTCAGGTATTATCGCACCGGAATAGAGCACAGGGTCTTTTCCTTAGAATCTTAGAGTAGGCGAAGTCGTGCCGCGTTAAAATAATAATTCGGCCAGCGTCCTCGAATAATAAGGCCTCATTAATACCACGACGACACGAACGAAGAAGCGCGATAGTTTAGACAATGTCCTCATCGTAAGATTATCAGAATCGAGGAATATATATTCAAAGTACGTAAATATTTATATTTTTTTCAATTGACATTAATATTTCGCATGCAAAATGATAAAAAAACTTATTGTTAGATAAAATAATATGCAAGTATTTAATTAATTGGTGATATTATGATCACATTATGGATAAATATACATGTAGAACAGTTTACACATGAGATTAATTCGGCTGTTAAATCTAGCGCACTAAATCAATTATATTATGCATTTGGCCATGGTGACTGGTTTACAACGCACATTAACTAAATGAAAATTCAAAGCCAGGCTATATGAAATTTAATTCTTCCCGTTCTTTATCGTATTCAACTGTAATAATACGAATAAACGATACTTCAACGTGGATACATCGATAGTCGAAGGGGAAAGACTCGTAAATCGTTAAATAATTGATCATTCACGTTTTAATATCGATGTAATTTAATGGTTCGTGATGCTTTCACGACAAAGCCATAGATATATATTAAAACAACTAATTGAATTAAATGATAAAAAATGGTCCGATATTCGCTAGTACTGTTCGCAAAGGGATTTCTATTATCAATTTATGATTTGAGATCTCGCGAGATTATTCAGTACATTTCTTCGTAAAAGCTATCGACGTCGAAGCAAATGAAAAAAAAAATGTGCGATACGATATATTACAATAATGATTATTTCATTGTTTAATCACTCATATATCATGTAATATATTAATAGACTTTGTGAAATAATTTCTATGCACTGTAAAAAATAAAGTAGGTTATTTCTTCCTTGTAATAAGTAATGATATTTCACATTAAAATTCTAGACAATAAGCAAAATTCCTGCCAGTACATAACTCGATTTTCGTTTTTTTATGAGCGAGTCACGTCGAGCGAGAATCGAAGGAATAAGAGGGACGCCGAATCGGGCCTGACAACGGCAAATATTTGAATTAATTTGTATGACAATCTCGAGCGCGGTCGACCCTCGCAAAACCTTACGCACCCATCAGCCTCGTATTCAGTCACGTCGGAAGTTTATGGTGAAGTTCACTGTCGAGCATACAAAGTTCATTTGCGAAAGCAGATAGCGCTTTTCTGCCAAACGTCTACTGATACGGACAATTTCTACGACGGCATGTTTATAATCCTGCGCAGTCTCGCGCTACGAGCTCGTAAAATATTGATCGTTTTCCTAGCAAAAACGAGATATATAACTTTAGCTGTTATTTAGTCGTAAAAAAGGAAAAAAAAACAATTTATGTGTAGGGGGGGTTTGTGTGCGAGACGTGCTCGCAAGCAATTTTATTACGTTAGACTATAAATTAGCGGACTTGAGTCCGCTGAAATCAGAGCAAATGCGTATAATGTATACAAACATCGTTCTACAGAAATGCCTTAATTAATTTACAGCTTCTCTCCGTGCTCTCCAAAAATAACCACGAGCGTTACAACATGCGACATTCTTATGCAAACACTGGGGACACCGATGCATCGGACGTTATTGCATGTCAAATATTTCCAGAGTTGTGAAAATATTCGACCGAATGCGTCACGCAATTTGAAAAAAATAAAAGAACATTCGCGCGCGTACGTTTACATCCCCGCCGAAACGGCGTAAAATTGCGCAAAGCGATGCTCACTTGAATTCAAGCGGTATGCGGCGAGTGCGACTCATGTCGCCGACACGACGATTTCGACGTGGATTGTATTGACGTGTGATGTGCCTTTAGGAAAAGCATTTTATCGCTCAAACGCGGCTCGGCGCTCTGTAGAGGAAAAAATGCGGCACAAAAGCCACATGCCGTTTAGCCCGTTGAAGCTGTTGTATGCGAGTCGTGGTGATGCCATTCGTAAAAAAATCCGGCAACTTTAGTCAACGAAAAAAAAGAGAGAAGCACAGAGTGAAAGATAATAACGCTGAGCACGATCGCCTCGTTCTCGTAGGGATTTTCTTTTCGCGCAAGTCACGCGTTTTCCTCGCGAAAAAAAAAGAAAGATAAGCGTATGTTGGTCGTCGTCCCTTCTTATTGAAATAGATCTCCCTCTTATTAAAAGATAATACTCCAGGGGCTTAATTCACGCGGACATGAATTACCGCGGTTCCTTTGTTAAATACGCGTGCAAAGAATTCGGTAATTAATATAACCGCAGGCCACAGGATAATCTCAAAGACACCCGGTGTGGGCGAATTATGCCAAGCGAAAAATGTCATCCTCGCGCGAACACAGACACATAATTTACACGAATGTCTGACAGAAGGATTTACCATATTTTAGCTACCTTTTCACAAAAAATATTTGATATTTTTTAATATCCTCGACGATCAAGCCTCGGCGGTGAAGCATCGCTTTTTTCGCCCTATTATTCACGACAATAAATACTCAATTTTTCGCTATTTGTCGCAATGTATTTCGACATATTGTGAATATAAAACGATTGTATTTATCACATAATTTACGATAGGAACGGATTATAAGAGAAAAAAGAAATTTAAAAAATGAATAATTTAAATAAAAATTCTAAAAGAGATTATTTTTGCATATATCTACTCTCTATGATGCATTTCGTTTATTTAATAATTTTTCTTTTAAAGTAAAGCGAGATATAAAGCGTGCAGGACAAATTTTCCTACGGTATATATCTTGTACATATGTACTTATACTATATATATATATCTACATATGTCACACGAAGAGCTGTATAACTTGACAGAACTTCACGACGATTTAAAGTGTCGATAAAAGGGAATGCAAATGTATGTGGATACATGAAAAACGATTTTAAATAGAGATGGATGGAAGAGACAGAATAGTATAAGCCACGAAAGTTCCTTTGATGTGCACACATCGTGCAAACTATGATTGAGAGTTAAATGAGAATTCAAATGTTAAAGCACGTTGCTATTATATGTATAAAATAATTCACGCGTACGTTATTTGTAAAGCTCTATTAATAATATTTGTATAAAAGCAAAGCTCATTATATACATCTACATAATTCACTGAATAATGCATAATATTTATAAACAACTAATAAATGGGATTTTTATGTAATGAAAGTATTGTAAATGTTCCGATTTATCATGAATTCACATCACATTAACAGAATCTAAACGATCGTATAAGAAAGATTTATCAGAAATTCTGTGCACGCCGCAATATACGAACGATATTTGCTCAGATCGTGGACTAATAAGCCCACCAGTTTCATAAAGAGAACCCTCGGCTAAATACTCCGCAGCCCTTCATCCTGTCGCAGTCTCATGGTTTCCTCCGAGAGAGTTTAATCATCGTCGACCTTGACATAAAAGTCGAAAGCTCTCGCTTGTAACTATTGATGATATAATGCGAATCATCTATTGTATCGTAAGCTCTTCTAAAAGCGATATGAAGATTAAATGTTAAATCATTCTTAACACTTAAATGATGTATGTTCTATTTATAGAAAAAGACATAAAAAAAAAAAAAAAAAGAAATCTAATAAGTATATCCTATCTTTATAAATGTAAAGAAAATTCTATAAATGCTCTCGCCGGTCAATATTTTCTATACTTATACACCCTAGTACATTACGCAGCAATCTACTATAGCATGAGTCACTATACATAGCTCCCAATCTCTTCCTCAGAACACATCAATGCACTTTCACGAGACCGGTTTCATGCTTCCTGCCCTCATCCAGAATAAAATCCCCTAAAATTCGTCACGCCACGTAATCACATGAACGCGCTCGTTGCATGGAATGCACACCTCATAATACTCATCATCGATGGATTACGCGAATAACCGTCACGGCGGTGGGAATTCCTAAACGCATATTAAACGCGTTCGCGGCGCACGTAAAAGATTAACTCATTAAAGTTTTACGAGGGCGTTAAGGCGTAACGGAGATCATCCTCCTCGCGAGCATCTCGCGGGAGAATCTACACAGGTCGAAGAAAACCGTTCTAACCGATCCCTTATGCAATATGCAACCTGGACCACCTGCCGCGGGTTTTGCATGCTCCCTCGTTAATCGACCTCTTCGCGGGCGAGAGAAGGAGAGCGCACAGAGGGAGCGAGAAAGGCAAGCGGTGAATCAACAAACAAGAGAGTCCGTAACGAGATAGTGCGCCAATTTTGACGCAAAGTTTCTCCTCTACTATGTTAATCCTGTTAATCCGGCCCAATCTGGGATGGGTATTGCTTCGATAAGGAACTCGGAGAGTTTCCTTAGCGTGCCATATTGGATGCAATCGCGTTAGATCAATTGTTTGAAGGCGAGTTTCAGCACTAACTTCAATCAATAGTATCTTATTGATCTACCCACAACTAGTTTGACTTTTCATACTTTGTATGTGTTGTGTACATTTATTTAAAAATAAATTTTTATTTAAAACATTAAAAAATATGTATATATATATAATATTAAAAATTCTTGTCTTATTATTAAAAAGAAAAATTATTAATAGAACTTATCTAATCATTGTTAATTTTCTGAAAGAAGAGCTAATATTATTATTTTATATGAAAAATATTGGTTTGTTCGCATTTTTATAAATTTCCCGTAAATCTTTAAAAAATGCTACTTTTATTTTTATACGATATATTTAATAGAACATAAATTCGCGTAAGTAGTTGTTTCTCAAAATCTAAATTTTTAAAATTTTATCTATGAAATCAAATCCACGCACATATAAGCACACCTTTTTCACCTTACGTCGACACCCCTTAAAATCGATCGTCTGAAATCTCCTCTCTTCCCTCGAATGCAACCCGCTTTCTGTAGACCGCCGTGCTCGGTTTTCCAATGGTATTCGCGCATCGGGAATCAGAGATTCCCGCGAAAATTAAACGGCGGTGCGCGGCGGGGGGCGAGGAACGAGCGTCTGGCTCTGGCTGGGTATTCGTAATCGAAGATTATTTTTCCGAGCCGATAATAAGAGGACGGGCGGACAAGGGAGGCTGGGAAGGGATTTAAGCGTAGGTGGCAGTGAGGCGTGATATTGATACTCCTCCATCTCTCGAAGGGTGACGATTCTTCCGTTCTTCCCCATCAAACTTCTACCCCGCACCTAACCGCTCGCCTCCTTTCTCTATTCCTGCCTGCCAACCACGCATTTCTTTCTCTCTCTCTCTCTCTCTCTCTCTCTCTCTCTCTCTCTCTCTCTTTCTCTCTTCTCTGCTTTTAAAACTGGCAGCACAACAGTGAGCGAGTAGGATTTTTACGATAACAGATTAAAGGATTTCAAGTCGACTGGCGCGTGAAGAACAAATTCAAAAACGTAGTTTCCAAAGTCGTTGCTTCATAGTATAGTCAGCATTTTATTTCCTTCGTAGCGACGTTATTCTCGAAAAACTCTTGATTTACAGTACGAACAATCTCTTTCAAACTCGAGTTATCAATAGTAAAGTATTATGTAAGCGCTACATACGTGTCTTGAAAAATACTTACGTATAAATATCTTTAATATTATAAATGACGAAAATATTATGCAATATTTAAAATATAAGCAATGTTTTTTTTTTTACATTCTTCTCAAGACAGCATCGAACTATTCCTTATAACTAAATCATAGTACAGTTGGAATATCCTCTATATGATCTTAAATATAACAAGAGCATGAAATATATGATATATAGTAGAAAAGTAAAAACTTCTACAAACTTGTACGGCTAAAATTGGATATAAGAACCGCTTCTTGCTAATAACTACACTTATCTACAAATCATTTATTTAACTCCATTTGCAGGTAGAAGCGAACAATCGATCCGACGAATAATTAACGGCCTTCATCAAAAGTTTTCGTTGATGAACAAGAGAAAAGAGCACGTGGCGTAGTAGGCTTTAAGAGAAAAGTTCACTAATCGCCGATACGCGTACGTACCTATTTCATCATGCTACCAAAAGTTTTCAACATACTTCCGGGGTTACGAACGTGGGGAGATCGAACGTGAAAAGAGTAGAACGGGTCGTTCGATAACGCGGCTATGGAGACCAGTAGATTTTCGGTTACGTAGCAATGTAGGTCGATGACCGCGACCGCTGAATGCACCGCGGTAGCATCTCGTACCTACACGCATATATATTTTTTGCCACCGAATCGCGCGCTTCGACAGTCGGTGCATCGGAATGCAATCCTATTTCAGGTGATAGTCTATCGCGCGAACAGAATGCACGTTTACGTATGCAACACCGCAGTAACGCGAGCATCGTATGCACACACCTTGCACTGATATACGACGGGAAAACACAGCTCTGAAAGTTATTTACGACTTCCTCTTTACCCGTAACCCGCGGGTCCGCCACGTACACGCGGCCATGCATACACACGTGCATTTATACATAAAAGCCATCTGCGATAAGTTAATTTAAAAGAGCTCGTTACCGGGACTTGATTGCGCGTACGTTTAAAGTGCGCCATTTTATTTCCACGAGAAAAGAAACGGAACGCACCGGCTATTGTTGCGTCTGACATTTTATTGCCGAAAGTGCGCGAGAAGAGACAGGGGCGTAAAGAGATTGTATCTTCAATTTTAGCAATGCAATCTAATGCACAATTGTTGGTACGGCCAGAAAAAATACTGATTTTTTTGAAATACTGCAGCATGGAATTTAATCTATTTATTAGTGAATATACGTGGCAAAGATGCACTCACTGCGCTGTACATTTCTCGGATGTCTTGTGGAAGATTCGAGTTTCCGAAAAGTCTCGTATTGCCGCCGGTACGTTCCGTTTCCTCTCTTTCTCTCACATTCTCGTTTGCTTTTCCACGGTAACGTTTCGAGATTCTCGGATTTTCAAAAGTGCCAGATATGAGTTCCCGGGAAATCGGCACGACATCAAAGCCAGCGTACCGCCGTTTGTGTAATTCCGACCAATCCTCTTTGCTACCACAGATAATTTTGCACGGAATATCGGATGAAGAGACAAGCATCTCTCTCTCTCTCTCTCTCTCTCTCTCTCTCTCTCTCTCTCTCTCTCTCTCTCTCTCTCTCTCTCTCTCTCTCTCCCCCTTTATCGCGCATCTGAACCGACTAATGTCGCGTGGCGCGCGTAATCCAAACGAAAATGTAGACCGTCGTGGATAATTCAGTGTGTAACGAGTACTGCAAGCATATCGGGCGCATTACGGTAACGAGGTCTGATGGTGCGAATCTAAAATCGCGACTTCGCGCGCTGGCAGTGCGAGCGTTTTCCCGTCGGCCGACTCCGTAAACCGGCTTTGGAAATACGCGCGAACCGGGGTTTGGGGTTGTATTGATCGGGGGGTTGCTGGCTGCGCGGCGTGTTGGTGACTGAGGCACGCAGCGGGTGCCTCTAGTCGCCTCATGTAACAAACGAAATTCGAACGAAAAGCGGCCTTGACCAACTGATGGTTCCACACCGACGGTACTTCTCCCTCTCTCTATCTGTTGTAAAAGATTAAAAAAAAAAAAAAAAAAAAAACTGATATACGAGGCGTGCACGCGCACGCGCGTAAAAGCGGCGTAATCTCGGCGAATCGTGCCTGCGGCACGTACACGTTGCTATTATTAACGATAAACCGACCAGCGTTAGCATAGAGCACCACTAAGAATTTAAGCGAAACGATTTAAGCCACGGTAAAGCCAGAAAAAGGGGCGCCCGGCACGTAAACGATACGCACACCTGCGTAACGATTAAACTACCTGATTAACCGGTTTACGAATAATTCCAATTTACGACTGCGCTATCCCTGCGGATCTTTACGATTGCGTGTATAAGAAAATTAAAAAAAAAAGAACATGTGTGTGGGAGGCGCATGAGCGGTCGACCGCACGACGGAAGATTACGTTTCCCTGAATGGCGAGGGCTGGAAATACGTCAGTGTGGTGTGATAACCTTCGATTACCGGACACGAGAGAAAACAGAAGAATAGGGTCGATAGTCGTGGTTTTGCCCAAATTAATCGCCGGATTTCGTGCAAGAATCCTCTCATTAGTTAAGTAACACACGGAAACAACAATGGATGGTTTCATCACACATTCGATTTCAGAAATTGACAATAACATAAATATCTTTCCCGTTTGATTGTATACGATAAAAGGGAACTTTATTCATCCAACTGTATAAAAATCAGAGAATTCCTGCAAGGAAGCTTTGCAAATAAATCTGAAACCTACAAATTTTCGCAGATTCCCGAGGATTTTGCATATCTTCGACCGACACACGTGGTGAAAGAGACAAATCAAGACAGATGAAAAACGAGAAAGTACGAGATGTGTAAGAAAGAAGTGAGTGTAACGAGAGTGTAGTCAGCGAAGAAGGAAACCGATTCGGCAAGCTTCCGGCAAGCTTGCAACGTCATCTGCACTGCAGATAGCGGGTTTCCCTTCCCACGGGAGTGCGGCGTCGATGTTACTTCGTGTCTTCGTGGCCACGTAACTGCTGGGAAGTAACACAAATCGAGAAACAACACGAAATAAGACTGATAATTCGGCACAACTAGAGATCGCTCCGCCCGCTAATCCTAAAGCGCGCGAATTCATGGTTCCGATTCACGCAATCTCCAAAGCTATCTTGATAACTTAACTCCTTTTGTCTCACTTTCTCCTTTGTATCGTTCACCTGGTCTCTTTACGTTTAATGTACCACTCGGTATAATTACTGCTATTAACAGCACTCGTGAGAATATACACGAGACGTTAATAATTGAAATATCGAAAACGAATTAGTCTTCATAACTTGAAAAGATCGATAGTCGCGTAATAATACTTTTTCCCTCCAGTGAAATTATAAATACTTTGAATATAAGGCTTTTAATATTTACAAATAAACAAATAGAAAATTGGCGAATAAGAGCCAACGCGGATATTAATGCGTCGATTTCCCAGAAAATAATTTATTCTGCGAAATTGATGAGTGCACAGGGCACATATTTTTCATGGTGTATTTTACCAAAATGTATATATTCCCATTTTTGAGAATTTTAAAAACTTCCCCTTCCCCCCCCCCCCTACACCTAAAGAGATGTAGGCGAGAAAAATATCAGGGCGAAGTCGCTGAATCGGGAATCGAACCCGAGTCTTTTCGTTTGCCGAGTGACTGCTCTTATCAAATTATAAAAGTTGAAACACGCGTCCTTATAAAATGAGAAATTCATGTCCAATAAGCACGCTCTCTCTAGCTTTCTTTGGAAATTAATTTCGCGACGATGTCAAGATCCCGAGTTCAAATCTGAGATAAATTTCACGCTCCGGGAGTTTTAATTTATTTCAGTAGCATAGTTAATGCAGTATTCGTCTCTTGCTTCGCTTATCGACAGAGGATTCGAATTACAAGTGGTGTACAAGCACTCGAACGCGAACGCGCTTACAAGAGCAGTTATTTTTATAGCCACGAACAATGTACGTTTGATCGCAGTTATGGGGTGAGAGAGAAAGAGGGAACACGATATAAAAGAGCCTACATATGGTACAGTAGTATACTTTGGTGGCGATTCGGCGAAAGAGGAAGCGACTGAGTCGGCGCGAACCATCGACTCGACAATGTTATCGGCATCGTACTACCGAAATAATGGTTCTTTTGAAACGCGGTTTTTCCGTTCCCGTTAACAGACACTACGTGTCAATGGGTTAGATAGCGCGCGCCTTTCGATCGAACTGTATGCTTGAAACCTGCTCGCGGCTTGGTATGAACCATAAAATCGTTCGCGATCACCTGCATGTGCAAGCATGAACGATACGGTTGTAATGCCGACTTTGTCGAAGATCAAAAGATTATAAATGCGAGACAAGTTCAATATTCTACGACTCGAACTAGTAACAGGAAAAAATCAGAAATCCAGTCTTTTATATACATATTTGTTTTTAAGATATTTGTAAAAATCATATTTTAGAGATGTTACATATAAACAAAGAAAGGCGAAGTTAAAAATGTAACAGGTTTCTAAGCAATTTGGGAGTTATACGAGAAATCGAATTGATTCAAATTAATATTTCGGCTAATAATAAATAAGGCTCCTAATATTTACAAACAAGTAACTATCAACTTGTAAGACGATAAGAGCCATACGGAAATGCGTAAATTTTCTTTAGAAATTAATTCTTTCGGCGAAAATTTAAAATGTGCACAGGGCACATATTTTACTTGGTGTATTTTACCAAGAAATAGATTCTCATTTTTAAGAATTCTATAACCCCTCTTTACCCCCCTAAAGAGATGTAGGCGAGAAAAAATTTCAGTTCAGCGATTTCGCCCCGTGTGCGTTTCAAATTTTCGTGGAAAGAATTAATTTCTAAAGAAAATTTACGCATTAACATTCCCGTATAGCTTTATCGTCAAGTTGATAGTTATTTGATTCAAATTAACAAGTAGTGCTATTACGCAACATGATTTTTTTTCGACACTTAATACTTTCAACCAATCATCGATAGTAATTAACGTGGTACTATATCCTCGTTTACAGCACACAAATTCTATTTAATGAGTCAGTGTCAATCAAATTAATTATATATTAATTTAATCAATATACGCATCCGACATTGCGGTAATATTGCGTTAGCTATTGCTATACAAAACACATTTATTAAATATAATTATAATGTTGATTATTGATATTAATAATTATTTATTATATCTAAAACAATACTTGTACGAGAAAAAGATTTGCATAAATGATCAGAAAATATTTCTATATTATCTAAGAAAAGAGCATTCAATGCGACAAAAAGAAAATAAAACAGAGCTTGTCTCTCATTTATTATTAGATATCACATATTACATTCGTGTTTTTTCTTGCGCAAGAATAAATCAGAGTGTTTACATTAGTTTATGGTTTACTTTTCACTCTGTAGTTGAAACAATCAAGAAAAACGCTTCTTAAAAAGCAGGATAATGTTTAGATAACGTGAAACATTAAATTCGACAAGCAGAGAAGACTCCTTTACACAAGTGGAATATTTAAAGCAAAATCCTCAGTTATGCGACTCACAAAGGAAGCATGTCGCGAAATACGCGACATCGCAGGATTCTGGAGTTGCTTTTGTCATGTGCTCGACGCTCATTCGAGATGGATTTGCACGTGCGTCGTCCAAGGACCATCCGCGTACTTTCGCTTTCGCCCTAATCGACTAAGTTCGGGGTCTGAAAAAAGTTGCACGCGTTAGCAAAGTTCGCACAGTAACACGCGCGGCACCGTCGGTCTCACATTGCGATCGACAGCGTTTCACCCCTCCTTCGCCCCTCGAGTCGAATTTCCAGCAATTGATATATGTAAAACCATTTTCCGACATGTGCAAAACCTATGCGAAGGGTGCGGCAGAAATTATCGTAAGCCTTCACACGAAGATTTCCACCATATTTCTCCGGCATCTCGCCATACTTTTCTTTTTTCTTATCTCAGAAAAGCCTTGCATACGCATACGCCTATCGAAGGAAGAAATATCAGATGGGATATAAGGAAGCTTTGTATGATTTAACGGGTACGTTTTACTCTTCTTGCTACAGAAGAACGAAATATGATTTTCAATCGACGTTATCTCGACGAAGCTGCTGGTGCGACAAATGTCGAAAGCACGGAAATAAATTGTCTTCCCCTTCATATAAAGATAAAATTAATTGTTACAATTTAATTTCTACTCTCTTTTCTCGGGATGCCTTTACCGCCGACAATACATTTGCCGCATTGTACGCGAGAATAGCTCGAACGTGCGTTTCAACCGAACGACGATTTTAACGGACGCCAATTCGTCATTATGCAAAGCCATGTGCATAGAAAGCACTTGGAAAGAGTCGTTTTAATTAATTAAAACAACGCGACGAATTCACATGTTCGCCGCTGACAGTTCCAATTTAAAGTCGGATTATTCGAAATACTGTGGATATCGACAGGCGGAGATTTGCATCTCAAATTCGAATATTCTCAACGTTGTTTCCGACGAACAAACATGCGCTTGCGCTCTACAAAAAAACTAAAAACTTTAAAAATACTAAAACGAACGAAGAATAAGTGAGCCAGAAATATATTCTTAAAATATGTGGGCTATATATATTCACAGAAAAATAAAATATATTTTTACTGTTTAATCTTTTTTTCTAAAATAATAATTTTAACCCAATAATTATACATTTTCAATATATTGATAGTTTTTACATATCTTCTTTTTGTTTTATATTTTGCTTAAAAAAATTTTTTATTTATATGTCTTTTATTGCTTTCCTTCGTAATATTTATAAACAAATATACTATTGTTAGATAAAGCATACAAGTAAAAGATGCTTGTTGCTTATCAAAGTTGAGGAATTCACATTAGACGACCGCACCGCCGGCCCAACATTACCGATCATTTCGCTGGAATTAATGCAAGGCTGTCGTTTTCCGTAATAACGGTAATAAGAGCGTTTTACATCCCCGGCGTGGTATTCACGGAAGCATGGAAAAGTTAGACGGCAATTGCGTTTCGCCAACGTAAAACGGTATGCCGATTACATTAGAAATACGTCCCATTCTCTGAACGCGCGTTTACCGACTACCGGAGGTCGCGCACGTGCGTTCGTTGCCCCGCAGGAAATTGCACATGCAAATCGGGCTTTTTTTACGCGACGTCGTAACTATCCCGTCTCCGAAGCGAACCTCACATAATTTATCGTTCGAGAGCGTTCTAGCATTTGAATAGAAGAGCAGTTTACCACCAAATAGGCGATTTAATCTACGATTAAGACCATGAAAAAATTGCGTCAAATTGTGAATAAGATCAGTCATTAATTTGTACTCATATGGCAGGGAAGAAATATACAGGACGGCTACTATATGTATATAATAATAAATATAGTAATTAAAGTTTGTGAAAATAACGTTGTTGAAACATTTTCTATCGCTAGAAATCGTCTGGCTTTCATTCGGAAAGAAGAAAAGATAACAATTTTCTGACTGAGATCTCACAGCGGAATTCAAAGAGACACGAAACGAAACAGTGAATCGAGAAAGTGAATAAGCAAGTTGAGGAAAAATAGAGAGAGAGAGAGAGAAGTAGCATGAAGCGTTCCATGTATGGTTGCAAATGAGGCCACAGATGCGCTAGGCGATAAGAGATGATGGAAAGTAGTTCGTGAAAAGAGCCATCGCGGTAGCTCTTCGCGGTGACAAGAAAGAGGAGCGGTGCAGCTGCGAGACGTTTCTGCCATCGCTGTGAATAAGCATTTCGTGCGCGTAACGAGAAAGTGCGGCGCGCGTACGGTGCGGAAGGCACCGTGAGCACTCTGCTTTATGCGATCGCGCGTCCAAATCGTCCTAACGAAGTGGCCGACTTCCGCAATTTACTGTCAAACGGTCCTCGCTTCAACTGCTCGACCGTGTTGAATGTAAATCACAGGAAGAATGGCGCCGCGAACGAGAGAAACTGGAACGAACGCGAGCAAGAGAGTCGAGAGAATCCCCGACGAGAAAAGAAATCTTGCTTTTGACAATTTATGATCGTCTCGTGTCTCTCTTCTTACATAGTACCGAAATTTATATGCAAACGGCCATTGTGTTTAACGTCTATGAGATAGATGTACGTAACATTGCGGTTAGATAAAAAAAAAAGACTTTACAAGTGTGTAGGGGGATAGATAAATTCATCTTGAAACTCGATGGGCATTTAATCGACAACCTTGAGAAAATGAGAAGAGGGGGAACCTTCAAGATTTGCCATTCTAGTAATTGAAACCTGGCGTGAGCCTCGAGGCGGGGAACGTTTAATAGCCAAAGTTAGTCGCGTTTCTATGCAAATTAAATGCTTACAGCCATCGAGAGGTGAGCTACGTGGGGTGGCGATGGCGGTGGCCGTTTCCCCCTCGCTGTTTATCTACCGGGAGGTTCTTGGACGTCTCGCAACGTAAATAGTTAGTGCCTGTGGGCTGCGACGAACGGCCAACGTGTGCGGAATAACGATAAGCCTGTAACACTGCTGAACAAGAGGCTATATTTATGTGTCTCGCATGTTCCACGTTTTTCTTCGTCCACCAACCGCTGCTAAAAGCGTTCCGAAGTTTCGGCGCGTACCCAGCACGCGCATTAACGTCGCAAAACAACGCGTAAACTCGCTCGGAAAAGCTTTATGCGAAACAACTAGATCCGAATACTTGGTAACTGTACGTTCTCTCTTTCTCTCTCCGTAAGCGTAAAGAAATTCATGCAGGTGCTCGCAATATTCTAATCGATACTTCACGTAGTAACAAATATCTAAGAAAACGATAATTTTATATCTCGAAAAAATCTTTGGTGTACGAATTATCTTGCATTCAAACACACATGTAGCGCTTTAAGCAAAAGAAGCAAAGGAAAGATGTAATCTCATTCTCGACTTATTGTGTTAAAGAAAAGAAAGAGACTCTTATTTACACCTAGCTCTATTGCTTTCCGGACAAATGTGTGCAAGCTGAGTCAGCCCTGTATTAAAAGTCCTTTCGTGAGGCGTGGTTATGAGTTGGCGTTTGATCAATCTGGTTACGAATGAGGCAAATAAGAACCGAAAAAAAATATTGACGACAGAAGAGGGTGGTATCTTTTACCACTAATGTCAAAACTTTACCAATGTTTTAATACCCTTTTTCTTTTCCTCTCCTCTCTCTCTCTCTCTCTCTTTTTTTTTCTTAAAAGTCTCTCATGAATATATGAATCGTACACTCATACCTTGGATTTATTTAAGAATCGAAACTTTATAAACTGTGCAAACAACACATGCAGACGAGCAGTATTCGTCATTCTATAGGCAGGGTCGGGTGGGAAGGGTACAACGATAAGTATCTAGTCGGCAGAGGTGCCGTTCTCACTCATTCGATCGATATATACGGCCGACCGCCACCCGACATCAGCAGGGTAATAACGAAAGTACGGTAACGGGGGCAACGCGGCCCTTTGTGGTGTATCTCACGTACCGACAGTACGAGAGTCAGGCATTTCGGGAATCGCATAAATTTTGCAAACCAGGGGTGTACCGCGTTCTGCGAGGGGTTTAATAGATATTCGTCTTTGAATCGGGCTATCGCTAAAGCAATATTTTACACATTTCTCTGAGTTGAGCAAACGACATTATTCGAATCATAAAGTATAAAATGTGCTTTTTCCAAGAAATAAATAATTAGAAATTCTCTGTCTATATAGGATATAAAAAGATTTCTTTGTAAAGAAGAATGAATACAGCTGGAACAAATAGCACGGTAATTTTCTTTGTTGAATTTCAAGAAGATTTTTTTGTGCAATAACAACTAGTTATAGTTATAAAGAAGATAATTGATTCTATAAAAAGATTGTTGATTGATATCTTTTGCAGGCCAATTAAATTCTGATCTCAAATTGAAATTTTTTTTATATCTCGCGTTTGATTTATCAAACAATTAACCGAATGTACTGTATACGATTACGTAATATGTTTTAACAGTAGAGATGAAAATCTGGAGTACATTTAATATATTTTTTAATAATTTCATGTTCATTTATTATTGCATTACATTATTACTGGTTTCTCGCTAGAAACGTATACATATATAATATAAATACGGAAATCGTATAAAAGCAACGGATATAATAGATAAATGGATATTTTCCATAACCGCATAAACATAATGCAAACACGGAAACTATCTAAAGATAATCTAAAGGTTTATGCCAGCACAATTGCGTGCTCCATCAATCCAATGATTTGAGTTCGCACAAGCCGGCCCATCCATTATTACTAACGCGCGGATGGTAACGGCATTTTGTATGGGGAAATACGCCACTGTAAATGACTCTGTAGTAACCATAAATGCATAAAGAAAATCTCATGTTCTATACGTATGTGGTTTCATTATTACCAATTACATCGCGAAAAGATGTTACGACGACTTATCGCATATTATCGGTTTTTCACACGTTTTTAGCCTCCTTTTCTTTCTCATTTTCTTGTAATCCACTCGCAATATCACAATTTCTACAACAATGATAATACGGGAATGCAGTTGAAAGAGTTTTCCGATTCAAATTTTCGAAATATCGAAAGAAATGTAATACGCGATTCTGTCGATAAATTTCTATTCGATATTTATACCATCGCTACGTTAAATGTCTATCGATTAATTCGATAAAATAAATCTTTTTCCAGACAAAACCCGTTGACAATCGCGCGACTTTGTATAAGGCACAATGAAAAATTCCTTAACGGAAGGGAAAAGACCCCCGCCTCGTCATGTCGAACAATCTCTTATTCTCGCAACGCGAATTTCCCGGGAAATGGAGATGTTTGCTTTACTTTCGTATCTTTACCTTGCTCGCGCTCCTTTTTTTCGCGCCTTCATTTCCTCCTATCATTCGCAGCTCCAGTATTTGAAATATAGCTAAGTATACTTTAGTTTGACCAGCATTTTCCATTCTTAATTTCTCCGTTGCCTCCGTATTCACGCCTTACGGCAACTTATTAGTATGCAGACCTCCCTCGTGATTCCGCGCGGGCTTGCGCATGCAAATTTTTTATAACGTGGCTACGCGATACAACCGTCGTAGTCGAATAAATACCCTTCCTTCTCTGCATCGTCTCAAGCAACACGCGGTGATTTTGCAGAAACGTTTTGAATTCCTTCTTACTTGAAATATGACCCCGTTGCAACCGTTGATTTTATACTTCACTACCCGTAATCATGCTATTTCCTACAGTCCTCCTATCAATTAGAAAAAAACAAGTACGGCAAGTACTATTATTACGTTAAATATTTCAAATATAAAGGTGCTTTTTTATTTCGATATATTTCATGCGATTGTAATGAAACCTATTTCAGAATCTAATTTAAAATATATTCCATTTATAAATTGTAATAACTATAATGTGGTCTGGCTAGTCGATCGAATAAATGGCAGTTAATCAATATTTCAGTCCGCAATGAAGAAAACACTTTACTGTCATAATAAATAGCTCAATGAATATGTTTAGCAAACAAACTTTGCCAATATCGATAAGTGAGTTGGTAATCAGCTGTTACAAAATTCATACAAATAATCGTGATACAAGTTACGCTTTTCAGGAATTGACATATATATATGAAAATAAATAGGTTGTATAATGAATAAATTGGCAAAAATTTTTATAATTAGATTAGGGGAAAACTAAAAGGACGGAATCAGAAAATGAATATATATATAATATATTTTTGAAACTGAGAAACAAAAGGCTTGCAGGGAGGCCAGAATAGAAACTCATTTAAACTTTTTTTTTAACGGTGATCGGTTAAAGGGTGCGATCGTTCCAGATTATTCGACCGAACGAAATTGGGTATTTCGTTGGAACTTTCAACAGCATTGGTTGTACGAAATATCTCCTATCCCGCTCTCTCTCTTTCTCTCTTTTTTTAATCTTCACCATCAGACGATTGATTTCAAATCAATCCTGTTACGAAATTCAAACGATATCGCTGTGTTGTAATCTCATTGTCATGATGGATATATTCAACGATAAATGGTCGATTGATTAAACACAACTACTGATCGAGTCAGTTTTACAACAATTGTTTCGTGCAAGAGATAAAGAGAAGTCATTTGTTGTAACATGTTGCACTCAATAGTAAGATTTGATCAATCTTACACATATATTCGTTCATATTAGAATGTTATTATAACGATTCTGCTCATAATATTGCACAAGAATGCAGGTATAAATAATAAAAGACTCTCGCAATGGCATTACCAGCTTGCCATCGTTCGCGCAAAGAACAGCGTAACATTACGCTCGCAAATTCGCTCTGCCATTAAGACATTATCTTAAAACTCGTTTTTCCGAGAAAGTCTCAGTTCTTAGTTTAACGCTACGGTGCGCAAGTGAAAGGGACTATAACATCTTATTCTATTTAAGCACTCGTAATAAAAGAAACGGCGCAAGCTCTTCAACGGAAAAACTCTTCAAACAATCGTTGCGACGGATTTAATAACAAACAGTACTACAATACAAAGAAATGTCTTTTACATAGCCAACACGCATATAGTCAATGCTTGCGAAAAATATATACAACGTCCAACAATTGCAAATTTTTTCTTTCTCTCTTGTTTCTTTCATTTTCTAAGCATAGTATTCGACCTTAAATATATCATTGAATATCTGCATTCACTTTAACAGACGATAAACAGACTCTAAAACTCGCGATTAATGTTTAATAGGTGCAAAAATCCAATGTGTTGTTGATTAAAAAAATTTATAATTTATTTTTTTAAGCAATAAAATCAATAATTATTTGCGCGCGCGCTCTCATGATAACATTATATAAATATTTTTTCATTTGATTTTATTTGGTATAGTATCTATAGCTAACGTAACTCTTTCGTGTCTTAAGCATTTTCAATCTTTATCCATTTATAATCTTTATACGTAATTTACGTTATAAATAGAATTGCGAATTCCTGAACATTTAAAAAAACAGTCTTATAAATACGAGTCATTCTCCCGAAATCTACAAATCAACGGAAATCCAAGGCACTTAAATAAGATTGGATTCAGCTTATCTGCTTTATGAGCGACATAAAACTGCGGGTATTCACGTCGGCGCACTCAGGACTTTGAAGACTGATATCAATTAAGATCGATTACGTTCCGTCCTAAAAATCATGATGTTGGACCCTGTCATCGCGGTCGCCGTTGATACGTCGAATCGATCGTAAAATAAAGATTTAGTCAAAAGAGAGTGCCGTGGATGCCGTGGCATCTCCTTCGAGGGTTACTTCGTCCCATCGTAACCGCCCGGTAGGATTCACTACCGGGATGGCGCGCACACACTCGAGCTGTGATACCGCAGGGGCGGATCGGCTCAGCGCTCAACCTGAATACTGATTCTCGACCGACGCATATATTACCACCGCGGATAAAAGACATTTGCATTTTGATGGACTGCGCCGAGTGCATTTGACGTTTCGTATGCATTTCGCTGGGCGCGCACATCTCGACACACTGCTGCTGCGCGCACGCGCGCGCGCGCGTGTGTGTGTGTGTGTGTGTGTAAAAAAAGCTCGGTCTTACCTATATTTATCATCCAATGTTGCACGCCCATGCATATAGCCGTTTGTATTTATCTCGCGCCGCGCGAATCCTTTGAAGATATCTCGACACAATCAACTTGTCGTGACATCATGAATCGCGTATAAAATTGAGCGTTGCGATACATCGTCGGACGGATTGAATCTCATTACGCGTATATGTACTTAAATAAAAAAGAAATTTGAATAAAAAACGAGAGAGAAACAAGTAGTCAAATTAGAAAATATTTTGTACATGTTTTCGAATACGACTCATTATACAGCAGTTGTGAAATGATAAACTAGAAAGTGTATTTTTATCGAGTGTTTTCGTCTATCGTAGGTATTTTATATTCCGCACAGGTTTCGTTACATCGATATCAGAAGCAGAGAGCACTAGTCATGTGTCACTAATTCATGCTTGAATATACATATATGTGAGTGTGAATTCGCATTCACCGCGCAACGCCAAAAGCCTCCCGAACAGCTCCGAAAATCAATTGCCAAAAGTTAGATATCGGGTTCGAGCGCGAAAGCGCGGTACGACCAACGCGGAATTGCACGGACAATGGTGCGAAAGAAGTGGCAAATTGAAAATACCGTCCCACGATCGAGAACAAAATCTGGGAGAACGCTCCGGGGGAGGAGAGAGTTCCGTGCGTTTGCGCGGGATCGGAGTTCGCACAAAACCCATAATACATATCTACCTTATCTTTCGGTTTGACCGCTGATGGCTCCGTCCATGACGGAAAATCCACCCGGTAATAATGACCGGTAACTCACATTTAAACGCGTTCGACCGCCGAGTTCGCTCAACGGAAAATAATAACTCGTCGGCGAAACAGCCGAAATAACACAGAAACTCATTGAAACGAGAAACTCACCATTATCCTCGAGCGCTTCTCTCTCTCGACGGCAATGTGTGTAACACACGATCCCTCGCGCTTGCACTGTCACAGCTGCAGGTTCTTCTTTAAAACAATCGTTCCATCGCATGTAGTCTGATGGTCGTCACACTGCGCACTTGCGCCGACATAGCGGCATTCGTATTCCAACAAACCAGCAACGTTCGACCGTAGGCAACATGTCTGAAAAACAGAAATGTTTTGACTGAAAATATGTCATAAATTAATCAAACATTAAATTTAAATAATTTCTCATTGTTAAACGTCAACATATTTTATCTTATAATATTTTTGAATATAAGCAGGATATCTACTTAAATTCTGTAGAAGAATTCCCTGATTTTCCAGGTTTGTTTAAAATTTTGAAAAAAGTAAAGAGAATATTTTCAAAATTTTAATACAACTTTCTCTAACATAAATTTTTTATCACATATATTTTATAATGTTTTTACTCATACAAAAAAATAGAGAGCCTCTTAAATTTCAAGTGCTAGATTTATAAATGTACTAAAAAACTGAATAACTCGTCTAAGATAAGTATTTTCTCTTGCATAATATTTTCATTTTTTTATCATTAAAAAATATGTACTTCATATTCAATATTATCTTAAAATATTAAATATATAAACAGAAATAAATAAATAAATAAATAGATAAATATGTATATACATATATATTTATAAACAAGTAACTATCAAACTAGGCAATAAAAGCCATGTTACGCGGATGTTAATGCGTAAATTTCTTTTTTTTACGTCATATTATATATACGAATATTATACATATAAGACTATTACATTTTACGAAAGAATATTACAATTATTTTAATATTTTGATGCACAAGCAAGTATGTAATCATTAAAAAACAAAAAATACATAATTTATCATCTTTATAGTATGTACTGAAAAGATCATTAATGTTTTTATACATGAATTTTTGTACATATTGGAACACATACATTTTCCATATATGTATATACAAAATATATAAATGTATTGATATGTGCATTAATTCTTTTGAAATTTATGAACATTTTTGTACCTTTAAAAGAATTAATGACACTTTCTGTACATATATGTATGCACAATTAATTTATTATAGACGAGCGAAGATACGAGCGTCTCACCTCGATACCTACTTATATCCGGCATCTCGAATGATTTAATTTGTTTAATATATTCATAATTTTTGCGTATAGAACATTTTGTACAATTGTTATAAAATTTTCAAACGCTTAAAATCTGATAAAAAAATCATTAGCGAACAAAGCGAACAGAATGAACTTGAGGTCTCAGTTTATTCTAAGTTATTTTTTTTGTTTAATAATTAGAAATATTTATTTAATCTATCAAAAACTTTAGAAATAATAAAAATAAAACGAGACCATTCTCAACAATTAATGAGTTTCCATAAAGTGAGATGCCAGTTTCACACGCACAGCTGACTGTTCACAATTGAGAGCAAAATGATTAAAAAGAAAATTTTCGAAAAAATTTCCTGAATCCTAAAAAATTTCATGAGACTTCCCTGATTTTTCCAGATATCAAAGAAATCCTTGAGAATGCCGTGTTTTCCACGTTTTTCCAGGGAGTAGACACCCTGATAAGTATACATAATTTTTAATATATTGTAAAATATATTTTTTGAAAATAAATTTAGAATGTTTCAAAAATTGCAAAATGAAACTTTCAAAGCGTTTAAACTAGATTCATTAAACGGCATTATATGTATATATACATATACAACTACATACATAGTAGCTTTATAGCAAAGGTATAAGTTTGTTACTCAAAACGTCCAACTTCCCTTCAAACCATCTAAATATGGCATACACGATCCATCAAGTAGAAGGTATGTCGGAATATACGCGCGGTATGTAGAGGGTTTACGAGGGCGCGTGGGGTTCTTCCCCAATACCAATTCATATCCCGTGGATATAATGTGCAACCCAAGGTTCTCCCATGGTGGAGCTGTAGCGAGCATTATCTCCGCTTACAAGTAAATAACCAAGAGAAACTTGAAGCACGAAACAGGAAAATTACTCCTTTGACACGTTGCAGGTTATCGTAGAGGAAAAAGGCTGCGTGTCTGAAGTGCGGTGAGGGGCGAAGGAAATGGGTAGCCGGAGAACGGAGGACTTCCAGGAAAACTTGCGAACCCGAGGGAACGCTTGAGAAGCTTTATAACTTCGACAACCTTAAATCGGCAAAACTGTCGTGCCTCTGGTAGTCGTAGAGCGCGTCCAAGACGGAATGAGGAAAGCAAGAGTAAGGAAGCTAAAGTCAACGGAAAGGACGTCGGATAGACGAGCCGGTCCTTGCCAAGAAAAGGGAATGAAGGGCGCGAAAAGAAAGTAGTTGCACGTACTCCACTTTGAAAGATAGAAAGAGGAGGAACATAGAAGGATGACTATGATTCTCCGCCATTCTCCGTTTTCTTTGATGAGATGACTTGCTCTACAGCTCGCTCGTCCGAGTACTTTGATTACTTCGGTTATATAAAACGACGCCAGCATCCATATTTTCAATCTATGTCTTTTACCATAAAATGGCACGGCCTTAAACATGAATATGTTCGTCGATGAGCTTAAGTGTATTAACAAATAGAATCGTTTTCTTTAACTTTATACACGAGACATGGAATATCTTTTATTGATTTCATTTAAAAGTTTATTTACGAAATAAAAAAACTGTGAAATTCAGCAAAAAGAACCGACGTGATTTTTTTTCCGAAATACGAGTACACATTTGCTTCTCCTGCATATGGTACAACGGACTGTGTGTAATGTAAGTTAATTACATGTTATGATGATACATAGCGCCGCTAGAATAAAACAGATAAAGACTGCACAGCATGTGTAAACTAAACAATATTTCTCTCCATAACTCCACACACATACATACGATACGTATATAAATCATATTTTAATCAAAGTTTTCTAACAATGGCTTATGTGACAAATTACACCGTCGCAAAATCTATCTTATTAAAGAATAATTATAATAATATCATCTATCATATTTTCGCTTTTACTACACAACTTACGCGACTGAGAGAAAGAAAAATGTTAGTCTTTGTATTGTGAATAACATTGAAACACCGTTTGCGACGCGCACGACAATCAAAAAAGTAGAAAAACATTATAATGCTGGTAGAACGGTGCAAGTTCGTGGTCGGGTGTCGAAAAATACCTGCGCCACCCTTCTAGTCTGCGCGACGAAGAGTCGCGTCAGGGGTCGCATCGTCGGCCGAGTCACCCCTAGGCGATTCACTTCTTCCTCCCCCTGTTTTGCCATCCCTCGGAATAAAACTCAGGCTTGCATTTCAGTAAAGAGCCAACCCATCCGCGTGCATGGACAATAGGACCAGACACCCAGCCAGACGCTCTCTCCTCCCTCCCTCCCTCTTCCATCGTTGACAACGCCCTTTCTTTCGCAGCCACGCGTGTCTGCATGCTGCCTGTCTGTCTGTCTGTCTGTGCCTGCATGCATGCGTGCATGCGTGCGTGCGCGTTACCGCCGGCGAACTTCGCCGCGTCTCATCCTCGTTCTCGATGACGGCAACGACGGAGATGGCGTCTGGCTGCTTTTTCCGCGACGATGCTTGTCCGCCCTTCGCGTTAGACGTATACATCCCCGGTACAACGGCGCGGAAAACAATTATCTTTCTCACCGGATGCAAGGCTGCACTTCCCTGTAGACTTTCGACGGCGCGCTCGTAAATCCGTATTAAAAGCGACGTAAATCGTCGCGGGATCGAACGTCTCCTATGTAGACATGCGTAATGTAATTAACTTTCTTACGGTCCAAATCTCATTAAAGATTCCGAGATCTTGATTAAAAAATAAGATTTATTTTTTTTCTATGTAAACATGTCTTGGAGCATTAAATCAGCATAAAGATCGCATCAGATTTCAATAATAAATTATTTATCGCTAAATGCTCCTACTGTATCGAGAATATAAGCCGAGATGTTTCACGACCCAACAGTCAAAGATGTTTCGCTTCCGGACGGCGTAGGTAACTCTATTCATACATTGTTGTCCGCGTACCTCCCTGCAACTACGTCGTGCAAAGTGACGAAGAGCATTTATCGAAGTACCGGCATTCACACCCTCGGCAAATAACGCGCGAAAAGTACGAAACTGGAAGCCAACGGGCCTCTTTGTTTTCGGCCACGTTCTCCGTCTACCTCTTCTTCTTCTTTCGACAGCTATGGTTATCGTCATAGTCGATGACTATGTGCACTCGTTCAAAACGAAATGGTTCTCTCGTTTGTATTTTATTTCTTGTACCTTCATAGCGCTCGTACACATCTCGTTCCAAAGTATATCACGTTATAACGTGGCACCGTTTAATAATAATATTGTATTAAATCTACATATATGTACGACCCTGGATCTTCATCTTCCGTAAACGAGCCTAGACCACGAGGGTGGCTGCCAGACAAACATCGTGTCAACCGTGAAAAGTTTCGCACTGAGGAATGTTTTTCTCCTACCGTAAAACAAAAATCCGCTTTACCGCGGTTCACCTCTGTTGCCGCATTTCTGTCAACGTCATCGCTTTTTTTGATCTCTCGTTGATGAGAACTTCCAGTCTCGATGTACACAGTTAAAATAATTTTTTTTTTTCGAGCCGCCGAGTATCATATATCTCAGATATTTAATTCAATTGTAATTCAAAAATAGAAAAATATTTAAACTTTTTTGTAAAGGTACAATATATTTACTTTACCGATCATATAATCAAAGATGCAAGTAAATCAATAATTATTATTTACATTAAAAAGAAAGAACAGACGTTATATATATAATGTATGTACTAACTTAAACATATACATTTGAATTTCAAAGTTTGAACATGATCGGACCCTTGTATTAATGTGAAAGTGTTGGATCCTTCTCTTTATCATCTTGAGAATTTACCGAATGTAATAATGATTCCAAGCATCATGGGCCATCATGTCGCGGGATCTATCACCGAGGATTTGGTGGTACGCTGTCAGAGAAGCTCTATAATACCCAAGTTACAACACCCTTGCGCTCACCTCTGACCGTCTCCCCTTAACAACAGTTCAATTAGTTCCGGCTTAACGGCTCTCAGTTCCGGTGACTCGTGACCGGAATCTCGGACAATTATTCCGCGGACGGAAATGGAACAGTTCAAATTTCTGCTTCTCTCTCTTCCTCCTCTTCTCGCCAGCGTCGTAGATAGAAGTAGAGTGAACAAATCTTTTCACACGTGAAAGTGAGAACAGTTTTTTATTGCAGTATGTGACGTAAGTTACTTCTTTTAAAAGAGATCTTTTCCTCGCAGAACAGATCGTAATGGGTTTTCGATAATTAAGGTTATATTTATTGACTCAAAGACGTCAAAGTATATTTTTAAGTTTGTGATCTATACATCTGCAATGTACAATATATACATAAGTAATACTTATCACTCATAGAGCTCTTGTATCGATTATTAAAAAATAGAAATTTACAAAGAGTCGCTAAAATATACACTTAATATCTTTCAAAATGTTTATTCTCGTTCTTTTCTGGAAAAGAATTAAAAAATATATTTGAAGAAGGTTCAAATTTATAAAAAAACGCAGATTAAACAAATTATTAAGTCACCTGAAAGCTAACGTGTTTGCAAAAGGTAGCTCAATCAAGTAAAGTTAAAGAGAAGGAAAGTGGACCGAAGATCAGAGGAGAAGGAAAAAAAAGAACATGGAGATTGTAAAATCAAGTATCCCGAAAGAACTACAGCGGAGAACTGGAGCAATAGTCAAACGCGCTTTAATGTGTTTGCCCGCGAAAGTGCCTACCCGGAAACGTCTAGGAAATGAAATAGCGTTGCGTACGTAAACGAACTGTCAGAGCACTGGCGAGTAAATAACTAACTTTCTTCACCGAGCCGTCGTACCGCCTTAAGCCGTTACGGAGAGCTCATTACGAGCACGACATGCCCCGCGTTTTCGTGAAGTTTCTACGATAAGAAAGACAGCGCCGTAATTACGCTATGTCTGCGCTTCGCAGATCGCTGAATAAACCGAAATCTGCACGTAATATTTACAGCGATGAATCCGGTAAGTGCTAATTTCGAAGAATCATGATTGAAAGGTATCATTTTAACAATGGATGTCGTTGAATGGTTACGCGCGTATATATATTAGAACAGATATTTCGATGATATTTTTATATTGCATAACACAATTTTGTACCAAAGAAGAAAAATCATATGATGGAAAGGAAACGGTGAACGGATCCGGAGGAAATTGCTGCCAATCAGATCTTCACAAGCTCAAGAAAGACAAAGATTTATGAAAGAAGCGTGAACTCGTTTTACTCAAATCCAGCGAAATTGGTCTTAACGTAGGAAATAAAGTATAGAGATAAAACCCATGTACAGAAATATAATCAAAGTTGCGTATTAAATACGTATTATATTAAACTAAAATTAATTACCTTATGAAAATATAATGTCACGAATTCTTGATAATTCGCAAGATTATTGCAATTTACTATATTATTTTAAAAATTGTCAAACAAATATTTTAGGAATCTTTATTCTGCAGATATATATATATATATATATATAAAACATAGCTAATTTAATATAATAAAATGAACTCGCTGAATATAAATCGATTTTGTGATAACATTGAAAAGCTATTATTTTTAAACAGGAATAAAATTCGTTATGCGTGTATGTGTGTGAATAAAAAATTTTTACGCAGTGACTGTGCATACTAACATTGAGAAAAATAATCTTTTACTATGTAAATGCATATTTTTGAACGATATTTTTTCATACGTTGATGCATATTCATTAAAGCATTGACTTCGTCGTTAGATTCAATATCCTATTTCCATAGAATATGCTATCGATAAAAAGTGTAGACACACTCTACATGTTTTTCCATCAGAAACAAAGTGCATTAATGAACTCCATCTGTAAATACATTCGATCGAATCTGAAAAAATTCGATAACAGTGCAGTGCATCAATACGAAAACTAAATGCTTAGAAAGAATGAAAGAAATAGCGATTATTGATTAATGTGTAGAAAAAAAAAAACAAAAAAGTATAATTATTAAAAGCTTAATTCGACATGCCAAATTGGAAAATAATGATTGTTATTTGATAATTGTTAAGAGATACGAGTAATAGCAAGTGATTACGTCTCTGTTTCTGTCTCGTTTTTAATTAATTAACAAAAACTTATTCACTTCATATTTATTTCATGTTCAACATTTCGTATGACAAATAATTAATTAATTAAGAGAATACGAACATACATTACCTAATGGTATCTGTGGTAACGTCAAATTTGTAAAAACGCATTTCCAATTTATACGTACATATATATAACGAATATATGACATATTGTATCAAAAGAGAGATATTTGTTTAGATGTAAACGACAGATGCATGATATCAGATGGAATGGCGTGCCCGTGGGATGTGCGAGTTTTCTCAACTGGGAAGCTGAAGACAGAATTCAAAATAGTCAACTCTGTTGCAAGCGCTAGTCTGAAGAGAGGGTGAAAGACGAAGAGGGCATTATGGACGGGTCGAAACGGGGATGGATGGCTTATGGATTTCCCTTTTCCCCTCTCTCAAACTTTCACGCGGTAACCTTTCGTATAAAAGGTTGGGTTAGTGTCAGGACAGTTAGGTCGTCGACGTGACCCGAGAGTTCGCCTGGAACAACCTCCATTTGTACGAGGAATTACATTCGCGAAGGAAGAAAAAAATATTTCAATGCCCGTCGCTCCCTTCTGTCTCTGTTCATCAAAAGAAAGTTGAGGATTCGAAAATAACAAATCGTAGCGTTTCAGTGGATATTGCGAAGGATGAACAATAACATCAGATGTTTCTATAACGTTTCCCTGTACCTGTTAAAGCGCACTGTAATTCAACAAGAATAGGTTAGACAAGTATTTCCTAAAAGTCCCTCGTTATTGGTCATAAAAGTATCGTGCAATAAAACTAAAGGATGATCGATCGCGGTCAACGGTGATACATTAAAAGTGTGCACAATAAAGATAAACACGTCAAAGGACATAAGAATGATATTCCAATGTGAGCCATCTTATTATCGTTAACTGTACCACACGTCTCGCGGCAACGTGAAAAATGATTACGATATCGAGATGAGGAGTCACAAAAACGACTATGTCACGGACAATCAGTCGTCACTGCTGCATGTATCGCCAACCATCATGGTATAAATGTATTGGCCGAGAAGAAAACGGTTTCCCATTTCTCCATCGGTGACGAGTAGAAATGTAGTTCTATTACATACGTTGAATGATGACGCACATTTGTCGGCAAAGAAGATAATGTAATTCTAGTTGTCGTCCGCATGCATCGATTCTTCATTTGCATGTAATCTACTTCGTTCATATTACTCTTCGTTTTGATGGCACTGCTCGCATCCGTTACATTGTTATTTAACAAGATTCATTTTATAATAACTGTCCTTGTTTTCCCCTCTTTAATAAAAATCATTAATCATATATGCATTGGTCTACAAACAAAATATGATTAAACTAATTTAAAAAAAGAATAAATTTTCGATAATTTTTTAAACCTATCCATTTTTTACGTTTGATATAAATTTGTTTTCTCTTCCATCTAATTTTAATGATTTCTTTCTCAGAGAATACATTCATAATATTTTCCAAAAAAAAAAAAAAAAAAAAAAAAATCTAAGAAAGCAACCGTTTAAAGATCAAGCTTGGATAGTATCGATCGTCAATCGTCTCTGTCTGGCAAACCGCCTCGCAATATATTTGGATTACCCGCATATTGCACCGACGTAACAGCCTGCATTCGCAGAAGGCATTACGCCCTTTTATCCACAATGTCCCATAACCACGCGATGTGCGGGAATTAGGGCTGATCGACGACTGTAGGGATTTCAAGGTATTCGTACACGCGTGCGATCGAAAGAGCGGTTTAAGCCGTCAGGACACCATCGTATCTTCTGTCGCGCTGACGCCGGCGCCGTGATCCTCTTGGGGGCCCTCACAACCCCTGACTCACGGCACCCCTGGCGCGATTTTTAATGACCGCCGTGAAGATCATATTGTTCGCGATGAAAGTAGGTTCAAGGTAAATGTCCACGTGGAATATGATTTATGAATGAGAGAGGGAAGTACGACGGCACGCTAGCTATTGCAAGCAAAAAAGAGCGCACGATTCACGATTTATCACATCACGCCAAATGTAAGCTGTACGTATATTTATTAGCGGACAATACGCGCTAAACATAAACGAAGGCACGCTCGCGCGCACGTTATCGCACGAAACAAACTCGCAGCCTGTCACAGTTGACAACATTATTAAGTTATTCACCCTTTTCGATATTTAATCTTTCTCCTGTGCCGAAGAGAAATCAGGTACAATAAAAAGAAAAAGAAATGATATATCCCAACACAGCGGGTAACCGACCGGAACATAACTTCGCATACTTTAAAACGTAAATTTTATATATATATATATATATATGTATACACATACATACACACACACGCATATATATAGAGTAATTCTGGGGATAATAACCGGGAGAAATGGGACGAAAAAATGTAGAGAATTATTTATCAGATGATGATCTTCTTTACGTTTTTATTATTTATTAGAAGTCTAATTTCTTTTATTAATTAAGAGAAAAAATTAAAGTTTATATTCAAATTAATTTTGTAGTTTTAATCATAAAAGTTCTCAGTTAAGAATAATAGGAAAAAATTATCCTCCGACTCTTACCATATAATGTACTTTACAGAAATTTTTCCGAAAATGAAGATTGATCCACAACTGTATCGCGATCTCTCATTTGTCTTGGAATTCTGGTAATTAGATCATTTCCCGACTGACCGAACCTTGAAATTATACGCGTATATGATGTATGAACTTTATGTCACCGACATCGATATTAATCGCTCGTCCCTTCTTATATCAGAGTGGTCAAAAGAAATATCGCCGAGCGTGCAGATAAATGGCGTGTTTTGGCTGATGTATATATACCACGACTACTTTTTCTCGCACCCTTACATCTGTAAATCTGCTTGTTCGCCGAAGGTGAACGAGTGCGCGATCGAGATTAACCCCAACGCAGCCCTCGGGTCAAAAGAACGCCCTGCATCCCGTCGCGTTCGTGGGGCATGCCATATTTTATAGTATCAATCATAGCGCGCAATAAACGAACTCGCGAAGGTGGCGGGGGGCGGGGGAGAGGGGCGAGAGGGGGACAGGAGATTGGGTTGCTAAGATACAGAACCGGTTAATGGGACTATTACGTCTAGACCGACAATCGTGGGGGCCAAGGAAGCCGGCAGGGGTAGCGCGAGCAGGATGAAATACACTCTCTGAGGTAGGGGATGATGTCGTCGCAACGTGCTACCAGCTGTGACTTATGACGTATCACGGCGCACGGGCAACACCAACGTAGCCCCGTGGGTAAGCTTCAAAACTGAGCTACGCGTTCAATAAGTCATGATTTATCGGAAGGCACGCCACACTGCCAGGCCTTAAATTGTTTTTGTCGTCATAATACCGCCAGTTTGTCGGCATGTAGTGTAAAGAAACGTATGTATGACAGTTTAAGAGAGTTCACTCACACAACAATGGCTATTATTAACTTTCTAATATGAATTATGATACGTACATGCAATTTTTAACGCATTTCCGAAGAAATATACAACTATTAGGGAATATATTAGATTAGTCACTCTTTTAATTTAGATGGTAAAAAAATTTATAATTATTCTTGAACTCATCAAAAGTCATATGTATTATATGACACGAGTCACAAAACCAACAACTATTTTTGGAATTTGTTTTAACCGGCGATAATCGGGTGTCGAAAACCGCGACCGAAAAACAAAGAGAAAAACTTAATCCACCAGCGGTATGAAAAAAAAAAAAAAAAAAAAAAAAAAACTATTTTGTTTTACTCTCGTATATACGGCGATCTTTGTGAGCGGATTAAATCTGCGCCGAGAATCTGCACGGCTGGCAGTCGCCACCGTTGCCGTTGAAACGCAGGGAGATGAGAAATAAAAACGGTAACGATGCCGGGGATATTATCGACAGATTAAACCGCCGTTCATTTGCACGTCTGCTGTTTGAAAAGTAATTACCTCGTTGTCATCGACAGACCGCCATCGAACCGCGCGGTGACTCAACAGCTGCGAGGGCGAACCTCTTCATTATTTTCCAATACCTGTGCACTCGGTACGATATATATGGGAGTAGGAGTACCGGTTTCATGTGTATGAGCGAGTTTACGAGTGGAATGCAACGACAGTCCGGAAACTGGTGCAACAATTGTACTTTGTTCTACTCCTATTAAATAAACTTTCTCGTCGATTGCTTCCCTCTCTCTCCTTCTCCTTTTTGATCTAGTCAAACTTTTCTAGTAATAGATATCTAAAGACACTAATGGAAGAAGCATAAATATATGTGTAATTCAGATTTTATTTATTTATTCCAAAATAACAGCACATATGCTCATTCGAGAATTAATGCAGTTAGAAAAAAAGCTTACAGAAATTTTTACAGATAAATTAATTAATGAATTTATTTATTTATTCCAAAATAACAGTATACATATTCTTATTCGAGAATTAATGCAGTTAGAAAAAAGGTTACAGAAAATTTTACAAATTAATTAATGAATAATAATTAACAAAATAAATGATATTGCAAAATTCTTAAACTGTAAAAAAAAACAGAACAAATGTGCAAGGAGTAGTTTAACTAACTTTTGTGACATTATTCTGTCTAAAATTATGAAACTTGTATAAAATGCATTAAGCTAGAGATGCACCAAGTATAAAATACTGTATGTTTAAACATACGTTTCTATACGCTACTTATATTACAATTATATTTAAATCTCAACTTTTCTATGTTTTTTAAATACTTTTTTTGTCCTCATATTCTTTCTACATTTCTCCTGCTCTTTCTCTCCATCTTTCCTCCCTTTCTCCTTCCCCTCTTTGTCTCCCTCTCACAAGTAAACATTTCAAGCGACTTTGAAGTCGTTCACTGGTTAAATAGCCCCGCAACCAAAGCAATTCCGTGTTGGAGTATTTCGAATCAAAACACCCTCGAACTGTATTTAGAAGTGATTGTCTGTTTGAGCTTTGGAGATTGCCGGCTTCCCGATTGTTATTGGCTTGCAAAAACAAAGAGAGAACGCTAGTCAAAAACGTTATTGATTATGAAACAGGTACTTTGATCGGAATGCTACCAATAAGTAAAAAACGTGTATGTGTGTGTGTGTATACAGTGTAATGTACTAAATTCGTTCTATATAGGTATTCTATCTGAATATATATTTTCAATGTATAAATGTATTTTCTCTGTAATTTCATGCCTAAGTTGTTTTGATCGCGCGACTTATTGTTAATAATTAAGTTAACGGACTACTTCACCACATTTTCATACAAGACGCGAAAATAAACTCGACATCATTGAATGCAAGAAATCACAATTTGATCTTTGAGAAGGTGAAAAGAGACACTTAACGAGCTTGCGATTGGAACCGTAATTGTGGATCGAGTTTACAATTCGCGACCGAATGTCACATTTAATCCTCGGTAAGACTCCAGGATGCATAAATTCCCAAAGAGCCTGCAAAACTTACCTTTCACCTATTACATTAAGCTTTTTTTAGTCACATTAATAATTTAAATTTTTAACTATGCAGAAGAAGGCTGATTTGCGTAAAACATGTTCGCGGATAGGATTTTGCAAGAATCCGATTTATCTTGAAAAAAAAAACAAAAAAAAAAACCAAAAGCAATTCGAACAGAAATCGAAGCTCAGCCTTGATTACCAGCGTGACTAACGAGACTTCGTTCTTCCTCGGGAACGAGAAGAGTCGTTCATTCGGTCGTCCGTTCACTCGGACCTATCTACCGAGAATCGATTTAGCAACAGTAGCGTGGTCGCCGTGCCACGCCGATTCCCCAACAATGAGAGATCGATTTAACATTTGTAATCGGGCGAGCGCCGCCGTGTCAACCTCTATTCCCTGAGTTCGTCCTATTCGCTCTTAAAAAAAAGGGCTAGAATAGCGACCGAAAAAGGAAACCGAGATCATTTTACCTGACATGTAATTGTTGAAGTAAGAAGTCAGATCGCGAAAGCGAATGGAAAAAAGAGACGGAGAGAGACGACAGATCGACGAATTATGCACGTGGAATGATAAAATTTGTTACGGATACTAAAAGAAATGCACAAGAATAATTTTGAAAATATTTGTGGAAAACCGGTTCGAGTTACATTTAAAAAATGAGAAATATTCTCATATCTATAAATTATTCTATTTGTATTTTATGCATTCAATGAGAAAAAAAATGCGCATTTATACGTTAAGAGAAAGTACGTTTATTGAAATGAAAGGATTATACGTTTTCCGGGGTGTTGTAGAACGTGATATTGCATATGACGCGGCATAACTATATGTTCTTCATTGATTCAAAATATAACTAGTTATGCGTACACACAGATTACGCGTGCGAGAATGTTGCGAAGGATAAGCATGGGCAGGGAACATGAGAACAAATATTTGTCGTGATATATTAGAGACGCTATATATCGCGAGTAGGTCATTTCGAGACTACGATACAACGTACACATACGCTGGAGTATAAACGCACACATATAGGAACGTAATAGAAGCTTCATATGTAACTTGATACTCTACGTACACGCTGTCTCTTGCACGCACAGGATAACGACGTGAGATGCGCTGTTAAAAGATAGAGTGTAGAACGCGTTCGTCTCACAGCTCATAAAACTTCTCAGAATCCCGCCACATTAAATCTGACATATGCATGAAAATGCACCGCTAAAGAGATGGACTATTTAATACACAGATATGTATATGTATGTATATTATGTGCAACCAGTAGGATAAATATACCAAAAAAATCTCATATTCCTCTCGTATTTGAAATATACATTACAACAATACATTTTCTCGCACCATGTGTGTCGAAAATATTATTCGAACAGATACGATAAACGATCAACAACGGAAATTTATATTGTATTTATACATACGCGAAATATCATCACAACAGCTTTTATGTAAACATTTAATCAGAATCGGTATAACGGAAATAAATTAACAGAAATTATTTAAAATCGTGAAACGGGAATTGTTTTATTTCGCTCTTTCTGTTCATGGTATTCATAGGTGTGAAATAATAAACATTACCAACAAACATACATATATATATATATATGCATATGAAGAACAATATAAACATTAGCCAAAATGTCGCTGTATGAAAGCGAGTACCAATCTATGCCCGCAAGCGCAATGCGACATTTCATAAATAAAGTTAACAAGAGAATTATTATACCCTCGATTACTAAATAAGAAGATAACCGATGCATACATTTATGGTAATTTATTTCATCTCTTTATCGAATTTATTATATAATTCCATTATAAAAATATCTGAATTATATAAATATTCCTATACAAAAAATTGCAAAAATATTCCCCATGTATCAATATTTTATTTTATTATTCACAATTTTGCAGCATCGGGTAAAATAAATTAAAATTTACCGACTGTATAATATATTAACAATTTTCATTCATCATATATAAAAAAATTAACTTTGCATCGTATATAAAAAATAATACATCAATGATGAACGTTCCATTTTTTAAAATAAAAAGACGTAGTATTACAATCATTCATCATAAAAGTGGCAAAAATTGCTACTCATTCTCATATACCTGCTCGAGAAAAACAACTTTCATCTGTTATATAAACAAATAATTTTGCGATTGTTGTTATACATATATGAGGCTCTGTGTCGACCTTGAAGCCTTACTTCGATCGATCTCGCGTTCCCGCTGCCCTGACTTGGAGCACGAGCTGCTGAGTGTTCCTACTGCCTTGTCGTTCAATCGTACACTCACTGCCAATGTTGACGAATCAGGAGAAGTACGTCGAAGATGCTGACGCAATCGGTTCGCCGGGCTCGCGTCCTCTTCGAATCTGCCGCCACCCGCGCGCGAGTTCGTTTTCCACTCGGAACACACGCGTTCGAATCACACGCTTAATTCTTGGAGTCCTTACACCGTCACGTAAACACAAGCGCGCATGAAAACACGTCGATATGTGTCATCGGTCGTCGGGACAAGCGACGATATTTTGTCGCGAAAGAGATTTCGTTGACAGAATCGAGGCACGCGACTCGCGAAAGATCGTACATGCCGACTGGCAATCGTCATCGAGTGTGCATCACCGGCTTCCTTTCGTCTCCGACACCCGATACACTTCATACTTTCTCCATTAGGTTCTCGTCGCGCAATATCTCGATGCAATAATCCACACGCGCAACTTCACTCGAATCGCCGCGAATCACGAGCAATGACGTCGGTCCAACGAGAGTGATCAACCTCGATGCGTCTCTCCCCCGCGGCGCTACGTCGCTCCACGTCCACATGTGACCGCACGAAACTGGGGCACATTTGCGCGCACGTCTCTACCCCACTCTCGCGTGTCTTTCTCTCGCTTCGAGAAACGGAACGACGGCGAGACGCGGCGCACAGCGACGTTATACCCCGCGAGCGCGAAAAAACTGTAAACGACGCCGTAAAGCTCTCACGACAACCGAGAGCGTCGTGGAGCGAAAAAGCGCGAAGTCCCTACACTCGCGAATCGGCCCGGTAACTGAGTCGAGCAGCGTACACGGGTAGTGCGGGTGGAGGGGGCGCGCGAGGCCGACCCCGAGAGGGGGAAAGCCGAAGATACACCCATGCCACGCGCATGCGTCGCTCCGTCTCGCTTCTCGCTCGCTGCTCTCCGTCACTCTGTCCATCTCCTCTGCCCGTCTCCTTTTCTTTCTCCTCTTTCTCTCTCTCTCTCTCTCTCTCTCTCTCTCTCTCTGTCTCTCATTTATTCTTTCCTTATCTATATCTTCCGCATCTGTCTGCTTCTCGCTGAATCCATTCGCGTTACTTTCCCTCTCCTTCGCATTCTTTCCTCTTCCGTAGCTTTTCTCGTTGCTTCGCGCGTTTCTCTTGTGCCTTTTTTTCCATGCCAAATTTTCTCATTCTTTCTTTACGTCGTGTCTGTCTTTTCGTTGTTTTTTTCTCTCATCTTTCTCGTACATTCACTATTTTTTTTCTCTCATACTTTATTCTCTTATTCTATTTATACACTTGATGTTACACGGCACGCTTGAAGATAACTACTTCCGGGTCAATGCATCGCGTTTAAGAAAAAGAAAGAGAGGGTGGGAGAGGCATTCGCACATATTAGCTATCTTCATACGTGAAGATATTCGTGATGCACCGAGTGTATCTTTTGTGGTTTTCTTTCCTCTACTTTGTATCATCTTTCCACCTCCTAACATTTGTTCTCAATTTTCTTTTTCTTGTTTCTATTGTATTATATATTCGCTCAACGAATTTCTTCGCACATAACGGCTTAAAATTTTCTTTATTATAGACCATTATATCCTCGGAACACTGTTAACCGTAATAATGTAAAATAATACATTAATTTGTTCGTATATAGCAGCGATGGCAGCGAGCAATTCCATGGTTCATAGCGTTCCTATTACGAGTTTGCTGTTACGACGAGAAGAATATTGAGATATTCATTATAATGTGCATCATAAGCGGAGAGGGTAAGTGAATCAACTTGCTATATTGTTGCCGAGGAGATTGATACAGGCATGTTTTCCTGTCTTTGTGCTTTCTAGAATGAATAAATAATTACCAAAATTGATATTGCCGATATACATTATATGGCCGATATATAATATAATTTATATATTATTTTTATAAAAAATACACTTTGCATACACTTATGTATATACGAACAATACGTACAATAAAAATTTTGACATTATTTTGTATATAGTAACGCAAAACTATCAATGCTATGTAATACAGTGTATTAATCAAATAACTACTCTTTATATATATATATATATATATATATATATATATACTCGTATATATGTGTGTGTTTGTAGAAGCAGTGAATATTGTTCACAATGTTTTATAATATTTTATGAGAACGATCTTAATATATTTCAATATTCCAAATATAAAATCTAATTTATATTTTATGTACTGTGTTAAATAATCTCTGAGGGAAGGAAAACGTATCTGCACGCGCAGAGATGTGGAGAAAAACATTTTGTAGCTTTGATCTCGGTTACAAACGACGACTTCCGTAAATGGAATTTTAATACGCTCTCTGTACGTTGAAGATAAAACGCTTACGCGACTATATGAGACTTTCGGTGATGCTCCATCTCAACGTTCTCATGTTACATCATATCGTTGTATTTATATTTTATAACATGTATCTTACACTATAGAGTAGTAATATGTATCTGAAGAAGCAAAGTATTACCGAGCCAACATTGAGAGAAACGTTCTATTGCTTTGATCTATCCCTCGGCACGGACAACAATAGATGGAATTTTAATACATCTGTTTAAATATATATTACATTTAGCTACGCAATATTCGTGTTCTCACGTCATAGTCGAGCAATAGTCGCATCGAACCATCGATTCTAATTTACTAAACATTTACAGAACGTTTAGTTCCTGTTTCTAGTTTCTCTCAAGTTTATGCATTTCGCTACATACTCAACTTGCAATTAATTATTCTCATCTATTCTTAGCCATCAAAATTATCCTTCGAGAAGTATACACATGTATACAGAAGTATAATTATTTTATGTTGCACTAAATCGAAATAAGTATTGACGTTATGCAATGTCCTAAACGTGGAATCGATTAACGCCTCTCTGATACATGCACATTTAAGCGAAAGTATGTTCCCGACATTTATTAAAAGAAATCGATGCATTGAGCGTTACATTTCAAATATGAGAAAATGCTTTTACGTTTTTCTTTGACACGAGAGATTATTGAATATATGCTCGAAGGAAACAGATATTAAAGTTATTGAAGACACATTTTTTAACATTATTTTTTTATTTGACAATTAATCCTCAACATAATACTTTAGTATCAAAAATGTTTATTAAAAATTTCCTTAAAAGCTTCTATAAACAAAGATGATAGTATTATAGTATTGATAATTGAATAATATGAAGACATAGGATAATAATTAAAGGTAAATATCTCTATTTGTAACCACTCGCGGATTTTATTAAATTAATCAAAAGATTTAAGTAATTCATCTTTGAAAATAATATTTATTGTGTTTGGCGATTAATCAAACGCAATAAATATTCTTTTCAAGGATGAATTACTTAAAACTTTTGATTAATTTAATAAAATCGCGAGTGGTCACAAATAGGGTCATTTACCTTATATAGTATTTGCTTTCATTGATTAATAAGAGAAATTAATTACATTCTCGTCGGAATCTTTATCATGACGTTTAACTAAACACGTGATTCGTTCGGACTGATTGATTTTCCATAGACATTCAAGCAAATGGAGAACAGAGTTCGATGGTATCGCTTGGTCCGTTCGCTCCAACTGTGTGGGCAAACTCGTGTCTTAACTAAACGCGACGACCGTATACGACTCATGTATATACGGTCTATATGTGCCCTCACAAATATATATGTATTGTATATACGCAACAACGTGAGTTATAACAATGATCAGCTCGTTACCAACATGTCGGACCGAGAACCACAATAGGGCCCCGACCAGGTATCGGCAACGGCGCGTTGTCGCGTGGCTGTTGTACATACCGTGTATATGAGCACGATAATCGCGATACAACCGCTGGAACACTGGACGTATAACAGCGACAAGTTCGAGCATTAGTCTCTCCGCGGCCGGAGAATATCGTATATTCACGTTGACAATGAGCTGTGATCAATAATACGTCGCGACGTGACGGGACTGGATTTTTGACAGCGCGCGATAACGGCTCGTTAATTCCTTATAATGAGAATCACCTATTGGTCTTGTAATATTTTTTTCGTGCTCTCTTCTTGTTGTTGTGTCAACGCTGATGATGCGGTAATATCGGCACCTATGGTATATATGACAAGCGACGCTCTTTATTCAAGGTAAAATTCTTATCGCGCGCACGCGCGCGCGCTATCACCCCGATGCATTTTAATCTGACAAAAGAGAAAAAGAGAGATTCAATACGATGCGTTTTAACGTCACGATCTATGTGATGACATTTAAATGCTGACATTTAAATGCCGATTAAGTGTTAAAGTTTTCGCCGCAGCCGCAGTTTGATATCGACGGGACAATCGAAAAATTCCGGCCAGACCTGCCGATAACGATGGTGCCGTATCTCACCGCAGGAAGGGGGAATCCGTGAGTAAAGTTACAACGAAATCGTACACCCCGCGTGAGAAGCGTAATTTGAAGTTACTCTCCTCCGGATGCCATAAAATATCCACCGCGCTATCAGGGCCCTATGGGAATCGAGCGAAAGGCTGGTCGATCCAATCGCGTAATCTTCACAGAAATGGAGGAAATTTCCGTCGTTGTCAATCCATGGCGCGAAATGCCGCTGTCACCGTCGTGTGACAGTGACATTTTCCGCGCTCTTGCCTCGCCATTCAATATTTTTCTCTCTATTATGCGCGATCGTTACACCTCCAACCATTTTCCCCCGACAGAAACGATCAGTACCACTTATCCACGTTGCCGTCTGTCATGAATAAAAGTGTCTCAATGATTTCTCAATGGAGGATATCACGCGCGTATAACGCGCTACGTATACATGTTGTGTGGCTAACGCGAGAACACGTGGAGAGATTCGACTTTTAATTAAATGCAATTCAATTATAGAATTCTACCGTTCATACATCCTGTTACTAGTTATACGTTTTATGTTGGTGCATCCTTCATCGTTCCACTGCGAAATAATGCAGTCTCCATTCCGCTCTATATATTTTACGTGTGCGTGTGAATATATAGAGAAGTGTAAAAGTGAGACCATGCTGATCTGTAACATGATAAAGTTCAAAGGATAAAATTATAATCCGTCGCTTAGATACTTTATCCTCGGTGCAGAATCATCGGCAACATTTCGTTCTAAAAGATTAAGACAAATTCACTTCTTAATAGAAAGATCATATCTCTGCGTACACTCTTACGGCACTGTCGCGAGAATGACAAGTAATTTAAATGAGCCAAGAGCAAATGAATGTAATTAACTGGCTCATATTAGTATAGTGCGTGTATGTATGTGTTTGTGTGTCGACAACGTTTCTCATGAAACTCCATTTTTCGTACAAAAAGTACTCGGATGGAGAAAGAATTGCGCGCTCGACCTCACTCTTCTCCTCGACCGCCTTCAACATCTTTCTTCCTCGTCTCCACTCTTGCACGTCCGACTATTTCTTTCGCGCATATCTCCTTCTCTCTTTGCTCTCTTTCTTGCGTAGCGTTATTCCCATTTCTTTTTCGCTTCCACCTTCTCTCGGGCTGGTCTTCGGTGTCGGTATTTATAGCCTGGAGAAACCACAGAATCCTGGGGAAAGCTGCTCAGCAGGATGGAAACTAGCGACCGAACCCATGAACCCGTTTCTTCCAACGGCGTTTAGAGAGGCAGCTTTTCCTACACGCATTGCGGAGAAGAAGCACGTGGAGAAGCCGGCATTCCAGCTAAAAGCCTTAATCGCCGTTTTTACTGCTTTTCTTTTTTGAAGAAAGGAATTACTGCTGCTGTGCGCTCCGTTACTTTGCGGGCCCGCTTGCGGTTTCAACGCGGCAACTTCTTACTTCATCGTGCTCTTTAACTGCCTTGCTTCTTTACCACAGGTAGATCCCGGCGTCGTGCTTTGCGTTGTTCTCGCTTCGGGTTCTTCGTGAAGATTTCTCAAGGCAGTTTCTCAGCACCTCTTGGAGCACTTGGATCATGTTGAAAGTTTCATCAGTGGCGATTGATCGATTTCGTTGTGAACGAGGAATATGATCCGCCAGCTGTTTAGCGAACCGCCGCTTATGCGAAGAGGAATCTTAGATTGTGTACTTTGCCCAAGATTTGCTCAAATGAACGATATCTCTTGCGCGTTTCGAAACTCGTCGGAAGTGGTTTACCCGAGCTGGAATTACTTTACCTTCCGGAATGGATCGTGAAATTCTTGTTTCCTTTTTTATTTGCGCGAAATGGAATTTTATCGATACTTGGATATGTGGTCCCCGGTTGCCCGTTTCGCAGAAAAATCGTTTTCTCTACCGTCAGCACCGCGACCATTTCCTTTCCATTATTTCCATCAGCATTCCAACAGTTAATATTGGAATCTTTCCAAGTATTTCACAATTCAGATGGCATCTTTGCTTCGTGTCATCTACTCTCCATGGTCGGTATTTTGCATATCTCTAATTGGGATTTCATTATACGCGGAAATTGCGGAATGCCTGAATTGGGTCATTATGACATGGCGTTATATAATACAACGGAAGTGTCAGCGATACAGAGGAATTGAAAAATAAAACATTTAAGAATTATTCTTTCATTTTCAATACATATTTCTTCTTGTTGCAACAAAAATAAGCATGATAATCGCATAATGATAAATAACATGATAATTGTAAGGGAAAAACGAAACACATTTTGTGTTAAATAATCTCAAAAATATTTTGTCGCGAAAAATTGACATGATTCTGTGCACAGCAATATGCGTATAGTATTGTTTAATTTTCTTCTCTAAAAATTGGCTAAGACCATGGCTACAACGATGCGATACGCGGCGAATTATTGTACCTTAATACTCATTCTACGAGTAGAAACGCGTATGTATACGCGTGACTGTAATACTGTAGTATTCTCGTACATATGTATCTGTATATACCGTGTATCGTATTGTATAGACCGGCAGACTCTCGGCTATCATAGGGCCACTCGAGACGACCGTTATCATGTTGACTTAAGTACCTACAAGAATTAACAAGCCCACCGCTTTTTGTCTGATTTATCTTTTACAATATTGCGGACTGAATAAAGAAAGGAACGTTCACGAACCCTCTGTTTCCGATTTTGATTAAATGTCGAGCAGGTCGAGCTAACATTAATAATTTCGTTTCGTAAAGGATATCTCTTTGAAATATTTTTATATCATACGCGATTGTTCGACGATATTGCGTCGCGCAAGAACTGTTTTCCTGGAGATTTTCAGGCTCGATGCACAAAAACGCGACTCCAGCGTACGGCGCATACGCGAAGAGACATAAAAGATAGAAGTAGATGGCCTGTCAGTTTACCGATGTTCCCTCTGGGACACGTCAAACGTACGAAACGATGGCAAACCTGCTTTTCTACAGCCTCGGATGCCTCCGCGCTCCCCTAGGGCCAGTGATAAAAACCAGGACCAGTCAGCATTCGACAATGAAAGCGCCTTTACCTTTCCTCTTTTTCGACAAAAGGTCTCCGTACGTCGAGGGTGGTATCCCGACTCTCGGTAGGCGACAACTCGTAAACTCCAGTCAATCGTTGTCGATTCGTAAAACAAGGGAAATCGAAAGCGGAAAGCTGGTCGTTTCCGTAAAAATTGCTGATACTAAACATAAGGAAGCAAACTAGTAGCGTGTAAAAATGTGCTTGTTGATTCTTGTCTGGTTCTTTTTTAATGACAATTTCAGAGCAAACATTTATTTTATTTTGCGGAGAAATAATAAAGTATGGTTAATTTTATTTAATTAAATAATATAGTGTGTTTTTTTTTTAAATTAATATATGTATAATTTTGTTGAAAGCATCAGAAAACTTTTACGTATTATAATTTCTTTTCGAATTAATATGTTAATTTTTCCTCGAGATAATTTTTTTTCTTTATCCAGAGTTGTTTAAAACTTTTACGGAAGTATTTCTTCTTTTCTTAATCTCGTACCTCATCAAGATAATTAAACACAAATCACGATCCTGGTTTTGGCGGAATCTAATGAAGGGAGCATTAAACCGTTCGTAAGTTATTGTTACTCGAGGTGACATTCCCAATTTTGAAGTAAAGTAACTTCTCCATTAAGGTCTATTTAATTAAGTTTGCATCAACACATTACGTCTTTGTTTCGCAGAAACTATGAAAGGAAATTATTGCAACACAAGCATTACGTTAACGATATGTTGATATTTCGTCGATTTTGTCATTATCTTGATATTCTTATATTATCATCAAAAAAAAGAGTTGACAAGCACTTTTTTAAACACCCAATATCACTTTTTCCACGCCAACCCTCTTCAACGTACGTTACATCAATATGTAATAGCTTGTAACTACAAAAAATTGCTTCCAACTCAATTCCAGCAGCTCCACTAGTATAGAAATCCACCTGCCTGGTTTGCTTGGCAATCTTGTTATCCGAGTTTGTCCGCGCAGGCTATTAATATTGCGAAACTTCTCAATTTGCCGACGAACGAGCGAGGAAAAGAATGAAATATATGTAGATAAATGGATGGGAAAGAGACTGGTTAGAGATGGATGAATACATGAAGGAAAATCGATGAAAAAAGCAGCGAGAAGCGAGTGTAATTTAAACGCGGTGAAGTCGGACATTAATAAGTATTGCCATATGACGATATAGCGAATTAATATTTGAACATGGTAAATTGGACGTATTACGCGTTATGAACACATCGCATACTAGTGAGCGAAAAGTTTTGTATCTGTATCATGTGTGGTTAATCACATCGCAAATCGAATAAACTTGTTTGATTGCGTTTATATCCCTAATAGCAGTAATAGTGCAAAAGCGTCGGAAATTTCTATGTTATCATGTCTTTATGGCATATTTTTACTGACAATGAGAAAGGTACTTTTTCAGAGATGTGTATGTTTCCTGAAAAATTTTGAACTAAAAAAATACAAATTTTAAATTAAAAATAAAAATTTTCACACTATCAATTTAATTTACAAACTAAAAGTAGCAAAATATATAGCATTTAATATTATGTAAAAAATGTTTAAAAATATAAAAATAATTGTTTCAAATGATTTTAGAAAGTAAGCGAATCGAAAGATTTATTAAATTAAACGTTAGTTCAGTGAAAAATAACAATAGTACTTTCTAGATTATAAAAACGACAAGAACGATCTATTAAGTTACGTCGGCATCAAGATTCATGAGTGCCTTCATCATTCCGCTCAATGATGCGTCAAACGCAATCAGAGTCGAGATTACCTCGACGAAGCCAGCAGGCTCTCGCACTTCCCATAACCATATCCTACCGATAATCTAACCAATTATTGTAGTTCTCATACTACGGGACACGAACGCAAATGGTGAAAGCGAGGCGACGTCTGATGCATTATTTCTGCTTTGTCAACCGCATCTCGCGTACTGTTCTTGTTTGATATACATATTATTTAATACAGAATATAATATTTGATATATATTTAATTACGAAGCTCACACAAATGCACACATATATCACACATATACAAGATTTCGTAGAAAAAAAACTTTGATTCCCGTTTCCTGTTAAACATTTGTTTTTTTACGAAGAATCTTCTCTGATGGATTCGAATATTTGATCTCATTCGTAATTATCGGCTGAAACATTCTACAAAAATCAATCACAGAAGTAAAAAAAAGTTACAGAAAGGATCATTGCAATTGTTCTTCGTTTTCCAATCGGTGATACGTATCGCAAATTAGGTTTGTTCATGCGGTTGCCTGAGTGTTTTGTCGGAACGTTTTCAATCCCGTAAAAGCGACGTAACTAAGTTAGCCAAACTGATTTCTCTTACTCTAGCCTAATTGGCCAAGCCTCAGTTGGATGTCCGTTTCTCTCTCGTACACACACATACGTATGTATACACACACATATATATATATATATATATATATATGTATATATACATACATATACATTACGCGTGTATTGCTACACACACTTTTCTCGTACTAGCTGGTTTCTAACTTGCCGGTACATCCACCTCTAATTAAATCTTTACTCGGAACATCTGATTCCGTGGAAAAGCAAATATTTTCTCTGTCTACTTAAGAAAAGATTAAAATTATACAGTTACGTATATACTATCTTTTTTTTTTATCTTACATGTAATCTTAATCTTAATCTTGTCTTGGAGAAAATATAAATCTATTCATATTATATTATCAAGTAACATCTGAGCTTTTAGGTTTACTAAAAATTGATGCAAACCCTTGTACATATAAGCTGTCGCAAAGATATATATCGATAAATAGACAAATCGCGGTATTTCGAGATATTCAACGATTTGTGTAGAAGAAGTTTAAAAGTTCATTCGTTGTAACGTCCAGTCCAACTTCCAGTTGAGACTAAATTCGATTCAATCTAGCGCTAGATTCGAACGAGTAATAACGTTACGGAGTTGGAATTGCGTTAACGATCGAGCTCGTTGTCCTTGTCAGCGGGGGAGGAAAGGAGTAACGTTCGGATTGGGTAGACCGAGTCGAATCGATCGACAAGATCTTCTAATTAAATTGGACTTTCCTCCGCCGGATCTCCTTCGTCCACGCCCGTCCTCTATTCCCGTAATTAAAAGGAACCTTCTATAAGACCGCTCCTCCGCTATTGTTATTCACGTCCTATCATCATTTCGCAGCTGGGATGAAACAGTTTTGTTCGCCGACGTATTTGTAAGCGCAATGCTATATGAAACTATCGGGCAGCTTCGATGAGTAGTCAGAGACGCACCGCGCGTAGAATATCGTATTTGCATACTACAGTTTCGAGTGCGCGCGTCGGTGCACCGCAAAACCCTGTGCATAACGGCATAGAACGTCTCCAGCTTCAAGGCGCATCTTTCTTCGACGTTCGCGAAAGCTGATTACGCCACGTGAATATATCGGATAAAATTTCAACATCGTCGTGGAATTTAACTACCTCCTACTATACATATATATGCATTTATTGGCTGGTGTTTTTTTGAGAGAGGCCTTCAAATGCGCAACAGAGAAAAATGATCTTGTAAACTATACGAGAAATTGGTATAATACTATCATATGATTATATATCATATGATTATATAAGCAGTATTATTAGAAAATTCAATAGGTATTAGAAAATATTCATTTTTGGACACGCGTTGCGTGAATGAATTTAATTATTTGGTGCGAGTTTAATGTTAACTTGAAGATGAAGGATATATAATAAGGTGTCTCTTTGGCAAATATTCAACAAAGATTAATATCATCCGATTCTATTTGCTCAGCGGTGCGGATCTGAAAAATCGATATATCGGCGTATATTCGAAAACCCGTTATAATATCGCCATCGTCGAACCACCGGGCGTATATTTCGCTCGCTAAGCAGATTTTCCCGTCTGATCCGCGGGCGCACGTTGTCGCGTTATGGAAGCCATAGTCATCTCTATCCTTGCGAATACGGCTGGACATTCGGTTTTGCCGCGATCTAAAGCATACCTGGGCGATTTTATGCGATTTAACATTTCATGTTCTGATAATTTTTCGTTTTGAAAATCATCGATCGCTCGAAAGAATCCAAGTGCCGAAAAACATTTCCATTTCGCCTGCTTTTCCACTCGTGCTCTTTCTCTCTCTCTCTCTCTCTCTCTCTCTCTCTCTCTCTCTCTCTCTCTCTCTCTCTCTCTCTCTCTCTCTCTCACACACACACACTCTCGCGCGCGTTTTCGAGGTATTTTCCAACACTAATACAATCGTACCGTTGTATAATCATGAGCAATCGCTCGACTGTAAAGTCTGCGCACAAGCCACCGCCCCTGCGGCGCAAACCGCCCGTCACGTGGAAATCCCGATAGGCACAAACTCCGAGACGGCACTACCGCGAGAGTGCAGCTTAATTTCCGAGCTACTCTCGTGCGATATTAAATTATCAATCGGGCACGTTCCAGCTTATTCCCAGAACGCGCGAGCCCGAAAGGCTACGCGAGCATACGCAGTTCAGACTCAGACGGACCCACGGAAATGTAAAGTAACTTCTTCCTACGCAAGTTTTATCAGACAACCTGGTGTGTTCGACCGAATCTGTCCGTGATTTTAAAGTAGTATACGGAGAGAATTATACGAGTCGCGCGGATTAAAGAGTCGCAGAAAGAGGGAAAGAGGATGGAATGGATGCCTCGCGAATGCTTTCACCAGAAGAAGAAGTGCATGAAAGTATGGAACGTGCAACGTTACGATAAGTTGAATCTCGTTAAAAGTTTTCTTTTAACGCTCGCAGTAGAGAAGATCTTATCTGCCACACGGCGAACGACGCAACGCGCCGCGCCAAAAATAAGTTGCTCTACTTGCGCAGAATCTCGTTTCCGCGGCACCGTAATATTTTCCGTTCCGGACATTTCGCGATAATCAGATTGTCGACCGGCTAATCCGTGTTTTCAACCGAGAACAGGGGAGAATTTACGTTTCTCGTATCTGCCGAACTAACCGACTTCCGAAGCTATTATTGCTATCCCGAGCATAATCGCGCAGTCAAACCGCCGAAGCGCAAACTCCCGATGACTTTGATTGTGCGCCTGTATACATCTCCGCGCATGCACGTACACACGGATTACATTTTACACCTGACGTATAGCAACCGCGGGATTAACTTCGTGCAGGATACGTATCGCTACCCGCGCGGATTTGCGGGATTGGACTTAACCAATTTTGCGTCTAATTAGCACGGCGATACATCATGCACGGATAATGGCAACACCATAATGCCGTTAAGCATACTTGTAGCATCAATTAAGATGACGGAAATTTAATCTCGTTCACAATGGTAGAGTCGTTATTTACGCGTGCATCTAAACCGAGTGATTATGCCGAGTAAACGGGTTGCGAGTAATTTATTTAAACTCTCGATGAAACACGTTTAATTACGAAGGCGGTTATTCGAAAACTAATATTATCTAATTTTTTCCAGATTTAATTCTTCTATCCGTATACAACATGTTATTACTTAAGTTACATATGTCACTATATATTGATCGGATAATTATTTACAAGGTAGAAGTGCACTTTGCGAGACGAATTAATTACCTGGCTACGCACTACTGATTCCGCTAAGGAAATTTAACTACTGTGAAATGGCAAGCGAATATAGGTGGAGACTCCGACAAGCAACTAGGGATTCCAAATCTAGTTATGTCCTTACGTGTACCTATGTCAGTAAGCTTTCATATCTCTCTCTCCCTCTCTCTCTCTCTCGCTCTCGCTCTCTCTCTCTCTCTCTCTCTCTCTCTCTATTCCATACTGTTTCCACGATTTCTAATTCTATTTACTTTAGTTCCCTAACTAAAACATTACATGCAAATAACTTGATGCATTTATATTTCGCAATATGTTCAAAATTCTGTCAAATTTAATTAGTTATATTCCAGTTGTATTATATATTCGTTAAATAAAATAAAAGTTATATATATATATATATATAAGAGCGTAAAAATATCTCGTATTATATTATTAAATCGCTTTCTGTCATAACAGCGCATTAATTTTCATTATAAATTTAATGTAGCTATCGCATTAAATTTATTGCAGAAATAATATTAATAACGTTAAATCGAAACATTCAGACCTCACATTTTAATCCGAAACATTTAACAGATATGTATGTACAAGCGATTAAGATAATATACGGAGCGAGAATGGTATGTATGTTATTTTCGACATCATACATATACATATAACTACTTTATCCCAATTGCGATGAAATTACAATAATTCCAACATAATTTCGTTCTCGCAAGTAAACGCCGACAAGAGTACTGGTGATTTAAGCAGCACTCGGAAGGATACGAGATCGTTCTATCTGCAAAGTACAGGTACGTACGAATCCGGGAGGGAGTAGAGAGTTAGAGAGACGAATGTCGAGCCCAGGCCAAATAACATAGCAATAGAAAACGTGGACCACTTAACAGACTGGCACAAGGCCAGCTGAAATCTCTGCGCGTTAAGCTGCCTGCATTCTGAGCTGAGTGCACCTGGACGATTCTGCCGCTATTAATATATTATTCGACGTGCGTAGGCGTTTTAGTTTCTGCGGAATCGCGTTATCCCTAACGTTCTTCCCCTAATTCATTCAAAACGGTTTTGTTTGTAAATTTAAAGATTTCCCTCTTTTGCACGAGTATCAAAATATTCGGCGTTTCGTACATTCTGTATATGATTTTGTATTCTCGAAAGATTCATTTCTACGTCGGTTTAACACTCATTATAACCGTCATTAAGACCGTCAGGAGAGAACTTTTTTAAATTCTTAGCAAGAACACAACGCTTAAATTTGTGCCGAATAGTTTCATAATGTGTGTATATGCAGCTTTCCTACAGGGTTTTCAGCGATGTCCATTAAAAAATTGTGTGGCACCTCACCTGTTGCATCGGAACAGGAACCGTCCGACATTTTACTTAATCCAATGGGCTAAAGTGCCCAATGGAAGACCTTCGTGTTCAAGCACGCGAGTCGTTTAATAACATGCCGTCATCGCGTCGCGATATTTCATGCAGGCAGAATCTCGCCGATCTCATTTATAGAATTTATTGTCTCCGTCCGAAGCGCAAAGAGACGTTATCTTAATGACGTGCATCTACGCGGCTTATTATTTAATGCCATCTATCATTCGCATCGACGCGGGAGATCATTAACTTATGCCGGTCTCGTGTACCGTGCGGCGATAAATTTCTCCGACATTTCGCCTTCATAATTTTCCCTTTACAGGCGCCGTACTTAATCTCGGAGTTTAATCCAGCATCAACGGAATTTTAGTACTTCACTTTCGAGTAATTGATGAGAAGCTTTAACGACGCTCAGTCGAAACGAAATTCAATCCGCGTGCTAATTCGGAACTTCGTATAATCTTATTTGCGCGTTGAAGAACTTCATGTTATAGATTATTATAACATTTTATTGAAATATTATAATTTAAATTAACTTCATATATACGTCCTTGTTTTAATTATATCTTATCGAATGTCCGAATGTTTAGCCGAGTTTAAATTACGTTTACTTTATTTATGTCTAATTTTATTCAAGATCTTTTATCCTTTGAGATATAAAATCAAAGACGAAGGTGCTTCGCTATAGATTCGCTCTTGCTGTATTTCTCATTCTATACGGCTTTACTTTCGAGTCAACTGAGGTCTAGGCAAGCGGATCCAGTCTTTCGCCTCCCTTCAATCAGCCTCTTCCATATTTATATGCAGAGGAGGGAGTGGGCCACCACCCTTGGAAAATTTTCCATAAAGTTCAGAACGGACTACATTATCATAATCTGCCGGAAGATACGACATACCGCTGCAAAAGAGAGAGGCGCGGCAGCTTTGACATAATTATTAATCATAATTCGCGAAGGAAAACGGAACCCGACACGCTGTTCGGTGGTTTTGCGTAACGAATTTTTCTCATGTTATCACGCTTGTATTAATTAATATAATGCTAAAACAAAACGCGATATATAAAACATAGACGATGAATCGTATAATTATATAATTTAGACAAATTGTGTACGAAATCGTTCTTTCGTTTCAACAGTATTCTTAGAACTAATCTATTTTTTTCTTTTCGATTCTATTGCTTATCTCTTCGTATAAATGCATCATTATATAATCATTATATTGTTATGCTACTTTTTTTAAATTTTCATTTAATATCTTTTCAAAGGATGTCTGTAGCAAGCGTTAAAACAGGTACTAACTGAAATAAAATTTCTACTACGGAAAAATGCATATACTTACTTTACGGTTTCATATAACGGCGCAGTAAACATGCAAGCTTACGATGAATAATTTTTCATGTTGGAAAATTTTACTCTACAAAATTACATGCGATCGTAAAGTCTGCTAACGTCATGATGACATAATATTCAGACTTATCGATTATACAAATTCGCTCACGATTCACAATTCAATTTAACCTGCTAGCTTCTACTTAAATTAATTTATCGATCCTACAAATAATTCTATTTACTCGAGAAGCAAAATATATGTCCCTTTCACAAAAGGATGTATAAATTACGTTCGTACATTCAAAAGCAGGCGATTTGATACAGAAGAGAATTAGACTGTGCTTTTTGCAGCAATGAGAGAACGCTCGTCTTATGCGATTAATATTTCGATTAAAACGCGGGACGATAACGCGACGACGACTTCGCCGGCAATTTCGCCGTAAATCCGCAGACGTAAATTTCGTCAAATGAGTTATTATCGGATCCGCGCGAAATTTCGGGTAGAAGGGAGATGAGTACTCATGTATCTATCTAGTAAGCACTGAGAGAAGATTACGCTGGTACGCTGCCGTTGAACTAATAATGCAACGACGGCGGCAGCCGATGTGCCTCGTCGTGGCGCAAGCCTTTCTCATTGTTATTATCTTAATACGATAGTGTAAGGTCTAGTACTGTCTGACCCGTTCTCAGTTTAACGAGATTAGCATAATACCACGAAGCCCTTCTCAGAAGTCTGGCCCCATACCTGTTACCCCTCGACCACCTTCCCGCCTACCTCGCATCTGACAGGGACTCATCGTTGGAGTTGCGCATCCATTCACCTGTCGGCGAGGGTTACGTGGCCGGCTGGTTCAAGTGAAAAGCGGATGTGTTTGACGCGGGAAATGACGTATTTTGTAAATTAAAGGAAGATATTGGCGCTGGTGATTAAAATTGTCTAAAGTGAGCATTAATTTTATATAAAAAATTTCGTGTGTGTATGTATATACATATATATGGCTCTCTTTCTCTCTCTCTCTCTCTCTCTCTCTTTCTTTCTTTCTATACATATATATATATATATATATAAACAAAACACATAATTTTTTTAAGAAAATAGAAAATATGACTTTGCGACGAGCAGCTACATATTTTTTGTTTTAATCAATAAAACTATGTATTTTCTTTACTCTTCCAATTGCTTCTTCTCATTCTCGGTACAAAAAGTTGTTAAGATAAAATAATCAAAGAATGAATATTTTACTTTACTATTTCCTAGCTTATATTAAATTAAAATATAAAATATCTCGAAAACTATTCAATATGGTTGTCGTATTCTTATAGCTTTTCACGTGGAATATTGTGAGAGACCAATTTATGTAAAAACATTAAGGTAGTTCCATTTAAATAACTAGATTGGCCTTCAAATCTTTAAAGTGCCACATTTACAGAAAAATTATTACTTATAACTTCCTTGACGTACAAATTTTGTAATTACAATATTTTTATATCTCTAAAAATACCAGAGATATTCCAGGTGAACAAAGTTACTATTCCATTCTATATGTATATATAGAGAAAGAGAAAATGAAAAGTGCATATATAAGGATTATATTTTAAATGTACGCACTAATGATAATTTATCATGGAAGAATACGTGACAAAAATATTATTTTTTTTTTTCCACTGTTATTATTTGCAAATGCTGGCCTCAGTTTAGTATGAAAAAAGTTCTGTGTATTAACGGCGGAACGGTGGCTGCAAGATGAATGAGCCTGCTGCATCGCCCGCATGAAATACATCGTTGGAGTACTAGGTCGTAGCATTGCTTAAATTATTCATGGCTTGCGGGACACTTTGCTGAAATTAGCAGGCCGGTCATAATGTTAATGAATTTTTTAAAGCGAAGCGAAAGACAGCTTCAAAGTATACGCAAAACATGATCACGGGCACATAATTGGATCTCTTTGATATTCAGAAATGACAAACTTTTTATATCAAAAATCATTCTCCTCCTTTTTTCGACTCTCGTTGAAGAAACTCATACATTGATAAAGATGATGCCCCGTGTCGCTTTGTTTTTAAAATTTGCTAACTTGTTTTTAAATCTTTTTTGATTTGAAAACAAGATCAGATATCCATTTGAACATAAATGCTTTCTCAAAGTAAACAGAAAATACTTTACTTGTTACTTTTGTGTAACAGATGTTGGAACTAACGACACACGGTAGATATCTCGTTTCTCGGCGAGTAAAATAAAAAAACTACTTTCTCTTTCTTTATGAAAAGTGTCTTTAAGCAGAATATATGGTAGTTTCTTCTGTCTACTAACAAACATTGCGTTATAGAAACTCGTTAAAATGTAACGATAACTAAGTCCATTGTATTAAAGTTTGCAAATGTTTATTTGCTGTAAAAATGATATTTTATTAAAAATATTGCAAAATAGCTCTTGTAAAAAATATTGTAATATATTTCGCAATTAATCTGCTTATTTATATAACTACATAAATAAAAGATTATTATATATTTAGATGAATAATGAATTTATAGTGCGCAAAGCTCGTGAAGCATTTCAACACGAGAGCAACAATGTTTCTCCTTCCCGTAATCTACTCAACTGAATTTGCGTAACCATATAAGCGTCGTCCATCGCGTGGAGAATCAAATGCCAATTTATTACGATGTGCTTGCGCCGACGTCCCTTAACGCAAGGAGGTTGTTGCAATTTTAATAAGTTTATAATAACGGTGTTAATAATGACACGGTAAATGTGCGAACCTCGGGGCAACTTGTTACAAGAAGGGAGCGTAGTTTTCAAAGTTATAATGATGGTGATTTAAAAATGCATTTATAAAAGCACTGTAGTGTATTGAAGTTTTCCTGTGCGACAAATAATGTAAGACGCTGTATATGTGTTGAACAATTTTACCATATTCTTTAAAAATGTAGATATAGATTTCTTATAGATTAATATTTTTCGTATATTGTCCCTTTATTTTTTATCTCTGTCTCTGATTATTTAATTTTTTTCAACTCGATCGATTAATGATATTCTTACATTCAGTTCATTAGAGTGTTAAATAGGATAGCTGCACTCTCTTCTTTTTCATCTAACCATTAAAGAAGCCGTTCCGAAATCGTTTCTCGTTTTTCAGCGAGATTAAATTTCCGGAGTTAATCGTTTCGACGGGCTCGTAATTTGCCGACTTGGTTCGCAAGCTCCTCAAGAACGGCATGAAAAGTGTCTGTCGGTTCTTGAATCGTACCAACGCGTAAATAATTATGTACATATAAATCTTGCTGTGTTGAATCGTCATACGAACTGTAAATATGAAACAAGACATATAGAAATTGCTATCCTCGAGAAATTCGTTGGCTACATCGTGCGATTTAATCTCGGCAGTTCATATTTTAAACTCATACTTTGAAATATTCTCTACCATAATTCTCCTTTTCTTGACTTATTACATACATTTTGTATACATATGTATCTTTAAAAAGGGAAACATTGCGTTTATCAATTTTTATTTCACTGTCAATCAATAATTGAAAAGTTAATCTCTCATATTGTTGACACTGTACGTTCAGAAAGTAGAACTGTGAAAATTGATGGTATATGCTTTGCATAAGTGGACGATAATGATGATTCTTATCTACTTTGCGAGGCTTCTTGAAGATAAGAACCTCGAATGTATATTTACAATCTTATCTTTCCCTTTCAAATTTAACACATCATTTCGCACACGATTCCTTCGAATAAAGATTGCCGTGAGCCCGCCTCCCTTTCTTTGACAGTGACGGTCGATTTAAGGATTTGCCTCAACTAGATGTTGGCGCGGGAGAAAAGGAAAAAAGTTATCGGAGGAGAAACAGATACTTTGAAGAGCGAAGGAAGGGGAGACCAGAGTGAGATTGAGAGAAAGAGAGAGAGAGAGAGAGAGAGAGAGAGAGAGAGAGAGAGAGAGAGAGGGGAGAAGAGTTTTTCTTCCTGCCTATAGGAGGAAAAGGGTACACTCGACTTCAAGTACTTTTCAGATCCAAAAGCCGCTTAATGTAAAGTTGTCTTTAAACAAAACTTGATGCAGCGTACTTGTAGGACATCAGTTTAGAAATATATGAGTTTCGACCGATAGAAAAAAGTTTTAATAAGAAACATACTTAGTAATGTTGATGGTTAATGATCATCTATTTTTCGGAAATCGTTTCGTGGAACATGTAACGTGCAATGTGCATTGAACACGTTAGTGCAATTAAATTCCATAATGGAGTGACTGTACACTGTACAGTTTCGAGTAGCGTACAATATCGTACGGAATATCGCCCCATCGAATGATCAGCGACAATACTTGGACGAGGAAGAGTGCCACCGAGTGTTCAGCGTCACGCGACATCGACTCCTACTTCCGTTCCATCGATTATTTACCCTCCCAGGACAATTCTCATACGAAGTTTATGAATATCGTGTAGTCGTCATACATCTGGCGAACATTTCATTGCGTGTCAAAGTATTGTGCTATATAGTAAATATGAAAATGGTATTATAATGCTCGATATCTTTCTAGTTTTCTCTTCTATTTAGTTTCTGAAAAAACTGGAATATAAATTCTTGATAGAATATTATGCAGAATCATATTAAAATACATACGACGAAAAAATTATATTCTCATTTTAAGAATATTTCACTTATCTTTCTCTAAAATAAGCGCTAAAAGGATCTTCTTAGTTTATGAAAAAAATTCTTTAAGAAGTAGAGTAATATTAGATATTCTTAATTTGTAAGAATATATATATATATATATATATACTAAATGGGATATTTTCTTATATTATTATATTTTTTATATTTCCCTATTATATTATTTAATATTTGAGATTATTAATCCTACTGATAATAATAAACAATTTTAAGTGAACATTTGCTATTTATTAAAACTTTGACACGTTAAATATATAGTTTTTACTTAATTCATAAATAAGGTATTCTAAAAAATATCACGTAAAAAAGAAAATATTCATTAAGAATATCTATTAAAGCTTATAAAGTATACATTTCGAGAGTACAATTTTTTCAGTGTACATATATATATATATATATATATATATATATATATATATATATATATATATATGTATATATAAACATGATTATAAAACATATATTATAACATGATTATAAAAATTTTTATTAACAATTTTAAAATACACTTTACAAATTCTACTGTGTTGTACGCATAATAATAATTTTTATATTGTTCATATATTTATACATTGATCTATATGTACTCTCAGTCACATACATATTTAGAGATTTTTATAAAGCACGTGCGATAATTATCCGTCTGGTGAAATCATCACTTTTTTCTGGAAAAAGATATATTCCCTCTTAATTCGCCGGCAAGCGAAAGTGAAAATCGATCCGACGGACGCGTCTGCGTGCTCATTGGCCCACTTTTCTTTTTCCCCTTCGAAGTGTTTTTCCAGATCCCGGAGAAAGGCGGTCGCCGTGGGCAAAGTGGTTGACGTATTGCGTATCCATGATGATCGACAAGGTGCCACTCGAGGCGAGAAACCGTAGGTATCCCGCGGCGAACTGTCTCGGGGACTGTAAACGGTGAAGATCTCGGTAAAAACAGGCGACTGATTTCCGCGGCACTTTGCGAGGCCTCCGTCGGCAAGAGAGATAGGCAAACGAGATTTAGCCCCGAGGTAGTTCCTCTTTATAACGAAGACCGATGATAGTTGGGGCTTGGCCCGGAACCTGGGTGAAATGGCAAGGGCGTCGGAAAGGAGACGGAGAGAGAGAGAAATAGGAAGAGGAAAATGAAGGGGGAATGGCCGTAAGTTGTCGGTTAGGATACCCGGCGTGGCTACTGGGTGAGGCCATTCATCCTGATTAGATGCGGTCTCCCGTGGGGACAGACAGAGAATCTCTCGCTCGACATGCCGGAGTTACTCCCAGAATGCTGAAAAAAGGCACAAGCTGCTCTCGATTGCCATAAACATGAGCACAGCCAAGCGATCCCCACTGATTTGCTCGTCATGGTTTCGTGAATACAAACTACACGTTGTATAAGTGCGATAACGTGAATAGTACTGTTAATCAGACGCTAACATTTTAGTAAACTAAATTATTTGTGTAATTTATTCTATCGTGAATTACTTGAATGAAATATTTCTTGAAATTTTAAACAATGAATTTATTGTAACTGATTAAGTTTCTGTTCAAATTTTCACGAGAATTAAAGAGAACTCGGATGCGCATTTCTTTTCTAATATCTTACAATTAGTTATTCCGTATAATAATTACATAACAGTATCCCATAGTTCTCAGCTTCAAGTACCTACATCGCATCGACGTCGTTGAACTTTGGAACAGGTGCGCGAGCGAGACGTCACCGTCGTCTGTATACCTTGAGACTTCCTCCTCTCGTCCTCTCGTTCTTTCGCCATTCCCACTTTCACGGTTGCACGCTTAGCTCGACGCGACGGTAGCTCTTGAAAAACAATAACGTATCGTTGACTTTGAATTTTCCGCGATAGCGGCTCGACGTTATTTCGCTCCCGCGAGTGTTATGGGGCTGAGTTTTCGACCGTATTATTTCCCCTGCGGCACGTTGCGCCGTTCTTCCCTCTTCCATCCCCACCTGCTAAGTGAGAGAAAGGGACGGAGAAGAAAAGGAGCAAACGCCGTTGCCGGGGTGAAGTTCCAGCCGCGACTTTCTCGCCTGTTTCCCGGGATACGAGCGAGAAGGAGCGATTGGAGCGAAAATACAAGAACCAAACCGAGCGGGAGAAGCGTTAACTTTTTGGCACTTTCAAGTTTGATGGGATTTTCCTCTCTCCTTTCGTTCTTCAGGGGTGAAGTTTTTCCATACTCTTTAGCTTCTTAAGATGCCGATCTTTCATCGCGATATAGAACAAAGCATTGCAGTCATATATGCAAATATACAAATTTGTAAGTTTACAATTCTAAATGCATACGTCGGTAATGTCATTATTCTGTTTATGCAATCCTATAATTATCGAGTAGTGCAATCTTCATTTTGCAATCAACACGTTATAGGAATATTTTATGTAATATAAACGTGATGATACTAATTTATATCGTATCTCCTGATATGTACTCATTAGCACATAGCTCGTGGAAATCTCTCTCATGAATCCTAATGAAAAATGCACGCAATATATACGCTGCATAAGCGCGTCCTATGCGCTTAATCCGGCATGAACGAATTGCGACAGCGCTCGTGCAAGCCGATACAGTGCTGATTTACATAGAGAAATTTGTTATGCTGATTACTGCCGAGCGATCGTTTTAACCGAAGAATTGCCATGCTGAAACACCGTTTGTTTAATCGCCAATGAATTATCACGATTTTTTGCGCGTGTTGTATACAAATGATATTCCAAATAATATCAAATTCCCGGTGTCCTTATGCGGGTGCAATCATATCAATTAATATACGTGTATGTAAATTAATTGGACGACCCAAATCGCAGCAATAAATTACTTTATTATATCATCCAAATATACCACAGAAAAAGAGAAATTGTATTTTCTTTTGAAAATTGTAAATATAAATATATTTCAAAAACCTAGATATATTCGATCGAAAAAAACATAATACGTATAATTATGAATGCTTTTTCAACTTTTATCTTTCTATTATAAAAAATTTCATTATTTTATCTAAATTTTTAATCTAGAACATATACACACAATATTCTGTACATAAGCTTAGCAATATACCATTAATCTAATTAAAAATAATTAAAACATACGAATAACGTCATCAGTCTCAGATTTTACAAAGTTAAGCTCTAGTTTCACATAACCACACGCAAAAGTCTATTTTTTTTCGAAATTTTAATTTCAATGTAAATTTCTGCAACGTCTACATAAATACTTTTATGATAACAGTGCGCTCTTTTGATGTGTATGTATGTATGTATGTGATAGTTATTCAATTTGAGAAAAGTGTCTGTATCCATGAAAAATATCGACAAATTGCAAGATCGCTCTTTCTCTTTCTTTTATTTTCTCTTTCTCTCTCTTTCTCTCTATTGTGTATCATTGTGCAATCAAAAACTTGCGAAAACTACAGTTCGACATACACAGAGACTGTAAAAATTCCGTTGCCCCGTTATCGCAATTTTCATTTATATCACCCATCTCTTGTGCATAACGGTCGGAAAATGGCGCATACAATGGCGCGAAAACACGTTAGCAAAAAATGCCACAAAACGCAGTGAAAATTGCGCAGGCGTGGTTGTACGATAAACAATACACGTCTCTGGACAAACCCTCGCACCCGCGCACCGTACGCTTTTATGTTTTATTCTGGACCTGTGTTCCGACAGAAAATTTAATATCCCGGTTGCTGCAAAACGATGCGCCTCGCTATTTCGAATGTTTGCACGAAATCCTTCTGGACTGCATATCGTCGGTAGATCAATTGCAACACGATCAGATTGCAACTCCATTACAAAATCGTCGCTGTCGGCTAAACGGCAATTACGTTTTCTCTCTTACCTTCCGCGTTTGTCCATCTCAGCAACTTCTTGTCCACGCTAAATCCGATTTAGAAATCAGGTCGAAACTTGACTTGCTTGATCGTCTTGAAGCGATTTTCATTATTAAATAAAAGCTTACAGGATTTTTCGCGCCTTGTTTTATTTTTTTAATCTTTTTTCTAGTAAAAACAACCTAGTTTTATAAATACATGGTATTTTTTTTAAATATTGGATATTTTTATAAATATCATAAAATACGTAACAGTATCTGCGGCAGTATCTAAGTGATCGTAAGACGTCTTTGTGAAACTAACTCTCTAGCACGTTTATTTAGTGGACGAAACATCGTATGTTTGTTACATGCTCGTGAATTATTATCTCAGAAAGGGAAAACGGACATGTTGGTTGAGCCGAAAGTTACTCAAGCGTTCGCTTCTGTTGTTCAGAACGGTAAGTTCAGAACACAGGGCTGAAAGGAAACTTTAATTGCAGTATTAAACGCACATTTTTATCATCATTGACTATATATCGTCTACATTGAGTAAAACTTGTCAGTAGAGATCTAGAGAAAAAATATTCTGTCGCGCAAATAATTTTGAACACTGTATGAAACGTGCTATCGAATTCTCTCCACAAATAAAAGCTGTTTTATTTCAGAGAGTGAAAATAATTTCGGACATTTTCAATCCCCAGATTTAAATTCCATAGTCACGCGCGTTATAGCTGTTGACACCAGTGCTTTGCATCATCATCCCCCTTGTATCCTCGAAATGAACGCCATTAGGGCAACATTTCGCGTCGCACAGCGCGTAACTTCGTTTTTATGGAATAATGAGATTCGGTTGAAATTCAACGTATGCTGATCGTCAATTTGCTGACGCGCAACCGTCCCTAGTCGCACTACACGACTGTCCCGCCGCATTTTTATTCCGAGATTCAATGTTTCCCTCTCTCGATTTATATTTCTTCCCTTTTTTTTCTCTCCAGCATTTTCGTACACATACAGATACGCGCACATAATACGTGTGTGTGGGTGTGATGAACAAAAGCGCTTTTTAGAAAAAAATTTATTGCTACGCGCCAGGGATCGCGAACACGTCGCTTACTGACATGCAGTCATCCCCGTCCCTACGTTTCTGCATAGAAATCCTCCCAGCCCCCTCGTTGCCTTGTCTAAATGCGTCATAGCACCCTTCCAGTCTAGTCTGTGAATATTTCTGTGTATTTCATCGCATTTTTAAGCCTGTTTCTCCCGTATCGTGGAAAGTGGAAACATTAAATCCGTGACGATCAATATATGAATATAATTCAAGAAAAATGTTCGTATCGCGTACTATGGTTATTTTGGTCCTTTTTTTCTTTGAATAATAAACATGCAACTTTTTCAGTAAGATTTTTTTTTATGAACATGAATATATTTCTTGGATATTAACTTTCTTTGTAATGTTGAAATAGAGAGAGATTCATGTTCACTATAAATATATTATAGTAATAATTGTAGTTAATAAAATATTCAGTTAATTTATTCCATTAATTTAGTTCTACAATAATATGTGATTGATAACGATGAAATATATAACAAATTTATGGATTATTCGGTGTTAAATGTGATTACTGTTATTATCCTCTGCCCCTTCGCATACGCGAAATGCAAACATAAATTACAATAGTTGAAATTTGATAATTATCATCACTATTAACATTTTACAAGTATATACAAGAATTTACAATTACAAATTATTGGTGATTAAAAATTCGAGCTTTTCATGAATTAAAACATAATATATGAGAGAGAGAGAGAGAGAGAGAGAGAGAGAGAGAGAGAGAGAGAGAGAGAGAGAGAGAGAGAGAGAGAGAGAGAGAGAGAGAATAAAAAAGATTAATGATAAATTTAAATTTGACTGTAATTAACGAAGTGGATAATCGAGAATGCTTCGGATTTCAAGCGAATATTTTTCGTCAGATTTTTATTCCCAGTTTTTTACCAACCAACATGAATATTCGCCTCATAGTTGACAGAGAGCGATTATAATCCACACGATGCTCCATCGCATGTTTGACGTACAGATAAAATCCCGTTGTTAAAAAATACATAAAATTGCTCAGCAGGAATGCTCTAAACGTGTATATATTTCAGAGCGCATTAGTGATAATAAACTTTACATGTTTCAAAATATTATTGTAATGTATATTATTATATTGATAAAGTTTTAATAATAATTCTTCTTTTCATCGTTCTTTATTTTCATTGTTATTTTTATTCTCGAAAAAAATTTTTTTATTCTACAGTATGTCAATAAATTTCTTTAAAAATACCGAGTAAAGATTTAGATATTCCGATGAACACAAAAGATTTATACTTTCGGTTGTTTTTACATAATAACACGCTGTATCATTATATAATCAGTTAATAAACAATGTATTAATATTTGTCATCTTACTTGAGTTTCTGTTACCCGATCATTCAGCTATGAAATTGCAAATCTACTTGTAGGCTCAAAGTTTTGCTTAGATTTGGTTTGCGACACTCATTGTATTTACTTTTAATGTACCAAAAATGTAGAACTAGAGATGCACACGATATATATATATATATATATATATATATATATATATACAATATATATATATATATATATATATATATAGAAAGAGAGAGAGAGAGAGAGAGAGAGAGAACACGTGAATGTAGTCATAAAGTCAAAGTTTTTACAAGAAGAATGTTATTAGACATTTTCTCATGGTAGACTTCTCTTTTCATCTCCTATTAATATTACTACACGGAGAAAATTTTTCGTTAAAAATTTAACACTTTCACTATAAATTTTTTCATATTTTGTAATAACCTTGGGACAACTTGGCATCTATCCATGCATTTCTTTATATAAATGTAGACTATATTTTTTTAAATATAATCAATAAGCAACTAAGAATATATTGCACTATTTATAAAATTTATACAGTATATCTTTATATTTCTATTACTATTTTACATTTTTTCTACTCGGAAAAATAAAACTGTATAAATTCTTCAACATTTGTTATAATTATTGAAATTTTATAAGATACTTTAATAAAATTTAACCGTGTGCATTTAATACGTATTGATAAATAAAAAAAATATATAAAATATTTTAAAATGCCTCATGATTATTACGACTTTTAGAGCAAAGAAAAAATTCTATCCCTGTACAGCATTAGAAATTAAAGCTTTGACAGAGAAAATTATCTATATTAAATATAACCGGAAAAGATAAGTTGAATAGGAGCGATATAGTATATTATAATAAAAAATATTCATGAAATACTGCATTGCCATGTATTTTATGAATAATTTGAAAACTACCTTTTTAGGCTACGTTTGTAGAAGAAGTAGAAGATCAAGATAAATAAAGAAATATGATCCATTTTGTATATGTATAATGAATAAAATTCGCTACAAGAAACGACAGATGTGTGTGCATAAGTTTCTTCATTTTTAAAATATTACGCTTATAATATTCATTTTTAAAGGATCTTGTACGCATATATTCATATACATAAATAAATAAACTAAATAAATGTCTAAATTTATATTAAGAAAGATAAATAAAAAAGGTAGACAATGTGATATTAATGGCGGTTGCGCCGTCTATAAACTGTCAACAGAGGCGAGATATATGAAATGTAGAATAAAGGAAGGCGTATAGGACTCTCTCTCCGTATATCTTGAAGCCACCTGCTACATTACAATTCACAACCGCTGACCCGCAAAGCTAATTTTCTCAAATTCATCAACGCATTATATTTTTTTATTTTATCCTCGCCGGGTGAAAAAAGCGGATTACACATCTCTCACACAGGATATTTTTCTTTTTCTGTCTGTACCGTCGGGAACGTGAGAATTAGAACGTGCACGTACCGCGGAGGGTGGAAAAGCTGATGAGTGGAATAAAACGTAAGTAGCGGGTGAAGAATCGCGCGGAAGGTAGAATTTCTTTCTTCCTTGTCATGTACGTGGTATGAATATACCATTGCAAACTCTTCATTACTCGCCTTCCGGAGAAATCGCACAAATTTTAAAAAGGAAGACGTTCATCCGCCAACGTTAATCAGAGTTGTGCATTTTAAGTATTACGTCTGGATTATGAGAGAGCAACATATACACCGGTATTTTATGAAAGAATAAATTGCATAATTGCAAATTATAATAAAGATATGTGTTTTTTATGCTACAAGAATGATAAATAAAGGATTTTATGTTGTTCTAATTAGATAACATAATTAAAAGGGAAGAGAGAAAATAAGCGTGAAAACGCTGAGGGTATTTTATCAAGAAAGTAAGTTTTAATTCCTTTTCTATATATCTATCTACGTTTTGCTCGTCTCAAATCCCAGAGGACGAAAGAATTGGGGCGTGAAGATGCCGCATGCCTTGAAGGGTGCAGAAACGTGTACGCTCTGTGACAACTCTGCAAGGGAACATCTCGGACTGTGAGGTAATCCTCGTAGTTCCGGCACGTCCAATAAGAAGTATCAGAATTCCAAGAGACTGTCTAATCAAAAGGAACGTGTCGCAAATTACACGTTTCTGCACGTAACCGTGATCATCGGATCTACATGCGATGAATAACGCGGGGAATTATTTTCAGTTAGTGTTCGAACAATGGATATGCGTAAAGAAACGCGAAAATGGCGCTGTCAAGAAATAGTATACTGCGTCGAGGAACTCAATCGTAGAGTCAGCCCAGAAAAAGAATATCGGTCGTGGACATATCGAGCGGACGAATAAGGCGAAAAATGCGCGACGGAAAATAAGACGGAGTTTACGTAAAATGGAAAAAAGGAAGAAAGACGAATTTTCGCCGGGTACGTGCTCCGCGTCCATCCATCACAAGCTGACAACTGGTGTAGCCCAGGCTGCCACCACTCCATCGTCCTGCGTTTAGATTATCTGTACGTCGCTGTTCCTCGCTCGTTGTGCACGAACCGCCGCCGTCGCTGCTTCATCTCGTTATATTTTCCGTCTTAATTCCAGGGCGAGCAACGAGAGATACACGAGATAACGCGTAGGCGGACTACCCGTGGCTTGGAAATTATTACGTAGGATAATCCTACGGTGACGTAAGAGGAAAAAGAAAGAGAGAGAGAGAGAGAGAGAGAGAGAGAGAGAGAGAGAGAGAGAGATGAAGGAAAAAGGGAACAGTCAATTTTTTACGTTTTTCTCTTCTCTTTTCTTCGGTGCGAGTTTAAAAGTTACGAAGCTTCTCTTGCTACTATATGCCATCGAAATAAACCTGAGCTTTAATCGAGTGGCCAGAATAAGCTCGCGATAAAATTCGTTTCGGTCGAGTATTTCTATTCCATTTCCGGGCTTATTACTTATTCGTGGGCGAAACTCGTTCTAGTTTCCTTGTTGAAAATATTTGTCAGCTCCATTATTTGCGGTCCAGCGAGATTTTTCGAATGCGCGCTTATCGTCGAGTATTTGGCGCGAATGAGTTTTTGTAAAGTTTTGCGCGAATAAATGTTAAATTTCGTGAATTCACGGATTGCAAATTTGGGATATATCATTGATGCATATTTATAGCCGACGATATAGCAATTGCGTGATTTATTAGCGCTTTGCTGAAGCGTACCGATGATAAATTGTTAACAGAAACAAAATATTTCTGGGAGGTAATTTATTTCTTTTGTAAATTACTCTCGGTATATGAACGTTTTATTTCATTCAGATTATATTAATAATAAACGTATATTTAATAAAATGTCTCCTGTAGAGATATTTATGTTTAACAAATGAAAACGATTGGTCTATCCGCAATGATACGTGGATATGACAAAACGCTCTCACGCACTTTGCGTTTATGTCCCCTATCATGTTTATTTATTTATATTAAACATGCAAAAACCTTTTCCGGCTTAAAAGCAACGGTGAAAGCCATCAGCCGCGGGTAATAGCTTTGCACGCTGGGCTTTCGAGATCCTGTCGATTACAGTATACCTGCGCTTACAGTGTATTTGATAACCTTTCTGGTTATTTTATCTATAATAAATTGAATTTGTAATGCATTGACATTTCGCGTATAGCTTTATTATGCATGGCGCAGAATTATAAAGGAGTTTGATAACTGTTTCTGTGATTGCATTATTACATTTTTACATTTTTTTATTTTGCGCGAAAAATTAAAGATTGCAACAGGACCGAATCAACAAGTCCATCAACAAACGTGCGTATGCTTTCATATTGCGAAGAAACAACCGTTGAGGGTTTTTCCGCATTCTGATTTAGTTCGCCCACGAAGCGTAATGAGCGTTGCTGCAATTCATTTGCCGAGTAAAGCGGGTGCATTCTGGGTAAATGAATTACATTACCCTGGGATTATGTAGTGAAATATACCGCGTAAGAAAATTATGAAAAGACGCTCACAGTACCGGCGCAGATGCGCAAGTAAATCGAAATACGCCGCTGTGCAGGATAAAATTGTGCGTTAAATTTATAGTCTTGAATTGATAGCGAAACAAAGGCGTCCCTTCGAAGGATTCGCCGTGATATGCGCGGTCGCGTTTGGCCAGGATCTCTATGCTTAAAACTGGGAAGAAACATCGCCCGTAAATATGGCTTACGGGCTCAAAATGTGAAATAATGAAATGTTCTTGTTAATATTTATAAGCGAACATATGCGGCCCCTCAATTTTTGTGAGTAAATAAGCGTAAAACTACATGCTCGCTTGATTTTAGAGAGTTACGTACCAAAAGAACATTCTTGTCTGCAAAACACGATGAACAAGATTCACACTATGAAATTTTTTAAAAATAACTCTACCAGTGCACATCATACCAGGGTTTAGCCCTTTTTATTAAAATGATTTGCATTTAATCTTATTACGTCGAAATACCTAGTCCCGAGCAAAGCTAAATTTTGGTATGCTTTTAGATTCATTTATACGAGCAACATCATATCAGTGCAGCAAGTGAATTTTTCAAAGTTAGGTTACCGCAGATGCTTCCTTCGTTGATTTAATTAAAAAGCGCCGTTATTATTTACGGAGCTTTCCCGTAATCGCACTCCCTCCGGCTATATACATTTATCATGTGCGCTCGCATGAGGCTCGACTTGAATTTAATCCCAGAGTGACTTACTGGTAGTCTCCAGACTACGTTATTTTAACATCGTTTTAAAATAATCTTTCTCCGGATTTTGCCAATTTTAGTGTGTAGTTTTATATGTATAATATTTTTAATCGGTTAAGCTTCCTTTCGTCTGAGTATTTTCCTTAATCAATTTTATTGAATCCACGAAACAATATTGTTTCAACAATATTGTCTCTGAAATCATCCATCTACAGAAGAAGAGAATAGGCGAATCGCAAGTCTATCGCGTTCGAGCGATTCCGCACGCGCGAGGCGTGTCCGCTGTACAAATAGGGCGGAATGATGGATATGATAAGCTGTCCAGATAGCGGACGAGGGTTATTTTCAATACATCAACCCTGGTTAACCTCGGGCAGGTGCATGGACGCGCGTTCTACAGCCAAGCGCAAACGGAGAGCGTACGTGGCCGGATGACAAAGGATACGCCCGCCTTTCGCAGGTCACCTGGCGGAGGATAGCTCGATTAATTAACGCTCGTTGATTGGAGAACTCTGCGGCGAACGCGTCACGGGAGTTGGTCGTAATTACGAGAACATGGGTGTCCGCCCTTATTTGTCCGTCGTATTTTTTTGTTTGATTAGAATCGGTTTTATATATATATATATGTTTTTTTTTTTCATTTTCTTTTCACGTCCGTGAGAGCGCGTAACTCGTTTCCGCACACGATATACGCGTACAATCGGAAAATAAAATTTGCGGACGTAATACCGCGGACAAGCTTCTAGAACGCGACACTTGTGCACGAATTCGCAGAAAGTACATGGTTCAGAAACGTGATCGAAATTCGATAATTCTCGCGCTTCTTTGCCATCCGCCGGGACGTCATGCTTAAAACAAAATACCTTTAGAGAGAGACTTGACTCGCAAACGTGCGAATCATGCTACTTTAATCCGCTTTTTCGTGATTTAACATTTATTCGCGACTTTTTTATAACTTTTCTAATTATAAGTTTTATTTTGAACAATGAAAAAGGATAACAGAGGGTTGCTATATAATTTATTTTATAAATATGTTCGTGCGTTGAATAAATCTAATGGACGCGCATCAAGAATGTTGTTGTTAAGCAATCGGTCACTGTCCTCTATTGCTGTACGTTATTAATTACAGTAGTGTCAATTCTCTCGCCTCGCATCTGATTCGTATGATCGATTAGCCAGCTGCATCGCGAGTATACATCTAACTAGTGGAATACTATACATGTAACATGGCGCGTATCGTACGCTAGGTTCTTGGAGAACTCTTCAGGTACGTAATGCATATGTTGATTCGTGCCGGTGGTCGTGAACGTGTGTGCGCGTATGTGTGTACACCGCAAGAGATAAGCAAAGACAATGTATCGCATCAGCCGTCCGTAAGATATTTCCAGCAGTCGCTCCTTTTTCACATTCTCCACCGCCGCTACCTGCTATTCCAACATCCCGGAAGATCCGCCGCAGAAAGACGGATACATCAAGAAGTAAAGTCAGAATCTTATTTCCCGAGACGCTTCTGCCTCGTGTCTTTTCTTCTCGATTCCCCGCTGCCTAGGCCGTGCACTATTTTTTCCCTTTCTCTTGCTTTTTCCTCCGCTGTTTCTTCGTTCCCTAACCGCGAAGAGACAGAATCACACGTCAAAACTGTAGGATGCAGACGTGCAAACCCCAGAGTTGACAGTCTCCGCTAGTATAGCATCCCGGCACACACCAAAATGTCTGTCAACTCGGACGAGCTCATTTTCAAAACGGAAATATGATATTTTTCTTTCCTCGCGCAACGAAATTTATCTTTTCCCGCAAAATCCATTACAGCGATTAGAATAAAACTTTCTGAAAACTTGAGAGCTATCGCTTCGCAAATTTACGTTTTATTTCAATCATTTCTATATTTCAAAAGTCATCTCGAGAGAAATCATAATTAATGTTGCGCCAGTCTCGGCCTTTAATAACATTACGGCAATTATTTAGCTACTTCGTATGATAACTTTACTTAAGATGAGATGGCCCCTTGGCGCTCGTCAATTAATATTCGCCGGAGATGGTGGTGAGATATTCTCGGTCGACTGTATGATATACAGCTAATATTTCTGGTAAATATGTAGTGTTTGTCCGTGATATCGATTCGCGCGCGAATGGTGGTTTTAGTCATCTGGTGGATGTATAAAAACGACAATTAAGCGAAAATTACATGATGGTAGTCTTTGCGTTGTGAATAATAGTCGCGTCCTCCTTGCGAGAGCGGACGTGTCCTCTTCGCGAGAGAAAGAGTTCCCCACGGACGTTTTTCAGGAACCCTTTTACCCTTTCACTTCAAGGTTTTAATGTCCCCTGCCGGGTGGGAAGGGCTAATGGGCAGTTTAATGAAAAACGGCATCATTCTTCACAATTACGTCTCTCTAGGAGCGACGTGCGATAATTTCGGGCCCATCCGACACGCGCGTCGGCGACGGACGTGTTGCTTCGAAAGAATGTCTACCACAAAGTGGAAAGGGTTCCCATGTCATTCGTCAACGCGTTTAATAAAAGTCTTGTAACTTTTACGCGATGTTTTCGCAAAAGCGAAATCCATTTGAGTATCCATCCGCGTCCACGGCAGCGTCCAGTCTCCGAAACCTAGTATATAATAGAATTCCATTCTCCGTAAATAGATTGGCGTTCGATCATTCAAATAAATCGCCGGCTTGTGATCGATGCGGCTACCGATACCTTGGCTACCGTATACCGATGATAGATCAAATGTTCCCGCGGCGCGCTGCATCCCATTGGCAAACAGGTGCGCCGTATCTGATCACGCATTAATCCAGCGAGAATCCGTGAGCGCGGGAGCAATTCGGTGACTTAATTAAACCAATTAATTCCGTGTGGTGTAACGACCACCGTGAAACTTCCAATATCTGAGAACGAGCGGTGGTAACCCGGATCCACGGCGGTCGTAGTCGATTTCCAGGCGGTTCCGGAATCGCTTTGACCCCGTTACTATTACCAGATAAAGAGTGAGAGATAGATAGATGGAGGGAAAGAGAGAAAGAGCCCGAGAGATAGAAACGAGAGAAGTATCGATTTCGAAAGTGTCGAACTTTTGAACAAGCTCATGCCGGCGATTTTAGCGTAGACTCTTATTGTAAAGAATTTAAAAGCATATTTATCTGGATTGAAAAATCCATTTTTGTCGCCCAAAATAGAAATGGGGAACAATAACACGATTAAGAAACTCGATCGGAATCACAGGGACGAATAAATTAAAGCGCAAGCTCGCGCTTAATACGCGTAGCGAATTAATTGCCGACACCACGGGCGACTTTGAAAACAATCGATTAACAAATATCCCCGTATAATTAATTCAATCGCAATCAGAGCTCGCGCACGTACATTATTAAATTTTCGTCGCTGCTCGCGCGCCCGCTGATTTTACATCGCGAATATTGCTGCGCTTATTGTAATTCCACCTGCCTTACACAATTTATATACCTTCGACGGTACGTATTAACGTATTTCTTTACTTGGATAGAGGTAAAGTTATAAGCTCGACCAGAGAAGCAAAATTACTTTATAGAACAGCCACGGGATAATCGCGCCAACACACATAACTTGGGGAGAGGGCTTCGCGTGGAGAAACGCCGCGACCGGGGCCCAGATAGGTGAGGGTCTACGACCCACCCTTATAATTTGATGTTGCGTGTTATTAAAGGGCCATTAAAACTCTCCGTGCATCTACTAATTGCGGTGCACGTAGACTCTGCGCGCGCCACCGTTTAATCGATATTCGGCTTTGTTGTTTCCACGACGCAACTCGCCTGCCATTCAAAGCGCTGACATCGTACCTATCAATAACAACATTCAATCGAGTGTAAGCGATATTTGTCGATATCTGTGTGGTTATCAGAGAATTTTAGTCATGAGATAATGATGACAGGAAATTCATTAAATCTATATGTTTCGAATAATCAATAATTTTCCTTTTCAATAAATATATGATTTTAAATCTGATACTCATATTATTATATTATTATAGATATACATATACCAATAATTAAATATATATATATATATATATATATATATATATATATACATATATATGTATATAAAATTTTATTTGTATTATAGAAACGTTCAAAGGGACGTTCGGTAACATTATCTGAGAAATATTCACGTACAAATCATAAATTACCCATTATCTCGGAAGTTTTCACATATAAATCGTAAATTATCATTATTTCTTGTAATAATTGCGCGCTTGCATTTTTTTAAACAGAATTTCTCCCTCTCTTGATTTGATTTTGTTTCACAAAGGCATTGCATTGCAATCGATAGCGACCCAGTTTAACACGATCGTAGCGGGACTTAACTCATTTTCACGCCGTTATTTGACGCGTTCGTCGTGCACGCTAAAGTTTTATGAATCCGGCGACGTAAGCGATAATGTCGCGCAGAAATTACCAAGTCGTTACTCTGCAAATCGAAGCTGCCGGCGAGTTGCGAACTTTAAGTGTCGTTAAACGATGGAAAAGGAAGTAGAACGTCGGAATCGGAGATGTAATCAATCGAGAGGCGGAGAAGAGCCGCACGTAAAATGTACGGTAGCATTGAGATAAATTAATTCGAAGGTATTGAGTGTTCTAGCGATCAAAATCGATCAAAGTTAAGGGCCTTGAGTATTTTCAGAGTTGCAAGAGTCGCTTAGCGGATATTGTCGTTCACGGATATCTGTCGTATAACACGCTGTATTTATTTTCCTATAATTTTTATATATTTATTTTAAAGATCGATCGTATGTTATTATGTTTATGCAAACGCGGTGGTCTCTCTTTCCCTTAAATATGGAAATTTTGTTGCTCATGACATAACAAATGCAAATGCGATGCGCATATATTATTTTTTGTTAATAAGAATTGGAGTATGTATATGCATAAAAATAATCGTAAAAATAAACATACTTAGTATATTTGTTACGGTTTGACCGCGCAATTATCGTATTACAGTTACAATAGCAAAAGGAATCAGTATTGAATAATTCATAATAAATTTGATTTATACAACAAATTAGAGCATGAAATTCCGAATCGATACATATGTGTTAGTAAAAATATTAGCAATTCTCTTGCTGTTGTAAAAAGATTTTAACGTTACAAAAGAAATCATGTGCGAAATTTATTCTATATTTTATAATTGCCATCTTCGATAAAGGTACCACGTTACGCACGGCATGTGCATTGTCGGGATCAAAATGTTTGACAAAGTTCTTCTTTAAATGCAAATCTCCGCATGTCACCCCGTGACCTACACTTACACATTGTCTGTATAAAAGACGCAATTGCATTCCAATCTGCATTCCGTTGCTAAATCTCGAATTAATCTGTACAACTTATTGTTAGTCCGCTAAAGGCAACTGTGCGAAGGAGTTACAACGCTGTTGAACAAGCTGACGTGGCATACATGACAATAAAGTATACAAATGTTTTCTTTAATGCAACATCGAGCAGTGCGCTCACAATCAATATTTTCCATTATTGCTCGGCATGTGTGCATAAAAATTTCAAAATTTCATATAGCTGTTGAAAAAAAAATTATCGACAAATTCCAATGTGTTTAGAAAGCTCTGTATCTGCGAAATTTTTTTTTATACAGTACTGAAATTAGGACCGCAAATTGTAAGAAATATGCGTTTCTGCAATCTGTCACAAAAAAGTGTTGAAATTCGAATGCCTGAAAGCATATTGTTTTTTGGTGATGCTCCAAGTACTATTTGCTTCATAGAATTAAAACAGATAGCACTATTTTGTGTAGAATAAAATTTTGCGTAAATCTATTTTGTACACACAGACGGCAATATTGATTCTGTTTAATGAACATTTTACTTCAGAGATATCGAGAGTACGGTGCAATAAAAATATCTCTCACCATTGAGGCAATTGAAGCGGCAACATGGATCGCAGCAATATTCTCATTTGGTCGTATAAACGTCTGTTGAAAGTTATACAGAATGATGCGTAAATAAACTCGACAAACGCACAGGGCTGTTTTCATTCAATCGCGCTCGATCTAACAGATCTGAAACGAGTGAGACTAAGAGAGAAAAAGAGAGAGGCAATAAATGCTAAACGAGATAAATTACTCCGAGCAAAGAAAATTTCAATAAATTCACTCGAATTCACTATCAAAAACTCGCCGAACCAGCGGACGAGATTGCAACAATTCGCATCAAACGAACGAAAATATCGCTTGGCCTATATACGCCTATATACGGAATCCTCATTAATCGCCAGATACGTCAAGATATCTGCGATCTCCCGAAGATTTCGCCGGCTCGTTGGGAACCGGCGCTTCTAGAGGAAGAGAAAAGAGAATCGTTATCTTTGCGCTCAATTTCCATATATCTCGGCGCGATAAATGCCGTTCTCTCTCGGAAGGAACGATTCGCCGACAAATAAGCTTTGAGCTTATTTTTATCTGGGCCAATGAAAGCGAGGGCGAATGCTTCGGAAGCGAGTCGATAGTTCGATAAGTTCCACGACAACGAGCGCACCTTACGGAACCTTAGCACGCAATCGCGAGGTCCTGCGCGAATAGAACTTTACGAGTTAAACTGGTCGAATCCTACCATCGCGTTGTTCGACTTAAGCTAGTTTCTCTCGTAGAAGGATATCGATACGTTGTCAAATAGGAAATACACTCAACTCATAAAATACAAGATTTAAAGAGCTCTGAATCAAATCTGTCATTATTGGCAATAACGCGTTATTCCTCACCTTTCCTTTTGCTCTATTATTTGCTAAAAAAAGAAATTAAATGTTTATCGGCGTAGATGAGCTTGTGCAAGCTATTTCACCAGAGACATATCTCTCCTAAGAATACATTTAAATATCACTCAAAGACAAGGAAGACGAGCATCTGTGCCTATTTCATTCAAACGAGTTTATGTTAATAAATTTCGGCGAGTTATCATTAAATAAATTTGGACGAGAAAAGAAAACGGATCGCAAAGCACGATCGTAATTTTTAAAATTTGCGTCGTACAAGCCGCTTAAAAAATCCACACCGTAAGACTAAACTGTTTGCGTGTAAAGCACGAGCGCAGTAAATCGATTCCGAGACTTGCGCGCCCGAGTCATAGCATATATTTCGCGACGACGATAAAACTGTCTTGACCCAGGTTACAGATAAGTTTTACATATCCGAAAAGGGTCTGTCGCGCGAAAATATTTTTAATATTTTTCTTTGTATTCCAAGGAAGAAAAATGTTCATTATTATGCCGAGAATTTATTACGGTGCGTAATTAAGAACCATGACAGTGCTCTAAAGTAGTGCAATATCACATTTTAACCTTTCTAACCGGAAGAAATAAAAGCGTGCAAAAATAATTTATTTGTCTCAGTTAGGAATACACGAGGAAGAGCAACTCGTATGATAAATATATTTTATGCTAAATATATGTGGGATTCGGCAGAGAGAACGTCAATAAATTATTTGTAAATCAATGCTTAGATCATCACGTGAATACTATGCGTACGCAATAACGAGGAGAAATAACCGGCAGTTTGCGCCCCGCAAAATGGATTGCCGCTTCGGGACGAGATATGAATATTTAAAGTTGCTGCCCGGTTTAAAAAATTCACGTTGCAATTAAAAAAAAGGTTGTATCTCCCGATACAACCCGTAGGGGCAGGAAAAACGTTTGCCAACTTTATTACGTGGACATTTGTTTGCGATAGATCGTGGCGTGTTTTACAACGAGAGAACGCTAGGCACACGTGATTAAACTGAAAATAGCATGCCCGACACATCAAATAAATAGATTTGTTGGTTACCGATCAGTAATCGCGAATAAATTTGTATCACTGTCCAAAACGAACAAACTGTCTGAACCCAAAAGAAAGAGGAAAGAAAAAGTGGAACGGCAAAAACCGCGAGAGATCAGCTGTTAATCCTCTACGTTTTTCAACGGATTGCTTTGACGTGCGTTTCACGGTTAAGTAATTTTTCCAGATTTTTTTTCAACGGATCATACGCTCTAATTGATCAAATATCGTTCAAATATTTTTGAAATACTCTTATTAAGTAAATCCACACGAATGTGAGAGACGTGTGTAAATAACTTTAAGAGAAAATTGAGTGACGATGAGACAAGTTACCGCAAGAGAGTTTTTCAGCACTCGAGTCCAATATAAATTATCGAATCGTGCAGGTGTGCTCTCTGATTAACATCTTTTTAAAGATCATTGAAAGCATCGCGTGCGCTCTGCTATCCCGAGAGCCAAAAGAAACCTGAACTTTTTATCGGTGAAAGATGAAGGCAACGTTAGTGGTTGATATCATTGGGCGGTTAGTCGCGCTGATGGTACCAGCCAGTGTCGGAATTTTCCTGGCGCCCACTATCGTAGCTGGAAAGCGAATAGCAAAAGCAAACAGGGGTAGAAGATAGAACTCCGGCGAACCCTATCGCACTACCACCACCATCACCACCCTCACTCTGAACGTTTTAACCTCCGGCTTGAACGGGAGAGAGCCTCGGCGATTCCCTGGCTTGCCTCCGCCATTTTCCATCCCCGGCAGATCGGAATCTGTGCCAATGGATGCTGCCACCTCTCGCTGATCTTATTCGCCGGGAGCTGGCGGAAAATGTGAAAAATTCCTATTAAGGGATTCCAATAAGGCTCTCCGCGCGCGGGTGTCGGGGACATAAAACATAATATTATTTCCGGAAAGCGGCGGCGCGAGAATTCAATTTAGCCCCCGTGGCACATAATATAATGCCTCTTCCAACCGCTTCCGTTCTTCTCTGTCACCTTTGGCCGAGCGACTTCCTATCTGCGGTCCTCTAGCGCTTTCACTAGTTTTGCCGAGTTCATCTCCGAATAAAATTGCCAACACGACAAGATACGCTGGTTCGTGAGAAGGTGCTTTCGCGTTTGAGCTCACAAACATTTAATCAAAGTGTAACAAGTGATCTGTGTCATTCTCTGTGACAATGTATTCGCACTTAAATTGCCGAATAAAAATAACAAATTCTTTCAACTTATGAATATACATATATTTAGTGATAAAATCCGCTTACATTTAACAATTAAGTATTAACGCAATGAAAAAAAAATTTATTTGTTAAAAACGACGAAATGTAACTGCAATTCATCGAGGCTTTACAGAGTTTTATCAATTCGCATTGTTCAATTTTATCTCAAAATAACAATTCCACTGAAATACAATACAGAATATGAGTAGCAGTTTATTTTGTCGAATCGCGAATATGTTGTACTCTGGCCGAGCAAAAGCGGGATTAATTCTTCCAGGATTCAGTTGGCTGGAAGGCAAATGCGATCAATAAATAAACGTAATGCCGCTCGAGTTTCTGTCGATTCGTCTCCTTTTTACGCAGTCCGCCTACAGCCCCCTTTCCCTTCTTTCCGATATCGAAAATTTTGCGCTCTTGACTGTCAGGCGATTTCGAGCCGGAAAAGTAAATTCAATGCAGGAAAATTGCACTACCAGGAAATTTCATATCCACTGCAGAGCTATTCCCGACGCCATGTATCCTCACATACGATGTAACTAACATGTGTTGTTATCGATACTCGCTGATCGAACAACTATCCATCGTTATGGAGGCATGTAAAATTTGCTCGTACGACTTTTTGATAACGCGCGTGATATAATATTTTCTATTGAAATCTTTTGCGTTTATAACGATTTTCTTTAAACGACAAAACAAAACTATGTATGTATGTATATAACATGTATCGGTTCATATTTCGATTCTATAACTATATATACTCACAGTTAACAGACGATAAGATATCGTTAACTTTGAGGATTTGGCGAGCGTACTACTGGGAATCGAAGCCATTAACCTCAGTCTGGAGGCAACCCTCTGAGCGACTTACGCACCACTAAATAATTCCAGGACGCCTCTAAGAAGCTCGAAGATCGGTGCCGAGCTTATTGAGACGAGAATCCTTGAAATGTTCCTTAACAGTCGATCTTCCTTAACGGGATATCTCTACCACTCTCCCTGCTAATCTTTAATTCTACAAACCCATTTATTCACCCCATTTGCACCGATGTTGAAGAATGGGTGTTAAACCACCGAGACTTTAAGTAATATAGATAACTAATAGATTAGATAACATAAAACAAAATGTATTATCAATCTATTCGCGATTTTAATGTTGCATTCATCACCTTGTATAATTTACTTTTCATATTAATTAATATTTCGTATATAAGATTTTGCTAGAAAATATATCATGTTTCTGGATCTTAAAATTGCGCTGTTATATATACAGTCAGACCTCTTATCCTATGACCCTCTTATGCTACGAAACCTCTTATCCTACGACAAAAAATCTTCTCATGCTACGACCGCGAAAGGGGAATTTACCCCCACTCTTAAATTTTTGTCGTAGGATCAGAGATTTAAGGGGAAGATTCCGGACCGAAAACGTCGTAGGATAAGAGGTCCGACTGTACTTGAATCAAAAGTAATCAGTAACTTTAATGGCACGACAATTTCAATTATCAACTTCACAGACTTTAGGATGCCAATAAAATGAAAGTAATTTTCGGATACGTGTTCGAACAAAAGCGTAATGAATTTTGTTAACTATGTGTGTAGTAGCTAGTTAATTTAGATTTTAACGAATTGCGCACACATAGAAAGATATCGAACGTTATTGTTCGAAGCAATATAATAGTACTATGAAACATTTCTAACAATGTACTTATTTTCAGTATATAATAAAAGAGACCGCGTAAATTGTAATACATATTAACTTTTCCTTGATTTATCGCGACATTTTATGTCATACATATTGCAATATAAAGTGTATCGATTGATAACTTTGACAGATATTCAACGACTCATCGATATTGAAACGTTATTCATGCATAATGGTAACTTTGTATTGTGCATATAGATAATTTAAGAGAAAGATCGACATCACGATAAGTTCAACGACTGGAAGAAATTTTCTTGAAATAATGTAACTTATGAGAGAAACCTTTGAGAGAAGAACTTCGGGGTTTCTGGTAGATGAAAGTTGATGGTTTTCATTTTTCGCGATATTTATGGATACTTTTACCAACATACATCGGGGGTAAGCAAACGATTTCCGGATAACGGTACTTCAAAGAAACCGCAGAGCGAGTCAGTATTAACAGCAACAACGAGCAAGGAATATGATATTTTCCCCGAAGGTCATCCGGTAGCGCGTCTATCTAACCTACCCTGGAGCCAGATTTTGCCGAAGAAAGAAGATCCACGAGAGCCATCAAAGTAGCCTTTCCCAGGACGAAAGCGAATATCGAATTCCGATAAAAGGAAGTAACGCTTTGAGAATCTTTCGCTTTAACGTAAGCAATTCGAAGCTGAAATGGTGACTCTTTCGGAAAAACATCGTATTTATTGAAGTTTCCGGACCATCTGTCGTGTTTTTGTTATTTTGCAATATCTCTTTTTTTATTTTTAGATGTACGACATAAAAACAAATAACGAGAAAAATATTTGGAAGATTGTAGAAAAATAATGATTTCAACAAGTGAAAATGGTTCATACCATGAAGGATACTCTAGTCAATCTTACAATATTTTAGCCCCGCCTATCCTCTTTCGCGTGTTTTACAATTACGGTAGTTTTATGAGTTTCAGACTCACTAGCTCGCAGCGGACTTCTGCCAACTTGTGATTGCGCAAGTTCCTGGTTTTACGAGTGCGGACTGTCGGGTTATCTGTCTGCGATACTTCTATCTTTACTGCCACGCTACCGTATTTACGCAAGCATTAACGTGCAGAACTTGCGCGCACGAGCAAATATGTTAATTTGACTCTATAAATTACGGTGTGATCTTTTTTCCGCAATGCATCTTTCTTAATGTCTTCTTTTTCGATATCAACCATCGTCAGTCGCACGCAAACGTAAGCAGACCCTATATAATGAAATTTTAAATTACTCGACGCGCGACGTGTCATTCGCAGATCCGATCGCCATGGATTCGCCCTTTGTTCGTTGACGCTAACGAAGCGCCGACATAATGAGGTGCGACACGAAGCTGGCTGGCGGTCGTTGGGGGAGGCCTCAAGGACTGCTTCAGACACCCCTGCACGTTGCATAAGCGTCTGGTATCGTGGCTCACAGATTTTCTCCCTCACGATACGAGGTGCGAACGACTCCAAAAATACTCACGCATGATATTTTGTAGTAACACGTCCGTGTGTGCGTGACTGCGCACACACGTGTGCAATAAATGTGATATGGACTGTAACAGGGAGAAGCCTCGAGGGTGTCGAACAAGCATAGACTCAATACAAGCCGACTGGATTACAGTCACGCTGTACGTAGCGATACCTTTCGATAGCATCGATTCGCCACTAGAGTTTGCGACAAGCGGTACTCGCTTCGCCCCTTTCGCAAGGGATAGTGGACTGTTCTTGTTGATAAAAGCGCCGTGAAATCTGATCGATCAATCGCTCTTGATCATGAAGATTATGGAGAATGCCTTTGTAGAGAGCACGGATACTCACCGGATGTTCTTGACAGTGTTATGTTACGTCAAGTTAGATATATTACATAAATCATTCTGCATTCTAATATACATTTATCTACTCTTGTACTAATGACTTAAAAATACAAGTAATTTATACGATTATAAATGCAAGGAGTTTTGAGAGATTGCTGGAGAGATAGCGCTCGATTGCAGGCTGAATTGAGAGTCAAATAAGGAACTCAACCTCCTATATTGTCTCAAGACTGCGAACGTTTCCTCACCGTGCGAAATTATCGTGCTTCTCTGCAACTCTTCGATTTGCGTTCCTCGGCGTAGCTCCAAGCACCTGAGACAAGAGGCGAGACGAGAAAATGTAAAATCGCTCCTCGACCTGCCGCGCGACGACTCTGGCAAAACCCGATTTTGATGTTTGTCTGCTCTACCTCGCGATATGAACGAATAGCGAACAAAAGCACCGCATTTCAGGAATATTGGACGAATCCGGAAAGTCTTAAAAAGGAAATCGTGCCATTTGTATAAATAATATGCATATTTTTTCTTCAATCCGCACAAAATTAAAAAGCATTATACTATTTTTGTCCTAGAAAAATGACAAATTTATCGCTATTATATATTCATCTTTAACGATAACGTCTGTCCTGAGATATTTTTTTCCATTATCTATATCGTTACTTTGTTATAAGTTTTAATTAATTTATAAATTCCGATCGCTTCAATGATTCGTAATATTACGTTTTGCCACCGAAAAATTCAACATATATTTTAATTAGAGACCATTGAAGCACATCGATTTCATTGTTAGCCGATTGCCATTGTTACCATTCCGAATGCTGGCGAGACATTTGTAGGTTGTTGATTTATTTCATCATGATTTGTTGCGTTAAATAGGGGAGTAAAGCCGACGGTAGCTGGAGATTGCGAAAGGCAAGACCGTTAATGAGAAGCTTTAATTAACATACTTCTATTCATCGAAGCGGGCATTTGTATCCCCTTTTTCCATAAAAAAAAGTCGATAACTTTTGATCTTGAGTCTGAACGTCGACTTCTCACTACATTTAATTTCGTATTATAGGAGGGGAATCATTTTTTATCGAATAATCCGTCATTAAAATCGCATACGTTATCTTGTGAGATTATTTTGAGATTATAATATAAAAAATATATATATTTTAATATAAAAATTATAATATAAAATATATTATATTATAAAATATAATATATTATAATATAAAAAGTAGTTTAAAACTCACCGATACAATGCACAATAGCGAAGCTGTAATATACAATGTCGTAATCTGTAACATACAAACAAATCTAATTATATAAATTATATCAATATAAAGCAGAGTACACACCTAATTAAAATTTTAAAAAATAATTATTTAGTATAATTAAATTTTTATTTTTCAATATATCCATTAACAAAATGATAAATAAAATATTTTGTAGTTTTTATATAAATGATCTAAATAATTATTAAATATGTTGAAATATTTTATAGATATATGTATATATTAATTTATGTATCTTTTCTTTTAATTATAAAAATATTTCATCATAAATATTTTAAAATAAATTTAAAATATCTTTTTATAGGGATTGTCTTACAATAATATAAAACAAATTTCGCTACCGATAACACAAACATTTATTTTACAAAAATAATAAATTAAAATTATAAATTGTTTACCGTTACTCGTTTTTTCGGGCTTCCTTCTTTTCTCTTATTTACCCTTTGCTGATTTTTCATGGCATTCACTTGCGAAAACATGGTTAATTACGATTACACACACACACACACACACACACACACACACACACACATTGGTCAGTAAAATATTATATGTATAACACTCGCGCGATACTTTACTATCGACTCACTTGCGTCGCGTATTTTATTATATTGTAACAAAAAAACACAAATTTTGTTTAAAAATCGCGATCTGCTCAAAATCGCAAATCAAATTCATGCGCTAATAGCAGCGACAATATTATCTTCCTATTGCTAACAAAGAATAGGATTGTGTTATAATGTACGTGAATCATTATATATATTAAAATTAAAAGATAGATTTTGACCGAATAAATTATATATAATAGAACACACGTTTAAATGTGCAGGGTGTTTATAAAGTCTGTTGCCACCCCCCATATTTCGGAAATGGTTCAAAATGACGAAATGTCATGAAACATATATTCAATCATTTCGAAGGGCTACTCTTTTAAGAACGTTAAGAGGATTATCCCCCCGCAAGGAAAAAACCCCTCATCAAATATGAGGAGTTTCATTTGAAATTTTTAAGTTGGGTTCCGCTAGGGCTATATATTCTTACTACATATTCTTGTAATTTACCTCGAGACTTATCTTTGCAAAATGCTATAATAAAGTATTTTTTTATTTAAATATTTTCGAGCTATGAGGCTTGAAATTGAGCTTTAAATCCAATATTTATTAAAGGTAAAAGCAAATTGGCCTCCTTAAAACCTTAAAAAATTAATGTAACGTACTTCCTAGCAGAGTTTGTTTTAAAAAAAAGTTAAAATATAAAAAATTTTTTAAAATAAAATTTTAAATAAGGAAAACAAAAACCCACAAAAACAAAAAAAATACACATAAAAACAAAAACAAAAAGAAACGCGTGCAACCTGCACACAGTATGTCTTGGATAATGCTAATGCCAGCGGTACTGTAACTTTCAAACCTCATAATTCAAAAAATATCTATACTTAACGAAAAAATATTTTATTATAGACTTTTGAAAAGCTCTCAAAGTAAGCTACAAGAATACGCAATCAAATATGAGAGAGTTCTATTTGAAATTTTTAAATTAAGTTTTACGTATAGAGCATTCCCCACTTAGGGAGTAACCTCCCCAATTTCTTTAAAAGTATAGCCTCTCGAAATGATCAAATACGTGTTTTACGGTTTTTATAAAATATAGAAGATAAGAATAGACTTTATGGACACTCTGTATATATCATATACGGGATAAGACACGATTAACATATCAGCAAATCACACTGTTACTTGCTAGTTCGAGTATGTAAAGAGATACGATAATACACGGAACGTCTTACAACGTAAGACGCGCCATTATGTATATGTTTATATGTTGTAGCCTTATTATTCGAGTAGAATGGGCAGATAGCGGCGTGAATTGTTCCATTACATTGTCATTACATTATCTTATGATTTACGATCGTAATAAGTACTGGAAACAAACGCGATTATTCCTTACTACTACTTGATTATAATTAGTGATTTTCACTATGAGTGCCAAGTATTCATAGTGAATATAATTTTCATATTATTATTCCGTCACAATATAATAAAATATGCGATTAATGTGGAAATGCCGTGCAAAGTATCGGATAATCATAATTAACCATAATTGTCGCAAATGAGTGTCATATGAATACTGTAAAAAGATAGACAAGAACAACAGATATCGAGCGATGACAAAGTAACTTTAAAAAAAATTATAATTTATAATTTATTTAATTTATTATTTCTTATTTGTAATAATAATTTATTTTAGATTATACATTGATATATGTATAATAATAAATATTAAATTACATAGTTCTTCTAGAAAAATGATATCTTTAATATTATTATTATTGTATACAAAGTATAAATTATTACATCAAAAACAAATATTTACGTTATTTTAAACACGTAATTTGTTTATAATTTTTATTTTAAATATATTCATGATATCTTACTTAAATCTTCTTATTACGAATCGTCTTAAAGTATATCAAAGGTTTTAACAGAAGTGTTTCTATCCTTATCCCGCTTAGCCTATATCCCTAATTTTTTGAAAAATAAGATATTAATTAAAACAAAACATAGAGTATTACAAATGATGTATTTGTATTCCTAATTGTTTCTTATTCCTAAAATGTATGAAAATTGTAATCCCATATGTACATATATGTAATCATATATAAAATTTGAGAGAAACGTTTTTAAACGAAAATTTTAACTTTTTTTTTCGTTGCTATCATTTTGCTATTTCGGACTTGTATCTTTGTGAAATCCTCGATATATATTCGACGTTTGACACGTATTAATTGCACTTTTATCTAATAAAAATTTGTTTTTTGTCAAAACCACGTTGACGACGTTTTTAAATATTAATTTTCTAAATAATATTCTGCCAAGCTATTAATTAAACCTATTACGAATTTGATCGGTCCAGGCATCTCAAGCTCCGATAATGTAAGTACCATCAACTACGTACAGATACACGATTCATCTCACTGTCTGCGTAAAGTTGACGTGAGATACGGTGAGCCTCTTAATATAAATAATTGCATGTACTTATATGTATGAATGCACGCATATATATTTATAAAATTTATCTACTAGTTTAAGGAAAACGATAAACTTCACGATAAAAATTATTACTGTATCATACTAATCTACTTAAGTAATACATTGTTATGATCGCAAGGATTTAAATATATATATATATATATATATATATATATATATATATATATATATATTATTACATTATTAACTCTCGTTATATCATATATACATAAATATTATATATATAATTTTAGTATTTAACATATTGTATCAGAATATCATTTCGATTCATTATCAAAATTGTATCATAACATCATTATAACAATACAATAATACATACATATACAAGTATATATATTGATCAACAATAATAACAATAATATATTTTAACGTACGATTGCTACGGATGATTGGACGGTCGATTTTCCGTGGATTATGTTCCAAAGTTACTCATAAAGCGTATAAATTGGAACTTCCATCGTATCTCTCCGTCCTCGCAGATTCTGGTTGCCGAGCAACCGATGAAAACAGCTGACGCTGATTCCGATAACGCTATCTAATGCTTCGTTAGTAACTACAAATTAGTAGGACATAATTACCAGTTGCATCATAAGTAGTTGTGTTGGAAGCATGTTAAACTGCAAACTACTTATCAAACTAAATTTAATGTATTCCATAATAATGATTATATATCAACCAGATATTGGATATTGAAATGGAACTGGCAAATCTTTTATCTCATCTCGTCGCTGATTTGCAAGCCTAAGCATCAAGATGCTAATAATCATATTATAGCTAAAATAGCTAATTGTATTATCAATTTTGTAACAATATTAAAATCTGTTACTTATATGCATGTCTTTAAAACATTAACACTATAATAAGGAAGAAGATTATACTTGTATCTGTCAGAGTTAAAATGCACTCATTTAAAAATAATGTTTATTGCCAAAGTTGATCTCTAAAAAATTTCCAAGCAACTTTTATGCTTTAAATGAAAGCTCGAGACCGAGAGATTGTTACGTTCACTGATATCGAGAAGTCCATTGCATCAATTATTTCGAGTCTTCCGTGCTTGTAGAGAAACTTTTGCGCCCGCGGTGATGACATGTTCTTGATTATAATAACATTTACTTAAAACTAGAGCTCGGAAGGTATATTATTACCAGGGTACAGATAGACCAATTTGTCAACTAGTACAGAATCAATATTCTTAAGTAACGTAGCTGCAACTTCCAAAAGATTCCTTTTTTACCGCCACTGAGTCATATGTATTTAAATCGCACAGTTCTTAGTTAAAGAAAATAAGGGATAAGATATTTTAGAGATTAAAATAAGATTTTCTCAGGTCGGCTGATAATCTTACATCGTAGATCATTAAACTTTGTTGATTCTCGATAAGTTCATGAGCAGTTCTGTTCAAAGTATACTTAGTTACATAGTACGTATATGGTATTAAACTTTATCGTTACATTATCATCATACATATGGATACATATCTATATTCATATATAGTTGATGAAAAGACGCCGTAGAACTTAGTGGTGAAACTTAGATATGCACTATGTATATTAAGCATATATAGTGAAATTAAGAGCAACCATCTACGCCTAACGTCAAGTATACAGTATGAATATAAATGATAATCTAGTCAGAAGACAAGGCGATATTCGATGAAGACGATATTGATGCGATGTAGCCACGAAATGTCTTCGAGTTTATCGCAGCTACGGTTCGATCCCCAATGGAGTTAGTTAGAACGATCGAACGATCAGTTCACCTTTAACAACCTCTTTTATTCTTTCTGCTATTCCACTCCCGATTCTCTTTCTTCACCGTTTCACGCCGCGCCTTCGTAGACAAGCCCTCTTTCTCTCTCCATATTTTCTCCTCCCTCGCTGCAGGCAGGAATGATAGCCGCGGCGGATCCAGGTCGCGCGTAAATTTCCGGAATCTTAGCTGATTTATCACCGCTTGAAATATAGGTTGCTTCGCCGGAAGGATGAAAGCCTGGCGCGTTCACAGGTCATGGCACAGTTTGCCTTCTACCTCATTCCAGTGACTCCGTCGTCGTTTACCATCGTGGCTCGAATGTTGTTGCTGCCGTCGTCGTTGCTGGTATTAGTCAATGTTGATCCGTACAGATGCGCACGTAGACGTGATTCCGACTCAAGGTGAACTCTTGTTTTTACAAGGGGTTGATTCAGGGTTTGGGCGAGGGTTTGGGTCGGCCGCGTGGGTGGATCGGATGAGATGCGGCGAGCAGACGTGGCTAAGGATTTGCTAGGCAAACACCATCGCGGTGTTACGATAACAAATCACTGAGAGCCGGCTTTCGCCACCGCCGAGGCGCCAAATCTGCCACCCAAGTCTCGTGTTCCATCGTACTGCGTTGATGGCGACGGAGAATATTCGGCTTTCGAACAGTACGCGTGTGAGAGCGCTGGTTAATTATCCTGCTTTTATATGTCTATTACAATAGACGTATTCCGATACATTTTTACTTTTATTTAATTTAAGTATAAAAACATTTTATATTTTTTTACTTTCTTTACATTTAACGCAAAATTTAAGTAAAATATGTTAACAGTTTTTTTATTACCTAAAATATGGTATCTAATATTTCGAACAAAAATGCTTCTTCAAATTAAATAAATATCGAGCAAGTTTATTCTTTCGGAAGAATTTCGAAAGAATTTGCCGAAATTGCCGAGTGTTCGTAAAAACGTGAATTCCACGGAAGCGAAGGCATGGGCACAGTCCATGCACGTATTCCATCAAGAGTATAGTCCGGAAGCTGGCGGAAGGGTCGAAAGAGGGTCGTCGAACCATACTTTACAACGGCGTGCAACGGTGGGGCCAAGATAAATGTACTCCGAATCGAATGCGTTCTCGTTCGAGATTGGTGTTCGAGGAGAAGGCCAATGTCATTAAGGCCGCCTTTATCGGTCACATTCGGTGCGATTTAGATCGACGTTTCGCGATAAGTTTCAGGAGGCCTTATACGAGGCGTATTGCACAAAACGATTGGAAGTAGTTAAGGAGAGAAAGAATGATGCAAATATATTGAAGCGGGATCTTATTTCTTTGTGTGTGTAATAATATATCGATATAGTATTCAGAATGTCGTAAAGAATATGGTACTGGTATATTATATGTAGAAATAAATACGAGATAAATCAATGAATCAATGATTTATTAACTTGAATTTTAAATTTTATGATCAATAGTTTGCGTTGCTCATCTTTCGAGATAGAAATTGAGTTTAAAGATTTATTGCAAAGTCTCTTTTATACATAAAGAAAGCAGTTTACACAAGAAGCTTCGATAGTAACGATAGTAACGACAGGACGTTGATCGTGACACACTTAACCACTTTTCCATATCGGCGAGAACAAATAAAGCGTCACAAGCTCGTCTCGAGGTAAAGAGAGCTCCCAATTGACCTTTGACTTTGATCGATCATCTTCCAACGTCATTATCAACATATATCAACTATTATATCTCTAACTCATTGTACTTATTGAAAGTTGTATTTTTAGTAAGAATAACACACGTGTGTATAATAAACGCATGATGATAAAATCAACATCAACATCATTACATTAATATAGCCAATAAATTTTTATTATTTCTGCTCTTTTTATCTCTCTCTAATTTTCTTTAATAATAAATAAAATCGATTCAAAAGAAAGAAAAGAGATACCGTTTTATACACGATAGTAACGTAATCTGAAATTATAACGTGCTGCGCATATAAAATACTGCTCACGGACTGCAATGACAAATCATAGCCATCTTCCTCCCCGATCGAGTGCACCGATTCTCCGCATATTTTCTTTCTCGCGCTGGCAATGCCACATTGTTCTCCATGACGGAAAAGAAATCGCCATTGCTACGGTTGCCCATTTCCGTTATTCACCCAGCAACACGACATTTTTCACGCGATACTGCATGCGAGCGTATGACTTTTGCCATCAGATAGTCAATGGAGAACAATATGTCGCTCTTTGAGAGATATCGCCCAAAGATAGTTATCTTATATCTCTGAAATGCCCTCCATCAAATTGATTTTACAAGCTTAAATTTGCAACGAAGATAATATGTATTATCCGCGATATGCATTTTTTGCAAAAAAATTAAAGTGGCTAAATATTTGACAAGCTTACGCAATACAACAGTTGCAAGTGCATATTAGAGCGATTCCAATCTTCGAATAAAAGCGACATTAATATAATAAAATTTTTCTCTCGCCGATGTTTTATTCCAGTACACTTGCGCATCATCCGTGTAAGAATAAATGGAAAAAGACAATCGTATATGGTAATCGATGGTACGCGTCGTTGAAATTCAAATTTCGGGAAGATCTTCGCGAGTGTCACGCGGCCACGTTTCTCCCGACGACTTTACCGAACGTAGCGGAAGAATTCATACGCTGTCGTCGTCGGCGTCATTCCCGTCATTCCGGTTAGGATTGAGACGTTTGTCTTGCATTTGACGTTGCGTCTTACCCGCAGTAAGATAGGAGGAGAAGCTGGCGAGTAGCTCTCGAGTGCGGAGGCTTGCCGGGTCGACGCTGCATGTGACGTCTAACGTAACGCCAATAACTCACCTACTACACGGAAGCCCTTTCCGGGGAGGGGAAAAAGGAAAGGGCGCGCAACTTGCTCCTTCGCACCGAATAAGACCATCCAACCTCTCCGTTACATCCCTCTCTACGCATCTCTCTTTATACTTCACCCGCTGCCGTTACCACCACCTCGTTTCCTCCACATCCTCCCCACCGTCACCTTGAGACTCTCTTGGAATAACCCTAGGCACCGCCAAGTTTGCGAAGGGATGAACGAGAAATTACAGGGAGGTTTGGCTAAATTCCTTCTTCTCCTGCCACGCCCGACGCCATCCTCTGGTAGGATCCGCTCCCGACGGGATCGGTAATTACTCGCCGAACACGAGGCCCGAATTGATCATTAATTTACCTCCAATTTCAAGCGGTTATGCTTTACTGCAGTAGCTACGGTCGGTGCACAGGTATTATTTCGGCGAAAATAGTCAGCAGTGATTATCACTCGTCGCGAAGAAATAAAGCGTCATGTGGATCAATCTCGATGTGAGTTCTTCGTACGTACATGTTTGTCCAGACGTGTCTTCTTTTTTACGATGCACATGCACCGTTTCGTTTCTTTAGTCACGCAATAAATCGCGTATGCAACGACCCGACCCGGCTTTAATCGGTATTCGCCATTGTTGGCGAGATATACCGCGGCAAAGTCTCGCGAATGAAAAATTCGAACCGGATAGTTATATCGGAGCTCTCTCTTTCTCCCAGCATACGGGAGATGCTCTCTCCGTATTGCATTTGTACGTAGCGATTATTTATCATCGCGGTGAATGCACTACTGAAATATAAATAAGACAGTCATATGCAGTTACATTCGTACATGTATATATATATATATATATATATATATATATATTTACTGCATTACATACGGTATATTGCACATACATGTTAACGTTGAAATTGGCGATACATAGAGAAATAAGAAAATTACACCTTTTATAAGAGAAAACATTTCTCATTAAAATTTATCAATTTTATTAAAAATATAAATGAAATAAAAGTTCCGTATTTTCATTTGTAATTTTATTTAAACTGAGTCTGCAAGATACAAAACATTACCCGAATATGCATTGTTCCTTTTATAATGCGTCGCATTTAAACTGAGTAAAATAAATGGCTTGTTTAAGCGCAGAGGAATATGATTTGTTACGAGATTGAAAATCTAAATTACGGTTGGCGGGATTTTTCCTTTGATATTGCGCCGTTACCGCACGTGAATGTGTATTGCCCGACAAGAAAAATCGCCTCAATGCGGCGGACAACGTCTGCGAAATTACCCATGGAATATCCGATAACAAGTGTTGCATAGCAGCGCCTCTCTATTCTTTACACTCTATACAAATTGACTCTTTACGATACAACAATAACTTCTTAAGCCACCGTTTGATCGCTCGTTACTTCACGAGCGTTTATTTGACTACATCCGATATGGATGGAAAAATAATAAAGAAAATAGAGAAACGAACGAGGTTTTCTGTATAAAAAATAACACTTTAAGAATTTCTCTTGTACAAATTTTTCCCGCAGATAGAGATTGCTAACAACTGCTGATTATACATTAAAAAATGTATGACTTATACACAACTCTCTGTTGCTCTCTCTCTCTCTCTCTCTCTCTCTCTCTCTTACCGCGTGATTACCACCCTCGCAGTTCGGGAAATTTAATGATGCCGAGAGTCATACGATTTTGAGCGGCCTCGGTAAACATGGCATTAATGTGTTGATGAAAATTATACATTTATACTCGTGGATTACCTTGTTTTCACGAGTACGCGCGATTAGTCGCACGCAAGCGTAAAGCACCACGGCCGAAATACGTGCTTTATTTTCTTTATTTCCAACCATGGCTGTGTCGCGTATCGAGCTAATCTCATCGCCGCTCTGAAATCGCCTCGACGGAGAAGAAGAGGAGTGGTAAAACAAACACGCACACAATGCGAATGGACGCCGGACGTGAGCACAGTCGCGACCATTCTACGGCGTTCGTCCAATATAATTCAGTGCGAGCGCACAGAAGCGTAAATTTGAGGATTTTATGGAAGATTGATGCCAGTCAAGGTACTTTAACAGGACGAACAATATGAGTAGCGAAAATCAGATGGAAGAAGGCAAGTCGATAAAGCGAACAGGAAAGGGTGCTTTAAATTTTTCTCTTCATTGTTAATTAAATCGTTTCTTGCATTTAAATAGAATTTGGAGAATGAAAAATTGCATCAATCTTTAAATTATATATATAGGTATGTATTATATATTTATTATAATACAACAAGTTTTGCATTACAAAATTATATAAAGAATAATAAAATCATATATATATATATATATATATGATTTTGTATGCAAAACTTTTTGTATTATAATAATTTATATACATATATATGTGTGTATGTGCGTGTGAAAAAAATATGTATTTAGAAATAATAGGCAAAATCAGAATATATATTGCACCTTTGCAAAGATATTTTGTGTTGGACAAAATTTATTTCTCACTATATATTTCGTGCGTCTCACGAACAATGAAGGAGAAGCCCTTCGTCATAAAGGATTTGTTCCTGGATGTTTTGACGAGCTAGTCGCGCAAACTCAAGAGTCGAGACCAATTACCTCGAACCCAAGATCTCTCTTTTTCTTTCTACTTTCTCGATTGATTCCCCGTATCAGAACGCTAATTGTTGTGCCTTTTTCCCTCGTTTTGCTCGCCGGTTGTATCGATTTAGCGAGCCGGCTAACTGCGGGTTGTTAACGACAAGAGAATCACGTCGGTTCTAGAGATCTGGCATGATGCCTGAATCAAGTTATACATTAATTTCGATTTTGCGAAACATTGGAGGACGTCCTTTCTTTTATAACAATCCTAAATTCTGATTCGTTTGCATGTTTCTAGTGAAATGTCACTTGATTTCTATTTAAAAATAAAAAAGTCGTTTGATAAAAGGGCGCGCAATAATTTGTTTTATGCTTTTTATTTTATTTTCTGAATATTGTTTCTCAATATTTCTAACTTATTTTAACGATATACAATTTAGTACAGTAAATATTAGTAATTTAATACAGTAAATATTAATAAAAAGAAATATATTAATAAAAAAGAAAATATGTTTGCGCAAAAATAAACCTATTTGATCATTCACATTTCCGCTACATTGTCATGCAACTTGGCATCAAGAGTGCTGTGCCTCCTAAATATAAATTTATTACAGACAAGGAGCTATCGGACTCTCTTCAATGTTATTCGATAGTCCTAATTTTTTCCTGATAAAGAATTGAAATTTGCCCCATAAAGTCGGATTTATGGTCACCTTCAAAGTCAGTAGTGCCCTTTGATCAGACCTATGGACCATTGACCGCTGTCCCCTGCAGCGCTATCTATCACGCCTGGAAGGCAAGCGGTATCCGTGTAACAGCAGTTAGAGGATTACAGATAAGAAGAACCTTGATATAAAAAATAGGGGAATTCTGTCGACCAAGGGAAAGTTTCCATCGACTTTATTCCGTTTTAATCCATAGTTACGTCGCTCTGAACAGTATTCAACGAAACGATAAAAAACAAGAGGAAAAACTTGTGCACACGGATACAGATTAAAACAATGATAATCGATAAAAATCGAAGTCGAGAAGGGAGCTCTTAAGGGATAGCTGACAAATGAAGAGCAGGGGAATAGATGGAAAGATGAAGGGACAGGAAGCGGACGGAAGAGACAGATCAGTGAAGATATACCCGCAGGCTGACCATGGGGAATCTCCCGTAGTTTGCCATGGTAAGATACGATAACATCTTAACTACAGTGACTGTACTACACTCGAGCCCCTTGAATCCCACCTGTGGGTCGGTTGAGCCTGTCAAGAGGGGTTTAGCGTGTCGTCCTTGACGTAAGGCAACCCTATCTCGTTAGGACTTTCGGTAGCAGTTTCGCAAAAGAAGGAATATATATATATATATATATATAAGGAAGCGCGTTTGGAAACAGACGAGACTATCATATCTCGTAGCGGCACGCTATCCAACAGAAATGACAAGAGAAGAGATACGAAGCGAAAAAGAAAAATATACAACAAGACATACACACACATTTTGCACGCAATGTTTCTACCATCGTTCTTTCAATTGTTCTTTACGCGACAAGACGCCACCGGAAGAAACTCAACTCATTCGCTTCTGTATTGGTAGCCACGTTTTTATCGGTAATGTTCAAGAAAAGAACAACATAGCAAGATGTATCATATGACGCATTATTTTCGGAAGCGATATTGTAAAGAAACCTGTCAGGTTGAACGCGATAGTTGGCGGCGTAGTCGACTTTCTTGGCAAACGATTCTAAGATGATTCTTTCTTGTCTTGAAATAGACTCTTAATATGAAAATATATTCAGTTCTTTCACATTAAAGGAATTAAACGAAACAATGTACAGACATTTATTTACTGGATAAACATTATATAGCATTTTTAGCAATAGTAGAGTCTTGGAAAAGTACTTAGAAAAATATTTAAGTAGTTTAAATAAGGAAATTAACTTTTCTATAATTCAAAATGGTAATGATAATGATATCATAATGATAATCATAATGATGTAATAAAGTTAACGATCTTTTGCTATGAAAAATTATACTGTTTATAATGCTCGACAATAATAAATGCGTTGAAATGAAATAAAATTGGAAAGAAATAAGAATGACGTCAAAGAAAAGCGATGGCATAATGCTATGTTTCATTATACCTCATTAAACGAGAAAAAGTTCTCACTTATCCCTTTCCTTTGAGGAACACACGGTAAAGTTGAGAAACTTCTTAAGAGTTTGTCCGAAACCCCATGGAACGAAGAAAAATTCTAGACAAGATTCATCGAACGGAAGTATACGAGGCCGATGAGACGTTCGCTTCCATTAAATGTCAGGAAAGAAAATGGAATTAGCGGACGTCTCTCATGAACAAAGTGCAAAGGGAAGTATTCCGTCGTCGCGGTTGTTTCTTTCTCGGGGAAAAAGTTCCAGCCTCGCTTCCTTGCTTAGAAGTTATCGCGCGGAGCTGTGACAACTTCTCGAGACTTCTGCTAAGAATTTCGCAAAATAAAGGAGAGCTGCTCTTGGTCGGAACGGTTACTTGAGAAAAAAAAAAGGAAAAAGTACAAACGACTTGACGTTATACGGTACAGCGCGAGAGACTGTGCCTTGTGAATATAAGCGAGAAAGTAAAAAACGAAAAATCGAGATGAAGATTTGAGCGCGTATTATACCAAACACAAGGAAGTTTTAAAATCTGCAGATACTAAGAAAATGCTGTCTCTTAAAATATACAATAAATCTTCTTGTCTGTATAAAGAGCTCCTATTATAAAGTCACCCAATAATAAACGTAATAATACAATTGCGTATTGATTGTTTATTTAAAGCTTGCACTCTCTCTACATTTTGAATGTGGAGTTGCTGAATGAAATGAGTAAAGAAATTTTCGTCACGCTAAAAGATGAAACCAAAGAGGAAACGTCATAATTGGTTGCTATAAATGCGCATGTTTCTTTTTCGAGGAATCGAGGATAAGGAAAGATACAAGCGAGAAAACTAGATTTATATATTTCAAGTCGTTACCGCAATAGGCATCACTTGTGACATTTTGCTCAAAGGAGAATTATTCGATGGTTATCATCGCGGTAAAAAATGTTAGTGTCTCTAGAAGAGAAGAAAAAATAAATAATAATCGCGAAAAAGAAGGTTGCGTAAACCATATTCACCGAGGCAGAAGTTTCCCGGTGTCTCGACATTAACCGTTCGAAATAAAAAAGACCTACGTTGCAAAATTGTCGCTAAAAAAATCTCCAGGATGTCACGTAGTTTGCCACTGCGGAAGTTCAAATGGAATTACATGGCAAGCCCGAGCAAGTAATAATGACGTTCGAAAATAAAAAGGAATCTCGTCACGAACCTGGATCGATAAAGTTGAAACTACAACGAAACGGAAAAAAAGAATGAAATAAGAAAATAGTAAAGTGAGGAGAAGCTGCAAAAGAGGCATTGGATGAATAAAAATAGATAAGCGAATAAGGTTCGTGGCTCGAAATGAGTCGTCAATTATAAATAGAAAAATAGAATCTTTGTGTAAAGCCAACAATAATGATTAACAATTCTTGGTCTCGAAAGAGACATCGAAAAAGAGAAGAACAGAAAGTAGAGACGAAAAAAGGAGAACAAGCAGCTGAATAATTCAGGCAAAGACAAATACCGGAGAAAAATCGAAAGAGAAACGAACGGCGCGACCCGCGTAGAAAATCAAATAAAGGCAGGAGATGGGAAAGTGGGAAGCCGTGAAAATCGGATATTCGCACGTTCTCCATCTCCGTGAAGTCGCGAGTGATTGTAGGACTTTTGGAACTTACCCGGCGGACACATCGCAGGTGAAAGGAAGGGCACATAGGGTAATACCTAGGACACGGGGAAAGCACCGCCAACATCGTCACGTCGAGTGCCACATCGTGGAAACACACACACACACAAGAGCCGCTTCCGCCGGAAGCGAGACAAAGAGAAGAGAAAAAATAGGTACGGCGAATGGAAGAAGAAAGAGGAGGGAACGCATTCCGCACGCAACATCCCTCCATCGCTGCTGTCGCCGCCAACGCCGCCATCGTCACCACCGTAGTCGCAGCTTCTGAAAATTTCATGAGCCTCTCGCCGATCGGAGGGAGCTTTTTATTCGCACGGGACGCTTTGCATTTTTACGACGAAACTAAGGTGGCGAGGCCGTTCGGCGAGACCTTTGAGATCTTTGCTCAAGGTACATGGCCTCGAATGGAAAGATCGGTCGTAAGCTTGAGGATATCTTTCAGGTAAGATACTCGGTGGACATATTCTCGGTATAATCGAGGAACGTCGGACGCATAAATGATTGTTCATCTGCGTCCGGAATGAGTTGATCACATTTGTTACGGTATAATAAGGTCCTTTATGTATCGTTTCATATTTAACTTTACACTCTCGCGGTGTATCAGTTTATATATATATATATATATATATCTTTTTTTTGTATTATAACATTGCATTTTACATTTTTTAATTGTTCACACTTTTTATCAATAGTGAGTTCATTTAATCGATTATCTGATTGAATTGTCTCGCTTTTACGTCTGATCTTGTACAAAATTATGTGCGCACGCCTCGTCGCGTCGTGTCTTTGAAACTTCATCCCATTTCTCCGTTGCAAACTTGTCGATCTTCTCCGCAACATCGAGATAAGTCTATTTCTCACCCTTAGAGGCGGCCGTGCCTTTGAGCATCGCCGAACTCATTCTTATTCAGGAAATCCGTATTCCACGAGACTCGCTGTTTTCTTCGCCGAACGTTCGTTCCTTTCTATACGTCCCGCCGTCCATTTCCTGCCTTTCCAGTGTGGGAAAGTTGAAACTTACAATAAGTCGATCGGTCAGGTACGATCCGAAAAGAAAGCTTTCAATGGGTACATCTCGCTCTTGAGAACCAGCAGATTCAATGACGATACCGAATCGGTGAAGTTTTCTCTCTCTCTTTCTCTCTCTCCCCTTTTACTGTTCGACTCTATCAAACTCATTTCCTTTACTACAAGCATATGGAACGTGTGAAAATGTCAAAATAATATAAAGCTGTGTACCATTTTTGTGGAAAATGAAAATTTCGTGATGTTGTTCAAATATGCTGCGCGTCATGGAAATGAGATTTCTAACTGAAATTTTCGCTGTACGCATTAAATTATGGTAATTAGCGTTCTTTTTTTAAAATAACCTTTAATGCGCGGCCAACAATGTAACACGTCGAATGATATGCAGTATTATTATTAAAAGCGTCGACACAGGCGTTAAAAGGACTGAAGTACTGTGAGAACTGCATTTATTTTACATTTATACCCGGAACCAGGGCGTTTTCTAATGAGAATGCAGTATACGTGCAGTATACCTGAAATATTATGCCGCATCGCTTAGGACGCAGCTGGAACGCGGCGAGGCGCAGGGCGACTAAAAAATCGCCGACCGTGCATTTTAATGTAGACTCGCAAACAGGAAGTGATGCAGCCTCTTACATTATGATGTTTATCCCGCTACACGCTAAGCAACTTCACTAGTATATCACGTTACATAAAAATGTGTTTTAACTACGGCTAACGCTCGCCGTTCTGCTCGGAATATACAAATATTGTCTTTAACAACGACGAAGAAAAAAAATGGTCCCAACATCCTAGATATTACGACACCGAGAATATAAACTCCATACTTACTTGTCCACACGTCACCGTAAGTTATGTTCGTTCCTTAATTAACAAACAAAAAAAAAAGCGCGTAACTTTTTTTCTATATTAATGAGTAACTTGAATCCGATAAATTACTATATATATATATATATATATATATATATATATATATATATATATCGATTGGAATAACAATCGACAATTTTCACATCAGAAACGCAGACTTTTTATTTACAGTATACGAACAATTATACACATCGTGTTTATCTCTTCCTAGAATTCCTCGGTGATATTTCCTCCAAATGTGTGTCGGAGCATAAAAAATCCATCGGTATCTCTCGCCATAATCTCTCACGCTCGAATTCCTCTTTCGTATTTACTTCTTCTGTCCGCTGACAAATTTCCACGTCGGTGGCCGTATAAAAATCCATCGGTAACGGAGCGCGGTGTATCGGGAATCGAGTCCTGGCAACGCGACGGCGACGGCTTAAACCGAAAAATCACGGGCACAGCTGTTTCCGGTAGTGACCGTAAAAAAAGAAAGACAAAAAAACAAATTGCGCGAGCGAAGGAGCTGCTCAATAAAATATAAGAGGACGCTCAAATAAAACCGCCGGCGCATTGGAGGAGTGCGAACGGTGAAAGATCGACACGGGGAAAAACGCTCGACGCGACAGAGACAGAGACAGAGACAGACGGGGTCGAAAAGCGTCGGGAGCAAGAGGGACTACAGAAAGAGGAGAGACAATGCATATCGATTCGCAGTCGCGGGAGCACCGCACATCCGTCCGTCCGTAGATCCGTCGTTTCTCCTCGCCGCGAGCCAGCGAACGAACGAACGGGAGAACGAGCGAACGAATGACTAGTCTTCCTTTTTCGCGGCGAATCGCGCATACCATTGGCGCGAAGAATCGTAAAATTCTGAAAAATTTATCGCTCGCTGCCTCACCGCGCAACACGATATCGTCAATGGCGATACCTTCCACCCTGCGGAATTCCGGACGGAGTTTCGGGTGCGAAAAACGAGGAGCGGTGAGAAGCGAGGGTGCGAGACGGCCGGTGCTACATATTTAAGCGCTCCATCATCTCGCCGGTCCGATGAATTCTGACAGACTGATCCCGAGAAAGAGAGAGAACGAGAGAGCGAGAAAAAAAGCGGGAAGAAAGAAAGAGGCAGAGAGAGAGAGAGAAAGAGAGAGAGAGAGAGAGAGAGAGAGAGAGAGAGAGAGAGAGAGAGAGAGAGAGAGTGAAAAAGAGAAAAGTTTTCATGGTGAATTTTTGAATGGCTGAAAAAGGGCTTCGCGCGTAGTCTGTAAAAATGATAAATGAACAGCGCTACGTGCGAAGCGATCGATTGGCGTATAAGCGCCGTAATTCTCGAATACGTTGTTAATCTAAAGCGATTGCATGTAACGCGGATATGTAGCACGCAATGGTTCGAGTACCCCGGTTGATGTTTTACGAACGTGTAATTATAGGTTTTGGTGAAGCTGGAATTTTTTAGTAAAGCAAAATGGAATACTCAGTCAGTATCAGTGCGCGTATCAGTATACAGACATATTGTCTGGCTCAACGTGAAATCATTTCCGAATAATTGAAACATCAGGAATAATGCATGACTATCGATTGCAATCGGTTATACAGCCAAATCATGCGCGGTTGTTGAAATGATGCTTCATGATACCGATATTTTATTTATACACTTTCTCATCGTTTATAAATGTCGAATTTTCATTACTATTGGCCGATGTGAACAAATGGACTACGCCGTGCTGATGACTTGTGCAAGCAGACGCTGACCAACTTCAATTCGTTTTACAAATCGAAAAATCGATTGCCGATTTGCGAATCTTCCATCAGATACATACGTTGGTTGGACAACTTAATCGTGTCTTCTATCTTTGAGATTGATCATTTCGTTTGATCAGAAAATATGAAAAAAATAAACTAATAATATTCTTTTCCATGTTTTATCGACAGATATTTGACGATTCGGACTCAATCAAAATTGGCATTTATGAAGAAGCAGAAAATCAAAGAGAAAAAAAAGAGAAAAAAAGAGAGAGAAGTGATTTTATATATAATCACGGTGCCTCACATAAAATATGACAAGTAGTTTTCTTTGAAACCATTAAAGATAAGATGGAATTTTTTTGCAATTTTTATTTTTTATAGTTTATCCACGCCTTTCAAATGATAAACAAAGTATCGCCGTCAATCTCTTAGAAAAAGTTACACAAAATAAAATCTTATTTTTTTTACGCTCTATCACTCTAATTTTTTTATATAAATTAATTCCTCGCAATATTCTGCGTAAAAAGTTATGATGACCAAAAATTAAATAGTTTACGAGATGTTTTGTACTTTAATTTGATATAATTTTATGTAATTTTACATAAACTATGAAATATCTCTTAAAATATTTATTTTTCAATTATTTTATTTCAATATTTTTATACACAGAATAATGACAGGAATCAATTGGCGTAAAGAAAACACATAGTTGTTTATAAGAAAAAAATTGTAGCTGCTCTCTACAAATTCATATTTTCTCTTTAAATCAGATCCTTATAACTTTTTGCGCAAATTATTGTGAGAAATTGATTTATATAAAAGAATTAGAATTATTCCATTAAAAAAGTAAAATTTAAAAATTTTATATTGTAGCTCTTTTTAAGAAATTGGCGGCAATGCTTTGTTTATTATTTAAAAGATATCAATAAATCATAAAAACTGCAAAATAATTTTTTTTTACTATCTTTAATAGTTTTCGAAGAAAACTACTTGTCACACTTTATGTGAGACTCCGTACATATATATAAATTTTCTTCATGAAAGAAATCAAAGTCTTTTCTTTTTAATTAATATTAAAAAGTATAGATTCCCCGCATTGTACACACATACTAATATAGTCGGGGAGGGTAAACGTTATTCTTATTTTTATTATTCCATTGATTAAAATATTTCAATCTCTGACGCTTCGCCTCGAGCGGCTAAGCTCTCGCATTTGAACACGACTCACGCACGAGGGATGATACCACGGCAACGTGGTAAACAATAAAGACGTCACGTAGGGTGTGCGCAATGAGACCGCGGCTCGTAATTCCGATAACGCGATAATGTTGACCACCCTAGGAACCGAAACGATTTATAAGTCCCTATCTGCGACGGGTCATTTTAAATTATGTATCTCTTTATTACGGTGAAAGACGATCGTTCGGGTGGAAGCACGGCTTGCGACCACCTATGGTGTTCTCGTTCCGCTTACGTACACAAGAACAAAATAACGGGGGCTGACATGAACGCGCCTGCATAGCAATTAATAATGCGGCCATCATTAACGCAAGCGTGAGTCGCTGAGCAAATGTAAATTATCAGATGAAAGCGCGGTCCAGCAATTCTGGCTTCCGACGACTAAAGGATGAGACACAATAAAGTATAAGAATAAAGTATTAAAAAAAATTTATATTAATACACGATATTATATTTTCCCTTCTGAACATGCGTCTCTCGATCAAAACGGTTTCGAGAGATTGGTTATATAATGCGAAAATCTCGAAGGTACTGCGTCGCTATTAATGCAATCTTACGCTCCATATATTTCCTCTGCCTCGTCCTTATCATATATATATTAAGATATAAATTTTGTTATCTATTAACGTGCGCGCGCCCACGCCTGGGGTAAATAGATAATATATTAACGACGATGTGCTAACGAGGCTAGCGAGACCTTCGTGATATCGAGGCTTCAAGAAAAGACCTTGTTCGTCTAATGGTCAATTAGTTCCTTCTAACCGGCGTCCAATCAATGTCAATGAATATCCATTACCGCTAAAATCAATTGCTAACGATATTCGCAGGGTGACGCAGCGTTGCTCGACTAGATTATCGTTGCCCGCCAGCCGATCTTTGATGGAAATTGCGCATTCGTGTTTATTGAAATAATCTTAACGAACCGTGAAAATGAATTTCCACCGAGTAACTCTCAAAAATACTTTTCTCGCTTCGGAGGGCGATATAGATGGTACCGTTTATCAGGTCGCTCATTTTTCGAATTTCAATTAGTCTCTATCATTGTGATACAGTATACAGAATAAATATGAATGTACGAGAAATAAAGGGTGCGGTGTTAAATATTGTTAAAGTGCGGCAAAAGATAATGCTTCCTCGTTCGAAACTGTAAGGAATTTCATGACAAAAATATTGCCGTTATTTTGATGGATTATTATAAGAGAACGGATTATGTAGAGATGAGAGCACCGAGTTTTTTCTCACTTTTATACACAATAAAAGTGAATTGTGCGCCAAGGATGTTATCAAGGGCCAGCTTATCCCGACAAAGAGCTCGTGGTAAGATTATAACGCGGGTTTTTTTCTTTCAGTCATATGTAATAGAGGAAGATAAGCCGCTAAGTACTTGTGTTACATCCACCAACCTTGCCAATCTGACGTTTACATACGTTAAGCCGTTGAGTAAAGTCAATTAGATAGTCTAGCCGAGTACTATAGCGATAATTTAGTACAATCGCATATCGTCGATATCTCTGTGAAACTTATAAAATAAATACTTTCTGTGTGAAATGTACAAGTACTTGTAATATTCTCTGATAATGAAATTAAATAATTTCAATGTATTAACATACGATGCAAAATACAACACGATATTTTAGGTATGCTTACCGTGCGCAGAGTCGTCGCCAATAGTCCGTGTAATCCTTGTTTCACGATTGAAACTTCAGTTGTTTATTCACAATAAGTTTTATAGGTACATATTTTAATATATATATACGTTAAAGTCTGGATAGAAACTCATATCACACTTGAAATTCGTAATCGGCTCAAATAAAAAAAAAACAAACGTTTTTCTTCTTATTTTTTCAGGTTTATGAATACGGGTATGTATTTCAGAATCTTAATAACTAATGACTCTACATAGATATATTATTTACAGCAAGCGATTGCACCTTTTTTACATTTTGATATTGATTTGTTCTTAAAATGATGAAAACTCGTCTTTACTTACGACCGATTCTTTCGAATTCGTCACGTTTCGCGCAATCACGGCGAATATGAGAATTTTTTGAAAGTGCTATTACGAAACACGTAAACAAACTCACGTATTCAAGTGCGAGTCACTGACGTTAATTCTCGATTGCATTCGATTATCCGAAACTATTCCGTCAATTTTAAAATTGCATTCGACGATTACACTGTTTTATCACGGCGCAGCCATATTTCACAGTGTAGAAAAATTCGGAGCACGATTAATTCAATCGATTTTTCTAAGCGCGAATGACAGAAACGAAAAATTTTCACCTCCACTGACAGGAAAACCCGGCGACCAAGCGACGAGCGATGCAAAACATCCGCACGCTTCCCGGCGACTGGAAGGGTGGACGAGAGTCGACGACTCTCGGGGGCGGATTGTGCGCATGCGACATAAACAAACCGTAAAGAAAAACCCGATATACCGGGTGGGAGACCTGGTATTCTCCAGCGTATTCAAGTAGATGACATTATAATACACAATAGCGTAGTTCCTTGCTTCTGTAAGCGCAACGTACTTTGACACTCCGGACATCCGGGATATCGCACGAAACCGATGAAGGAAACTCGAAAACCGGAATGAGATACCGGAATTTCCGCGAGATGCAAATCTATTTCAACGAACTGAAAAATCCGCGTCGTTCGTGAAATATAGGATAGTCCGACAATACTGCATAATAACAGAATTACAAAATGTACCCATTATTAAAGGCGAATCTATTACGTTAAAAAAGCCGCTCAATGTCAGACTCGACGAGATAGAAAACACAAAAATTGCACTTTGTTTTACTTGGTTTAAAAAGATAATTAATCGCTAAATTACAATCGCTTTTGCAATGAATCATCGTTACATAACAGGGTGTACATGATTTTAACGTCACTTAGCGGTAGAGCGATATGTACATCGTGTTCCGCGCTCTTCTGACATATTATCTGCTCTATCACTGACAAGTCCGTAGTCGGCACTGCTCGCGTTCTGACTACAACGCATCCTGCATTACTCCGTAGGCTTGCAATCCGTCTAACTACTGCAATCTGATGCGCTATACATTCTCGCCTTCTCCGTGAATTGCGGTCTTAGACTAGATATCTCAAACGATGACATTTGCAATACAGCATAAACGCGTGCACCTCGCATTAACTCTCACGCGGTTACAGTACTGATGATAACATTTCATTAACGGTGGCAATTACCGCACGCGATAATGGTATTAGAGTTGCGTGAAATTTATCAAAACTATTAATTCTAGAATAATAAAAAAATATAAAAAAGAAATCCAAGAATTTTGTTTCGATGTATACTTATAAATAATTATTAATACACTACATATTTAATAGTGTGTTTTTATCACTTAGTAATTTATTAGTTTATTTCTTTAGATGTATCATATTTAATTGAAGAAACTGGAAAAGTTAAAAAATGAATGTGTTAATCATATATATTTTTAAAAGTATCACAAAAGTACATTAAACTAAACAAATATAGAAAGATGTATATATCTAATTTAATATCATATTGTGGTAATATTATATATATTGAGGTAATAAAAAAAAATATACTTATATACGCAATATAGATACACATTATAAATCGCTCATTGTTACATAATAGCAATGGAACCAAATCATCGATATACAAAACAAATATTTTTTTTACATTTTTACTGTATTTTCTTCACACAAAACCGAAAGCGGCCTCCACTACAAAGAGTATTTTTACTATTAACATATTGTAAAATATATTATTAGTTAAGAAAGTTATATTTTTTTTCTCTTTTTGAATATTACGCAAAAACAAATATTTTAAAAAATATTTGTGCTATTGTAGTGAAAGCTCTTTCATGCTTTTTAATATAAAATAAAATACACATACACACATAAATAATATTATAATAATAAATAAATAATTTAAGGAAATAATCTGATTGCGTAGGAAATTATGTGTGTGTGTGTGTGTCATGTGTGTATGAATTAAACTTATTTCTAATTAAAACTAAATTTTTAACTAATTGTTATAAATCAAATCTGAGTTTTAGTAAAATTAATATTTATATGTAGTTTTATACATTTTTGAAACATCTAAAATTTTTTGAATATTTGTAACTTATAATATTAAAAATAATCTAATAATTCCTAATAAATTGAGATTATTTATTTAACTATATAATGTTGTTGAACCTTCCAATATTTCTTCCTTGATCTTTTCTAATAACGTTGGAAATTGTTCTGCTAGACTTTTAAACTTTAATGTTTTTACAATATTATGTTCGTATAATTTGATAAACTTAATGGCATATTTCTCTAGAACTTGTGCGTTGTGTAAATGTGCAATAGTCAAATGTCTTATAACATTGTCTTTGATTGTATTTATTATTAAAAAATTTTCACATGCTGTCATAAGAGCTGGTATGTTATATTTATTAGCTACTGCAATAAGAGCATATACTGTTTCTACATTTTTATTATCTGGATTCGTTAAATCTTTATCTAGATTACCAGTTTCTATAAAAGATAATACATATTTTAAAACATTATATTCAATGTCATCTATTTCTATTACATTATTGATACTTTCTTTCAGTCCACTATTAAACATAGCTGCAAAGACATCACTTTTTGAACATAGTAAAGTTTTATTTATAGTAAGAGGTTTCTTATCTACTACAAGCGTAACGAGTGAATCTGATTGCTTATTTAAAACAAATGTATTTACGTTGTTATATTCTATTACATTTAGTAGATCCTCTTTTATATACTTATGCGACAAACTTTCGATTATTTCGAATTGCAAGCATAGTGTAAGCGTGTCATTAGGTAAATATTTTGATTTTTGCTTGTAAAGATTTGAAACAGATATATTAAACATGTGTTTGTCATGTATTAAATCATAGTTTTTCCGTTCTGATATAAGTTCTATTCCTTCAGTAGTTTCTACATAAATACGATAGTTAACTTTAATTTTTTTCTGTATACATTTAGATTCAAACCAACTACAAAAGTACAATATATCATGTTTTATATTATAATGTGCAACAATATTAAAAGGTAGACTTTCATGTGCATAAGTTTTTAAATTATTTATAGAGCTGAATATTGTCGAAAATTCTTTAATATTCCATGTATAATAACATTTTTTAATATTCAGTTTTGTTTGACAATGATAAATGATATGGTGTAGTAAGTTTTCTGAATTCTCTACTCTTTCAATAGAAGGTGGATCTATTGGTAAAATTACTTTCTTTTTTGAAGCCATTATCAATCCTAGACAAATAAATAATGTGTATTTAATAATATGTTCTTCTTTCCAAAAATTAGGTAAATTAGTTTTTGCGAAAAATTTCAGATGATTTTTTGTTGAAAATTAAGGAGAATTTTTCATATAAATTTTTTTATATTCCTCTTTGAGAAGTTACACTCTTTCAAAAGGAGAGATAAAGATTAGATTTCTACTTTTTTCTCAAGTTTTAAACAAATTAAAAAAATGTTTGAGTAAATTTATTTATTATTAGCCAGAAGAACACTTATTAATATTTTTTAATTTTTAAAGAGATAAAACTGTGTATATTTTATTTTTTTCCTTGAAAACTATTAATTTTACGAAAAAATATATAACTAATAAAAAATTTATATATGAATAAAGCTTTTTATCGCATATTTTTACATGATCACATTCCGGCTCGTTAAAAAGTCCTAATAAAAAATTGAATGAAGGTTCCTAATTTCATTCTCCTTTAATGATGCAGGAAGATTGAAAAAATATTATTAACAATAAATCTTTTTTCCTATTGAAAACTGTCTACTAAATTTAATTTTTTAACTTGTTTAAAATTTGAGAAAAAAAATAAAAACCTAATTTTTAAAAGGATGTATAATCTCTTCAAGCATATATAAAGGTATATAAACCAATATATGAGTATATGTTTATACAAGAGACTCTTTTTAATTTTCAACAAACATTTATCTTCTAAAATTTTTTGCACTTATTTAGTATCACCCTATATAGCAGATAAACATATGCATCATATTTACTTATAATTGAATAAATATATGTATTAGTTTTTTCGTAAGAATTCTAGGCTATAATTTAAAAAATTTAATTTTTATATATAAAAATTATTAAATATTTTTTTAGACAGTATATAAATATAAATAGTCAAAGCCCCTTATTCGTAGGGGATATAAAAAACGCAAATAAGATGATAAAATGTATAGAAAATGTATAGAGGAGATTCAAAAAAATTAAAAATTAAGAAAAATGTTATATATATGTATATATATACATATTTTTTTATTTTTTAATCATATTACTTTAATTATTTTTTAGTTAATATACAACAATATGGAGGACTATAATCACATTTTTAAAAGATTTTTACAAACAAGATTAATTACATTCTTTGCAAAAAAGTATGGGTTTAATAATTATAGTATTATAATATTTTTATACGCAGCACTATTTTGAAATACTAAATAAAAAAGTATAGCATCTAGTCTTATTTTTTAATTACAAATGAAGTGTTTGGAACAAAGAAATATTTTATAAACGGGTATTTATAGATGATTTCCATTGTTTCCATTAAATTGTCGTATATTTTAACTAAAGTAAATTTTGCTTTCTATTATATTTTACCTGTATATCTTGACACTTGCGGATATCCTTCTCTTTGTTATAATTTTATTGCGATCTTGATCATCAATGTCGAGAATCTTGTATATATCAAATATAGTTGTAATTAAATACTAAGATGAGAATACCAGCTTTATATAATTGTCTTCAAAGTCTGATGTACGATATCTAATATTTAATATTGTAACGAATTGCTATTTTCTCGAAACGAGTGTCAAACTGTAACTATTTCGGATCGGCATCGAGTGTTATTGATCACGACAAACGACTTTCTCAACAAACAATCTTTGTTATGTTTACATTTGTATTACATATATTTATATTGTGTACATTTCTTATATTGTGTTTCTTGAGCATTTCTAATCCTTGGACAAAATTAATATTAAATTCATATTTTACAATAGTAGAGTATTGTTAGATTGTTAAGATTACTGTCATAAAATAATGAAGCACAACTTTACAGAGGCAAATACATGATAGTATTCGAAAAGTATTTTTGTCGCGAACGAAATAATGAAATCACGGACCGACAAAGGGCTCTTTCTTGATTGTAAGAGTTGACTGGCTTCAATGGATCTTTTCCATTTCGCGAAGCATCGTCTCTCGCGGCCGACACTGCCCATAATGGACCGAACGCGAACGCGCGATCGAAATTACACGCGGTGCTAGATAGCATGTCGTACAAAAGACGCAGAGTCAATTCTCGCGCGGTGACTCTCTCGTCGGAAAAATCGAAGATCAAAGCCTGTGAAAATTACGTTGGCAGGAGGACGAGGACGCGTCCACGATACACTCGTGTTCACTCGTAAACCGCCATCGAGCGCGTATTTTCTGGCTTTTATTCCAAAGACATTTCCGTTTTACTATCGTCCTATCTCGAATTTACCGGAGTGAGTTGCGCGGGACTGATATCGGTCAAGTTGATCCTAGTACGCGGATAAACATCGTCTTTGCGGAGGGTTTTATATCCGAATGATAAGAATATATATATAAAGAAATCAGCTCGTATACACGTGAAACGAAATACTCATCAAACTTCTATTGACAGTATAAAATAAAATAATGTTAAACAAAGTCGTGATTAAAATCGATGCACAAATGTTAAAATTTGGTTAGAATAGAAATTAAATATTAGCATTTAAATGAAATTTTCCAGTTTTGTAAAACATAGAAAATAATTTAGCTTTTGTGTTTTCTTTATATTGATATCTTTAAATTAATAATCAAAACTATAATCATTATTCAGTGCAAGTTTAGATAGCAATGAAACGATACTTTGTGTAATTTATAATCTGTTATCAGTTGTGTTATCCAAGAAGCATTTTTTTATAAATAAGAAATATTGCGTATTACATATAGTATATCAGAAATATATTTCGTGCGCGGAATTAATTTGCGAGAAAAAACTGATTTTTTGGGCGCGTGTTGCGCGACGATATCGTCTCTGAAATATCGCGGGCGCGCGAGAATTCATTTATTAACTTCCAAGCTCTTGCGAAAGGAAAAATACGCGAAGCATTCATTTCTCGAAGATAGCCGATGGACCCATTGGCCGCATATGCGCGGCGAAGTATCGCGCGTTATCTAAATTTATTTATTAGGTGCTATTATAATTCTTGCAATTGCTTATCGCTCGCGGAGCTTCTGTTACCGGTGGTATGGAAGACATAATTCAGTTCGACTATCTTGCTTCTCCGCGCGCGCCACGGCAATGTTTTCCCTCCGCCAGGCGTTTAACATTAAATAGAATTCCGTCGGTATGCCATAACGAGACTATGCCAAGCGAACTGGCAAGGAATGAGCTTTATCGTGCTGTAGAGAAGTTATAATACGAGCATAGCGTGATAGATGAATCATCACAATCGTTACCTTGTTTTTAGAACGCCGGCGGGCGCGCGATATACGCGGCGTGGGAAATTCGACTTGGACGCGTCGACGAGACTATCGATCAAGCGTTTTGAGGCCGTACGAGACTGTATAAAGTAGAAACTTTGCTTATGACTTTAACTATATCGTGCATTATATGTATTTAAATGGAAATTTGCATAAAGCAACTTACAAATTTATAAAACTCGACTATAACGTAAACGCTCCTGAAATTTTAAAATTACAATAAAAATATAGCGGTAGGAGTAATATTGTAGATTTGATAAATTTTTTAGAATCTGAGTTAATTAAATAAAGTTAATTTAATAAATTATATAAAAAACATTGAAATAAAATCTGACATAACATGTACGCAAACGTTTCAATCTCCGTCGAGATTTTCTTCAGTGCGTATAAAATAGTTAAAATTGCTTATTCTAAAACGCATCGAATGATGAAAATGTGATGATATATTCGATAATATGATTGTCTCGTGTAATAAATAAATTGCCTCAAATGTCAACATGGTAACATGGTGACGATCCACAATGATTTTGAACAGAATCTTGTGGTTCCATCATCATCAAGGTTAATACAATGTTGACTATAATTATATATTAAAAATTTATATTTATTCATTTATATATATATATATATATATATATATATAAATAAATATTTAACGTTTACTATATTCTGCCCGATTCAATCAGTCGCAGAGATTTATCAAAACTGTTCCTTTTCGAACGCGCAATTTTACAAATTACAACAATAATTTTCGCGTATAAATAATCGCTCCAACATTATGGATCGTTACGTTTGCAATTTATAGCGTTGAAAATGCACGTTGTTCTTCGAGGTCATTAGACGAGATCCGCGCTTATCCGAGCGGCAGCGCCGTGGCAGTGGAACAATTTCCAGCATAGTTTCCAAGTGCCTAACATTACTAGCTGAAAATTTTCGTCACGCACGCGGGGTGCACGCGCACACGCACACGCACACGCACACGCGTCCGCGCCGCGACCGCGCCCGCGCCCGCGCCCGCGCCGCCCGGAGAGATTGATCGTGTGTGCGTTGTTAAAGTCGTTAGCAACGCGAGTTAACCGAGTCACAGCGTTACAACCGGCGGCGCTCTCCTGTCTTTATTGAATTACAACTTAGACACATCCGGGCGCAAAGTACACGGATGCCGGGTTTACGGCGCGCGGATTAGCATGCAAATTCGCCGCATTGAATTTCATAGTTTCGACAGCTGTAACAACCGAATAGATTCGTCGTGACGCGGCGCGGACCGGCACCGACGACGTCTATCAAACCCCGCCGCTCCGGTTGCCGTCTACTGATAAGCGAATTGTTTCGCCGGGAATATAACTGAGAGCGATATAACTCGATCCACCGGCTGCGCCGCTATCAGCGAGATTAATACGTGCGACTCTCCTAATGAAAACGAGAATTAACTCAAGATGGACTTTGCAACAACAAATGGTATATTTCAATTGCAATTTCAAAGCGAATCGATATTAAATGTAAATTGAAGAATAATTGCATTTTCCATGTACGTTAATCATTTATTCTCGCAAAATATTGTCGAATAATGAAAATGCGAAATAATATTTATTGCTTTGGATGTAGATTCAATATCAGGCATTTTCAGCAAGCAATAGAAAGGGGTAACACAGTGCGCCGCAAAATTTTTCTCACCTTTATCGTAAACTTGACGAGTTATTTTCCGCCATACCATTCATTTGGCGTTATACCTCATAGTAAAGGAGATATAGAGCAATATAGGGTGAAATCGCGTTCTAGCTACAATATATTTCAATAATGTCTCTATCGATTTTGTCTCTATCAATTATTTTTTATTCGAAAGAGCATCAAATTTATTAGAATGGTTTTTTTACTTTTTCAAAATTTTGTCAGTTTTTTGATCAAGTTATAACACAAAAATCTTAAAAAAAACATATCTTTTTTACTGTAGCACACTATCTGGGCTATTAAAATTTGTTTTTTTTTACACATATTTACAGATATTACGATTACTTTAGCTTTAAAACAAAAAAAAAAAAATTATTCAAATCGGCCATTCCGTTCAAGAGATATAATTGTTCAACTTCGATATTTTACAACCTTGCATGATATAATAATAGTCACAATTTTGCAACTGATTATAGAAGCATAACTAAACATTTAAGCAAGTATCTCGTGTTAACTAACATAATATAAAATTCATTCCTGCGACACATAAAATATCACTTTCAGTAAACATTGTTCGCAAATGTCTTCAACTCAATATTTCATTGAACTGCTTTATTTTATATTATGTCAAATATATATATATATATATATATATATATAAAATGAGTGGTTGAAAATAACTCGTCAAATTGTACAAGATGAAAGGGAGAAAGAAAAATTTTGCGGTGCACCGTGTTACCTTTTTCATTTCTTTCTGAAATGACTGTATCAAAAGTCGTTAAAATGCATATTCTCTTTCCCTCGATCGAAACTCATTTCGATGACAATATTGTCGGAAACTGGTGGTTGTACTTCCGTCACTTGATTCATGGTCATACAGCGACAAACGTCATGGAAAATATTAATCCAAATGTACCAAAAGTTAAATTTATCGTTTACAATGTAACAACTGGTTTGTCAGAGGGCACAAATAATATAATATTTTTTTTAAATTTATCATTAATATTTATTTTGCTATCGAATCAATTGGTTCAAATTTCAATTTAATCATTTAGTGCAGAAATCCTCTTGCGACAAGCAAATAATTTAAATTTAACATTTTATTTCATATTTCATTGTTTAATTAGTTTTTAAAAAATTGTATTAAAAAGTTGTCCGTTTATATATCTAGAACACGCGTCCTAGTTTTTATGATACGTTTATATAACTATGCGAAATTTAATATTACATATATTTAACTTGATTCATTTTTGTACGCGTTTGGCTAGAAACATATGTACATATTCTCGTATGTCAAGTCGTCGGCATAATCGTTTTTAAGCGAGCATTATCGCGGCGTTAGCATGTTATATTTTTTTCTTTCTCTGCGGCTTAACGTTCTTGCAATCTTTACATGCGCAAAGTCTCTTATCGCTTTCATGGATCTTCGCCATTCTAGTTACATTGTTGCGCAATAAGACGTGTCCTATCGCCGAGGAATAGGACGCTAATAGGAGATCTCCGCCGAAGAAATTAGATCAGATTTTGTGCGAATCGTTTGTCATTATCGGCCGCTGCGCAATTGAAAAAAGAAAATGATGCACAACGCAACGAAGTAAATTAATATTTTAACCATCAACTTACAATATTTCCGGCGGGCAATGCGCAGATTTAATTACGCAAATACGAGGGGGATGGGGAGAGCGCGATATCCCCCGCGTATTCCGATAACTCGTCATTGGCCCGATCAAATTTACTGCCGCGCGTGTGTATCGATGCTGCCGCGAAACCGCGAACGTATGTTGCTATGAGCAAAATTCAATACGCCGAACCGCTCGGTGAACCTGTATTTATCGTCGGCTCTGAACCGCCGCCTTGTGCTTTGCCTCGCTTTGCCTCGCAAGATGCAACGCGGTAAGCGGCTTGCTAACGCGATTCTCGCTCGCATACTGGTTAAGGCACGAGGATATGCGCCCGACTTTCCTGTAAAAGCGAAACGCCCTTACGGGCTTGTGGCACGAGCGCGCGGCTCCGCTTCATAGTATATGCTCTTAGCATGCAAGCGCGAGTACAGGCAGATCATGCACGAGTCGCTCGTATATTTCGCTAGCGCTGCTTTCCCTACCGTTACATTGTCGTATTCGTGTGTGCTTCTGCCCGCTAAAATATGTCGAAGTAATAATGTGAGGCCATGGGGAGAAGATATTTTTGCTATCATATATGTTCGAATATATACATCTCTCTCTCTCTCTCTCTCTCTCTCTCTCTCTCTCTCTCTCTCTCTTCTGCTATGACTCTCCTCCGCTTTTTTAATGATTATTGCAGAGATGTCTTCTAATCGCGATTTATTATAGAATTGTTGCAGATTAAAATAAACGATATGATTTATTTTTACAATATATTTTTATAATTAAGAATCGATGATATTTAAAAATAAAGTAAACAATATTAATGTGAAAGATATTGAAAATTTATTATAATGATAAATTGTATAATTGTTGCGTGTTAATGTTTGCAATAATCAAAGCAGATAGAAAATTAATTTTATATAAAAATTTATGCTTTCTATTATTTAATTTCCAGTTGTCTTTTGTTCTTTTCATTCGGCACGTCTTCGCAGATTCTTTTTTCTTGCAGTCCTTTTATTCGTGTCACACCAACCTCTTTTTCCGTTTCATTATTCTTACACGTGCAACGCTATCGGAATTTTAACAAAGTGATATACGCTGCAACGAGAACCTTTGTAGGACAAGTAAATAAAAGGAGCTTTCACGGGCATCTGCACATCGATCTTGAAGCATTTAAAGCAGCAGCGACATAGGAAAACGGTATAGAAATACGTCCATCGCGCGTTGCTGTGAAAAATTCAATCATGTTGGATTGCAAGCGGCGTATAATAGAAATATTGAATCGCAAACATTCGCTGCATTAAATAATATATTGACGTTGAGATCTCCGTGATTAAATAATAAATACTTGAAAAGAGAATTACTTTAGAGTATATTTCTGTTGACTAATATTTTCTTTGAAATATGTTGCGAAATAATATATTATATTTGGAAGCTTGTATATGGACTGTGGTAATAATTAAGTAAAATCTATCTGCACGATAGGAGTCAGATTTTTATTAAAAATTGTAACGAAAAAAATATCTGTTTTCTATTTCCACGGAATATCGCTTTTAAACGTCGAGCCATCGAAAAAAACCGATACGACGAGAACTATCATTTGATATCGAGCAATCGAAGGGAAACTCCGGATATAACACGGATAGAAAATAGACTGAGTAATTTTGTTCGAGATATTGCGATCAGAAATTGCATCGGGAATAATACTGCTCGCAACGTCGATTGTGTGATTGCTAAACGCAAGCTTGTACCATCGGATAGATAAGCCGTGAGTCGCATCGAAGGCATACGGAATATCAACTTGGAGAGAATCTGCCTACGATTTTCCTGACCCGCCAATCCCTTGAATAAGAGAACGTCGAACGTCGAAAGTCGAACGTCGAACGTCGCGTCAGGAAACGTTCGCTCGTCGCTGTTGAAACTGAAAGTTTCTAAGGAGATCGCAGAGATGAGAGAGGAGGACGATCAAAGTCACGTCTGTTAAGTTTCGAAAAGGAGTCAATTAAAAGTTCCAGGAACTTGCCTGCTCTCGGCCGTGCATGCGAATCTTCCTCGGCGGCGTAACATTTTGGAATTTTTCACTTTACCAGGTTATTATAGCGCGGCGAATCCTCGCTGGCTCAAATCCGCTAGCGAATCGAATATAATGTACCGCAGTTGGATTTTCAGTCGCCTGCTTCTCGGGATGCGCCTTGCTTTCAACGGTTCTACAGAATCGAATTCTACGGAAAGAAAGCGGCTAAACTCGAGTAAAAAGGATACGCGTAGGAGTTTGAGTCTTCTCGCATTATACTCGGCGCAGATTATTCGAAAAAGTACCTCAATTTTCCAAATGCAGTGTGAATTCTATATTATAATATATAGAGAACGCATCTTTAAAAAAAAAAAAGAGACGAAAATAATTTTCACGTGTCTTTACTTAGCTTTTAGATATCGTCAACATCCTGGAAGGACTCTTAAATGGCTCGTCACTTCATTTTCGAATCCGCATGAGTAGCTTCTTCAATGTTAGATCTGAAACTGCTTCGAGGAAGAATGTCCGACGAATATCTTCTTGCTGGAAAGCACGAGAAAGAGGAGTATAAATAGCCCATTTATTGGTCGGTTAAAAGGATAATGCATGAAAGATATTTAAAATTATGTGCTCTATTCAAATCTCATCATAGGTACACTTCTCTCTTATATAATATAAAAGAGAAAAGAAATATATAAAATAACATACAATTGGAGAATCATTGAATGTTTTTGTAATGTCCTTTAGACATTCGTGCTGTCTGCGAAAATACATTTTATTCATCATCTTTCTTCGACTCTCGATGAAGGGATGCGAAAATGAAAGATATTCATAGGAATTTAATATTTTCCGCGATTAACTATGCAGCGACGACATTTGCGCAATTCTCTTGTCACACGGTAGCGTCATACGTGCAAATTGGAATACGCCAGTCTTCATTAAGTCACTCGCAATCAGGCAATGCGAGCATAGGACAGCCACTGTTGCGGCAAACACACCCGACGTGCATTTGTCACTGCATTCCAATGTGCACGCACTTTTTAAGGCCGAAAAACGCGCTTCCGCGTGTACTCTCGCGTACTCTTCTACACAGTTTGGTCGTTTCGCGGCTCGGTAGCGACACGAGTAGCCTTTTTTTTTTATACGTGGAAGACCGGCTTTGATACTGAGAACACATGCGACGGGATCACCGGATATATCAAGGGCAGCGATCTCATTATCCTCTCGTACCCGTGCTCGCATCATACGGGACATAATTAAGCGAAGAGTCGACTCATTAAAATTGCCGCTTTATGATTAACATTGCTCGGTTTTCAGCGAGTGTCCTCTTGTAGTAAACACGAAAGTAAAAAGAGACGTTGCTCTTTCATTTCTGATAAACAAAATAGTCCAATGTTACATGTTTGTTTTTAGATATTCACCTCTAAGGGTCGAGTCGTGATATTTATATTTTATTTAAATTAAATTCTTCCTCGAATTTGAAATTATATTTAAAATAAAATGGGAGATAAAAAAAGACAATAGGAGCCAAGCTCAGTAATTATGGAGCACTTCTTATTTATAAAAACTTTAATTGACATTATTAAATTCTAAACTAAATACATCATTTAGAATTATTAGAATTTTTATATAAATAAGAAGGTGCTCCATAATTACTGAGCTTGGCTCCTATTGCTTTTTTATCTTCCATTTTATTATTAATAATACAATAGCCTCTTACTTTGCAATTTATATTAAAAATCTTTTTTTTTTTTTTTTTTTTTGTAAACTTGACGCTGCTACCGCGAACGTTTGATATTTAAGAAAATTATAATAAATGTTTTGTTAACATCGCGTCAGAATACACGAAATCTTGAATTTGTATCAAATAGAGAACTTGTACATAGGGGACAAATATTGCGTTTTGTCTTCATTTAACCAGCTCATTTTCGAGAATCCGCAATCAGGACAGAAGTCCCCTCGACCCTATACGATCCGAATGACTCGCCACGCACATAGGGAAAACCTTTAATTAACCCCTTCCCCAGTTTGCAAAATCACTCAAGAACCGAATTAGTTCTGCGACACACCCGCCGACCTTAAAATGAGTTTCCACGACGGGCATGCCGGTAACTATTGTTTGCATGCACCTTCTAACCAGAAGCCCTAAATAAAACCGTGGATATCTGTATGCGGGGTGCGTTTCTGTCGCGGCTCGTGCTGATTGCCGTGTCCTGCTGGCCTCCAGATTGCGAGGGCGGAAAACGAGAGAAAGAGAAAGGGAGAAAGAGAGTGTGTGTACGTGTAAGCGAGAGGAAGATAGATGCTGCAGGGTCGTAGTCGGTTGGGCGGGCGCGAGCGCGAGGGGGAGAATTGCTCGTATTCGTATCCGGGGGGATGGTTTGTATGTTTCTACCGGGGCTGTTCGCGGGGGTGGCTTGCAAACAAACCGCGTTCCGTTATTTGATTCTGTCCGTTCGCGCGACGCGCCGTTCGGTGCGCCGATCCCGCGCGTACCTTTTCAAGCCGGATATGTCGGTCGCGACTAACACGCCGGTGTTGGCTGCAAAATATTCTACGATATATTAAACTTATTAATAACTATGACTGCGTAAATAAAATATAAATTGCCTGGTAATTTTTTTCATATATATAAAACTGACGAATTATAAAATGTATTTTGATTATTCCTTTAGAACGTTAGGAAAACAAGAGTCGAGATGGTGAGAATGTTAAATCGAGATAAAAGCGTATGCGGAATTTGCTTGAGCTTTGCAAAACAACCTTTTGTAATTCAGCTCAGGCCAGTGCGATTCGCATATTTAATTACGAAAGTTTTGTTTTTAATTACGAAGCTATGCTGTTTAATTATAAAAGTTTATTGTTTCTTTGGACGCGCGCAGCTTCGTCCATGAATTGACGAGCTATAGAAACTATCGTAACACAGGTTCTGTATTCTGCAATCAACAATCAGTGTCTATAGACATGAAATGTAAACAGTTACACTGATGGAGATACATTCATAGATGTGTGATCAGCGCAAACCAGCCTGATTAATTAAGGTACAAGTATAGCGCGTAGTATATACCGGTGCAACCATTTCGTAACGTTAATTACATCATTTATTTGCTTAATTTGTTGTCATTAATTAGATAGAAGCCTGACGAGCTATATTCTATTCATAAAATATATGTGACGATCCTCATCCAGCGAATTTGATCGAAACCATTCGAATATATAATGCATTTGTACACGTATATGACAATAACAATATGCAAACAATCAATCAAATAATAAAGGCATCGAAATAAAATGTCTCATCCAATATAAATTCAATGTAAATATACATAAGTGACACAATTACGTATAGGCTATGACATAATAATTAATTTTTCATTAAATTTTGCCTGGCGCATGAATTATCTGCGCAACATAATTAACGGGAATCGATCGATGAATGTTAATTTGAAACAATACGTATATGTTGCCAAAGCCATAATATGCCTCGGTATACTATACACGGCTTTTCATAGAAAATCTAGTCGAAAATTCACGCGCTTGAAAAGCACAGAAATCTGATCCTCGCGGCCGTCACAATGGAATCCACGGGTTTTGCTCTCGATAGCACTGCGAGCTGTACCTGGTGGCAAGTCGACCGCGATCTCATTTATCTTCAGACGGTGTGCGGCTGTGCCTAGGGCTAATAAGGTGTTATTAATGTCGTCACGCCATAGCTATCTAACTGCCTCCTAACTTTGCAAACTATTCTCCGCCGGCGGCTCGCTGTCATTCCCGCGCATCCCCGCTTCATTTAGCTGACAGTCTCGGGGTGCAACCCCCGTCTGTCTGTCTGTCTCTTTAAGTCTGATAGGCGCTGTCATTCCCATTGAAACGTACACTCTTGAAAAATGACATTGCGTAATTATCGCGATTATACAACGCACTACTACATGTCGCACCATTAATACACGAGACGTCTAAAATGTCACACGAGAGAAGAACATTGTTTTATTTGCGAGAAATCGTTTAGCAAAATCGTCCAACGCGTATATATGACGCATTCGGAGTACAGATTCGTATAATTCTGCAATTAGCGGGAGATTATGTCTTCTAACCGTTATTTAATAGACATTAGCCGTATGTCTGGCACGTCGAAAGTATCCTTTCGCGACGTAGATTTAATTAAGATTCCAGAGAAGTTGCCGCGGCGAGAGTTGTAATAGAAGGATGCGCGGGTGAATGAAGGAGAAATCGGCGTATCTGAAGTAAACCGAAGGTTTCTTCTCCAAGTCCTGCCCGTATATCGACGCGCACCTGAGAACGCAGACGAAGTAAGTATGTACGCGAAACTTCGCGCTTCTCAAGCGCCATACCTCACTTTGACGTAACTGCGCGGAGCTTATCGCGGTACGTTTACCAGGCGGGAGCCGCTTTAAGTAACTCGATAACAGGTTGCACTTGACAGGTGAGGAGACTCCCTCGACGCGCCCGCCCACTCCCGCTTCATTACATCCTCAAAGGCAAACTTCGACTTCAAGAATGAGAAACTTTCGAAATGCCACTTGGCTCGTTTTTCTCTTTTTCCCTTGTGCTCTGGATCCCCTTCGGATCACTCTGACGATGTTGCTGTAAATATCCTGTTCACCGAATATCGCTGAAGAGGAATCCTGCCAACTAACTTATTATACATCTGACACCTTCTCTATTGTCATTGGCCGCGTTTAACAAAGAACACAGATTGAAACTTAACGAATAATGAAAATTAAATATTTGCTTCTGCAACAATTTTTATTTGCTAAAAACCTCTTGTTGTAAATATCAAAATTATTAATTTAAAAAATATATCTATCTTAGCTTGCATTTACATTACAAACACGCATACGCTCGCGTACTGATATAAAGGAGACTACGGCAGAAGAGCGTTGACCTGGTTTGCGACCCGAAACTTTTTTAATTAGAAAAGTATCACATACACTGTCGTAATTAGAAAAGCTGCATTGCAAAATTTAAAGCGAGACTGTGCCAAGAGTGTTCTTTTAATTAAAGACTTTGGATAGCGACATGCTTGACATGTTACTTACCATCGTTTTTATTGGTTACGACGTACGTCGATAAATTCCTTTTTACGACGTCGTCACCATCATCGATCTTTCTGGATTATCACAGAAGACATTCTATTCGCGAGTTCAATAATTCTTTCAGTTTTTTCAACTTTGCTCAAAACTATGATTTCGTTGATAGATCGAGTCTCATTCCCGATGGGAAAAGATTTTTATCAAGTGAGAATAATCTTTTGATCTGTTGAATTAATTATCTTTATTCTGAAATTTATGATTTTGTCAATTGTATTAATCAAGGATGATTAACGAGAGATTTAAATAAAATATGCAAACGTTTTCTCTCAATATCGCGACATGTCACTCTCGCAAACATTACGGAAGCAATTGTCACTTAGCGATGGTACGTCTCGGCGCATGTACTAATAGACTTGCTAATTCCCGCAGACGGTTGCGCTTATGGTGATTACCGACTCACTGCAGTCCCATAATTTCAATCGACAGTCAGGTGCCATGCGCGTTGTCGACAACCGACAATCCTCGCAATCGGAAGTCGCTATCGCTGTCTTCGCTTGTCGTCGCGCATCGTTGTACCCGCAGAGTCTATTGCAGAGGGTTCAGTCGCATTGATTAAAGGACAACCCAATAAAGCTTGGGATTCAAGCGACACCCTGTACAAGAGCATTGAATTCAAGTAATTATAGCAGGGACGTAGTCGAATGCACCGGGTTGCATCGTGACACGAATCACGAAATCGAGTTACCTTGATTTTATGGTGACGATAACCTTTTCACCTCGACCATATATATATATATATATATATATACATACGCTGTCGTCGCGAACGAGTAAGTATAACTTTTTAGCGAGAGACCGGAGGATAGGACAATGAGTAGCTAACTACGTGGTCCACGAAGAATAGCGAGTCAAAAGGCAAGAAGAGAAGAAAAATCCTGACGGCTAACAAAACGTAATTAACTATAATTTGACAGTATTTTATGTTTGCCCTGACAATGAGATTCACATATGTACATCCCAAATATTCGAAGAACAGAATGTGGTTGGAATAATACTGGATAGATATCACCGCAGGCAATACGCATACTTCGCACAACAGTGCTTCCGCAACTTGTTCCTCGAAAGAGGAAAGGCTCTTTGAGTCGACACGACCGAAATCTCGTGCGCAATTCTCCGGTGGCCGAAGGGCGACAACCAATTAAATATACGGGACGCCGAAGGGACCAAGACACCTTATCCAACTGAAAATGGACTTTGAGAGAAGCATGAGTGTATATAGAGTGTCCAGAATTAGATCATCTTGATCATAAATATTGAAGAACAAGAGAAATGACGATTGTTTTGATGAAGAAATGTCAAAGATTATCACGAAAAATCTTGATTCAATCTTGACTAATCAAAAATTAAATTTGAAATTCATTACCGAAATATTTAGCTACGACGATTATATTAATTTTAATTATATGCAAAGATTCATGGACAAAAATGTATGATTTTGTCAAAATTAATGCTTAATCATACTTTGACAAATTTATCCACTAATTAATATATCAGCAAGTTATACATTTTATTAATTATTAGTTGTATCGTTCGTCAATTTTAATTTTTTAAATGTAAGAATTGTCTGATTGTAATCGTTAATTAGAGTGTTAATTAACGCATATTCGCAATTTTTATCGAGGGAAAACCGATCGTAAGCTTGTCTTGCAATCTCTATCTCAGGAATTTCACATCGTACTGGTAATACCAACGCACCCTGTATATACAGTATAACCGTCCATAAAATATATCTCTCTTGCGCGCGTGTTCGTCGGTGGGAATCCAAATGGCGCATTTGCGCAATGGGACGTGCAACCAATGCACGAGAGGAACGTACCCGCCGTATACCATACCCAGCCGGCGCTGGGTCACGCTGGTCGCGATCAGAACCCTGGGCAGAACTGCGCGAGCCCGGACCCGGACTCCACCGAGGTGATATAGACTCGGCAGGATGGCCGCGGTGCGCCGCGCTCTCCGCTCTCCATTTATAGGATTGCATGAAAAATTCCACACGCATATCCCGCGATGTTCCGTTTCCTTTGCCGCCGCGGCCTCGTTATCGTCGGCCGACCGTCTCTAAAGCGATTGGTCGTGCGCGCTCGTCCGTATACGCACGTGTATCCGAGCGTGTGCATCCCTCCTATGTATGTGCACCCCCGTCGTACATAGGTATGTCGCGTACATACATACATGGACGGAGCGGCGGGATCGCTATATTAAACGAGATTCGAGAGACGACGACGCTTCCGCTTCGTGGGACGAGGAGTTTTAGCCCGAATGTCCTCGTTTCTCCTATCCTATCGCCTCGGCCGTTCGCGCGAATGAGTTTGGTCGCGCGATGCCGGATTAAGGGCTTTTTAGCTCGACCGTAATTAATGTTCGCTGTCGGATTTAACTGCGTGCAGAATGTAGCTCGCGCACTTTGCCGGGAAATTAATATTGGTTGTGGGCAATGTATAAAATGGTTTTTCCTTTTTTTCCCCTTCCTTTCTTCAATTTTCTTCAGGCAGAAAAGATCTAGCTAGAAACGTTGTATGCTTAAAGCGGGGTTCGCTTAATTAATTATAATTCCGAGATATATCTTATAGGAATCTTTAAAGGCGAAGAAAATGTATTAAGGAAGGGAAAGACCTTTAGATAGACAAAAGATAATTGTATCGGCGAATATTTGTCGAGCGGGACTGAGATACGCTTTCAGCCATGTCGGAACGCGCTGCGCAAGTCAATTATTAATATCTTTATGAATGCCTCAATCTTCGTGCGAAGTTTCCTTGAGGGTAACGTGCAATTTCATAGATGCACGACGGTAATAACAGAAAACTCAACTTCTGCGAGCACCCAACCCCACCGGAGAATTTCTCTCTTCTCTCTCACCGAGGAGGGTGGCTTGTACGAACGAGCACCTCGCTCCTCTCGACATCCCTTTTAGAAACGCCCAACCAATTTAGTCATACAAATAGTGCTCGTTCGCGTAGTGACGACATCACGAGCGTTTGATATTAAAGGCGTCATTAAATTAGATAATGAAGCTAACTCTGTGTCTCGACAAAAATAATAATTTCGTATAAACTGTATTAAAATCTTAGTCTAAATATAAAAAAATTATATATATATCTTTGTGTTTTTAATTACTGCTTTTGAAAGAAAATCAATTGTCAAAATATAACCCATATATACATATATAGAAGATATTAATTTCTCTATATGACAGATATTAATTATACAGAAGAAGAAATACATATTTCACAGATAACAAATTTTATACGCCTGTGTGGGTATGTGCATATGTGTGTCAGTATCACATAAATAAATTTACATATACAATATATATATATATATATTCCAACCTAATAACCATTTTCAAAGATAAATTGTGGGGCAAATTCTTCATGATATATCGTGGGCTTACTTTATAACCTGAGGACGCTGGGCGTATTAAAAAACCCAGCAGTATTATCGTGGCTTATAATTAAGATTTAAGAGGATCTTTTAGTAACGTAAGTCCAAGACGAAATTGGCTCGCGAGGAATATTACAGCCGAAAATACTGTTTCAGGTGCCTAAAATGCCTTATTACGTCGCAGACGCTGTTATTAAAAGGAACGCACCCTAGTATATACAAGTATATGCTTTTATACACACACACACACACACACACATATACATATATAAATTGTATATATATATATATATATATATAGTGTTGTGTGTGAATGTATGTATATATATATATATATATGTCGGACGTACTTGGGGAGTAAGTACACTCTACCCCCTTTTAATTTTTGCCCCCGCGAAAGTAAAATATATCGGTTAAAGCAGAAAAGAGCATGGGTCAGCCATAATGGTCGCCGCAGGAGGCGGCATTAAAATTTCTCGCAAAGAACACTTTTTTATCATATATCCGCGGTCAACCCGTAAATCACCAGCCGGATGAATATTTATAGCGATTATTAATGGGGTTACGCTGTTGCGAGGATTATTTGTAAGGCACGGTAGAAGAGCCAAGGGTACAATAAGGGCGCATAATGCACTATGCGGTCCCTCTTCCTCCCTTCGCTCTCATCCTTTACCGACGTATATATTGTACATACGTATGTACGTCGGTGTCATTAAAGGGAAACACGTGCTATGAGAGGGAGAGAGAGAGAGAAAGAGAGATAGATTCCCTTTTCACTATTTACAACCTCGTTGCTGATTACCGCTCGCGGATTATCACGTTGTTTCTGTCGTGCACGGATTACAGTGACATCCAGCAACGAGCACTCGAGCGTATTGTCGGGAATCTAATTCGCTGAATTCCCCTCGCAAAACATTACTCGATCGTTCCAAGAGAAATGTAATCGTATTCACGTAATTTGCCCCGAGAGGACGCGTTAGAAAAATTCGAGAAACATTTGATACTAGGTGGAGATTACGATGCAGAGAAGGGTTTCTAGTTGTCGGGCAGAACGGGCTAGATTTTTTTTTCACTGGCGACTCGCGTCGTTTTTCAAATTCGTTAGTCGAACAAAACCGAGTTGACGAGTTTCCCCGGCCCTTCACAAACGCTATCTATTCGCTCTTATACGAACGTCGGTAAACAGTGAACTGGGCACATTGTAACGCGAGCACGGTCTAGCGATCGTTTCGCCAGTCGAAATCGACGGTGTGAAATCGAAATGACGCTTTTGAACGTGCTGTCGCACTACATCGCGCGTAGAATGGCGCGATAGGAACGACCCCATTTGTACCCGACCCATCGATAAATCGTGAACAAAGCGAGTCGCGGTTTGTGCGATCTGCGAGAGGCTTGTGCGAAACTGATTCCCCTGACCCTTCCCTTTTTCCCTTTTCCCTATTCGCCCTCGTTGCAATCGAGAATGTTGTTATTGATGTTATTCGCATTAATGTATCCGTTATTGATGTAAATAACGATTATTGGGGATCGGAAAATTAAATTGGATGACAGATGTGACCCAAGTCATGAGACTGCCATTTATGCAAATTTGATAAAAACTTTCGGGATTACCGAGAAAAATTAGCGCTCGAAATAATTAATATTAAAAATATATAGCCTTGTATCCAACAATATTAAATATTTTTACACATTCGTTCATTGATCACAGGTCATTGTCAGTCGGCTTCAATTTCTATCATGTGCAAATTGTCGCGTCTAACTTTGATCGTTAATTAGGGCTAACGCATATTTGCGAAACGACGAAGCATTTTGTTTATTCCGGGATTAATTAGAAATGTTGTCTGATCAGCGATGTGTCTGTCTGTGATAGTAACGAATTCGACACTAAATCAATTTAGACGACATTGCGCATGACACTCGACCGTACAAGCACTCGCATATACAGAGTGTTTATGATACTTTTCAATAAATCTAATAATTTTAGTGTTGTTTTATATTTTTCGATGACCATTTTTTTGTTTGTTTTATCATGAAATAAACGTTGAGAGAACATGGAATTAAGAAAGTAAATTAAAATCCTTTTAAAATAAAATTAGAGGATTATAAAAATAAACACGTGATAACGCGGGATTATTATACTCTGTTTACTTTTTTCTTTATGTTTACATCCTTCCCTTTCTCTTATAAATTAGTCGATTATTCATCAAAATCCTACAATGAATTAATTACATCTGTCACAATAGAGAGCCGAATACATATTCTAACATTAAATACATATATCAACATGGTTTTTTGCGATTTTCTCCAAAACAAAGCAAAAATGAGCAAATTTCTAAAGAACTTTTTTTCTTTGTTCATTTATTCTCCATATCAGAGTTTTTTGATATTTAATTTTAGAATATCTTGTGTGTATATATATATATATATATATATATATATATATATATATATATATATATATATATACACATATGTATATATCGTTATCTTTATTTAATTGAAAATTTTCCAAATATCTTTAGTTTATCGAATAATTTAAAATCCTCCAGCTTGTTAGAATGCATTCTCTCTCTATTTTAGAATAGTTGAAATTCTTTCCTCTTTTGATCGCCAATTTTATCGTAAAATATCAAAAAGTTAGCAAATATTCATTGTTAAAATATATTAATAATTTCGAGATATTAAAATTTGCTAGTAATTCTAGTTGAAAAATTTAATCTGGTTAAAAAAAAAATATTTAAAATAGTAGTACAGTCGAACCTCTTATTCTACGACATTTTCGGTCCGGAATCTTCCCCTTAAACCTCTGATCCTACGACAAAAATTTGAGAGTGGGAGTATAATTTTCCTTTCGCGGTCGTAGCATGAGAGGATTTTTTGTCGTAGGATAAGAGGTTTCGTAGCATAAGAGGGTCGTAGGATAAGAGGTTCGACTGTATAACAATAGCACAAACAGCACCTATATGTACGCACGCACACAAACGAAATTATGTTATTATAATATAAAACTAGAGCAATCATTTTCTCATATGTGAAAATACATATATATGTATATATTCTATTTTAAATATTAAACGGAACAAAATGATAATTAAAAGATATTACATTCGAGCAATAGAAAGTACCCGATTTAATATCAGCGATAAAGCGTACATTAACGAGTTTTGCCGGTACAAGTTTAATTGCAGATCGAACCTTTGGATTCGTCACGGGATTTATATTTAGTCAGATATGTGCGCTTATACCTTCAATTGAAAGTAAAGCTGTCGCTTATTCAATATGCTGTTAAACTAAATTGATATTCACCGAATATTGAAATTAATTAAATTAAATTAAATACTTTTCCGTCGTCGTATATCGTTAAATGGCTAACATTTCAAATTACTTACACGAGAATAACGTTATTTTTTTTAATATCAACGAAACAGACAACTCTTTGTGTAATAATATCAGATCCAAAATTATAATTTATTTTGTATGATAAATGGAGCAAACTTTGTTAATAAATGCTGCAATCGTTTATAATTTACCCGAGATCGATATATTATCGTTACTAGGTTTCACGCATATTATGCTTACACACATGGCCGCTTACGGGTATTAAAAAACCGTTGCACTCTGCGCCCAGAAGGGATGACGAGGGCGAGTTAAAAATGATGGGCGTAAGGCGGATCAGAAAGGAGTCCATAACTCGAAATATACCTGGATAGGCGCATAACGGAAATTTAAAGCCACTTCGTAGCGGCGGCGGCGGTGTCGTCGTATATTTTAAATTTTATCGCGGCCGCACTCGGAATATACGAGCTCCTCGCGCGTCGGGACGAGAAAAATTGTTCCGGCTTTGACAGCGGCTCGACGTCGCGCGTCGGCTGCCAGTGAAAAATTTAGCGAAACTAGCAGTTAATTTCCAGCGCGACTTGCTGATTTACGAATTTATTATATAAAATTTATTACATAAAACAGACCTATACATATATTTACACATATAATCATACGCACACTCCCATTTATATACGTGTACATATTAGCTATTATATGTATGTACATTTTGCTCCGATGAGGTGCGGACTACACGTCCAGATGTGTATCAAACGAAAACTCGCGATCTCGTGTAACAGAGAAATAAGAGACTGTTTACGCATTTCCAGGAATAATGCTAATATTTACGCAACGAGAGCATATAACAACAACGTGAGGCTAACGTAACGGAAGATAGATAATCTGTGGCGCCCTTCGTTAACCTACCGCGCTGGTAATGGTACACTTCGGGTAATGAGAGCCTAAGTACTGTTATTCGATAGTTCAGACGAGCATCATTAATTTCGCGCCGTGGTCGTTAGCGCATCCCGTCGTCTCGTTACGGTATTTGGATAGATCTCTCTGAGATCGCCACGCGGCGATGCCCGTCGATTCCGTACCAACGTGAATATGATAACGAGTCCGTCGGTTATCACGGGCATGTGACACGTGATGTAACACGCGCTCGGGGATGTCACAATTTGGAATTTACTCGGCCATTATATCCCCGGCCTAGCGAACCGCGTCGCTATCGAACGTCCACTGGAAACTTCTCCGAAGGGAGTTTGATATACAACGCGTACGGCTGGACGAAATTCCGTAAAATGCACCATAACGCTCGACAAAGTGATCGCACGTAAACGTTCGATTTTACAATTCACTATTGATCTTTCCTGTCAAACGTTATTCTCAACGGTTCCGAATCTCGATTGTTCTATACGTCAAGTTTCGATCGCATTCAAATATTTAGTAAAATTATATTTGATTGCACGATATTGCGCGTTTTAGAACTGTGACTATTTTACAAATTTATACGATATTTATATATATATTGTAAAAATTTATAAAATGAAATAGTCATAGGTTTGAAATTTTCTACATACATTAACAATAAAACGTAAAGCAATTTAATCGTATTATTTCTATTTCGCATTCTATCATCAGCGCTATGTTTGTTTTATGATTTGTTTGACAAGCGATGTTCGAATTAATCTAACGCACTATGTTAAATGCTAGACTAAACAAATCTCGCGACTTGATGCTAAAAGAAAAAAAAAGAAAAATCTACGCTCGCAACAATTGGCACAGAACAATTCAACATTAATTCTATACACGCGACGCCAGAGTAATTATCGAACTTTGGATAGTAGTTTTCTTTGCAACAACCGAAAAAAAGAGATAGAAAGAGAAAGTGAGCGATAAGGTATAAGAAACGGGCGGACAGGGAGTGCCAATTTGATGCGAGAAAAGCGCGGGGAGATTCATCCTTTCTTCTCGCTTTCCTTTGAAGAAGGTACGTAGGACAAGGTTCTTTTCACGGCGACCCTAACAGGTGATTTTGCCGAAGGATTCAATTTCTTTCAGAGCCGCGTGTTCCCTTCGTCGAGCGTGCAAATGCTCATTTCCGACGACGTTCCCTCGCCTCGCACCCCGGGCACCGTCATCACGATGAACTATCAAACCGCTTTTTGTTTCTTTCCCCAGAACGCCATCGTTGCTTTTATTAATTATATAGCTATACACTCATCAGAGGCGACGAAACAATGTCGGCACAGAGCGCCATTATATACGCCCGCGGTAAATATTTAATGATGGCGTCTGATCTTAAGGAGATTAAGCCAGTATATAGTGGGCCTCCTACAATTTCTCATTAATATTAGATACAGTCGAAAGTACCGTAGTTTACGCAAATAATGCGAAGGGATTCTCGATGATTAGCGAAGCTTCGGACGTTGGTTAGTTGGTTGGTTGGTTGGTTGATTGGATAGCTCGAGAGCGACCATCTCCTCGCCACGACTGATTTGCTAAAAGACTAATTAGCATAAAATAGTTTGAGTTGCAGAAAGAGAGAAAGAGAGAGAGAGAGAGAGAGAAAGAAAAGTATAAAGCTTTAATGGAATTCATCAATTCTTAACTGTCGAAAGCGCATTTATGACGACGCGACAGTTAGTTGCTCGGTTATTATTCAGGCTTTAAACTCGGACTCGTGGTCTTTAAACTCCATTGTTCACTTTTCGATTCTTCGTCTGCTCAGATTGCTCGTAAATAATTATGTTAATATATTTAGTATATTTAGTATATTTCAGGCTCAGGATAATTTATAACGTATGCCAATAAATAGCATTTAGTGCATATTTAATGAAAATAAATTAAATTTGTGAAAAAAAAAAAAAATTAAGTCAACAGATTCGTGATTACTCAAAGAGCTCTTTCAAACAATTTTTTTCTTTAAAAATTACATGACGATAACTCAAATATGGTTTTTACGTGACGTTTCTCGTTTACATCTTTTACAAGAAAGATAGCAGAGCAATCTATGACACGTGACTTCGTTAAAGGCGAAGGCGACGGTTCTCCTCAGACGAGGCTTAAGAAAAATTGCATGCGCGAAAGAGAATCGAGAGAGAAAAAAAGAGGTTATTATGATGTGGCGGTTATAAAAGAAAATGTGACGCACTTAATGAGGGTGTGAATGAGTATGTCTCAAGTGGCTCTAGTCGCGCTATCCACCATTCCGTGGCAAAAATTAATCTCGCATACGTGCAACGCGTACGTGTGAGAGCGTGAACACGAGTGCACGCGAGTTTCAAACATAGACTTGCGCGTATCGTTAATGCTGATTCTTGTTATTTTGTTATATATGTACAACGCACGATATACATTTCGCTTCTCGACAGATGACAAAAAAAAAAAAAAAACACAAGGTATGAAATTCGAAATAGAAAATAAATTATTGTACATCTTTTGCACAAATGTGATAAAAGAATTCGTGGAATGAAAAGTTTACTCTCTTCGAACATTGCACGGAAAATTTTATTGTTTTTTTTTTTCTTTTAATAAAATTTGAAACGTTAAATGCTGTAGAGAGCAAGGAATCAAATCAAAATAGAATAGCAAATAAGTAAAACAAATAAACAATATAATTCAATAAACTTAGATATAAATATAAACACTATTTGATACAGAAATCTGTGTAAAAATGTTTAACATTAAGATTAACAAACGTTTTGGGCTCTTGTTTTGAGTCTTCTTTAGCGCAAATATAAAAACGTGATAAAAGGTCATAGATATAAAAGTACAAACAATTTCTTTAAAAAACATGAACAGATCACGACAAAACGTAATTTCAATTTTCAAGAATATGCACTAAAAGTTAACGGTTGCCGATACATATATAATCCTCCATGGTTAGTAGGTCAAGAAGAATTACTAAATGTGTTTTAATAGATTAGTGACTTGATTGCAATACCGGTTGAATCCTGGAATGATACAGATGATTATTTATGTATTTATAATTTTTTTGTATTATCGTAAATCAAGTCACCAAACTGTACAATTAATTAATAATTTACTTACAATGTCAGATTTTTCGGTAAAAAATTATTTGATAAAGAGCAATAGCGCAGTTCTTGTATCGTACGGTTATTGTGAAAAAATTGTTGAAGTAGTCGATTTATATACGGATTAATGTGATCTTAAAATTTTCGGAAGCTCATTTATTAAGTCGTGATATAAAATCGGCAAATTTTCTTAACGTTTATTTTTTTTTAATATTCACAAATTGTCATTTTTGTCACATTCTACATATATCAACGTTGCAGTCTTGTCTCACGACGCAATTGTACCTTTAGACGGCGCACCGAAGCATCGTTAAGTAGTAAAACCCTATGATTTACAAGCCGGTGGCCGGATCCGTCGTCCCATTACACGGCACGATTCTCATTGTCCTCGCGATGCAAACGGACGGACGTGTGTACGGCTAAAATAGCCGTACGGGATGTGAAATTGATTAACTGGTTAGATAACCATACATTGTGCGCTGCTAAAGCGTATGTTAACGCAGGCCTAACTGCCGTCGTTGTTAGGTATTAACATCTATCATGGCCTGACGGCGTTACTATTCTCCCGTAATTTTTAAACGTCAGAAGAATGTGACGTCGCTATTCAGATATATGGATGTAGGATAAAATTCGCGTTGTATAACTATATCAAAAATGGAAAAGGCACGATTTGCCGTGATATAAGAATCGCACAAATACGATTCTCGTAAAAAATGCAGGACACAGACGTTTGCGGAGACTCGAAAATTCCGAGATGGGAACGCTCGCGATAATGCAAATACTTGCTTTCTTAGAATCTGGATAACGCGGGCGCACTGACTGGAAGCGAACATCTGCCGGCTGTCGTGCCTCGTGGAGAAACGTTTAGATGGAAAAATAAGTTTCTTTAGAAACTCCGGCCAACGTTCGACGTTCCATCGGCGCATTTCAGCAGCACGCAATCGACTTTTACACGACTGGGAGTTCGCCTTCGCTCCACCGACGGAGATTGTTCGGCAATGTGCGCGTACATTGCCGGGAGAAGCGTCGTAAACGTGAAGTAAACGGGGGCAAAAAGACGGTGTCAACACGGCCCCGAAAGGCAAGGCGTCGGCCTCTGTTGATTTAGGACGGAAAGTCGACAAACCTCGGGAATGTAGGCTAACCCTTACGAGACACGCGTTACAAGATCAATATTTTTTTATTTCTCCCATCTTCTAAATTTTTCGCCGGCAGGCTGCGTGCAAGAATCGTAGCTTTGACAAGATATCCCGACAACGACAAGATACAAGCTGATCAAGAGATACCATCGAAAAGCAAAGACCTTAAAATAATGTTTACTAAAAGTGATAATAAAAATTGAAAAAAAAAAATAGAAAAATAAAGATAATCTTCTCAAACAACAGGGATTCATCTCTTTCGCCTCTTTTCGGAGGCGATTGCAAATTGTCAAAGTTCGAAGTGAAATAACAACGGAACATGTCGAGCCGCTTTACACTTTTCAATTTCCATCCGACTGCCTACTTTATCGCTTACGACTATGGGAAGCCTTTTTTATGGGGACAATCGCCGAGAAACATCTGCGGCCCGAGTACGGTACACACAGGGAGATTCTAAGGATTTATATAGGCATCCAATTTAATTTATCCCATAGTTTAAATAGTACGGAAATGGATGTCACTCGCGGCGGCTCGCTATAAGGTACCGGCTTTGTCGACCGATAATAGGATTTCCTTAAATCTATATGCTAAATTTAAATATGGATGAAACGATACAATTGCAATTTCGAGCGTGACGGCTGAAATTCATATATAATCGAGAAACGCAGATCGGAAAGTGAATCGTGTTACACGTATTCCGAAACATTTGAGGAGAAAAAAGGAGATTACGAGTTTGCAGCCGGTATTGTAAGTTAACGACAACTCGATCCCTGATGATTGCAATCGTTCCGCGATCTTTCCCACCGTCTAATTAATTCAGTTGCGACACAATAAACTCCATTACCGTGGAACAATCGCAGTGTCACACGCCTGATGCAGATTTCGCAAACTGAGCGCCAAATGCGTTAAGCAGTTTGATTACAACGCGGATTCTGAAGAGTCGCAAGACAAATTGCTAGAGGACTCTCTTAAGTCGACGAAGCATTTGCGACGAAAGACGCCGGGCGCCCTCTCGCGCGCAGGCAGACGGCTGTCAAAATTTCCTACAAGGAGGTAGATGGGTACAAAAGGAGCGACCGTAGTTACGAGAGAGGGTGGCACACTCGTAGCTTCTCGCTCCGGCGGGCCTTCTGCGAAATCTTTACACCCCGGTACAAAAGGGCTTGACGGTTTCCCGGAGGTTTAAACCTGCTCCTGGCATTTAATGGCGTCTGTAAGTTATACTCGAAGAAGGGCAAGATACATGAGAGAGATTTTGCACAAGGGGAGCGGCGAGAAAGTGTAGAAAGGAGGATCGAGAGTAGGACGCAAAAAGGAGAGAGGAGGAACGAAGGGAGTAGCAGGCTGTGCAACGAGGAATTGAGAGAAGAGCGAGGAAGCTGGAAGGAAAACGACACACTCGACGTCTCCCACACAAATTACCCGGGATGGTATTTTTCCCGCGTTTCTTCAAGTATCACTTAGGATTCAGTTCTCAATTTCTTGACCGCTTAGACCGCTCTTCCACTTGAACGAAGACCTATCGAAGCGGGAGATAAATTTAATAAATCCGGTGGGTCAAATATTCCTCGAAGAATTCGCGTTATCTCTAAAGACATGAATTACACGACAATTGTCCGTTGAAAATCTTCACATAAAATCACAGACGATCACGTCATGAATACATTTCAAGTCAAACTTGGTCGAAAGGGAGGTCCTCTGAATCCTTAAGGCACGCTCTTCGTACAGATCTCTGTATTCAAACCTTGAGATTCTTTTCGAGAGGAGATCACCGACCACAGGGATAAAGGGCATCGAAGTAAACACGATGAGAGAGCGAGAGAGAGAGAGAGAGAGAGAGAAGAAACCTACCGTCGAAAGAAGCACCTCGGCTACTACACAAAATCGGAGATAACTGATTTTATTCCGGCATAATGCCAACGAATACAAGTGTTCGCGTTCCCAGCGAATGGACGTTGCGAGCGTGAATTTCGGCTCGCTCGTCGTGCCTCGTAAATTCATGACGAATACCTGGGGGCGTCGTATCACGCCCCCGTTAGACCCTCGTAAAGTTCCGGGCGCGTTACGCGATACGCGCGCGCGTTCGCACAACAACGGGAGACTCATCCTCGATCTAACGCTCCCGGCATGGCACGATAAACTCGCAACTCAACAACGGTCGACGCCGCCAGCTCGAAGCGAGCAACGCTTCGATAGCGCACTTGGAACACGACCGAATGGCATTAACGTTCGGGAACGAGCGGATAAACCCGAAACGCGAACGATATCCCGGTAAAAGTAATCGAACCGGTTGGTAATGGAAAATTGGAAGCGCCGAGGGTCGGACGGTTCATCGATCGGAACCAAACCGACCAGTTAATTATTTGAGAGACTCTGAGACATAAAGTTTGATACCATGTATAAACAATTTAACAGATATTTTATCTTATTTATAATTAGAGATAAAATATAGAAAATCGTTTCTTTTTATCTATAAATTCTAATCAGATTTATATAACATAGATTTAGAATTAATATCTTTTTAATAAAATCGAAAGATCAATATTTTTAAAATTATAAGAAAAAAAATTAATTGAACTATAACCAAAAATATTTAACATAAATAATTGTCAACATTATCAATATTTTTATTAATAAAAATTTTTTTCGAACAATCAAAAGCTCATATGTGTGAAAAATGACTAGTTAAATCTGTGAAGAGGAGAAAGATACGTTATGGATTTTTAAAATCTCTTTTGATTCAAGTTTTAAATTAATGTCCAATTTTTTTTAATGCGCATAAAAATCTTCGCGATCGCATTGATGAAGAATGCAACGAGTTGCGCTCGCAAAATCCCATCAATGTCCCCGCTGACCGCGCGGTTTAACGGTCGCACGTTTCGCTCTTCGTAACTTTGTTACGCTTGGAAGGGATCAAAGTATCGGCAAAGTGACTTATACTCAACCTGACATGAGGCAATGGCGTCGAACGCGCCCAGTCGTGTCTATTTCGAAAGTGGCCCCGTTTTCGTGCGGGTCTGCGGGCCTTGATTATATTAGATCTGGACCGACGAAGGGCGGAAAATTCAAGGAGAGTTCGCGAAAAGAGAGACGACTCGTAAAGTGTTCCCAAACCGCAAAATCCACTTCGACTTATTACCAAAAAAAGAATGTTACTTTTATCTTTGACATCACTCTATTCCTCCATTAATGCTCTGCGAATGGATCACGAATATGAGATTTCTTATACACTTTGTAGGAAGTTTTATGGAATTAATTACAGAAAAAGAAAAATAGGAGAAAAGATAAAAAAAAGAGAAAGAGAACGTCTTTTACTTACAATCTTAACAATATCTTCAAAAATATCCAATTAACATTACAAAGAGGGAGAAAAAAAAGAGAAACAATGCAGAATCTATAAATTTGAATATTTCATTATTTAATTCTCTTATAAGTTTTCCAAATTAAATGTGCGTAAATGTTTATCAATTTTAAACGAATTTGCCGTGGACGTTTTCTCAGAGCAAAAATTCAAATAGCATGTCAACTGACTGAGTGAATCGTTTGCAATCCAAAAGTTCTCCGAATTTCTCCCGAGCGTACTATTTACTTTTATCACTATCGTAGTTTGATTTCATCTAGTAAGTGCTACATATCATATACGTGTAGGTGTAAAATGTCAAAAATATCGATCGAGATGTTACGTCCGGTCACTCGACGTTGGGTTTACGACGAAAAGGAGCACAAGAAGGACAGAAACAAGAGCTTTTGGTTTTTTTTTTTACTCCTGAGCTATGTTGTCTCTTTCGCGAACGGTAGTAACCTTTGTCCCCGAATTTCCTAATTTTCGAGGCCTTCAAAGTGAATCCTGAGAAAATGAATCATTGGATGTCCGTCGGAAGAAGCGATGGATTTTTGTGTGATATTTCAAGCTGATAGCGGAATTATATATTTTTATATCCATTAAACCTTCTTTCGGAATCTGTCTGATTTAAAACAATTTGCCGCATAAAATTGATCGTATTTAAACACAAAGCGAGCGCTTCAACTGCAATGATAATTTCGTGAATTAGTGAAATCCGGATTTTTCGCGATTTACACAGTGTATGATTGACGCGAAAATGGAAAATCCCCGTAATATCGGCACGTCTGCAACGGAGGCACGTAATAGCGAGCGTTTTAATCGCTTCCAGTACATTATAACGGGCAGACAGAAGCGATGATATGAAACCGCGTAGTGAGATTAAAAGAATTACAAAACTTTTAATAGCGCGCAACCGCCATTAAAATAAATCTCGTTGAAAATCGTCGAGAGCGTCTCTTTGACAAGTCGCACAAAAGCTCCGAAGTTAATTGCTTCATAATTATTTCTATTACATCACTTCACGAAATTACTGATATAAAATTATAACAAGATGCATATAATTAAATTAGTACAAGAATGCTAAGTCGCCTTATGTCAGTGTAAGCAATACATCTTTCCCTTCTTCTTTGGTTTTTCAAGCGCCAGCAAAGAGTAAGATTGGTAGCCGGTATAATTAGGACAGCGAAAAAAGACGTGGTCATTAGCACGCGCTAAGCGCGAGGAGGAAAGAAGTAAGCTCTGTTGAAGAGAGGCGGGGAGGCAAGGTGTAAGGAGAGTTTCTCCGCGTTATTCAGAGTAATGAAGCAGATATGCAAAACTACTTAGACCGTCTCGTTCGGTCCGCTTCTTCATCTCTTTCTCGTTCTCTCTTTTCTCTACGCCGTCCTCTAGTCTTTCGCTTTTCGTTCCTTTCTCGGTCGGTCTCTTCATCTTCCTCCCCCACCCCTCTCCCCCTCCCCCCTTTCCATCCCTCGTTTCTCCTCCGCCTTCGTCGCTGCCCGCGCTTTCTTCCCGCCGTCTCTTCCTTCATCTGCAAGAAGCACCATCCGGGCATCTCTTCTCGCTCGACCGGAGTAGAATAAAAGAGACGTAATGCCCCGCCATTTGCATATTAAATTTGCCCCTTCATCCGTACGGCTCTATTCAAATGATTATTCTTTATCGTTCGCTTTGGTACGCGGATGAGCTCGCGGTGGCGGCGGCGGCGGCGGCGGCGGAAGCGACGACGGCGGAAGCGGCACGAAATGCCTCTCGTCGGTGCAGCATCGCCGAAACTGTTTCTCTTCGCCTACATGCTCAACGCGGCTTGCGTAATTACGGGCTCGAGGAAAATAAAAAAGGCAATCGCGCGGAAAAGCAAAATTGCAGAGTCGAATTGCGCGTGGAAGTGGAATCCAAGGCTGCTACCTACTCTCTACTCTCTAGAAATCGTTCCTTGATATTGGAAAACGGACAAGGACGCCGAGCATCAAGTGAACTGATCGATTATAAACTTATTATCCGCTCAATGCACACAGCTATCGCCAAATAATGTTTTTACGATACAATTTTCTGCGATAAAAGTTTGAACTTTGAAGCATTTTTTGTACGTAATTATTTTATATAATATGATTACACGAAACATATCAAATATATGCACTTTGCATTAATTAACTTGACAAAATTAAGATCAGTTTCTTCTATCAAATATTTTATTTAAATACATACATCATTGTTTATTTGCAATGTTATATAACTATAATAACGTGAGAATAATTTAACATTATTTAACATTTCGATTAATTTGTGTGTGATATTGATAAAAAACGAATCACTTTATTCACTATAAAGTCAACAAAAGTCTTATCTGCGTGTATTACACGAAAAAATCTTGTCTCTAAAATTCTATTCTTTCTTCTCATTAGCGTCGCCTTCCCTGTCGCTTCGTCAACGAGAGTTTCTTACCTTTTCAACGGAAAAAACTAAGGAAGATTGGGTGACGGCATATTAGGCACGACGTATATAGTCACCATGGCGACCAACCAAGAGAGCCAAGGACCTGTGCTATAATGAAATCCTGGAAATCTCGCGGATGTGGAAGAGCGGGCGAGTAGGTGGATATGTACGTACTCTATCGAGTCCACGAACCCCGATTTCCTTCGAGTAGAAAGCTTTCAGAAACCCGATCGGGAGTTGGCTCGCCTACCGTCTGTCGCGAAATCCCAAGGAGAGTTCTTTTTTTTTTTTGTCTCTTTTCATTGAGCGGAGTCGAGCCGTCTTCTCTGGAGATCGCATAGATAGATCGAGATAGGCGACGCTGCGGCTCTTTATTGCCACGCGGCGACAGTTTTATGAAATCTCTCCCGGGGATATTCGGTCATTATCGCGAAATTCAATTAGAGATAGTTTAAACGGTTCAAGATCGTAATTAAGTAACCGACCAAAGGTCGTCCGCGCTCCATCGCTGCGTAAATCCCATCGGGAGGATTTATTAGTTTCAAAGCATTTTTTGTGAAGATTCTTTAAAATATATACGAATGAATTACGCCTCGCTCGCTCCAACCGAGTAAAATAATAGCGTTATTTATAGAAACAAAGAAGCGCCATGCGTCTCGGTACTTTATTACTAGAAGGTTTTTGCGGATTGAAATAACTATAGTCTTCGTATACTCCAACACACGTCGCAAGAAGCATCGGTATAAATTTCTGGTCAGGCGGGTGCAACGGCCACGTCCTCGTAATCCTGTTGTACAATCCTAGCAATAGCTTCTCCTTAACAGGGACAAGAAAACCTGCTGGGACGTATGACCGGGCCGCCGCAGTGCGATCTATGAAATGTAATAGCGTCACACAAGCGGTATTAAATTTCAGGGGATTTCATTTGTCACCGGGGGTTGGCGACAAAACAGGTGGCGAGGGCGATGAACTGGGTCAGGTTAAGGTATCTTTCCGTCCAATGACTCGATAAATTTTTTCAGCGGAATTTCGACGATAATCTCGCTTAATAACTCCCTCGGGGAAGCCTCATTTGTACTTGATACAAAAATTCGCATCCGGTGTCTCGATAGAACGGAATAATTATTCGCCTTGATTCATACGATTTAAAATCAGTTGCGCAAAAATGAGGCTCTCGCAAAATGGCCCCCCCGTGGAAAATTGAATTTTATTTAACGTCCGCGGGCACAGTGTGGATCGTGCGGATTGCAATTGGAAAACTGCCAGATTGCATCTCTGTGAATGACTCGCCCTCAGGAATCGGTACAAACGCCATAGCGCTCCGAGTGCCAGATGTACCGAATCCCGAGCCGCAATGAATAAATATATTTAATCTCCGCTGTGCATCGGCGAATGTTCTACGGATTGGAAAACATCGAACGCGTTCACGCAAATGACCGACAAATAATAACCGAGGATTTTTAGCGCGACAAAAACAGCAGGCGAGCGCTCCAGTTTCCGACGGTAGCAATTTAGATTTGTACTTCACAGCGTAAATAATATTTCTCAGCTCTCAAGAGAGAGAGAAAGAAAGAAAGAAAGAAAGAGAAAAAGAATATTTAATAATAATTTTCCAGAGAAACTGTGTTTATCCATTAAACGCGCAACTCGTTAAAAAAAGAGCTCGAAAAAAGCTTTTAATAAAATAATTTTTACAATCTGTTCTCAAACATTACGAGTAGCGTGAGATTGTATATGTATATGTGTATGTGTGTATACAACAAAAAAAAATTTTAATTATTATTAACAATATTTTATCTCAAAATTTATCCTTAAATGTAAAATTTATGATAAAAAAATATATTCCATTCTCTTCTCTTTGTTTCCTGACAAAATCTGACTGTTCCCCGTTTACCAGCAGTCTGAACACATCGATCACGTGCACGTCTAATAGCAGCACGTGTTGGTGATTACGCTCGGGGGACTGTGGCCAGATCGGGTCTAGGTAATTGCCCGAGCACCAGTCAACCCGTACCAGGTCCACCCCTTGAACCCAATATTCCCCTTTCGGCCACCCGATGCGTTCGCGTCGAGCCCTTTGGATTCTCGCACGCGACGCCGTCGATGCTGCCAGTCCTGGTATCAACACGATTGATTGGTTAACATGTCTGGTTCACCTCCGTAGTTCGACCTTGATTATCTATTCTCTCAACCCTGTCTCCGCAGCCTATCGGATCTCGCAAATCGTTTTCTCTTTCCGCTCCGCTCGTCCTCCACTATCCGTAGTATCATTTGAATTACAGTATTAAACCTTTTCCTTTTACCGCGTGCATTCGTATCCCTCTTGCTATGTCACATCGCAAGACGAAAGTCATGTGTTTTATATGCACACGTAATTGAATGACCCTTTTTCCCGTAATCTCATCACCTGCAAAACATTTTGATAGCCATTTCTCTTTTACATCTATTAAGAGACTGCTAAATCTCGGATTTTTCTTTTTGTGATAATAATAATAATAATCAAATTTCAGGATAGAATTTCCGATGGTCATCTTTTCACTGCAGCTTGCAGGAAAATATTGTTTTCAATTTGTGTGTTGTTCTAACTCGCTGTCGCAACCAAAGTTTTTTATTGATGGCGTATTAATAGCGCATTTTACTGTCTCGCGGCGAAAAAAAGTACATTTGCACAGTGCATTTTTTTAACAAAGCTGTGCAATTGTATTTTTGCGACAGGTACATATTGATCGCAAAACTCGTTTGTTGAATACACAAGCTTAAATTATTTTTTGCTCAGTTTTTTGTATAATAAAATGTATAATAAAATGTCATCATATATGTATTTTTTCATTTATTCCATAAAAATAATTAAATTTTTATATAAATTCATTGCCTGTTTATATATATATTTTTTAAGAAACAAATACGCAATGTAAACGAACTCTCGATCAGTTTAATCTTGTCTTGCCATGTTTCGCAGAACCTCGGTAGGAACATTGGGAGACGTGAGTTTATTTCCCAAGAGGAATGTGGTTTTTTCTCGCAGTTTTCCAACTGCCACTATTACCCCGGCATAAGGGCGGCGTCCTCTCTAGTGGCCCAAAATTTCAAGAACGCAAACTTTTATCGTAAACTTTGATGGAATATCTATTGAGGAGACACAAAACGTATTTCGCACAATCGTAAACCGATTCTTACGTAATACTTTTTCAAACTTTAAAACGATTTTGTTGCACACGATATAACAAATTTTCGCAATGCTTTATACACATTTTGATAGAATATATCATTCATTTTATTATAAAACAAACTACGAGAAATGAAAATATTTTTAATAGTATACATGTTACATTATGTTTTTTTACGAATTTTGTTGATTAAAAGTTTTAAATAATTGACAGTGAAATTTTGTTTTTCTGGATTTAGATCGACTTTGTTTGTAATCGCCGCACGAATATTCTTGACGTAGTATATCCGATATGCAATTTTGCTTCAAAGAAAAGCTTCTTTGTCACTTGACAGGTAGAAACACCTTCAAAGCCACTCTGAAGTACGGCGAAAAATGATACGTATCGATGTCTCGTTGAGAGAGAGCGAACGACGTCTAAATTCTTCCCCTACGAGTCGCACTTTTAGGTGGTGTCGAAGAAGAGCAGCTTTGCACGTCGGCTAACAGCGTATATGCATGAACGACTATTGAAACAGGCGAGAGAGATATAATACTCACCACTTAAGTGGAGTTGCCTTGTGACCAAACTGTCAGAAGGTTGTCTGGTGTCTCAAGAGGTCCTCTCGGGCTGCATCACATGTAGCGTGCGAACGCTCCCTCGTGCAATTTGCAAAAAAAAAAAAAAAAAAAAAACACGTCCTCATACATATGCATATATGTGCATCATGACCACCGGTGAGTACATGTTGCGATATGAAAGAAACCACTGCAAACCGCGAAATTCATGCATAGCGACGATATTTTGTATATAAAATTTTTAGAGATATGGAAATATGGTCATTTTGTTATTGCATATTGGTGAGTTTATGTCATGTTTCCAGTAAAATGGCTAAAAGTCAAATTTGAAACACAATCGATAGACACCGCCAGCGAAAGTTTCACACGCGTATATGAGATATTTTATTGCAAGAGGGATGCAAAACGCAAACGAATACTTGTGACCAAGAGGGTACGTATTTCATAGTGTATCCGCTCGTAAAACCCTCGAAAACTAATTTGAAAAGTGTTCTAGGCTTTTTCAATATTTCAATTTTTACGTAGCCCGCTTAAATATGTAATAAAGGCACATATGTACACGCACCGGCATAAATGGTGTCCGTCGGTAAATGTGTATGTACGTACGTGTATGACAACCGAGAGCGTCACATACACATGCAGCGCGTACGTACGTGTCACTTGAAGCGCGGCGGAGTTCATGCAGCGGAGGAGAAAAAAGTGGGAGGCAATTCGATGTTGCATCCTTAGCGCAAGCCGCACGATCGAGAGAGAAAGCATGACAAGACGTGATGCCGATTAGTGGTGTCCTGTAGCACTGCCTCACTCACTCTACGCTTGAATGCAGGAGGAATGAGCGAGAGAGCTGTAGGACACCGCGTTGTCTCTATATGCGTCTCGTTCGCTCTCGCGCTTATATCATGCTTTCTTTTTTATTCTTTCAAGAAACGTGGCTGAACTCTGCGCATCGAATGCCGGCATTCGTAATTATTTTATTCGTATTATTTTTTATATATAAATTCTCTCTCTCTCTCTCTATATATATATATATATATTTTTTTTTTTTATTTTATATTTTATATATAATTATATGTAAAAATATATATATATATGTATTTATGAAAATAAATAAAAAAAGAGAGAAAATAAATAGAGTTTTTAATTTACTTTAAATTAATATTTAATATTAATATATGTATAATTTAATCATTAATATTTAAAAAACTTTTTTATGAAGATATCTAAATTTTTGTAATATTACGCAGCATAACGTTATCTTCCCTAAATTAGTTACATTTTTATATAAGTATTGTAAATTTACAGTTAAATGCTCGTTGGTTCATTTGTAACAAACCATGAATTCGATCAGATATCGATATTGTGTTATAAACCCGGTAAAAAATTTTTATATATAATCAGACAAAAATAGTCGTATCTAATTATACAAATTTATATACGAAATTTGTCCATTTTATATATGATTATATATAATTATTAATAATTATAAATAAAATGTTGCAGGCATTGTGTATAAGTATGTATAAGCTTACATATACATAATTCTAATTGTAGCTATCAATCCATTTATATATAAATATACGTAACGTTTTATACGGTGTCATCTATAATAATTATACATATTTTTACACAATTGTGTTGAATCCTGTATAATAATATTCAATTCTGTATAACTATACATAAGAAATTTTTTATCGGGAATTTAAAATTTGAGTTTTGTAATAATACAATTACGAAAAATATTTTATATCACGAATTATCATTTCTACACGTTTATTTATAAGTAATTATAAATTTAATTACAAACGGATGCAAGTTTACAATTACTGTTCTAGTGAATCTCAAAATTACTCATAATGATACATGTATATATATATTTTTTAGCAAATTTTTTTACATAAATAGAAAAAAAAATACGCAATCATAAATAAATTAATATTTAATTAGAATAATCATATTTTTTTGATATATGTGAAACCGAACTTCTAATATTAATATAATATAATTATAATTTTACGAATGCCGGCATTCGATGCGCAGAGTTCAGCCACGTTTCTTGAAAGAATAAAAAAGAAAGCATGACATAAGCGCGAGAGCGAACGAGACGCATATAGAGACAACGCGGTGTCCTATAGCTCTCTCGCTCATTCCTCCTGCATTCAAGCGTAGAGTGAGTGAGGCAGTGCTACAGGACACCACTAATCGGCATCACGTCTTGTCATGCTTTCTCTCTCGATCGTGCGGCTTGCGCTAAGGATGCAACATCGAATTGCCTCCCACTTTTTTCTCCTCCGCTGCATGAACTCCGCCGCGCTTCAAGTGACACGTACGTACGCGCTGCATGTGTATGTGACGCTCTCGGTTGTCATACACGTACGTACATACACATTTACCGACGGACACCATTTATGCCGGTGCGTGTACACTTTCACTTTAGCGACCCTCCGAGCCGTAAATCCATAAAGATCGTTATGCATCGCCCATCGCCGAAAGTACATTATCCTTAAATAAAGGGGATGCCTGACTTCGATCCACTGTGCGACGAGTCCTGCCTCGAGACGACGTCATTGGTGAAAACGGGGGGGGGGGGGGAGGATACATACTCGAGACGTCTCATTTCGTGCCTGGAAAGCGCCCGATGGATTACCTTTACAAAATACACGAAAATCCTGCGAACCGCGTTGATCCCTTTCAGGGACGAAGATATAATTTTATACCCTGCTTTTCAGAAAACTAGCAAAAGGTTATCATTGTGATCCGACAAGAAAAGAGTGCCTTAATCTTTGATTCTAACGATTCTAATTTCTCTTCCAAAGCAAATTAGACGATCTCAGATGTAAAATGTATTATAGGGTTAATTTGAATCTATATATATATTCAATCTTTTATATATATATGAATGGAAACGAATAACGCCCACGAACTGTCAAAAGACCAATAAAGGTACCAAAATAGGAATTTTTAGAAGAGGCATCTTATATACAATGTATACGACCCTCGAAAGTTCGCTAATGTTACACATTTCTAGTCTGCGATTTGAAAAAACGAGAGGAAAATTGAGAAAAAGAGGGAAGAAAAGAGTGAAAAAGAGAATGAGGAACCGGCTGAAAATAGCGGCAGCGAGGTGGAGAGCATGGGAAATTTCGCGAAATTTAAGCCTGCCGACATCCATCACTGTGCGCGACAGTCCTCCCGTCGCTTCAACGTCAACCCACGTCGCTCTTTTCGGATTTGCCAAAGCGCATGAGTCGGTACATGCATGCATACGTGAAACCGCAATAGCTGTAACGCGACGTAAAATCCGGTCGCTCGTCGCGCAGCCGGAAAATCGTCGCGCGAAATAATGGCGACAACGTCGTTCGATCTTACTTGGTAAACGGTTCGCCGACGTGGTACGTTATTATCTCGAATTTGCATTATATACACCATCTGCAAAAATTTGCCATCGTAAGCTATTATGTCACCTTGAAATAATCCCTTTCATGGTTTCTTATTTTGGACCATTTAGTATATAATAATTACAATAAATAACGGAAATTATCTGTACTGTTTTAAATAATTGAGAAAAACGTGATAACAATGTATATTGCGTATATTGCACAAAGCCTCGTGGAAAAAAGATACTCGTCATAAAGCCTATTACGTTCTTTTGCAAATATAACTACTGCGGGCAGACCGATTGCAACTGACAGTCAAATTACAAAAGCGCGTATTATATTTTACGCTAGCTTTCAACCTGATGCGCGCCGTCGGATTATACCGACGTAAATAATGGAAAATTGCAACACTCGCAGAAAAAAATGTATTTTGTTGCATGCCAGAACCACACATGTGCGAAGAGCTCAAAACGCGGGCACCCAGTATTTTTTTCTATTGCGTAAATATTTATATTTTTGTCATAAATATTTCGGATTTAGCACGCGTGCATTAGCCGTGTCAATTACAAATCAAATTATTATCGTAAATTTAACAAAAGTTTAAAAGTTTTTAAACTTTTAATAGTATTAACCTTTACTCCGTATTATTATTTTTCGCACCTTCTAACTGTATGTACAGATGGATCAGCGTATTTTCGATAAATTTATTAATATGTAAAAGTGTTTTAAAAAATCTGAAAAAATATACATATACTTATACCTTCTTTGAACATTCTAAATAAAAACTAAAATAATAAATTTAAAAAATAATTTACTTAAATATATTATTTTATGATTATTTGTTTTCGAGAAATTGACGTGTTGTTAAAAAAATCACAAACAAAAATGATCCATCAGTACGGAGTAAGAGTTAATTTACATATATAAAAAAATAAAAAAATAAGTATAAATATCAATTCAAATGTAAAAACTGCACCAAAAATAATTTTAAATTTACATAATGCGTATAATATCGTGAAATTGAAAAAGAATCAGCAGGATGACGGCCTGCAAAAGAAAGAGTCGAGGAGTTGTATATCAAGAAGAATAACGTTCGCGTCGTACATACATATATCAACCGCAGTCACACTCCGTTGTTTCCGAATGTGCCACACCAAGTAACCAAACTTTCGGCATCAGAACCGCACGACCGCGGCAATTAACCTCGCTAAATTCAAAATTTACCAGTGCGCATTCCAATCCGGTCAATTTGCATTTCAATGTCGCACTCGAGATTCGATTCACCGCGGCAACGTAAGAGGGAACTATATAATTTCACGGTGTAATGCAACGGTAACGTATATAACAGCGTGCATACAATGCGAGAGCATGCATGATAATTACTGTTTTAAGCGCGAGTTACTCCGTTGTAACTAATCGCGATCCCGCGATTTCGCACTTCCGTTCCTTCGTTACGATTTGCCGTTTAAGAGTCATTACTCATCCGCGCGCTGTTTTTATCCCGTGATGCAGAGACTTTGAAGATAATTATCGCTGTGTGTGATCGTCCAACCGGCTGATTATCGCGTAGCGATTCGAGATAACCATATGCATTAATAATATGCTTGTGTGCCGATTTAGCAGCCGTTATGCTGAGCAATTCGTGCGAAACCTTCGAAAATCGAAAACCTCGATGGCCGAGCTAGTGCCAGAGACGCCGCAAGGTGGAAAGGAAAATCGCAAACACGAAAATAGCCCGCTATTATACCCCGGTGCTCACGATTTCACATTTTCGCAACAGAGCGAAGTCGAGTTACTGGATAAAAGTTATGGAGATGATTCTTCGAATGAAATATGCGCCGTTGAATTGGATCAAGGAAAGATTGACGAGCTCGCGAATAATTACCATGTTGAAACGTGCGTATCTTACAACAGTGCGATACGAAGCGAATCTCACAAGGAAGCCGCCAAGAATAATGATACTTTATTAAGAAACGAAGATGAATCTCGATGCAAATCGAGTCGTAAGAAAAAAATGCGTCGTAAAATGGCCAAGGGAGTTATCATAGATCTTAGTAAGGATATTTACGACACTTCCCAGAGTGGCATTATAATCAACGTTATTTCTATGCATAATCTAGTCTCTAAAGTGAAGCTGACTGCAGTATCAAAGTATGGATTTTTTGTCAAATGCAACAAAAAAAAGTTATATAAAATAATTTATCAATTCTTTCTCATAAATCTCATAAATCCCTATTTTTTCAGGAAATCTCTGCGATCTTTAATGCGGAATCGCGATTTGAGAAAAAAACCGATGAATAAAATGATCGACAGTTTTGTGTTGGCTATATTTCGTACCGAGAACTGTGATAAAATAAAGAAAGCAGCGAAATCAATAAAACGCAAGTGCAAAAATCGTGAAAATAAATTAACGAATAAGAAATTACGTCAAAATGTCAATACGATTATTAATATGCCGAATCAAGTAAAAAATACATTAAACAAAAGAGAGTTACACGTAGAAAATAATTTAGCACATTTATCCAATAAGATTCTTGATGCGAAAAAATGTTGCCACGAGGATGGCAATGCATCGATTGATATTGATAACGCACGATATCCGGTATTGAACACGAGACAAATGTGTGCTGGTGCGAGGAAATATATCGTGAATCACTGCTGTTCAATTTTTAACGACAAACGTCAAGAATATCACATCTGTGATCGAGAGGATTATAACGCGGACGGTTCCGATTTCAATGCGGAGATGCGAGCTGATTGGACCGCCGAGTGCTTTCATCCTGAATGTATACACGCGGGGGAATGTCGATGTTTCTATGACTCGAGCGAGTACTATCTCGACATAAATATGCAACATGACTGTTGCCCTCTGGCGCCGACAGAAACGGAAGGACTGTTGAAAAATTCCGCCCTTCCGAAGAGGCATCAAAGGGAGGAGACCGAGCGGTACGAATCGACGAATATCACGCCTGAATGCTCAACGAATGGATATTCTCCGGGTCGCGACGATCGGTGCGCGAGTTGCGACGTAGAAAGAGAAAGCTCGGCGAGTACGATTCAGAAATGCACAACGCCAAGGACGAACGTGTTTGTCGAGCCTAGCGAAAGCATCGTGGATTTTCGCGATTCGCGCACCCCTGACGTACCGTCGCGATGCGAGATTGATACGCGCCCTGGGAAATGCGGGCAGCGAACAACGGCGACGGCGACGACAACAACGCTGGTATCGAGGGACGACGAACGTCCGAATAAATCCGACTCGTTGAAAACCGTCGATACGTGGAATGCGAAGAGAGGTGACAGTATCGGACGTCGTTGCAAAGGCCACTGCGTTGTCGCGGAATTGTTCGGTTCCGACCGATCTCGCAGGAAGAAGGGAGGATTCGCTCGCGGAATGGATTCAGGGTGGAAACAAGGCTCCATTGAAACTGACGTCCAACAATTGGATTACAAATGGAAGAGAAGAATCGCGACCGTAGATTGCGAAGAAAAACGTGATTCCAGGTGAGAGTCGATTTGAATGAGATATGGCCGCGCGATAAAGGGATTGTATTGCTTTTTTTCTCTCTCTGTCTTTCTCTTTCTTCCTTTATCTAACAGATATAAATTGGATGAGGCGATTCGTGTCCAATTGCGCGAAAACGCAGAGATAAGGAAACGCGAGAGCCTGCAAATGGACGAAGCAACGTTAGTCCCGGTCTGATTTTAACACTGCAGCTCACATCTATTCCCGATAAAGAGAATCGAAATTTTCCTATCTCTCATTTCTCTCCCTTACATTGCTTTTTAAAAGCTACTCGCATATATAAGACTTGCCTTCTGATTTCTATTTTTTTATGTAGCACTTTTTATATTGTATTATTTTTTTTCACACTTTTTTCCAAAAAGCTTTCCGGAATTCAATAAAACATATTTTGATTTGTTCTTTTTGCAAACTAAATTAACATGCCGTAACACGTCAAAATATTTTTCAAGCGTTGACAGCAATCTTTCTTCGTTATAGATTTTATGCTATATGCAAACTGTAGCAGATCTGTCATATTTCTCTTTTTGATGGATTTTTTGGTCAATTTAAAATCGACTTTTCTTCCAAATCAATCGAAGAGAGAAAGACGCATGTTAGATCCGCGACACTCTGTATAATGCAAAACGCGAGAGACGCTTTACATAGCAAAGTTTCGCAAATGTTTCCCAGGTCACAAACGAGGACCGACAATACAAACGTCGACGGCAAACGTCGCGAGACGCGCGATTACTCTCTTTGGACGAGTTTACAGATGGGCAAGATTTGGTCGCAAGTGCACGACGCCTGCAAGAACGTCGTAAAACTCGCCGCGACGAGCGTCGGCCGTGTAGTGAGAGACGCATCTAAATCGAGACACTCGCAGAGAAATCTCGTCGAAGTGACTGACGCGAATCTCGACGAAAGTTCCTCGTGCGCCGTCAAAATATGCGAAGAAATACGTGATAAAAATGTAACGCGCTCGAAAAACGGAAGAGAATCAGAGATGCGCCGAGAATGCGAGATCGGAGACGCGAACGAATATCACGACGATGCGGGAGCATCGATGCGACAAAATCCACGAGCCGTTACATCTTCTCGCCACGAAATGCGACAGCAAGTGCATCGAAATGTCAAAAAAGAGAAGAATGAAAAATCTTGTATATTTTACAGAGGTATGATTAATAGTGATCAATTCGCACATGTCTACCTGTTGCACTGAGCCATCGAAATTCATAGCTTATATCTAACAGTCAATCTTCCGCTTTTTTCCTTACAAAATATATGTAATATTTTTTTAAGAACGTTGTTGCTTTTTTCATAGAGATGACGCAACAACAGAGCACTTGTTTTTTCCAAACACACCGTTTTTCAATTTTGTCAGGTTATTGATTTTCTTTTCATCTTTTCATACCTCCGGCCGAATATACGGGCTATAAATATTGCGCGATAACAAAAACGTGGTTTTTTTTTTACTCCGGATAAATGTTAGACAGCAACAAAAGGTAACAAAATTCTTAATTTTACAAATAATTTTAAGCATTTGCAAAATTATGTTGTGCTTGTAATAAATAAATTAATTTTATTATGTATAATTTTTTAATCTTTTTGAGGGAAATTTCCAAATTTACACATTGAAGAGAGAGAGAGATAGAGAATATTATTTATATTCAAATTTTACATTAGCCATTGCACATGAAAATTTGCATTTAGATACGAATGTAATATTCAATATAAAATATTTCCTCATTTCCTATATATATATATATATATATATATATATACAAATTCCTCGTCTTTAATACTGAAATAATAATAATTGCTCACGTAGATTGCGGACGTGATAGATATCGGGACGTCGTAAAATTCCTACCACGAAATGAGACGTACGATCACAATGAGAATGTATATCCTCAATCTCGCTCGAATGGATCCTTCACGTATCTCGAGAACTCTGCGTATCTAAGTTTTCGCAACAGGGGTGGTAGCGATAACTACCAGGGTTCTGCGAGGAGCACTGAAGATAAGCAGAAACCCGTGCGGCATATTTACGAAGAATCAGGATCCATTAGATATCAGCGAAATTGCGTCTTGAAGAAGTGCACATGTTGTAGCAGAATCCGAGAGTCGCGCGGATGTTGCGTCGAAAATCAAAATTCGAAGCATCCTGATGTCTGTTACGAGCCGTCTGTAACTACTGATCGCCAGACGATTCCCGTAGACGTGTCGGATGTCACTCGTTGTAATCCGCCACATCGTGAACTCCAATCGAGTGTATCCATTCCTAAAGATAACAGACAAAGGAAGACGTCTGAGCAAACGAAATCTCGCGAGAAAATGGAAGCGTACGGGAACTCCGAGTGTGCGGGCGGCGCGGAAACCGGAAGAAACTTGACGTCGGAGATTGCGGAAATCGCGCACGCAACTGGAGTACCCTCGACAAATCCCACGGTTCATTCCTCGCGAAACAACCCGGACGAACAGATAGCGTCGACTTCCAATTGGGAGACACCGTTTGTATTATCCAGAAAATCACGAAAGAAACGTCCCGGTTCGAGATCGCCGTTTTGCACGACGGGGATGAAATTCTGGAGGAAGCGAGCGATGATCGATAATAAAATCATCGCGCCATTTAAACGGAATAGGAGGAACATGAAAAGGAAAGAGCCATCGAGTGTTACTACTCAAGATAGCGAAATGAAGATTACGCAAATAGAACTGTCTACTGTGCAAACCTCTCGAGAAGGCAATAAAAGGTGGACCAACATAAACGTTCGACTGCAAACACCCGACGCGATTATTGCAAGGATTTTATCGGATCTCGTTAAGGGCGAGACGAAGAAAAGAGTGTTGATGAGCATAACGTTAGAATCGGAATCGGATCACGACGTTTTGGATAGGAAAGAAGTAGAAACGCAAACATCGTTGAATGACATCACTTTCACGGGGACAGATGTGTTTCGTTATTCGAACAAATGGCCTCAAGCGACTACGTCAAAGCGCGTACAATGTTTTGTCTGCGATAAACCAGATTGTTATGAAATTAAACGGTCGAATGATTCGATCACTTTAGAAGACGCGTTAGTCGCCGAATATCCAGAAACGTCTGAATTAAACAATCAGTTTGCTGAACGGAAAACAGATATTGAAATCCCTCCATGATTTTTACTCGAAGAATTTTCTCAACAGAATATCTTCTGTAAATGAACGTATCTATAGTCGCGTAAAGTGAATCATTCTTTCAAGTAGTAATCGCGATATATTAAAATCTTCGCTTGTCAGAGTTTCGATATAAATCGAATTCAACCAATTTCTGAGATCGAGAAATATTCGCAACTTCAGATATTTCAAATTCTAGTATAACCTTGTTTTTCATGTACTCATATTTTTCGTGTCTTGGCGAATGTACACCGTCGAAAATATGTTTAATATATCAATGTGTGTGTGTGCGCGCGCACATGCTATCAAAATTACCATCTGAATTGAAAGTTTAATTATTAATAGCAACATAAACAAATAAGTTAATTATGAATAACATCACCTGAAAAATTATAAATTCGCGCTACTCCAATTCGCATCCAAAATAATGTCTTTATTCGGCTTAAAATAGAATTGCAATTTAGCATTCAATATTAACTATTGACACATTCAATTGAGTATAATCGATATTAACAACATTAACAAGATTGCTATATTTTATACCATTAATATTATCATACAAATCGAATAAATAATAAGCATTTAAATGTATTAAGCACCGCAAATATGGCAAATCATCGAAATTGAAATCATTGAATCTGAACCAGACCATATTAGACCAAATTGTTTTCTTTATTGCAATATTCCAAATGCAACTGACCGAAGCTTGTCAACGTTTAATCAGTCAGATAATCAAAGGCTTATTCACAAGACATTGGACGATATAATACATTCCACTGCGAAAAGGATGAAGAACAAACATGTGGACCTTATTATAAGCGACTTAAATATTGGTACGCCTAAGGACAGAACTTCTACATACATTTCATCCTCATCGACTGGAAATAAAGTGACTGAATGTGATTTAAAGATGGTTGATAGACTCACGCAAACGATGGTCGACGCGTTCACATCTACCATGCGATTCGGCGAAGACTTTGGTAAAACGTGGCGCGAAAATGTTTCAAGGATCGTAAAAGACCTTGTTCACGACGTATCTTCTCGCCATACGGGTTACGGAGCGAAATACGTAGATAATGTCGTTTCGAATCATGGTTGCGCCCCGCAATGCATTGGTACCGGGGCTCAAAGCACTATCGTGGCTGATCAACTTAGGTCGGGAACAAGCCTCGATACTTTCACGAAGGAATGCGAACAGAGGCGACACGCGGACCATATTCTCAGCGAGATTGCAAAAATCTCCGAGGTTTTGACGGAGAGAGCGCGTCTTACTACCGCAGTTGGAAGCGACAAAACAGATGAGAGCTCGCACGAGAGCATAACATTGACGACAGGTAAGATAGGAGAGGAAATATTTGACAAAGTGAAATCGTTAATGTCGATCTACGCGCACGAGAGACTGAACACTTTAACGACAGAAGCCGTTAGTGCGGTCATAATACAGCAGCAGATCGTGGATTCGCAAGTATCAGTATCTTCGATTCACTTTATCCAGGAATCGTTAGATCCTTTAGCATGTATAGATATAACAGACGAAGAGGAAGAAAAAAGAAAGAAGAGAAAAGAGGATAAATGTTTTTTACGATCAATATTAGACAAGGTTGTTCTTGCTGTTTTTCAGAACATTACATTTATATCTACTATTGCTAAAGATGATAGAATAAAAGAAGAGAGAGATAGAAGACAGATTGATATTTGTGTGCCACGAATGCCAGAAGATGTTGCTTATAAGCCAGTTAAAGCTGATTCTACAATTACAATACGTTCTAGACTAGAGCTAAAAGAAGATAGTCAAATTACTCTCCCTTCTTCTAGCCCAAAAGTTATATCCGTAATAGATGCTGATTCTTTTGTATATTTCGAGCAGTTAGAACAGAAACCTATGGAACCACCAAGGTATATTCAAGAACCTAAGCCGGAACCTGAACCATCAAAGGTTATTCAAGAACCTGAACCACCAAAGGTTATTCAAGAACCTGAACCACCAAAGGTTATTCAAGAACCTGAACCACCAAAGGTTATTCAAGAACCTGAACCACCAAAGGTTATTCAAGAACCCGAATTTTTTAAGCCTGAAGTGTCGGAATATCGCAGCATCGGTGTACCATCTTTGAAATTGGATATTTCAAAGACGCTCATTGACCGCACCTGTGTTACCACGAAGAAAAAGAAGATACCACTATATAAGAAATGTCCCAAAGTTGTCGACGTCTCGGCAAGTACACTTTTCTCATTCATATCTGAGCCAAAAAGATCTTATTGCAAAAGACTAGCGAAAATGTGTCTTGTGAAAATGTGTCAGGATGAGCGAAGTATGTTACCCAGAATTCTACAGCCAATAAGCTGTTGCAGTTTAATACCAAGTAACGTCTGTCTCGGGGAACCCAAATACTGTGATATTCGGGCCACATCGTGCATCAAACCGCAGATTGTAGCACGGACGCCTACTTTAAGCGACATTTTTTGTCCTTCCGTGAAGAATTCACGCGCAATCGGATGCCGTGTCAGCTGTCATACGTTGACTGATAGAAGGGACGCTTCTCTTAGACATTGTAACATCAACTGCACGAAATGCAGAGCAATGTTCGAAAACTCGTTATGTGCAAGCTACAATACGCGTTGTAAGGCTGGCATTAAATATTGTTATCCACGTTTAAGTAATAATAACAACGTTCAAATAGGCTATTATCATTGCAATTACAATTGTCCAGTATTGAACAACAATCGCTATTGTGAAAGGAGTCCATCGTACCATTGGACGAAAGGACATTTATATTTTACACATCCATGGACATCGAGGTATTTTTCACGATATTAATGATACTGATAATATTGACATAATGATGTTCAACTTGACTAAATAATTTGAGATCAATCGCATCATCAATTTAAAATTAACTTACCTCATCGTTTATCTAATTTTTTACTGTAATCAAATTTACAACGTAAGACAAGCCGGATTTTTATTATGATGGAAGCTATGAAAAATTGAAATGGATAAATACGACATAATCTGTATCCCAGTTCGTATTAGTGACACACGTCAATCCTAATTATATATATACTACGTACTAATTTTAGTTATTAACCCGCTCGCAAATGGCAAATAGAGTTTTGCTTCCTGTCGAATGTATGCGCGCATACATATTAATAATTAAAATTAATAACGCGCTAAATATAGTTACAATATACACATGACACTCGACGCATTGATGTCGGACGACAAGACAATGTATCGTATGATATATATTAACGCGGACAGAGAGTGATTATGCGAGTTTACGCAGGAACTTGTATTATGCATTATGAAATATAATTTATAATACAGTTCACTAATAATGACAAATTACGTGGAACTACAGTTCGAAAAATAGCAAAATTACGAGAAATATCTGCGCGTCACAAGGAAATGGGAAAATCGCCAATCGCAAAACGTGACAGGGATCGAATGCAGCTGCGAAGAAGAAAACTCGATGATTTCTTCTTACCTGCTTGCAAAGTTATTTTGCTACAGCTTGAAAAGTATTTGTAAGAAAAAATCGGTATGTGCGCGAAAAATCGTTCTGCAAAAAATGCCAAATAATGCGGAAAAGAGCTTGCGGGCAAAGCGGAGAACTTTGCTCTTGACGTGAATCGCCTAAAGCGGCCATCGCGGTTGGCGATTGCGACGGAAGAAATTTCGCGAAAATTCATAAAGTTCCTTACCTGTCAGATGCACCTACTGAACACGAGCCTCAAAAATCTACCGAGAAACGGAAGCTAGTCTCTCACCAGCGATGTTATAGTACGTATAATAATAATTTTCTTACAAAATACTTTTTGCGAAAGAAAATTTCATCAATTTATTATAGTAAAAAGAAGTGAAAGTAAAAAATTTTCTCAAAAGTTTATTAACACGTTATGCTGTACTTGATTATTTCTATAGTCTTAATTTTACAGATGCTTGATACGATCAACGATCGAGGGATTCCTGCGCGAAAGCTTACCTCGGGAGAATCTCACGTCTTAAGCAGCCTTTGTGCTCGAGGAGTCCATCGAGACGAAAACTTGGTCGAAGTTCGTGGCAATCTGCTTGGCGAACTTCCCCGGTGACCGAAATAAGAGGGGGGGTCTAAACTAGTCTCTCTTCCCGACAACCAAGTACATCGTGAACCACACAAGCGGCATTAAGCGCATGTCTGCCGCTGGAATAAGCGTCCCGGTCGGATAGCTTTATGTAATGGCAGGACTCAACGTCATTCTGGCGGATATATCAGACAGGCGATGTCGGAAGATTTACTATTCAACTTCGACGTCTCGTACAGCACGGAATTTCCTGCGGAGGGGGCAAAAGGAAACGCGATAAACGGCTTCGACGAAACGATGCACCGTCATTTTCCGCGTATTAAGTATGCAAGAACACTGTCGACAATGACGCTGAAAACGATTGTTGACTCTGAAACATAGTTGCTTCGTGGGTGATGATAATGACGACGTAGAAGCTGAAGACTCGCGAGAACGTGACCGTGTTAGATCGTGCAAAGTAACAGCGAGAAAATTAACGTCATACTTTTGCAAAAGTAGACGCGGTAAGAAAAGATTTTAATAACCAAGACAGCTCGAGGAGAGTCCGATGCTCCCGACGTCTCTATCCGTCGTCTTATCATACTAAGTTGATTAAACACGGGCGACAACACGCTCTTCCTCTCCTCTTCCTCCTCCTCCTCCCTTTCCTTTACCCGTTGTCATGCCTCGTGTATATCGTGGCCCATCGTCCACGGGTATGCAACACGGCCGTGTATCCACCGCTGTCTGACCCACCTCCGTGCAATCTGCCGTCGTGTAATCCGCCGGCGTGTAAACCACCCTTGTGTAAACTGTCTCTGTGTAAATCACTGCCGTGTCCAGCGCCATCGGCCTGCCGCCACCGTCGTGCGACACGTCTCACGTCGTGTTCACCGTCTTTGGACTGTTTAATCCTGACCAAGAACCGGCCTCGTGTCGAGAAATTCTGTATTCGATAGCTTTAGGGAACACGCGCGATGAGAAACGCGTCAATGGAAATGAAAGGATTAATTAGGTCAAAGTTGAATTAAAGGCGGATTGTGTTGCAGTGGAGTTGAGAAGAGCACTTTCTTGTGAGTAAATGATATATAAAAACGTATGTATAACTAATATAATTTTTATACGCTTATTTATATTTTAATTCTTTAAACATTTATTAGTATCTAAAGTTATATATATTTTCTTGCCTTTGTGTCTCATTGATTTTAATATTTTTTAATTATAACTTATATTAAATTGTGCGTTCTGATTGTCTTGTTCTCGCTTTATTGTCCCGGAAGAGAGAATAAATTTCTTGACTTGTTCGCTTACTTATCTCTGTGTAACGCATACGGAAGTAAGAACGCCACGTTTACTTTTGAATCTTGTTAAATATAGATGACCTGCAAAAGTCTTCCTTCTTGCGGAGGATGCTGCGGTCAATCGTGCGGAAAAATATATATAGTTGCGCGAGTTCCGGTAGCGGAAACGTGCTGCTTACCGAGAACCATTGGGAAGCAGTGCGGGATGCTGCGGCGTTGGAAATCCAAGCTGCGGAGGATGCTGCTAATGATTCACCGCTTTAAAGATCCCACGCCCGCTGCACGCGCAAGAAATTAATAAATAAAGCAGTTTCCCCGAGACGTAACTGGCAGATTTATTACTTCCGAAAACATGCAATTTGCTTTGTTATACATAAATATCTTGTAATGCTTATAAACGCCTTAATTTTTGTTTATTAGCTGCAAACTGACAATGACGTCAAAACAATGACAATTAACCTTATCTATTAACGTAACCTGAATTAATTTGAATTAACGTTAAGCAACGATGTACTAAAAAATTATATCGCGTACTAACGAATTATAGAAAATGAAATTGTCTAGTTGTTTGCTAGTCACGTTGCGTTGGCCGCAACGCGTGCTCGCGATCTCAAAACTATCCACTTTCGAATTTCTTAAGAACATACATCCTGATCTATCGAATAATCAGTTGCTGCATCGATTGAAAGAGCAAAACAAAGACCTCGACGAGATCCTCGCGGAGTATCAACGGCAGCTTGCCTGTGAGAAAGATCTTGCACGGGTTCTACATAATCTCGACATCAGTTGTCGCATTATAAAAAGGTAACGTTTTCTGCGAAGAAGTTACATTATAAGCTAACGATTTTGTTCTTATCGTAAAAATCTTCTTTCAAAATCTGCAGTTTACAAATGCAACTTTATCGAATTCGGTGCACTATTTCTGAAATTTCTGACAAAAAAGATTGTGAATAAAACTGTCAGGTAACTAAATTGGAAATTTGTATTTGTAATCAAGCAAAATAGGTGACGCGAACAGATGCATGAATTGGGCTGACTTGGTGATCGCGATCGGTGGAGATGGCACTTTCCTCTTAGCCTCGAAGTTGATAACAAGCAATGCGAAGCCAATATTCGGCATCAATCCGCATCCGGGAACTAGCAATAGTTTTACGATGCCAATAGAGAGCGCAGACATCGGGAGAATATTCGAGAAACTACGTATGCGAGACTACACCCTGCTGATGAGAAGTCGCATACGTACAATTATGACAGGGGAAGGACTTTATCGGCCACCTTTTCATGTGCACGAAAAAAGCCGTACACGAGGCGAAAGAAGGATCGAGTGAGCGGATTAGCATTTAGCTTTGCTTTCTTTGGTAGATAAACGGATTACGTAACGCTACAGTCAACGCGGCTTATATCTTACTTATCGTTGAAAATAACGGTTTCTCCCTTAAAGAAGGATCCATATTGTACGATTATTTATCTCGTCTCTTTTTCACAACACGATTATACTCCACATTTTACCTGCGAAATTTTTCAGTATTCCTTTGTGAAAGCCAACTCAGAAAACTATTCCTCTCGAAAATACAGTCTTCGTTTAAGTCGGGAGAGCAAGCAGCTAAAGCGCGTTATGGAATAATAGTATTAATAAATCTAGCACGCCCCAAAGCGAATAGAACTGAGGACGAAAAAGGACTTACGAAGCATGACGAGCGTCCCCTTTATTCGCAAACTCTTGAAAAAAAGAAAATGTCTTGGAGGCGACATTAACGTAACGTACCGTTTGCAGAAAGATAAGGGCCTGAACGCTTCTTGATAGCCAGGGAATGGCTTTGCAAGCGCGGCTGCATAGCGAAACGAGGAGTAATAAGGTTGACAAGGGAGAGACGCACGCGCGCGTAACCGGACGAGAGAAATGTCCCGTATAATTCCGTTAGTCTTTCCCTTTCTCCAAAGCGCGTCCGCGCTAGATGGAGAAACATTAAAGCGCTGAAAGAACGATCCTCTCATTCTCTCAACTTTTATTTACCAGCTATTTTCACGCGACGCGCGATCCAAGTTTGACATAAATGGCGAAGGTATCGCCGATTTCGAGCCTTCACGAGAATAGTAGACAATTACAGTACATAGCTGTGCGCCATTTTTACGAGGTAACGCGATACGCGCGTTATAAAATTGCTTAGATGCGTATCGAGCAACTGGAAAAGATTATTCGATAAAATAAATCGATTAATCTGCCAATTAATTTAATGCAATTCAATTCGACGTTCTTAACGGGAAATAATTCAGCTGTCGCGCATTTGATATTCCATTGCGTCTCCAAGTAGTCTCTTTCTACCGCGACGTCGTTCTCCCGTCTCATTAATTCCTTTGCGCGACGTTTCTCCAAAGGCGCGCTAAACAAATGAAATCTTTGCAGCGCACTCATGAGATCCACTCAGAGGAAAATAGCGGATGCCCTGCAGCCTCGCTACAGAATCTTGCCTTGGTTGGCATTAAACGAGGTACTGAAATGTTAAAATATTCTACATCCGTGTGCCGGTTGATAACATTCCTCGCTTTTAGATATTCATGGCCGAATTTTTTGCGTCGAGACCGATCAGCCTAAAAATCCAGGTCGACGACAAAAAGACTTTTACGACTCGATCATCAGGTATCTGCGTTTGCACGGGCTCAGGCTCTCGTTCCTGGTTCAAGACGATGAATATGAAGTCTGCCAAAACCGTTCAAACGCTTGCCGTTATGGCAACTGCCAAGCAACTCGATAAGAAAGAAACTGACGAACTGTTGCACAAGTATCACAATAATCTTCTTTTCCCACCAGGTAACTCGTTTTACGCCCAATCGACACATCTTTCGAATCTTCCATGACGTTCTTTTAATTAGATTAATGATGATATACATAGTTAGATCAAAAGCTGTTCCAGCAAAAAAATATTACATTTTAAACACGTAAAATGAACTATATTTGTTACAGAAGCTTTAAACATGGCATATGTGATATATGAGATGTATCGCAGTTCGAGCTGTTCGAAGTCCATTCCAGAAAAGCAAGTCTGTCATAAGGTTAAAGTTACATCAAAAGGTTTTGATGCCGGTATCGTTCTTGACGGATCTGTGTCTTTACCCTTCAACGATGGCAGCACTGCAACTTTTGAGATTCGACCTGAATATTCATTGAAGAATATTATTTTGTCATAAATTTTATATAATAATTAACATAATTACAACGTCCCCCTTTCACGTTGCATAATAAAATTAACCTACTTTTTAATAACTCGTGCTCAAGATAGCTTAATTATATTGTTTCACAACATAAGAGCGCAAGCTCGAAATTGCAACTTTATGGGAATAAGACAAAAACAATTTAAATTCATATTTGATCGATAGGAATGCGTTTATTATATTTATTTCATAATTATTAGGCCAACTAGTACGCAGCTCTGTTAAGATGCTTTTATAGAACTCTTTTATATATCTTAATATCTCATTTTTTTTTAAATTAAAAAACTAGGGATTCGCCCCTATATTATGAAATATTTGATATGAATAGATTAATTAATTCAGTTTTTAAAAAGGAGCTGTAATTTCTTTTAGTGTTGAATCTCAGATGGCATAAGAACACGGACTAAAAGACCCTCTTTCAAGCCTACGAATTTATCGTGCTCGGCGACGACGGACGACTTAGTACATTTTGTTTTCAGCGGTGAGAGAAATGGACCATCTTTTTTCCGGAGCGACCCACAAACCGAGACCCTCCGCGATTCTCCGCGCACTTCTTTCCCTGTGTTTGGCAACGTGCTCGAACAACCCTCGTCCGGACTTCCATTAACCCCGTAATTTCGGTTTTCGCCGAACCGTAGACACTCCTTGCGCACTTTGTCGCGTGGATTGTATCTCTGGGTTTTAGAAGCGAGTATTTGACGTACACAAACGTGCATCTATCCCATCTTTCGTCTCGTAAGTGCATCGCTCCACTCAGAGCAAAAGTTGCGGGCGCCCGAAACACGAGATATCGTGCAAAACTACCCTCAGGTAGCTAGGTGAGCGTCGACGTTTTCGGGCACAGCGCCGCGTAAAATAACCGTAAAAGAGTTGCGCGAGAAACGTAAAAGCTTTGTGTTTCTCACGTCCAATCCGTTGCCGGAAACTTTAGTTTCATTGAAACCGAGAGCGAAAGAACGAAGAGTCTTTCGCCAATTGCGCTTCGAAAGAATTTCCCAACAGCAGTATTTCTCAATCGTTTTTGTATCAACCGTATAAATAGCAGTTTGCGCGGTTGGACGAGGAAACTAATCCTCTTAAACTTGGTCTACTTATTGGAAGGAAGAAAAGAACTGAGTTTTTTTACAATTATATTCCTACGTCGACAACTTTGAAATTCTCAATAAACGTTGTGTTAAATAAACACTATAAAATATTTATTATATTACCCATACATATTTATGTAAAAACTGTGTCCAATACTTTATTTCATTTCTTTTAAGACCAATTGTCACACGAGCACGTTCTACAGGCGTAAGAAAAGAACACGGTATTAATCGATTCGAGTGGGCTTCCCAATCGGATTTCAGTGAACGGCCGAACCATTCTCATTAATCCTTGCGAAAGCTCCAATCTGTAAGAACAATGGTGATCCATCCCAGACAGTCTCATGGAGAACAAACAAATGTACGGGCAACCGGGAATAACGGGCGACGTCGATCGACCCTTTGTACTTCGTAATTGAACGTCGTCGTTTTCTGCCGAAGTTTCCAACGACATTTCAACGAAGATGCAGTTTAGATGAAATCGATCGGAAATTGCCACAAATTTTATAATATTCTCAGCTACTGTTGAATTCCTATGCATAACGAGTGCCTCTTTATTTTAAAAGCAACCGCTTGTTATGGCGATAACGCAAGCAACAAATATCCTTTTGGTATCGGCTCGTTATCGGTATCACGCGGTGTAATTAATTAATAATTTTCTCGATATATTGCGTAATAATGATTTAAAACAAACGCGTACAATAGAATGCTTTAACAACCAGTGATGCGTCATTACGATTATAAACATATTAATGAAGCAAAGCGTTAAAACGCAGGATTATCGCTCGAGGCACCAAGCGATGTGGAATGCACGCGTGCGTAAATATATGTATACGCGAGTTTATAAAATAAATAATACTTTCACGGTAAATACATACATGTATATTTATAGGTAGAACGTATTCGCGAGTGTGAGCAAATTCGTTGTGCCGTTGTGTAATCGCAAAAATCAATATTATCACCGCGGATTCGACCGCGCCTCACCTCCACCATCCAATTGCACCAAAATCATACCGGTTTTTTTTTCTATTTTTACGCCGTTTTACTTTTTAATAGCATAAAGATATTCCATTTAATATAAAAGTTTCAAAAAATAATTGTAAATCAATCTTAAGACAAATGCGATTCTCATTAATAATAATGATTTATAAAGCTTTAAATAAAAACTAATAACAGAAAAAAACTTTGACTTTTTATTTGAAAAAAACGTGAAAAAACTTTTACATTCTGCGCTTGGTTCTTATAATCTAACTCTTGGTATTCTTATAAATGTATTAAAAATTATGCCGGAACATAATAAAAATTCAGAATTTTTATGTTGCGACATAATTTTAATTGATCAAATTATTATTATGTTGCAATATAATTTTAATTCGTTGAATTATTATTACACACGTCTTAACAAAATTTTATTTTTCTAAATTAGCATTTTATATAATCCTTCATAAATCTTTAGTAATGAAAATAAAATTAAATGAAATTAGAATATATAAAAAATGTATTAAATTATCTTTTTCTGCATAAAAATAATTTTATATAATAATTTACAATACAAACAATTCTAGATAACTAAAAATAATTTACATATTATTTTAAATCTTAATAACAATTTCCATGTTTTAAATGCAACATAATATAAATTACAAAATATAAAAAGCATATTTATTTACAACATTTTAATAATGTTATTTTTAATGTGACTAAAAAATAAAACGGCATGCCATACTATTCAGTGTCAATATTGTAAAATCAAAAATCACCAGCTATTGAATTAAAATTATGTCGTGACATAATTATTTGATGAATTAAAATTATGTCCAGATATAATAAAAATTCGGAACTATTTTTAGATTCAAATATAATTTTAATTCATTAAATTGCACAAGCCTGCGAAATTAAGGACGTTAAAAAGATGTTTAATAAAATTATGTAAAAAAACACCTTTAATCCTCAAACAACTATTAACATCTTTAATTTAGCCTGTATATTCTGTACTTTTAACCTTTCAAAAGTTCATAATTTTTAAATGGTATATCTTGGCAAAAAAAAATCGTACGTTGGTAAATAAAAAACAATTTTAAAGATTAGTACAATACTATATAAAGCTATCGATTAAAATATAGAAAAAAATTTTGTTTTTTCTGTAATACTTACTTGTATGTATATAGCCATCAAATTGTAATTTTTGGATCAATTTATCTATTTATCTCAAAAACCTGACGTGATAGGCAATTTTTGCTAGATTCATATTCAGCGCACAAAATTACGTAAGAAACTATCTATAATTTTCCAACACGTTTAATTTCGCATATCTTTCATTATTATGTCGCAATGTGTGTATGACAAAAATTTGTTCAAATCTGTAATATTTTTTTTTTAAATTAAAATTAAAATATTTTATCAGTACATAATAGAAACAAGTTATACTTATATATAATAATATATACTAATATATAATAACAATACTCTAAAACCCTTAGCTTTGTCTATGCTTTTAAGACAATATATGTTCAATATCATTTTAAATAATTTTTTTATATATAAATTATTTTTTATGCTACATAACAACAATGCTTCCAAATAATTTCCTTGTCTATTTTAAAATTTATTTTTAGTTTTTTACTTAAAATGTTTGCTATTAAAAAATAAAACGACGTGCCATATTTTTCTCTTTTTCTCCCATTTTCTCTTTCGGACCTTTCGAGCCGTATAAATTCGTCAACTGATGACCGGTCGCGGCCATTTACCCTTATCCGAAGATTTAGTTTTCTTCGAACGAACCGGCAGTGGTAATGGCGGTTCGCGAGATTTATTAGTGGATTCATGGGCAGAACGTTAATTCGTGCCGAAGAGACCGAGAGACGGATGCGAGAGAAGAATCGTGCAAAATGGCGAACGAAAAAGAAGAACGAGAACGAAAGATGAAGCGGTAACCTCGATGTAAATACGGTGAAAACTAAAAATTACAAAATGGTTAGTGTAAAATGAGAATAAAAAAGAGAGAGTGAGAGAGAGAGAGAGAGAGAGAGAGAGAGAGAGAGAGAGAGAGAGAGAGAGAGAGAGAGAGAAAAGGATTACCGAATCTATAGAGCGAACCGATGAGAGGCGAATTCGCGGATGTACCTTTTTGCGTGGCAACGCAAACGCGCTGTTTTCTTTTTTTGTCTCTGGCTTTAATCCCCGTGCCACGCTAGTTGTAATTTGATCCGCCTTTGTAACGATCCGTGTGCTCTGTGTGTATCGTTCGCTTCCGCTTTGCGCGCGGGGAAACGTCGCGCTCGCGGTGACCGCCGCAAAGCGGAGGCGGAATAATGACAGTTAATGAAAATATGAAAGGCTAACGCGCGCGCGGATCGCGGATACAGCCGTGCGTCGGATCGTAACGCGATGTAAAGTGGCGAAAGAGAGAGAAATAACGGCGACGATTAATCGCCATGTCTAATGCGCTTTGATCGGTCCACTTTGTCATCCACTTTCCCCGTTTCGTTCAAACCGCGTAAAAATGGCCGCGTCGTTGAGCTAGTGGAGAACCATTTGCACTATCGCTTTATCAATATCGCGAGGATGATGATATACCTTCCGTTATCGTATTGAAAAATGAATTGGATAACGATAAGAGATGAAAGACTTTTTTAAGAGAATTCCGTCTTTCGATTAGCCTCTCCATTTAATTCTCGATATTATGCTGTACGCCCTCGCCGAGTCAATTTGACGGGACCTTTCGGAAATTCGAATGAAACAGCGCTTTTTTCGCATATAAACCGGATCCATCGTCAAATTTGCTTAGCATATCGAGAGCCGCACACTCGACTACTGGCTCCATTCTAAGTGAAGCTTAGTACCTCGTGAAGATTTTTCAACCATGAGAAATGACCGTAACGTGCGCTTTATAGTTACCAGAGTCACGTGCAAACGCCGTGTTCCACGGCCTAATTAGGCGATAATTTATCGGAGGACGAGTTATTTCGGCGCATCGCGACACCCCCTGTAGACGGAAACGGAAAGGAGGAAGGCACAAGGCAGAAAAAGGACCACTACCTATAAACCAGCTATAAAACTGAAAGAAAGTGAGGTTCATTTCCCGTCGGTCGTGCTCGATGAGTTTCGACGACAAATTGTCAATAGCGACAATTTCGAGTTTTCCGGTCGCCCTTCGTCTTACCATCGCGAAGAAACGGGAGAGTCAATTGATCGACCCTCTTTCAGATATTTTGTACATACCAATCGCCATTCTAGACAATATTCATTACATTCATATTTCGCAGTTTATTTCGCTCTGCTCCAAAATGACAGCGAACAATTCTCTATCCCTCTTCTTCTTCTCTAATAATGCTCATCAATTATCGCGTCACATCTTGTCCCATTTCTCTCGAGGTAGTTTCCTGCGAGACAAATTTCTGATTTTATTGATAACCGATGAAAGAGAAAAAGGGTAGGTTGCGCATGAGCCGTGAAGTGAAAGGAACCGGAGATTGTCGCGCAAATGAATTTGAAGTATTGCCATTCTACGTCTCTTCACCTGTCTGCGGTAGATCGGCGCTCTTTCCGACTTTCCATTATCTTACCTTTCGTGCTTTCGTTCGTGGAACAGTTTCACCAGGTACGATTTTTTTTTCTCCCTCGTAATTTTCTTTTTACCATTGTCGCGGTCTCGTTTCCGCTCGTCTCTCTTCCGCCGAAAGTCGCTTTCTTGCGCGACTACGGCTGGGATCGATGCACGCCCAGTCGTATATTCGAGCTCACCGACCGTATACCAATTCACTTGGTACAACGATAAATCGGAGTGAATGGAGAATCACAATAAGATTATCGACAGTAACGTTAGCTTCTGTGAACGTCGATCGGACGATTTGTTTTGTCTCGCAAAACTGACTATGAAACCGAGAGAGGAGATAGGAAAGAGTAGTATCACTACCATAATTGAACCCATGTAGCAATTCTCGCAGAATTACAATTTCAATGGCGAAACTTACTTTTAAAAATATTGCAACAAAATTAGTTGAAAAGCACATTGAGATTCAATTATCTCCAGCTGATTAATTTCCAAGCGTTCGTCGCCTCTAGAAGAGTTACATTGACCGTTTCCCTTTTCTCGAAACAGCTCTCATTTCTCTTGCGTACCAAGAGTCCTTACCAAGTTTCAGGCCAAGTACAATAATATTATCACTGAGTTAAGTCATCTCGCAGTCGTCGCAAAGAATTCCCATTAAAGGATTTCAAAGGATAAGTCTGTGAAGAAATATTCCCGGCTCGGAACTCGGGTTAAATTATCGCGGAGTGTGTTTGTTCCATTTTCTGCACCAGTACCGCTAAGCTGAAAGGAGCGCAGCCTTTTGACCTGAATACCGGAAGAGAGCCATTTTAGCCGCATATAATGTCGCTAAATAAGGGTACTAAACGGTTTATCTCATCACGTCGCGATTAAGCGGCGACAAGATGCGATTTATCGGATTATCGGAAACTAGAATATATTGCCGCGTTACATAGGAAATTTCATTTGGCAGAAGCCAAGAAGAAAGAAATGGCGAGGAAGAAGACGAATAAAATATGAAGTACATTTATAAGTTAAAACAGAATTTTCCTCGCCCACCGGAGACTTTCCCCGTTCGTTATTACGGCTGGTCGGCCAATAAAACTAATCACACTCTTTAATTATCGTAATCCCAGGCATTATTCCACGCTGTCAGGCTTGGCACTAATCATCCAATGTAGAACGATTTCGCTTATCCGCCATGGGCAGAACGTACGCTCTCTCGTAGTAGAACGAGTCAAGTGAATGGCCAGTCATTGGTGGATGATCAGATCGGTTATTTCTGTGGTCATAAAGTAATATAATTTTCTCTTTTCTTTTTATCAATAAAGATATATGTAACATTATTAGCTTTTAATTAATAAATTATGTCATTTAATTGTTTGAATTATTTTAGTTATTTTTTGTTGTACTAGAGATTATTACAAAGCGCACGCTACATATGCGTTATTTATTTCCTTTTATATTATTTAATATATTATTAAATAATAATATATATTATTTAAAAAATTAGAACTAAAAACTCCCAAATTAAAAAAAAAAATATATTTTTGAACGTATAACAATTTGGCGTAAATGTAAAGTGTATATAAAGATGAAATTTTGTATAATAATTTTACTTAATATAAGATTTGCATTATCTCTATCAATATTCTTCTACAATTTTAACCACCTTCACGAGTGCATCCGCTGATACTTTATGGCCTTCGATTTCCTTCACACCGAAGCCCGCGGCTATTCCGCAATACCGTAAATCGTGGAGGGCATCTAGTTGTCGGAGACAAGAGAGAAAGAGAAAGAGAGAGAATTAAAGTTAAGGGCAAACAGACTGGGAGCGGGAGAAAGAGAGGTCGACCGAGGCCGAACCTCCCTTTTAAAACGCTCCCCGTGGTGAAATAAATTGGCGCCGGCGTGTTTACACGTTAGGGCGAAATTAAAATTCCTAAAGTGTTGCGAGGTAACGCCCGGTAGGAAGAAGCGGTAGGAAGAGCAGTGCCGGGAGAGCAATGCAGGGTAGCCGTGAGAGAACAGGGATGGTGAACGTTGAAGTGCAAGAGGTGAGCAGGACGCGCGCGCACGCCGGATGTCGACGGCGGGCACCCGAAGGAGAGAGAGATGTGTTTAATTAATGACCGGACTAATTAAAAGCCCAAAGAAAAATACACTCGCTCCGCGATCCGGGGGCGGGATATAACGGACCGCGCTAAAACGCTCGTCCGGTGTTAATGCACAAAAGCGTCGCGCCAACGATGGTGACGATGAAGGAGGAAATGGAAACGAGTCGTCCTAATAAGTTCGCTCTGTTTCAATTATCTCGGCCACCCTTGGTCCGTGTAACGTTTCCTACAAAGTGAGTTCAAAGAAGCGACGAAAAATGTACAAGAAGTATCACACTTCAATAAGTTAAATAAAAGATTTTATTAATAAAGGCGCCACGCCCGCCAAAAGAAAGGAAGAAGGACAAATAATTATCAAGGTACGAAAATTGATATTCTCTCTCGAGTAAAATCGATGATAACAAAATATTTTGTATGAATATTTCCTGATTATATCATAATATTTCAAAGTATATTTGCTTATATTATCTTATATAGATGTTGCGTGCATTTCACAAGTGCACGAAAACTGCTTTTGTCTCAAACTAGATTTTCTTGCCCGAGATATCGATCGAGCCTTATCAGACTAGTTCGCGTGTGCGCGTTCTATTATCCGCTTCTACCTTTAGTATAATGATCATACCACAGTTTACCAATGAACAAACAAACACATCCTGTTAATGTATGAATCTTGCAGGGAGCAAACGCGGGTTCCCAGGTACAAACACATGTATCCACGTGCGTATCTGACACCGCTGAATACATATATCCGAGCATATATGCAAGTATATTACACGTTCGCGCTAAGATAGTTCTAATTAAATAATTAATCGCTAATGAGAATTTGCTACATTTTCATATTACAGAACTCGGAAGATGTATGTACGCGCTTCCTTATTAGACTATCACGCATGTATCATACACATGTTTAATATTGTACAATGTACATGTACATTGCATGTGTATAAGTTAGAATATTCTGAAAATTAAATGAATATTTAAGTATCCGTTTACACCAAATTATTGTTTGAACAATAAACGTTGCGGAATATTAATTATTTAGCGAACGGTGCACGTAATCATCGTGGAAACGCGATCTCGTTGAATTCGTGAGAAATATGAAGCTCGAATTGCTCTCTGGCTGCGACCGATACATCATCAAACTCCGGAACTCAATTTATCGAGGAGACAGTAAGCTCGCAAAACAAAGTTCATTCATGTGGGTATCGATGCCATTTGAAGATAATCTTGATACCGATGGGAAATTTCTGCGACACAGAGAGGCGACACACTGAGACAACAAAAAAAAAGAAAATTCTCGACAACGGGGGGTTTTGCGTTACGAATGACGCGACGCTGTTGTAAATAAAACGGTACGTTACTAATTTAGATTTCTGTCAGATAAAACCGTCCCGCGGAACATTCATCACGCTCGTCATTCGATTGTGTTTCGATCCATTTTTGATTGCAACTAAAAAAATATATAACGCGTGTGGAATGTATGAAAGTGCGATAAATATTGTTTAATGTAAATATCAGCAAAGTGCCAGGAAAATACTTCTATTTTAGCTTAGGATCCATTTACGATCAAAGGCTGGCCGTAGATGATAGACGTCTGATATTTTAATTATAAACAGAATCTTGTTGATATTTTTATATTATAACAATTGCGTGAGTTATCAAATCATAAATTCAATTAAGTCAACAAGTGAAAGACAACACTTTTTATACACAAGTATTTCATATGCAAACAAGAAAAATCTGTTAATAATATATTAATAGACAATATTAAGCAAAAAAGACCATTTAACAGAGTTGAAAAGTAACGCGTTACTTTTTTTCGGTAACGGTAACGGCAAATTTTGTTTGCATGGAAAAAGTAACTTCGTTACATTTTGTGATAACGAGTAACGAAATTAACAGTTACTTTTATCGTTACTTTCCAGACAGCACATGTCTTTAAAAGATCCTTAAAAGACAACTTAAAGACGTCTTACAAATTAGTATCTTTTAAATATCTTTAAGATGATATAATTTCTAATTAAAGATGATCTTTTGGCCTTTCTCTGTTGTCTGGGACTTATTTCGAATACACTTGAATATATTTGAATATAATGTACTTTATTCGAATATATTTTTCAAATAAAGAAACATCGATATTGTTTGTTTTATGCATATGCGGGCATTTTATATATAGTACATAGTACATGTAACATATACGTGAAATGGAACTTAAGGATTAATAAGAGTATTGAAATGCAATATCATATAGAAACTGCTGAAATCTCTTTCTAGTATCTGTCTACTTTGTAAAAAAACATTTAAGTAGACAGATAATTCAATGATTAGTCAAGAATTCGATATTATGAAAATTATCGTATCGCGTTAAAATTTTAAAATAAAAAAAATTAAAGAGACGTGAAGAAAGCAATTTTGACCATATTTATAAATCTATTGAAAGTAAACTAACGATAAGAAAATTATTTTTATTTACATTTACAGAATCTAAAAGTGTTTAAAAAAGCTTGTTTACGCTTTTTTCAAAAGTTTGTTTTATTTAAAATAATTTATGATTATCAAAATTATTACACATTTTATATCAATAGTAATATCAAAATTATATTATTTTGATTACTTTAATGTAAAATAATGTTTAAAAATTTTTAGTGTTTAGTGTAAAAATTTGATCTTACATATATTAAAATAATTTTTAAGCAAAGTTTGTATTGTGTACAAAAAAAGTAATGGAAATTGTAACAATTCGTTACTTTTTGAGTAACAGTAACGGTAACTGTAAACGAATTACTTTTATAAAGTAACTTTCCTAACTCTGACATTTAATGCGTTTTTTATTTAAACTTTATATCAAAGGTAAGCAAATTAAAATTCCGAGTAGACAACGGAAAACGCAGTTATCCAATAAACTGTTATTGAGACACATAATTTTTATATCAATGAACTATACTACTATACCTATGTTTTTTTAACGGTGGACAGACTTATACGGATGTAAACATTAATAAATGATACATTTTATAATGTTATTAAATAAGAAAAATGCTGTTTTTACATTAATTTTTTTCATTTGTCTGATACTAAAACACATATAATCGAAATAAATTTACTTTAAAACAAAAGGACTTGTTTGAACCATAGGCAAAACGCACAAAAAATACTTCCAATCAGAACATAATTGTCTTTAAAATTAAACGAAATGTTGCTATCGGAAATTCTATCATCAGGATATTTATTAGTACAATTCACATCAGTACATTTAATCAATCTGAATTAACATTTAATCAATCTATCTCATTGTCTAGTTTTTCAAGCAAAACACAAGTATTTCGGTTAAATGAACTATTCTAGTTGCGTTCCAATGAGAAGAAACTTTATTGTATATATTTTACGTATCCTGGCAAATAGACACTAAAAATCCATAATTTGTACGTAAATACATCTATTAATTCTCGAAAAATGTTCTCTTATATGTGTGAAAAATATTTGCTTAATACTACATTAAAATTTTATATTAAAATTTTTTATTGCATACACGCTTCAAAAGAAGATTTAAATAGCGTTTCAAAAGAATCAAATAAGAAATGATGTTATGTTGTAGATAAAAAGAGCTAAAAAAAAAACATGTGAAGAGAAAGGAATGAATTTTACAGACGTCACAAGGTCACATTAATGATACATGTACAATGTGCAATCTCTTCGATCCTTGATCAAGATAAAAGTCTTAATTTATATTTCTCTAGTAATTCTAGCTGTTCATTTATAGTAATTTAATTATTGTTTAAGATGTAAAGAAATCACGTTTGATTCCTTTCACTTATATTTTTATTTTAGGTATAACAATAAATTATACTAAAAAATTATGTAATTAATATCTTTTTTGATCATACATCACACATTATAATTATTCGGGTCGCATGCTATACCATTTTCATAAGTTAATTTCACTTTTTGTTTAAGCACTTATTTGATGATTTGATAATATAAAGTATATATTTTAATATCACACTAAAATCATATTACTATGAGAAGTTATGGCTTTACACGAAATTTCGTAAATGATGCCAAAAAGCAGTAATAAAAGTTTAGATCAAAACGTTTATATAAATTACTTATAACGGTAGTAAAACAATAGAGTCATCGACACATGTGTTCAGAATTGTAGAAATTAATATCGACGTCATGATTGCCATTCATGGTCAACGTGAAACTGACCATGAGATTCACGCCGAATTCGATCGACACTCAACGTAAAAAGACATGTTGTAATGTTTCTCTCGCACAAGATAGTTCTATATTACTATATATATGTATACTTGCTGTATCGTTTTATAACAAATAAATATATAGCAAACTATATATTATATTAAAATTTCCTATATGGCTTTATATATTATACAATATGAGTTCAATAATTATTGTTATTCCCGATTAACTGTTGCTGCAAGTATTTTCAACAATTACATGAAAAAATAATTATACAAATATTAATACAACAATATAGTAATGCAGTAATAATTAAAAATACTGAGTTTTTCTTTAATTTATTTTTTTTATAAACATATACAAATTTATAAATGTATGACGATTTAAGCGCATTATATGCTAAAAACTCGTACAGATTAAATACGTTTTAATCTTTTATAAATAATATACGTATAATTCTTTTAAAGAGAGCGCGTGCGCGCGCGCGCGCGCGAGAGAGAGAGAGAGAGAGAGAGAGAGAGAGAGAGAGAGAGAGAGAGAGAGAGAGATAATGTAACTTTATATGATCTTGACATAAAACTTAATTATATTTCATATATAATAAAGTTTCATATTTATCTCTCTTTTTTGCGTCTTCTCAAACAAATTAAAAATTTAAAGAAAAGAAGAACATTTATGAACTTAAAATCAATATTTTTGCTATTTACTTATTTTATTCACCTGACATTACAGTTAGCTCAATAATGCAGGCAATATATTCCTTGGATTCGACAATTCACGTTCTTAAAAATATTTACACATTTACATAAATCTTACGAATCCATTCACGGAACTTACTGACATAGGTAAATCCAACGTACAAATTGTAATCGCACATACCGTCCTTCTCAGGACTTACGCTGACGACACCACGAAGATACCAAACGCCGTTTTTCTCGAAGCATAGACCACTACCACTATCTCCATCGCAAACACTTGAACCTAGCAATTATGCAATTACATATTTTCCTTAAATATGATGAATTATTAACAGGAAAAATGTGCAAACATTTCTCTTTTGTGACATAAAATCATTACTATATCATTAAAGTTGTATTATTTCCCAAAAAAACCAAAAGACATTTTAAAGATGTCCAAAGACAATAAGACATTTTTTAAGTCATCTTTTGAACGTCTTTTAGGAACAAATGCTGTATGAGTTATTATCAAGTGGACACCATCATCAATTATTACGGTAATTTTGAAAAAAAAACAGCATAAACAATATGAATAAGTCTCACAACTGTTTGCGCATATAAACTCACCGTTCAAATAGCCAGCACAGAATTTATCGTGTGTGATCAATCCTCGGAAACTTACAGGCGCCCTGGACAAACACTGATGATACGGTATGAATGGCATATTAATTTCCTGTAAATTATTAGTGGATATGCCATTTATGTCTTTACCCCAGCCGACCACCTGAAATAAGTGTACACATATCCGTATCATTATCTTCTTAATTTCTGCTTTTATTCTTTTGAATATGTGAAACAAAACATTCTTTAATCGTACTCCACAAAAATTAGATAATCTATTTCATCGTAATCTATTCTTGAAAAAATGCATGTATATATGGTGATTAATAAAAACACGATAAAACCAATATATCAACATTTACACAATCAAAATTTCATTCAAAATGATGTCGTTAATATTAGTCAGCAATAATTAGTCAATTTCGAATATGTACACACTGCAATGCATCCGCACAATTAATTAGATTACATTAAAATGACCAATTAATTGATTCTCGCAAGTGACATTTAGGTAATGTTACCTTGCCAAATTGTCCCTCTTGCAGCTGCTCTCTCTCGTACCGGTTGTTCCAATCCATGCAGACGGGCTTGACTAAAGTAGTCAACTGAAAAGGACTTTGCAGCTTCAAGAGGGCTATGTCATCAGCGAAATTACCATTCCGACCTAAATATCTATCGCCCGTTTGGATACTTTCCACTTCTGACTTCTGAACGTAATCCTCTTTAGCATCCCAATCACGAAAATATTTACCAGCGGCCACGGCATAATTCGATGCGTCATTAACTCTCATAAAAACTTCGTCGTAAAAGCAGTGAGCCGCTGTGAATATATACATGAAGAAAAATTAAATATTAAGAATAAAATAATTCACGCGCAACAATTTACCTGATATGACGAGATTGCTACTAATGAGAGTGCCACCACATATTTGTTCATATTCGTTCGTATTCTTAAAGTAAATACCAACGTGCCAGGGAAATACTCCTACTTTCGCATCGAGTCCATTTACGATTAAAGAGTGACCATGCGCGATAGACGTTCCACATTCTAATTAAACTAAATAATGTTTTTTGTACTATACCAACGACTACATAAATAGACAATTACATAATTATAAATTACAAACTAGAATAGTATTGATATTATAATTTTGCACATATCAAAAGAGAAAGAGAAAGAAACAGAAGGACAATGATTTTTAAGAAGAAGGAATTGCTAGTTACTAATGAATAATATCATTGAATATCTACGAAGAATGTTTCGTAGAGATTATTTTGTCTTTGCGTATTAAAAAATGCAACTGATATCTGAATACCTGGTAGACAGCGAAAAACGTGATTATCCCATAAACCATCGTCGAGACATGTGACCTCTCTATAAGCCGGATCATTCGTGAAAGATAATGTATAAGAAGGTTTACAAGAAAGCACAGCCTTTGTACCAGGTAATACATTCTTGGTGCAAGATACCGTTTCTCCCTGATAGTTGCAAGAAATGTCTACGCTCGTACTTTTTAATGCCGGACAGATTTCTATAAAGACAAACATTACATGTTATATGTTATATATAACTAATCAAATTATTAAATAAAAATATAATTACTATTAATTATTTGATACCTTCAAAATCATATATCGAAATAAACTTACTGAGACACGAAGGCGGTTTAGGTATCCATTCCTGGTTGACGCAAACCAAAATATTACTTCCGTTCAGTACATAGTTGTTTTTACAAAAATAATTAAGAACACTGATTTCAGGAACTAGAGCATTAGGATGCTTATTACAAGGCTCAACAAATTCAAGGCAACCGCTCAATTCGTAATGTCCACCTTCTGGTTGTTCAGGCAAAAGACAATCGCGCGAATTGAATGGCCTATGCGTGAATCTGTCTTCAATGTTGTACATAGTCCGATTAGATAAGTCATTTGGGGCGTCTTGAGGATCACTTGAATAACCATTGATTGAATGAAGTAATTGAGGATTTTCGTCGTTTCGAATTGTAAATGCGGAACTCTTCTTTTGAATAGCGATTACATATGGATTATATTGAACTACGTTTTCATCGCTCTGGCATAGAGACGCTAAAAATGTATAATTTATACATGAATGTTTTAATTAATTTTTGAAAAATATTGTATCACATAATTTACATGCGGGAAACTTTAAATAAAATATTGTATTAAAATTATTAATTATACGTGTCTCAAAAAACAGTATTGAGTGAGTGTTTATTGAAATAAAAATTCTTACTACTAATCTCATTATTAGTAGACACAAAAGAGATAAAGACTTAGAGAAAGGAATAAATTTTATAGATAATTCAAGGTCGGATTAATCAAATAGTGATATATGATGTTTGTACTTTGATCATTAAAGATCCACAACGAAGATCTTTTAATATAAATTTTGGTAGATATATTCATGATTTTTTCTAGTCATCATTTATTTTACATGCTTATTTTTTTATTTTATTTTAAGAATACAGAATTAACTTATTCAAACAATGTCTACTAGTATTTTAATATCGAAATATTTCGATTACGTATGATCAGAGTATTTAGATATTAAACATAATATATTATTTACAATTGTGCATTTCAAATTATGTCACACATAATATTTTCATATAAAATAATTTCACTATTTCTGCCAGAGGACACGTCCGATTATTCAATACGATACAGAAGAGCATAAACATATGATTTTTAATTTCACATTAAATCGTATTACTATGCGAATTTTCACAGCGAACTTTTCACATGAAACGATAACGTTATGTCAACTCACGTGACGATAGTAAAACCAATACTGACAAAATCACTGAAAATGTAACGCGGATGTCCATAACTATAGACATACTGCCAATATGACAATCGTTATTCATGGTCAACGAGAAACTGGCCGTGGAATTCACTATGAGGCTCACTGCGATCAAAAGAATATTCACGATAACCTATTGATCTTTCGAATAACATCGAAACAGGAAAAACGACTTACAAATAATCGTTATTAATATCAAAGTATCTCTGGGATTTTCAATGACAAATAATTATTATAAATATTACAAGCGCTGTTGTTAAAATATATTGTGTAGTCACAAAATAATTTTATCTATAAAATTTTGATATTTCAAAATAATAGTAAATGATAATAATTAATGATATTTTATTCTCCTTTTTGCTGATTATAATAATATTTATTATTACTATATCTTTTTTAAAATTAAAGCTGTAAAAAACTAATTAATTGCAATAGTGCGCTTTGAAAATCTACAATGTTAAAATAGTTAAGACATGCAAATAATATGTAGAATCCTATAGTCTTATGTAATTTACTTACAATATAATATTGTGTATGTTTATTGTGTATATTTAATATCTGAAATAATGCAATGGAATATTACAATAGTAGTAATGAATATAATAGTAATGAAGATAAAAGTTCTAATGAGAGGTAATTAATCTTAATAATTTAAATATTAAGATATATCATAGACTAGCACAGAATAAGAGATGCGAAATACAATAAGAAATATAAAGAAATAGGAAGAATAGGTTTTTAGCATTCCAAGTTAAACAGGGAAATTTTAGAAAGAGACAGATATGGAGATGGTACGTGCGTTACTTAGAGTAAGATGTGGAAATATGGAGGAAAGTAATAAATATTGGAAAAAAGAAGAATGTAAATTGTGTAGATTGTATAAAACAGGCAAAGACAATTTGGGACACTATGTAATAAAATGTTGTGTAGTTAAAGATTGGTTTCGTGATTTAGGTAATAATGGAGAGGAAATATTAGCTAAGATATGGAACGAAGAATTGTATGAGAAGAAAGGAAAGATATTGAAAAGGCTGTGGAAAGAAAAAGAAAAGAGGAGAGGAAAAGATATAAATAACTGTAATTAGATAGCTGTTAAGTTAAGCTGCAGATGTTATGTTTTATGTTATATGATATATTATATTAGATTTAATTATTGTAAAAGATATGAACGGGTATGGATGAATGAGTAAAAATTTTTGTAACCACCAACCAAGTCCCTTCTTGACAGAAGCTGAAGAAATAAAGAGATTATATATCGTAGACTAGCACAAATTATTAAAGCGAATATTTTCTGAATTTGTAAGCAAATCTAATTGCAAAACACAATAATAAGAAAAATTTATATTATAAGAAGTAATCTTCTTTGCAATAATTTACAAATTATAATATTATCTGTTTGAGAAATCACGCAATAAAAAAACAAATTAATTTTTTTTAAATTCGAGTTTATTATCTTATTAAATTAAATATTAAGACAATATTTTATGTTATTAAATTGACATAAGATGATAGATAAAAGAGACCAATTTTTACTTAAAAAAGTAAATAGTATAATGTAAATTATATATACACACGTACAATCTTACTTTTTTTAATAGCTAAAACATTGACGAAATATTTATTCATCTAAAACTTTAAAGTAAAGACATTGTGATAAGCAGTTGTTTTAAAATTGTTCTTCTCATTTATTTCTTTGTCAGCATATATTACAAAAAATATGTAAGATTATATTAAAGGTTTCGTTATACGTTCTGAAAACTATAACTCTCACATCTATAAAGAATATTTCGCTACTTAAAAATAAAAAATATTTTAATATAAAAATCAATAATATAGATTGCATAGATTTCAATTACTATCACTGTATTTGAGTTTTTTTTAAATCAATATTAAAAGAAAAAAATATCATTGTTTCAACATTTTGATATACATATAATGTTATCTTTTTAATATTATATTTTATATTCTATGTTCGTCTGATATCTATTGCAAGTTAGATCTCATATACCGTAAGATATATCGATAGGTATTTCTTACATTTAACAACTCATAATTCTCAAACTGTGTTGGTATAAGTCTGACAAATCCACTCATGGGAGTTACTGACAGAAGTGAATGCAACGTACAAGTTGTGACCGCAACTATCGTTTCTGATTGGGCTTACGTTCACGACGTCACGAAGATACCAAACGCCGTTCTTTTCGAAGCATTTGCCGCTATCTCCATCACAAACACTTGAATCTGATAATTGCATGTATAACATATATATGTACAATTATATGTATATATTTTTATTATAATTATACAACCAACGAATTTTTTTAACGTAAATTATGCATTTTTTACATAACGGAATTATTACTATATCAGCAAACTTATGTCACTTACCATCAATTAGTTGACATTGTAATTTATATAATGATAATCTCTTTCTCTATATGCAATCCTCTATTTGTAATTTTTTATATAAGTTATATGTCACATAATTTATATAAAAAATTGCATATAAATCTTATAAAATATGTCTACACGTATATAAACTCATTATTCAAATGATCGGCAAAAAAGTTATCTAATATTAGATATCCTTTAAAATCTGAAGACACCAAACAACACTGATGATAAAGTATATCAATTTTATATAAGTTCTTAGTAGATTCGTCGTTAATATCTTTATCAACTAACAATCTAAAATTAGGAAATGAGATGTTATGAAATCGGTTTCTCTTTTCGTTTATTGCCTACTTTTTTTTTATTAACAAGCGAGACAAACCGTTCTTTATAAACAAAATTCTAAAAATTAAACAGTTTTTCTGTTTATATGTATATCTATCTTTGAAAATATGCATGATGCGTGATAATTACATAGTAATAAAAACATGAGTGATAATAATAAATTATTAACACACATACGCGACCAAAAAATAGTTTGAAACCATGTTAATAAGATAATTAATAATTATTAATTCCTCAAATGTATTTTCAGTTACAAAACTTTCTTGAAATTAAAACATGCTAATGCGACCAGTCAAATGATTTTCATGATTATACTAGATCAATGTATGCTTTCAACTAATGGTTTTTGAACTTATTCATCTCTATTCGCGTTCCAATCGCGAAAATATTTGCTCCAACGACATAATTAGACGCGTCTATAAATTGATTAAAAACTTTATCGTAGAAACAGTGAACTGCTATGCATAAACATAAAAAAAGATTAAAATTATAGTGTACAAAAGTACACATTACTTTTACAAATAAAAGACATTAAGAATAAGATGATTATTCTTATACAATGATTTACTTGATATGACGAGACTACTCTTAATAAGAGAGACGACCGCATATCTGTTTATACTTATTTAATTATTGTTAAACATAAATGCCACGGGAAAATACTTTTATTTTAGCTTAATATTTATTTACGATTAAAGTATAACCACGTGCCACGTCCCGCACTCCAAGCAAAACATTGTTCAATATGTGATATATAACGTAAATTGAGGCAGATCATAAATTACATATCAGAAATCTTGTATACATAAGTAATATTGTAGAAAAAAATGATCTTCTGTCGACTATATACATATACATAATTTTTTGTTTTCTTTTTCAATATTTTTTGCTTAAATTTCAAAGACATCACAAAAACACTAACAAATTAAATAACAATTGAAATGAAGAGAATACGATTAAAATATCGATATAATGCTGAAATATGTATATATATTCGTTTAATTGAATTAATTATAAACGTTTAAACAAATATCTTAAATTTTTATAATAATTAGGATTATATTTCAAGAGTTTCATAAAGTCACACATAATATTTTAAAATTATTTCTTTAAATATTAATTTCTATTTTGCATAAAGACAAAATAATGTCCAATGCTTTTAAATTTCCAGAAGAATCTTCTTCTTTGATTAGCATCTTACATATTTTTTTAAAATTTTAGTCAACTTGTTAAACTCTAAAAATATTGTATAAATAGCTATCAGTTTTAGTCATTGATTACACTTGTGTCTCAACTATAGTATGATCTATAGTATCATCCATCTTTTTCAAAAGTTCCTGTTTTTTTTTGTCTATTTCTGAAAATATATAGTTAAAAAAAATTAAAATAAAATCATGCATACATGCTCAACGATAAAAATCAAACTTGAACTAAAAAAAAACTAATAAATCGAACTAAACTATTATTGAAAATGCATGTGCGTATATTCTATAAAATATCAAACAAAATTATATATTAATATTTTCACACTTTGAGATCTTCTTCAGTGGGTAGAATAATCATGTAATCACGAGGATATTATGAAACGGTAACATTCAAATTGTGCGTATGGTAAATAAACGCGTACGTCATGAAAATCATCAAAACAATCTTAAAATATAAGTAAACATCACAAAAATACTGGATAAAAAATTAAAAAGAAATGTAAATAATAAATATAAAAAATAATAAAATATCACATAATTAAAAAATTAATTTGAAAATAGATAACTAATTTTTATATTTTTGCGATTATTTTATTGTCTTTTATATATGTTTCTTTGCTCTTAGTATTAGTATATTCTTAATATTAGTATAATATCTATGATGTTTATATTTTAATGAGTGTTTTGGTGACTTTTATAATGTGCGTATTTATTTATTTTAATATTTTAAATTTTGTCATTTCGTAATTTACTGTTTTTAACGTTTCCGTTGTTACACGAATACTCAATCTAAAGAATATTGAAAAAAATTGAAATATCTGAATATTAATATACAATATTATTTGATATTTTATTGAATACACGCATATATTGTACTTACGTTTTCAACAGCAATTTAACAATTTAGGTTTATTAATCTTTCTTTAGTTCTATATATTTTAAGAAAAAATAAGAGAATAATTTTTCAAGATAAGAAATCATATAATGTTAAACTTGCAGATTTTGGTTCAAGTAGATAAATATACTCACTCGACTTCACTGATAATATATTATTTTCTTCTTTTTTTAACTCGACCGTTTCATTCGTTAAATATTCTTTGAATTTTAATAGATTGTCTTGTAAGATGGTAAAGTGATTTTTAAATACTAAAGAAATATCACGTTCGAGTTGTAACATCTGGGTAACACTCTTTGTAATGTAATCTATATAAAAACAAATTGTAAAAACAAAAGATTTTAAAATATTTTATTCATGATTTATATGATTTATAAACGATTATTATGCAAATGTAATAGTATAATGCGGTTTTTTTTATAGTCTCGATAGTTTTTGATTGTTCGATTTTATAAAAATGTATTAAAAAATGACCGTACCCTCATAGAAATAGACATCTTTTTTATGTATTTCTTCAGCTTGAGCCTGGCGTAATTGAATCTTCTGCAAGGATGATTTTAATGCTGCCAGATTAAAATCTTCGTGATCATTAGGTTCTGGCATGTTTAAATTTTCGCACTTAAATTCGTTTTTACTTATTTCAGTCATCTTCTTCTATAATATTAAAGAAAAACTTGAGAGCTGCCGAACGTCGATAGAAGTGACAAACAAACCGTAGATGATACGTTCTGCCCGAGATTCGATTTGAAAATGCTTTTTGACCTTTTGTGCGCCAGAAGTGGGAGAAACAGTAGCGTAACAAAGCTAATAAGCGCCCACTTTATATGAATTTTATATTTGCACACATATGTGCACATATATGTCAATATTGTAGTTAAAATTATTAATGCAATTATGTACGTATATTTATTAATAATTACAATTAAATATATTGTAATTATTAATGCAATATATGTATGTATATGTATCATGAATATATTGAAATATTGTATAACAATAATAGTAAAATAACAGGATAATTAAATATATATGTTATGTAATAAGACACGAATGTTCATTAGACTGATTGGTGACTTATTACTTCCTCATTATTGATACTTCGCATTATCATCAGGATAGAGAAGTAAGAACAATTGGGAATTCTTGATATTATTTTTTAGCACTTGTAATCATAATTTTATAGATCAATTAGAACACTACAAGCGCGCGCCATTTATTTTGTGTATGTGTACATATATATGTAACACAATTGTACATATGTATTGCTGTGTGTGTGCGTGTGTGTTTGTGTGTGGTAACGTTAATAATTTAAATTTAAAAATTCTAATACTGATTTTTAATTTTATACTGATTTATAAATGAATTTCTTGCAATGTCTGCGAAACGATGCAGTACTATGTTAGTATGTAAATACCACTTATATGCATATACATATATGTATATACACACATATATATAATATATATATACGTGTAAAAACTGTAATGTGTAAAACTTTATCTAACTTAAAAATAATATTGTAATATTAAAATATTATTACTTTATATAAATACATAAATAAAATATGTACTTATATTCTGACGTTTAATTGAATAAGAATTTTTTAATAATCTGTCGTAAATTAAAAAAAGAAGATATAAAAATGAAACTTTCAAGGATGATTTAATTTGAATTATTAGTACGTCTATATCATTTTTTATTTCTTGAATACAGCATAAACATTACACAACATTAACTTATGTAAAAATTTATAATTGTCGGTCTAAAAATATTATAAGTTAATTTTATTATTTGATTATTTGAGTCAAACATATAATTATTCAATATTACAGAAAAGAATTGATTAAAAATAACGAATAATCATTTGAATTGTGTAAAAAATGAGCGATTATATTTTTCTTTCTCGATGTCAGTAGGTTTAATCGACTAGAATCCGATATCTGAAACCGGTAAGTTACATTCGTGTGTAAGCCTTTGTACAAGTTAGTTTAGAAGTGTCAGGATGAACGCGCTAAGCATCGAAGAAAAAATGTTTCTCATCGAGTGTTTGTACAATAGAAATAAAAACTATACTGAGTATCGTGGATCTCGTAGTAAATATTGAATTAAAAAAGTTTCAAACAAAACTACACTCAGAAATATACTTTTTACTTCTCTCCTTCCTACAATCGTTCCATAATTCCTACAAATTATGCTGGATATTAAAAATTTTATTTATTTTTCAAATAAAAGAGTAAAGTAAAAATAAATAACAATAAAGAAAAATAAAGAAAAATTGTTTAAATAAAAAAGATTTTAAAAATAAAATTTATATTTATTTTTTATTTATATTTAAAAGTTTTCGCAAATAATTGCAAAATTTTGTACCGATTTTGATGCATAACATTTTGAAAACACGCTCCAATATAGTTTATGCGCGCAAGCAAACTTTTGTTCCTTTTTTTATGTGTATTTAAATTAATAAAATATATTTAGTAATATATATTAATAAATAAATATATATTAAATAAATACATTTAATAATTATATATTTTTTTATATTAATTAAAATAAAACAGTAAAACTTTAGATTAAAGAACCCAGTTCTGATTACGTTGACCTTGACACATGTTGTCAAATTAATTTACATAAATTAAATATATTATCATTGTCCTGAGTAACGTTCAAAATTTGAGCTGTTGTTTATTAAGAACTTATAAAGAAAACAATTTCATTAAATTACATTTATTTGGATATGTGTAAATTGAAGTCAAGCTCATGTTTGAAATTTCATTTACTTACTGTGTACTATACTACTAAGTACAGATATTATGTACATTGTATAAAGTACACTGTTAATATTATACATTTATTTATTTAAACATATATACTTCTATTAACTCTACATTAAATATGATAAATATATTTTGTTGAATATACATAATGTTCAGAAGTTTAAAACTCATATAGAATAATTCCTAAAATTTAAACCACAGAATAAGTAACAAATATTATCCGTTTTAATCAAGAATATAAAATCTGTTATAAAATTTTAATGTATAATATATATGTTGACAAGAATCAAAAAATAAATTATTAAGGTTCGGTTAGATTATTTTTTTTACCTGGATAAAGGTGTTAGGGGAGGAGTTCCCCCTTCCCCCACCTATTTATGTTGTGGTGTATCATTATAAAATCACTTTTCAATATAAATAATGTGTAAAAATTACGTGTAATAAATAAAACTTTTTTTACTTGTAACTTTTTAACAAACAATGAACAACGGCTAAAACCTTACTCAGGGCAGTGACAACATATGTCAAGGTCAACGTAATCGAAATTGGGTCCCCTAATCTAAAGTTTTACCCAATTTAATTACAAAACAATTCAAATGGTCATCCCATTATTAATTAAATCATATTTTTATATACAAAATTCTATGATTATTTTTAATACGGAAATTATGTAAGGTAAAGTGGAGAGTTATGAGACGGGTTTTGTTTTTGAGGCACAACTACCATAAAAGCTGATAGTTTGCAAATCTTTAAAGTAGGATATGTAGTAGACCTAAAAATACAACCATTGGCTGCAGCAGTTCGTTGAAATTCATAGAGGCTGTAAAAATTTATATGGCCCGCAAAAAAGGGGTGATTTTCGAATTTTCAAAAATGGTGGGGAGTTGTGAGACATGACAAAAAATGGCACATTTTTATGATCAATCTTTATTTAAGTTGTGAAAAATGAAAATTGAGACAGTTTTGAAGAAAAAAAATATTGAAAAAAAACAAAGCATGACGACTACAAAAATCATGGAAAAATTCGAAGAAATCATATAAATGGCTGAATTCACAATGAATTTGGATGAAGCATTCAAATTATGCATGAATAATTAGAAATACGCATGAAATATGCGAACTCAAGTTGAGAAATGTTCAACAACTGTGTGTCTCACAACTTCCCACTTTGAACATTTTCAAAATAGTTGCATCGCCATCGACACACCGAATGTTCATCCAAAATTCCTTTTGTGTGTGAAAAGGCAATTGCCTAATGATAGTTTTGCACGTACTTACCTTTGCAATCTGCATCAAAACGTGAGTTAAAATACCGCAAACACAAATGGTCGAAAAAACTTTCAAGAATATTTTTGTTATCACAATATAGAGTGACGCTTAGAATGCATGTTGACGCGACGAGTACTAATGGAAAAGTGAGTTCATGTCAAGAGAAACATTTAACACTTCTTGGAACATTTCCAACTTTCTCAGTATGGCGAAGATTGACGTGTCTCACAACTCCCCATGTCTTACAACTCCCCACTTTCCCCTATAACGCGACCGCGTCAAAAACAATAATTTAAATTGAAAAATTTAAATCGAAATTGTTATGAAAATACTCACGCGATAGCAGCGAAGCTATCGATGACACAGCCACCAAGAATGCAATGTATTTATCAAATTGATAAACGTTGCATGTAATTGACAATAAAGAACTGACTATGAAATTTACGTCAAACCAAATGAATATCCAGAATGTCAGACAGATCCGCAGATTACTTCGTCGACAATACAAAGTCGCATTGTGTCAGAGCATGTAGTTGAAAATGACAAACGTCACAATTGATAGCAATAAAAATGATATAAAATAAATACAAATATTTTCTGTTAATTGTTAAACGTTATCAAGAGAAATGCTGTAATTGAGGAATAATAATTATCTGTAATCGATATTTTAATGCAACGTTGATGATATTGTCGATACGTCGATTAACAGAACTTTTTTATGTTATTTTAATTTAATAATTTTTATTTTCATCTTAATTTACTGATTTTTATTCATTTTTCTGAAAACTAAATTCTACTTACATTAAATAATATATTAATACTAAATGATATATATAAAACAAATGATATAAAAATGATATCAATGATATATATATAATTGATGTAAAACACAAAAATATACATTATTTTTAATGAAAGAAAGATTACTAGCTTTAGGGAACTAAGTCAAAATATAAAAAAAATCCAATAAAAATAATATTAAAACTATATTCTTTTAAATTATAAAGCGCGTGTTAAAACATGAAAAAAGCCATAGTACTAAATCATTCTTCTTACTTGCTTTAACTAATTTAGTCATTTAATTATACAAATGTATTTTGACAATCTGTTAATGAGTTATCAAAAAATTGCAATTAAACAATTTATTTTAAAAATACATAAACATAATTTTTAAACGTAAATATTTTTATTTATTTAATAATAATTAAATAATTATTTATTACTTAAAAGTAACGATATAAATGTGCATGCAATTTTCATAATAAGATTATATTACACATGTTATCAAAATTATTATATCTATCACCAATTAGACATAATAATTATAAAATTATAATCTTATAAAAATTTTATTTAAGTAACTTGAATAAATAGCCGGATACTTGCATATATATTTACTGTTTAAGTAGCGCAGAATTTGTTCAATGTAAAGTATCTTTTGAAATCTGCAGCACACTAATGAAACATGGCATGTTAATTTCTTGTTCTAGATTTGCCGTTAACATCTTTATCTCAGTCTACTTGAAATTAGAATAGTTCCCTGTTTTATTTTTTAGGTTGTATGATACAATCATTATTTATTCTATACTTGACTTATTTTGCAAGCTCATTAAACTTGCTAAAATGCTGCACTCTATCTTATTGGCTCCCAATCTATGCAGACGGTCTTAACTTATAATCAATTGAATAATAGTCAATTGAAAAGATGTTTTCAACCTTAGTAGCTTGTTATCGGCAAAGTTACCTTTCAAAAATCTTCTGTTTCTATACCTATAGTTAGTTTATACTTTCTACCAATGACTTCTACAGGGAATAATTCCCTGTAGCATTCCAACTATAATAATATTTGCTGGTTTTCGTACCGTAATACCACCGTATTATTAAGCTTAATGAAAACCTAATCGTAAAAACAGCTGTTGCAAATGTATGCAAAAAAATAAATATTAAGAATAAGATAGCTTATTCGCGAGATAGTATATCTGATATGATAAGATTACTGCTAATAAAATTATCACCACCTATTTGTTTATTACCATTTGTGTGTCCACATCTTCATATATTTCTTGACATATATTTTAACGTGCCAAAAAAAAAAAAAACACCCCTTACCTTTAGCTTGTTCCGTTTGCTAAAGTATAATAGGGGAACGTGGGGTAGAATGGTGCAGAGTCGATATCTTTTTACAGAGATGCTACCATGTCATGAAATATGTTGCAATTATTGCTATTAGGTGTCTTTTTCTTCGTGCTGGTATCAGTGGTCGCAATATTTTTAGTTGAAAGTTGTTATAAATTATTTAATGCACTTGCTGTGCTCTCCGTGACTGAATTGTAATTCTTCGATATATTTACATAAGGTAAACAATGATAAAATTCTATTTTTTATTACTGTAAATACATTTATGTTTTAAAATGATCTTTTCTTATTAATTTCATACTGTGTCTATGTAAATATTGATTAATTATAATTTTTTATATGATCAAAAGTAAATAAATACGTTTTGAAGCTTAATGAAATATTAGTCCACGAAATGTTGTACTTTTTATTTTTATACTAGAGAAAGAAAGAGAGTATACATAGATGCTGTCTTTCAAAATTAATACTAAAAATTATTGCATTAAAGGATATTTTTCCATGTTTTAAAGAGAAAAATATTTATTATAATAAGAGAATTGTTTTTATTTATTAATTTATAATTATCATTTAAAAATACAAATCTATATTTTTATGTTCTATATATCATATTATAATATACAACTTTTAGGAAGTTTTAGATATCAATGTTAATAAAATAAACAAGTTTTGGAGGTAGTCCATTATACCCCGTATGAAAAGCATATCACGAAAATCTAGTCTTTTACTAAATCAATAATCTCGTCTAAACTATTATTTTATAATAAACTTGTGTTTTTTCTTATAGTGGATATTTCAAAGAATATTTTTAGTAAAAAACGGATCGATTTATTTTTTTTTAATATGTTGAAAACTTCCTCAATGCTTACATTGGCCGTTCTACCTCACGTTCCCCTACTATCGCGAGTACAGTGAACGCTTCTTTGTGTAATTAAATAAAATAATTAAATAGAAAATTATTTATATACTTATAGTTTGTAAATATTTTTCTCTTTAAAACATGGAAAAATATCCTTTAATGCAATAATTTTTAGTATTAATTTTGAAAGACAGCATCTATGTATACTCTCTTTCTTTCTCTAGTATAAAAATAAAAAGTACAACATTTTGTGGGCTAATATTTCATTAAGCTTCAAAACGTATTTATTTACTTTTGATCATATAAAAATACTTATAATTTGTAATAGTAATTATATAAGCTATTAAATCATGAATTATTTGGCAAAAAAGTCTTGTTGTTATAATTTTATATACTCAGATATTGAAAAGATAAAAATATTAATTAATTATTAAGAAGAAAAAAATGAAAAAAATTAAATAATCTATTAATAGATACTATTAACAAAAAACACTTATAAAGAATTTATTTCTTATCTAAATGTTTAACATTGACGATATAAAGAAAAAATATATCTTTACCTAACTATATATATAATATAATATTGTACTTAATATGATAAATCATAAAATGTGATATGTTTTTGTAATATACATAATAAAAATTCTATCTAACAGAATGTGATTAATGTTCATAATTCCAATATCTTTTTCTTAAGACTTGTTTTATGTCTAATATCGCTTGTAATATATTGTAATAGAATTTTAATAATAGTAAGTATAGTAAAAAAAACCAGTTTAACAAAGACTAAAGCAAAAAATTACAGGTTTTATATTTGTACGTGTAATAACTCATAAAGAGCCTTTTTATTTGATTAATCAATTATCCTTATACATGGACACATTCAGAAAAATACAAATATTCCCATGATATATATAAAATCCATAAATATTCTCCTAATATATATAAAATTTTAAATAAAAATAAAAATATTTTATTTTAAAAAAGAATTTTATTTATTCTCAAATTATGTTCATAAAAGTCTAACATTTTTCAAATAAAAAAAAGATATATTGTAATGTCTCTCTCTCTTGTTCAGGATTACTGTACATTTCTGTACATTTGGTACACATATTGCCACATCGTTTTAAAACAAATAAATATATGTATAAAAAATTATATGTGTTGAAACTTTCAAGTAATTACAAGTATTATATTTACAAAAAGATCAAGTATATTTATATAACACAACGCAGAAATTAAAAATATTGAGTATTTCTGGTATATTTTTTTGTAAACTTATATTACAAATGTAATATTTAACAATTAAGTGCATCATTTTAGCTAAAACTTATACATTGGTTAAATGCATTTTAAACTTTTATATTAAAAATAATATACACATATAACTCTTTCAAAAAGAAAAGAAAAGTATAGTTTATATTTATACTTTATATTTTATATATACCTTATATAATCTCGATATAAATCTTAATTATATTTCATATCATTATCTCTATTTTTGTATCTTTTTAACAGATATCAAAAGTTTGAAGAAAAGAAATACAATTTTCTTATGCGTATCCTCGTTATGTATTCCTGCAAAGTTATATTGTTGTTACTTGCTTTATACTCCATTCGTCTAGCTCTTACTGCTAACTAATATGTAACATATTCCTTGCGTTTGACAACTCACGTTCTTCGAAATACTTACGCGTTTGCATAAGCCTGACGAATCCATTCATGAGAATTACTAACGTGGGTAAATCCAACGTACGAATTGTAATCGCACGTACCGCCTTTCTCAGGACTTACGCTGACGACACCACGAAGATACCAAACGCCGTTTTTCTCGAAACATATACCACCGCCACTATCTCCATCGCAAACACTCGAACCTGGGAATTGTGCAATTATATATTTTCCTTAAAAATAATGAGTTACTACCAGGAAAAATGTGCAAACATTCATCTTTTATGACACAATCATTACTGTGTTATTAAAGTAAAATACATTATTTATTATCAAATTGATGGACACCATTAATCATTACGATAATTTTGAAGAAAAAAATAACATTAACAACTTTAATAAATCTTTCAATTATTCGCGCACATATATTTACCGTTCAAATAGCCAGCACAGAATTTGTCATGTGTGATGAGTCCTCGGAAACTTATAGGCACCTCAGATAAACATTGATGATATGGTATGTATGGCATATTGAGTTCCTGTAAATTCTTAGTGGATTCGCCATTAATATCTTTACCCCAGCCGACCACCTGAAAGAAGTAAGTATACACATATCCGTTTTACCGATATAAGAAATTCTACGTTTATTTTCTCTTTGATTTTTCTTCTGTCCTTAAATATGTGCAACAAAATTCTTTAGTCCACAAAATTATTAGATAATTTTCTTTTATAATCTGTTCTTGAAAATGTACACATGATGCATATTTAATAGAATTTAAAATTAATAAAAACAATGTATCAACATACACGCAGTCAAAATTTTAAAAATATATTGTTAATGTAAATAGTTAACAACAAATAGTCTTTTCGAAATGTATGTACACTTTTACTCGACTACAATAAATATTCGCTCAATTAATTAGATTGCATTAAAATGACCAATTAATTGATTATTACGAGTGACATTTAGGTAATATTACCTTGCCAACTTGTCCCTCTTGCAGCTGCTCTCTCTCGAACTGGTTGCTCCAATCCATACAGACGGGCCTTACTAAGGTAGTCAATTGAAAAGGTCTTTTCAGCTTCAAGAGGGCTATGTCATCAGCGTAATTACTTCTGAAACCTAAGTATCTGTCGCCTATTCGGATACTTTCTACCAATAACTTCTGAGCGTAATCTTCTTGAGCATCCCAATCGCGATAATATTTGCCGGCGCCCACGGCATAATTCGATGCGTCAATAACTTTGTTGAAAACCTCATCGTAAAAGCAGTGAGCGGCTGCAAATACAATAAAGTAAATATTTAAACTAAGTAAAGTAAATATTAAAAATAAGATAATTTACGCGCAACAATTTACCTGATATGACAAGATTGCTACTAATGAGAGTGCCACCACATATTTGTTCATATCCGCTCGCATTATTCTCTTTGAAATAAATACCAACGTGCCAAGGAAATACTCCTATTTTCACATCGAGTCCATTTACGATTAAAGTGTTACCGTGTGCGATAGACGTTCCGCATTCTAATTAAACAAAATATTATTGATATTCTTTTTTGTAATATAATGATGATTACATGAACCGGCAATTACATACATAAATAACAAGCTAGAATAGTATCAAAATTATAATTATATATTTACATACGTACACATATACCAAAAGAGAAAGAGGCAGAGAGATGGAAACAATGATTTTTAAGAAGAAGAAATTGTTAGTTACTAATGGGTAATATCTTTGAATATTTACGAATGTTTAATTCAAAATTTTTTGTCTTTGCATCAAAGCATATAAATAATAAATACCTGGTAGACAGCGAAAAACGCGATTATCCCATAAACCATCGTTGAGACATGTGATCTCTCTATAAGCCGGATCATTCGTTAAAGGTAATGTATAAGATGGTTTACAAGCAAGCGTAGCCCTTGTACCAGGCAATACTTGCTTGGTGCAAGATACGATTTCTCCCTGATAACTGCAAGAAATGTCTACAGTTGTGCTTCTTAACGGTGAACAAATTTCTACGGAGATAACATAGAGAGAAAGATAAATATAATATTATGTATTATTATATTATTATATATCCTGCGCGCGCGCGCATAATTTATCAAATTATTAAATAACTTACTAAGGCATGAAGGCAGTGCAGACCATTTCTGGTTGATACAAACCGAAATGGTATTTCCACTCAGTACGTAATTGTCTCCACAAGTATAAATGAGAATGCTAATTTCGGGAACTGGGTCATTAGGACGTTTACTACAAGGCTCAGCGCAACGACTCAATTTGTAATGTCCACCTTCCGGTTGTTCAGGTAAGAGACAATCGAGCGAATTGGATGGACTATTGTTGTCTGTATTTTCAATACGACTACTATAGTACGTAGTCCTATTAGATGAGTCAGTTTCGGGCGGGTTTCGAACAATGTAACCATCACTCCGATATGGTGAACCATTTGATGAGCCAGTTTCGGGTGGGTTACGAGTAATGTAACCATCACTCCGATATGGTGAACCATTTTGAGGTGAGTTTTGAGTATTTCTGTTTATAGGAGGCGGTGGAATAGCGTAATAACCATTATTCCGATTTGGTGATCTATTTTGAGGTGAATTTTGAATATTTATAGGAGGCGGTGGAAGAGTGTAATAACCATTATTACTCTGGCACACAGACGCTAAAAATATACAATTTGTAAAAATAATGTTGTATTAAAATTATTAATTATATATATCTCAAAAAAAAACAATAATATCGATAAACGTTTAACGAAGTAAAAAATTTATCTACTAATCTCATTCTTAACAAAACAGATACACGCGTGGAGAAAGGAAAATAAACTTTATAAACAATTCAAAGTCAGATTAATCATATAATGATATATGATGTTTACACTTTGATCATTAAAGGTTTGCAGTAAAAATCTTTTAATATATTGAACTTTGACATTCATAATTTTTCAGTCGTCACTTATTTTATTTGCTTGATTTTATTTTATTTTAGAAATGCAGAATTAACTTATTTAAAAAGCCTCTATTATTTTAATATCGAAATATTTTGATAATATATGATCAAAATATTTAAATATTAAACAAGACATATTATTCAAAATTATGCATTTCAAATTATGTGACATATAATATTTTCATATAAATTAATTTTGCTATTTCTGCCAGAGGACATATTTGATTATTCAACAATACAGAAGATCATAAATACATCGAGGATTTCATAACATAAGGTCGTATCTCCAATTTTTTTGAAAAATAAGGTATTAAAGTTACACATAAAAGTTCTATACATCTTGCATTTTATAACAGAGGTGCGTATTTATTGGCTTAATAAATACAAAAATATTTAGACATATTTTCCTATCAAATATGAAATTTAAATCGTTTTTCTCATTCCTGTAAAGTTACGATTTCAGGCATACGTCTCTATGTCATGAAAGCCTCAATATAAATTTTAATTTTACACTTAAATCGTATTGCTACGCGAATTTTCACAACAGATTTTCACATGTAACGATAACGTTATGTAATTTACTCACGTGAAGGTAGTAAAACCAACAATGATAAAATCACCAAGAAAGTAACGCGTGCGTTCATAACTATAGACACGCTGTCAATATGACAATCGTCACTCATGGTCAACGAAAAACTGGCCGTGGAATTCACTGCAAGGCTCACTATCACAATCAAAACGCAAAATATTCACGATAACCTATAAATGATCTTGCAACATCGAATAACATCGTTTCAAGAAAAAAAAGCTTGCGAGTGAAATCGTTAGCATTAAACATTCTCTGGGATTTTCGATGACAAAGTAACTATTACAATAATACAATATTTTGAGTATATGTTATTAAGACATATGTATTGTATAGTCGTAAAATAATTATATTCATAAAATTTTGATATTTCAAAAATAATAGTAAATGATAATAATTAATGCTATTTTAATCTTCTTTTTACTATATTTATTTTAATTATTATATTTTTCGCAACATTTTTAAAAATTAACATTATATATAATTTGATCCTCTTATAGTAGAAAAAACCAGTTGTACAAGAAATAATCTTATTATTTATCTTGAAAAAAAAAACGTAAAGCTATAAAAACTAATTAATTGCAATAAGACGCTTTTAAAATTTACAATTTTAATAATTATATGATTCTATACAATTCATACAATGATCAAATTAAATGTCTAATATAAAATAGATAAATGTTAATAAAAAGTAATCCAAAGTAATCTGCAAGAAATTCTTCTTTTCATGAACTGGCGGTATTTCTTATCTCAAAGAACGTGATAATGTAGCAAACATAGAGACAAAGACACACTGTAATCAACATATTCTGGGTAATACCCAAGATTTTCTTATGTTCAAGTTATTTCATATTTGTAACATATATCACATAGTAGATCTGTGTACCAAACAAAAAATTTTATAATTTAACATCATATATATACATATAGGTATATATATATATATGTATATATATATATATATATATATATATATATATATATGAAATAGATAAAATAATAAAAAAGATAATAGATAATAAATAACAGATGATAAATAATAGACAATAGACTTCTTGTCAAAGTTCCTCATTCAAGCGGTTAAGATAAATGATGTATAGAAAACTATATGGTCTTATATAATAAGTAAATGTAATCAAATATTGTAATATAGTAATAAAAATAAAAGTTGTATATCTAGAAAGAAATGATTAATTTTAATGATTCAAATATTATGATATATTGTAGATTATAAGTGTAAAATTTAAAAATAAATATTTTCTGGATTTGGATGCAAATCTAATTCCGAAACAATAATAAGAGAAATCTGTATTATAAGAAGATTGCTATAAGTTTTTATTATCTGATTAAGGGATCACGGTAGCAATGAAAAATTTAATTATTTAAATTTAAATTTAATATTCTTATAAAATTAATTATTTAAATTTAAATAAATAATCTTATAAAATTACATTAAATATTAAGATATAATATTTCATGTTATTAAATTGATCTAAGACAATGGATAAAAAATATAATGTGAATTATATTTGTATTATACATAAGAATTTTACTATTTTTAATAGTTAAAACGTTGACAAAAAATATTCCTCTAAAATAAAAAAAGTCATTGTAATAAACTGTTTTTTTTGCAAACACTTATAAATAATATTTTACTACATACAAATAAAAATTATTCTAATATAAAAATTAGTTGTATATTGCATTTTAATTACTTCGCAATGTTTGAGTTTTTTAAAAATATTAAAACAAAAAAATATCATTTTTTACAATATTTTTACATATATTGTTAATTTATTAATATTACATCTATATTCGTCTAATATCTATTGCAAGTTGGATCTCATATGCCGTAACATATGCCGACATATATTTCCTGCAATTCATAATTCTCAAACTGTTGATATAAGTTTGACGAATCCAACCACTTAGGAGTTAATGACAGAAGTGAATGTAATCTAGAAGTTGTAATCACAACTATTGTTTCTATTACTGAGCTCACGCTGACGATATCACAAAAGTACGCATTCTTTTCGAAGTATATGCCACCATCCTTATCTTCATCGCAAATAAACAATCTTGAATCTAATATTTATATATATAATGTAAATAATATATATTTTTATTATAATTATATAAACAAACTTTTTCTAACATACAATATTTATACATTTTTCTTGCATAACATAATTATTAATGTATCAACAAAATTATGTTACCTATCTTCGGCAAATATTCTTCAAGAATTTACCTACTCCATGACTCATAGATAAAATAAAAAATGTTACGTATTGTCGTAACAGAACTGGAACTAGAAGAGAAAATAGAATGGAATGAAAAATAATGTTGGTTTAAGCAAATCACGTGAAAATCAGTTGTTTCCGAGAGATTTGTATTTCGTAGTATATAAATTATTCGTATAAATCGAATAATAAAAAGATTACTCAATATTTACATTCAAACTTATATAAAATATAATACAAAAAAAACATAAATGTAAAGAGAAATATTTAGAATAGTTTACTAACTATTATAATAATATTATAATGTATATATGAGCATAAATGTTCATATCTTTCTCTCTCTTTCTTTCTCTCCCTCTGTCTCATCCTTATATTGCTTAAGAGTTTATATTTATTCAATCATATAAATTAAAATTTCTAAATTATTATTTACGAAAAATCAAGATAACAGATTTGTAGAAATCAATCTAATTTACAATTATATACATCGTATAAATATTTTATGATCCAAACACGACAAGTTTTTATATTTTAAAATTAACATAAACTAATAAATATTCTTTTAAATTATTGATATATTGTATATAAAATTTATTGTATACAAACCAAAGAAACACTAAATCATTCAATATTGACAAAAAATTAATAATCTATAATTAACTACCTATTTGGCTATTTATTTAACTTTAAATCTGTTTTTACAAAGTTAATTTTATAACTATGTAATACATACAATATTTGATTAAATTTTTATTTGTTACACGTGCAATATTTATATATTGTTACATATTTAACGTATTTTCTTTGCTTCTAAAAGATTCTTTTATAAGATCATTATACATTCGTAATCTTCTTAATTAAATTTATATTCTATATTAAATTTATAAAATATACAATTGTCATTTCTCTCGCAATATTTTGTTACCTTATTAACATCACATTAGTCTGATATCAATCGTAAAATCGATCATACAACACATACCAACAATATATTCCCTACATTTAACAACTCACAATTCTCGAAGCGCACTAGTATAAACTTGACGAATCCAACTAAGAGAATTACTAACAGAGGTAAATCCAACGTACGTGTTATAATCACAACCACCATTCCTGACTGGGCTTACACTCACGATGCCACGAAGATACCAAACATCGTGTTTCTTAAAACATATCCCGCCACCACTATCTCCATCGCAAACACTTGAACCTAATAATTGTATACAATTATTATATTTTTTATTATATGGATATAAATTATATATAATTTTTTCTAAAGTAAAATGTTTATACATCTCTCTTTTATAACAAAATTATTACTGTCTTGTCAAAATTATGTTACATATCATTAATCAATTGACATTATTATTAATTATACATATATATAATGATAATTTAAGTTAAAGGTTCTGTGTAAAATAATACAAATAAATCTCGTAAAATATATAACGTACAAGACTCACCATTTAAGTGACCAGCACAGAATTTATCTAACGTTAGATATCCTTTGAAATCTACAGGTACCTCGGAAAAACACTGATGATAAGGCACGAACGGCATGTCAATTTCGTGTAAGTTATTGGTAGATTCGCCATTAATGTCCTTACCCCATCCAACAACCTGAAATCAAGAAATAAGATCTCACGTATTCATATTTTCTTTATGATTCTTTCTTTTTATAAACAAGCAAAACAACCCGTTTTTTAAAATTATTTTCTAAAACCTAAATTCTTCTGCTCATATATAAATCTACCTGCAAAAAAAAGTGCATGCATATATATAATAATTAATAAAAGCATAAGTGATAACAATCTAACACATATACGGTCAAAGAATAGTTTAAAACCCTGTTATCAATGTAATAAACAATTTATTAATTGCTCCAATGCACTTTTTTCGATTACAAAACATTCTTACAGAAATTAAAATACGCTAAGACAATCAACTGAGTCTCATAATTAATATTTTATCAATGTTACCTTTCCAGATTCTTGTGCATTCAATTGCTCTCTCTCGTACTGATTATCCCAGTCCATGCAGACAGGCCTCACTAAGGTAGTAAGCTGAAAAGGTGTTTGTAGTTTCACAAGGGCGATGTCATCGATAAAATTACCCCTTAATCCTATATATCTCTCGCCTGCCCGAATGCTCTCGACCAATGATTTTTGAGCATATTCATCTCTGGCGTTCCAATCGCGAAAATATTTGCCAGCTCCAACGGCGTAATCAGATGCATTATAAAATTGGCTAAAAACCTCATCGTAAAAGCAATGAGCCGCTACGAATAAACACGAAAAAAATTAAAATTAAAGTAAACATTAAGAATAAGATAATTATTGTCACACGACGATTTACCTGATATGACGAGACTACTGCTAATAAGAGTGCCGCCGCATATTTGTTCATATTTATCCGATTCTTGTTTGGCATAAATACCAACGTGCCAAGGAAAGACTCCTACTTTAGCTTCATGTCCATTTACAATTAAAGTCTGACCGCGTGCAATGGAAGTTCCGCATTCTAATTAAATAAAACATTGTTGATCGATTGTGATATGACGGTAATTTCGTAAACCAACAGATCGTAAATTACAATCTTGTATATACAACTAGTATTGTCGAGGAAAATAAATCAATGTAATCTATTGATAAATAACATTATTGAGACATGCACGTAAAATGTTAATGTGTGATTTCTTCGTTTTTGTCTTGCGTTAATTGAATCTAAATAACAAATACCTGGTAAACAGCGAAAAATATGATTATCCCATGTACCATCATCGAGGCATGTGACTTCCCTATAACCTGGATCGTTCGTTAAAGGTAATTTATAAGATGGTTTACACGCAAGAGTAGCTTGTGTATCAGGCAATAGAAGTTTGTTGCAGGACACTGTTTCTCCTTTATGGCTGCAGGAAATATCTACGCTCGTGCTTCTTAATGGTGGACAGACTTCTATAAAAATAATAACATCGAAAGTGTTAATAAATTTTATGACCTTTATTAATCCTATCAATTACTTTTAATAATATTTAATAATCTTGTATAATTAAATATTTATATCTTGTATAATTTTATGACTAAATAAGAAAGGTTTACTTATATGTACATTAATTCTGTCTTATATTTTCAAAAATAAATATTGCCAAGTGAACTTACTGAGACACGAAGGCGATTCGGACCATTTGAGATCAATACAGACGGCAATTACGTTTCCGCTAATTACATAATTGTTTTCACAACTATAAATAAGAATACTGTTGCGAGGAACTGTATCATTAAAACTTTTGTTACAAGGCTTTGTACACCCGACCAATTCATAATGACCGCCTTGTGGTTGTTCAGGCAACCAACAAACATCTAAAGCCTGTATTATCTGTTCAACTACTTGGCGACCAATTTCATTTCCATCTCTATCCAACATTTCTTTTATTGGATCACCTATCAACCTATTACCTAACCATTGTCCAAATGACGCCAAGATGCCATCCTGACATACGGATGCTAAAAATACACAATTTTTAAATAAATGTTTCTACTAATTTCAAAAAATGTTTATATTTATAAATAAATAAATAAATAAATATACATATATATATATATATGCTATAAATCTTGATTAATATTATATTAAAATTATTTATTATACATAATTAAATAAAATATTTTGACGTTTAATTAAATAAACATTTTTTCTTTGGTTATTATATTCTGTCGTAATTTAATAAAAAGATACAAAAATGCAAAAATGAAATTTTTATGGATGACTTAATTCAAATTATTAATACGTATATGTGATTATTTCTTAAGCACAGCATAAACATTTCAATATTTTGTATAAAAGTTTGTATTTGTCAATTTATAAATATGTATTATACGTCAATTTTACTTTTTACTCGATTATTTGTGATTCAAACTTGCATAATTATTCCATAATGTAGAAACGCATTGAATGAAAATATTAATTAAATCGTGTTTTTATATGATATTAATATAATTATTCTTAGTACGAAAATTTGTAGAGCACAATCGTGTCAGAAACAACAGCACATAAATTTAAATCGAACCTTATAAAATACGTACGCGATGGCAGTAAAACAATCCATAATGATACAATCACTGAAAATGCAATGCGTTTATTCATAATTACAAATCGATGAGGCAAACGTTATTTGTAACTGACGATAAAGAACTGACTGTGGAATTTACATCAAACCAATGAATACCCAGCAAATCTACGGATTACTTTATCAACGATACCAAGTCGTGTCAAAGAATATGGCAACGTCACACTTGATAGCAAATTATAAAAACCTGTGAAATAAATGCAAATATTTTTTATTCATATTATCAAGAGAAATGCTGTAATTGCGGAATAATAATCTACAGGAAATATCAATATTTTAATACACTATCAATTAAAGTAAAATTATTTATGCAATCTGCACTGCAAACGAATTAAATACTTAGCTTGATCTACGATAGAGATGTGTTAGATATAACTCAAAATAAACTTCTAAAGAAGATTTATTTTTCCTTAGAATCAGAATTGTTTTTCCTTAAAGAATTCACAAAAAATACAGGTATTGTTTTGTAAATAAAAGTAACTATTCGGAAAATTTTTAATTCAAATCATTAAATCTTTTTAATTTTCATTGTGATTCTTATCACAATGAAAATAGTGTCAAAATTGTAGATAATAATAATTTGCATTATTAAAATTCTAATAACAATTGTTACTGAATTATTTGATTAATTTTGTAAATTAATAATAGTTAATAAAATATTAAATAATGTTCTAAGGTTTAATTATAGAAAGATGATTTACTTCTATTTTAAATAATTGTAAATTCTAATAGAAACTCTCTCATAAAATTATGATTAATGTTTTTTTTAGCAATCATTATTTTATTTATTTCTTTGTACATCACATCTGAAGATGTTTCATTATAATATCAAATAGTACAAACATTTTAGACATTTATAAACTATATTTGTTATCAAATAATATATTCTTTATATAAAAATCTTAATTTTATATTGTTATATCCTGTCGGTTCCACGTTTCTTCCTCTCACACAGATTAATTGATAAGCGATAAACGAGAAGTCACTCGACAAACAGACCGTTTTTGTCAAACAACACTTTAAACATTTCAACACGCTTTCCCAACGAATACAGAAGGGCTCGATGATGAAATACATTATGGTTTGTCACTACGTAGGATTAAATGATAATCGCCCAATCAGTAATAAGAAAAAGTCACTCGACAAACGGACCGTTCTTTTCACACAACACTTTAAACATTTCAATACGATTCCCCAATGAATACAGAGGGGCTCGATGATAAAAATACATTACAGTTCGATGTTCGTCACTACGTAGGATTAAATGATAATCGCCCAACTAGTAATAAGGAAAAGCCGCGCGATAAATAGACCGTTCTTGCCACACAATACCTTAAATATTTAGACGCGATTTCCAAACGAGTACAGATTGGATGTTCTGGGTGGAAAGTTTACATATTTTATTTTTGTTGTTATAAAAAAAAACTATGTGTGTGTGTGTGTGTGTGTGTGTGTGTGTGTGTGTGTGTGTGTTTACGGGTTCGTTTCTGATTCTATCTAATTAAGCTCGCCTTACTATTTTGGTGAAGTTAGAAGTCTACCAACGATAAATTATCAATCTCTTCTGTAACCGAATAATAAACACAGCTGAGTAAATTCTAAAATTTCCTAATTTTTACGAGCTCAGCAACAATCAGAACAAGGCGGAGAAAAGATACCTTCTGACCAATCGCAATACGTGGTCCTGCCCAACATGCCTCAGGAAAATTATATAAAAAGGGAGAGTTGCGAGAACGCTTATGAACATTATTCTTAACACTCCTCAAGCTTTTAGAACTTTTAGAGTCGATCATCTCAGAAATTCGGGGGTCGATAGTGTCAGTCAGTAGTGTCGTACAAGTAATTTCCCTCGGAAACTTGACTTCCGTTCGGGCTCTCCTTTTAACGCAAATTCAGTGCGTGATCCACGATCACAACCCTCAACGCTCAGCTGCAGAACAACACTGAGACCAAGGGAACACCACGAGACTACCGAACGTAAGACTTCACCAAAATAGTAAGACGAGCTTAATTAGATAGAATCAGAAACGAACCCGTAACACACACACACACACAGACACACAGTTTTTTTTTATAACAACAAAAATAAAATATGTAAACTTTCCACCCAGAACATAAGACTTTAGACTCTCACTCATCCCCTCATTATTCTGGGTGATGACCTCCGTACTAATGTAACATCCGCGACTAACACACACACACACTTACTTAAATCTAAGGCCGCTATTAGAAAAATTATATAAAAGAATCATATGTATAACGTTAGGATTTAAATGAATAAATGTAAATCGAAATATTAAACGATCGGCAAATTTATTTAATTCCCTCTCTCCGCGAAAGATCACACTTGGTCCCGTCCCGTGTAAAAGAGATTCAATTCTCTGACCAAAAAGGGATCACCGAGCAAGTGTTCGCATAAACAGTGTAATAACGGCATCCCGTCGTTTACCCGTTTTGCTAACTTTCAGCTCGTTTGACCGAGCACTCGTCGGTAAGACATTTGACATCGGAACAGTTCCTGTTACGCCCTTCCTCTGACCCATCCTTTCCACGGGCCTGGACGTAACAATATGTTTAATTCCATATAAATTTAATTAAATATTTAAAATTCCATTTTCGCATTTTCATATCAATTCAACATAAGAAAGATGTTTTCGAGAAAGATACAAAATATTTTATTAGTGTTATCATATTCATATATCAAATTCACTTTCTTGTCATTACAAACTTAAGATCCGTGCAATATATATTTCCACCAACAGCTGACAACTATCGAAACATTTACTTGTTGGTAAGTTTCAAGAATCTAGAAACGTGAGTTAATAGGTGAATCCAACATACGAGTTATAATTGTAAGTGCCTCTTGTCATTGAGCTTACGCTCAGTAAGATATTAAACATCATCCTTCTCGAAATATATGCCGCTGCTACTATCTTCATCACAAATACTTAAATCTAATAATTATGTAATTATTTTTACTTTAATAATTTTTAATATTAAATATTTAATAATAATTACATTATGATTTACTATAAAATAATAAAATATATATTATATGGCGTGTGCGTGTGTGTGCAATTTTTCTTAATAAGATTATTACTTTATTGTCAAAATTGCTTTATCTACTGCCAATCATACATAATAATTATACAATTATATATATATATATATATATATATGTATATATAATTTGCCAGCGCAGAATTTGTCTAATATAAAGTATCCTTTGAAAGCTGCAAGACATACTAATAAAATATGACACGTATAGCATCTTAATTTCCTGTAAGATTCCCTAATAGATTGCGCCATTAATGTCTCTATCTCAGCCGACTACCTGAAATTGGAATAGTTTCTATAATATTTTTTAGATTTGTATGATACAAAACTTGACTTACAATTTCACCAGTTTGTCAAATTTATAAAAATTCTCTCTTATAATGGTTGTCTGAGTTCATGCAGACGGTCTTATTAAGATAGATTAACTAAAAAGATGTTTTCAGCTTCGGTAAGGTTATCAATGACTTCTGAAAAAAATTCTTTGCAGTGTCTCAATCATGATAACATTTATCGGCTCTAACAGCGTAATATCACGCATTATTAAATTCAGTAAAAATCGATATTATAAAAATCTTGTCGTAAAAACGGTCAAGCGCTGCAAATGCAAAGTGAAAAAAATAAACAATAAGGTAGCTCACTCGCGAAGTATTTATTCTATATGACAAGATTGTTGTTAATTGTCGCATATTTGCTCATAACCATTTGTCCATATCTTTATTTTTCCTGGCGTATATTCCAAAATGTCAAGAAGACTTTTATTTTAGACTCCTTTTATTAAAGTATAAAACTATTCCGCATTCTAATTAAACAGAAAATTATATACTTATGATTAATAGCAATTACATAAACTACTAAATCATGAATCATATGCCAAAAAAAATTTAGTGCTACAATCTTACAAATAATGTTAAGGAAAAAGAAAAGAATAGAATAATATATTAATAAACAATATTAAACATTTATAAAGAGTAAAGTTTAAAGTTTGGTAAGATTTTATTTTTTTTGTGTGTGATTTACAAGATTATACATTTTACAGATGCAATAGATCTGATAAAATAGACGGAAAGTTTTCTCTATTTACATAATTTTCTTATAATGCCAGTTTTAAGAAAATCGGAAGCTTCAAGAAAGCGTCTTATCATGGTTCAAAAAGTTGGATGTGCAGTAATTCAAAAGTGAAATTTTAAGATTCATTTCAAGTTACGATATATTCTTGGATGTACATAGCAATTATGTGAAAAAATAAAATATTACCTCAAGTATCTTTGATAATTTTTTCAAATATTTTTATGCATTTTTTAATTTCTCATTGATGATTAATATTTGATTAATCGAATGTTACCTCCTCAGACTGTCGTACATTCAACTGCTCTCTTTCGTACTGATTATCCCAGTCCACACAGACAGGCCTTACTAAGGTAGTGAACCGGACAGGTATTCATAGTTTCACAATGGCTATGTCATCGAGAAAATTACTTCTTAGGCCTATATATCTCTCGCCCGCCTGACCTGAATCCTCTCGACCAACAATTTTTAAGCATATTCATCTCTGGCGTTCCAATCGCAAAAATATTTGCCGGCCCCAACGATCTAATTAGACACATCATTAAATTGGTTAAAAATCTCATCGTAAAAGCAATGAACCTCTACGAATAAGCATGAAAACAATTAAAATAAAAGTAAATCTTAAGAATAAGATAATTATTATCACATGACGATTTACCTGATATCACGAGATTACTGCTAATAAGAGTGCTGCCACATATCTTCATATTTATCGGATTCTTGTTTGACATAAATACCAACGTGCCAAGAAAATACTCCTACTTTAGCTTCATGTCCATTTACAATTAAAGTCTGACCGTGTGCGATGAAAGTCCCGCATTCTAATTAAGTAAAACATTGTTGATCGATTGTGATATAATCCCGTAAAGCGGCGGATCATAAATTACAATCTTGTATATGCAAGTAGTATTCTTGAGGAAATAAATTAAATCTATTGATAATAAATCTATTGGTAGACTACATTATTGGGACATGCACGTAAAATATTAGTTCGTTATTTCTTCGTTTTTTACTTTTTTATTGATTGCATATAAATGACAAATACCTAGTAGACAGCGAAAAATGTGATTATCCCATGTACCATCATCAAGGCATATGACTTCTCTATAACCTGGATCGTTCGTTACAGATAATTTATAAGATGGTTTACACGCGAGTGTAGCTTGTGTACCAGGCAATACAAGTTTATTGCAGGGCACCGTTTTTCCCTTATAGTTGCAGGAAATATCTACGCTTGTGCTTTTAAATGGTGGACAGACTTCTATAAAAGTAATAACATCGAAAGTGTTAAAAATAAATTTTATGGCCTTCATTTATTCTATTAATTATTTTTGATAATATCTTGTATAATTAAATATTTGTATATATTGTATAATTTCATGGCTAAATCAGAAATGTTTAACTCATATGTACATTAACTTTGTTCTATGTTTTCAAAAGTAAATATCACAAATAAGCTTACTGAGATACGAAGGTGATTCGGTCGTGTGAAATTGGTACAGACTGAAATTTATTTTTCACCAGTATATAATTATTTTCACAACTATAAGTAAGAATACTATTGCGAGGAACTGTATCATTAAGACTTTTATCACAAGGCTCTTTGCAACCATCTAATTTATAATGTCCATTTTCTAGTTGTTTAGGCAAATAACATGTAGTTCGGTTACCGTAGATATAGTCACACAAAGCAAGGTGAAATGGCATTTTACATATAACACTATAAACTGCGTCTATCCAAGGTTCTAGCTGTACGTTTCTCTCACAAACGGATGCTCAAAATGTAAAATTTTTATGTAAATATTTCTATTAATTTTCAAAAAATGTTTATTACATACACATACACGGAAAACATTAAATATAATGCTATGTTAAAATTATTTATTATATATATTTAAAAAAGAAATGTTTTCTACTAACTTTTCTAGAAAGGTTTAATAGAGTAAGAAAAGTAATCAGTATCTAATTATGTCGTAAATTTAAAAAAATAATAATTTATAAATGATTACGTTCACGTGCATAATTTATTCATACGTGAATAATATATGCGATCTTTTAAACACGGCGTAAACGTCTCAACATAAAATTATGTAAAAATTTGTGATTGTCAATTTATAAATATTATAAATCAATTTTACTCTTTCCCAAGTATTTAATTCGAACTTTTCTATGACTATTTAATAATACAGAAATGCATTGAAAATATTAATTAAATCGTATTTTTATGCAAAATTACAAACTTTGCATAATTATTCTTGGTACGAAATTGTTAAAACGTATTAAAAATATCAATAAAAACTTAAATCAAACGTTAAACGTTAACTCACGCGATGACAGCAAAGCTATTCATAACGACACCGGTACTAAAAATACAACATGTGCGCTTATAATTATCCAAATCCACTGCTGATATGTAAATATATAAATGTTGCTCGTGATTGACAATAAAGAACTAACCGTGAAATTTACGTCGAATCAAATAAATATCCGAAATACCCCACAAATCTACAGATTACTTCGTCAACGATGCCAAACTACTCGTGTCAGAGAATATAGTTGAGATTGGCATCAACGTCACAATTAACAGTAATAAAAATCATAAAAATCAATATGAAATAAATGTAAATCTGTTTATTTTGCGTTATCGATAAAAATACTGTAATTGCGAAATAACAATTATTATCTATCAGATATCAATATTTTAACATCGATGATACGTAGTATTTAATAGGACTTTCTCATGTTTAAGATTTATCTTTATTTTTTTTTTAAATTAAATCAGCTTAACTTGACCTACTTTTACATAACAACATCTAGTAGCATTATTGTTTACTTCAAGATATTTAAACAAAATAACTTGTATATATATGTAAAATTACGATGATATAGAATTTCCAATTCATTATTTATACATGAAGAAAGTTTGTGTAGAATTGTAAATAAAATAACGTCGATGATAACAAATAAAGACTACACTTTTCTCGTGATTAATAATTTACGGCGATGTTTTTAACAGACGCAATACTGTATAGAAAATAGACTTATTAATCGATTATATATTGCACTTATTATACAGTAAAAAGTTTGATTTTCTAGTTTAAAAATGTGTACTTTACATTTCACATATATTACAACAATGTATTATCATTATATATTAAAATAAGTTATATACATTTTATAAATTATTAACCTTTTGATGATTTTATTTTTGGTTTGTATGCCAAAGTGAGTAGAAGAATCAATTTATAATTAATCATAAAAAGTCATAGGTTATATGTATGTAGTATCTGACAACAAAAATAATTTATTTTATAAAAAAGACATAAAAAAGCTTTAAAATTAATGTACTTGAAATTACACCTTTACAATTAACTCGTCAATGTTTTTTTATCTGGGAGAGTTAAAATAATAAATAAACTTAAAAATAAAAAAATATATAAGTACTATTATAATTTATTAAATAATTATTAAAGTTTTCTATACAGTATGAAATTTTATATTTAATTGGTATTATTCTGAATATCTATTTCTATTAACATCTTTAACAAATGCATAAGAAAATGATTATGCAATAATATAAAAATGAAGTAATAATATTATCATTTATTTTTTCGCAAACATATGTTAAAACACAATACAATAATTATAACTCTTTATTATAAAAAGTTTCTATAATTCACATACATATCACAATTTTTTTAATTTATATATTTATATATAAATGCATATTATCAATTTCACATATGTAAGTATATATAAAATCCTGTTTTCAAAATAAAAGCCAATTTTATCACATTTTTAAAACTGTTTTTATCGCGTTTTTTCAATATTAAAATTTTAAATAAGATATATTATTTATCCCTGTAATGTTTTCTTACTGTTATTTTGTACATCCATTCATCTTTATTGTTACAACATTATTATTAAATGCGATAATGCCCATATTTCATACATCCAACAACTAATTGTCTCCAAAAAACACCTCTGTTATTCATTGATATAAGCCTGACGAATCCAATCACGAAAATGACTGATAGAGGTAAATCCAACATATGAGTTGTAATCGCACGTACCTTCCTTCTCAGGACTTACGCTAACGATACCACGAAGATACCAAATACCGTCCTTCTCAAAGCATAAGCCACCACCACTATCTCCTTCGCAGACAGTCGAACCTGACAATTGCACAATTATTTTTATTATGCATAATTGGGAAAAATTAATGAAAAAAAATACATATTCATGGTTTTCCCAAACAACAAAGAATTATTCTCATCAAAAATTATTTTAATAAATTTAATTATTACGACAACAATTTCGAAAGAATTTCATGTAATTCACATGAATAAATCTCATAATTATTTTCACACACACAAACTCACCGTTCAAACGGCCGGCACAGAATTTGTCGGACGTGAGGTATCCTCGGAAATCTAGAGGCACTGTAGACAAACACTGTTGGTACGGCACGAACGGCATGTCAATTTCCTGTAAGTTCCTGGTGGATTCACCTCTAATGTCTTTGCCCCAGCCGACTACCTGAAATCACGAAGTAAGCTCACGAGTCTGTTGTATTTTCTCTTTACGTTTGATTCTCCCTCACTTCCTGAACATGCGAAACGAGCCGTTCCCTCGTACTTGTACTCCACAAAAATTAAATAGTCTATTCGATCGTACATAGACCCACTCTTGAAAATGCCAGAATATTTGTTAATTAATGTAAACACGATAAAACGTCTGTATATATAGGCGACCAAAAGTTAATTAAAAAACTGTGTCGTTCATGTAATTAACAGATATTAGTTTTCCGAATATATTTTCGCTTGGCCCTCACGATTAATTAAACCGCTTAAGACGGTCAATTAGTTCTCACAATTAATATTAGACCAGCGTTACCTTGCCAACTTGTCCCATTTGCAGCTGTTCTCTCTCGTATTCGTTGTCCCAATCCATACAAACTGGCTTCACTAAGGTAGTCAACTCTAGGGGTGTTTTCAGCTTCAATAAGGCTATGTCGTCGGCGAAATTACCTCTCGCCCCCATGTATCTTCCACCTGATCGGATATTCTCTACCAACGACTTCTGAGAGTATTTCTCTCTCGCGTTCCAATCACGGTAATGTTTGCCGGCGGCCACAGCATAATTCCTTGGGTTATTAAGTTTATTGTTGACCTCATCATAAACGCAGTGGGCCGCTGTGAATACATGCGAAAAGAATAAATAAACAATAAGAATATGATCATTCTTATTCGTGATAATTTACCTGTTATGACGAGATTGCTACTAATAAGAGTGCCGCCGCATATCTGTTCGTACTCCATATTTTTCTTATGGTAAATACCAACGTGCCAGGGAAATCTTCCTACTTTGGCTTCGAAACCATTTACGATTAAAGTGTTACCGCGTGCAGTAGCCGCCCCGCATTCTAATTGTAAACAGACAGAAAGACATATTTTTATATGTTTCGCTAAAAAAATATGATTTATATTTTTTTAATATTTTTCCTTTTTGTATTTTTTCATGATACAATAACGCTTACGTAGCCACCGGAACAAGACGAAAAAAATCTTGAAACTATAATCTTGTAATTACTAAAAGCAAAACTCGTATTGTACATATTTAGTTTATTAATAACGGCATGCAAAGAGAATATTTAATTTATAAAAACTGTTTTTTTTTTTTTTTTTATATTAGAAATATGCGAGTGACAAATACCGGGTAGACAACGAAAAAGACGACGATCCCATAAACCATCGTCAAGACACGTGATCTCTCTGTAAGCCGGATCGTTCGTTAAAGGTAATTTATAAGATGATTTACAGGCGAGCGCAGCCCGTGTACTCGGCAGTATACGCTCGCTGCAGGACACTGTTTCTTCCTTGTAGCTGCAAGAAATGTCTACGCTCGTGCTGTTTAACGGTGGGCAGACTTCTGTGGAGGTAATAATAGAAGAGAAGGTAAAGTAATAACTTTCATATTATACAACACACATTTTTAGATTTGTCATATTAAATAAAAAAAAGTTTTATTTTTATTATATAAACTCTACTTGACATTTTCAGAAATAAATATCACCAAAATAAACTTACTGTAACACGAAGGTGGTTCGGACCATTCGTTGTCGACACAAATGGAAATGGTGTTTCCGCTCAGTAAATAATTGCTTTTACAGCTGTAAGTGAGGACGCTTTTTATGGGAACTATATCGCCAGGACGTTTAGTGCAAACATTACAATCATCCAATTCGTAATGTCCATTTTCCGGTTGTTCAGGCAAGACACAACCATTATCTCTAATTCTGTCGCTATAATTACACAAATGTGCATTTAATCGTGAATGTAAGTCTGAGATTTATATTATAAAGTGATGAAGTGAAAAAGTGAAAAAGATGATTAAAAAAAAAAGAACAAATCAAGTTCAAATCAAATCTTGTTATTACCTGATTCATTCACATGTATGTTTATCAGATAATTGTATGTAAATTAAAAATACACACATGCGATCAAACAGTAATTAGCTTACGCAATACAAAATGCTTCGTCGCTGGCATCGCGACAATCAATTCTTTTATCACATCTGACGCTTTGCGGTAGGCACTCGTTACTCTTGCAGTGAAACTGGTTGTCTCTGTAACAATAATAATAAAAATATTTTTATCAAATACTTAAACTTGTAATTTAACATATATAAGAGAAACATTTATTTTTCCATCATATATTAATAAGAAAATTGAATATTTTCACCTCAAACGTACCTGCATCGTTGATTTTGCGAGTTTCCGTTTGACTCAGGTGTACGATCGTTCGGACCATAAGGAGTTCTTTCATCGGAACGAGATTTATAAGTGGATTCTTCTAGATATTTCTCATCTTCGGTTGATTTTTCGATGTTTACTTTGTTCCAACCCGGAGGACGTCCACGATTTAGTCCTGGAGGACTGCCGCCCCTTAATCCGGGAGGACCGCCGCCCGTTAATCCGGGAGGACCGCCGTCCGTTAATCGGGAAGGATCGCGATCAGCTGATGACCCTCTGACATCATCTCTCCATTTGTTATGACCCGGTGGTCCGGAAGGACCATTGCCCCGGTTCCATTTGGATTGACCAGGTGGAATTCGCGGCCCATTCGTGGTCGTTTGGTACCGATTAGAGGGATTGTACAGAGTATCATATGCACGATCATAAATCTGAGTGAATGCTAAAAGTTAAATATTATTTCTGCGTAAATGTTTCTACTCATTTTCCAAAGATATTTTATCGCACATATATAAAAAAATAATAAATACCATATTAAAATCGATTATTCAAGTTTAAGGAAAACAAGAAGAAAAAAACAATTAAATGGAATATTGAAACTGAGTAAAAAAACTAATCAATAATCTAATTGATCGTATCTTTTATAAAAAAAAAAGAAATATACATAGAAAGAATGACTTTTATGTATGATTCAAGATTTAATAATACACGAATACAGTGTGTGTATTCGATTCGCTTCAGTTCTTGATTATAGCAAAAACCTCTCAATGTAAACTAGTTAAACTAGTACAGGTATTTGTGTAGCTAACTAACCGCACTACTTCATAAATATTCAATCGTCATTCAACATGGACAGGAATTACGTTTGTTTTTCTTCCACAAGTTTTATGATTTTAAATGTGGAATTATTTATAAATAATCTTGATGTTAAATATTTTAATTGTACGTTGTATATATTTATAATTATTCGGCTTCGAGTTTATGGCATAACATTTCCATTTATACGAATTCTACGATTTATCCAATTATTTCACAACACAACGCATGGAATAAAAACGTAATTTTTAAATTTTGCAATTAAATTGTGTTATTAATTCACAAGTTTTCTATAGCCATTCTTCGCATAATATTTCATGGAGCACGGTTATGTCAGAAACGATAATAAGACTTCACATGAAAATGTTACGTAAGTTACTCACACGACGGCAGTAAAGCCAACAACGATAGAATCACCGAGGATACAACGCATACGTTCATAACTGCGAACGCGCCGTCGACATGATGCGATCATAGTCAACTGAACGGAGGAACTGATCTTGGTGGACTAAGTCCAGGCCCAATCCACACTGGGAATGCCCCACGGTAATCTACATACTATTTCAATGAGTGGTATGGTGGAAGAAGGAAAAAAATTGAGAATGACATTGTTATCTTGACAGTGACGACATTCATCGAACTAAATACAAATCTATTACATTATCGAGAAATGTCTTGTGAAATAATAAATTTTTGTAAAATAATTTTGTTTGTAAAATTTTAACATTTTTAAATTTAATAGCAGATGTGATGACTATTAACGACGCTATTCTCTTTGTATTTATATTTTTATCTCGACATATTTCTGATAGCTGACGTTACCTGACTTCGGTATTTTATGCCTCATTGTACAGCTCATCAAAAAAGCATGTGCTCGTTATCATTAAAAGTTAGAAACTTTCACACATTGTATTATCTGCGATACAAACGAAAGTCGATAAATTCAAGCAACTCGGTTGAGGCAATAATCACGAAAATGAACGTTTTGCTCCAGAAACATGGAGCTAAACATATATACAAAGTCCCGGAAGGATTGCGCGAACTATGCGCTGACATCGCACGCGAGGTTTACTCTACGAAATATGACTCTGCAAAATATATATTTGACTTCTTATTGCCGTCGTGTTAAAGGTTAAATTATTATTTAATCTGTAAAGGTTCTACGCTCGCAGCCAAGGAACATCTATTGCTTCATTGCCGATTATGTAGAAGCACTCCTGATTACGCGGGAAAATGCAAAAGGTATATTCCGCGTTTATGACAATTTTGTCATAATGTCAGATTTTTTGACATTATTTAACCAGATACTAATTAGAACGTTAAGCCAATGAATTAAATTATTAATAACATTTACATACATTTACGTATATATGATACATTTATTTAGTCCATAATTTACTACGTAAACTCAAACAGATGCAGAAAATAATTACCATAATTATTTAGCGTCATAACGTACATATATGACAATCGTAAATGGCTATAACCATGTATTGCGGATCGCATTGTATAATTCGTATAATTGAGTTTTAGTTGCGATAAAAGTCGTAAACAATATTTTACTGGGAAGCCAAGCCATCGTGGGCATACTTTATCGCAGCGGCTTGAGTTTAGAGCAGATCGCCTGCTCTGCGCCTAGAATTCAGGTATATAATTTACTGTCGCGTGCAAGATAGGGATCCTCTACCAGTTAAATAATATTTCTCGGTCGTTCTCTCCTTTCTTTTCGTTCAGAGGGCATTCCGCACGTATTTGGACGCGGTAGACATGCGAGCGTACCAGGTGTGCGACGGTAATTACACGGTGAATTATATAGAAAAACAATTCCGCGGCTGGTAGACGTGGAATTGTGTAAGCTATAAGGTACACGGGAACAAAGTGCAACGAGAGAAATTCCTCTCTTTCGACCTTTCGCAGACAACACTTGTGACGAAAAGTCCAGGATTTCTCTGCAGAGTATTCTACAAACGACGGGAATACCTCTGGAACAGGCGGAGAAGGCTGCCATGATAATACAGGTATGCATCAATATCACGATAAGATCTTAATGATTCTCCGTAATTGCTACCGCGATTTCTTGAGTCATTTTCGTTGCCATCAATCAGGTTGCTTTCCGCGATCATTACGAGAAAATGTTGTTAAACGAGTCCCAGGGTATGATTCAATGGCAACGAGCTGCAACGAGGACCATGGAGATTTTGAGAAAAGCCGGAGCTTCGCAAGCGGAGGCGTCGAAAGCCGCTATTCTAATACAGGCTACTTACCGCGGATATTATACGAGGAGAAATCTAAAAATGAAAATGAGTAAAAAATTACTTGACTGACATATTTGTGTTTTGACATATTAAAAACATATTTTCGAAATTGCGTAATTTTCACAATTGTTTGCAGTGATGACACAATCGCAAGAGGAAAAGGAAGGCGCCGAAGACGTAATAGAACTCAAAGACACCATTCCAGCAATAGCCTGGTTAGATATGATGTCCGAGGAATCTGGACTGACGCAGACAAGAGCTAACGAAGCTGCTTCTATTATACAAGTAAATAAATTACATATATAAATTATCGTATATATCGTATATTATTAATCGTACTATATTTTATGCCAAATTCATGTATAATTAAATGGCAATAGTCATAAATCTTATGTAGAAAGCTTACAGACGATATCATGAAAAAAAGGGTAACTATAATGCACCCGAGATAGAATCGACAAAATCGATGGTAACGGAAGCTATTGTCAAAAATTTGCATGAGAAAGTTTTCGACAAAGTTATGACCCGCGCAGACCTTCCCACGGAATTTGGTAATCGAAATGACTTGACAAAGGCTAGCGAAGAACTTCAGCGTACTCTTAAAAATCGATTGACACGTGTCCGCATAATGGAGGAAGGTAGTCATTTTCATTGCCTTTACAAAATAATATCAAAATCAATTCGAAATTTAATATTATACTGAAACTAGATGGTACAAAATATTCAAAAAACTATTAATTTATATGCCATTTTCCATGCACTCGAATATATAAACAGAACATAACAAACAAGAGTTGTTTATACAGAAGCATCCGAGTCGTTTACAAAATTAAAAAACGACGATAGATACTCGAATAGCGAGGAAGATCAGGAAAAAAGCCGAGAGATCGAAGTAGAAACGGAAGGAACGTACGTGCAAAACTAACATCAGCGAGAACTAAACTTCTCGGAGAAAGGGGGAGAAAAAAATGGGAGAAAAATGCCGCGAGTCAGAATCCTTTTCAGAAGCCCCGGCGGATGAGCCAATTAACATGGAACGAACAGTGCGAGGAAAGAAACGAGACAACGAGCGCAACAACGAATACAAAGAACATGACGAGTAAAAAAAAGAGCTGCCACCGGAGGCCACCTAATGCCAGAGACACCGCGGCATTTAATGCCCGCATTCGGCATGCTTACGTTCGATAATTCCGTTAACGTGCCGCGCTTCCGTAGCGAGCTTTAAAATTCCCACCGACGGGAAATGGCCCCGACACATGTATTATAAGTAAAACGAATTAAAAACTGTCCCGCCTGTGCGTAACGTTAATTTAATTCGACTGATACGAATTAAAGCGTTTCATGGGGGCTCATCCAAATTTGATTTACATAATTTTTATTCTCGACGTTTAGCGTTTTAATACCCTGTTACACATTATTTCGCGTTATAGTACAGCGGGCAAGAGTACTATGAAAAAATTCAATGGTTAAAATGAGAAACGGTATAAGTATAATATAACAATTTTGCTTGAATTTTTTGCGCTATGGTAGTCTCGTTCCAATAAAAATGTAGATAGAGTAGGAAAAATTGAAATAAATTTTAATTTATTTTTAATTCCAATGTCTCTCTTTCTCTCTTTCTCTCTCTCATGCGAAAGAAATGTTTATAACGCTAAAAATAACTAGAAAAGAGAAAATTGATGTAAAAAGTACATAAACGTGTTTGTGTACGAAATGAAATTGAATTAGAAAGCACGTCTACAAGGCGCTCGACTTGAACAGCGGTGAGTAGCAACCGTCTCGTTCAAAGGGGACTTGAATCGGTCGAATTCACCCTCCGGTGGCGCGTGTCGACCACATCCACGACTACACGAGTTTCTCGCGATCCTTGCAGCGGTCCCGCAGCACTCGCAATGTTCTCGGCAAATGTGTTTCACGCTCGGTCTATCGTGCGGAACAGCGTTTTCAAGCGGCGATCCCGGCTGATCGATGATTTTCGAAGTCAACGATTTGTTACACACGCCCTTCTCCTGCCCCGTCTTATCGCCCTTATCCTCGCACCTTCTGCCGCGGCCCTTCCTGCCGACTTTATATTTTTCAGCGAGGATGCACATGGAGTCCTTGTGATTGATAACGGCCATACTACCGTCCTCGTCGTTGTCGTCGTTGTCGTCCTTTTCGTTTCCGTTCTTCTCCCATTTTTCGTTTCGTTCGCGAGAGGCTGATATTATTCCAGGGTACTCCTTCGAGAAGCACTGCCCTACATACAGTCGACTATTCTCACCTCGCATCTGATCGTGCCAGCTTTTATGTTGAGCTTTCTCACTGGAGATGCCACGTCCGTACATCTCGCATCTATAACATGAACGATGCGAAGAGAGTGAATTAAACAGAGATTACAGCCACGGAGTCTTTTCCCTTCCTCTCAGTCACGTGTTTTCTCGATCGACTTTTTTTCTAAAATATATATTATAATAAATCTCTCTTATTAACCCTTTTGCGTTCGTGGAGAACGAGTTGTCGCGCCGACAACAGCAATGTCGATGAAAGCAATCGCAATGATGATCAGAACGGTGGCACCCGTCGCAGCAATGATCGCACGGTGATTTCAACAAATCCAAAACGGACTCTTTGAGCGGATGATGATGTTCACATCGGCATTGCCAGGTTGATTCCATGATTTTTCGATGGGGTATTGAAGCATTTAATTTCATCCATGCGTCTTCCGTACCAGAACCACGATGACCCCGAGTGTCGACGCCATCTTCTGCATTGCCCTCAAGATCGATGGATGTCTTGTGACAACTCGTCGACGCGTAATCCTTACCCTTGTCTGTCGAAAAGTCACCGCACACGACCTTGTCCTTCCTCTCACGAGGCGTCGAATCGTACAAAAGATTTACGGGATCCGAGTTTGAGTAAGATACAACTGACAGACAGCGCGCTTTGCGATGATGATGATGATGATGGAATGTTGAACGCGCGGATTGCGGAATCCATTCCGTCGTTTTAGCACCATCCGTCGTTCTTGACGCTGCATCGTACCTATATTCGTGAAGAAAGGTGCTCGTAATTAATATTTGATGAAAAGAACTTGTAATTAATCATACCTTTCTCTTGGAACTTTAAAAGACTTTTTTATAATGCGATAACGACTTTTGAAATATATTGTACGACTACATGAGTGACTAATATAATAGTAGGATGATAAGTATATTTATTATTAAATAATTTCATAAAAATTTATTATTATTAATTATTATTAATTTATTTGCTGAAATAAACGCTCTAAAAAGATCAAAGGTATAAATGAATAAATTACGAATCCGAAAAATCGCGAATTCAAGCGAACCTGTTCCGCTCAGCTTTTACAGATTCATTTTTATGATCGGCATCCGAAGCTACAAACTCTTCGCGTTCTCTACTCGGCACCGTGTCGATTGCGTCTCCACCGCTGCATTCGTCCTGCAACTCCGAAATATCGTCGCCATTGTTTCTTGCTCGGCAGCAACTACAATTGATCGAATTCTCTTTACTGTAGGAATGGTCGTAATCGCGACTATTCCGCACGCTCGCCGGACAAACGTGATCGGATCTCGAGTTGCACGCGCGTTTCACTAACGTAGAGCTCAATTTCGCTTGATTAATGGACCCTTCGCAGCTTGTCGTGGTTTCCGCCTGCAAAAGGAGCATCCGAAGCGCATTAATAAATCTCGCTCTCGATACAGTTAACATGAATCGCAAATTTACGAACTCGAAGAGGCAAAGAGTTTAAGTCTATGATTCGAGTATAAGAGCTAAGAAACTTTAAATTGAACAACGCAAATTCGATGCCATAAATATTCATTAATTTTACTTTCATTACAACTATACTTTAATTTTTTTTAATTATAGGACTAACTAATGACCTTTGTATTCCCAGATATATGTTCAACCGTGCTTTTAAGACCAAAATCCTTCGGAAATTTACGACGAGCACGTTGAAAAGCGATTGCCGCTGCGACAAGCTGATGAGACGACGACGGACAAAGCGACATTACTAAAAAGCGATTATGGTCATCCCTGTGATGTGGTACTCGATTCAGGAGATAACCCTGATTACGATAATCGATTCTGGAAATTCGGATAGTCGGAATACCGTTTCCGTCGCCTGTTATCTAACCGAACGCAAAATACTTCCCATAGAGGAAGGTTACCGATCGATACTGCAATCGACGCGTGTAATTTGTCGATTCATGCATAGGTTACAATCATCCGCGTTGCAACGTATGTATAGCTACATACCCTCATCTTTGACAAGCCATAGCGACATTTACTAATCGATATTTAGCTCGTCGATATTTCACATTTAATAAAACATATATTTTTTTTTATAAAAGATTATATCTCCTGAAATAATTATACTAACATATTTCAAGAATATATTGGAAAATATATCTAACAAACTACGTACATCGCTTACAATAAGTTGAAAATTGATGTTATACGAACATAATACGCGTCGAAAATTAATACAACGATAAAAATTCATTCTTCTTCGATCTTACGCGTTCGAAAGAAGAGTTCACGCCACGATGACGGCCCCCCGTAATGCGCCACCATAAATTAAACTACTCCGAAGTATCGGTAACGTGGTCACGGAACTGGACGAGTACTGGGAGTTTTCTGACATAACGGCTAGAAAACCACCAGATCCTGATAACGAGTCCTGAGGATCACCGATGCCTTTATCGAATTTGTATCGAGCGGAATTTCGTTCCTTCTCACGCAGCCACTCGTCCTGAAACACAGATGCCTTGGTCAGGGATTTGATCATCGCTGCTGCTATTCTGGTGATGGGCCCTTCCTCTCGCTAAACCCGACGGCGTTTAATAGGGCTAATTGCGACGATTGCTCACTACAAATGGAAATGGTGCGGTTTTACCGTTGTTTGCATTGACGTGGAAAATGGTCCGCTCTCGAAAACGATGAGTACATCGATATAAAAAGGCTATTTAATTGACAATAACGACTTATTATTAGTTTTTTTTTAATAACAAAATCGCATACATCAACCATTATATGTTATATATCTATCTATAGAAGTAAATAAAGAAATGATACATCTTTGAGAGAGAAGATAACGTAATTATTACACTCGATTGCGCATAAAACAAGTGATCTTTGCTAACTCACAATATTAGAATTGTTTGACTAAAATAAAAAAAAGCTGTTATCTTTTTTTCTTACTAGATATGTATATATTATATGTATACAAGTCACGCTTCGTGCGTATTAATCTTTCTCTCTCTCACACACACACACACACACACACACACACACATATACGTGAACCATGGCATTATTTTCATTACATAATATTGTATACATCCTTTTTTTCTATCTCTCTCTTTCTCTCTTTTATCATTAATTGTAGAGGATTTTAATTGTATAGAATTTCAATTGTATAAATAATATTAACTATAACATTTTTATTTTTATATGATTTTCAGTAATTATTTTTTAGAATAAATAGTTAAATTATAACAGTTACATACCTATATAAGAGTACAAAATTTATTAGTTAAATTATAACAGTTAAGTTACTAACTATTAGATTACAAATAGATTAGTAAATTATTAAATTAATAATTATTATAAGAAACAATCAAAGAGCAAAAGTGACATGTTGCACTTCAAAATATTCATATTACTAAAATTGTATTTATTGAAATATCACATTTATTCAAATTGTTGTGGCTTAATTGTCGTTCTTTTATAACATCATTTTTGATAAATCCAATCCATCAGTCATAGTCCAGATGCAGTAACATACTAGCATGGAAAAGAGATCAAGATAACATAATTGTTGATTTATAAGAAATACTATAACTATCTGTCTGTTAAAAGATAATATCAAAGCAGGATTTACAATTATGTTATCTTTTTATCTAGATAATAAAATACAAAAAGTCTCAATAGTGAGAAAGTAACAAATCATCAAGTCATCAAGTCTATTCGACATCCGTATTTTATTATATAGTATATATTTGTTCATCGTATTATCTTACTATTATTCATTATTATACAATATTTAATTGCACATATAATTTTAAATACACTTTTACATATATTTATACATATGCATATGCACAAATATAAAACTCACATAAAGGAGACGCTTGTTAGCTTTATTACATTACTGATTTTCCCACTTCTGGTTCACAAAAGGTCAAAAAACATTTTCGAACCGAATGTCGGGCAGAATGATATATTATATACATATACATACCTATCACCTGTGATTTGTTTGTCACACTTATCGAGGCTCGGTCGTTCTCAAGTTTCTCTTTAATAGAAGAAGAAGAAGAAGAAGACGAGTGCAATGAATAAAAACAAATTTAAATACGATAATCTGGGCATGCTAAGAAATAACTATCACAGAAATTCTCTTCCGGAAAAATTGGATTTATCCTATCAGGAGCTTCAATTACATGCCACTCAAGCTGAAAAGATCTGTAAAAGATTATTCCGTTACATGGAAAGTACGATCATTTTTTATACATTTTTATTATAAAAACGAACAATCTAAAACTATCATGATAGAAACCTCACATTATACATTTATATAATAATAAATCGACCATAAGTGATAAAATTTATAAATAAGGTATATAAATATCTTTTGTTTTTATATTTTGTTTTTATATAGATATAGAGCACATATTTAGCTATTCTACAAAGATATCAAAACTGAAATATGACATTAATCCATCTGAAAATAACATGCAAAAAAATATATTAAGGTGTCAGAAAAAGATAAAGATTTTAATGATAAAATTGCAAAACAATATGTCATTGTTGCAGAAGAAATCAAAAAATGTAATGAATGGATCGGATAAGTTAAATAAACTAATAAATATTTTATTATTAAAGATAGGTGAGTACATTTACTTGAATCAAAATTTGTGAATTCAACATTATATGATTTTTTATCTTAAAAATCGATTCTCTTTTTTCTTAATTAGAATTAAAGAAAGTTCAATAAACCAAAAACTGCTGATAAAAATGTATGTGTGTATATTCAATAAAATATTAAATAATATTCTTCTATAGTAATATCCATATGTTTTGCTTTTCTTCTCAAATTCTTTTCAATAGACTGAGTAAACATGTAATCACAGGAACTTTAAAAACAGTAAATTAGAAAACGATCAAATTCATATTATTTATAAAAATAAATGCGCACATCATGAAAATCATCAAAACAATTTTCTTAAAATATAAGTAAACATTACAGAAAATATTATAATACTCAGGTCAAAGATTAAAAAAACATATTACATAAAAAGAAAATAAAACGTCACAAAATTTAAAACAATAATTTTCTAATATTTTAAATTAACTTTTAATTCTGTGACATTTCTATCAATTTTGATTTAATATAGTATTTTCTGTGATGTTTACTTATATATTTTAAGAAGATTGTTTTAATGATTTTCATGACGTATGCATTTATTTATTATACGCATAATTTGAGTTTTTACCGTTTTATAACAATCCTTTGTGACTGATACGATTATTTAGTCCACTGAAGAATCTCAAAGTGTGGGAATATTAATATAAAATATTATTTGATATTTCATTGAATATACGCACACACATTTTCAATAATAGTTTAGTTTGAGTTATTGGTCTTTTTTTTTTAGTCCAAGTATTTGATTTTTTTATCATTAAATATATACATGTTTTTACTTTAATTTTTTTTCTTAAATATATATTTTCAGAAATAATTAAAGACCTACAGACAATTATTAAACAGATATGTAATATACTAAATAAATAAGACACAAATGTCAAAATCAGGGAATAATATAAAATTTGTACAATATTTTTAGTTTAACAAGTTGACCAAAATTAAAAAAGTAATATGTTAAGAAGCTAATCAAAGAAGATGATTATTCTGGAAATTTAAAAACTTTGGATATTATCTTGTTTTTATGCAAAATAGAAATATATTTAAAAATATATATTCTTAAATAATATGTGAAAACATTATGAAATAGTTACATACAATCTTCAATTATTATTATAAATTAAGATATTCGTTTAAATATTTACAATGTATTCAATTATATGATAATATACTTACATTTCAGCATTATATCAATATTGTGCTCTGTTTCCTTTATTAATTTTTATTTATTTTATTCCAAGAGTTTTCTTATAATGTCTCCAAAATTTAAGCAAAAAGTTAAAAAAAATCACAAAATGCAAATAACAATTTAGACGCTAAGTTTGTATAAACAAGTCTCTATTTTGTCTAATTGTGTATGCGTGAATGCATACATGCGTGGGTGTGTGTGTGTGTGTGTGTGTGTGTATGAGTGTGTTTACGTGTACACACGCGTGTAAGTATATAATGAATATAATATATATGTGTATATATATATATATATATATATATATATATATATATATATATAATACTGCATCGTTTCGTAAACATCGCGAAAAATTCATTTATAAACCAGTATAAAATAAATTTTTAAATTTAGATTATAACGTATCATATATTTTTAATCAATTTTGGTGATATTTTATATGCGCAAATACTTGTGCGCAACTTATTAGAACGCATCACACAAACATTTACCCAAACAGTTATAGTACTTCATCAATTATTTCGCATGAACAAAATAACAAAGATAAGTTACTTTTTTTATTCTAATTTTTAATTAATTAAGCTACCAGTATTAGTTGAAGTGTTAAAAGAGAATCTGGGACAGAAATTACTTTCATTTAGATTTATAGTTAGTAGATTTAATGTTTCAATCTCAATTCAAGATAATGTTTTCTGTGCAATAAATTTTTGTATAAATTTTTTGAATTTCATAACCCTTGTTTTATACATATTGTTTTTTGCATAAAAATCTCAGCCAATAAACATGTTGTATACCTATTTATAGAGATAAATGAAGAAATGATGTATATCGCTGAAAGAGAAAATATAATAACATAATTTTTACTTGAGTGTGGATACCTAATAAGTGATCTTCGCAAATGCACAAAATTATTTGACTAAAGTAATAACATTTATCTTTATGTATATCTTTGGCTCACTAGATGTATATTATATCTATACAAACCACGCTTCATGCATACACAGAAAAAAGAATTCATTTGATTTATTTAAATTATTTTGACAATATCTTTAGTTTCAAAATTTAAATCTTGAAATGAGATTATATTGCGTTAAACAAAGAGAATTTGCTTGGATGAAGACATTTTATATAGTTCAACCAAGAAAAATATATTCTTGTTATTTAAGAATAATTTTCTTGAATGGAAAGGAAAAAATGTTGGATAGAAAATAACCATGTTCACACACACACACACACATATATTGAAGATTATAATTTTCTTAGAGTTAAAATAATTATTTTATCCTTGAAACGAAAATCGTAGTATTGAAATAAGATTATAATATTGTTAAAATTTAAGATTTTTAAATTCTTCCAAGAAAATTATAAATTGTTGCGTATATATGAAACAATGAACGCGTTCATATGAGTATATAAGTTTTGATTTGACACTTACTTTTTTCTGTGTAAAAGTATTGTATAAATATCTATAATATTTATATTTATATCTATATATTTTATATTCAATAATGTCTTTCTTTGGAATAGATATTAATAATTAAATTATAACAGCTGTAAGTATAGAAGAATTATTAAATAAACAAATTACTAAATTACAATAATTATTATATGCAACAATCAAAGTGCAACAATCAAGAAAAGTAACATGTTGCATTTTAAAATATTTATACTAAAATTATTTATTAAAATTTCACATTTATTCAAATTGTTGTAGCTTAATCATCGCTTTATTATGTCAACGTCATGTTTGATAAGTCAAATGCATCAATCATCATCCAGATTCCGATTATGCGGCAATATAAGTATAATCGAAAAAAGGTAAGGTAACATAATTATCTTTTTTTCTAAAATGTGGATTTTATTGATCATCGAATATCTCGAAGTCTATTGTTGCCTCGATGCCGACTGGTTGTTAGATGTCAAGCATTTCGTGCGCTGTGACTTGCTTCACTCGTGTTATCTGCAGTTGTCAAATTATCATGCAAATTTTGATGGTTGAAAACGAAGAAAAAAGAAAGAAAAAGAAAGGTGAGGCAAATAAGAAAAGATATATATATATATATATAGGAAGCGTGTGCTAGTGATTGCCAACTGAACATCGATAGCTGACGTATAGAAAAAAATTTATATATATATATATATATATATATATATATTGCATAATATTAATGCGCTGTCAATGTCGTCCATGTTTTATATGCATTTAAATGATATATGTAAAAAGTAAATATTTATCTCTTTAGATAATCAAAAGAAAGAAGTGGAAAAAGAAGAGAAAAAAAGAAAAAAAGAAAAACAGAAAAGGGAAGAAGAGAAAAGAAAGAAAAATTTAAACTTTATTTAACTTTAATTTTACTTTTGAACTTTAGTTCTCCAACTTTAATTTTTTGCAAATTATCAAAATTCGCATGATTTGTCAGCCGTAAATAACACGAATGAAGCAAATCGCAATGCACAAATGAAACAGTCAGCATTGCGAAAAAGAAACTTCAATGCTTCGATATATTCGCGTTCGAAACTTTATGCCTTTTTTGTAAAGAGAAAAATAAGATAAAACATTATTTTAATAATAAATTAAATATACATACATAATTGCATTAATAATTTTAACTACATTATTGACATATATGTGCACATATGTGTGCAAATATAAAATTCACATACAGTGGGCGCTTATTAGCTTTGTTACACTACTGTTTCTCCCACTTCTGGCCCACAAAAGGTAAAAAAAGCATTTTCAAATCGAATCTCGGGCAGAGCGATACACATATTATATACATATACGTATCACCTGTGGTTTGTTTGTCACATTTATCGACGTCCGGCAGCTCTCAAGTTTTTCTTTAATAAAAGAAGAAGATGACTGAAATGAATAAAGACGAATTTAAGTGTGATAATTTAAACAGCTAGAACCTAATGACCACGAAGATTCTGATCAGGCAAAATTAAAATCATCCTTGCCGAAGATTCAATTACGCATCGCCCAAACTGAACAAATACAAAAAAATCTCTGTTCCTTTGAGGATACCGTTTTTTTATATATTCTTATAAAACCAAACAATCAAAAACTATCGAGACTATAAAAGAAAGCGCATTATACTATTACATTTGCATAATAATCGTTTATAAATAATATAAATCATGAATAAAATATATAAAAATCTTTTGTTTTTACAATTTGTTTTCATATAGATTACATTACGAAGAGTGTCAGCAAGATGTCACAACTCGAACGTGACGTGTCTTCAATATTTAAAGATCACTTGACCAACTTACAAGACAGTCTACATGCAAAATTAAAGTAACATTTAACGAATGAATTGGAGATGTTAAAAATGCAAAAAGTTATTGCATTATCAGAGAAGTCGGGTGAATATATTTATCTACTTGAATCAAAATTTGCAAATTCAATATTATATAATTTCCCAGATAACACAAACTATTCAAAAAGAATTCATTTTTGTCACCAATTTTGAGTTCCTTTCGAAATACATATAGAATACATTTTATAAAATGTATTCTATATGTATTTCAAAAGGGACTCAAAATTGGTGACATAAAAATAAATTCTTTTCGAATAGCTTGTATTATCTGGGTTCTTACCTTGAAAAACTATTCTCTTATTTCTTCTTAAATAGAACTAAAGAAAGATTAATAAACCTTAGCTAAATTGCTGTTGAAGACGCAAGTATAAGCGTATATTCAATAAAATATCAAATAATATTGTATATTAATATTGAAATATTTTAATCTTTTTTCGGGATTCTTTAGATTGATTATTCGTGTAAAAACGAAAACGTTCAAAACAGTAAATTACGAAATAACAAAATTCAAATTATTAAAATAAATAAATGCGCATATCATGAAAGTCACCAAAACACTCATCTTAAAATGTAAACATCATAGAAATTATACTAACATTAAGAATATACTAATACTAAGAGCAAAGAAACATATATAAAAGACAATAAAATAATCGCAAAAATATAAAAATTAATTATCTCTTTTCAAATTAATTTTTTAATTATGTGACATTTTATTATCTTTTATGTTATACTTCTTTTTAATTTTTTATTTTTGTGATATTTACTTATATTTTAAGAAGATTGTTTTGATGATTTTCATGACGTACGCATTTATTTGCCATACGCACAATTTAAATGTTACCGTTTTATAATATCCCTGTGATTACACGATTATTCTACCCATTGAAGAAGATCTCAAAGTGAGAATATTAATATATAATATTGTTTGAATTTCATTGAATATACGCACATGCATTTTCAATAATAGTTTAGCTTGATTTATTGGTTTTTTTTTAGTTCAAGTTTGATTTTTATCATTAAGCATATGCATGATTTTACTTTAATTTTTTCTAACTATATATTTTCAGAAATAAAAGAACTACACACACTTTTGAAAAAGATAGATGATGCTATAGACAAGATACAAAAACAAGTGTAATTAATGGCTAAAACTGATATTTCTACAATATTTTTAGAGTTTAACATGTTGACCAAAATTAAAAAAGAAATATGTTAGGAAGCTAATCAAAGAAGATTCTTCTAGAAATTTAAAAACATTGGACATTATCTTGTTTTTATGCAAAATAAAAATTAATATTTAAAGAAATAATTTTTAAAATATTATGTGTAACTTCATGAAACTGTAGAAGTATAATCCTAATTATTATAAAAATTTAAAATATTTGTTTAAACATTTATCATTAATTCAATTAAACGAATATATATATATATATTTCAGCATTATATCGATATTTTAATCGTATTCCCTTCATTTCAATTTTTATTTAATATATTTTTGTGATGTCTCTGAAATTTAAGCAAAAAATATTGAAAATGAAAACAAAAAATTCAAATAACTTAAACGCCAAGACTATATAGAGACCCCTAAACGGGTCTCTATTTTGTCTAATAATTATGTGTATGTGTAAATATACATGTATATATGTATATATATATATATGTACATGTGTCTGTATGTATTTATCTGTGTAAGTTTGTATGTATATATCTGTGTGTGTATACACACATACATACATATATGTATATGCATTATAAGTGGTATTTACATACATCTAATACTGCATCATTTCGCAGACATTGTAAGAAATTCATTTATAAATCAGTATAAAATTTTTAAATTTAGATTATTAACGTTACCCCTGCCCCATATATGTGTATATATATATGTGTGTGTGTGTGTGTGCTTTTAATCACTTTTGATGGTATTTTATATGCTCAAATTCTTGTGCATAACTTTTTGGACGTATCATACAAATTTGGAAGTATCATACAAATATTTACCCAAACAGTAATACTTCATCAATTATTTTATAATTCGCGCAATGATTCTCTACTGACGTAAATCTTCCATTGAAATATACGAAATAACAGAAATAAATTATTTTTTTAATTCAATTTTTAATTTAATTAATTAATCTATCATTCATGCTATTTGCTGATGTGTTAAATGAGAATCTGGGACAGAAATTACTTTCGTTTAGATTTACAGTTAATAGATTTAATATTTCAATCTCAATTCAAGATAGCATATTTTTTTGCGCGGTACATTTTTTTAAATAAATTTTCTGAATTTCATGACAATTGTTTTGTACATATTGTTCTTATTTTGTGCATAAAAAATCACACAACTGTTATACATATTGTATATTAATCTAAAGATATAGAGATAAATGGAGAAATAATATATCGCTGAGAGGGAAGATATAACGTAATTATTACTCAAGTGCGGATACAAAACAAGTGGCCTTCGCGAACGCACAATAGTAGAATTGTTTCACCAAAGTAATAACGTTGTTATTTCTTTTCGCTAGATAGATATTATTATCTATACATATCACACTTCGTACATACCAAGACCTCTGCAATTAATAAGTAACTCACTCATTCACTCAATCAATCACTCACACTCTCTCTCTCTCTCTCTCTCTCTCTCTCTCTCTCTCTCTCTCTCTCTCTCTCTCTCTCTCTCTCTCTCTCTGCCCCCTCTCTCTCTCTCTCTCTCTCTCTCTCTCTTTCTTTCATTCACTCACTCATTCATTCATTCTCACTCTCTTATCTCTAAATGTACAGAATTCAAATTATATATTGTATATTTAGGATTTTAATTATATAAATAACCTGTATAACATTTACATATATTTTATATGCTTTTCAGTAACGTCCTTATTTGGAATAGATAGTTAAATTATAACAGCTAAAGTACAAGAATTATTATACAAATAGATTATTAAATTACAATAACTATTACAAAGAACAATCGAAGTGCAAAAATAACATGTTGCACTTCAAAATATTCACATTTATATCAGATCGTTGTGGCTTAATCGTCGCTTTATTATGACATGTTTGACAAGTCAAATTGATCAATCATCGTCAAAGTATTAAAGAAAACATAGTTGTAATTCGATAACTTTCAATTCATCCATGGTGGACAGGATGTCGGAGGCTGATATGTCTGTGAGATTGGCACCTGATAATGTTGCACCGCTTGAGAGGGGTGTTGCAGCCGCGGTTGTTGGTGATGGGGCGGCGGTGGCGGTGGCGGATTGCAGATCGACTGCATCAATGGATGCGCATTGTAAGGAGGCGGTTTCGTCGTATAAGGCGGCATCTGATTGTACTCGATGTTTAATTGTTGTTCTAAAGCGGCGCTCTGAGTAGGAGAACGATTACCATCAACGGGACCTGAGGACAGCAGCACCACGTCCTTCAAGATTTTTAAATAAAGTATGTCACATATCGTATGTACAAGAATCGATTACTGTCAAATTTTCGATATAGAGAACAAATTGATAAAGTGTAGCAAAAATAACTTTAAATCTTAAGGAATTAGATGCAAGTAATTACACAACTCGCGATAATACAAATCAAATTGTTTTTACCTCTTGGCCTAATCTGAGGTGGAGGCATGTTAATAGGAGGCAATCCGGGGCAGACTGCTGGTTCTCCTTCCCTCGGAATCGGCGGTGGTCTACCCCAAGGAACTCTCATATGATGATTTTGCCATGGCGCCTGCGGCGATGGCGGAGGCGGTAAAGGTGGACCGTTTCCAACAAGGATATTCCCAGATTCCGTCATTACATTCTGCTCATTTCCTGTTTACAACATGCATCGTGTACACTCAAAATTATACCACAACCAGGAAATATTTTACAACATGTGCGATCATATCATATGCCCGACATACCTGAAGATAGACCTGCCGGCTTTTGATCCAAGTTCCGTTTCTCACCTAAATGATTAAGATGGATGATATGAAGGGAAAGATAATGATATCCTTAAATAACTATATATACAACATAATGTTGTATAATATATGGTAAATGCAATGAAATATTGTAAAATAACAAAACTTGCTATTTCCAACATAATTAATCTTGATCATCTCAATATCTATTCACCGATTATAAACATAAATTATATCCATATTATTAAAAAAATGCTGCTGATTTTCTCATCTTCTACTTGAGAGATCACTGTAGCATTAAAAAGAAAAATTTAGTTCTCTAAACTCCCGAGTCTAATCTTATAAGATTAAATTAGATATTAGCACAATATTTCACGCCATTGACCATTGCCATTAGCATAGCGATTTGGCAATCGCTATTAAAATCTGAAAGCAAGCAATGCAGTTTTACATTTCTTATATTAGGTGGTTACCGCTTAATAAATATGATCAGTCCCACTAAAAATTTGAGCCATACAGTTATTTGCCATCTGTAAAGTAAATTTAATTATTAAAACTACATTTTTCAAATTTCTTTCACTTTTTTATAATCGCTCAGCCCACTGCAACAAGAACAATATACGTAATATTATATAACATATATAAATTATATATGTAACCATTTTATCTAAATATATACATTCCGCATATATATATTAATATTATATTATATTATCTATACAAAAATAAAAACATTTATTCAAATACAATATAGATTATCTCTATTCTTCCTGGATGGACATAATCGGGTACGGACGCGTTTAACCTAAGGAATCTAAAAGTTAAAGATATTGAACTTAAAATAGTAATATTAAAAATATATATGTAATATATATTTCTTAACAGAATCCTAATAACAGTAAAAGCATTATTAATACTGGATAAACAAACACTGTGAAATGGGAAATCACAAGTTACACTTGCACATCTGAAAATGCATTTATTAAAAAAGACATTATAAAAAAAGCATTAAAATCAAATACTTGAAGCACTTTCACGATTGTGTAATACAATGCTTTTTTATTTGATCTAAAATAATAATAATAAATAAATTTAAAGATAATTACAGTACCGGCCAAAAATATATCACCTTTAGTATTTTTGAGTATAATTCAAAGTGCATGGATATTTATAATATCATAATATATGTTTTGATAGTAAATACAACTTACCAAATAAAATATTTTTCATTAAATAATATAAAAACTTAATTTTAATAATAAAAAAAATTAATTTTGTAAGTAAGTAAATTAAATTAAATTTATGCTCAAAAATCCTAAAGATGATATATTTTTGGCCAGTACTGTATATGTCCCCAAAGCACACTATGCAGTGTCAGAGTGTAATAATCCAATGTTATTTCTGGATGTCCTTCTCTGCAAGTATCCTTAACAAATGCATAAAAAAGCAGTTTGCTAAGACGAAAATTAAAAGATGAAAGAAAGATTATATATATTATGCGCTTAACACAAAATATTATTTACATTAATAATACACTATGATCTAAGAGTATTAAGAAAACAATGCTAGATACCTATATAAAATATACTTTACTTCGAAAATAAATGATTATTGCAAATTGTTTCCAAATTACATCCATATGAGCACATCATGATTATGTACATGATAAAAAATATCATTATCAACAACAAAGTTGTATTCAAGAAGAAATCCGGAATGTGATTCAGACGGTTAAAAGACTTGAATATTCCTCAAGAATACAACCTTCCTGTTGGTTTAAATATTTTTTTTATTAATATATAAATTTATTTTATATATTGCATTTTTTATGATTTTCAAAAGATATCCAGCATTTTTTCAAGCTAAATACTCTTAGTTACAGACCTGGATGTGGAGGTGGCATTAGCATCTTGTTTCGATCTCCATGTGGCAGACCCGCAGGAATGGATGATGGACCATGTAAGACTTGCTGTTGTCGATCACCTTCTCTGCTTAAACAATGCAGGTGCGAATTATTAATTCCAAATTAACGATTGTACAGAAACATTTCAAGCATTTAAGACAAAAAATCACCTGATGCACACCTTCGGATACTTCTGAAATGTGGAAAATACCTGGTTTTACCAGATCACAGTTAATCATGTCAAAACTTACGTTAAAATGTTCTTAGGAACATAATTGTAATGTCACAAGACATTACAACATACATTTAGATAATCTATCAATTATTTTAGCTCCTGTGCTTTTTTCCGCAAAATAGTAATTATTGTTGCATTCATCTCCATACATCTCTTTTGGCTTACTACTTACACTAAGAGAACATATAATAATTAGTGATTCTAGCAAAAGCTGTATTTAGTGATTCCAATGTTACAGAATCATGGATAACATGAGGAAAATGCAAGAGAGTTTATTACCTCTGCATTATATTTTTGCAAAGATAATAAAATTGTTCTATTAAAAAAAAAGTAAATCTATATATTATTATCCAATCCAAAGAAAAAAAATAATATTTTGTGTGGAAGAGCAAGATATATCCGTAATTACGAAATGGCTGAAGATTTATAACAAGCAAAAAGTTTGTACTTTCCATTTTAAGTTAAACTATTTTCAAAAACTGCAAATAATTTACCAATAGGGATATATCTGTATCTTACCAACCAATCAAACCAATGAATCTTATCTATAATTATTATCTGTAGTATAAAAATTTTGTGAAGAAATATAGCATATATATCTGTCTACAGATATATCAATCAAAATATAAAAAATATCTATTACAAAAATCTTATAAACCTGATTAGATTTTTATTCTTTTGCGCTTTTAATACTATTGCAATATCTCATTAGATAATGCAAAAAGCAGGTTTCTGTAAGAATACAGCACATAGTTTATATATTATATCGTACATAGCTTACATTTTCTTCATGTCTAATTCTATAATAATTTATAAACATTTACTATAAATGAAGCATAAGCAGTCTGAAGCAATTGTTTCTTCATTAATTTTTTCTGTCAATAAGATTAATTTTCTTTATATTTTCTTTTTATAAAGTTTTAATCCTCCTCGATTAAACTTATTGCACGTTTAGGCTAGTATTCTGTACTGAACATTTTCAATTTTTCCTATAATAGTATATAATAGTATTGATTTTTTTTAATTGTTCACTCTTGGTAAATTTGCTTTATTCAAGCATATAAGTTTCTTCTCTACCAAGAGATACACAATTACACATATAAAATTTTTATTACTCTAAAGTTACACATTAAATTATATACTCCTTATATTATATACATATAGACATGATTTGCATGTATACAAGGAGTATATAATGTAACTTTATCAATTTTATATTAATTTATACACTATATCTCATTCTCTCCCTCTCTCTCTCTCTCTCTCTCTCTCTCTCTTTCTCTTTCTGTATTAATAAGAATAATTATATATATTCTCTTCGACTTACCCTGTGCCATGACGTTGCGCAGGTAACGGAGCGCATTGGTATGACGGTGGTGGTTCCTGTAACATATATTTAAGAGATCATTATATAAATATAATAATAATCGTTCATATAATCACGTAGTTTGATTTGAGATATGAATATATTTGTTGCAGACAATACTTTACCTGTCCTCCTTCAACATCTGAAAATCTTCTTTTTACTCCGTGCGATTTTTGCTGTTCCGGTGAATCAGGCTTCTGCTCGAATTGCTGATGTGGAGGTTGCATCGTATAATGTACTTGCGCCGGTATATGACCGTTCTGATATTGTATGTGCTGAGGATGATATTGTATTTGAGCTTGCGGTGGCGGTACGTTATGAAGAGGTATATTCTGTGGTGGCATTTGCATCTATAAATAATTTTAAAAAATATATACAATATATCATATATGTTATGTATGATATCCTTTTCATATACAGTCGGACCTCTTATCCTACGACATTTTCAGTTCGGAATCTTCCCCTTAAACCTCTGATCCTACGACAAAAATTTGAGAGTGGGGAGTATAATTCCCCTTTCGCGGTCGTAGCATGAAAGAATTTTTTATCGTAGGATAAGAGGTCCAATTGTATGAGTTTCTCTCAGAAACCAAACTGATCAATTCCTCTTTTTGTTATTACTAAATTACTTAATATTAATACTAGAGCACTAATTGTGTACAATAAACGATGAAAATACAAGACAAAATGTTTAACCTGCAACTGTCCTTGTGATTGTGGCATTTGTTGCGGTTGCTGAGCTTGATAGAGCCAGGGAGCGTTCTGTGGTGGAGGCGGTTGCGTCGGCGGTGGTACACTGGTAAGAATATTCATAGAATTCGGCATCTGGCTGATCGACGGTGGCGGTACTATTTGCGGAGGTGGTACTGGCTGCGGCAACGGTCCCTGTTCCACTGGGCCTTCTTGCTGATGCTGAATCTCACCGGCAGGAGGAAGAGGAGGTTGCGAATGATGTTGGGGCGATTGGGCGTTAGGAACTAGAAAAGTTTGTGCAGATGGCGGAGGAGGTACTTGTAAGTGAAACGGTGGCGCGTGACCTTCGAATTGCGGAGGTATTATGTGTTGGGCGACAGCTTGAGACTGCTCGTGATTCTGTTGCAGCTGAGGCGGGACGATATGCTCGCCAGGTTGTAAAACAAACTGGGTTTGCGACTGCGACACGGGCGCTTGTACTTGTTGATACTGTATCTGATAGGTTTGTGGTACAGGAGGCGGTGGTTGATTCGGCGGAAAGTTCGGCGGCGGAAAATGAAGATGCAATAACGGCGGTGGTGGTTGCTGCGTAATGTTGAGCGGCGCTGCGGGAGGAGGCTGTTGCAAATTGACATTAACAGTTTCTATAATTCCCTGGGATGGCGTAGCGGGCCTTTGCATGTTCGGTTGCGTGCAGACGTACGATACTGCCCCACTCACTGGCGCGTTACTACTCGTTATGAAGCTTTGCTGCGCAGGATTCTGCGGCGGTGGTTGACTCATGACGTACATTTGAGCCATAGGCTGTGGCGAAGATTGCGATCCTGGTTGAATTCCTTGGATTTGTAGTGACTGACCAGGATGTATCTGATATTGAACTTGACTTACTGTCGATGGAGGACCGATTAATTGTACTTGCCCAACAGGTGGTGGTGGTGGCATAAAAGTTTGTATTTCCTTTAATCAGAATATTCATTTACGTTAGAGAATTTAATTTTTCCAAGCAATTTTATACTATAATAAAATGTCTAATTCAAGTTTAATCGCGCGTACCTGAGCTTGTGAAGGTGGAACTAATGGTCCAGTATGAGATGGTATATGAACTCCTGGAGGAGGAACTGATACGCCAGGTCCCGGAGTACCAGCTACGGTAGCCGTAAGAATTGTTGCGGGCAATGTTACAACATTACTTTGTGGATGTTGTATAATATCTGCCAAATAAGACTCTAATTAATTATTAAAAAATATACATATATTTTTCGTAAAAGTACTAATATATAATATATAACTTATATATTTTACCTTGATGTTGTATTGCAACCACATTTGGTTGACCTAAAGTCCCAATGTTCATCGTTTGGAATTGAGCTACATAACCAGAAAAATATTATTACAAAATTTATGTACAATTATTGTAATTTTGAAAATTAAAGGCAATTAAATATATACTTTGTGGTATTTGTGATTGTTCTATAACTTGCTGAGGTTGTACTGGTGGTGGCTGTTGTTGAATATAGGTCTGTAATTCAGACTGTATTGTCTGTATTAAGTTAATAGCAAATTGTTTTGCATTTTGCAATGCTTCCGGTTTTGGATGTCTAAACAGGAATAATATCATCAATAGCTTATCTCTATTTTATTATTAAAATGCTTAAAATCCCAGAAATTCTTACTCTATATACAAATGAAGAGGTTCTGGAGATTCTCCTCCTAAGACTGGATCGATAAACTGAGATCCTCTACCTCTTAAAGTTACACTTGCTCCAGTTTCACCTCTAATGTAAACTAAATTTGCATCACCAGCACCTAATATTCGCCCGCGTAAATCAAAACCTTGTGGTGCATTCTCAATACCGACGCAAATTTTTTCCTAATAATTTGTAAATGTTAGTTGTTAGTAGTTATCATTGTTATATAAAAAAAAAAGTTATGTTCGTTATTAAAATGTAAAATGCAGATATTATTTACCACAGTTGTAATTCCGGAATGCAAACTCATGAGAGGTGGTGGAGCATTTGTAAATCTGCTCGGTCTATTTAAAGAACTTTGATGTTCTGTCTTAATAATTTCATTAATTTTTTGTATCGCCACTGTTAAATAAAACATTTATTACAAAGATGCACTTTTATCAATTTTAAAATTAAAAAAAAAAAAAAGAAAATTATATAGAATACATACAATCGACATTATGTCTTGTATGTCCCTGTATATATAGGTACAATGGTCTCTCATTTGGACAACGTAGTTTTTCTTGTTCCGTCATAAAACGCCCACGTGTTGATACAGTTGCTCCTAAATTAATATCATATAGAAAATTAATAGCTTTACATGGACGTATAATATATTATATATTTCAACGTGATAATATACCTGAATACGAATTAATTTCATCCTGTGTGTAACCCTTGGTAAGCAAAGTTCTAGCACTAGGCGGTGTTTCATTAATCTCAAATTCCCACGTATACGTCTCTCCATTTTTAAATGCTGTATTTGATGCTGCTATCTAATGATATAAAAAAATTATCACATATATTAACTAAGAAAAGATACATCTACAACCATGAAAAGACACAAATTATACATTACATGTGGAAAACATACCTTATTGTTGGAGTCAGAACCTTTTATTTTTCCTTTAGCCATAGAGATAAAATGTATACTACTGAATATAATATAGCAATTCTCATGATCCCATCTTTATAAGCACAGATTTAAATAAAAAATAAACCATATGGGATAATGATGCCAGACAAAAAAAAAACGGGGCACATAAAAATTTCTATCAACATACGCGCCACAAAGTTTCACCAAATCATAGCTCAGAGAAATTAATGGAACATCAGGTTATGCTTCAGTATAAAGAAGATTCACACATTACACAAAGCTTTTTTTAGAAAACGAATTTTTTACTTTCAAGCGTTTAAGTTGCATTAAAGTTTACAGTAGTCGCATCTTTTTCATCGATGATTAAGTGTTTTTTTTACGAAATAACATAAATACAAATTCATTCGATTCTGCAAACCACTCGACCGTAACTAATACACCATTGGACAGCATAAATTAACATACATGCTATTATTCGACACTGCAAACTGCACCGACAACCGACACTGCAATTGCTGCGCACGACATCGTGCTTATACATCAAACGACGACGAAATGTACTAAAAGATGTACTAAAAACCAACTGCAGATAAGTAAGTAAATTTTTATATATATATATATCAGAGAGAAGCCTGAGAGGCGCCATGAAGCCGTTTTTGAGGGAACCCATTTTCACCGCGGTACAGTGGCGCTAACTGGATCGATTTTAGAGCCGGTGGAACTACGTAGCTGGATCGACTTTCCAGCGGTTCGTGTCCGTACTAGATCCACAAATTATGGTTCGTGTCTGTGCTAGATCCATAACTGTGGATCTCAAAAGTACGAAACATATACATTCATTAATATTTTATTGCATATTATTAATTGCAACTGCGCGTGATCTTTTTTCACTTTAACATATATTATGAAGTAATATATATATATATATATATATATATATAGTATAAATTTTAAGTTTAACGATCGATAAGCATAAGTACAGAGCTGATGTTTTGCATAATATAAATTAATTGTATTATGATGATATTATTGATTAAGTTTCCTATTATTGAAATTGTTAATAAACGATAAGTAATCGTCAACTAATTTTTCAAGCACAAAATGTTTTCATTATTGTCTGATATATTTGCAATCTCTTTCATCTTCATTTTCCAACATTGCAAATAAAATGACGTAAAAAGTAGCAAGGATAAATTATATGGAACATAAGGTATGGCAAGCGAATAAAGTAAAGATTGATGTTCAGTGAAGGTTAAATATTTGTTCTTAATAATTTTTCGTAGACGTTTCATATTACCTATGCTACATACAATATGAAGAGCATTGCATGGAATATACAAAGCGCACTTTATTTATGATTATTATGATTGATTGATTTATGTATGATATATAAAGGATTATAGTAAGGATTTTACACAACGCTCGTTTATTAATGTTCCTATAGCCAATCAGTTATACAGTTTTGAGATGCAAATATTGCTTAGAACGTTACAAAACTCCTTAAGAATTTTACATGTATCAAGAGAGATATCGTAACACGTATCGTCACGAATATATTTTATTAAAATAAAGAAAATATATATTTTAATAGATTTTCAATGTTTCAAAGTTTTTTTATCTTACATCGAAAATTTAAGTAACATTTGCAGCATTTTAATTGCTTTTATACTTGTATAACAATAAATGTTGTGAGTGGATATGAAAATTATAAAGATGCGATAAGAATATAATGGTTGAACTATTTCGTTGCTATTAATTATTCAGTTGAATTAGTTAAACAATATTAGTTTTGCATGTGCTTCTTAATTTTTTGTTCATTTCAATTGTAATATTACTTTTTTTGTTTTGAAAATTTTTTAAAATATCTCATTTTTCAAAACATTAATGTTTCGATATGTGTAAGATATCTTTTTTTCATTAAAATAATCAGCCTTGCAACGCTTAATGATTATCTTTAGCTATAGAACTTTCCTTTTGCATTAATATAATTATGTTTTTATTTATGAGCTAAAATTTATTATACATATTAAGATTCCATTAGAAAATCTGATTATCGATTATTAAGTATCATAATTTGATCGAGCATTTTACCTAAAAAAATGTATCAGTTATTTTAGCATTATTAATAATTTTATGTACTCTATAACCGTAAAGAAATGCTGTTAAACGAACGGACAATCAAACTGTCCGTATACAGTTGAATTCTATGTACAAATTTGTACGTATGCGTGTGCGTATGTACTATATAGTAAATCCATAAGCATATTTTAATTGCTTGACAAAGAATAAAAAATTGCTGTGTAATAAACAGAGCTATTTAATTAAGATATCGCACACTTTATCATAAACTAGAAATTAATTTGAAAAATCTGTCTCACGCATAAACATCTTATTTTTATAATAATTTGGTTCTATATAGTCTTTGAATATTTATTACAATGTCATTATATTATAATGACATCTATATATTATTTTATTTTATTTTTTTCGTTGTGGGGATTCTATCTATCTGCTCTCCAAATTTTTGACGCTTCATCGATAAATCAATTTTACTTCGATATATTGCAAAAATGTACTCTGCCTTATTAAATCACGTAAAATTATATTTTATTATTTTCTGCACCGTTGCTTTTAATAAATAGTGAATTAATTTGTCCTATTCCTCTTTTTTCTTCCTTTAACCCTCCATTTTCTACACACTTATTTTGAGGAGTGACAGTGGAGGGTTAGGAGGAAGAAAGAGAGGAATAGGAAGAATATTTAAAATTATGCTAATTTGTTTTATTCTAGTTTTGTTCTATATAGTCTTTGAATATTTATTGAAATGTCATTTTATTATAATGATATCTGTAAATTATTTTATTTTATTTTCTAAATTTCTAGATTTATTCTGTGTTTATTTTCGTTAATCGCATAAACTTATAATTAGGCAGATTTTACATTTGAAATACATTTTGTTTTATACTTATTTAAGAATTATTTCACGATCTCTCCTCGCAAAATATTTTCTAATAATTCAGAGAGGAATTTTCTAAAATATTTGACGGCATATTATTATTGTTCGATGTACATAATAACTAAGCTTTTAGATCAAACGTAGCTGATAGTCTATCACGACCAAAAGAATTATTAATAAATTTCGATTACGTCTCTCTCAATTAAGAGAATCTGGAATTTTATTATAAATATAAATTTAATTTTTATCCAATAATCTTTTTTATAATTGTTTTCTTTTTTTATATATTATATTTTATGATTTATATATAATTTATATTTAATGATTTCTTTTTATTTATCTGAAAAAATATTACATTATTTTTATATATTTTTTCTATTAAATTTAAATTTAATTTTAGAGCTTTAATTTTATAGCTTTAGATTTAATTTTATTAAATTTTATTTTCTTTTCCAATATCCTAATAGCCATAGCAGACCAAGTAGACCTCACTCTACTTGCTGGTTACACTAGCAAAAATACATGATAAAGCGATTTGGGGATCCTAATTGGGAATTCGCAGTAAGATTTAAGAAATCACGATCATATATATTTTTTACGTCTTCTCGCTAGTTTACCATTTTGACCACATATTATATTTTTCCAGCCAGTTGGACCTACCTTTGTTGCTCCTGGCTATAGTTATTTTAACTCGATTTCTACGAGCCAAGAATTGAGGAAGAAAAATAACTTCTTCTACTGCCGGTAATAATTATCACCGGCAAATAAGACGACTTATATTCATTTAGGATCGTATGATATTATAATACAATCGTTTTGTAAATGCGTATCATTAGTCGTCGAAAGTTGCAAAAGATATATAACAAATATAATCATGTATATACCGAAAAAATTGTATTCTAAATGTAGACTAGTAGAATAATGTAGAATAATTTTTTACCGTGATATATTTTAAAACACCTTATTTATAATGAAATTAAAACTATTGTATATATTAATATATTATATATATTTAACTTGTCAAAATTTTAATAAATAGCAAATGTCTATTTGTAAAATTCCTTTTTTTTTTGTTATTATTGGGATTCATAATCTCAAATATTAAATAATATAATGATAAGAAAATATTCTATTCAGTATATAAGTATATTCTTACTTGCTAAGAATATCTGAAAGTACTCTTTAGAAGATTTCTCTCTTAAACTAATTGTAAGAAGATCTTAATGTTTATTTTAAAGAAATATATTATAAAGTTAAATGAAATATTCTTAAGCTGAGAATATAATTTTTTCGGTGTATGTAAAATATATTAGCATGCATATCAATCCCTCTGTCGGCGGGTCATTAAACATTTGTATCTTTAAAATTGTTTTATAAAAATCTAATATATATAATTAAAATAAATATTTCATGTATGTCTTGCATAAAACTGGAATAAATCATATATTTTTATTTTTTTTAATATTTTTCTTTTTCTTTCAATTTTAATATACAAATGGTATATCTATTTTAACAAAAGTTAAAAAAAAAGTAAATGAAAAATGTAATATAAAATTTTCTCTTGGAATACGTACAAAAATAATTTAAAATTGACCCAGAGTACGGCATGCATGCATTCCGCCGTCCGAGGGTTAAAGCAACGAATTTATCTACATCTTTATCTACAAGTCTATTAATCTACATCTACAAATCTCTACACAAATCCGTTGCTTTAAAATATAATAAAAGCTTTTTCTCACTCACCGACACTGATGCGCAACAGCGGAGTTGTCGATATTGAAGCTATATGTTATCTGTAACATACAAATATAAAGTCCAAATTATAGCAGCGATTTTAAATAATTAATATTAAAGAATTTATTATTATACTTAATAAATTTAAATTCGATGCGTACAATAATAAGCAGATATATAAATATCGAATAATTATATAATTAAAAAAAGGACTATTTTTTAAATAAATAGACTTTTATAAGATTTATGTAAAAGTCTTTATCTCTGAGTTTCTCTTGTTGAAATCAATCAACTAAATAAACTGAATTAAATCATATACGTGATTTATAATAATTAATCTACAAATAATAATATACAAATTATATTTACCCTGGGGTTGCTCCGCCGATGCAGGATGCCTCTCCTAGGCCTCCTCCTCCTCTCAGATTGTAAGGGACGTCAGGAACTATTGTTTTATACGCGCGATATAGTTTTTTTAATTTGCTGAAACGGCAAAAATAAAATCGCGCAATATTTTAAACCGTACGAAAGTAAAAACGCGCGATAGTTTGGACGGCACTTCCGCACTTTTACGCGCGATACTTTGACGGCACTCCCGAATTTCGAAACGATCGAAAATCCCATTTCATCACGCACGAGAATCATACTTGAAGTCGACAAGTCGGGCGCGATCAAACTCCGAGCAAGAGTTTAAGTCCGAATCGGAAGAGGACGGAAGATCGAGGGAATCGATCGCGAATGGGGTACGCTCGATTCTCGTTCGTGATGTTCCGCATCTCAGACCGACTCAAACTCATTAGGCACGATTTCGGATGAGCATATGTATCTATCATACAGACAGTCCACATGATACGTCATAGGGCTGGTAGACGGATCAAGAGGAACACCCCTTTCATGAATGTTCAACAATCCGAACATTTATCAACTGGATCGGACCTCTTTACTGAGCGTAAATCATGACCTAAATCCTCCAGTCGACGTCCTCAATGCGATACGTCATTCTGCCGGTACAAGAAAAGGGGCCCATCAACGATTTATTTCAACAATCGACCGACCTCTAATCGACTAGGACCGAAACCCGTTGCCGAAGCAGAGACCGTGCTCTCAACAACCGATTATCGAGCGTTAGCTCAATATTAACCGCACGTTCATGTATCTCTCTATACTGAACATACGCGGCCGACATTCGCCTCAGCCGCGATACTGAGGCGTGTAAACGTTGTTGCCCGGTAAGAAACGACGATTGAAAAAATGCAAATTAAACGCCGATAATCGACATCCATTTGGCAACATCTTCCTCAATCAATCATTTTTCACTGGAAAGCAACGCTGAGAGAATCCCAGTTAGTTGACATCAAATATGTTCCCCGACAACATAATTTCGTGATCGAAATCAGGAAATATGAACGAAAACACGACCGCGATCGCGATGAAGCCATAAACCGAGAGCCGAGAGCCGAGACGAATGTCAAAAACAATAGCGCGCTATATGTCACCAAGATCGAATGTTATTATTTTATTTCGAAGTCATTTTAGACGTACTTTAATACGTTAAGATTTATCGTAATATTATTACGTATATTATCGTCGCGAGAAACGTGTACGTCGCGCTCGACCTCGAGGTGACCGAACGCGAGGCGCACGTGCCGGCACCGGCGCCGACATCGGAGTAAAAACACGTGCGCACACTACGCCCGCCGGAGTAAGAATGAATGACTCATGGCTGTCACTAGACACGTACGCTGTACGCGCCGGGCTCCCCTCTCTTACTATGGAATGCGTGACGTCAAAGACAAGGTCGAGTATGCTCATTCTCTCTCTCTCTCTCTTTCTCCTCGCGCCAGACAATAACAAATACGCACTATACTACGTGATATAATTTAACGCGTTGAAATATGTACAATCAAATGATTCTAAAATACATATAAAATTCCTTAACTAAAATAATATTATTATTCGATTTAATGCGATATATTTAAAATACATGAAACGCGATTACGAAATTTGTAAAATACTTCAACGAAAGCAATCTTATGACTTACTGTATGACTATTATAATTGCACGATTTATTTATTATATTCGTAAAAAATTATATCAATGATGTGTGTGCGCGCGCGCGCGCGCGCGTGTGTGTGTGTGTGTGTGTGTGTGTGTGTGTGTGTGAACAATTATTTGTAAAAGCGATAGAAATTTATATTATAGATACACGCATATATTTATAGACGTATAATAATTAAATATGAATTAATAATGAAAAATATGTACAAATTTGCTGCCTGTACTTATTACATTTACTATATATGTATAACTCTATGTAATTATAGAAATTTGTCATATTATATTAAATAAATATTCTCTCTTTCATCGTAACTATTTAATTATTCCTATATATTACGTGTGTTTGTTTTAATCCATCAGAGAAAGTAAAAGAGAGAACGAGAGAAAAAAACCAGAGATATTCTATCACTTTATTCTATCACTGAAAATTAATTTATTAATATTTTAATATTTATTTATTATAAAAAGTTTTTTATTAGATGTGTGCGCCTGTTTTCATTATAGCTTATTCTATTTAATTTATTCGATTAAAATATGAATTTTTACTAATAAAATATTTTACATAAATATCGGCAATGTACTTCACGAGCAGTAATACATCAAAACATGTTTCCGCGGGAGGAACGATACTTTCTTTGCGAAATACGTTCTCCTAATAACTCAGAAGCGAATTTTCGAGCGTTTTAAAATACATTACTGCTCGTGAAGTACATTGCCCATATTTATGTAAAATATTTTATTAATAAAAATTGAACTTTCGAGGATATTAGAAGACACATATTATTAATCGCGTACAAGTATGTCAATTACATAGTCGGCGTTAATTAACAGTTATTAATAAAGTTTTTTTTGCCGAAATTAGTGTCAAACATATTCTGTTGTTAAAATAAACTAAATAGATGTATTAAACGTGTTAAACTGATGAATAATATTATAATAATTAAATAAAATAAAATTATTAATATGTATTTATATATATATATATATATATATATATATATATATATATATATATATATATATATATATATTACTATAGAAGAATATAATATGTTGGATTATATGTTTCATATTTAAACAAATGTAGAGATATGTTTCTTATATACATATTTAGCATTAACAATTATATATATAACATTGAAAATTGACAAAACACAACGATGAATTATATTCTTTCTTAATCTCTCTCTCTCTCTCTCTCTCTCTCTCTCTCTCTCTCTCTCTTTCTTTTTTCAAAAACAAGCAATTTATTTTATGATATTTAATTTTATAAATACTTGTATTATTAATAAAAAAGTTGATGCGAGACGCTTTCTGTAACAACTAATCGTGATTGGAAAAGAAAAGGAAAATTACTTATCAAAATTAATTAACCGAAATCATTGTTGCAAGAGACTCATATATAAATATATTTATAATATAATTTTATTTTATTTAATTACTGTAATTTTATACATCTATTGATTCGTTTAATTCATCTATTTGTCGCTTTCAATTTACAATTTTAATAGCAGGACGTTTGATATATTAATTTCGGGAAATGAAACTTTATTAATAACTGTTAATTAACGCCGACTATGTAATTGACATACTTGTACGCGATTAATAATATGTGTCTTCTAATATCCTCGAAAGTTCAATTTTTATTAATAAAATATTTTACATAAATATGGGCAATGTACTTCACGAGCAGTAATGTATTTTAAAACGCTCGAAAATTCGCTTCTGAGTTATTAGGAGAACGTATTTCGCAAAGAAAGTATCGTTCCTCCCGCGGAAACATGTTTTGATGTATTACTGCTCGTGAAGTACATTGCCGATATTTATGTAAAATATTTTATTAGTAAAAATTCATATTTTAATCGAATAAATTAAATAGAATAAGCTATAATGAAAACAGGCGCACACATCTAATAAAAAACTTTTTATAATAAATAAATATTAAAATATTAATAAATTAATTTTCAGTGATAGAATAAAGTGATAGAATATCTCTGGTTTTTTTCTCTCGTTCTCTCTTTTACTTTCTCTGATGGATTAAAACAAACACACGTAATATATAGGAATAATTAAATAGTTACGATGAAAGAGAGAATATTTATTTAATATAATATGACAAATTTCTATAATTACATAGAGTTATACATATATAGTAAATGTAATAAGTACAGGCAGCAAATTTGTACATATTTTTCATTATTAATTCATATTTAATTATTATACGTCTATAAATATATGCGTGTATCTATAATATAAATTTCTATCGCTTTTACAAATAATTGTTCACACACACACACACACACACACACACACACACACACGCGCGCGCGCGCGCGCGCACACACATCATTGATATAATTTTTTACGAATATAATAAATAAATCGTGCAATTATAATAGTCATACAGTAAGTCATAAGATTGCTTTCGTTGAAGTATTTTACAAATTTCGTAATCGCGTTTCATGTATTTTAAATATATCGCATTAAATCGAATAATAATATTATTTTAGTTAAGGAATTTTATATGTATTTTAGAATCATTTGATTGTACATATTTCAACGCGTTAAATTATATCACGTAGTATAGTGCGTATTTGTTATTGTCTGGCGCGAGGAGAAAGAGAGAGAGAGAGAGAATGAGCATACTCGACCTTGTCTTTGACGTCACGCATTCCATAGTAAGAGAGGGGAGCCCGGCGCGTACAGCGTACGTGTCTAGTGACAGCCATGAGTCATTCATTCTTACTCCGGCGGGCGTAGTGTGCGCACGTGTTTTTACTCCGATGTCGGCGCCGGTGCCGGCACGTGCGCCTCGCGTTCGGTCACCTCGAGGTCGAGCGCGACGTACACGTTTCTCGCGACGATAATATACGTAATAATATTACGATAAATCTTAACGTATTAAAGTACGTCTAAAATGACTTCGAAATAAAATAATAACATTCGATCTTGGTGACATATAGCGCGCTATTGTTTTTGACATTCGTCTCGGCTCTCGGCTCTCGGTTTATGGCTTCATCGCGATCGCGGTCGTGTTTTCGTTCATATTTCCTGATTTCGATCACGAAATTATGTTGTCGGGGAACATATTTGATGTCAACTAACTGGGATTCTCTCAGCGTTGCTTTCCAGTGAAAAATGATTGATTGAGGAAGATGTTGCCAAATGGATGTCGATTATCGGCGTTTAATTTGCATTTTTTCAATCGTCGTTTCTTACCGGGCAACAACGTTTACACGCCTCAGTATCGCGGCTGAGGCGAATGTCGGCCGCGTATGTTCAGTATAGAGAGATACATGAACGTGCGGTTAATATTGAGCTAACGCTCGATAATCGGTTGTTGAGAGCACGGTCTCTGCTTCGGCAACGGGTTTCGGTCCTAGTCGATTAGAGGTCGGTCGATTGTTGAAATAAATCGTTGATGGGCCCCTTTTCTTGTACCGGCAGAATGACGTATCGCATTGAGGACGTCGACTGGAGGATTTAGGTCATGATTTACGCTCAGTAAAGAGGTCCGATCCAGTTGATAAATGTTCGGATTGTTGAACATTCATGAAAGGGGTGTTCCTCTTGATCCGTCTACCAGCCCTATGACGTATCATGTGGACTGTCTGTATGATAGATACATATGCTCATCCGAAATCGTGCCTAATGAGTTTGAGTCGGTCTGAGATGCGGAACATCACGAACGAGAATCGAGCGTACCCCATTCGCGATCGATTCCCTCGATCTTCCGTCCTCTTCCGATTCGGACTTAAACTCTTGCTCGGAGTTTGATCGCGCCCGACTTGTCGACTTCAAGTATGATTCTCGTGCGTGATGAAATGGGATTTTCGATCGTTTCGAAATTCGGGAGTGCCGTCAAAGTATCGCGCGTAAAAGTGCGGAAGTGCCGTCCAAACTATCGCGCGTTTTTACTTTCGTACGGTTTAAAATATTGCGCGATTTTATTTTTGCCGTTTCAGCAAATTAAAAAAACTATATCGCGCGTATAAAACAATAGTTCCTGACGTCCCTTACAATCTGAGAGGAGGAGGAGGCCTAGGAGAGGCATCCTGCATCGGCGGAGCAACCCCAGGGTAAATATAATTTGTATATTATTATTTGTAGATTAATTATTATAAATCACGTATATGATTTAATTCAGTTTATTTAGTTGATTGATTTCAACAAGAGAAACTCAGAGATAAAGACTTTTACATAAATCTTATAAAAGTCTATTTATTTAAAAAATAGTCCTTTTTTTAATTATATAATTATTCGATATTTATATATCTGCTTATTATTGTACGCATCGAATTTAAATTTATTAAGTATAATAATAAATTCTTTAATATTAATTATTTAAAATCGCTGCTATAATTTGGACTTTATATTTGTATGTTACAGATAACATATAGCTTCAATATCGACAACTCCGCTGTTGCGCATCAGTGTCGGTGAGTGAGAAAAAGCTTTTATTATATTTTAAAGCAACGGATTTGTGTAGAGATTTGTAGATGTAGATTAATAGACTTGTAGATAAAGATGTAGATAAATTCGTTGCTTTAACCCTCGGACGGCGGAATGCATGCATGCCGTACTCTGGGTCAATTTTAAATTATTTTTGTACGTATTCCAAGAGAAAATTTTATATTACATTTTTCATTTACTTTTTTTTTAACTTTTGTTAAAATAGATATACCATTTGTATATTAAAATTGAAAGAAAAAGAAAAATATTAAAAAAAATAAAAATATATGATTTATTCCAGTTTTATGCAAGACATACATGAAATATTTATTTTAATTATATATATTAGATTTTTATAAAACAATTTTAAAGATACAAATGTTTAATGACCCGCCGACAGAGGGATTGATATGCATGCTAATATATTTTACATACACCGAAAAAATTATATTCTCAGCTTAAGAATATTTCATTTAACTTTATAATATATTTCTTTAAAATAAACATTAAGATCTTCTTACAATTAGTTTAAGAGAGAAATCTTCTAAAGAGTACTTTCAGATATTCTTAGCAAGTAAGAATATACTTATATACTGAATAGAATATTTTCTTATCATTATATTATTTAATATTTGAGATTATGAATCCCAATAATAACAAAAAAAAAAGGAATTTTACAAATAGACATTTGCTATTTATTAAAATTTTGACAAGTTAAATATATATAATATATTAATATATACAATAGTTTTAATTTTATTATAAATAAGGTGTTTTAAAATATATCACGGTAAAAAATTATTCTACATTATTCTACTAGTCTACATTTAGAATACAATTTTTTCGGTATATACATGATTATATTTGTTATATATCTTTTGCAACTTTCGACGACTAATGATACGCATTTACAAAACGATTGTATTATAATATCATACGATCCTAAATGAATATAAGTCGTCTTATTTGCCGGTGATAATTATTACCGGCAGTAGAAGAAGTTATTTTTCTTCCTCAATTCTTGGCTCGTAGAAATCGAGTTAAAATAACTATAGCCAGGAGCAACAAAGGTAGGTCCAACTGGCTGGAAAAATATAATATGTGGTCAAAATGGTAAACTAGCGAGAAGACGTAAAAAATATATATGATCGTGATTTCTTAAATCTTACTGCGAATTCCCAATTAAGATCCCCAAATCGCTTTATCATGTATTTTTGCTAGTGTAACCAGCAAGTAGAGTGAGGTCTACTTGGTCTGCTATGGCTATTAGGATATTGGAAAAGAAAATAAAATTTAATAAAATTAAATCTAAAGCTATAAAATTAAAGCTCTAAAATTAAATTTAAATTTAATAGAAAAAATATATAAAAATAATGTAATATTTTTTCAGATAAATAAAAAGAAATCATTAAATATAAATTATATATAAATCATAAAATATAATATATAAAAAAAGAAAACAATTATAAAAAAGATTATTGGATAAAAATTAAATTTATATTTATAATAAAATTCCAGATTCTCTTAATTGAGAGAGACGTAATCGAAATTTATTAATAATTCTTTTGGTCGTGATAGACTATCAGCTACGTTTGATCTAAAAGCTTAGTTATTATGTACATCGAACAATAATAATATGCCGTCAAATATTTTAGAAAATTCCTCTCTGAATTATTAGAAAATATTTTGCGAGGAGAGATCGTGAAATAATTCTTAAATAAGTATAAAACAAAATGTATTTCAAATGTAAAATCTGCCTAATTATAAGTTTATGCGATTAACGAAAATAAACACAGAATAAATCTAGAAATTTAGAAAATAAAATAAAATAATTTACAGATATCATTATAATAAAATGACATTTCAATAAATATTCAAAGACTATATAGAACAAAACTAGAATAAAACAAATTAGCATAATTTTAAATATTCTTCCTATTCCTCTCTTTCTTCCTCCTAACCCTCCACTGTCACTCCTCAAAATAAGTGTGTAGAAAATGGAGGGTTAAAGGAAGAAAAAAGAGGAATAGGACAAATTAATTCACTATTTATTAAAAGCAACGGTGCAGAAAATAATAAAATATAATTTTACGTGATTTAATAAGGCAGAGTACATTTTTGCAATATATCGAAGTAAAATTGATTTATCGATGAAGCGTCAAAAATTTGGAGAGCAGATAGATAGAATCCCCACAACGAAAAAAATAAAATAAAATAATATATAGATGTCATTATAATATAATGACATTGTAATAAATATTCAAAGACTATATAGAACCAAATTATTATAAAAATAAGATGTTTATGCGTGAGACAGATTTTTCAAATTAATTTCTAGTTTATGATAAAGTGTGCGATATCTTAATTAAATAGCTCTGTTTATTACACAGCAATTTTTTATTCTTTGTCAAGCAATTAAAATATGCTTATGGATTTACTATATAGTACATACGCACACGCATACGTACAAATTTGTACATAGAATTCAACTGTATACGGACAGTTTGATTGTCCGTTCGTTTAACAGCATTTCTTTACGGTTATAGAGTACATAAAATTATTAATAATGCTAAAATAACTGATACATTTTTTTAGGTAAAATGCTCGATCAAATTATGATACTTAATAATCGATAATCAGATTTTCTAATGGAATCTTAATATGTATAATAAATTTTAGCTCATAAATAAAAACATAATTATATTAATGCAAAAGGAAAGTTCTATAGCTAAAGATAATCATTAAGCGTTGCAAGGCTGATTATTTTAATGAAAAAAAGATATCTTACACATATCGAAACATTAATGTTTTGAAAAATGAGATATTTTAAAAAATTTTCAAAACAAAAAAAGTAATATTACAATTGAAATGAACAAAAAATTAAGAAGCACATGCAAAACTAATATTGTTTAACTAATTCAACTGAATAATTAATAGCAACGAAATAGTTCAACCATTATATTCTTATCGCATCTTTATAATTTTCATATCCACTCACAACATTTATTGTTATACAAGTATAAAAGCAATTAAAATGCTGCAAATGTTACTTAAATTTTCGATGTAAGATAAAAAAACTTTGAAACATTGAAAATCTATTAAAATATATATTTTCTTTATTTTAATAAAATATATTCGTGACGATACGTGTTACGATATCTCTCTTGATACATGTAAAATTCTTAAGGAGTTTTGTAACGTTCTAAGCAATATTTGCATCTCAAAACTGTATAACTGATTGGCTATAGGAACATTAATAAACGAGCGTTGTGTAAAATCCTTACTATAATCCTTTATATATCATACATAAATCAATCAATCATAATAATCATAAATAAAGTGCGCTTTGTATATTTCATGCAATGCTCTTCATATTGTATGTAGCATAGGTAATATGAAACGTCTACGAAAAATTATTAAGAACAAATATTTAACCTTCACTGAACATCAATCTTTACTTTATTCGCTTGCCATACCTTATGTTCCATATAATTTATCCTTGCTACTTTTTACGTCATTTTATTTGCAATGTTGGAAAATGAAGATGAAAGAGATTGCAAATATATCAGACAATAATGAAAACATTTTGTGCTTGAAAAATTAGTTGACGATTACTTATCGTTTATTAACAATTTCAATAATAGGAAACTTAATCAATAATATCATCATAATACAATTAATTTATATTATGCAAAACATCAGCTCTGTACTTATGCTTATCGATCGTTAAACTTAAAATTTATACTATATATATATATATATATATATATACATACATATATATATATATATATATATATATATATATATATATATATATATTACTTCATAATATATGTTAAAGTGAAAAAAGATCACGCGCAGTTGCAATTAATAATATGCAATAAAATATTAATGAATGTATATGTTTCGTACTTTTGAGATCCACAGTTATGGATCTAGCACGGACACGAACCATAATTTGTGGATCTAGTACGGACGCGAACCGCTGGAAAGTCGATCCAGCTATGTAGTTCCACCGGCTCTAAAATCGATCCAGTTAGCGCCACTGTACCGCGGTGAAAATGGGTTCCCTCAAAAACGGCTTCATGGCGTCTCTCAGGCTTCCCTCTGTATATATATATATATATATATATATATATATATATATATATATATATATATATATATATATATATATATATGCATATATATACATATATAATTAAAATATTGAATATTATTTGATGAACAAAATGAAATACATAATATATATCTTATTCATTTCAAAGAATAACATTTAAAAAAATACAATATACAACTTTAAAAATAATGAAGTATATTAGGATATTGATGGTATGAAAAAAACATTTTGTATGTGGAATAAATCTATTTAATTATTTAACATTTTACATGTATATTATCTAAATTTATAATTAAATATAATCACAAATAAGATCACACACATATATATGCGCTATTTCACAAAAAACAGTATCAGGTTGACACACTTATAAAGTACTTATTTCTAAAAATGCTAAGGATAACAATATGTTACCTCATTAGCTAGCACCATTCATTATTAACAAAATCCAAATATATTTTCTTGAATCATGAAAGACATTTATTTTATTAAATTTGAAATAAACTGTCGAATAAGTATTGATATTATTTTGTCAGAGAACTATAAAATATGTGGTTTATTAAAAGTGGTGTTTTATTATTACTTTTATTAGACTATTTTTCATAGTTGTAGGAATCAAATTCTTTCAGATTCTGCATTTGTAACTACCAAAATACTAACTTTTTACTAAAAAATAGTTCTCATTCTTTAGGCTTTATTGCATTAATTACTTTTGCATTGAAGTGCTATACACATATATTTAACTTGTTACAATTTCAAATTATATATTTGATGTAGATATTCCAAACAAGAAATATTTAGGCAAAAAAATGTGCCTATAGTCAATTTCTTTCTTAATTATGATTTTTCTCTACTTAATTATGATTTTTTAAACATTGTTATACTATATTTGGTTTCTGCATAGATCTCAATTAAAATAATAAAAAAATAAATTATAATTTCGAATTATAAGCATTGATCTTATTTGTAAAATTAATCAGTAGAATATATCAATTCTTTACAAATATAATTTGAATATTTAAATTTAGAAAAACAATATATTATGTAATATTTGCTGAAAAATCAAAATACATATAATTTCATTTTTAATATATTGCAAATTTCATTATTAATATATTATAATTTCATTATTAATATATTATATATGAAATTTACATATTTTTTTCAAGTGTCGTATTTATTAATCAATAAAATCAAGAGGATTATCTATAAAATTATGAAAAAATCTTGGGTTAACTCCTTTGGCATGTCCATATGTGACTCACTTAAATCAAAGTACTTTAAATAATCACAAGATATATAATTGACAAAACCTGGAATATATATATATATATATATATATATATATATCCAATATAATTTATCTTCAATGGCAATCAAGCAAACATATGGGGAATGTCATTACATACGCAAAAGATATTACGTGTAAAAGATAAGCTCGGGTATTTGACCTTCATCAGTAGATGTACCATTGTTCTCGCCCAACTCGCTACTAAATTCGAATTTCACTTTCGTATTTCCTGAATCACAATCCACTAATACTGTTCTTAATCCTTTCGTGCCATAATATGAGCATGGCCCCTGAAATATACATCGTATTTTTTATAAAATCATATATATATATATATAACAATAATTAAATAAATCAACAAGTTTTTGTGATATAAAAACCTTAAAGGTTGCTGATGCCGTATAAATCGTATTTGGTAAGATTTCCGCTAACTCTTTAAACATTAGACGGTATGTGTACTTTGACCCATCACAGCTAAAACTTGTTGCATTTGTGGCTATCACTTTTCCCGACGCAGTATGAATTAATTCCACTGATACTTCATATATCGCTGGTTCTTGCGTACTACCATAAACTCCATAGCCGATAAGAAAAATACGCCTATCCACGCTAAACCTGCAAAAATTAAAATATTTTGTAATATCGTGCATTTCACGAGCATTATTAGCTACTATGTGCTATGTGCTATGTTCGAACATTTACCGAATACGATCACTAGTTCCAAAATATCCCCATCTACTTTTGGTATGCTGAAATCTGCACACAGTCTGTTCTTTACCCGTCATGCAACATCTTGGCATTGTTTGAAATCCCACTGAAGGTTTAGGATTCAGTATAAAATATGAAAATAAAGATAAGACCTATAAGATATTTATTTATTAAATATTATGTGCACACAATACAGCTTTCCTAAAATTTGCAAATTCCTTTTAAAAATGTAATATTAAAAAAATTTATAAAAAATATATGTATTTAAAAGTATTATAATACTAACCTCTGAATAATTTAATAAACCAGATTGTGCCGGACCTGCTGTAAATTCTTCTTTTGACATAAGTGGAAAACGAACCAAAGACAGAGCGTCACCTAGGACCAGACGTTGATTTTCCGGAGTAACTGGTAATTGCTGTCTTACACATTCAGATTCTGACCACCTATAAAATTTAAGCAATATATAAAATAAAAAAAACGCATTCTTCAATGTTGCAACATACCTTAAAACAGCTTGAAATAACTTAGATTCCCTAACACGAAGTGTATCTCTTTCCAAAACTATTTTCAATGTATCGATATCAATGTCTGTGAATCCATCTGCATTGAAAGCCTGAGTTGTGAATCTGTCTATCGTATCCAAACATACTGAGGCTAATTGTGGTTCATCAAACAAACGAGCTTGCGTTAACAACAAGAAAGCATTATCACTGGTCAAATTATTTTTTAAAAAATCAACGCAATGCTTTTCTAAAGGGGATACTGCATATTTCTTAGCAGTATACAATGTTGTCATCACAGTTTCAGGATCTATCTGTATCTCATCGGTATATAGAAAAAGTAGCACTGCCAAAAATGCAGCAGGCTCTACATCAGGTACTTCTATTTCTGAAGAAGCTGTCGCAAGCGTTCCATTAAACATTGCGTCAAATACGGCGCTTCCAGAAGATAGGACTAGTTTGTGAGCTGGTATGCGTTGTTGTTGCGCTCCTCTTCCCACCAGAAAAGTCACGTCTGACAGTATTTCGTTATTAAAAAGAAATACAATCCTTTCACGCATTGTTGCCTTTGTACCTTGCCAATTGTACGTAACTGCTGGTTGATTTTGCGTGGAAGAGTTTTCTAAAGTGATAGTATTCTGTGGTCGCCCTTCTAAATACGACGTATTCGCTGCATTAGTAGGTGGTCGGCTGAAAAGTTTAAGATTGTGACAGCTAGAATACCAAACATCTCATCAAAGAGCACACAATAAATAATACATTACAATATTTGAAATTTTTTTTTTTTTTTTTATATAAACAACAATCAGCTATCTTACTCCATGTAAAACTGACATTGTAAAACTGTTGCGGTGCTGCTTACTTATCGCCATTCGAGTACGAGGCCTCGCTTCGCGTCACGGATGAGCTCGTCGTCGGCTGGTCCTCGTCGCCGACGAAGTTGAGCGCTCGCCGTGCCCGGGAGAGGGTGATGTTCCGCAGAGGTTCCCGTAACGCGGACGATCCACCACCCCCGGTAGCTGTCGAACTGCCAGCCGTTGCGTTCTCCGTTACGTCGCCCTCGTCTTCGCCGTGCGTCGCCAGCCGTAGACCCTGCAGCCTCGACGCGACGTTCGGCACATCGTTCAGGGTGGTCTCCGTAGACATAGCGTTCCCACACGAGACGTAGTACTTGCCCAAGTACTGCCCCGTCTCATTTAATCGCTTCGCGCAATCGGCGGCCCTGCGTTTGTGCTGAGCGTGAGTCTTATCCTCTTTTTATCTCGCGACCGTGATCCTTTTCGGACACGAGCGGATTCTCACTTGACACTTGACATGAAGAGCGTGAAGCTACGAGCCACCGAAAAACCACAACGAATTACAACGACATCTTACTTTACTGAATTCCTATCTTCGCTGCAAAAAGAAGCCTGAACCTGAGAGGGGCCGTGCTGCAGTTTTCCGCGTCCTCTTTTTCTGGGTTAGATACTAGCGGTGCATACTTTCATTTTACCGCCATCAGGAACTGCATGGTCAAATCCACTTCCGATGATGATAAAACAGTGACCTTACCACCGACCCAGAGAGGTTTCTTTTATCTTATTAAATATTAAAAAGAGAGAATTTTATTATCTCAAATATTATTTTAATTGTAAATTGACATATTAAATAAATTACTGCATTTTTCTTTATCAGACTATTTTTAAAACATATACTAAAGTATTCGTAATTTTATTTAATACAATTAATTCGCGATGCACCGATAGTTAAATTACGGTAATGTAATTTGTCATACAGTCTCTCTCTTTTTAATATTATGATTAGAATAAAAAAATTAATTAAATTATTTAACAGAAAAGTCTTTCTGAACTGAAAACAGGAAAATTTATCTACAATTATGAACCTTTTTTAGCAACAAATTTAGTAAAAATTTATTTTTCTCTTCTTCTGTCGTGTTCAATATGTTTGTATTAAAAAAAAATGATATATCGTAGAAAGGAAGATACAGGATTAAATTTAATTTTATAACAAGTGTATTAATGATGTTTATGTACAATGTTTACAACACATGGTGATATAGAAAACGTGTTCGCATGTTTACGGTGTTACATATATATAATACAACAAATATTATCAACTCGAAATCATTCAAACTATTAATACGGCAGTTACGATGAGGAATATGTGTCAAAAATAATTAAAAAAAACATTAATACTATAAAACGTAATTGTGATATAAAATAGCAAATTGCTTATTTCTCACAAAAATATGTACATAAAAGATTTCTCAGAGAATTAATACATTAATATAAAATTATTTTGCCAGTACACATATAAATTAAAAATACAAATTTCCGCAAATATATAATTACATTGCACATCACAATAATGCATAGAGTGATCAAAACTATTAATATGCGATAAGAAAAATTTAGAAGAGAGATAAGAAGAATATTTAATATATTTCTTTTAACCATCTGATTGATTTAATTTTATTTATATGCATCATATCAATGTGCAATGAAAATTTGCAGAGAAGAAAAAACTTAATCTTAACAGTTTTATAAGTATTATATCTCTTAGAGTAATCAGATTTATCAATAATTGTCATGGTTGAGTATTGGCACGTCTTATTCATTCTAATCAGCTCTTTCTATAAATCCTATTAGTTTAAATGTATGTATGTATGTATGTATGTATATACGTATGTATGTGTACTTTGCACCAAATTAATTAAATAAATTTTAATAAAGTATGATTCACATTATTTTGACGCAATAACGTGCATTACAGATCTCTACATAGCGAGTTAGATACTAATCAAAATACCATATATTCTACTATAAAATTATCTGAATTACCGAGTACATACAAATTTATAGTATACAAAAAAAAATAAAAATACAGAATGAAGACTGGCCGCCAATAAAATGAACATTAGATTTAGTAAGCTAAAGTATTAAATTAAGTAAAACACGCATCGAGACATACGCTTAACGTATTATATTAAAAATTAATGAAATTATCCTGACATTATCGTGAAATATTGCTTTTAAATCGCTATATCAATGAACTGCTATATTTAGTTGTGTTTCAATCTACAATATATATAATAATCAATTTATTGTTATAATAACGTTTTAAAATGCTGCTATATTCGTTGTCTCTAATTATCTTTAATAATAAATGATAATTAATTTATTATTTAATATCGCTTTAAAATTGGCAAGTAATTTAACGCGAAAATTACACTTATGTTTAGTTCGCGAAAATTTTTCTATCAAAATAATAATGATAATAAATAGGAAGAAATATTTAAAATACGCTAGAGAGGCTTCGTAAACGAAGCACCAAGGAGTAGAATAAATCTATAATTAATGATTGCAAACGTGTCATTTACAAAACGACGCGTTTTACGCGATAATGTCTAATAAATTAATTATATACTTAATTGTCATCAGAAAATCGATGATTCGATGGTTGGTAACGTTTTCATAGCATCCTGCTATCTGACAAATATTGATACTCTTTATGCATGGATTCTTCTTCGGTATGCAATTTCGCAATCGCTGACATACAGCCTCCCGAGTAAGGCGCAAGTCAGTAACACAATTACACGTACAATGTACTGTCATTAAAACGCGAATCGATACTTTCACGTCTCAAAGTCCAATTCTTGGTCCCTTGATTGACGCTGTTTGCTCTTCGCTCTCCTCGCCTTGGTCGCCACGATTTTCTTCTTTTTTGGCTTCGGCATGATCTCGCAGCTGCAACCGCTTCGCACCCTGATATAATCCAACGTAAACCCAGATCCGCTCACGCTGTTCCCGGGAAACGTGGGAAAGTGATGGCGTTCCCTGTGATGATGCCTTCTGTGCTCTTCCATTCCACTCTATGTGAGAGAATTACTACATTAATTACACAATATCCCCTAATTTCGTTCAATCATACATAAGATTTCCCTCGGCGATCATTTATAGTTATATATATCGTTTTAAATTGATTGCCAATGACAAGAGATATTTGTAATCCAGAAATTATTAATATATCTCTTTATATAATATAATAAAAAATTTATCATTCCATTCTCTTCATGATGGTATTATGATAGAGAATTTCAACGATTCGCGATCATACCTTCGATCCAGGATTTCCGACGATAGCGTACGTATACGAGAACTTTTGCACACATCTGGACTGGTTGCTAAACTTCCGGTCGATGAACCTGCATGGCTTATCGAGAACGTCTGGTCTGCAAGAATACTCGTACAATCTCTGGGCGTTCTCGCCGTCCCGATAGAGCTCGACGTACATATCTTGTAGATTTCGACCGCCGACCGGTTCCACCATTTCCTCTATCGTAGGACAGCAGTCGACCGGGAGGCCGTCCTCGCCTCCTTCTTGACGCAGGATCATCTGCATCTCTCGATATGTCATCCGCTTGTTCGTCGGTTCCTCCAGTGGCTCTGTCCTGCAATAGCAGACGTTTCTCCTGTTTAATCGATTCTTATTTTTAATCAATTTTTTCATAATCAAACGTCTCTTTTTACTCTATTAATTTTCTTCGAGAATGCGGGGAGAGGGCATGTGTTATTTACCAAGTTTTTTTCAGGACAAATTCTAATCATTGTTGAAGAACATGTACGATCGTCGTGTTAACAAGCGAGTTAATGGAAAATATATGTAAAAAAAAGGTAAAAAATAAGATCATATTTCGTGCTACGTCACACTGAGCCCCGTTGAATTTAAATCGGATTTAGCTCGCCACCGAAGGAAACGATATTCCTCCCATGTTGACCGCGCCCGTATCTAAATTACGCGGTAGAATGTTGTAGCGACTTAAAAAAGTTTCGCGAGACATGATATTTTACTTCGTTTCGTCTATATTATTAGCATTTTATGTACAGCAATGATAATAATTAAGATAGCATACTTAAAATGACCGAATAAAAAACGCGAGGTGTATCACGTTTTAATCATTATTCGCAAATATTATTGAACAAGAGTCATGATTACGAAAAAATTATCAAAAAAGAGGACAAATCTTAGTTGAAAGTTCTTGTAAATATTGAAAAAGATTATTTTTTATTTTTGTATATTCAAATCAAATCAAAAGGGTAAAACAAATTTAATAACGGCAATTATTTCCTTGTTTTATTCCATGATATTTTAGCCAAAAATCTTTACCAGCGAGAGATATGTCCTCTAAAAGGCTGTTCTCTGGGCCTTCGAGAGGAGAAGGCTAAAGTCAGATTGTTGGCGGCAGTAAGCCGCGGGCACAGGACTGCGGTTAGCCAAACCACCTGCAACGAGAATCATGAGAACGCATAAATTATTTATTCACATGTTTGACATGTCATCTAATCTCCCTCTCTCTCTTTCTCTCTCTCTTTCTTTCTCGACTTTACAAATTAAAAAAAATAAATATTTCAATAATTATGCAAAGAGTGTTCAGAAACGCAAAAATGGAAAGAAATTTTTTATGAGAAACCTTACCTATAATTAAGCACTAATTATACAATATAATATACAAATTTTCATATAAACAAATACCTATAATCTTTATTAAAAATTCCATTCAAGTCTGCCAAAACAAAATCAAATAAATATATATTTCTACTGCAACAGGTACATGTGTCTTAATGTCACAAACGTTGCCGATTTGACATGACGAGTCTGTCACTGCTCACCGGCAAAGACACGTGATTTACAAAAAAAAAAAATATTTTATGACGCGTCTTGTCAGTTTAGAATTGCCTTGATAAAATAATATCGACGAAAGATCGCGCGTGAGAAAGTACTAAACTGGTCGTCGGAGACTGGTACAGCGAGAGAAGGCGCAAATGAAACACGGCGTTAGTCACGCATCTCGCCCGAATCCGCGCGCCGCGGTACATGTGAACGAGCGCGGTATATATGTGAGCTTACGTGAAGGTGAAAACATTAATTCGGCTTATAATTTTTATGCAAAACAGGCCTCACGGCGCCGTAGCCGCCGCCACCGCCGCCGCCTCCGTCGTCACTGCTCGCTGCTTGTTAATATATACGTAAGCGTGCCTCTTTCTCGCACAGGATATACACCACACTTTCGATTTAATTGCGCCATATAACTCGCGTCATCGCAGGAAACATGCGGAACCGGCCTGCTTCATTCACCGGGCTGAACTTCTTTCTTTTTTATTACTTCACAAAAGATTCTCTCTCAAGAGATTCGCGTAAAGTGTAATATTTACAACTGTAAAAAAAAAAACAGGAAAGAAAGAGCATTATTATAAATAATAAAAGAAAATATATGCGCTTGCGCGGGAAAAATGTAAATATTTTACAAATGGATTCTCTCCACAGTTAATTTTGAAAATATCGATACAGAGAGATTTCTGTTCACAGTTTGTATAGCATATATAATAAACTGCGTTATTATCAAGAATCCCAATTACTTTTCTTTCATATAATACATTAGAAATATTGTCAAAGGATAGAATGAAAGCTTCTCGGTGAGGTTTATATAAGCAAAACAACGCGATATAAAGCCAACATCGCCGACGTTTAATTAAGCCATCGTTTCTCCGGGTGAACAGTTAACTAAGCGGCAGCGTCTCCTATACGAAGAACTTGTATTGGACAGAACTGTGCGTTTGGATTAAACGGATGTTTAATCACACATCGAGACCACACATCGCGTACCCCGCGATTCTTATCGAATTCTTGCATCATCCGAGAAAGGAATTCTCTCTCTTGCTAGTAGTGCAATTTTAATCGTATAAAGATGTACCGAATGCATGGTGGCGGACGTTACAACACAACTTAACGATACTTTGTGTTAATTGCTCGCTATCAAAATCAAGATACTGATCATTACTACAATGTGACTAAATTGTCCGATCATATATACACGAGCGCCAATGAAAAGATCCGGTTATTAACATTTTTATTAAAATCGGATAAATATATCGGTGCAGGTTAATAAACTGTACCATTTATGAGAACTTAATATTTTTAATACAATTTATTTTAAAAAATGATATTTTGTTTATAGCTGTTTATAATAACAATAATTTCGTTGGTCGAAGCTATGAGAAAATAAACATTTTAAGAAAATGATTATTATATCTGACTTTAAGAAAAAAATAATAATTATTATTAATATATCTTGACTCAAAATTATTTGTAGTTGTTTGTAATAATTTCCCTTTAGTTTTTAATTACGTTTTTTAAAAATTTAACATTTGCAATATTGAAAAACAGTTCACACATAGATAATTATATCAACCCGCGGTAAAGATCACCTCTTGTAGGTGAAATCACAGCTGCAAGATTTCACGGCGATGCTGCTAAAGATACGAAATTAAGCCGTTACCTCGATGTCATGCCTGAGCCAAGAAAACGTCAATTAGCGCCGTGGATTCTTTTCTCCCTTCTCCGCATTCTTTACGATAATGAAACGGATGCTTTCTGCGAAAGTTGAAATTAGCCGGTCGTTTTCTCGAGCCGAAAAGTACGATGAGATAATCCCGGATATATTTCTTGGCTGGTCAAACATGTTCTCATAATTCCGTTCCAATCGCCAGGCGATCATTATTTGTCTTCGCAATTTTATCTAATGACAGTTCGCAACCATCCCCTCATCCTGATTATTTTCCAATCGTCAGCGAATAAAGATTTATCGTCGCGACGCAAAAGTTGTTTGAGCTACGGCTATGCGGATTACAAACTTGTTCCGTCTTTATAAGAGTACGCTGTATATATTTCCATACAGAAGGAATTCGTACATTGATTACCGAATGAACCGGTCCATTATACGCCTTCACGCAATGTAAAGTTAACCGGAGATGACGTTTTTATTGCTTCTTTGCGTTCTAAACACTTTCTATTTTCCCTATAAATAATTTATATACATTCTGATTTACATTTCGAATCTCAGCCGTAGATATCTCTTATCTGAAAACGTTTACTGATCACTCTGTATCGATCAGTAACAATTATCAATGATATCCTATCTTCTCGCCATTTGTCTGATTGTCAGAATATCTAATAAGTTCCAAGAAAGATTAATCGTGAGAGACAGAAATACGTTCACAAGTTCGTATCGTTAGCATAATTAATCACAATTGCATTGACCTGATAATACACGATCGCACTAATCACACTTAATTTCAAAAGTTACTTAAGTTATTCAAGATAGCGATAAAGCAACATTCGCCTCTCTCTTATCCCGGTTGTCTTCACCGTCATGGTGTATCAACAGAGGTGAAAATATCGTCCCTCCCACGTGGAAGCGGCGGAAATAATTTGTGACGCAATTAGAGTCCCATAACGCATTGACGATGACGGCGAGGCCGGCGGTCAGCCCGGCGGCCGGGTCCAGCTAATCCCCCAGCTCTTCGTATCTTGCATGCCTCCTGGAATGCACTCCGGATCCGAGAGAGTTGCGATATACGTTACAGCTACGATATAGTCTGGGTATACCGATAACGTTCGGGGAATCGTGGAGACCGGTATCCGGATGAGGACGCTGCTTATCGGCCGGCCGTGTTTATGTCGCCACGTGGGTGCTCGCCCGGTCCACTCCAGGTCCCGTTCTTTCTTTGTCCCTCTCTCTCTCTCTCTCTCTCTCTCTCTCTCTCTCTCTCTCTCTTTTCACTGTAGGCTGCTGGTCGAAAAAATTAGTCACAATCGATCTCATGTCACGTATATATACATGTATATATACGCAAAGTCTTCGGAGACAATCTCTAAGTGATTAGCGATAACTTTAAGTCTCTCGAAGTTAGAGGTAAGACTATCGGAAGAGAGAAAAAGAATGCGTCGAATTTCGATCAAAAGACCGACAAAGAGATGATGATATCCGAGAAAGCATATTTTGTGTTATACATCATTGTTTAATAACATTAAAAATACGAATTTTCTCCGATAGTTCATTCGATCCAAGCAGAATTATTAATCCTTGCAGCGAGAAACTCGAGTAACGGCTAATTAAAATCTCAGAGCTTTTCAAGTTATAGCGTATATAATCGGCGAGCGTTATTTATTGCTACCGGCAGTGAGATTTACAGGGTACACCGATCTAATGCAAAGGTGTTATTATACTAAATTTAAAAGGCGTACGTGTACCAGAAACACTATTAGAGAGATTACCGATCGTAAAATACACACACGTTCGAATAAGTAACAAGAGAATGATATCGTGCGAAATGGCGAACGCGAATTCCATTTCAATGTAACGATACGCGCGCAGCTCGCGTGAAAAAAAAAAAAGCGACAGCGAGCCGCGATAAAAATCCGCAATCCTACCGCGACCGGAGGCGGCGATTAACGCCCGTACAAACGTAATCCAGCGGGCATTCTCTTTCGCGCCATTGGCCGCGACTTTTTCACCTCCGGTTACCGCGGGTGCCGCGATTGGAGAAACGCGTGCCGATAATTTATGAGCCTGCTCGAGTGTGGCCGGTGCGGTTTCCCGTTCGCAGAAATTGTCCCGCTTACATTGTGCGCCTGTCGCCGCCTGCGTCCGAGATGTCCGCTACGTCGTAAATAATGAGATATTGTATCGTGTCTCTCTCTTTCTCGTTAATAAGCCATTGCTTTGAATTTCAATTCCGAGTGACGAAAGATGTCTCTTTCGAAACCGTCTTTTCCGCGCGCGAAAAAACTCCACGTCCCACTTGATTCAATGGTGGCTCGATTATGCGAAATACCGCGATAAGGCGTAATATAAATGCGTGTGAAGAGAGAGAGAGAGAGAAAGAGAATTGCCTTTATTGCATTGAAAGAATATGGACGATTAACTAAACGCATTGAAAATCGCATCGCTCGTTTATAGAGTGTACGCTCCTTTAGATTATAGAGTCATTTGCGCCATTCACTGTAAAGAAATTTATGTACATTTGTAATTGATTCGTAACAGAATAACGTAATCTTCCGCGACTTTTACTGCTCCATTAATTTAAATTAATGTACATTCAAAGAAGAGCAAGCACTTTGGCACACAACGCACTTTCGGCTTTTATGCGTTTGTAACTACCCACGGATCGCATTCCGGCAAGATTTTACGACGTGTTCGACTATAACGCAGATTAGATACCGCAGATAGTCTACTTCATAGTTCGACTGAAAGTTTGAAGTATGAATACACATACAAATTCGATAAACACTTTAACATTTATTATTTATCTCTTTTCCTTAAAAAAAAAAAAAAGCGGAAAAACTTAAGTACCTTCGTTAATTCACGATTATAGTCGCGAAGAGTAACCTGTCAGTCCCCTCGAGAGGCGACAGATCATCGCTAATGATTCTTTAAAGGATCTCCACGCGTTGACGACCATCCGACAATTATCGGTGCTTCCGGATAATTTAAATGATTGTATAGTAACAGCGATAAATTAAACTCGAGCCGCTAAAATAGCAGAGCGTTGAAACAGCCGGTTGGCCTTTGCTGGCAATCATTAAAGGTAGTTTACATGATAAACTCGCGACAGGACTCGAAGCAGCGGCTCGTGTTTACTCAACCGTCAATGCAACGCTCGTATCATTAGCATAGTCTTTGTACATTTATAAAGACCGGAGGAACTCCTGGCTTATTGCAAAGTGCCAAAGGTGATTTCAACACCAGCGTTTCGCCATTTATTAAACATTCGTAAGATCACTCGAACCTCATCTGTGCCCACTCTTTTTGCCGATTTTGTGTTGTGCGATCCCCAGCCTGCGATCCTTTATATTTTACACGATATTTACATCACTTAATACCTATAAATATACTAATTATATTTTGCGTGTTGATTTTTTACATTCTTTGCCGATAATTGATTAAGTATATTACAATACGATATTTATTTTATTTAATACCTGAATACACAAATTATATTTTGCATCCTGATTTTTTACATTTTTTTCCGAAATTGATCGAGAGTCACTTTGTCATCCGCAAGATGGTTCACAGTAGCGATTCAAGTCCTTAGACTTATATCGTTCGCGTCAAATTTTCTTTCGTTCAATTCGAATCGGAAGAGACGACAAGTATAATAATATGCGATAAATCCACATATATATTGCGCATCGACGTGTGACAACGCGACGCACGGCGCGAGTTAAACGAGCGCAATGTGATTTTTTTTCACCGTGGAAAGGTAAACATCGTGGAGCGCATGACAAACGGCAACTATCGAGTGTCTGTTAGAGATAGGTAAGGAGCAATGAAAGGTCCTTCAGCGTGCCAGCCGGCACAATAAACGGCCAACGGCGAAGTGGCTCGCACGGGAGGGCACAACCCGCGGGCTGTTTAGACAGCGAATGCTTCGTCGTGTGTTATGATTGACGTGTATAAATATTTGGTTAGTCGCCTTGCCGTCTCGTGCGTGTGATGCGCACGGTGCGTAAATCGTGCGTACAGTTACGCGCGCGCGTTTCCGTGAGACACCACAGGAAACCGTTTCGTCTCCTCTCGTTGACAACGGCAAATTAAATGACGAGCTGCTCGTTGTACGTCACGTGAGATTTGACAGATGGCCGCGAGTACTGTTTGACAGCAGATCGGAGCGCAATCGGCTCGAAGAGGGGAGGTCATAAAAAATTTTTTACGCATATTTCACGAGTCTTGCATAAAGTTATGATTCAAGTAGGAAGCTGAAGAACGCGACGAAGGTTTCCGGAAAATAAGTGTCTAGCAGTAGTATATTCCGTCACGACAACATCTGTCTCCGCGGTTTGTTCGATATGTCAAGACGAGAGGAATGTTAATTGAGAAAACGAGGAAGCGCGACTTGCCTATGTTTTTTTATAATTCAGTTCAAAACCAAATGAGAGAAAAAGAGAGAGAGAGAAAGAGAGAAAGAATGTCGATCTCACCTTGCGATATATGCGCCCGTCTCTATCTCGCGTTTTGATATATACTTTTCTTTCTTCTCTACCAATCGAGTATAATCGAGTTAGACTATACAAAGAAAAGGAACCATGTATCGGAGGGGACAACGTCCCGGCGGCAAATACACCCACAACGACTCACTAAATCATTTGCGTAAAAAGCACGAACCACCTGCGCGCAGCTCTGCGTAGAGATCCACCCTTTTTTATTATATTACGCCTAACTACGATTCATAATATATTATTTCCAAATTGTTTTAAATTACAGACTACGCGACTACGATGGGCCCATGCGATAATAGAAGAAGGCGTTTATCCAACAAATATCTTATTGCGAGATGCTTGTAGACCCCTGAAGCATCATCCGAAATTGGTGAATAGCTTATATAAGTAACATATAACATTGTATTAATAATTTTCATTTTTTGCCATTATGCTATTCCGCTAAAAAATAAAAAATTGGACAAAAAAAGCATATATATAATTTTTTAATTAAACATAATTTAAACATTAAAAGCTTTTATTATATAAACGATCAGGAAAGAAAAGATTGTTTCGACAGGTTTTATAATTTATGTATATCAAAACGCAATTGAGTCATTATATGAGCTATATAAGGTTTATACAACTCATTTGTCTCTAATAAATTTGCAAGTTTACGAGTTTGTTTAATGCATTCCACGAATCAATCGGATGCATTAGCATTTGTATAAAAGCCAAGACGGCGAAGTCACGCCTCGTTTCTGGTTGGTCTGCTGCCAATCGTCAATTTTAGCTCTTCCCACATATTATCGCGACAAGGCGTGAAATTCGCTTTACTGTCGCTGATCGCTAACGATACACGTAGGTGGATGATTCAACAGAAGTAGTTGGTCGACGGCTTTGAAACTGATACGTGAACTGTGGTCGGTATTCGATTTCCGATAAGATCCAACCGGTAAACATTAATCGAACAAACCGGAAACTGTTTTTACAGAGTCTTTGATCGATAACTTTGCTATTGGTTGACGACTCTCGTTACAGAAAGTGACACTGTTACAAAAATAATATATCTATACACTATTTCGATTAAAATCTCATATAAAAATCAAAGGCACAGAGTTTTATGTTCTTGAAATAAATTGGGATGTAATGAGCGACGCACTTTTGCATAAATTAAACGCTCTTAAAGTTTCGCTGTGCTCCGCACGGACGTGTTGAACGATACGCCGACGGCGACGTAATATTCACGGTGATCCAGAGGCAATCTCGAGAATACATCGAAGACCTAGCTCTCGAAAAAATGCCGACGGTATCTTCATCGCTAGTCGACATCCGGCATTCGCGTAAATCGGCAGACTCGGTCGCCTCGTCATTTTCCGCGCAACGACACATCCGTTTAAGAAAATTATTTATTGAAGGCACATCGGCGTCGATGCCGGACCGATTAGCATAGTAATGCCACGCCGTGAGGCCCCGACCCCGATGCTACGTACACGATTTACACGCATGTGCGTGCACGCTGCTAATCTACCATTATTAAATTATCGGTGCAACCCGCACGGGCTGCACCGATGATTATCATTTATCAATATCACGGGCGCGTAGTAACTTGCCGCCGATCAACTGTGCGTCTGTGCGTCTGTGCGTCTGTACGTCGTCGACGCATAATGTTATGTACATAAGATAACGCTGGTATGTGCGCGACGAACGATCGGTGATAGAGATATTGCTTTTTCTTCCTGAAACTGCCGTCTAATCTGCGGATGCTAATTGCGATCTCGATCCATGTGATGAAATTTTTATAGTGCAATTTATCACGAAATATTGTTTCCAAATTAATCGATTAATTATGTGCAGGTTTGTAGCTATTTAGACATTTTCTACTAAAAATCTATGCCAGATTTGACAGATCTCGGTAAACGTTCGGAAGTATTTTGAATATTATTAGAGATTCTGTCGTCTCGCAAGTCGGATTCGTCTAACAAGCGAGAAACGAGAATGATCAGCTGTGGGAAAACGCGACGAGGCCGCGGACGAAAGGAAGATGAAAGGAATGAAAGCGCACGATCCGCGCCATAATTCTAAAAGTTTATCGATGCGCCTCCGTGACAGGCGGTGGCTGAAGAGAGAAAAACACACATCGTTCACCGCTCTATCGGCCGTCCGTAGTTGGCGCGATTGTGTGTACGGGCACCCTGCTATCTCGATAATATGCTAATAACACACGCGGCGGGCGGTACTTTACGATCGTTGCATCGATACTGGATATCGTAATTATTGTTTCGCTACGTCCGTTCGTCCGACACATGTGACGCCACGGATATGTCGATTGTTGCGTCAATCGTGACTGGGAGCGTACAATTGTAATTATCAGTGAGCTTACATATGTATTCCACCACACAACGGACGCATGATTAAGGATTTTATTAACAGGTATCTCGCTACTGTCAATACTTTGAGCACTGAGCAAGTTTCAACTGATTTTTAAAAGTTATAATTTTATTAAATGATTATAATATTATTATATTAATTATGGGGGCAATTATTATTTATACTTTTTTATTTTCTCTAAATTTTTTATTTCCAAGTTTTTCAATTATAGTCATTATCTGTTTTGCATATATATACACACTATATGCATTTATTTTTACGTAATTTTGAAATACCTTTATAAATTAAATAAAAATTGTGTATTTAACTTGTTAAAGTTTTAATAAATAGTAAATATCCGTATGTAATTGTTTTTTATTATCATTGAAGATTAATAATCTCACATATTAAATAATATAATGGTAAGAAAATATCTCAATATATATTCTTAGATGTTAAGAATATTTGACACTAATCTTTAGAAGATTTTTCTTTTAAACCGGATCCTTTTGGTGCTTATTGTAGAGAAAGATATTATAAAGATAAATGAAATATTCTCTTATATAAGATGAGAATATAAATTTTTCGGTATATATTTCTCTAAACGTTAGAAGAGAGGATTTCGAGAGACGTATCGATTTTAATCGCACAGGTCGCAATTGTCTAATCAACACTTACCGCGACGAGGAGGGTGCTGAGAGCTTCAATTCGCATAGTAGCTGGCCAGGCCAGCAAGGAGGCCGTAGGTTGCGAGCTGGTGGATCGATCCGCTCGTATCGATCCTTGAATTACCGATCCCTCGGCTATCGGCTTTTTACTCGGCGGCCCTAAGTATACCGGGCCGATGACGATGACTCTCTCCCGGCTCCACGTCGATTTCTCGTGATGATCCGCCGTGCCGATCCGGCGATGACATGGCTACCGCGCCGCCAATCTGTCGACAGATAAACGTGCATACATATATTAACAACCTCTTACAACACTTACACGTTAATCGCAATGAGATAATCATCGACAAATCATCGCCCTGTCCGAATCGTTATCGATGCCCGCGATCGATTATTTTCGTTTCACGATCATGTTACACGTTATCGTTCGCGTGTATTTATTACACTGTAGCTTCTGAATTATTCAAATAGATTTCAATATATTATCGATATTTAAAGACTGATCCAATTCGATCATATTATTCAGCGATATTATGAAATAAAGCTCATTATGCCTTCATACATATTAATCAGGTATGAAACAATATAATATTTTAATTTAACATATCTTTTTTTAGTCTATGATCTAGTGATCCACCACACATTCTCACCTTTCACGCAGAAATGTTATTTAAGCAAACTTGTGTATATTAAAACAACTTGTCACTTCAAACTTGCTTGAGGTTTCGACTGACTTTTTTTTAATGCTCAAAATTCCAAAACGATTCTTCAGTAAATCACTCGCAAAAATCGCGAGCTAATTGTGCAAATGACAGTAGAATTTCAATTGTGTAAATTGTTCGAGAAGACAACGCGTTTGTCGCGACATGTCAGAACCGACTGTGGATTTAGCGTTCGTGATTTGCCGATAAAAACAAGAGGCTCTTTACGAGGCTAAACGTTTCGTGCAAAAAAAAAGGTGCGGGCGTCATTTCGTCATTCAATCGCAATGATGCTACTTTATATCTTATCTCACGCCTCGCTTCTTTCCGTCGATTACGTCGCGCAGTGACATGTTACTGACCTACCGGACAGGAATGTTGCTCCTCATGGGAAACTCGACGAATGTTTCTTGCGCCCTTTCTCTTTTCTTTTCTTCACGCTATTTCAGCGTCGTTTCTTTCTTTATTTATTCGTTTATTCACATGTGCTACATCCATAATGCTTTAGCTATCGTACACTTTGACATTAATGATTGATACATGATAAAACAACAAAGTGAACGATAATCCCTGCTCATTGTCCGAATCTTGATAATTCCGCGTATAAATTTCAATTAATAAAAGATGAAGAAAATACGGGCGCCATACATAGCAGTATGGCGTTGCCGACGCTCTCCTGGCATCATTCGTAATGTGAGTTAATGACTCTCGAGAAATCATCGATTGGTCCCCGTCTGAAAGCCGCGACGCCTCTCACATGGTGGAAACACGCCTTCTCAACGTGTTGTAATGGACGGGACTTCACGCGTGCGTGCGTTCACCATTCAACCAACAAACGAACGAAATGAACAAGCTCTTTCGATAATCGACGAAAGATGCGAAGGAAAGTCCGCGCCGCCGACACTGTGTAGGGTCCATCAAAGTGTCACGAAAGATCAGGCAGAGTAACGCGGCTAAAACGAGATCTGTCTACAATCGCGTATTTTTTCGATCATTAATCGATGATTAATTCCAAGCAAAATGCCGAGATCGGGTTGCGTTTAAAATGCGGAAAGAAAATAAATTTGAAAAAAGACGGTATTTCTCTCTTATAGACCCGTATTCATAATTCAATCTTATATTTAATATCAATTTAAATAAAATCTTAATGTGTTATAAAGCAATCATAGAGCCATATTGACATCTTAGGATATTAGATCTAAGACGAAATAAGAACAGAATATTGAATATTTTTAATCTTTGCTTAGTTATATATATAACCCCACGTATCTGAAACACAGTTGCAAATAATCCTGAGCAAAACTAAGTTTCACACTAAGTACTATTTAATAATAAGTCTAAAGTAAAGTTAATTATTTAATAACTGAAATTATAAGATAATTAAATTATAAGATTGTTATTTTTCAATACGTATATTGTAATAAAAACTATGAGATTCCCCTCCCCTCAATATACCGTGCGATTAGTCATATTGCTTATTAAACACAACCAAAAATTCAAAATTGGATCACATATTTGTATTTCAATATTTATATTAAACGTCCCAGATTACTTTTATAGTCAGTTGATTATTAATTACGATACACATTATTGTTTTTATTTTTTAAAATCCGCTTAAATCGAAGAATTTCTATGACGAGTGGCACAATTTCAAACGCGTTTACCAAAGCTAATTAGGAATAATTACGAGACGACTCGATGACGTATATTCTACGGCGAGGTGATCGATCCATACATTTGAGTTATCGCGAGTGCGATCATCGTTATGAATCATTGACGTCCTCCTTTCGTTGATAATCGAATGAACCAATTGTCCACTCGATTCGACCGCTTGCAGCGAGCGACCGATGAAAGCGGCCGACGCGTAATCATGAGCGGATTAGAGTTATAATTTCTGATTATCGCGCCGACACAGCGCGGAGATGTGTAATGTACACACCATGGTATATCATTGCCAATGAGTCATAACACGTGGAATTTATTTGATAAAACACTTGCACCGGTTGGCGAAACGTGTCGCCAACCGTTTCTTATCATACGGTGTTTCCCCGACATAATCGATGATAAGAACAGAGTAAGGATCTGACACGAGCGGGAACAGATTCAGTCTTATTTCGTCACCAAACGCATTTATCGCGGATTTTATCGGCGTGATACGTGGAATTCGGTCAGAGTCTGCATTCTTTTGCGATTCGCGCATCGTTCTCCTATATCTACTTGCGTATTGCATACTAAATCATGTGGTGGAACACATGATCGATTCTACGCCGATCGACGATAACCGGAGGGATTTTAGCACGCCGTTATCGCGCATCACTGACTAATGTATTCAAGAAACGCAACGAGCGTTTGTCAGATTTACAATCAATCGCTGTCGCGAACTATCGGCGGACACAACCGTTCCGTTGACTATCTTTCTCTATCTGTAAGAATTTTAAATTACAAATTTTTCTACACACACACAAGCTGTAAAAATAAATAAAAGCGTTTATTAATATTTTATAGCGTAAGACCCAACTCATAATAGAGAAAATATTAGAAATAGGAATAAATATTAAATATTAGAAATAGAGAGGAATTATTTCATTTTTATAACAAGAAAAAGGAGTGGATTCACGCTTAACGAATTAAGAATAATTTAATAATAAATTAAGAAATAGAGAGGAATTATTTCATTTTTATAACAAGAAAAAGGAATGGATTCACGCTTCATGAATTAAGAATAATAAATTAAGAGTTTAATCCACTTCGTTCCTTTGTTTGAAGTAAAATAATTTCAAATTATTCTTGCTAATATTAAATGTTTATTTCTATTACTGATATTTTCTTTATTGTGCATTAGGCCAAAGTTTTCTAAATAAATATAAACTAGATAATAATAATAGACACATATACAATTGACAATGGCAACATTTTTTATGTGAGATTAAAATAAAAAAATAAATGAACTTGGATAAGGAAAAATGAAAAGAAAGAAAGAGAGAGAGAGAGAGAGAGAGAGAGAGAGAGAGAGAGAGAGAGAACTAGATATAATATAGATTTATTAATGCAATGCTACAGTCAATGGAAGATAACTTAGCATAGAATAAATGGCATCAGATCTAAAACTGGTACTGCTAAAGTTTCACGCACAACGACATCGGTATTAAAAAAACGATCCTTGAAGAAAAATAATTATAATAACCCAAATCATCAATAAATCATCACAAATCCGTCGTAATATCGGTGCAATAACGATAGCATAATAATCACGCTGTCGCGACAGTTCGATTATTAAACAAGATTTCTCTACCGGAAAGTTGCCGCAAATAACCCTGAAGATCAATGTCGCGTAGCAATAAACGCAATGATCAATATCGCTGGTAGTAGCAGTAAGTGAATTTTTAATAAAAAGCGTGATCAATTCGGATACCGTATCCCTGATATGCTGTCCACCCACGTAAAAACTATATGTCGACTTTCTCTTCTCCCCTCCGTCTGCGCCCTTTCCTTTATTTTCTCGAGCACACGTACGAACCGTACATGATCCGTCAAATAAACCCCGTCGAGCCGGATTACATTGCGCGATCGATGTATTAACGATCCCGACGCCGCAGAGATAAACGATCGATCGGCCTGCTCTTGAAGCAAGGGATAAGGATCTGTGGTTTAATTACTGCATCGTTTACGAACGAGACGCATAATTCTTGCACGGTGACTTGTGATTTCGATGATTTGGCCTGCATGAGTATTCCCAATGGTATGTTATTACTCGTTATCGCGAGACGACTATCACGATATAGAGTTTCGTTAAGCCTTAATATCCCATCGAGCAGAACAAATCGCAATATTGTATTCCAATCGATAGTTAAACGCGAATGAACTTGTATGATGGATGCATTTTTTTCGATTGATTATGACAAAGATAAAGTGATTGTGTAAGAACCCCTTTTTCGTCAGATGATGTTATAATTATACGAAACTTAGGTAACTGATACACGATAAGCGTTACGCATATAATTCCGAGATTTTTGCGAGAATTTCGCGCAAACAGACAGGTATGACGTGCGATCAGTGCGGGAAATTTGTATCGCAAAATCGCTGCGTAACATATCGATAAGTATACAAGATACATAGAAGCTCATTGGCATTTCGCAGAGGCGGAGCTGTCGCCGGGCTTTGCGTTGAGTCACTTATCGGCGGCGGCGCCTGACTACATCGCGATAAAAACATCGTGCCTGAGAATGCGTTGAGCCTGGTAAGCCGGCGCCTTCTATCTCGCCGTGCGCTGTCATTAGTTTATTACCATTAACTTTCGCGATAATTTACTTATACATGCGTCAAATCCTTGGCGACAAGAATGTCGAGTGCGAGCTCGGTCAAACGGATCGAGAGAGGCTGGCATTCGGAAAAATAATCCGTATTCTTAATTATTCATGTAGTCGACACGGTTGCGTTTTGTAATCGCGCGATCGAGCTTAATCCGTTGAATAATTAAATGAACTAAATCCTGGGGAATTAATGTCTCTAGCAAGAACCTAACGAGAACCACCGACGTCGTTTACAGTGCGACACAACTCGTCACATGTCGCGATATATTCTCTTTACGAGCCCCTTGACGTTGCAATTCTTTCCACCCACGCGACGAATCTACCTTAACGAATCCGCGATTTTTAATTTACGCTGGTAGTTGTGTTCTGAGAATAAATAAGAAAACCGCACTCGTTAAAGTCGTACAAACCAAAAGCACGCATTAACTTTGCGTTTTTTCCACGTGGAAAAATTTTGACGGGCGCAACTCTTAATCTTCTTGCTGTCTCGTCCTTGATATTTAACAATAAGTGAGACAAAGCTATCTGTCACATATTTTTTATGTGATAATTTTCCTTGTCATATATTACATAATTTTTCTGTCGAAAAGTCTTTTGTATTCTCATCACAACTTTATTGGTGTAATAAATAGAGATTTGTGCAATTAAGGATAATTTTATGATATATAATAGACATTTAAAAATATGTACAAAATTCTTCTAATTTATTGATAATGAGTTCTTTTCGTTCGCGTAGCTTTGTAGATTTGATGATATATGAAGCAATTAATATATTCTTTTAACCTTGCAATCCTCTTTGAGGATGACGAAAGGCGAGCAATATTATTAATGTCTTTTAAATCTTGTAACAACTGGGAGATGGCTGGAAGAAATCATCCCGTTATCGACAATTTCTTTTCACATCCTTCGAGTTGACGACGCGTGCAATAGATGTACATATCTCGTGGTTTTACTGTTCCACCTCTATCCTTACCATGCTTATCTTCCAACGTGTTGTCTGTACAATTAAAAAAATTCAATGCGACAGTAAAAACCACGTGGCATAAGTTACATCCATCCAGACACTAATAAGACAAGAATCATCGACACTCGTTCACCGATATGTCGCGTCTGAATACAAACTATGTGAACGGTGAACGCGACGATATTGTTTAATATATTCTGATATCTCTTTAGCGAATCGTCCACAGCTCGACATTGGGTTGATAGGCGAACATCTGTTTGCTCTCGAGAAAATCTTTGGAAAAATCCGATGAATGAAGGGGGGGAATTGCTCGAGTTTATCTAATATACATACGTACACGATAGCTATGAAACCGAGATCGGCTCGCGATACGACTCGTATTACCGTGCTGATGTGATAAAATATCGCGATATTCCGCACGGATTGGTTTTATTATCGGTTCGCGATTTCCGCCGTTTAAATACGGGAATATATTAAAAACCTAAGCGAATTATAGGTAGATCTGCGTGCGCGAAATCTATTACCTGACGTAAAAAGATCGCGGAAGACATTTGTCAAACAACTCTTTAATATTATATGTAAAGGGTTGAATATATGCGATAAAATAAATTTTTCTGCAAAATACAAAATATAAAATTAAAAAAAAATATTTGTGTATCCCAAAAAAAGGAAAATCGTTATCTTAGATTTCATCCTGATTCAGACGACAGTTTAGACGACAGAGATCAAGTATCCAATACATTTAATCGACCGTGATGGGTTTGATAGCTATCGGGTGTAAACAACCACCCGGGAGAGCTGTAAAACGTAGCCGGAACTAATCGTCAAATGCGTTAAGCTCTTATCACGCTTGATTTACATCCTTCTTCTGCTATTCAAGCGCGTCTCCTGAGATAGCTTCCTCGACCGTGGCTAATCGCAAATTTATAAATATATCGGAGATATGCATCGTGCGTAAATCCATACTGGTTCTGCATAATTATGTTTACGAGAAACAGCAACCATCGCGAGCGAATCAGAATTTATCTTCTAAACTATCACTATTCCGTTAAATTTGGGTGACATAATAACTGTTGCGTACCGTATGACGATATTCTGCTAATAAGCGGCTTTATATTTAGGACCGATGATAAATAATTAGTAACGATATGAATAAATCCCGTTTAAAAGTCGAAGTTCATTTTACCAAGATACTTGCAAATCGAAATCGGCTTTATGATATTAAGCAGGACGAATTATCGGATATTCCGCTTCCGAGAGATTCACTGAAACAATTTTATTTTATTCAGAACGAACCACAAGCTCATTCATGATATCATTTGTGAATGGCCCTCAGAGAACTGGCCTCTGAGGTATCATTGGATGAAGCGAGCTCAGGTGAGAGGACTGGTTACCAAACCAGTCGCCAATTAAAGCGACACCGACAAAGCCGATGCTCCGTTCTTATTACGTATTAAGCAATTTTAAATTTTTTCAATGAAAACTTGAAATTCGTGTTTCCGTCACAACGCGACGATCTTGGGGATCTCGGACGATGATGTTAACGATAAATGTATTTTGCCACATCTCTCTTTTATAGATTTGTCTCTCAATTAATTCGAAATAGTTGGGGAGAATCTATTATTTGTACTAATAAGACCTACAAAAGAATATAATATTATTTTAAAAGAAATGTTCTATATCTATATCTATCATTCACGTCCAATGACTTCAAACGTTCTCCCGACTTCAACAAACGTTGCAACAAATCTGAAACTTAATGCGAGTGGATTAGTGCCGCGCAAAAGAGGCGGCGCCTACGTCGACTGTCACGTTAATGTCTTACTCCCACAACATGGTGAATAAGCAATAGATGGATTGCCTTCATTATTGTGATATATGTGACACTTAAAATCTAAATAGAGACCGAGAAATGAGATCTAGCAAGTGTAATAATATAGTAATATAACGACGAAATATAGGCAATAATGAGCTATGAAACAATAACGGGTCCGAAGGATCGTAAATTGTACCATAAATCAGGTCACATTATGCAATAGGCGACAATATTACGATCCTATCATCCCGTCTAACGCTGTTGATCGAACGCTGGCGCCTGTTTTATTACATATTTTCCCAGCGATTTGGTCATCCTTATGAAATTTATATTTTCTTTAAACGGTATCACGATACATCATGGCGTTTAGATAAGATGATATTCACCGGTATGCGGTGAGAAAAATCGCGTTAAAACCGCGAGATATGCTTACGCGTGGCGGCAGACGAGATTATCGTCGTTCCACCAATGAGCACGCGGCAGAACTAGAAGCGGATTGAGACAGACGCATCTAAACTGCATGAATTTATTGCACTTTTATTGCGAGATTCGCAATGAGCGCGCAGCGACAGATTCTCGTTAAGAGGATTCCCTCCACACCGAAACCACAAAGATCGGGGAAAAAAAGCTCGTCAATCGCAACAAATAGGGTGCGGTTAATTGCCATGGCCTCGGGGTCGTAAAGATCTTTTTTTTACTTCACCATATCTTGAAGTAAAATTCGCGTTAACTCTCACGTGTTTATTTGCTATCTGCGCTCGGCGAGCAAAATCCGCGTTTCATGACGCTCTCGACTGCTTTTAAATAAATCAATTTAAAAGGGTTCACGCTCCGATTCTTTACGGCTGGGTGTATGAAATATATTTTGGTGGTCGCTCTTAAACACGTCTTTAAGACCGTAAATAAAAGGGGCGCGAGCAACCCGGTATAATCGTGTAGATTTTCTTGCACAATATATATTTCCATAATATTCTTACTCATTCCCCGTTTTCTCGTCATTTATAATCCATTTTATAATCTAACACGAATATAAATCACGCCCGCTATTGATAGAATGTACCATTCAACACGCTTAAATATTTTTATAGAAATAAGTCGAGGTATTTTCACAGAAGTCATAAAATCACGTGGACGAGTGTGAAATGAAATAAAAGATTATTGCTTAGTGATATCGTACAATATTGAAAATCGTACGAACAGAAAGAGCAATCTCCATTGAGCAATCAATATTATTATTTCATCGCGACTGATGATTCATTTACACTTCCATAACGCCGAGAACACATTATATCCGGTCTTTTAACCGCGTCACCTTGTCGAGAATGTTTTCTTTCTCTCGCCCTTTTCCTCCCTCTCCTTGATTTAGCGCCGGCTACATAAATCTTCGAACCGCGAACCGCGAGCGAGAACGGTCTCGCAGGCGACCGCAAAGCGACATATTTACAGTCGTGTAAATGTTTTTTTCTCTCGACATTTTACGCGAACGGCGTGAGCTTAATAGCGCATGACGTGCGAGATCGCTTTTTTTCGCTTTTGGGAAGTCGATCATTTTCCGCGAGATACCGTAATCGCGCGCGCTCATGTTTTATTAATTCGATTCAGACAAGCGATTTGATTGATAAGTACCGAAATGTTAATGACATGATCAAAATATTTTATCAAATCAAAGTGTTATAATAGCTTTTTTGCGATTATTAACGTGACAGAAATTAATTTCTAAATAAGATGTCGATTTTGATTACGAATCTCGGGAAAATAGCATTTTTATTCCGGCTTATCTAATGTAGCTTAATTGTACCATAGATAAGTTTGATTTAAGAATTTGAATTACAATATTATTTAATGCTTATGAATTTTCATATAAATTGTTTCGATAAAATCTGAATTTAATTTAATTTAATTAATTAAGAATGATTTATAAGGAAAATAATATAGTTTAGAAAAAATAATAGACACATTTTTTCATAAATGTGCCGTGATTATTTTTATCTACGCTCTATTATTTTCTTGTCTGCGCACATAAAGTTACGATGCGAACTGCTCTGTGTATGTCGTGATATATTTCGAAATACAATTGCGATGATTACGCGATCATTCTTTATGATTATTACAATTCATAAATTATAATAAGAGATGTTAAAATTGCCATATAAAATGTATGGCTTGACGAGAGATAGCATTGTACAAGTCATTCGCATGATTTTGTAGTCTGAACGGATCGTAAGTTCGTATAATCATTATTTTCGCATATTCTCCAGTCACAATAAAGTCCTAATAACTTTTCCAGTATGGAGCGACAGAAACTAAAAATTTTTCGCAAAAAATATTTAATATAAGGTAACACCTATTTGTCTCTATTTGCGTCTCAAGTATATAAAGTACAGTTGCGTGTAACCTGCATGCGATCTGCCCATTATGACATAGAGGATATTAGTGATAACAGTGTACATGAAGAAGAAATTAGTAAAGTGTACGTCATATGCACAATTAATGTTAGAAATATTATACACAAAGCGCAATCATCGTATTCTAATAATTAAACAGTTTCTAACCGTGTTTTCACAAATAAGTGCTAAAAATTAGCAAAAAAAGGAAAAGAAAGAAAGTATCAGGTAATAGCAGAATAATCATGCAAGAAATAATTTACGTTATTAATTTATTATTTGTCATTCGTAAATTTAATCGCGATTTATCTTCGCGGTAATGATTTGTTTTACAATTTTGTTTGAATAAAATAAAATAATATATATAAATTAATAACATAATAATAATAAATAATAACAAATAATATGTTATAGATTTCTTAGTTCTTTAAATATTACATACACATAGTATATGTATTTCAAATTTTATTTAAAATTGAGATAATTTTGTAGATTATTTATAAAATTTAAATTTCTGTTTAGCACGTTTCATAAATATATCTAAAATAATTATTTTCGAAAATTCTTTTATTAAATTCTTTATCAGTTTAATCTTTGTTTAAAAGGATGAATAAAAAAGTTGCAATAATCATTTTTCGATCAATTAATTATTTTCGATAATTGCATTATTTTATGTAATTTGGATATATTTGTATTTTCAAATTACAAATCAACGTTGTATGCTCTCTCATTGTGCACATCGTATCGGTAAGGGTTGAATTATATTTCGTGCCAATAAATCTCGTAATGATATTATATCACAAATGTCAATATACACTTAAAAATTGGAATTCGCAATGATTATACAATAAAAATTTTCTGCATTATTTATTATTATAAATTGTTTAAAAGATATATGTACATATATTACAAAGGAAGAAGTAGAATAAATTTTAAAATTTATGAAATCACAAATATTATAGGGAAAAAGTTCTCAAAATATTAAACCATAGAAATATTTTTTAGGTTTTTGATTTGAAACAATAGTTCTTAAAATATATGATAATAGTTTAATGTTAATCCCTACACTATATGTTTAGATAGTCATTTGGCCATACATTAGCTATTTCACACTTTGAGACCTCCGTTAACTTGACGTCCGCATTCAGGATTAGAGCAGCAAATTAGCAACAAATTAGCAGTAAATTAGCACATAATTATGCCATATATCCAAGTTTGATTTCTCTTAATGGAGAAAGGTTAACGAAAATAATTTTTTGGTGAATATAGGTACACAGCTATCATGTTGCTAATGACTGAGATTCACATATCGTCAATCTTGAATATGGATTTAATGGTCACGTTTATGTTAATGATGGCTCGACGAAAAGGACACACGTGAGAAATCCGTCAGAATGCAATGTATGTACCTTTTCACTTCATCGCGAATCAACATTAAAGAGTCAACATTTTAATGTAATGTATAAACTCACAGTAAGAAAAGTTAAGATTGGCGATTCTGACAAATATTTTTGGAGAAACACGCAGATTTACGTTGAGTTAGTTAAAAGTCCGTTTTCTTCTTCAAGTCTTGTATTTTTTTTTTTTTATTTTTTTTAACCCACAAGAACACATCATTATACGGATATACACAATTAATACTATACACACATTACTATAAATACATACACACATATATACAAGGTAGTTAATCGCCAAAACCGTGCACCGGAAGAGCGTAATAGTAAAAGCTACCAGACACGCCATAAATATTAAAACTCGCAGTGTTTAGAATATCGGAGTTGTTGTAAAAATCTCGTTAGTATCGGTACGTAAACGTTACGGTTTCTTGCATTTCATAGTGGACATTACTACTTTCGTTCAGGAAATGTTTATAAATAAAGCGAGATGGTATCGCTTTCATCTCATTTCTAATAATATTTTTCTAAACTTGCATGCATATTTCTAACTTATTGACACTGTCACAGTGTTTTTGTTTGTAGAATATTATATAATATTTAAGCTTCTTTCTATTCTTAAATATTTAAAAAAAAAAAAAGATAAAACTTCTAACAGAACCCCGAAAACATCTCATTTGCATCACTATAGTTGCATCGATGTCAACGTCTCGGTAAACTTTGAAGGTAAACATAAGCCGTTTCGGCTATATCTCGAGGCATCGTTTTCTTTTCTTTTCTTTTTCTTTTAAAACATTCAGTTTTCTCCTGCATCTATCTTTCAGTTCTCACGGCGTTATTATCGATATGCCAGACATTGCATTGTGCGATCAATTATAATGAAATATTTCAATTTGAATGACAATCGATAATCGATATCAACTGAATAGCATTGCAACGACATTTGAAATTGTAATTTCAACTAACTAAAGCGAGTCATTAACTGATCATTATTGATCGTCTGTTTTTCGAATTGCTGGGATTTTATCGTCACGTCGCGCGGTTAGTATCGTAATCCACTTTGTTTACCGTCGTACATATCGGAATGTATAAGAAAGGGAACGTGACTAATGCTTATGCAAATTTCGTCCAATGTTCTGTGGACGAAATGGCGAACCAGTTTCCCATTATCATCGTGACGAATCTTGCGGGGAGGGGGAACATAATCGAGCGAGATCTCGGTGTCAACGGAGTGACAGCCACCGCGGCGACCTCGAAGGAAGATAGATCGTGCACAGAAAGGTGAAAGAAAGAGATGAACATGGGTCGGGAAAAGGATATGTGATCGTGCAGAATGATGAATCCCCGGCACAGCTTACAGCGGACAGTATTTTACATGTTTATCTCGCAAGAATAGAATACGCGTGTATATGACAAATCGACACAACTAAATAAATTGTGATCTGTAATATACTATATATAATTGTGTCCATCTGAGAAAGGCTGCGTTGACAGCCTTATCGTTGCTATCTCTCAGCTTAGATCCGAAAAGATATTACAAGGTCTTTACAAGAAATATATTAACATTCTCACGTATTTATTTGTACACCATTTTTATTAATTCGACTAATTTTCAGATATTTCATATTATCATTCGAATATCTAAAGGAAGATGAGGCTTTCGATATTTTAATGAGCTTAGGAAACCGTTCACCTCCGATATTCAAGATTTACAAGCCGGTTCACAAACGCTCTCAGTTCGACTATGTAAATTCGTCTATAATCAAGTTATGTACCTCCCAAAGGTGTACACGCTTGCGCAATAAATAATGTAAATATTTTACATATGCAACTTTTTGCGAAGAATCGTTAAAGCGAGCGAGATGCAAGCGCAGTCTCTTAATTGATCGTCTTTACAAGCAAAATGATAATTAGCAGCGATAATTAATTCATTCAGAGCTCGGTGACCTGGCGAGTGTAAATCAACATTCTAATTGGCTGTAGAAAAAAAAAAAAGATGCGCATATTAATATTTCCCAATGAGGTATTGCGTGTTCTTGGAAGAAATACAAGAAAATACTATTTAGATTGAAATCGTGTCGCTGTCGATTCGTGTGATTCGGCTCATTAACGCGGCAAATCGCAACGTTGTCCGAACGCAATGAGACCACACGCAGTGCAGCGTAAATTAGGTGAACGTGTTTCGTACATTGTTTGCTTGAAACATCGACCGAAAATTATAATAAGAATGTGCTCATGCATAATTAACGATCACGCCTCGGCCTGCAAAAATTTATCGCGCGAGCGACAGTCGGCGAGTCTGCGTCTTCGGGAGAGCAGAATTTTTAATTTCGGATGCAAATTTCGCGACCGGCCGACCGACTGACCGAACGGCAGTCGCTGACCACGGGGACGACTCGCAGGAGAAGCAATTAAATTACAATTTCATGGCCTAACGCCCCGTAAAGCGACGCGCGAAGCGACTCTCGGTGACGCGACGCTATTTCATTTATCACTCTCCGCCTCGAAACTTCTCGCAGCAGCGGATTGCATCACCGAGCTCGCGCGATGCCTTTAATCCCATTAGGAATAATAAAGTGGAGAAGTGGAGGCTCGTACGCGCCGGTGGACGAGCGTAAAAATGTTGTGTCAGATCCCATCTCGCCGCTTGTCCTTCGCGTAATTTACCGTGCGTCGTGCGCGAGCGTGAAATCGCGCTGCCTCTACGCCTAATTCGACCCGCGTCTAATCGCAGCTTCCGAGAGATCGTCTCGATCCTTCGACCGGTCACTGCATTTTACAAAAATAACAAGAGATCAGTGCCAATGACCAGATAGATAGGGATTAGAAACCAATATCAAAACAATGATTGTATATTCATAAATGAGACGCTCTCCCTCTCTGTAATTACCCTATTGCATAAACACAGCATCATCGGTTTTATGAATGAGATTAAATGTCATTGGCACATCACATTGTCTTCCCGTGTATCATTGTGTAATTACTGACAATGAGTGTAAGCCCGTTCATGCAAGAGAGCGTGAACCTTGATGAGTACTAAAGGTCGTTAAGTTGAAGTTAATTTGTCATGGACTGCGAACATTCGCCGATTCCATGTCGTACGTTATTCTAATCTTTGCGTCAGCAATGTCTCACGATAACGCAAGGCGGTTCAGCTGATCTTCGCGTAGCATTTTACTTACGTTTCCTTTACGCAATCGTTATATAATCTTCTGCGTTTATGAGATTAGAGATTAAATGGAGGAAAAGAATAAAAGTACCCTATATTTCACGTAAAAACGTAATACTGTTTTTTCAAGTCATTATATTTACGTGTGAAATCGCTCGGGGCTGTCGATCGTGATCGAAAAAAGTACCTACACGGCCCCGAGCAAATAACTTATTATAATCCGGATGATTCATGCCAGGAGACATTCTTCACTGAGTAAATTCATGCCAGGGATACGATTCGATGGCGGTCAACAACGTCGTCTGAGTAACAGCCGTTAGGTGTTCTCGCGAGACGATTAAACCAGCATCATCGACCGCCCTCTCATTATCCCTTACCTGCCCGGTTCCTGAGGTGCGTCTCTCACCTCCGCCTCCTCTTGTTCCCTTTTTTTCGCCTGCTGCCTCCGTCTCCCTTCCCCTCGTGCATAAATGCATAAAGCAGGGTGAAAACACGAGGATGCCGTAACGTCATTACCCAGTAAAGAGACTGCAAATTTGTGAGAAGCCGCATCGATGGCATACCAAACCGCACGGTTGCCGCAAATGCTCCCGTTTTTTGCAGATTTACCGTAAAAACCGTAATTTTCTTCTCGACGACGGCGACGGTGCGTAGAGAGGAAGAAATTACGCACAAATTTTCCGAAATACACATTATATAAATGACATTATTCGTGACATGTACATATTTATTATTTATTATTTTATGATATATAAATTAAGAAAATTCTAATACGTTCAATTATTACTAGACATTACTATTTACGATTTGTGAATATTTATGGTTACATAGAGTATAACCCGTTGTTTCATAGGGATATAACTGGTAACTCCGACAATTTACAACTTAAAGATGTAGGTAGTTTGATAGTTTATGGCATCTCGCGCGCACACAGATAAAATATGACGAGTCTAAAGCAGGACAGTGAAGAGTTAATACCATCGTGTGAGTTATAACTATACGTTGGGCGTTCTGCCGATAGATATCTAGCGAAATACTTGTAACGGGAGGTACCGAGTCGATGAATATTATAAAGCGATTAAGTCAGTGTGTATAACTGCGCGCATATTATATACCAGTCGTAATTTAAGTGATCAGATAAAATTTTAGCAGTAAATTTCTTTAGTACGCGCATGAGTCCACGATATACGATCAGAGTAATTGAATCTTGATTCGGAATATCTCGTTTATTAGAAGCAATGATTAACATAAATGTTTCAACATCAAAACTGAGATTAAAATCTGCTTCTAAATTTTTCTTCAAGCATTATATTCTACGCGTGTAACCCACTGTATTTATTTTTATTAATTCTTGTCAAAGAGAAATTACTAAGCAAAAAAAATAATTGAAAATATTTTCGATTTTTAATTAGCATTTAAGGAGAAACTGTACTGATACGTCAAAAGTTAATTAATAAATTTAATATACTTTGAGATTCATAAAAATTTTATATTACGCAAAACACTTTCAGAATTTTAAGATATAAAATTAATAATTAATTTATGAATTAAAGTAAAGATTTATCCCTGTAGAATATAATTTAATCTTAAAATCATAAATATATTATCTTATATCAAACTAACTTTTTTATAGTGACTGTATTTACAAATTCATCAACATAGAAATTTTAATTCCACAGGGCAAATTTTTACTTTAATTCATAAATTAATTATTAATTTTATATTTTAAAAGGCTAAAAGTGTTTTGCGAAATATCAAATTCATAAATCTCGAAAGGTATTAGATTTGTTAACTTGTACCGTAATTGATGCGTGCAATTTGTCTTTAATTGTAGCGTACCACGTATATCTCATTTCCTCGGCTATTATAAACGAGAGCAAAAAACTGCGCGTAATTCTTTCAAGATATTCGAACAAGAACAGTGCAACTCTGGCATCGCGGCACGAGCTGTGCAGAATTAAGACAGACAGAGAGAGGGACCTCTTTGATATACGATCTGCGCTTTTATGCACTCTCGAGCGTGTCATTCTGACGGTCGCATTAGCGAAGTCGAGATGCCATCGCCACCGGCATCGACCAGCCGCCGCGATTCATGCGACAAAGTTAGTCAAAGCTCGCGCGCGTTGCCAGCCATCGGTTGACAAATCGACGGTCGACCGACTTGACAGCTAACACCCATTGGACGGTTCCATAGTGATAAATCGCGTCGGTACATCAGGACCTCTACGAGCTCTCTGCGTGAGTGCAGCATTAGCACTCAAGTTACTTGTTTGCATACCTCCGATTGATTTCATGCCTTTTTATCGCGATCCATTTATTATTTTGGCGTAATGGAACATCCCCCGTGAAAATAGCACGGTTTTGATTTCACTCGAGGATTATTGACACCTCTCCTTTATTCAGACGAATACTCTCTATCAAATAGATGAAAATAAATTACTTGTGTGAAGAAAAAAATTACGTCAAACGTATGCAAATATCATTTAATGAAGAATGATAATGTGCAATATGCGGCGCCACATCTTTTACTTTTCCTTCAATTATTATAATGCCTATCTGTCCTCACATTATTTTTACCATTCAACGGACCTTTCAATCGATAGAAACAGATAGTTAAAGAGTTCGCGAGGGTCATATGCGACACAGGATGGTAGGAACTTCAATCTATCGCGATTTCGCAAAGATCGCTATCTCGGCAATCTTATCGCGAGGACTATCGTTAAACTTTTACCGTATCATTACGTGCGTCGCGTCTGTGGGTCGCGCGTTACGAAGGAAATCGCTTATACACTACGTAACATTAACTCGCCACCGTATTATTTATTATTATTCGCAATTATCGTAAGTGAAACGCCGTGAACCTGTTTTATGGTACCACAACGGGAATTTTTTTAGTAAGTAATTGCGCACAAGAAATTGAGCAATATAATTAAAATAATAAATAAATATATTATTATCATTACAACTAAATATATAAGCTTCGTAAGATGGTGAGTATTAATAAAGATAGCGACTAAAACTTAATGAAGAGATACATCGCGTATAAAATGCGCATCGCGTACATACATATATACTTTGTCAAAATAGCAGCACTCGAATAAATGTCGTCGCGTTATTTTTCTCTCTTTTTTATTATAATCGGCTCATGTAAGAGACATTATATAACGTGAAACCGTTCTGTTACCTTCAAGCTTGCGATAATCCGACAAGTGATTAAATTCATCGTATTTCATTTTTCAACTGTGATTATTTCTTGTTTTACATCGCAATAGATGTAACGCATCGTAACGTAAATTAAAAATAATATGCGAAAAAAAAAAAATATAAATCCCGATAAATATGTCTTGGCAATCCAATTTCATCGCACGTTGAAGCTTAATCAAGGGATTAAAGCGGCTACAATGATAAATATCAAGAGTGATTTCGATGTAAAGAGGCCGCTCCTTCTGAATGTTTTTCACGTCGTTTATTCTCATTCGCCTTCTCGTCGCTTGACGGTATTATTGCTTCTCCTACTGCGAGATATAAAAATTCTAATTAATAATAATTAATAATTATCTATGCTAATTGTAAGATACTCATTTTCGCATAAATTTTACATATAACATTTTTATAAAATAATTTATAAGATGTAAAGTTACATTATATAGTATTTAGTAAAATGCACGAGGAGAATGCAAACGTAACTCGTCAAAATTGTATTTCACGTGATTTTACAAAAATGATAAATTAGTTCGATGAACAAACTTGCATTCTTTGTACTCAAAATTCTATATTCGATATTTTTCTCGGGAACAATTCCATAACAGGAACTATCTTATTACCATTAAACTTTGGAAATAAACATCGATTCACAGCAATGCTTATCCGCGAAATCGGCCGGTTCTCTAAATGCACGTCGTGGTCACAAGAACGGCCTACGAATTGACTCGTAGATTGTATCTGACTGCGGCCTACCATCATGGAGAAATGGTTGTGGGCGGGTACCCGAGAACCCGTATTGAATTGCGACGCACAAATCGCACCTTGTTGGCAGGCAGTTGCAACCGTAGCCGTTAACGAACATCAATTCTCTTTCTCTCTGTCAATGGCGCATAATTCTGTTGGTACGACTACCAATTTCGAATGTTTCGCCTTTCGACCTTTCTAGAAAAAGAAAGAGAGAGAGAGAGAGAGAAAGTGCGTCGCAGCTATATAGACAGATCTTATATACTCTAAGATTATTACATAATCCGTCTCTCTATCAATCTATGCATTTTGTCTTGCACAACGAAGTCGGCTAAACTCATATGTTTTTCATATAAACACATCGGAATCTTGTCTTGGTGCAGGTTCTACGGTTGTTACATACGGTTATCTCGTGTATGATTGAAAGCGTTTAGCAATGCTTGTATTTGCTTCCATTTTACGAGCGTGTTACAATAGTATGTCACGCCACGAATATTAGAACGTCCGTAAGCCTTTTATGAGCCCGAGCTCGCGCGTTATCAGCTCCGGTGGCTCCGAGAAAGCGCATCGAATGGTGAATTAATAACACGAGGCAGGGCAAGCGTAAACCGGCTCTAATTGAATATGCCACATGTCACCTGGTATTTGCATCCACGCCGATAATACCCCGACGTGATGCATTACCGGCGGCTTGTCTCGCGCTGACAGTCCAAGTAAATCAATGCGCGACCGGTTAATAATAAGTATCGTCGTTGCTAACGGTGTCTTGTTGCTTGTTGCCGCCCGAGCCCGACGTGACATCGCCGGACAATAAAGCTCGGGGGCGCCCGGCGCCTTCTGTCGATACGTACATGTAGGTGCGTTTTCTTTTTTAAACGCACAAACCACAAACAGGCGTGGAGAAATGCATAAGCAGATCCTTGAAACGAATTTTGAATTTTTATAAAGATATCACGAGATGAGATATGCAATGTTAATGCCAAAGGAGATCAAGTATAAATCAACGTCCGAAATAGTTTTATTTTTAAGACTTCTTATTTGATCGAATTCTGTAATTAGTAAATATAAGAATAATTCAACTCGAGCCAATGTTATCACTTGTATTTCGTAATGCGATATTTATATTTAGGAATTTCCACACAAATGTGATACATAATTTTCAACAACGCTTAGAAATTCAGTTTGATCTTTGAAAAATATTAAATTTCCAAAATAATATATGTATACAAAAAAAATGAGAATACTAAAAATTATTTCAATGATCTTTCGAAGATAAAAGTGCAAATCTTGCAATTTGTTTTTTTTTTTAACTTTATTTAATTCTTGATGCAACACGGGCGCTTATTTTTTACAAAAAGAGGATAAAATTAAGTTCATATTCTGAGCTCGCATTTATGGTTAAATGTGTCTCAAAACGTACCTTGCAATTAAAAAATGCATACAGCTCTATGGATAAAAACACATTTAGAGGTACATACATTTAACGATAAATGTGAACTCAGAATACGGACCCAAGTCTCCCATAGAGATATTAATCATAAAACATCCCGCTGACTTTAGAGATGACTCGAGTGACGGTTTTACGAGACGTGTCTTGACGTTATGCCGTTTAACTTTATCTGACGTTTTCCACCATTGGTTCCGTAAATTACCATTTTACGTTCTCGTGGATCGACGTCGGCGTTAGTCGCAGACCCATCCTAAGTTATCGCTCGACTCGCGATGTCTCGTAACGTTTGCAGCAGTCAACCACAAACATGATCATTGGAAGAAATCACGCGCGATAAAAAAGCAATCGTCGAATGTGTGCGAAGCGAATAAAAAGCATAAACTTGCGGGCTTAATTCCGACATTTCGACAGGAAAAGAAAGTATTGGCGAACCAAAACGTCCCGTGTAGGTATACATTCGTTCTCACTCGATGTTTCGTTTATGAGTAGCAAATAGAAATGCATCTGAGTTCGTGGAAGCAAATTTCTGGGACCGTGTTAAATTGAGGCAAACAACGGGCTTAACTCCTCCTAAGGCCTCCCGATTATTTACCGTTCACATGTTCCTCAATATTTGACCATACCGCCCCGTATGCGACGCGCCGTAACACAAGGAAGGAGTTACATTCCGTTCACACGCAGCCGGACGCGCGTAGCAATGTCCGACGACGAAGTAGTCGCCGGTCGCCGAGGCTCCCGTTCCGAGTGGCTCCACTCCAACGGGAGGGAAGACGGCAATCCTCCACTCTCGGTCCGAGACAAGATACAGAAACAAAAGAGATCGACCACCACCTAAACAAACGCGTATCCCTTTGAGGGGCTCGGCTCTCGAATTTCTCTCTTCCCTCTTCCCTTTCTCACCAGAGCCTCGCGCGGCGCTTACGCGGTGGCTCTCTCGGTTCTCACAGTAATTATGTGGATTTTAGACAACCGTGCGCGAGGGAGAACAAACACTTTCGTTACATAGATAGGAAAGAAGCATCTTCACCTTCGTGTTTGTTCTCGGCGTCTCATGGAGTCCTCCTCGTCGTGACGCGACGCCGGCAATATCTTGGATTAGCACGAGCTACGGGAATCTCGTGCCGAAAATTCCGTCGGAGCAAACCTATCCGCTTTCAAGGAAGATATTCTCCAAGTTTGTCGAGGAAACCAACCGTTGTCATGACGCTTTCAAAAAATCTCGAAATCTAACCACTTCGCGCGATCGCGCATGTTTCATAGAATTTGATACTTTCACCCTCTCTTCTCGTGACTACTGGTTTGTGGTAAATTAGCAAAGACGATTCTCAGAAATTTTTTATTGTTTACGCGACCTGTTGGCACAAACGCAGAAGTCTAAACTGAATTGAAAGGCAATTCATTCCATTGCAATTTTTTTTTTTTTTTTTTTTTTACGAATAACTATTTTTTTTACAAATAATTTTGATATATAAGTAATGTTAAACTTGAGGAAACGAGAAAGGTCGTTAGCAGGAATTAACCATCGAACAGTCTACGTCTCATGGGATAACTTTGTGAACGATTGAAATGATGATTACCTGGCGAGACCGTTTATTAAAAAAACCGGGGGAGGAACGCGCGGTCAGATAGCATCGAGAACGGATCGAAAACTGGTGCGGAGGCGAGTTTAGGGCAGTTAATGAAACTGGCTACATCAAATCCGGCATTAAACGAGCCATTTCGTGATACTGGACAATTACGTGACTGTTGCGGCGGATCCGGAGAAATCGAACCTCGTTTGCGACATTACAGAGCCCGAAGTGGCGCGATAAAAGCCGAAAAAGTATCCGCCTTACGAAGGCCAATACACAATTAAAGATTATTGTACGTGTCTTGAAAAATATCCGGCAACGGTATACAAACGCGCGACACAATGTTGCGACCTGATTACCGTAGAAATGGAAGGGTTATATCTCTGAATCGTATATTTTATAACGAAAGAGATAACGCAAGATGAAGCCATTGAATTTCGAATGTCTTAATCTCGAAACATTTGCCGCGCCTTTTTCATAATTCCAATACAGAGAATATATAGAGGCTGTAAAAAAGTATTTAAATTGCGATTTCGGCTCCTCTGATAAAATTTTCGGATTAAAAATAATGCGAAAGAAAGAATGTGTACGAAAAGAATTGGTATTTCTTTTATAATTTTCTAATCATTTCGTATATATAGTCTTGTGCAATATTTTAGTGTTTTTAATATATATAGAATGCCACTTGAATATATTACTTGATCTTATTCAAAAATTTAAAAAAAATATATCACATTTATCAAATGTCAATCTTTCACATTTATCTTACATTGCTCTAGTTTATTACGCAGATTTTGCATTACTGTTTACATCATGTTGTCTGATATGGCTGTAATTTTTCCTGTGTATCGACCATAAGTTCGTTAATATACAGGAAAAAATTAAAATTATACCAGAAAACATGATACAAATAACGACGTGAACCTACAATGTAAAATAAATGCGGAAGACAAATATAATTTTTTTTTATTTTAAAAAATAATAAGATCAAATATGTAATATGCTCAAACGGCACTCTATATATTATTGTTATCTGATAACAAAGAAATAAGTTATATTTTATTTATTTATTTCATTTTACAAAATCATCAAGTAACTCACCTTTTATATATACTTATTCTTTTAATTTTGCTAAATACGCAATCTCATAATTCTGATGACTCACAAAAGAAAAAAAAACACAGCTAAAACTGTGACGGGTTTCTACGACTGACAGCGACAGTTTGAGAATGCTTTATCTCGTTAACGAACCACCGGATCTTGACCTGTAATTCGTCTAAATGTATAGCAACGTGTGTCGCGACGATCACATAAAGTCCGACCGGATCTGAATACGCGTTAAATGAACAACGCCTTCTCGTATTGCCACACGCTGCATTAAATATTGCCACCGTAGCACATAATCACATAAAATGCATAAATTTTTCCCAGTTGTCATATATATATATATATAGTAAATATTTAAAAGATTGTTATATTAGAATATTTCAAAATAAAATTCATAAATGTGAATTGGAAACTATTTTGCATAGGTTTTTTCAATTAAAATATATATATACAAAATGCAATATTGCAAACATTTCATTTCAAAGTATTCTTAACATTTGGGCCATTCTATATAAAATTATTCAATGAAACTGTAAACGACATAAAAGAAAATAGAGAAACTGCCCGTGAGAAGAAGCGCGAATACAACTACGACGAGATGACGACGACGAAAATATACGAAATGCCCGAAGAGTAAAAGGAACAACGCGACCTCACTTGCGAAACACTGACAGTTCTGACAGTCGACGGAATTGTGGGCGGCAAGGTCGTGAGTTCCTTCTGGCATGTTGGTGATCGTCGGGAAACAAAAAGACCGTATGCACCGGGGAACCCCTTTAGCTTCTCGTCCTTTGCCACGCCGACCTCAGGAGAAGCGTTCCTAATCGATCTCGAGTCACGCTGCAATACATTTAGTATACACTGATACATTGGAACGCGCCCGCACATCTCGTCTGATGGTTGAATCGATTGCATTTTGTTTTATAATTGATAATTTTCATAATTTTTCGATTAAATAACATAATCATTCTTTGATAAAATTTATTATGATTATAATGATGCGGCGTGAGTAAAAATGTATTAAAATATGTCTCTCTCGGCTTGCCGTGTTCTCATAAATCAGTGTGTGTTACGACACGAGTTACTCACATGGATTATCGTGATCTCTAAAGATGCTGAAAATCCATGCATATAGCGACGGCGGTTTGGCGCCTTTGGTACGTCACGTCGCGTCGTCGTGCCAAGAGTTTCTCGGAATCACAGAGGAAACTAGCTTTGATCGCAGATCAGGAAGATGTTTTGATTTCGGGTGCGAGCCGAAGACCTGCTTTGACGCACCCGAGGAAATTGTAGATATTAATACGTGCTAATGTCTCTATACCGACTTTGACGTGCATAGACTTGAAATGCAAAAATAAAGATATGTATATGTATGTGACGTTACAAGAGAATGATTATTATTATTATTAAAACTCGAATATTCTAAGCAGTGGATACAAAACTTTGAACGTGTTTTGTATCGCAGGAGGTTTCACATAATTAGTGCACATTAGAAAAATAATTTAAAATTCCCCAAAAATAATGTTTTCCACGAAAACAACTCACGTAATTTCCTATTCGAGACTTGATCCATGATAGACATCGAATGAAAAAAATCCAGCGGCCACCTGTGGTCGCTCATTTCAACGAACTTCATTAAAAGAATATTTATAGATTGAAGATATAGAGAAAAAGAGAAAGAAAGAAAGTTTAATTTATGAAAATATATGTTAAGTATTATAACTACGCCACACACATGACTGTATTCACACGCGTGTTTAGAATAGCGCGCAGTGTTGCCGTTGCGTTTTGTGGGTCTCTGAAAAAGAAATTCCTAATAAGAGACTCCTAAGACGATTTCCATCCTCTCTTTCGAGTAATTAAAACGCATTAAGCATGCGATTCTCCGTCAATGCATCTCATAGCTCGATAAAGTGTATACATCGCTCTATTGCTAAAGTCATTCGCTTAATTAATGACAATAAAAAAAACAAAAGACAAAGTTTTATCAACCGAAATGTACTTCAGCTGTGTAAACAATATTTTATTGCGAGAGAAAATGTTTTTTCCAAGTGAAAGTATTACCAGATGACACTTATAATCATCCCTTTACTATCATGTAATCGTCCAGCCCTTTCTCTGATGAAGTTAACGGCAAGAAATACCACATGTCTGTTCTTAAATCTCGACAGAAATACGTGGATTAAAACAGGGTGTCACCGTCCGGCGTGTAAATCAGTCGACGTACATACACACGGAAAAAAATGTATGAATGCGGGATTTGTTTTACGACCCGACATATAGACCTTGTCTTCGTAAGCTTTTAAATGCTTACTTAAACAAAATAACACGTGTGTACGTATTTATGAAAGAAATTTTAGCGCGGGTAAAACAAGAAAAAATTATATCACGGCATTTTCGGAACACAAAAATTTAATAATAGCGCGACACATTCGTATTACATGCTCGATAAAATCTGATTTATGAGTTCGCGTATTGGTTCAGGTTTTGATTGTGTATTGATCAACTGAGCCCGGTACTTTTACGGTTCCTTTTTTTTTAGACTTCGCTTTCGTTGCGAACGTCCCGAAAGATGCAGATCGAGTTACGAGGGTCGATTCGCTTATCCGTTTAAAATTTGCAACTGAAATTCGAATTAATTTTTTCTCGAGCACATTAAAAAGTATGTACATAAAAAATATATATACATGGTGATCCATTTAAATTGATTATTATTTTAAATACCTCGCTTGTTTTAGATTTAGATGATATGAGAAAATGTTTCAAACAAAAGTTGTTTGGTCCAAAAAGGGCAAAAAAGACAAGCAGATTAGTTTAATCTTGGATGTACATGCAAGGTCATATGGAAACTTTTGTTTTTTTATTATAATTTTTTTTTATAAGTCGATTGCTCGCAATATTCTATATAAAAAGTTGTAAAGAGTATAAAAAGTATGATGGTTAAAAATTCAATAGTTTTTGACAAGATATTTTATATACTTTAATTCGACATAATTTTACATAAAATATCTATTAAATATCTCGTAAAATATTTATTTTTCGGTTATCTTACCTTAACACTTTCATACAGAAACATAGAATAATGAAAGGAATCAATCGATGTAAAGAAAATACATAGTTGTATTTGAGAAAAAAATTAATTTACAACAGTTACATATTCTGTTTTAAAGACGATTATGTATTTTTCTTTACATCAATTGATTCCCTTCTTTATTCTGGGCATAAAAGTATTAAGATAAGATAAAAATGAATATTTTATAAGATATTTATTAGTTTATGTAAAATTATGTATATTATCGAATTTAATTGTCGAATTAAAAATTAAAATAAAAAATATCTCGTAAACTGTTGAATTTTTAGTCATCATACTCATAACTTTCTATCTAGAATATTGCGAGGAATCGATTTATAAAAAAATTAGGATTATTCCATTTAAAAAAACAAAAAGATTCATCTTCATATAATAATACCTTGACACGTACACCAAACTAATATGCTTATCTTTATTACCTCTTTGAGACTAACAACTTTTATCTGAAACATTTTATCATATCATCTAAAATAAGCGAGATATTTAAGATGATCGATTTAAGTGAACCACGTACATAGATATATATACATGTGTAAGTGTGTGTGTGTATGATGTGTACATTTTGCGTTATTTAATTTTATATAATAATTTAAATATATATATATATATATTAATATATAAAATAATATATAATATTTAAATTTATATAATTGTGTGAAAAATACATAAACTCTCTCACAAAACTTTTGACTTCTATGTATCACATTTTAAGAATTTATTTTGCCTTTATTTTCGATTTCAAAATCTTACTGTCATCAGAAATTGAAATTCCTCGTGTGTGATCTCCCGTTGCTACTATTTGCTCGGGATATAATATGCATGCATGTACATGTACGCAACACGTGAGTGCTGACCTGTCGCGACAGGGTGCACAGCGGGACGCCGTTACTTTACGTCTTAACCTCTGGATCCTATCCTATCCGCGGTCGGAGAACCGGGTTTCCTAGGATATATCCTAGACGGAGAGCGGGTCGTACGAGGTCGCGCGTCAATGGTGTGTCGCGTCATTTCTTTGAGTCGCACCGCTCGACGATAAATCTGTTCGGCCCTGCTGATTCGCAACGGTGAGACAAACAAACCTAATCCCCGTGCGTTAGTCTGCCGAATGACAGAGCATTTCATGGAAAAAAAATAGTCCGACTATATATACATATATATACATTCGGCACGTGTCGGAAAACGATGGATGCACTTTATGAATTTAAATATCAAAAAAGAATGCTAATAACGATAAAACAGATCTTGTGCAATTTAATATAATTATTAAATCAGAGAAAATTCTCGGCTGTCTCAAGTGTTATAAATGATGCAGACTGATACTCAAAAACATCTCATTATCGACTTGTTGATTCGATCAGACATCACGTTATAGCTAATTATCATAAGATCAATGAACCGATTAGAGTTTCCTCGTCAAAACACGTTGGCTCTAAGACGGAGAAACGTTCTCCGAAGAATGATTTCGCAACAGAGTTCACTGTTCACTGTTTGCGCCCGCGTTTCCTCGAAATTCTAATCCGTGGTAGCATATTCCCCATCGAGACATAACGAAAAAGTGGGTTAATGATGTTGCAGCACAACAACTCCGCGCGACACCGTCGCCGTTTGACGGGCCTGACATTCACGCTTGTCTCGAGACGCACCTTTATTGATCACCTCGTCATTCGTGCAGGCGCCATTGGTTCAGGGCCGATAAATAAATCAATTCGAGATCAATTCGAGTTCGCGAGATCAGGGTAACGAAATCGACGCTCTGGCGCCGTTAAATGACAGGTATGTTCAATGGCGATGTATGTTTATTTGCGTGCTTGATTAACGACATTCCACGCGAAGCTGCAAACGAGCATGGATAGCCAGTACGAATTTCCGGAGCCGAATGATGTAAATAAAAACGTATGCAATATACACACATCGATCTCTCGTCGAAATTTTCGAGAGATTTTTAGATACTACAAAGAAAAATTTCAGAGGATCGTCGCAGATGCGTTGCTTTTCTCGAATCAGGTGAATTGCGTTACGCGTAAAGCAAACGTTATTAATAAACGGGACGAGCGATTATGCAAATGGTTATGGCGAGCGGTAATCGATATAAAAACCGATAAACGCATAAACGCCCATGGACTTCCTTAGGCCGGCGATAAAGCGCGTTGTACGAGACAAGAAATATCGTTAAGGAACGAGTATCGATGTGACGGCGTATTTTCAATTGCAGAATACAAAATGCGACCGCGCAGGCCATAATAGATTTGTTGCAGATACAAACTGCAGATGCATACGCCGGGTCAGATTAAAATCTCGACAAATGCACATGGAAGGCACGTGGAAGGATTAGAATTCACAGCACAAATATCAATCTAGTACCACGAACTTGTAACCTATTCGTCTACAAAAATAAAGTTCTGGACTATTATTTTGACTGCTTCCTGTGAATCTTTAGTGTTAGTTTCTATCTTTATCTTGCGATCTCTTTAGAATTCAAGCAATGCGCGTTTAACTACGACGGGATGCTTTAAAGAGAAATATAAACCAGTTCTACCTCGACTAGTCCTTTGATTAGACAAGCGATATCATCACGTATGGCTAGATATAGATAATAGTAACGAATGGTGCGAACGAGACAGACTTAAATCGGTGCAAATCGTTTCCGACAATGACAGCTCTCCGTATTCCAGACAGAAGAAGATATCGTCGGTGATTGCCGGTGGTAACGTCGCTATGTAACTCGCGTGGCTTGTCGTATGAGAGAAGGAAAGAAAAAAAGAGCTCCGTAATGTTCGACGTCGTTAAATCGCACGACGATCAATGATCCTCTCCTGGCTGTTCCTCGTTTATCGCGCTCGCACTGACTCTCGGGTCTCATCCTCGCTCTCGGACGAGGGTACCGGTTGAAGAAGAAACGCCGTTTCCAAGAGAATTTCACGTTACTACCACGTAATAAGTCGCCGGGTAAGGTTAAACGGTAGATTTAATCAATGACATTATTCCTTTTCTCTCTTTCTGGATTACGCCTTCTTTTCCTCCTTTTCTCATTAACGAGCATCTTTTTGATCTCTTGAAAAGTGTCTCCTCGAGAGATAGAGTCTTTGACTTGTCTCATATTACTAATTAGTTATATGTTTCCAATTAAATATTTTTATTAAATATTTCATCTTAATTAATTTTTTTACGATAAGCATATTCTCTTATCTCGCGCAGTTTAATATTTACATTTCAAAACTTTATTACAATTAAATTACGCTCTTTTAAAATTAGATACTGTGTGTATAACAATGCCAAATAAATTGATAGATTATGTAATAGATTGAAGTATAGATAAACATGACGATTTTTCTCGAGCCGCAACATTGTTGCACATACAAATCCGAACGATACTTTTCAACTTTCTCGGAATCTCGTCTCGACGTTTGGCGCTTGAGGATGCCGCGTATGTACTAGAAGGATATCCTTTTTCTTTAGACACGGCACGGTGAAGTGCTCGGTGACTACCTGCGAGAAGTCAGCCTTAAAGATACGCGAGAGTGTGACCGTTTCGCGCGGTATTTCCGGCGCCATTAAACGGTCGGCCTAGTCAATAGCCACTTGGCTGGCCGCTTGTTTGCTCGCCAGGTTAGCGAAATTCCTCATACAAAACAGCGTCTTGGCCACTTCTCGATATTTCTACGTACGACCGAGTGACAAATCGTTTACTTATTTCTCACCGCTGATTTATGCGAGTCACAAGTTTAATTCTGGAAGACTTTCACACCTACGTTGTCTAGATAATCGTTGTCCATTTATAGCTTATCGATTATTAATTTTCATGATATTGTAAAAACTTTCTTCGATCATCTCTAGTTAGAGATTTTAAAAAAATCAATAAATGTTATTTATCCTTTTTCCTCGCGTGCTTAAGCGTACTCGAGTGTAAACGGGACTTAACGTTTCCTTTCAAATGGCGTGGCTCACCGCTTATCCGCTTGCTAAGATTTTCTTCCCTGACGAGGATGTAGTCTGAGTGGATAATAAGGATTCGCGTACCTCGGTAGCCGTATCGCTTAAACGCGCTTGATAAGTAGTTCCCTTCTGCGATTGCAAAGCGTTTAAGTGCATGAATGGGGCGATTGCAAGTGCTTTTGGAATGCCTACCATGTGTGTAAAGTGTGCGGCGAATATGTTAATCTGTTGCCGTTGAAATGTAGACATTTTAAAAATCTCCCGAGTTCTCGATGTGTCTATTCGTTTTCTTTAAACGTGCATAACGAGCTTCACGGCATATGGTATTAACTCAATCAGTCGATCGAATACGTGTGTTCGAATATTTTTTGCAGAAAGATGCAGCGGGGAAAAAAATTTGAAAGGATTATTAAAACAAATTATTTAAAAAAATGATTTTTCGGCGGCCACACATTTTTGCCAAACAATCTTGAAAAGTACAGGGCTCGTACTCTTTCTCCTATCTCCTCTTTTTCCTCTTTTTCCTCTTTTTTTATTGCTCTCCCCTTTTTTCTTCTAAAATCTATGATTTTCCTCTATTTTCTCTATAATTAACAAGATCAGCACACTTGTCTTAAGAATCTGAATCAATGCAAACAATATGAAAGATTCAGCTAAATCTATGACCAGCAAAATAGTTTTTCAAGAATTGATATCGAGTCTAGAAAATCTCAGAAATAAAGAAAAGGAACAAAGAATCAAAGTTGACAAAATTGAGAGAAAAAGTACAAAAAAGAAAATCTCAACTTATTGAGACTGAAGTAAACAAAAGGTTTAAGGTCTAAAAATAATTAAAGAATAAGTAATAAGAAATAATTATTTTTAAAACGTGCCTCTACCTAATGCTAATACGATATAATATATATATATGCCAAAGATTAAAAACAAAATAAATTATAAAAATAATTATAAAAAATAAATGTATGTTTATCATATGTATTAAGTAACATAATATGAGTTATCATCTTTTAAATTACTTAATTAGTTATTTTATAAATATATAATTTTTTTTTTGCTTTTCGTTTATTTTTCTTTGTCTCGTCTTCTTTTCTCATTATCTCATTAAATAAATGTAATTTGAATAGCGAGCAGTGTACGTATAATTCTGTGATATGTAAAATGTAGCATTTCTAGGTATCTATTGCATTGTATGTCATTAAAGTAAAGAAATATATTTTTATGAGTTTTATAAACAGTTATGTAAAACGTTAAAACGTTAACAAATCTAATATAGATTTGATTAAAGTTATATAACTAAAATTCTGTTGTTTATTCCCAATAATAAATACTATTTCTAAAATAATACATCAATTTTATTATTTTAAAGTTATTCTTTGATTTATATATATGTGTGATTTTTTCATCAGTTAAAGCAATTTCCCCTTTTTTTATAAAAAAAATTCCTCTTTTCCTCTATAATAAAAAAAAAAAAAAAAAAAAAAAAAATAGGAGGTACGAGCCCTTGAAAGTAATGGTCTTGACGAAAACTTTCAGCGAAAATTTCGCGATACTTACAAGCGTCAACATACCACAATAGAAATTCTCTAAAGTGCTTGTCATAGTAAATCAGACGTTTCCAACAGACTCGAACGAGTTGCTGGCCACGGAATTCCAACGTAAGATTTGTAACAACACATACGCAGAATATTTGGAGTAAAAGATATGGAGTAAGTGATACTGAGAGCGACACGCGTATCGGGCGGGCTTAAGTATACTGTTATTAATACCCGAATAACAGACTTGAAAGTCGGCGGAACCTTCGGCGACTCCTTTCATCCGCCCGTTCTTATCGTAGCGTCACAATAACATAGGGAGTTTATTAATACTCGACGCGCAAAGTTCATGGCTTTGATTTTCCACCGTAGTTAAGATTGTGTAAGGAGGGAGCATCATATTCCGATACAGTGATCTTCTTCTATCGAGCCGAAATAAATTCAATTTGTCAGATGACCGGCTGACGGTGAATGGACAGCAAGATCCCCTGCATTTCTTATAATCCTTTACGCCTGTCTCGACAAATTAAAATTGTTTTTCCTACCGTCTCTTTTAAATATACACAATTTAGATTTAGAACTTACAGAAATCTCTCCGTGAGTGTTTCTCGTCGAGTGTTCCATCGAAAGCATTTTACAAGAAAAACTCTTGTCACACGAGTCAAAATATTTTTCATGAATTAATTTACTTGCATTAGATGAAATTTTTTTCGATTCTTCACACAGAAAGAATAAAGGTAATAAGAACGAGCCAATATAGGGTAAACTAGGGTAATACAGAATAGATATGGAAAAGATGGCCATAGACTGTAATTTTTTCAATAATCGCTATATAGTGCGCTTTTTTAGTAATTATCAAAGATAATCGATGTTTATAGTAGTTTATGTGCATACATTATTCGAAATAATATATGATATTGATCGAATCTTATATCATATTTTTACTTGCAAAGTTTTTTATTTATCCACTAAAAACTGTTACAACGTCAAATAACTAATTACAGTTAAGCTATCGTAATCAACGTTAGACGTATTATAAAGATATGTAAATTGTTATATGACCTATAATTTTTATTTTCGTTTTCACTATTTTTTTATAAATATTATGGCCATCTTCTTTCCGTCACTATGGTCATCTTTTCCTTAAAAGTTGGGTAAGATGACCAATGCTTATGTTGTACTATTTTGATAACATAAAATTTCTATTAAATATTTTCCTTTTAATTTCGATAATATTACGTAATTTAAGCTTCAGTGAATAAGATAATATACCATGCATATTAAAAAAATAACAAAAATAAAAGTGCGTTTTTTGCATTTTAAAAAACTATGGCCATCTTACCCGAGTTTACCCTATATAGGTCGACGCCTTTGTTACTTCAAGGAAAGAGAATCACTTGTATGTATATTTGATTACGCTCGAGTTATAACGAGTGACATCGCCGGTAACAAGAAACGATGCATACAAGATCCAAATAACGTTATCTCTCATCATCGTATTCGCGCGACCGGTCGAGTATTATCGGAACGCACCCACCGACAAATGCGGTAACAAAACGAGCGTAAACTTAGCGAACCGAAATGTTTCGACGTGCTATATCGATGACGAAATATAAAGACTTGTGTATAAAGATTAGAGTAATTCACCTGTCGGATTAACGCCTGTCAAAATCACGTCTTAATTAAATGTCACTGTCAGCTGATGCAACGGCGCGTTAGAACGTTCGTGTAGTACCGTCAACCTTGTTGGTAACACGCTATTTCCCGCGACTCTCTCAACCGCGAGATATTGTGATGTTTATGATTTCATAATCCACATATAATCCTTCGAAGAACGGGATTGTGGACATATACGCTGACAAATAATATACCGTATTTATATACCATACTTTGCGAAATCTTAAGTTGCCGCGGAAATTGCAAGTTTACGATCTTTCCATTTCGCAAAGGAGATGTTGTTCGCATATCGTCCATTTATAGCGTGGAATTATAAATACGCCGATATATAATTTATAAAGTATTTCTTGCAGCCGGACCAGTAAGATGTGTAGGTGCCGACATGACTGGCAAGTAGACGAGAAGGGGGACCACAAAATGCATAAATACGCACGCACTTATGTACACCCATGCTCAGTGATTTACGCATTATGCAGCACGACCGTTTACACTCGAGAGGGTGCCGTAGACAAAATAATAAGAATAAACGGATGATGCCTCGGAAGCCATTGTTCGAGGCAAAAAACCGGAGTTTGATAACGAGCGTGCTTAACGGCAAATCGTTAGAATTCTACGTAGTCAGAATTATTTTTAGAGATGTATTTCAATTGAAAATTCCAATTAAAATATATGCGATGCGTGATATTTAATCCTTAAATATAGGTCATTTCGACCCTATCGATATTTTAATAATAAAATATTCCATAAAGACTTTAATTAATATAAAAAAAAAGTTTTTATTTTTTAACTTTTGTTGTATATAACCATTTTATATATAGATGTCGGGGAAGGAATATATATAAATTTTTGTAGATGTTTTCCAAGCACTTTGAGACAGTTAAAACTGCGACAAGACATTGTGACCAAGAACAGAAGAAAAAAAAGTGTGACCTAAAAGGGTTTATATTGACTCGTATAGGTGTCCGCGATATATCTCGAGCTCATTAAAATCGCAGAACGACTTGCAGAGATAACGAGAGCGGAGCATATCGGACACCGTTTATTCTCGGAAGGAGACCGAACGCATTTCGTTGTGGCTTTTGTGAAGATACCGCCGACAACTGATAGCCGACGGTTTCATCGGACATTCGTCGAATAATACACGTTATCCGGCCGCGTATCGGGATTAACAGCGCGGAAAATTAGTAACGCAACCCACGAGCACTTAATTTGCACGCTGCGGGCGTGATGCAACTTGCGATGTTCGCGAAGGGACAACAATTTTCATGTGCACGACTGGCCGGTCACGGCTGTCGTGACCGATGACGAAGAAAAGACCGAGTAAACCGAGCGTGTCTCGTGACAAAAATATGGATGAAACCCATAGGGTATTTTCGACGGCAATGTACGACTTTGCAGCCGCATACTTGATTCATCTCGTGCAGAAAAAAATTGATGATAAGATTAGACAAAGTGTTCACGAATTGACTAATAATTAACTTGTATCGCAGCGATATCATGCCGTATTCGGAGCTCGCGAATTAGCTAGGTCGCCAACAACAGATGGACAGTCGATACTCGCAGTCGCGCCAATTGGCGCCGATGAAAAAAAAAATGTAATCGCCGGTACCTGTTTTTGCGCGCGCGCGCGCGCGTGCGAGCGAGCGTGTTTGTGGTAGTATAACGTGACTCCTGTCGGGACGTATATTATTATATCTGTCGGTATTGCAAATTATCGGCCTGCAGCGGGAATTCGAAAGCGAGCCCGTGTGTTTGCACTCGACTCTGCGAGCGGATAATTATTATTCCGCGCGACACGCGCCACGATAGCTTTGTTATCGGCGGGCGCCGATACTCGCGAGACGATGCTTTAAGCATTTCAAACTCTCTTAAAACGCCGATGCAATTAAAGCGGAGTAACGAATTAAGCTTTTTTTATCCGCTACTGATATCCTATATCCGCTAAATTTAATCCTCCCCGTCGTTTTTTTTTGTTTTCCTAAAGGAACTTAATATCGTCGGTCAATTAAAACGCAGTAGCAAATTACACCGTGGCTGTCCGCCGACCGTACGGCGATTTCAGTTTCACTTAGATGTACGTTCAATAACCGATAAACGATTAATAACGCTGTTAATACGCCGACGGCGTGCCAGATTAATCTTCTAACGTAAATTTTAGATTTGTATCGCGGACGACGAAGGACGAGCGGAACATGTTGTAGGGAAATACGTCGTGTTTCATTAATTTACCTCGCGTACTCTCATTAATAGTATCAATAATTTGTCTGAGGTAATTGATACTTTCGATAAACAGATTATTTTATCTCAGATACTAGAAGCTTGGCAAACCTCGGCAAAGCATTCATGATGGTTAATTAAAATTCAATTAATACAAAAAATCAGATAATTAATGTAGAGACAAAAGTGAGACATCGGAGAAAGCGACCATAAATTATGATCGAAAATATCAATTGTACGTAATAAGAAAATATCAATCATATACAGAGTATCTTACTTAAATCTTGTAAAAAAATTCCCTTACAAATTCTCTGATTTTCCAGGTATTTTGTTCAAAATTCCAGATATAGAGAATATTTTAAAGACTTTTTGGTTCAATTTTCTAAAATAAATTTTCTTATTGTGTATGTTTGTTTTTTAATGCTTTTCACTCATATGAAGAAAAAACATAGAGTCACTTAAGTTGCAAGTACTAGATTTACAAATGTATTGAAGAAAACTCAAAGTAAAAAACTTGTAATTTTTATAATCTTTTTATTTTTATCACTAAAAAGTAAAATAAAAAAACATTACCACATATTCAATATTTTTTTAAGACATTGAAAATATATAAGATTTATATTTCTAATTTACAGTAAAGCAAAATTTTCACACAAAAAAAGAATTTTTTTTAATTCTCTACATCACGATAAAATTCCATGAGCATGATAATATTTGTTTAAATGAAATTATTATTATTACAAACGATTATCATTTTCTACAATATATTAAGAGCTTAGTTTAAATAGAATGAACAATTTCACATAGATAAAAAAAAAGCGGCGTGCTGTCATTAAAATCGGTATGTATCGAATGTGCAATGACCGTCGTCAGAGCGGCATGAACCTCAACGTAATCTTTAACACATAGGAACGCCTTTGAGAAGAATTCACGCTTTCTCACAACTCCATAATCGACCGTGTCCTTGGCAAGGATCACGAGACTGGAATTCACACGCTAGATCACGCGTTGCAAGTTACAACGGACCGTGTTGTTCACAAACCACTAGCTACTAATCGCGCCAAAACACGCGTTAAGGATCATCCGACCCAGACACATAAGCAGGCAGCAAGACGGTCGTACGGTCAGATGATCGAATGAAGGTTCACGAAACCGGATAGATGCAGCAGAGAAACCATGTTGATGCCTGCTGGCTTTGGATCAGGTTGAGTGAGTTGTTCCGAGTTGTTCGCCCTCTTCTTACCGTGACCCGTCTACATCTCTATACTCATGCAAGATAATGTCGACTACTCCGGATATCCTCACGACGACTTGCTCCTTCGACATGACTTCAATTATGTGAGAGGAGAGCGAGGGACCTCGTCCAATCAAAATTTCGATTTTATTTATGATTCAATCCGATCTCTTTATTTTCTTTTCATGAGAATTAAGTTTCTCGATTTTATTAAGTAATATTTTATATTAACTAATAAAATTAATAAATTTTATATTAATATAATATAATTTATATTAATTAATATTAATAAATTATAGTTCCAACAATAAGAATTACACGAATTTTTAATATTTTACGCTATATCATTTGGTCTTCACGCATATAAAACAACCGATCGAAAGATGAAGCGAATTAAGTCATTGACAGTCTAGAAATAGCTTTATGTGTTTGTACAGCCTAGGATTGGTCATAGGTCTTGAGCCTTTTGTAAGACCGTTCGCTCATAATAAGCTACTTGCGTAGGATAACACAAACGGTACGTCACTTTAGTGGCGCTTTGAAGTCGGTACCAATTACTTTTCTCGGAATATGCTGAGAAAGTTATATAAGACTCTAAAGCCAACCATAAAATTCAGAAATGTCAGTCGAACGTTCCTGAGTAAAGCACAATAGTAATAATTTGTGCAAAATAATAGACAATATATCTGATAAATCTAGAATTTTATGCAGCAGCGAAAAGTCCTTGAAATACTTTATCGTGGCATTCTTTACGTACATCTCACTCCTGTCAAATAAATTTCCGCTTAGTAAACTAACACTAAAACTGAACAGATAGATTTTACCAGAGATTTAATTAGATCGTTAATTAGCGTCTTCGAGTATTTATTTACTAAAAAAGACGTTGCACTTGTTACTATCTAGATTTTGAACCCTCGAGATGTAATTTAACCGCTTAATATTAGGAAGCAAGTATGAGGTTTAATCGTAATATTATCCATCACCCAAATATATATACGCGCAATTGCATGCGGAAACGTTGTTGGAAACGAGCATCTGAATTCTAATTGGACCAATTTGCCAGTGATTTTCACGAAGTGGCGAAGATCGTTCGATAATTCATCCGCGAATGTGTCGCCCGATCTCGTTGACCGGAAGATTTATGAGTGCGCACGAAGAAGAGGGAGGAGGGAGGAGGGGAAAAGGAGAGGAACTCGAACCAGAAACTCTGCCACTGGTTCTCTGATACGCCTCCGTGATCGCCAACTGAGCGGAAATAAACGTCTCGTAAACCTGCTCAAAAGAGAGAGAGAGAGCCGAAGCTTCGGCTAATCTTTTTTCTCCCTTCGGAGTCTCATTCGGGGCGCCTTAGAAAACCTGAGGAAACACCAGAGAGAGAAACCAGCTTTCCGTAGGTTCCATCGGCGAGGAAAGACGATAAAATAGTCTCGCATGATAAAACTCTTCTCATGTTCAGTCGCGTCATCATCATAAAGAAATCTTGATTGAAATTTTTTAGCTCAGTATATTTCTATGTCTCACTCTCTCTCTCTCTCTCTCTCTCTCGCGCGCGCGACATTGATTATGAATCCTAAGGACGTTATAACTTCTTTCGAGCTTCAAAAGATTAATGAACGCGAGACTAGAATATAATCTATGAGCAAATCCACTCGAAATCGTTTGACACGTTTCACTTTCGTGAACTGTCATTTATCAGTGTGGGTCAACGAGACTCGATTCCAGTTCTCGATCGTCACGATACATTTCAATTTGAAGTGTCCGATATCCTCGAAGACACATTGTTCGCGTTCTACTGAGATCGTCAACCATGCGGCTCGATATCTTTCGAGACGGTTGTCGGCAAATTACTTGACTACTCGTCCTAGGACAACTAACCAGAGTATCTCGAGTGCCTGTAACTCAGATAACTATCTGAATAGTAGCGTATCAATCGATATATCGAGTTGCCGGCGCTTGAGATGCACGATGACGATATAACCCGTAGATACCCGATGACTCGTTAAAATCGGTCCCGATAAGCGAATGTACAATATAAGATTGAACATTTTATAATCGATGTTTCATTTAATTTCATAATTCTAAAGAATAAAAATATAGCTGGAGAACTTTTATCGAATTTCGATTTTTTCGGCAAACTGATATTTTGATATATTTCTATTGTTTTCTTCTTTTAAGATTCTTCTATAAATCGTTTTACTTACTCTATAATATAATATAATATCTTTTATTGGTTTTTGTACGTAATTATTTTAAATATTTTTATAAATTTTACATATTTTATATACTAATAAGAAAAATAATTATAAAGTAAAATTTCAAATGCATAAAATGAACACCTTATCATGCGACAGCTTGCCGATTATGAACGGATTAACCGCTTTTAAATGCGCGTTTACACGAGCGAGATACTATCTCGGAACAATCTTTATATAATAATTCCGGTTTATCGTGCCGTTCTCGTCGCGAAGTTTGGCTTGAAGTGACGCAGCTCAACAGAGGCGACTTTTAACAAGCTTCTTCTGAATAGCGCACGTCATTTTCGATCGCGCGCGACAGTCATGATGACACTTTGTAACACTTTGAACAGCGGCACGTGGTGATTTATCAAAATAGCATTGCCATTTTAAGATAAAAACCATTGTCAACCTCGATCAATAAAAACTTCATCAAATTATGAACTGAACTCGTTATTATTTAGAAATAATTCTTTCTCGCACAGTTGTAAAATTATTTTCACTTTTTAATTTCTTGAAAAAGTAAGGATTAATAGCTATGGATGCGATGTTTTTCTTAAATAATAAATTGTAAAATTGTCAATTATTCAATACACACCTGGCTCATGGTAAACATATTTCGCTTTAATTTACCACCGTGATTAGTCATTAAATTAAATGCATTATTCTGTAACTTTCGAGCCGTATTTATTATTCCTCTGTTTTATTATTGCCTCCCAGTGATGTGCAGCAGTAATGAATGTCAAATTGTACTACGAAACGCGTACGTCTATGCTTTAAGCAAGGCAAAGGAGGTTGGCAGGACACATAGGCGATTGTTTAGCGATTGTCTCTGGCATGTTTACGATTTGTTCCTTAACAAGAATCATTCCTCTCTTGCGTCGGTCCCATTCGCGTTCCGAACATAATCATCAATCACACTGCCATACGTAGAACTTTTTTTCCCATGAATGTTTGCGTTGGACGTTTCTTCGCGTGGAATGCGCGTCAACCGATTGATACTGTTCGAAGGAAGGCGCCTCCACGAACATGAAACGAGAGAAAAATCAAAAGAAAGAGAGACAGATGAAGGCTTCAATCGAACGGAAAATAATATGATTGCTCTGAAAATTCACACCTCAAAATGGTTGTATCGTAAACTGATCGTCGTCCTTGATGTCGATAAATGCTCGATAAAGCAGATTAAAGACGCCGCCTTTCACTCACATAACCAAGGGCAATAATTTACTTGATATGGATGATAAATAACAACAGTATATGAGTACAGAGGGAATGAGATCGGACGCAAGACTAAGTACTTTTTGACCAACCTGGGAATTTTAACAGAGTATAAATTGATGCTACAAATAACAATGTTGCTTTAGTCAAGTCTTCAAATGTTGACATATTTAGATTATGAGGTTTCATTGTCGATTGTTCTAAAGATCATCGTCGGTTGGTGATACAACTTTACATTCAGTTTGAGCGCAGAGATCATAATTGACTGGCTAAACCTTTCGGTATCGATAGGTTACACACAGTGGACATTTTCCCACAGCTCGGCCCGATAATTGTACTAATGCGCTTTGTTTGCTGAGCTCGCTCTCCGAGGACATTAAGGGAAGAATAGCTTTGAGAGAGCTCCTACGCTCGGGAATAAAGAGTTACGTCCTAAAAGTCCAAAAAGAAGAAGAGAAACCATAAAAGATAACGCGATACGTGCAGCCATTCAATGATATTCCTTGCTCGATTAGATTGCTTAATTTAGGGAAAAAAACATGTCGAATAAAAGTTACGATAATATAATTTTTATCATGTATTTGGACTCGAGAAACCTTCGCATTTTAAATCTTAAAACTTGAAGAATCGTAAAATGATAAATGGCGAATATCTTGCGCAAGTTTAATTGATTAATGGATTGTTGGAGCGTAACTAATCGAAACATCGTGTTCGCCAATATTGCGCGGTATGCACTTTGAACATGTAACAATTCAAGAGCCATAATGACGCAGCAGGTAAACACACGAGAAATGATTAACGTTCCGTTATCCCAACGGCGAGAAAATCAGTTGAAATTGCGACTGATAATCTACTATCGATATCCATCGATTTCTCCAGTTTAACACCGCACCGATCATGGTCATGCGATTGGCAACGCCATGCATTTACTTCCTTGGGTTAACGTGCGTGTCTCGAGAAACAAAAATAAACGCTGGGCTCGGATAGATTGACGATCATTGCTGAGATAAATTCGATCTGGTCACGTATCATAGAGATAAACACACTTTAAGAACGAATAACCAATCCGATAGAATCGATCTAAACAGATAGAATGGAGACGAATTTATCGCTTTGATATAAGCAATCTTTTTTTTTTAAAGATTACCAACTTGAATTTAGTTAAAGGAAATTAATTTAAAAATTATAAATAATAATAAAATGTGCACTGATTAATTGCAGCAGATGATTATGCATAAAGACTCTTTTAAATTTATCTCCTTCATTTCGTTATCGCAAAGATAGTAAACTCAATTGTTCAATGTTACGAACTTTATAACATTGTTGTCTAAGTACGCGATTTTTTAATTCTCTTGATACATGAAAATAAAATTTTTCTCGACGCAATTAAAATGAAATAATCTGTATATTTAATATACATATATAATATTCCATTTAATAATTGTTGGAACAGAAACGACGCAACATCATCGAATCCAAGAGACTCGTCGCATCTAGAAAAACTCATTTTATCAAATAAAAGTTTCTAAATCAGGCTGCGATGCCATTATACGACCAAAGCTTTTAAGCGAACGAGCGATTAGTCCGATATAAAGGCGAAACAATCGATTCGTTCAATTAGTAATCTGACGGCTTAATTCAAAACACTTTGGACTTTTATTGATATCTTGCAATTAATTAAAAAAAGGAAAAGATTCCTACTATAACAAATATAAATTAATAAAAATTATTGTTACATATGTTATTATATACTTAATAAAAATTAGCGCAAATAAATAATATTGCTTTCCATCTGCAAAATTATCTTGCAAGCTAATTGATTAATATCGAAATGTCATAAATATCTTGACCGTCCCTCTGCGGTCCGGCGCCAATGCAAAAATGCATGTTAGGTTACGTGCAATTTTACGCGTTAATGAATCTGACACTTTGATCAACATCACGGCATAAAACGCGCGCGCATTTATGCGCGGCGCAAAATGATACCTCCATATCGATCACGTCGTCGCGCATTATTTCAGATGGCTAACGTGCTAAACACGTATCCGCGGCATGCGTGAAATTAGTAGATCGGACGGATGCGAGCGATGCAACGCTAAGTTTCGTGATAATTAAACAAGGTGTAATATTGCGCGAATGTAACACCGTAAACGATGGTATTTTAATAGAAGAGTTTGCGAGAACTCGCCCAATTTCTAGGAACTTACATCTAATTACAGAATCACTTGACTGTGAGTAAACTTTGGTAACGGACGGCATCGATATCGTTTCACACACAAATAATAATAACTGACGTGAGTTTTTTTTTTCACATCTGTACTTATGTGGAACACGATAAATCATATATGTATATTTTACGACGGCGAATACTTCGCAACCAGCCTCGTATATAAAGTGAGTTTCACGTTGTACAATAGATAACCTGTTTATTCGCCTCTAGCAAGGTTTATTATTCGCCTTCGCGATCACAGTTTCGCGCGTATTTCGCGAGAGTGTCGAGTCGATCTTTTTTCGTCAATATTACCAGATGATGAAAAATTACATACGCCGAACAGGTTCGATGCTGTGAAATCTCTTCGAAGCTTTTCGTACAGAAGAAGACATTTAGAAAAGAAGGATACGCTGCAATGCATGATTAATACTATATGGCCACATAATCGATAATTGACACGCGAAAAAGTCGATTTTACGAGCGAAATCCTACGCGTTTTCCACATGATGTTTAATTAGTAATCGACAAAGCGAAAAAATATTCGGAGAAAATTTATATCCATCCATTTTATAGATGATTATTGCATTCGTGCATCCGTTCTATAAACGTCAAGATATCACCTTCTAAGAATTTATTAGATTTATATAAATTCTTAACATTCTATTTTTAATAAATTAATTTTTTAATATATGAAATTATAGTATTTAGTTTGTAGTAAGAATAATTGTTTGTAGTTAAATCTTAAAATAAACAATATTTAAAAAATAATAATAATAATACAATTATTGTCCAACTTTGCGATAAAAATGGTTGATACATCTTGATTCAGAATCGTTTTTAGTAGTTTGAAGTGATTTCTTTTTGTTTGTAATTATGCATTTTTTAATTGCAAATATATCTCTTAAATTCTCAAAAGAAAATTAAATTAAATTAATTAAAAAAAAAATTATTATAGATAACTACCAACAATTCACGAAATTACATGAAATTACACACATAAGATATATCAATGAATTTATCTTAAAATCAGATGATATAGTTATTTTGTTAAAAAGAATAATCTTTTACGGCTTCGACTACAAACTAAATTATTGTTACTACAAACAAGTACAAACAAAATATTAAAAACTTAATTTATTAAAAGTAAAAGTTCTTGTAGGTATTTATCAGGATTTTCTTCTCGCTATTTAAATCGCGACGTGTTGAAACGTCATATAAATCGTCGTATAAATCGTCCCTTTTCTGTGTCCGCTCTACTCGGCTTCGTTCGCATAAAGCTGAGATTAGGAAGAGAAATCGGTGGCTTCCGTACATCGTGATATGAGAAATGTTCGTCGTTTAAAAACACTAATCGGTAATTTTCAAATTAAATGATTGCAACGTCTCGTCTTATCTCGGAGGAATAATTTTTTTTTAATTGCGTCGTTCAGCTTCTTTCACGTTACGCTAAGTTTAATGCTTGCCGTGATATTAATCAACAGCTTTCGACCGCGATGATTATTTGCATATCGATATATCGTATATACTGTTCCAATGCATTCCTGGAAAATGATGTTGATTTTTCATCATGATTATGATGCAGTTATTGACAGAGATTTAGTATCACGATTGTGTTGATTAATTCTTTCCGCGATCATTAAATATTTATGACGATTAATACTTTCCGTACTCATGATGTATCAGATATCTGCATACATATCTGCAGTAGACTCTGCTTCGAGGGAGAACTTTATAATTGATGGTAGATAAATCGCGAAATAAGAAATTGAAATTTAATTCTTAATGCAATTATTTGTTACATATAGCATAAATAGACTAAAAATTCAAGGCTAAAGCTAAGTAGAATTTTTTGATATTTAATTTTGAGATAATGAAAAAAATATCCATTTTATATTTGGAGGCCAAGTTATACACGTTTATATGTGCGTAATATCGAAGGACAAAGAAACGGAAGACGACTATTCGCTGGGTTCTCATGACTCGAGCTAAACCTCGCTAAACCTCGCTTAACCTCGAGTGTCATGTAAATTTGGCAGGTGCATCCACGAAATCGAATTCTCTCGTGCTGTAGACTCGACTCCCTCCGGGTGAAAGTCTGCGGATTTCGCCATTATTCTTTCGCGAGGGCCGAAATTATGGACAGTGTGAATGAAATGAGCCGGTAATGCCAGAACGCACATAGCCGCCAGCTAAGGTATTCGGTGACTTATTGCAGAATGTTAATCGACGTTCAATGTGTAGGTGGTCCCATCACGTTGTGCAAAAGTGAACGCGTAGCAGAATAGGTAAAAAAATTTCTCGACAAAGAAACGCATTTTTTACAATAGTATCTTATTATATATAAAATATTTCTTACAAAACACTTGTCAAAATCTCTCTTGTCAATCACATTTTTTTTATTACAAAACCCAAAGTAATCCAAAATTTCATCCAATTTCAATTTTAAAACATTAATAATATTTCTTATTTTTTATATTTATTTTTATATTTAGTTTTATATCTAAAGAATTTTAAATAATAAATAACCTTTCAAAGAGGCATGAAAAAGTATAACAGACGTTTATAAGCTATAGTAGACAGCCGTCGAGAAATGTTGATTTCTAACATAAAAATAATTACAAGAGTTTCTCACGTAATATCGATCGGGAAAAAACAGAATCGCACGGTTGTTTCGTCGATTAACTATAATGAATAGCGTAAATCCGCAGTTTCGAGCTTAAACTGTCATATCGCCAGTTGCATGCCGAGATGCGAAGCGCAATAATTTAGCATCGGACACGGGTTAGCGCGGAGATCGGATCAGCGACTGGTATTCACTAATTACGCGTCTATCAAGTCTCATACGTTCTCGCGTGCTTCTCCAATTGATGCAGATACGAAATATGCAATAATAAAACGCGCGTTCCGTCAATTACAAAAAAACGACAATGACGTATGCGGGCTAATGAGCTCTTAGTCATTAACCGGGTGTCGCGTGACCGCGAACAGGATTATCGCATGAATTTCACGAGAATAATTGTAAATTAGGTCCATCGTGCGGCGATGCCAATTGATCTCCTCCATGCTCGACAGTAATCGAACGGTACTCCCCGCACGTGCGATTAACGTCGATTAATACTGACCATCCATGCCGACTCGTTTCCCGGCAATCAGAATTTTTTCTAGGAAACGAAACGATCGTGTACTCGCCGTAAGAATTTTTCCGCGCGCAGATAACGATCGTGCGCCAGTAATTAGAATTTTTGTCGAACCCGGATAAGAATCGTGCCCGGGCGATCGTAATTTTTACGAAGATCAAGCGATCGTGCGCGTCGAATTAAATCCGTCCTGTCCAGCAACCGGAGAACACAAATTTCATCTGTAGATCGTTTTGATATATTTGCACGGTAAAAAACATTTTGTATTTTTGTCGAAATTTTCTTGTGTAAAAATTTTTGTGTTAAATTTTTAACATACTCTTATGTTAATATAACATACTGTCATTATGTTATTTTAATCTTTCTTGAGTTAATATTCACCGTTTCTAAGAGTTAAAACAATACAATTAACAAGTAAATCTTACACTAATTCACATTTTTGTGTTAATTTTTTACATATTATTTGTATTATTTATTTACATATTTACCTTCTGTTAAATTAACACTAAAATTAGAGTGGATAAATTGAAACGAGAAATGTGTTAAATTTAACACAAAATTTTTTACCGTGTGTGAAAATCTAACTATATACAAATATTAGGGGAAATAAAAGATATCCTCTTGGTCGCGATGAAAATTCGGAATAAATCAGTGTGATAAACCGATGAAATTGTGACGTGAAATTTTAACGTGATAAAACATGAATTTTTCATCCCGCGAATCATTTTTATTTCTCTCTCTCTTTCTCTATTTAGATCGTTATTTATTATTTATCCGTGACTGGCGATAAATCATGGCGATTGATTCGTGGCGGTTATGCCAGCCCGGGCTATTGTTCTCCCGTCGCATCAAACGCATATACACGAATATACACGGGGGTAATGGAAGTCTAAATGTCAGCGTAAATATTCATCGACCGGCTGCTGCAAAACACACGCGTTGGATTTCCGTTATTTATGCTGTTACGGCCGTCGCTTTGCGGTGAGGTCTGTATTCTCAAATATCCGTCCGGGTTCGCTTCTATCGTGGTCGATGGACGGTAGTGCTTTTATGTTCCGCGCATTAAAATTTTATTACCTTTCCGACCTGCGCAGACAATCTCGGCCTACCGGCCCGTATATCATAAATGTGGGCGTAAAGTGACATCGCGTTACTTATAAAATCGATTGTCATTCGCGGAACGCGTTATCGCGAGTGCGTCCTCCCATCGGATTGTTAAGCGGACTTTGTAAGAGATAATGGCTTTCATAAACGAGGGTCATATGCGCGAACATGCCGACCGGGCACGACGCCAATCGTAAGAGCGATTGGCGTACAAAGGGAAATTATATATGTGGCGTCGTATAAAATCATCAGTTGTTTCGCTCTTCCTACCCTACCCTACCCTATCCTATGATTTATCGCCGTTATTATCTTACATTTTGCATTCCGTTCCATGTAATCCTTAGCGTTTTAGATGTAATTCCTAGAGCCGCGTGCATCGCATTTATATAATTGAAAAAAAGAAAAAAAAAATAATTACAGTTTTGTATCAAACGTAATTCCGATTGATGTGTATCGACGTATTGTCTCTACATAGCAGTTTTGCACGCAATCGCAATTTGTTTTGTTGGCATTGAGAATCGCGAGAGCTCTCAACGAGGCGTGGCGAAACGTTGTATTGTGCCGCGCTTACCGCAGCATTCAATCGCATTTACGACGCCACTTATCATAAGTGCCGTATAAACGGCCGTAAGGCCAACTCTTGATCGCGCTACGGCTACCAACTAATTTCGCGCCGCTTATGATTTTGATAAGCACCCTATTATGTGCTCCTTTTTTTGCGATGGCCCATCCACCAATTTAGCATAATGATTGCGCACTCGAGATACGCAATGTGATAATTTAAAATAAACATGCCGATGATGGAGAAATAATATAAAGAGCCAAGTAAAGACTCTTCGAGGATCGTTCCCTGTCGTCATCAAATTATTTCGCCGGATATTTCCATGGACGGTAAAATCAGTTGCATAAAACGAAATTAACGATCACACGACCGTTCACTCGTACGTTCGTTTCGACCGAATCGAAACGATCATCGTGTCAAAACGGTACGCAGTCGTTGTAATAAAAGAACCTCTTGTTGAATTTAACCGACGATTTACAGCGTAAAATATCGGCACGCTAACGATGTGTCTGGAAAATGTCAAGTGGCACTTTTCATAAGGCCACGTCGTAAAAAGTGTCTCTTTATCAGTTCGTTTTACAGTATAAATAATCGTGCACGTTAAACAAACATAAAGCTATTCCAAGGAATAAACTGCGAGAGAAAACGATGGAGAAGAAGAAAGGCACTGGTAGATATACATAATTATATCGAGAAGCGATTAAACAATTCGTCGAAGAAGAAATTTAAAATTGACATACAATAAAACGTATTTTTATATCTAATGTAATGATGTCTTTCTTCGCGAAAATACAATCAAAAGTCTCATACTTTATAGACGGACTCAATTTTTTGTACATTTGCTCCTTGACATGTCCATTAATAATTTTTGCTGACAAATATATGCATCAAGAATACTCGATAAAAAATATCTTGCGATTATATTGTCTTATATCATAACTATATAAATCAAAGAATATTTAAAAATTATTTAAGTTACATAATATGGTTCTTTATTGCTACGCAATTAACATAAACGTAGAGAGTTGAATAATGTATATACAAAAGTATGTATGTCAATTATTATTTTATTATTATTCTCACGGTAAAAGACTGTTAATGCAATCGCAGTTGGTCGTAAAATGCTATATCGATAGATAATACGATACGATATCGCGAGCGCTGCAGCTTTTTTTCCTCAAAATCTCGTTAAGAATCTCTCCAGCAAACTCCGGGATGCCGTTATGCCAGAAAGTAACGAGTGTCGACGCGTAAAATGGCAGCCTCCCCCCCTCCCCCCACGAAACTCGTAAAACTTACCGTGAATGTCTCTATAATAATCACTTTGCGGGAGCTCGTCGCGGTTTCACCCGCTAATCGCCGTTTAATTTGCGCCTCTTGCAACGGTACTCGCCGACGGTGATATCGCGCAGGAAATTCGCCGCAAAGAACCACGTGGAAAACCGCGAACAACCGGGTTAGGTGAAAAATGGTCGCTTACTCACGGAATGAATGCCCTACTGCATAGAGTATCTCGGAACGCTCTTAGACAAAACCAAAAAATAGAGTCACGGGGGCATGAATAAGAGAGGAGGGGGGATAGAGCAGCGTGCTTTAACAGTACCAGATTTCGGACAGGATGAAAAATATGCCAAGATTATGCGCGTGCAACGAACGGTAATGCAAATCGTTGTAGCGGCTCGTGGCTGCCCAACATGCGTGTATTCACCGAAGTATGATATTGCGAAAATTCCTCGTTAACCATCCTCCTCCCATACGATGATCGTTATGAATTATGACACTCGCGTGACGTTTAATCCCGGACGGTCGTATCGCTTGTACATCAAATGACCGCAATTCTCATTCCGCATATTGTGAACGTTATAACTAATATCCGATGCCTTAGTTACAAGTTATAGAAATGATGCATAATTCATATCGATGTCACGATGGGTATATGTATAATAGTGACATATTTACATTATTTTACAATCGCGCACGCGTACTTTCTGCTGGACGACTAGTCGCATTTACGGTGATCCACCTTCGACATTTCGCGGAACACTTTCAAACGATAGATTAGGAATTCAAATTTGTCCCATTTGGTTTCTTTGTGACCGAGATGCGTAAACGGCGGTACATCGTGGCAACGATATAAGTGCAATTCGCCTCTATGTGACATAAACAGTGAATCACACAATTGCGAGAGAGACGGTTTCCGTTTCCGCGTGAGAGACACCGACCTATAATGAACGCTAATAATATCCTCGAGCGATCGCGTCGTCTCGTTGTGTCCAATTAGCCGCGCTAAGTTATGATAACGTCTACAATTCTTAACCGCAAAAGTATCCGCCGCGTCGTATGTCACGCCTACGAGAGTCGCCGTTTCGAGACATATCGAGAACAGGCAGCGTCGATCGGAGCTACTTAACAGCCTCGATACACGCGTTATCTTGGAAGCAGAACTCTTACTGTAAGATAAATACATGCCTAAAGAGAGGAAAAATCTATAACATATATCGTATACATCTATAACATAACATATCAAAACATAAGATATCAAAACATTATTCCAGATTCTTCGTTTTGTTTACATTTGTCTGATGAATGTGACAATGTCAATATTGGAAAGACACTCTTACATTGTAAAAAAAAAAAGTATGCAAAATTGCATGTACAACAAGTGTAAAAATTATGCAATAAATAATGGAAATTTATAACACTATTTATTACATAATTTTACAATTGTTGTTCGTGTAAATCTGTAAATATTTTTTTACGGTGTACATAAATCTTAATGCTAATCAGACGATATAGAAAATGATATTGGAGCATAACGCTAAATTATATGAAGATGGAATCTCCGCAAGTCGCATTTGATTTTGACACAGAACTCATCTTCAAATGCGAGCGCAGCGTCTTTGAATTCCTTCAAATTCCCAGAGCGAGAATTCTCGTCGGGTGGGACACACGAATCGTGTGGAGAGAAAGTGTCCACAAACGGGGAATTATAAGGCTCGCAGCAGTCACTCGTCCTCTCGCATCGAGTACTCGGTACTTAAATTTGAATACACGCTGGTGTGTCATCGAAGTGCTTCGCCGTCGCTCGGAGCTAAGCGTGCGCTTCTCTCCAACACGGTATTTCACTGTTGTACTTGTAGCATCAACGTCGTCGCGAATACTCTTCACCGGTTTATTTATCATCCGAATATTTTCGTTCTCGAAAGGGTGAGGATGCGCGTGTGGCTCGTATCTTTTGTCAAGTCAAGTGGTACCCCGTTTCGTTCCGGCATCTCGACATCTCGGAACACTTAACGGCTCATTCCCAATTACATCGTTCGACGTGTCAAACGCTAATTGTCATGGAACGCGAAAGTATCTTCTTGATTCTAGTATATTTTTGAAGCGTTGAAATACTTCAATACACGCCCATATCTATACCTAAATTATTCGCTGATGATGAAGAATATCCCCAAAATAGTAACGGATGAAATATACAATTTACAAAAATATAACACTAAAAAAATAACAATAAATGACATAAGAGTGAACATTCGATTCAATTAATAAAATCTCCCAAAAGCTCTAATATGAGTTTATTGACATGTGAATTTTCATATGTGTTACTATAATTTGTTGAAATTGAATGTCATTGACGAGTAGATTGTAGAAAGAACGACATGAGATAATATATCATTCCTCTTGAAATAACGAAACATCAAAAGCATTCAACGCATAGGTTTATCGTGCGTGCCTTCGCATGAAAATAAAGCCTTCAAAATAAGACAACATACCGAAGATACGATTATAAACTTGTATGATATACTACCATTCATAAAACATATGCGTAAAAAAAAATCGACAAAACAAGCGGATTAAGATCTGACTATCAAATCAAAGACAGACATTGCAGAGATTTCTTGTAACATATCTCATAGCTTCTAATGATCCGTCTAAACTTAAACTCGTTCACGTGACGCATTCACTCGCCGTGATTTATTCTCGAGACGATCATTCAGGGTGAAGCGTACAAATTCGCTGCATGCCTCGCATAACGGACTTACGCTTGTCGGCTTAAAGCGTTAAGGCGGATAAGCAGCCGCGACGAAAACGCGACGGGATTTCGCGCAAAACCGAGAGACGAGACAGATCCGTCGGACTGTCACGTCCGGCACGCGGCATGACTAATTAATCCCGAGCCCTACAAAGGGCTATTTCGGTCCGATCGGCCGGCGATCGACTTAGCGACTCTGACAATTATCACGGCGACGCGACGGACGGTCGGCGGGAAAAAGCCGGTCGATCCATCTCGCGGATAAATTTATTCTCGTTAATTGCGTCGCGATCGACCAATCGACGAGCCCGTGCCGCGCCATTGGTCCAGCGGCGTGCGCCGGTAACGGTAGGCGAGCAGTACCGTAAGACTGATCTGGCCGGTTCACCGACGATATCGATAATCGTCGCTCTTCGACCGTCTGCGATTTCATCAAGGACGAACCGGCACTTGCGTCGCGCTTTCATTACTTTCACTTCCTCGCCGCAAACAATATCGAGAATCTAGTATCTAGTATATTGAGCGATTTCCCATTAAAATATCCGTAACATCTATGAAAAAAATGCTAAAAATGTGGGTGAATGGTTAATAAATTTACCTTTTTTTGTTTCGTGTATTGGAACCAAAACCGAATTCTTTCCGACTGATATAACAGTTTATCGCGCTGGGAAAAATACCGGCAACACAATCACATGTCTCGAAGAAGATTACTAACCTCGCGAGTGGCAGATAATACGTTCTCAAGAATCACGAGAACTTCGCAGATATGCTGCGCTAAAAATCACCAGCTGATATCTCCCGGCGATCAATAGGGGATCATCTCTAGCATTCTTTCCGATAACGCACTGTACATATACGAAGAGTGCAGCAAAGAGAGAGAAAGAGAAAGCAAAGAGAAAGAAACTGGACTTTTCTTACAATCTCGCGGAATTCCAAGAAGCATTATCGGACAAATCGTTATCAAGCACATTCCACAGATAAAAGACCATCATTCTCCTTTTTTCCTGACTTTCTTCTTCGTCCCGGCAGGACATGACGCCCCGTGTGGGCGTCGCGAAAGAATTACAGGTGCGATTACAGACGTTTCCATTGAAAACACCTCTATCATAGACTTCGTGTAAGATCGATAGTAAGTTCCCTCGAGGGAAAAAGCAATAAGAGAAGGTGCGCGAACATGCCAACACGACGTGGACTTGACTACTTGACATATGTCTTCTATGTCTCCTTCGACGCGTTTGTTTGTCATCGCGTCCACGAGATCGATGTTTTCCGTTCGCAACGAAAGAATTAACGACATACTGCGAATAATGATCGCGTGAACGAGCCACTAATGAGAGTTTATTTCTATTTCTCTCTCTCTCTCTCTCCGATGGATAGTCGTGATATTATCAAGCTGTTTATAAATCTCGTACGCAATATATTCCGCAAAAATTGTGCCGCGTATAATAGAACAACGCACGAACAGTATCATTGAAAATAGTCATTATTTGTACGATGACAGTCAGACACGCATCTTTTTCCCGTTTTTCTCTCTACATCCCGTTTCACTGTCTAACTAATCCTTTAGGTACAGCGGCAGATCTGCTACATTTCAAATGTCCCGACAGTATCTCCGACCATATCCGTGCGTCTATAAACACGAACGGAAATATACTGGGTTCTCCTCGCTCCTGGCGGTTGCCCATTCAGAGAAGGCAGCGCGTATAGAGTGGTTAGTTTCATTCACAGTGGTGTAGTTCACACCCCCACCACCACGATCGTTTAATACGCGTGCATGTTTTCGGGGCGTGTGGACGGACGTAACTAAACAAACCAGTACCATTCTGTACTTAGGTCTGTCAGAGTTCGATTGCGAGTGGCAAATTTGCGCTTTAGATACAGTTGAAAATTCATCGTCTCTTTCTAGATAAAAAATGCCGCGCAAACTTGCTTTGTCATTGTATCACATTAAACGAAGGAGGAGTAGACACCCTCTGACTTGCGACGATAAAATTGTTAAAAAAATGACGTGCACTTTATGACTAGCTGATTATAACGCGGCTCGATCGAATGAAGATTGCAATGCGAATCGCGTTGATTATCTCTGACTGATGACTTTGTTATCTCTACAATTAAAATGATATTTATATATAACTATTCGTGCACGCGTTCTGTCACCTATATTTTTTTTTTAGAGCAGCCTGAACGAACTCAAACACAATCTCGCACAACTCAAGCAAGATATGTCTATTCTAGAATTTCTTCGAAAACTGTTGAACAATATATTAGCTTAATTAGATAAGTAAATTTTTTCGATATCGAAGATAATATTCATAAACGATCATAATGATAAATTGACAAGATTATAGAAAGTAAATCGGTTTGTAAATTTAAAAAATTCAGCGTATATTGTACTCATATAGATAGTAACTATTTTATAGGATGCTATATTGCATTTATATAGATGGTAACTGTTTGATAAGGATTCTCGTTTACAGAGCGAGTGTCGTTGCTCGCGCGAGCAGGTAAAAATCCCTCAAAGCCGCTATTGAAACGTTGTACGTAACACGTTGCGCGTAAAATGCGTCGGTCATCGCAATTCTTGCCATGATGCTCACCGGAGTCGACGTCCAGACGCGCGCGCATGTCGGATGTGCGCTTCATTGCAGCTTCATCGCGGCCGTTCGCCTGTCTCTCGCAGGCATCGCGTACAGAAGTACGCGAGAGAAGTAATCGAGACGCGTGTACGTTATATAAAGATAGAGAGAGAGAGAGAGAGAAAGAGGCGGAGATCGTTGGTAAAACTAATATAGCAAAATACAACTTGATAAATAGCCGTCATTTGCGTCGCGAACGATGGTAATTAATAAAGCGACTTTGCAAAGCACAGGAGCGACCAGTAACTAATTTGTCACTTTATTAGAAATAAAAGGATTCCGAAAGATCAAAGAGTACGCCTTGTGTGAAACATCTCATGACAATATCTCATGACGACAGAAATGTAGCAAAGTACGATGCCGTGACGCGTAATAGCTTTTGTTGACTGTATTTTCCGCAAGAGAGAAAGAATAACTTTACCCCGAGGTAGACGATCTTACCTCGGCTCCGTGAGATTGAGGTAAGAAGGATAAAAAAAGGAGGAGAGTGCTCAGGACGTTAATAAATCGACGGTCGCGCGCCGTGCAATCAAATTCGCCGCGGCCTCTGCAATCTGAGCGTACGCGTACGTAACATCGAGAAGAGGAAAGGGGAGGGGGAGGACCGGGAAGCTGCCGAAATTACAGCTATTATCGCGATAGAGGTGAGAACCGGCCGATGTTTGCTTAACCCGATCGAAAATCGACAAGAGGTCGAGTACACAATTCCCATCCCACCCGCCGATGTACCAATTCTGAGGGGGAGGAGAATCAAAAAGAAAGAGAGAAAGAGAGAGAGCGTTGTCGTTCACCCCGAAAAATGAGGGGCGGGCTGTAGCCATTTAACCTGCGAGTTAACGGGGCGTATCTCGCGAAACAGTGCAACCACGATTTACGATCTCACGTTTCGCGCTCGCGTCGTCAGTACAGGGTGACTGCGCTCGATCGTATAATGTTAGATGGATACAATACAGCTTTGGTCAGAAGTATTAGGCGCCCTTAAATTTTCCGTATCTCTTATTTTGTTAATAGTATATAAATACTACAAAGATTAAAAAATTTTTAAAAACTGTCGATAGCACTTTAAAGCTGAAATTTCAAGCTTCAAAATATTTTTTAATTTTTTGTTTGCGATAATTTTTCGCCTAGTATCGACAATATGTCTGAAAAATACAGATTTAGTTTCAAAAGTATGTATCTCGGTCAAAAAAAATTATAGGAAAGTTTAAAAAAAAGCATTTTGTGGGCAAAATGTTATTATAGTTTATGGAACTTGACTTAAATTTTTCGAGAGAAATTTTTTTATCTAGTTGCAGAGTGTCAAAAATAGAATAAAATTTTAAGAAACAAAACAATGTTCTTTTTTAAAGTACAGAGCAAGAAAAACACAAAAAATTTTTTAATTACCGATAGCAACTTTAATGCGTTATCAGTACATTAAAAAAATTTTTGTATTTTCCTTGTTCTGTGCTTTAAAAAAGAACATTGTTTTGTTTCTTAAAATTTTATTCTATTTTTGACACTCTGCAGCTCGGTAAAAAAATTTCTCTCAAAAAATTTAAGTCAAGTTCCATAAACTACAATATTTTGCCTACAAAATGCTTTTTTTTAAACTTTCCTAAATTTTTTTGGCCGAGATACATAATTTTGAAACTAAATCTGTGTTTTTCAGACATGTTGTCGATACTCGGCGAAAAATTAAAGAAACATTTTAAAGCTTGAAATTTCAGCTTTAAAGTGCTATCGATAATTTTTAAAAATTTTTTACTCTTTTTAGTATTTATATACTGTTAGCAAAATAAGAAACACAACAAATTTAAGGATGCCTAATACTTTTGGCCATGGCTGTATTCACTAATTAAAAAAGACAGTATTTGAAAAAAAAAAAAAAAAAAAAAAACAATAGAACCGATATCTTTGATATAATAAAAATGATCTACTGTTAGTAAAAAAGTATCGTCAAAGTGCTCATTATCGAAAAGAAATGCGATTGCTCCGAGTCACCTTGTATATCCCTCTGTGCCCTCCTCTCTCTCTCTCTCTCTCTCTCTCTCTCTCTCTCTCTCTTATTATCCTCCGTCTTTCATGGCTTTCCCTCTCGGTTTCCCGCTGCTTTCATCTTCGTTCTCGACGTGCGCGCGGATTTATTATTTCTCGCGATGGTATTATACGATGATCGTCTTCGAAAAGCAGCAACGCGCACGCGTTAAGGTTGAACGTCTCCCTCAAATTATTTGCGTTACAGACGGCCGATGACGTCGAGATAAAGCCTCTCACCGCATGCACGCACGCGTCTCCGAAGGATATCGCGTTCGCGTTTCCCGCGTTTTTTCTCGCTTTTTTTTTAAATCTACTTAACGGCTCGTTAGCCGTTGGGCCTCATTTCTCTAGCTCGTATTATGTTAATTTCGATACGCGGCGCAGAAAAATTTACGGCGCAATTGCGGTGATTGCGGCGACGGTCAATTAACAAATCATCCTGTCAACAATTCTGCAAATCGCAGACGGCGAATAATTATCGCGATCGAATATTTTCGCTCTCGATCGTACGAGAATAGATCTAGATTTCTCGATCGTTACGCCGTTCTTAATTTATTCAATAATTTATCCAATAATTAGACGAAATATATTACGGTTTCTTGCGTGTACGCGTGGATATGTGTCACGTACAAATATTCGCAGTCGATTTAAATTAAGTCGCTAACGTTTTCGATATCTTACGACAGGGACAATATGTAATTATGAATTCACGCATAACTTATTAATTAATTAAAAACTCACCAGAAAGGATGAACGCAACTAGAGACGGTCCCACGTGGCTCAAGGTGCTTTGTCTAGATTTTCTTCCACAGCGACAGCACTACTTTGACATTAAGCCACGTTGACATTAAGTTCTCCTCAATGTCGAGCGAATCTTTATGGCGACTGACAGTTTTTCAAAATCCTCGGTCGATCTTGAACACGAAGATCCAGTCGGATGCGGCGATAAGGATATTTGCGAGCGTGAAGTAAAATAGCTCGCGTAAAATAAAATAAAAAGGAACACCAGAGAGCTGTCGCGCGGATTACATGACGTTCACTCGTTGAAATATGTATTATTGTCGGTTCTCGAGATCTAAGCAAATGGATTCTCGACTACGGATAACGGTATCGAATTTCTCGCACCAAGAAATGTCACTGAATCTTCTTCCTTGGCGAAACGTTCGAAAAATAGATCGAGAAAATCGTTCGTCTGGAATAATAACACAATCTCTGTTCACTCTCGACGTAAGCTCGTCATCCTAAAAGACGCTCTCTCTCTCTCTCTCTCTCTCTCTCTCTCTCTCTCTCTCTCTCTCACTTACATCGATACTGTTTGTCGGAACGCATGATTATCGCGTGGCCGCTCCACCGAGCTTCCGAGAAAATCACAGATGCGAACTTCTTCGAATCGCACGAATCACGAAGAGATCGAACCAAGACAAATTTCAAAGAAGCTACGCAGCAGCCGGTTACAACACACGTGAAGAATGTTACGCGGACGACACGAATATACGTCCTCGCGAATAGATACGTCAACACGCACTCGCCCCCGGAGGATTTGCCGTGTCGAAGTCACTCGTTGGCGGTCATTTCTCAGCGTAGTAACGAGAGGCGGGAAGAAGATCGTAGGTGAAGGAAAGCGCAACAGGCGGATTATCTCGTGTAGCGCTCCTCTTCTCGCCCGTTCGCTTCTTGCCTCTAGTCGCCGTGCGTTCCTTCGTGCGGAGAGAGAAGCGCGAGACGCATAATTTGCGCGCATTACCGTCGAGATATACGACGGTCCGGCGGGAGGCGCCGGGATCGCGAGGAAGAGAGCAGGACTATACGTTACTTCCTTCCGATCGCGCTCCGTTTGCCCTCCGGCCTCCGAGCTCCAGACGCAGATATATATATATGTATACGTATAACGTGTCTTCCTCCCGTAATTATTCTCCTCCTCGCACCGGGGAGGAATGAGACGAATCGTCGCGCCCGTCGCTCCGCGCTATCTCGACGCTCTCTTGACGATAAAGCGATCGTCGATTACGTCGACACCCGGTGTATGAGAGACGATCGATGGCGTTAGATTGACGCTCGCCGTTCTCGTCATCGTCGATCGAAACTCGCCGATGTCAATCGACCGTCGGCGCTTACGCGTCGTGCTCGCCGACGGCGTCAAAAGTCTTTCCACGGTTCTTATTCGTCGAACGTCTTTTTCGAGGTGATTGGAAAAATTCTTGCCGTTTCGCTGACGGATGACAGGGACGGGGGACAACAGACGCGCGCTCTCCTCTTTTTCCCCTTTTTGTCCTCGGTTGTTTCCTTGATGGTTCTCTTGACTTCCTTCCGCGAGAAAAACCACCTCTCTGCGATCGGTCAGGCGCACCGTCGGCGCCCGTTTACGTAACCATGCCAAAGAGTACTCGGGGCACCGCGTGTTTCTCGATACCGCGGTACGTTAACACGATGCGTACACCCGGCAACCGGGAGCACGATTCCGTTCGTCGTACGCCGCACTTTTCAAGACGTCACGTCAGATTAGGTTACCGTGAACATACGATGAACGTACGACGCGAGGGAATAAGTCGACGCGTCACAAGCACGATCCGCACTGTCGTCAGATTTTCGAGACGAGAACCACACTATCCCTTTGATTATCACCGGCACAATATAATCGGCTACGATTAATCGCGGCACTCTCGCTGAATCTTTTAGATCGCGGTGGGAAATTACGGCGACGGAATCGATGCCGAATTCGCGTCCCCCGACGACAAACGACGAGAGCGGCGTTCTCGCTCGCGCGGAAATCCGAGCACTGACTCGCTGCGGGCTGCGGGCTGCGGCCGAAGCGGCGCGGCGATAGGCGAGGCACGCTCCCGGCTCTTGGTCCTCCCCGCTCCACGGGGTGAGAGTGTCGCCGAATACGCGACGTCTGACAGGTTGAAAGTCGTCCAAAAGATGATTCTCACTCACGCTGTTGCAACGTGCGGCACGTCACTCCCTTCGTACAGACTCGGCGAAATATTCGACGCAGGCGTGCGATATTTTTCCCATCAACCTTGTTTCCGCGAGGGTCTTTCGCGGGGACGCGACTTCGAATCGAAGCGATCGCTGCCGCCCGGGTCCCCCGGGGTCGCGCGGGGGTGGCGACTCGGCGATCGGCGATGAGGAGTACTCGTGCGATCGTGAGCAGGTCGGCGGGACGACGCATGGCCAACACGGAGACACCGTGACGAGCACCGACGACGACCGTCGCTGACTGGCGTTGCGAGTTGCGAGACACGACGCACGACACGACGCGAGAGAGCGCGAGAGCGTTGTGGCTTGCGCGCCTCGTGAGTGCGATGTGCGATGTGCGATGTGCCCGTGCTCCTCTCTCGCCGGTTCGCCGCCGCCTCGCGACACGAGCGCGTCAGTCTCGGCCGGCTCCTCACCACCACCACCACCACCACCATCACCATCACCATCACCATCACCATCACCATCACCATCACCATCACCATCACCATCACCATCACCATCACCATCACCATCACCACCACCACCACCATCACCATCACCATCGTCGTCATCATCGCACCAGACAGAACCCCGAAGCACGGCACGCTCCCACTCTCCCCGTGCGCGCCAACACGCTTCCCCACCATTGCGTCGGGATGCCAGCATCCCCGATGACGGGATCTCGCGCCGGCACGCGAATAACAGGCGAGTTTTTTAGCCGGTTCCCGCGATAGTATACCCTCTCGATCTCGAAACTGCCTTTTCTAAAGCGCGCCGCGATGATTAATATTTTGCAAATTTTTAAATGTCGATTCACCATATAATTATAAAATAATTTATTGATAACTTATATGTGATTTATTATAACTTAGATTTAAACTATGATGATATTAAATTTAATTGTATATATAATGTCGCGAAATTTTATCATGAAATGTAATTGCATTTCCAAATGATAATCCGACATTTTATATATTATTCAGAAACGATGCATTTGTTAAATATTAACTATGTCAAATTCATTTCCTCTTATCTGCGCTAAAATATTAAATACTTATATGCAAATGATAATCAAAATATTTTATTGCAATATCTAATAAAATAAAATGTCACTTATCGATGAGCGGAATTCAATCGATATGTTTATATAAATTATAATATATTCTAATTCACAAAATGACTATAACATTTATGCAAATAATACATGATTAATACATTAAATGTGCATTTATCGATCGTCTTCCACAGGTGATTGAAGCTTTTACGATTACTTTTACATGTGTCATTATCTTTACATAAAAGACTATCTACATATCACAATCGTAAGCGTAATGCGATTTTTCTCCAAAATCGCACGATTTAAAGACCCCAGACAGAAATTTATTTCTACGCACGAATCAACCTGACATGTATGTTTGCATATGTTTCTTTTTTTTTTTTTTTTTTTTTTTTTTTAACAACTTAATTTTCGCACCGCCACTGAATTAATTTCGCGTATCGATTATCGATGATAAATCGCGTTTGCCACCTCAACTGGAAACTCCGCCGTTATCGCGCCGACAACATTTCGTCACGCAAAAGCGTATATATATATATATATATATGGGTACACGACACTTGTACAACGCGCGATTTCGTGCCTTTCCGGCGCGGAACCGCACCACAGTAGATTTGACGTGCTCAGACCGAGCGACCGAGATGCACCTGCGGATCCACGATGTATAACACACTGGGAGCTCCCCCCCTCCCCCCGCATAAAACCCTCCCCCCCCACCATCTCCTTGGTGGTGGTGAACGACGTCAGACCAATCTCCGGCCACGCGAACTGTCTTAAACTACTTATTTCTTCGCAAGAAGAGACGCTTATCTCGATCCTGGAGCGGCGCGAGATCGCGCGAGGTTCGTCGCTCGCGTTAAAAATCCCGCGAAAGATTGCTACGTAGAGGCACGCAAATTACCAGTCTGCGCTTAATTGCGGCGAAATTACTGGAATTTAATTTTCGTTAAACTCGACCCGCATTTAGTCCACGTCTCAAGAGCTGATAACTATCAAAAAGATGTATCTTTTTACTTAAACGAGGTAGACCAGTGGTCAACCAGTGGTTAACCAGTCAATAACGTATTAAAGAATATCGTTAGATAATTCAAATTTTCAAACGCATACATCTTTATATCTTTATTTTACAATTATTTTATTGGACACTAGCAGTAGTATAGGAAACTGTTAAAATCACTCAATGAATAGAGTTTAAAAATTTTCAAAAATATTGAAGATATTAAAATGATTGTAACTATTTGTTTGTTCCCCTATTCTTTCTCTCTGTAAAACTGCCATAAGAGATTGGCGTAATCTTTGCCGGCGCATCTATAAAACTATCCACAACGCTCAGCATTAAATCCTCGTTGAAAGCACAGCTACGCATCAACGAGCTGATTTACTTCCGGCTTTTAACGGGAGTAAATGCGAATGAAAAAGATTATACCGGGCGATGTTAAACGACCGCGAATATGCGCCAAGTTTATCTGTTCGAGTTTTAACGTCGCGACGGCGCGAGAAAGGACATAACGAAATGAGTCGTAAAATATGACACAGCTCGGAGCACTTTTTTTCCCTCTCCCCACCCCCTTTATACATGTTTACGCGCGCGCAATCGATCTTGCCCGGTATTACGGGGGCCTTATCTCATCTTTGGAGAACTCGTTTAAGACCCGTTTTGGCACCTCAGTTCTCCCGATTGCGTCCGCTTCAATTACCGACGCTCTTGTTCCAAGAATGGATACGTCCATCGTGGAATTTACGGGACCTGCCAATTTTATTTCTGCGCTTTTGCCAAACGACAAACGCAGCTTCGAAGCCGCAATGTATAATGACATTGATGTGTGTGTATCATGTTTTAAAAACATGTCATTTCATTCAATAAAAAAAAAAAAAAAAAAAAAAAAACAAAATACCATTATTCCCACCAGAATTATATAATTTTACGGAAAAATGAATTCTTGAACCATATATTTGAAACATATATTTAGACAAAATGTTACACCATAGCTTTCGCAATTTAATCCGCAGATATTTTCCAACTATTAACCGATGCATTTCTACATCGTGCGAAAGAGGTTCGAGCGGTTCGAGAATCAAGAGCGAGACTAGCCGGGATTCGTGACTTTTGCGTGTTAATTTGGCAGAGAGTTTGCGTGCCGCATCTATATTCAACCGCGTAGAGAAATAGGCATGCACTTAACACCTGTGAGTCCGTGATAAGTATACGCTGGCTGGCTGACCGCTCATACGAATGGCAGGTAGTAGATGTGGGTATCCTCGCTTATGCGAGAGAAAGAGGCGTGTATTCATTCCGGCGGAAAACGGCGTCTGCCCCCGTGTTCGATGGGGTGTTAAGTTCACGAGGTACGTTAAAGTACCGGATGTTTCGTGATGCGTAGCTCGGTTGCCGCTGCAGTTTTGCAAACGTTAACGCGTACGTGTTGACGTGAAAAAACGAAGTATACGATTCGAAATTCCGGAAACGATGACGTGAATTTGACCGGGATCGAAGTTCCCTCTCTCAGATTTCACCTTCGAAGCCTTGACGCTTTATATCAGACGTTTATATTTAATGTGTTTCTTTAATATACTGTTTGTAGAATTTATAAAATTTCATTATGTAACAATATTATTATTTTTATATATATACTAATAACTTATATAAAGAACTTTAATTAAGACCTCGGTGTTTTGTGAATTAAAAATGAAAACCGATATGAGAGATAAAAGAGATATATAATATTGAGAATTTTAATATGAAAAAATTTATAATTAATAGTTATTATCGACCCACTTGTCAGCAGCGAATCTTGCAAATTTGAAGAGAATACGCGAAGCTGTCGCCTCGCACATTTATATGCGTCGCAATCGCGTTCCGACTGTTTGCATGTTGACGAAAAACTCGTGATCGTGCGTAGAAATTTTTGTTTCTCGATCTTCGCCGGTCTTGCTTACGAAAGTATTGAAGCATGAATATTCACGAAACGCGCCATAATAATCGCACATAACGCCCGTGCATCACATACGAAGCGTATCGTCTCGGCACTCGAGATGTCTGTGATGTTATTATTCGTGTACAGATATTATATTTTATTTTTGACGAGATGTTAAATATATAATAGATAAAAAAGTATACCGATATATTTTATTAGACCAAAGCTTTCTGTCCAACCGATGACATTTCTCTCTCGTGATGTGCTTTCTTTCTCCGGCGCGATAAGATCCGATAACGACTGACGCGCGATAGATCGATAAACTGTCTGAGATCGCGCGCGGATAAAAATCTACGTAAACAGATCCACATACGTGCGGATGAAATAATCAGTCGATCGATATGTCGACACGCAACATCATTGTTTACGATAATTATTAAATATCTTTTGCGCGTTCTCGCGTTGCAACTTTTGAATGACTGGAAGTATTTATCATGTTTAAGTTTTTTACATGATAAACACATGGTTCAAACACGAGGATTGTCACCAAATGTCAATAAATTTCTCCTTTTTTTTATCTTTATCGAATTATATAAACAGAATAATTGATTGAGCGAATATTGATTTAAGCTCAATTCTATCTGCTGTGCATTCTTTCAGTAAAAAACAAAAATTAATCTTCGCATTTATAGATGAATAGAAAAATGCGATCGCATACATATCGACTTAGGAAGAGGCTTCATTAATTACTCTTGATCGAACTGAGAATTATACGTCATTTGTTGCATATTAATCTGTCATGAATACAACCATATACATATACGACACGGATACGTGATACTCTGCTTCTAGCCCATGCAAGGCGTAAATTAAAATCAGAGATGAACATTTTGATATGCGAATGAAAGGTTGCGCTTACAACGTGAAATCTGATCGTCCGTGCTGAAACGAAAACATGCCGGTTGCATATTTCAGACGTCATAATTAAAGATTTTAACTTTGGCCGTGTAACTTTGTTTATTTCACCAATTAATATGTTTTTCTTAATAATTAATTATTAATTAAATTAATCATTGGATAAAATTATTATAATTATAATTATTAATAATCAATAATTAATTATTATAATAATCTTTGTTAACGTGTTAAGAATGATGCATGAGTGGGAAAAATGCAGCAGCCATGCACTTTGATTCTTCCTCTCGAGTTTCGAATTCGATCGCCACACACGATTACATAGTCTCTTCTATGCACGACGGCGCCTGTCTATTCCAGCTGCAATCTTGCGGTCGGTATTCTGCGCGATGCGGTGACTTATTATTGCCTCTGGTGCGCCGAGCGATTTCCTCGGCCTTCTGACAGACCGACCGATGGAAGCGATGATGAGAGCACCGAAGCTAATTCGCGAAACGGTGTCGGGGATGCATCATAGAGCTCTGCCTCTTTCTCTTTTTCTCAAAGTCCGAGCAAGAGTCACGCCCTCCTCGTTACCCCGAAGGGGCTCTCCCTCTCTCCCCCGTTCTCCTCACACTCCCATCTCCTCCTGGCGATAATATCTCGGCAAATACCGACTCGGGGAACCCTTTAGCATCGGCCAGGCTGCCGCCTGTGCGCGTAATGCCCTAAAATTAAACAGCCCACGGCGCCGAGGGCGACCTGCCCGTCACCCATCGCCGTACCTGGTTCTCCTTGCCGACTGGTCCTTGTATGATAAATAAAGATAATCCGAATGTCGATGACGGAGAAAGCGTCGTGTGGACGACCCCGGGTCTCTTCGTTTTAATCCGAATGAAACGAGAAATCGAGAACTTTCTGTAACATAAATCTCACTTTTTTATTATTAAAAATGTTATATTTAATATTTTTTTAACGAAATTATTGTATATATTCGCCAGAAAACACCACATCATGCAATTTCATAATTCCCGACATTTTTCTAGAGACTTCTTCAATTAAATGCGTTTGCGGCGTCAAGAGTGATCCCTTATTTTTCTCATCTTCTCGGACCGGTCACGAGATAGGATCCAAAGGAACCGCGCTAATAACACCGAGCTGCATTCGCAGATGACGAACCTCAGCTGTGACGTATCGCGGGTAAATGAGGACGGAATTCAGCTGGCGGTTCGCGTGACTCTGCTTTCCGCGGCGCCGGCGTCATGGAAAGAGGATGCCACGAATTTAACAATGCAGAGACAAATGACGACAATCACTAGCATGAATTTACTTTGTCTTTGACGACCTAACAGTGTACCGCATATTTTTTTAACTTTTTTTTGCATTGTAGATGGAGCGTTCAATTTGCAACGGTGTCGCAACCGGTACAATCGCGAAGATATAAAATATGCTGCTTAAAAGTATACATTAGAATTAGCCGATAATATGCGTTTTCTCTCTCGGCAATTTATCTTGAGATTTGTCAAGATCCGTAAAATTGGAATGCCGATTACTCAATATATAATTCTTGCTTCAAGATGACGATCAAACGCGATCTGTGTCTAAATAAATCAGAATCAGTTACTCTGACGCTTTAGAATTTAGAATGTTGAATACGCGATGGGAATTAGCAGTCGTAAGCTTCTCTTTCTTGGGGCAATAATACAGTAGAAAATAGCAAAGACCTTCTCACTATAAACGCCCACTTAATGGCATGTCGGTGAAGAGCGGCGGTGACAGATTATTAGCCAGAGCATCTGCTAATGCAGATCTTCGCCGCTGTTAGAGCGAGAACCTAGGACCACCGTTCAGCCTCGGCTGAAGATTTACGCCTTGAACCTTTCAGATAGCATCTCCGACGCATTGTCGCCCGTTCGATATCCGATACGAGATCGCTTCTCGTGGGATCGTGGCCGTATGCCCGAATTTATAGAGACTCCGCCAGCCGATCGGGGAAAACTTTCACAAGATTGGAAGGAAGGCCATTAATAAAAATGAATACATTCACACGTGTGTGTTGCAACTATTTTAAACATTTACCACTGAGATTAACATTCTTGTTATCGTACCGCAGGAAATTTTGCGCGTACGTATAATTATGTAATATAAACTTTATATAATTATTTTACATTATTATATATGTAATTATTAAATGCGTAGAAAATATTTTAATTTTATTCATAAATTTGATTTTTGTATTTGTTAAATCTCAATGGAGCGGAAGATTTCAGCTCGTAAAACCATCGCGATTCGCGATTTTCTTTCCGCATTGTGAGGTCTCAGAGTTCAGGTGTGTTTTACGAGGCGGACGCGGCTCACCGAAACGGACCGGCGGCGATAAATCAGAATCATTAGGGAATTGGCCGCGCCTTTCACGATTCCCAAATCGCTTCTTGCGGCCGTCATCGAGATTTACACCCCATAAAAATCTGTATCGCCTCGCGCGGTTACCCATTTCTTCTTTCTCACCGCTCTTTCTCTCTACCCTTTCTCTCGACGTACCGTCTTCCTCTTAAGCCGCGCGGATCGTGAATTACGAAGAGCAATCGGAGAGAAACGTCTTCTTTTCCACCTTTGGTGACCCGACGAAAGCGAGCTACCTCGCCGACGACGCAGGTTAACGGTAGTTCTTAATTTTACGATCCGGTCGATTAGTGAACCATCCATCCATGCGGATGGGCTTCTCCCTATGTACGGCGCATTGTATTGAAATATATCCCTTCGTTTTATCAGCTCGTAAATCGCGTAATTCAACCGTCGCGTGGGTGCGCCTGCGTATTGGAGCGGAATATCCGCACCCGTCTGCGAAATAAACGTGACGCCTTGCTGAACGTATTTCAGCCCTCATCGTGCAAAGATCTAATTTTCGGCAATAAAATTAGAGATGCAAGACTAAATCGGGTAATGCGCGCCGTAATTACGGTTTTCAAAATTTCGTCGAAATCATTTGCCCTGATATATTGCGCGAAAGCAATTATCCACACAGACGCGAACTTCAAATGGACGCTTCGATTAATCTTTAAAATATTACACTCAAAAAAATATTTTGCTAATGTAGATAGATTTCTAGATGTCTCAATTAAAATTTATCGTTACTTTTTGTATCTGTTAAAATATTGCTTGTCACGTATAGAATTTATGACAGCAATATCTCTATAATTCTAGCAATACCTCTAGAAAATTTAGAACCCATTGCCAAATATTAATCACAAATATAATTGTCCTTACAATAGGCATCACAGAAAAATTTTCTCTCTAAATCACACTAATAGTACAGATATAAATTCTGTTTCTGCCATTTAAATTAATTAAGTGCAAAATATATGCAGTATCCACAGTATTTGCTAATAATTTATCTGTTTCAGTTAATTTTTTACACCTAGAAAATTTTTGTTCAAGTTGCAAGATCATTTTTTTGAGTGTAGATCCTCAATTTCCCTCTTATTGTAATATACATATATTAATTTTCTCATTTCATTCTCCTGGCGAAAGACAATTACGATTGCGCGATTTCCGCTCGAGGATTCGTTCGAAGATTGCCATAGGTGAAAAAACGCGTAATGGCGTACGAGAGCCGATGCTGCGAAAGATTTCCATATAGTGCAACGCGTTACGCATAACTTCATCGCACAAGCAAGCGCGTCAAAGTCCGTGTTGAATTGAAATCGACTTAAGTACGATTCAAGCTCGCCTTTCGACTTTGATATCCATAGAAGTACGTCGCTGGACGTCGCGGATGGATGCTGTCGGAAAGACGAGAAAACTATGCAAATACTAGCGATGAAAGAGAAAGAAGCTGCAGTTTCCTGCTGGTTTTTTACGTACGTGCGACGACAAAAGCTATTGCTGCCGAGGACAATCGGCGCCAGCTTCGAACAATGTTGATTTTTTTCCCCCCTTCATCGAACGACGCAAATCAGAAAGCGAATGGGAACTTCACGATCGATGCATTTCCGTTTTATTGTTTAAAAATCTTGAGAAAGTTTTACATTACCGCAGTCGCAAAGGGTTATTAAAGCTACGAAGCGGAACAAACTCCTTTTTTGAAACAATTTCGTAGGACATTTTTCTATGCTTCGACGACCGCGATTATCCATCCTTTCTTGGAGCATCAATAAATTCAAGCCAGACCGCGGTGCTTTTTCCCCGTTTTATTCGCTTTCGAGGCACGAGCATAAATTAGTAGTACGCGGCACGCGTGTAACGAAGAACTCGTATCCTCCGATCGGGAGAGATTAGAGGGATTATGAGACGACGAGAGACCCGCCGCTTCGTCGCAACCAATTTTCTTGGCCGTTCGATTTAAGAATCGTCGTGTGATCATCTATCTCCGTCATACATCTTCCTGCGTATCTCCGTGACAAGACCACGGTTCTTTTTATGGAATCAGTGTACATTATTATTACTGAAAAACAGCGAGTACTTATAGATTGTCTAAGTTATGTTTAAGTATAACACTGTGCAAATTAAGAAAATCTTATTGAAAGAATCAGTGATAGTGACTGCTTTAATGATATTTTAAAATACGTCATATGATAATATTGTGTATGATATAAAATTATGGCAATATTTTGTTAAAGAAATATCTGAGAAATTATTCATTTCTCTTGTGTGGATTAATATCTTAAATAGTATCATATCTTGAAAGTAAAAAAAGTAATACAAAATAATATAATTTTTAATTTGGATACTAGTTACATATATTTCACCCCAGATATATATGTACGATATGTAGAATATTTCCCTCACTGCAAGAAACTGCCTAAGAATTTAGATAGATTTTTGTCTAACTTTTCAGATCTGAAAGTAATTTCAGATAATCTGTCTTAATCTTTTTTTTTTAATTTAGGAGAATGTCTAAAAATTCAAATATCTCTTTTCAAAATTATGTTTGAAAATTCAGATAAAGTATTTATATATATTGTATATAAATTTAGGTAATGTATCTACAAAATTTCAAACATTTTGTCTGAAGTTTCAAGTTTCGTAATCAAAACACTATACTTCTTCGACTAATTATGACAATAATATTTCACTGAAACATCAATAATAATTGCAAAATAGCTTTTTTCCATCTATTTAGATTGCTTTCTTGTCTAAAGTTTCAGTCAGTCATTTCTTACAGTGCTCAAAAAATAAATAATCCAAATAAATGGATAAAAGGCATAAAAGCTATATTTTGCAAATGTGTACAATTATTATTAATTTTTCAGTAAAATATTACTGCCATAATCAATAGAATATAAGACGGAACAATAAAATGTAAGGGTTTTCACTGAAGTTCAATGCTTACTAATCTTCGGTGAAATCTTGTCTCACTTCAGTTTAAGAAAACGTGAAATCTCAAAAAAAATTCAATGTTCTTTTTCCGCCAATTCGCGTCGGGAATCTTGATGCACGCGAGTCTCCGCCGCGATAAATAACCCCTTTATAATGCCGCATTCGCACCACGTATCTCGGCTATCGCGTTCACGTGTATCCATACGATCTACGTGAGATGTCATGCTAACGATACGTAAACGGTATCATCCCGTCACCTGTCGAGGCCTTCTTGGCGAACGTCGACGTGAACGTCATCTTTTTTCAATTGTAATATTAATTGACTGAGGTTTTCTTTTTTCTTATTTTGACATACTAAATGCTCGTGATACGCCATAAACTTTTTTTTGGGCGATAAATGTTTGTGGTTATTAAGAGTAAAGCCGAGCACGCTTCTCCAAACACTTCCTCGTCTAAACGAGAAAGACCGGAAGTTAGACACCAACGCCGAATAACTCGAGCCACTTTAGCGGATCCGGGCCAATCGGGAAACGAAGAAACGAGTCGGACCTCCGAATGAGTAATTGTTTACACGAGTAATAGCAACGGACACGGATGCCGAACGTGTTCTGTGCAATGTATCCATCACGCCTACCCATCCCCTGAGACGAAACTGTAGCCGCTCGGTCTCATGCACCGAGACTGTGACTGACAGTCTGTTCTCGGGATTCTTACTGTACTTACAACAGAATATTCCGCCTGATAAAATAAGGAGATTGTGAGTATGTAGAGTATATTGAACCGGTAACCGTGAATGTCGTCCCTTTAGGCACATCAGATTCTGAAGCCGATTTAACAGTAAGTGAAATCCAGCGGTTATTATTTTATATAATAACCGTCGAGAATCGAATATAAAAATAAATTAAATAACATAATTTAAGAATCTAATTCATAAGTCATTTATATAAAAATATCCTTCATAATATTTACTTCATTTTACACCTTTGCGTAATTTCATTAGACATTGACTAATTTTAATTTTTAATTACTTTCGCTGAAAATGACCTGAAAATCAAGCCGGAACGTCCGTTCACATGCGACCTTTATATTCTGACCCTTCATTTTGTATTATGTACTTATATGTTCTTAATTTCCATTTTCTGTTTATTATGTAATTTATTATATTCTTTAGCAATTTTGATGTTGTCATAATTAGTTTGTTAGGTATACGTTTAATTGTTTACACTGCTCAATTATTACCGTTATGACTATATCTACGATAAATTGCGTATCGACTTTTAATTTTAATTTTAATTTTTATTTTTATTTCAAATTTCTAACATTGCATTGTTAAAATTTATATTATAATTTGACGGGTCATTTATTGCCTTTGTGGCAACCGCTTCTTCCTCTCTTTAATTTTTGTATGAGCCTTTTATTACCTTATTAAAAATATCCTGCATATCTTATGGAAATAAAATTGAAACTTGTGTTTAAAACAGAATTCTTTGACGATCGAGATGACGCGATGTTTCCAACGCGTAGCTCGTATGAAAAGCCATTAACGCTTTTACCTTCGAAAACGAATTATTCGATGCGCATAGCATCGCGATGATTCAGAACATCGTGGAAAATAAGTCTGGGTGAGTGTCGAGGCGCGATTGCGATTAACCAGATGATTCAAAAGGAAAGTTTTAATTTTTGCCGAAGAAAGCATCCCTCAACTCACTGCCACGTATATTAAGTACATATGAATGAATATAGTCTCCCATGCTGGATATAATAACGCTCTAATTACGCGATTAAGATTGCCATTGAGATAATATTATAATACACCATGTAATTATAGCACTCACTCTCGGATAAATGTCCACTCGCACGACTAATAACGACAGACTGATGGAGATCTGTAATCACGATATATGTATGTATGCGTAACATGTATATATAATTCGTATTATTATCGAATAGAGATTTCTTTTTCCCGAGCTTTTTAAATTATGCCGCGCGTTTACACCTATGCTAAAACCTGTCTCCTATCATATCGGATGATGTGTGTTTACGAAGCGCGAATAGCTATCTCCGGAGAGAATCGGAAAAGAAAGAGGAGCGAAAAAGAGGGCCGGGAGATGCGTAAACCCTTTCGATATCCCGCTTCACGGGCGTTATAAACCACGGCGTGTTCACAATAAGATGCCGGATAAGAGGCCGTGAAGTGGCCGCGTCAACGTATAATTTGCCGGCGTTTGTTTGTTCCGGTAATTAATGGTACACGGTACTACCCCATAACATATCAGATTGTAAAAATGCCTCTTCTCCTTCTCTCTCCTCTCTGGATGCTGGAACGCACGAAACGACTCGCGCCTTGACAAAGTGGATTTCCACGAGGTGGCATTCCCTTCGACTTGTCCCGAGAGGGACACAAAGGTGCGAATGATGAGCCGTGAGAGTGTCGGCTACCAAATCCCCGGGCTTTCGTGGGAGAGCCGGCCATGGTAAGTACGGTGCACGTCGTGTGTACGTGCGGCTACATAAGTTTACATAATTCCAACGCGACGGTGGCTGCCGCCATAAACTTCACCGTTCTCGCATTAGTATATCATCAGCCGCATCCTGATCGTAAAAGCGTAATGAGGAAGGGAAAAGAAGAAAAGAAAAAAAAATAACCGTTCGATAGAAGCTTTGTATATATATATCTCCGACTTTTATTATGGTATATTATATCGAATATACATTGCTTTAAGCAATTTAAAATAGCCATTGTAGAGATTACTCTAATTTGACACGATTGAGATCGACGAACCTGAAAAAAAGAATATATCATATATACAAATAAAACGCCGTTTTATTTACACATTTTTCGAGACAGCAACTCCAAGGTGTTTCTACGCAGACCTCTTAAGTTCTTAATCCGAGATTTCACGGTATATACCGGACATATGCTTTTCTTTCGTAATTCACCCGTCGATCGCCACGTGGTCATCATCGCGTGTCCCTGGCTTACTCGTGAGAATGGAACGAAACGAATATACGAACATAACCGTGTAATATATCGCGTTAAGACGTCGCTCGTTGTCGTCGTGTTCGATGGAGGAAGCAAAATACGACATACGTACAGCGTTTCTCGACTTCAACGTGATCGAGAGCCTCTCACGTTGACGTCCATCGCGAGGCTCGGCGAGAATATTGCTAGCGTTAACAGTTGGTTCATAGCAAAGTCCCTGTACCTGACAACAATCTATTATTATCTAAGAGAGAGAAGATGGAGGGACGGGGTGAAGACTAACAATAAGATTCTTCTCCCGCAACCTTTGGATTTACTCGGATAAATGAAAAAATTATTCTCTCATGAGATGGATGAAGTCGCTTTCGCGCGAGGCTGGTGGGCCTTCTGCCGTTCTCTTTTTGTTCTCTTCATATTAGTAAAAACACATGTATGTATTTATAAAAATACATGTACATATATACGGTGATGTCTCTTCCTATGTTGATAGTTTATTTTTTTCAACGCAATTAATAGCAGTCGTATGAGATCGTATCTATATTTAACGAGCACTTTAGATACGTTTATCTCTATGTTTACATAAAATAAAATAATAAAATACACACGCATCACTTCGTTCAATTAAGTCGCCGATCCCCAAACTTTTCACACAAGCGTAGAAAAAAAAAGCTGTTTTCTCCTTTATATCATAAATTGTGCCGCTTAATGATAATCAAGTCAGAGACTTGGCTAATTACTTTCACATTTTTCTTTGATTTTAGCCTCAATTTGCATTAATTACATGTAATGCAAATTCAAAACCGCTTGCGCAATCAGCAGTACTGTCCGCAATATCTCTCGTGTTAAATGGCTCAACGATTGACTAATTGTTAGTATATCATGTTTATGCTACGCGTAAAGTCGACAATTATTTAATAAAAAATATAAAAATAATATAAAAATTGCTATAAATATTACAATAGAGTCTTATAAATATTAAGGAATCATAAACAAACTATTGTAAGTACACTCAAATTATTTACGAAAGAATAAAATCATCGCTTATTCTCTGACAGTCTGTAGCTGAACACAATGCAATACCAACCTACGTAAAAGGATGCCCGTTACGACATCGTTAAAAAATTCGCTTGTATATACCTACGCCTCCGCATTCGTCGAAATAATACTCGTCAATATACTCGGAAATTTGATCATTTAACAGAAAGTTAGCCCCGATGCATCGGTATATATCCGAGAATCAAAGTGACAGGCTGTTCATGGTAGCTCACGCGCGGGACACATAAAGGCGCCAATTCACCGAAATGCGTGCGGTCTCTTACGTCGAAGCACGCGCTTCCTCCCCTCTGGGTTTACGCTCTCAAAACAATGTTTCATGTTTAATGTATCAACGCGCCCAATCGGACGTAACATATTGACTCAGCAAGAACCCGGTGGGCGAGATATTTCAGATCGGGGGTACAGAACCGGCTTGTAAAACTATATAACTACCATTTTGATATATGTATATCATATATATTTAAATTTAAAAGTAATTAATTTGTGGAATTTTTTTTTAAGTGCGTAAAGCAATATTAATTTTCGTCGAGCGTTTAAAGAAGGCGCGTTTGAAGATGTGAAATAAAAATAGAAAAATAAAGATCCTTTTACTCGCGATCGATCGTCTACAGGCGAAATCTTGTCTCAAATGGGACCCAAAATGTGTGACATTAACCGAGAATTTGGTCAAGGCATGTAGACGACATCGAGGCGATGTGCAAACGGGCAAATCCGTCGCTTGCGGCACGATCTTTATGTTCGTCGACCATGGCTGATGCCACCGGCTTATTTCGAGGAAATTCAATCGTTTCATGGACGATCCCAACTAATCCGTTTAAACGGCGCGGGCGTCGGCACGACAACGTTTGGATACAACATACAACATCGCATTTAAACACGACGCATCGAAGCGTCGTTTTGATCCCAAGGCAAAAATGCACACGCGCTAGAATGCACCTATTATACGTTTGCCTCCTGCAATATCACTTTTCACAAAGTAACAAAGAAAATGGACCATTACAAAAAATATATTTTTTTATATTCACTCACACATTATATTATAAACATATTATATGATAGATTATAATGGAAATAAATAAATACTAAAAAATTTCGTCCATAAGAAAAAGAATAATTATTAAAATATAATTATTAATATATAATATATTCTTTAAAAAATAGAATTTAAAAATCTGCTGTATAATTATTTACTATAATTTGTTACAATATCAAAATATTGTTTCTCCATCGTTGCAACTTTTTCAATTAAATTGCGCTCCAGCCAATTATCTGACTGGCTTCCTCCTCTCATACTTTGATCCGCCGTCTAGTAACCAGAAGCTTCATCAACAGAGGCTACGCCGGGAATGTCAAACATTCACCTGTCTCCGGTAGGTCGTATCCTCTTCTGTGGATACGCTGCTTTCGGAAACGATGTTTCCCCCTCCCCCCCCTTCTCCCTCTTCCTCCCTCATTCGTTATCGGTGAGTGGCCGGGTGATCGCGCTGCCGCTATCCGGCCGATCGGACCGAGTGATCTCGAAATAGGTGATGTCTGTCTGTATGTCCATGTTTGGCTCCAGGATTCAAATTAAGAGAAACGGACGAGCTGCTTATCTTGGATAACAGTCGACGCTGCGACACAAGCCACTGCCTTGTCGCAAATCATGATTCTATCGTCGAGATCAAGCTAATGGTGGATTTCCTGTAAATCTGAATCGAATCTCTCGCATCTATTTTAGGTTTTAAGAAAGATCACAATTTTGAGAATCGAAAGGTTTAAGGAAATTGAATTTTACGTTTTGCGATAAAAGCGAAATGAATAATATTACCATGCAAAAAAGTAGTGATATCAACAGGACATATATATAAAGATTACGAAACATTCGCACATGAATATTCAATTTTGAAAGAGCATTAACTTCTAAAACATGATATTTCAAAGTTAGTCGTGTCTATAATGATTGTCTCTTAAGTTTAATGGTGTTGGCTATATTTTTATTATTTCTACGTAATGTGTTGCGTAGCGATAAAGAATCCTAAAGCGATGCGACGGACAGTGAAAGCGGCATGGGATAGGTCTTTATCTGAGTGCCGGTAGATATTCGTTCGATTTTGAATCCCATTGTGATAAGACGTGACATCGAAATTTAATTAAACGCCTCGCCGGCTGACAGAACCTAGTGCCTTTTAACCATGTTTACGAGCTCGAACCGTTATAGCTTTCCACGCGATCGGACTCGAGAAAATGAAGCTACATCCACGTTAAGAAAACACGCGGAAAAAGATTAATGATCTCAATTTGGTAACAATGTAGTTTGTTGGAAAAACAATCGCGCGATTCACACCAGATTTGACTGGCGGATGAAAACGTTTCTTTTGTGACCTATAAACTTCAGCATTTCGTCAAGTATTGTAGATCATTAAAGGTCGCTCTATAATTTATATTAGCACCTCTTATTTATAATCAAATTACACTTGGAATCGGTAAGATCTAAAGAAAAATTTTCAAGATGACTTTTTTTCTTGTCGCCGTAAAATAATATTGTCCAACCAAATGCCGGACCTCGGGGATCCCAGGTAAACTATATTTCTCGAATCGCCTTATTTATTTATGCTGCGTACTCGTGATTTCGGTAGATGTTATTACAGGGACCTTCCTACGATACACGTTGACCATTACGTAAACGTCGGCAGGAGTTCGATAATGCCGGGTTTTGTCAACGCTTCTTTTGTGCCTCCGAAGCTGCGTGGGCGACTCGAAGATACGACGACGAAGAAGAAAGTCGCCAAATAGACAATAAAGAGTACACGAATACATATATTGATCGATCACTGACAGTTACTGATGTGCGATGAGAAAGAAATTATTGCGAAAATGTGTGCAAAGTACACTTGTAGACATACATATTTCACGCTACTCGAAGAATAAAGAAAAATTGCTGAAAATTATTCTTCATAATAATGATGTAAAAGGATAACATATACATCGCCAATAAATTAACGAGAGGATACGAGAAGTGTTGTTGCTTCTTTCGAGGAAGAAGCAACAACACTTCTCGCAGTATAAAATCATCGTTACTAAAACATTGTTAGCTTTGACACAAAACGGCTCCATCATTCTTTGTCGAATATATTATTCGCGAAGAGGACCATTGATTAATTGACCGTACATAAAACGCATATGTATATACAATTTTTTTTCTCGCACACGAACCGTTGTATTACGATTCGTAACACGCGTATCTCGTATTCCGTCCCACTGTGTTGTCTGTTTTTTCAGCAAACATCGGCACACCTTCGCGTGTGTGGCCGAAAGCATTTCTTTTGCTCGCAAATTTCGGTCTGAAACTTCGTGATTCTACAAAGGATCCTCGAGAAATACTCATGCACGCGTGACGCATTTAATCTTTGCGTTATACGCCCTAAAACACGCATACATACTTTGTATTTTAAAAATTAAAAAATTCATTTTTAAATATCTACTTTTATTTGTGTAATTAAATTTTATGTTATTTGCATAAAAGATTTTTACTTGTTTTTATTTAAAAGAAATTTTTTATCAATGTCATATTCTTACAAACACCGATATATTCTTGACCTAAAGAAAAAAAAGGAAAAAAAAATTGTTTACGTAAAAGAAAATTTTTTATTTTCAATTTGCAATGTGAGATTCTCACACATAGGTATATATTCCCGACCTAAGGAAAGAACACTTTGCCATCCAATCGATCCGAAACCGATCGTCGTTGCATTACTAGTTGATTTTAGTCTCGGAAATGATGCCGACGTCGCTGTCACGTCGGCGTAACTCAAAGATCGATTCGTCGAAGAGGTCGGTCGCGGCGTGTGTTCTTTCTCGAAAAATCTGCAAGCTCACGCCCGTGAAAATATTTTTTGTACGCGTAATACAAGTGTGTCCCGTCCGAACTCTCGTCGGTGTTCCCTTTAGACGCGTATTCCTACAAGGCATTTCGCTTCGTGTGCAAACATCGCGTCGTGGTTTGCCTGGTAATTGCTGGAAACACCTCGCGAGTGTTTACAGTGTCATCGACAAGCGCGGTCACACCTCGTCCGTGCGGGTTCTATGAAAGCTCACGTCCTGTCACAAAGAAATGATGCATCCAAAGTATAATTTGGAGAAATTTTCTATACGAGATTCTATTAAACGAAAGAATTTAAAACTCTCGATTAATTTATTTAGGTATATTAATACACAATATAATCGTGAATTAAATAGTTGTCAAAAATCTTTTTTTACATAGATTATAAATTTCTCTTATATATAAAAAAATAACAGAAAACTGTATATGTATATATATATATATATATATATTACGCAATAAAGTTTGCGCATATTATCCGAGTTATTCGAATCAGATGTCCTATTATATGCGTATTTAACATACAGCAAAATTTGAAAAAAGATGCATGCACAATGCGATTGATGTCGCAATCCATTGTATGTACAATTGTAATATAATGAGAGAGCATTATTTATTCTTATTATACTGTTGCCCGATGTTGAGAATATTGTACACAACCGGTATATCTTTTGTAAAATGCATGGGGACATCTATACAAATATAATGAGTAAACATTTATAAGCATCATACAAGACGAGCTGAATGGAATAAATTTCAATCTGTATGGATCGTCCCTCATGGCTCCATCTGTAGAAATTTCTTAGAAAGAAATCAACTTCAAATGATAAATCAAAGAAACTTTCAAAATTAAATATAAAATTTGAGTTTCTCTTCTTTATGTTCGATATTTATACAAATGATAGACAAGTCACGTTTTACCTCCTTAATATCTCTCTCCTCTTCCAATTCCCTTCCTTTTTGTAAACGCTGCATAATGTGTAGATTCTATCGCCTTTGCCTAATAGTTTCTACTTTCTTCATTGCTTCCACAGAGCTAATAAATACGGAATTAATAAATAAAATTTAATGCTATTTTTAACTTTTGAAATTTGCATAGTTTTCTGTGAATGTGTTAAGTAAATAAAAAATTGATATTAAAATTTATATTATATGTAGTGTAAATTATATACATAGTACATATAATTTTAAATATAAAAATTATATATCTACAAATATTACAAATAAATTGTAATGTCAAATTTTATGTATTTATGTATTCAACGAACAAATGATTTGCTTTTCAAAATTTCTAAAGTTTAAAAAAAAAAAAAAAATTAAGTACCTATATTAACTTACAATTTATTACACATACACAATAGAAATAATTTGTGGAGTACAAGATAAAATAATATACAAAATGTATAATATAATGAATTAGTTGGCTTCTATTTCCTCAGCTTCAAGTTCATCGTTAGACTCTTCATCTATATGCATTTGTTCTTGCTCTTCTGCTGCCTCTTCCTGTTTCTTCCTCTCCTTGAGACCAGCAGCTGGCGAGCGAATAAGAGACAAGTCACGTTTTACCTCCTTAATATCTCTCTCCTCTTCCAATTCCCTTCCTTTTTGTAAACGCTGCATAATGTGTAGATTCTGTCGCCTTTGCCTAATAGTTTCTACTTTCTTCATTGCTTCCACAGACTTGGTCCATAATTCTCTGTTATATTTGATAGGTGCGTTTCTCCTTTTTTCAAACTCAAATGATGGATCTATGGTCAATTCTTTGCCAACAGTCTTTCTATATGCTTTGGTCCATTTGACTTTTCTAGGATTCTTCTTCTTCTTAAATGCAGCGTGACATTTTGAACGACAAAATTTGAATATCTGTAATTTGTAAAGTATAACAATATTACTTAAAGATAATCCCATCAAAAATATAATAATAAGTAATCAAGTATAATAAAAAATAAAGATAGTATAACCGCAATTGTAGGAAAAAGAAAAATGAGAATAATGATCTTTTCAGAGGTTCAGTTAAGAGATTCAGTTTCTAATCTTTAAAAGATGTAGTTTCTATTCTTGGAAATAAATAAAATATATGAAAAAATTGCCAAGCGTTTTCCAAATTAATGTTTATCGAAAGTTTATGAGATAACCTTATTTCGGTACTAATGGTGCATTATATACGTAACTGTTAGTCTGCAAATTTATATTTCACAATTTATATAATATTTAATTAATCACAATTCTTACCTTACAATCATTCCTTACAAATTGAATGCCGTGTCCCGGATATATCCGGGACGAGCAGAAATAACACGTTTCTATACGCATGTTGCAAGAAGCTCTGAAAAGTTTGGCACATGCAAACACATGGTCTGTTCTGGTGTTCTATATGATTTCTAGATGGACCAACAGATGGCGAGAAATGTATCTCGATGCTCGTGCATCGATTATTGTTTTGCATCCGATACATCGAAAAAGAATTCAAATTGTTTACAAAATATATATATTTCATACACATATTTTGTGTTATTTTTTTTATGAAACATATTAAATATTTCCAGCATATAATAACAGACTGTAATAAACAATTAATACATTTTAACAAATAAAGTTAAAATAAAGCTATTTTTGATAGACATAATTTTTTATTTTCAAAACAAACTATATCTCTGTAATTTTTAAAAGTGAAAAATGTCTATAGTTTTTAACTTTTGAATGGAAATTTTCCAAATGTCTATGAGTTAATGTTTTTTTTTTTCATATCTATCATTCTCTAGTATTTTTTAAGAGGTCTGATTAGCACATCAAGAATTCTGTCGAAAAGTATTATTATTCAAAACGATTTTAATACAAAAATTATTCAAATTTTTTTATATAACAAAAGTGTAGCGTTGATACAGCATACTTACAAACTTTATTTTTTAATGTTTTTGTTAAGATTCTTTCTTTTAATTGCAGAATTTTTTAGAAAGAGAAAAATTAAAATTTTGAAAATAACGTGCTAATATAAAAAATTTATTATTATCTTTAAACAAAACTCTCTTTCAAAGGATGTACGCAATTTTAAATTTAATAAGCAAAAATAACATCAATGACAAATGAAAGTAATGAAAAGTTAAAAGAAGATAGATTTGTAAATAAATAGTTTAAAGTAAAATAAATACATTAATGCAAATACGTGATGTATCCTTCTGACAGTACTATCGTGCATAAAAATAGTCCGGATCATTTATCTTATATACAGAAGTTTGTTTAGCAGAGTGTGATTGAACAGTTTACTTAAAGTCAAATACTACGTGAACGCCTTTACCCTGTAACATCATTAAAAATTAGAATATAAATGTCATATATATTGTGTTATATAAAACATGTCAGTGCAATGTGATGACGAGTAGTTTTTCCGATGTAATAATTACATATTCCTCCATTGTTGTTGTCTTGGACGTTGGTGCGATGCTTCGAAGCGGCTCGACTTATAGACAAGTATTGATTACAAACGGAGAGCTACTAATTTAATATCGGGATCGAACGCATAGCTGTTATAGTTTCGCGTTCGTCTCAGTGATACTGGGTGACGAACGTCGACCGGACGTTTTCTTTCCGCGCGTGATTTTCGAGAGGTGAACATGTGGGGCCATGTATTGATTTCGATCGTCGTCCTGTTAACGTCGTTGCTCTATCATTATCACTTCAGCGAGCCGGCCAGCATTATCGATTATCCCGAGACGCATTATGACTACGTCGTCGGTGAGTTCACGTTAGTCGATTTACGCTCATTCTTGTCTCCTCTGCGAGTTCAGCACTATTTTTTTCTACTTCTTCGTTTTCTGATATCCCGAGATACGCAGCATTGATTTTTAATCAAAGAGGATTTATGCACATGTCGCAATGACAAATTGCATTGCGCTAGATTGAAACACTCTAAGTGTTCTTTAGAATAAACAGAAAATATCAGTAACGAATAATTCTTCTCATTAAGATAAAATTGATTGCCTTTATTGTACCAATTGCATATATTTTTTGCAAAATTTTGAATTTAAAATTATTAAAAAGTAAGAAAGCCCGAGTTTCGGGTTTAAATTTAGTATACAAATTTAAACCTTAATTTAACAAATTTCTATATATCACATTGTTTTCTGGTTGATGTTTTGTCTGGATGACATTTTGTCCATGTCATGATGAAGTAAAAGAGCTACTGAACTTTACAAATCATTTGCAATAAAAATTATTATTGGATTTAAGTCGGCGCTGGTACGTCTGGCTGCGTGATTGCATCACGGCTCTCGGAAATGTCGAACGTGACCGTTCTGCTCGTGGAGGCCGGCGGATACTTTGGATGGACATCGGTTATACCGCTCTTAGCACCGATGATGCAAGGCACCGAAGTCGATTGGGCCTACAAAACGGAGCCCCAAGTCTTCTCGTCCCGAGGGTTCAACGGCTATGTAATTAAAACTCTATCTTCCGGTAACTCCCTTCCGCGTGAAAGAACGTGAGAACGTTACAGGTTTCCATAACCATCTTTTGCTACACAATGTAATTCACAAAGCACCAATATATGGCTGTGACTGCTGTATTTTAATAATGAATAATAATATTCGTATCTGAAGAAAAAAATATGCCACATTATAAATTATTTTTTTACGCCAATTGTAGTGGACGAAACATTTAACAAATTCATATTTTCATATTTTATATGTATATTTTTGGATTTCTTCATAGATCACGTTTGTTTATAGAGACAAAATTGGCCGAGGGGAAAAGGATTGGGTGGGAGCGGACAGCTTAATTACCTCGTTCATTCCTTCGGGAGACCTGAGGACTATAAGGAATGGCTCAAGGGTTGGTCGCATGCCGATTTACTTCCTTATTTTCAAAAAGTGTCCGATATTATGAACGTTGTCCCGATGCCGGAGGAAGAATACCTAACAAAGGCCTTCGTTCTGGCCGAAGAATCTTTGAAGCTGGATAATATATCCCTGCGGAAGGCGATGTACACCGCGAAGAAAGGCACCAGATGGAGTACACATCACGCTTATTTGCAGAAGGCTTGGAATCGCAAAAACTTACATATCCTCACGAATACGCTTGTCACAAAGGTACAATTTCCATAATTTTGAATTTGGGCTTCATACATCGCATTATAATCCTTCCTTTACTTGCTTAAAAATTATTATCTAAAATAATTAATGATATTTTTTAGCTTTCTAATTTTGTTTATACAATATATATATATATATATATATATATATATATATATATATATATATATCTTTTTAATTCAATATGTTACAGATACTTTTCAAGAATAATAAAATCGATGGCATTAAAATGATATATAAAAATGGCTCAGTCGGGAGAATCAGCGTGAGAAAGGAAGTGATTCTTTGCGCAGGCACTATCAATACTCCGCAGTTACTTCTGATCTCCGGCCTAGGGCCTATCGGCGAATTGGAAAAGCATAAGGTGATAAAAGAATATTACTGTTAAATTTGTCAATTTCGCATAAAACGGCAACAAATCGATCCGTAGATATCTGTGGTGCGAGATCTTCCGGAGGTAGGCCGAAATCTGTTCGATCATCTGAACGTGCCCGTTTACGTGAATCTGCGAGAGCGTGTCAGTATCACGCTCGTGAAATTGCAAACTGTGCCGGAGGTGTTCAATTATTTCACCTTCGGAACCGGTAATATAAAATAACGTACTTAATGACCGGCGCGATCATTTATCCGCGATATGCCTATTGACGCATTCCGTGCGGTGGATGTTGTAATTCGCGATATACCTTTTTCCCCATTGCATGTCAAAGGATGGTTGGCTACTAACGGCGTAATGGGATTGGGGCGTGCTAATAACAGTGGCCTCCTTCTTTTCGGAGTGGCGTCGGCGGAGGAAAAATTGCTGAAGGCCATCTCAAATTTCGAGACCGAGGTGAGTGAACCAATCAACAACTACGACTACAACGCGTTTTCGTAGTTTCTGCTTTTGATGAAAAAAATTTGAAATTTTTTTATAACTCGAATGAAACATTTTATTCATAGCGATTATTGCATTTTCGTCAAAGTTATGTATGTCGAGCCAAAAAAAAAAAAATAACAATCGATTATCAGACGTATAGGTCGCTATTTCCGTCGTATAACGATAGCATGCACGAGGGCTTCATTTATCTCGCGTCGTGCCTGCAACCCAAGAGTCGCGGAAGCGTAACATTGCGATCGAGCGACATCCGCGATCCGCCAAGAATCAATCCCGCGTATCTCCAGGACTCTGATGATGTCACGTGCACCTACCGAGGTAAATGGTAACCCTCGAAAAAATTTTTGTCGCTGAAAGAGTCGTGATATTTTCTTCAGCTTGAATTTATTTGACTTTAATAACGATTAATCTCTCGATGATTTTCCGATAAGCTATAAATTTTGCGTTGGAGACTCTTAATACGAGACTCTTTCGCGAGTACGGTGCAAAGGTCCACATTCCCGATTTCGAGGAATGTCGTCATTTACGACCGGACTATCGGGACTTTGATTATTCGGAGTGCGTCATGAGAATCGCCGGGCTCACGGGTTATCACCCATGTGGCACATGCAGAATTGGCGCGGTTGTGGACGAGGAATTAAGGTAAAAGAGAACGGGGAGTGTTTATTTTGTTATTGTAGGACACATTATGGGGCGAGGTCAAGCGGACTAATGGTAATAAAAATATAATCTAATTCGCTACAGGGTGAAAGGGGTGAGTGGATTAAGAATAATGGACGCCAGCGTACTGCCGTCTCCAATTTCTGGCATGCCGAATTCAGTTCTCATCGCGATGGCCGAACGTGCATCCGACATAATTCTGGATCGGATTTAATTGAATTTAATTGAGAACTGATTTATTAATAATTTGTAATATGTATATATATATATATATATATATATATATACGATTTATTAATAAAAAGAAAGGAAATAACATTCGCAGTTTAGAAATCATATTTGTGATTTATGTCACATATTCGGCCTGATAGATTGCATCTATCTAGGAAACAACGGGGGTTTAAAGGGAGATGTAAATTCAGAAATGAACAATATCCATAGTGCTCCAAGTTTTTTGTAATTTATAATTAATGGTAAAGTTTTTCTTTTGTTTTACAGTAATCGAACAGTTATTATAATAGTCTCTAATTAAATTTCGATTAATTTTTATACAAACAAAAAGGGTGAGTTACACTCAACGACATAGCCACGAATCCCTGCCACCCCGTCCGCGCTTGGAGTATAAAGAAAAAAAGAAACTTATATTTTTTTACACGCTCCCTCCGCTAAGGAGGATTTCTTTCACCCCAGTTACCGTCCGGGATCATTTGCGATGTGTGGCAGAGTTTCAACGTTCTTTCTATCCCACTTCCGCATCTTACGTCTCTCTCTCTCTCTCTCTCTCTCTCTCTCTCTCTCTCTTTCTCATGCACATCCGCAAACACACATACGCAAATACACATACGCTCTTCTCGTCTTTCCCATTTTTCTTTCTACCATTTTCCATCTCTCTCTCTCTCTCTCTCTCTCTCTCTCTCTCTCTCATACGAATCCGTATTGGTATTTCTCTTCGCATCAATCGCTTCTCTTTAGTTCTGCTCTTTCTCGCAAACACTCACTCACACATACATACATATTCACGCGTACCTTTTGTCGCCTCTTATAAATAAAATAGTTCGTAATATATATATTTATATATAACGCGAAATGTCGTTTCGTATTTTCTCGAAAACACAACTATGCCCGTGCGCGCTTCGCTCATACCGCAGATAAACGAGCCCTCTCGGTGTCTCGTATCTGTTATCTCTTTTTTTTTTTTTTTTTTAGCATCTTTCTCTTCCACCCCATATATATAGCAATAATTCGTAACGTAAACTTAATCTCTCAACTTAAAACAAAATTGGTAACCACGTATTCGCGGCGCACGCCGCGAGTCTCGCGCCCGCGTCGGAAAAACCTTCATTCATCCGCGAGGGGATGAAAAATGATATGAATAAAAACAACGTGGCACGCGAATCGAACAAAAAAAGGGACTCGTAGACCGGGCGATTCCCTGAGTCGTGTTATCGACGACGAAATTTCGTTCGTTGACAAATCTGTGCGCTACAAGTATACATATATCGTGTCAACACGACCCAGATGTACCCGGGAATTCGAAGTGATTCGCGCTGATCCGCCTCGCATAAGTTGATTTGATGGTGAATCCAATTACGAGCTTGCGATATTTTAATGCCAGAATTTGTGTAGTCTCGGTGAAAGGGGGCTATAACATAATTACGCAAGACTCAGCTGAGATCAGCGAGAAACACGCGAGACTTCCCGGGAAAAGAAAGCGGTCGCCATGTGATTTTGGACCTCGCGGTATTTTCGGCGCCGGAAGAAGCTCGCCGGACGTGCACCGCGCCATCGGATGCATAAACGCCATATTTTTATTTTTTTTTTATTTTACTATAGATAGAGCTTTTTTCTTGCTTTAGTTTTCGTAGAGAATGCAGTCGCATCGCGGGACCACGACGACGGGGATCACTTAAGATCTAAACAAGTACTCCTTAATATTAGATATATAACTATCTATTTTTATATGTATATATATACTTTTTCATATATATTTATATTGAAAAATGAGTGTACTCTCTCTTTCTCTCTCTTTCTTTCTTTCTCGTTATCAATACAAGGATAGATTATCGATTAATTTGCAATTGCGTGTAACATAGACGCGTCCAGCGCATAGAAACATAAATAAATAAATATAAACGGATGTATTTACATTATACTCGGGTAGAGAAGGAGGAGGGGTATGTGATATCATGGAAGGTCCGATGGGATACATGTCCCTTTATCTCTATTTATCTTCTCTGTCCCTATCCTTTTAAATATATATGTATGTATATTCACGTATAAATCTCATTCGTCTGTTCTGTTGTCTACAATGCGGTGCTGGTATATCTATGACTTTATCTCGGCGTAAATATGCAGCGATAATAGAAAAAACGAAAAACAAAAATAATACTTTATGAGAATCGGAAAAAAACCGTAGATAGCTATATATATAATATGCGCGTAACTATTGGTATACATATATATAAATATAGATACGGAGTTCTGAGGTAGAAGCGGTTTCGTATACTTATCAATATGTTGTATCATTATTGTATGTGTATTGATGAGGGGTCTGCATGACTATCGGTATTCTCCGAGTACCAGGTAAACAATTTGCAACAAAAAAGTAAAACTCGTATATCTTCGCCACCGGTATAGCGAAAGAAAGTTGAAAAAAATGGTTGAAACAAGAAAAGAGGGAAGGAAAAATAAGGAAATTAAACGGCAGTTTTGACAATTGCTTATTGATCAGAGAAGGAGAGGATTCCATTGACACCGACGGTGATCTTTGCGTCCACCGAGGCAAAACGGAAAGAGTGCTTTGATTGTTTCGTACGAAATTCACTTTTCAAATAACTACGTTTTACGTATGTACTACTACGTGTATATTAAAGAAAAAAAAAAAAACATTAAACTCGGTGGGATATATAATATAAACGGCCGGCCAAACGGATACCGGCAAACGGAAGGGTTGATCGGCGACGAGCCGCTACTCGAAAGGAAAAGGGAAAGCACTGGAGACGAAATAAAATAAGTCAACGAAGAATAAATATATATAGCAACGAGAACATCCGCACACGTTTAACATTTGCGAGAAAAAAAATTCGCGTTGAGCCGCGTAAAAAATTCGAGAGACGCGCGTGGACCCGCTATAGAAATATATGTATGTATACGTGTGTATATTAAATGCATAAATAGGCTGCGTTCCGAAATTCACTGCCAGCACTGAACATCTATAATACACGTAACGTGAATTATAAATTTCCAGTACTGGCAGTAGTGAATTTCGGAACACAGCCATAATAACCGCTGAGACGTGCAAGGCTGTCGAGCGGAAAAATAGGAGTGTAAAATTAATGATAAGAATCTGACGGTGATTTCCGAGTCATCGAAAAGATTTGCGGAGATCATTAAACTCACGGCAATGTATCAGAGAAGCTTTACAAAAATAAAAAAATAAAAAAAAAAACGAATACACCTACACAGTCCCTACTATACACCCAACTATTGCATCGCTTGATTCATTGATTTATGTTTATTTAAGAACCTTATCGACTATTATACTTTGTAGTTTGTACTTGGTTTTCATATTCCTGAGAGGACTCGCGACACGTCGCGCGCCGTTCGTCGACGTTCTCGGAAAAGTTTTGTCTCATCATTGACAGCTTCTCTCTACTATTTTCTTCCAGTTTTCCCACTTTTCTCGATTTTTTTTTTCCCCGCTTTATTTCCCGAGACGAGACCGGCGACGGCTGCGCAACGCGCCGATCCGATCTTGCAAACTATCGCTTTACTGTGTTATATACAGTGATCTTTCGTAAGCTTCATTCTGTGTGCACCCTGTAAGTCGTGTGTGTGAGGTAGCATTTGTACTAGTGTCTGACAAAGTATTGTGATCCGTTATTGCGACGGCCGCGGCCGTTTTGAACGCGTCGGCGACGCGGCTCTCGCGGAGACTCTCCCATCCCCTCGGCCTCTGTGGCAGTGTTTCTTAGATATATTGTACGTCAACGCCACGACGAGAGATCAGTCTTATTGTTGAGATAAGAGATAAGGAACGGGTGTGAAGAGATAGGCACGTGCGATGTCTCGCTGTCGTGTCTCTCTAAAAAAAAAACCCGACACGAACGTCGGTTCATCATCGGTTTTATCCTCGAGTATACACGATCGCGAGATCTCGATCGAGCCTTTACCTTTATATCGACGAGAGGTATACGAGGGAGGTGAGCGAGGACCGATTCTGGTCACATGGTCCTCGACGACGAGCTCGTGTCCCCGACGCGTTCGGCCGCAAGGCGCATTTGGTCTCTTCTTTTTTTTTATGTTTACCTATAATTTATAGTGTATAGTAAGTTCACAAAATCCACACGTCTCCTGTCTGTCGCGTTTGTTAATCCTTAACATTACGTTTATTTTGTACTATAAGTCGCGGCCGGGAAACGAGCCGCTCGTTCCCCGGACGTTCGAGGTCCCGCTCTGCGACAACGCTACGCTATGCGTTTGTCTATTTATTTGTTTGCTTGTTTGTTTCTTCTTTTTCCTTCACCACTTTTTGTCCTCCTCTTCTGCATTTTTTTCTTCTCTTTTTGCTTTTTTTACTTTTTCATTTTTTTTTGCTTCTTCGATTTTAAATAATGCTTATGCGTGCGTGATACATGTACTATGTAATCATTATCCAACTACGGTATAGTACTATTATATACTATACGAGCAAACGGTACAGTAGTTGCCAGTGCACTCTCTGCGCGCGGTGTAGGTGCAGTGATGACATTTAATTTTGCTCCCTCATTCTCATCACGCGGGCAGCCTTTCTCAACTTTTTTTTCTCCATCTTTTATGAAACTCGCTGCCCGTGCGACGTGAATGATAACGAAGGTTCCCCGTTGTGTGGAAAGCCTGTTCACACCGTGACAATCGATAATCGACGTGCTCGAACGCGCGCAGGTTTCAATGTAGCAAAACTGGATATCGAATTATAAGATTAATATTGTTAGTGTGACACGACGATCTTCGCGGACCAACGTCATCGTCTCTTTAGTGACGTTCGAATCGTATGCGAAAAGAGCGGCTCGAGAAAGAAGCGTGAAACTTCCTGTTCTCGTCACATCTCATTATTATCTTAATTTAGAAGATATTATTGAAATTGATTGGAATCAAATTTCGCGACAAATTCGAATTTCCCGGTTTGATTATTCGCATAAGCTCTCTCGTACAATTTTTTTTTTTTTTCGCATACGCTTTTCGAAAGCACGCGCGCGCGAGCAAGTCACGGTGTGAAATCTCCCTTGCGTCTCGTGTCAAGCCTTGTGTCACACACGACATCTATAAAGGATTCTCAATCCGTAAAACACATATTATAGAAACAACATGCAACATTTTATCCTACGCCGTGATACAATAATGGTACATACATACGCGTACGTTTGCACGCGTGGCACGCGCGCAACGCGTACGCGCATCGCGCGAGTGTCGTGTACATGTGTAGTGTGTGTATGTGTGTGTGTGAATGTGTGTTTTTTCTCTCTTCGCGTGTACATATATATACATATAGACCAAGTATAATTTTTACACCGGATATAATTGGATCCGAGGACCTTGAAAGCTTTAAAAACGGAAGCGCGCGCGTCTCGCAATTTCGGCTTCCGGCCGCGGATCCGATTTTTTATACGCGTACCTCGACGAAAATTGACCGTAACGGCGAAATCTAACATATTATTCTCGAATCCCCGAGACTCTCGGGACTAATGCGAACGAAATCGAAGAGAGAATCGAGGAAAGGGAAATAAAAAAAAAATAAAAATTTCGTTCAAAGACGGACGCCGTTTCGACTAAATTTGTTTTGAGCAAAGCGGTACGACGAAATCGACAACAATTTAGAAAGTCGAGTTAAACGCGGATTTTCCGAGAGACAAGAGACAACTATCAATGAAGCAAAAATTTATCGCGAAAGAGATACGTAATTCCGAAAGAGAAAAGTCGGTCCAAAATTCCTGGCCGCTCAAAATACATTTACGCGTAGCCGATGCGATAATATAATAATGTGCCTAATTCTAAATTCATTTTAATTCTACATTGATTATCTTTTAGGTACGTGTTTTTTTTTTTGCAATAACCTCGACTGTGAGACGTTGTCCTCCGTTTTTCCAATGTGTACTGCAATGTGTACGTGTGTAAAGTGTTGGGTAAGTGGAATACCTTTACTACGTATGCACTCTTCTCATCCTTACGTATGACAAAACAATATTAAACTCTGGGTTTAATCGCCTCTTCCCGTCTGAAATTCCGCGCCTGACGTTATTATCCTAACTTTCAAATTTCGCTCACTGCCAATATAACTGGATTTTTTGGATCCTTCTACTTCTTAAACTTAACGCTAATTCATTGTACCACTTAAAGGTATCCTTTCTCCCTTCCATCTTTGTATGCCTCTGCTTAGCAGAACAGCCGAAAACAATAGATATATATATATATATATATATTTATAATATATATTTCGTATATATATTAAGTAAAAGATTTTCATTATAACTTGGCATACGCGACCGATATCTATTTACACGAGCATGTGTTCTGCGTGCTGTCCACGCGTGTGTGTATATGTATGTGCCTCTCTCGTCACCTGCTCTCTTTCTTTTTCTCTCTCTCTCTCTCTCTCTCTCTCTCTCTCTATCTCCCTGTGTGTGTGCGTATATGTGTAGGTGTTGCGCGTGTGTGTATGTTCCTATCTTCATCACATCGTAAACGACACATAACATCTTTGAATATCCTTCCCGCGGCTTTTCCCCGGGGAATTAACTTCCCTATGACTATGTAATCTTCGTCGTCCAGCATCATCAATCCCATCCCCGGTTAACTTCGTGCGCCCTCGAGATAATCGGTGTCATCGGCATCACCTTCGTCGGGATAAATTTCGCTTTTCTTTTTTCTATCGCTATTTCTTGTCGTTCATCGGTACATTGACTTTCGGTAATTAACGCTCTTTGTTTCCGCGTTCTCGCTCACTCTCTCGCCACCTTCTTTTCCGCCTTCACTTTCACAGCGGGTAAACGCGTCACAATTTTGACAACGGACTTCGCAAATTCGGCTCTTCCTCCTTTCCCCGAACCATCTCGCACGCGAAAACATTTTCGCGAAAAATCCGCGCACGCATTTAGTCGCGCGGTTGTTCACGCATATATACGTGTACGCGCGTTCTCGCTCACTCACTCTTCTCGCTAAGATTTAAAGTTGTAAATACACTTGTTACGTATAACGCGCCTTTGCGATAAAAACAGAAAGAAAAACAAATGGATCTATTATACGTATCATAGATAGACATCACGTACGATTCGAGGATCCCGGAACTTTTCCCAAATTTGCCGAAGCTTTTGAATTCTATTTGACAGGATGAAACTAATTACGGCGGAGAGTAAAAATGTTTACGATTGACTAGCACTGGATAAATTCGTTCAGTTTTTACGACGCGAGCAAAGATATATATCGTAATCGACCATGATTAATAAGCTCCGAGATCCACGATCTTGCGTTACCCTACGCCAGGGTAGCAGAAGAACTGCTCCGACATTAACTGGACAAGTAGTAGTAGTAGTAGTATAATAGTAGCGGCTGTACGGAATGTACAGATTTTTATTATATAGTATAATCGCTATTGTGTTCCCTGTTTGTGTAATGCATTGCAAAACAATGAGGTAGTACTGTCATACTTTTTTGGCAGGGTTTACGCGCGCGTGCGCGACGAGTGCTCGCATATTTATATATATATATTTATATATTTGACGTAGATTGAATGGTATGAAAAGAAAAGAAGGAAAAAAAAAGGAAAAGAAAAAAGAAAAACGGAAAAAAAAAATGAAACTGAACTCTCTTTCTCTATCTTTCTCTTATCTATCTATCTATTTCTTCGGTTTCTATCTCGTGTACTATTGTATCCCCGGCTCGCGCACGGCGCGCTTTAAATACTAAATAATTCTCTATATATCGTCTATTGTCTCTGATAAACTTACGGTATAGGCGGTATCGTTGTGAGAATAACCATTTAAACTTTCTGCATAAAACAAAAGGGAGAACAAAAACAGAAAAAAATAAGAGAAGATAATCTGTATAAAATGTAAATACTGTAACAAGTAATATCGTGGGTGCCATCCTGACTAGGAGTATATATCTCTATATATCTATACATATAGGTAATGTGTAATATAAATCTATTGCATTGATCACATCTCTTATACAACCGGGATAGCAACTATTTGGCGCGCAATCGCGCGCACTATTTTTTTCTTTACGTGATCGATGGCTCTATATGCTATATTCTCGGTACGCGACTATTGCTCCGCGGACAAAAATCCGCATCTTTTTAAACATTGTAAACAGGTAACAAAGTGGTAGTGATTGTTTCGCCGCGGGATTAAACCTTCCGTGGCGAATGCGTGTGGACGCCAGTTTCTAGTGATTATTTTAGAAAAATCAATGTCGGCGTAATGATGTATCAACGTGAGATTATATTGCTCGTCTCTCGCGCCTTTTCGATGCGCGTTCGCCAAGAAGTATTTCGTCGGCAATCGTGCTTTCTCCCGCGGCAAATCGCACGATAGTCATTCGCCCTAGTAATCTCATAAATGTTATATAAAATTGTATCTGTATAAAAGGTCTGCATGTCGTCGGGTGTCATCTCGGCGCGATATGTGTGCGTGTCATCACGATTATTATTATTATTATTATTATTATATAGCAATTAAAGTGTGTGTCGTCACGCGTGTGTACGAACGGGCGAAACTAAATGCTGATGTGTCCAGAGTACAAAAGCGTTTCTGGTTTGGCACTGTGCGCGCGTGTGTAACGTCTAAAAAAAACATCTCGTTCCGAATATATATCGCTTACAAATGTCACGATCCTATCTCGATTCATCAACAGCGATAATAGTAGCGGAAATAAATGAATGGTTAACGATGAAACATACCACGGCGAGTGTAATTTCCCGATACCTATGGTAGTAATGAATTATATCTGAATGAAAAACACTGCGCTTGTAATTAGTTTACCTGAGTTTGCGTTGTTCTCTCGTCACAGTAGTCTGCGTTATACTTAATGTCTCCGTGTGTGAGTGTATATATTTATGCGCGCTCTGTTCGCTCCGCTTTTTACCTTCACTCGCTATCTTCTCTCGCCAGTTTAAGAAGCTCCTAGCGTTCAATAATCTTTACTTGACCGTTGCACTTTCATTGACTAGTTTTGTGATTCGCAGCGTTTTTTCGCGAGCGCATCCGTACTCTTCCGTTGTGTCTCTTCCTCCGTGAATCTTCACAGACGTTTTCTCGACGTTAACGTGTCTCGATGATCGGATCTTTAAGGAGCGCACGGGGAGGAGGAAATTGTCCTCGCGACGAGGAAACGGGACGGCGTTCGCTGACGACGACGAAGGGAAAACGAAGGTACCTACTCTGCAGCCTCTCCTCTATTTCGCACCTCTATCCGAGGCCCGGTCTCGCCGTCAGCTCAAACGAGGTGGTCGCCGGGATCGTTGCTTCCGGTACCACCGCGCGTGCGCACAGACCGCGACCTCGACGACCGCGGTTACGACGACGAGGACGACAGCGACGCCGAAGACTTTGTTACTGGGGCACGGTGTCCGAGACCGAATGATTGGACTGCTGGAACGTCTTCAGGTCGACCTCATCCTTGTGCTCCCGTGCAATATGCCGTCTGACCGTGTTATTCCTGGTGAATGTTCGAGCGCAAAACGGACACGGCACCCGGATTCCCTGGTGACGTTGTCGTACGTGAGCACGTAGATTCGTCTCGTAACCGTACAGTCTGTCGCAGTAGGGACACTTCAGTTTTTTACCTGCAAACATAAAAATATTCGTTTATGTACGATAGATTGTTTAGAAATTCACGATTTTAAAGAGCTATATATCATGTACAAATTATGCCTGTAATTCTTGATTCACATTATTTGTATACATTTAAGTGATGAATTAAATGAACAGCTGTCATTTATCATCGCAACTGCCGTAAAAAATGCGTATACATATACATATGACGTGATAGTTAAAATAATGATAAATACACCAATAAATACTTAATAAAATTATTTCAAAAATGATACTGATTATAGATCAGATTTACATTATAAATCACATTACAAAAAAACAACTTCTTTTGAAGGTAAAATTATAATTTTTTTTTTTTTACAATTATTCGATATTCTGCCTGTTAATCACAACACTCTACGCATATATACGCGCGTGTAACGCGGCGAAACTTCCGTGGAAGGAAGTGTGGATGCAAATTGCGCAACCCGGCTTCTTTCTTTCTCTCACATACCTAGTTTTTTTCTGCCTGCGCAGAAATCGCGCCTCGCCATTAATCCACCTATCGGCGAGAAGAAAACAAAATTCTGACTCAGGCGAACGATTCATGATGAAACATTAGGCCAATGCCTCCGAGATTGTTGGCGCGTGCAAGGTCATCCTCTAATACACTTCCCATCTCGGTCCGATTAACTTGAGCCCGAAGTACCATTTACGGCGATCACCATTTACGCCGGTTCGGCCTCCTCGCGAGCGCGCGTACCTGACCGTGATTGGTAAACGCAATTTCGTGGGTATAACGTTTTCAGAGAAAAGATACATGCCTTTGCAGACCTTTTTACATTGAATTCAAATATTTAATCGGAATCCTCCGAACATTCCTGCCATTTTTGCGCTTTATAATACATGACACCTATAATATAATTCGTTTGATTAAATTGCTATTTAACTTCAAGAATATGTATAATGTTTTTGTATGTTTTTTTAAAGAAGTTAAATTAGTTTGCTAATAGGTCGGTACACTCGGGCAAGGTGAAATCCAACACGTAGAAACTGCTGGATGATATTACCGCTAGACATTCAAGATAGATATATTCCCCGAGAGAAATATAGTGGATAATTAAATGCCGCCACATTGTAGGTAAGCTGATTCCTATATGTTATAACGATGTACAATCCTACGAAATTGTAATAGTGCGTTCTTTAAAAATCTTCAGGTAAGATAACACAAAAAAGCTTAAAATAACTAAACATCTGAATTGATCTCAAAAAAATACTGTTAGGTTTACACAATACCTGTGACAAAAAAGTCAAAGCTCTTTTGTTCAATGTCATTAGCGTTAGAGAGACTAACGTTACACGTTATACGAGTCGACCATGACTCTGTGACTCGATTCACCTACTCCAATGTAGTAAGACGCTCATTGTGACGCCAAGAAACTGCGTATCGTATCTTCCAGAAAAATATACGTTAAATCTTGTTAAATCTCTGAGATTTTGAGTTTGAGATATCTTTTTCTTGAATTACAAAGAAAATGTGGCAATTCTCTAGATGTAGCGTGCGCTTTCATTGTGCGACAACTGTCTTGTGACGTCATTGCACGCGCGCGCATTTAACAATAATGACAACTTGTAAAGTAATTCTACGCTAAATCACAATCGATAAATTAGCCGAAATCGTGTTTGCGTTTTACGATATTCGTAGCCGAGAACGGGGCCATTCACCAGCTGCGTGACACACCGTATCATTACTGAAATTATATAGATTAATCAGAAACTCAACTTGGTGGAGAACCGAAGAAAGAAGAAAGAAAGAAAAGAAAGAAACGCCCATCATTGACGTGTTCTCTTCTAAACGAAAGGATTGCTCGTTCAGGTGTCACAAGAAACGGCAAGAAAGACGCGAGAGGAGCGATGAGAAAATATGTATCGCGTCCAAACCAGTCGCACGCTAGACCGTCGTAAAAAATCGTTACGGCCACATGCAACGCATAAATAATCGTGGGCGTGAGTGGCGCGCGCATGTGTGTGTACGCGCATGTCGTGGGTCCGGCGTAATAATCGTCAGCGGAATAAAATTTCGTACAAAGAAACTGATCTTTGAAAAATATGTTCTTTCAAAACATCCGCGACTCTTGAGATATTTCTAATCTTTCAATTATATCATTGTTTAAAATTGTTCTTGGCACAATTGTCGAACGGATATTTTTGTACAGTTATCGGGGGTATCATTTGTCGTCACTTTTATGCAACGTCGAATAAAACGTTGCGCGTAACTCTAAGATTTATTTGTCTGATACGAAAATTGTGTCCAGTGTCAACCTGACACGTGGAACAAACGAGCACATTTATCGTTAAACGTGCGCTGAAAATACGATCGAATGATGATACAGCCGCGACGAAACACGCGTGCGGCCTCTCGGCGGCGGATAGCGCCTAAAAATAGAGGGCCATGGGCATCCTAGAAAAATGTAAACGGGGCAGCTCTTCGGCGGGTCTCGTGCAGCTGACTACGAAATTCACAAAGGACCCGCGTGCCCGGAACAAAGGCGCGCGTACGCGCGAAGACGCCGCAAGCCGGAAGAGAGAGGAGTAGCAGCCGGCCGGCCGGCCGGCACCGAAGGAGTGAGAGAGCGCGAGAGGAAGCGGGTTTTGCGAGGAGGATCATCGGCAGGAGAAAGAACGGGCGGGAGACGAAAGCTACGAGGGATAGGTACGCCTCTCAAAACATGCAGAAACGCAAAACGGTGCCGGCCAGGAAGCGGGACGACCGCGCTTCTGGGAAAGGCATCGCGCCATCTGCGTCGTCCAAGAAATCGCCGATCCGCTCGGGTCTCGGGTCTCGGGTCTCGGGTCTCTCGTGTATTTATCGATGATTACCACACACACACACACACACACACACACACACACACACACACACACACACACACACACACACACACACACACACACACACACACACACACACATAACCATACACAGCATGGCTCTAGTTCTCGAATGTGTTAAGGTATACGAACGGTGCCAAAGTACTTCGGATGAATTTCGTTAGAGATTTTTGACGTGAACATTGATCGAGAAGTGTCGCAATGTGAATCTTGCGAGACGAATCTCATTCTTCTCTCCGTGCGTTATTAAAATCATTATACTACCAAGGGTACGAGCAAATGGCTCTTCAGAAAATAATTAAACGATCCACTTAGCCGCCCGTATCCAAGCTTTCGCTCGAATTATCGTCACGTCTTGAAAAATTCCGAGGACTATGAGTCGATGATCTGGAAGAAGGCAAAGAGAGATACGGCACGGGCTTCTGATTCTCGGAGGAATCGTGCGTGTTTGACTGAAAGGCCTCGAGAGACAGAGAGAGGGAGAGAGAAAGAGAGAGGGCCCGAGGGAAGGAGGGAGGGAGGGGCCAGGTCGGAGGCGGCAAAATGGAAAGGTTAAGTTACGAAACGCAGCGGCAGCTTCCAAGGTCTCCCCTGCCCCGGCTTCTCTTGCTCACCGGCTGCCGCGATGACGACCTGACCCTTTTTTCCCCTTTTCGGCTGAATGGATCGAACAAACGCGTGTAACACGCGAGGAGTGTGACTCTGATACACGTAGCCCTACCGCAACGCGCGCCGCCTTTACTTGAATCGATCGTGGCCGTTGTCGGAGTGTGTTATCGCTGTATCAGGCCCTCCTCCCTCTCTCTCTCTCTCTCTCTCTCTCTCTCTCCCTCTCTCTCTCTCTCTCTTTCATTTTCGGCCCTCTCGGATGTATAACGCGCCTCTGTTGATATCTCACGCGCTGACGCGTGCGTGAGTAAACTGAAGATGGAGAACGGGAGTGATCCAATGGGAGATGATATCGCGATGACTCGAGCGCGTTTCAGAGGGAATGCGAAATGGAGAAGAGAGGACATGATAATGATTATCTACTTGGAGACGATGGAGAGAGAAGTAAAGACGAGAAGTATCAGTCCCGTCTCCGGATTTTGTTATAAGATTCCATTACGTCGAAATGGAGTTCTTAAGCCAGCCGCGCATCCACCCTGCGGAAGGTTGAGAACGACGCGCACGCGAAGAGAATATGAGAAGATCGTGCGTGTGCGTGTTGCGAGAGCGTGTGTGGCGCTGTGGATCTCGCCGGGCCTTGACACATTTCGTTCGGTGGCGCCAAATTGGTCGCCGCTCAGGCGAGCCTTCGCTCCGAAGAGGAATGAAGAGGAGGAAGAGGAGAAAGACCAAAGAAGAGGGAGAGAAGGGCTAAAGGGACGAATCGAAAGGATAAAACCGCGGGGCGCGATAAGAGCGACGAGGACGGTGAAACCAAAAGCAACGGAGCTCTAAAGAGAGAGAGAGAGAGAGAGAGAGAGAGAGAGAGAGAGAGAGAGAGAGAGAGAGAGAGGGAGAGGAAAGAGGGCCAAAATGGAGAAAGATGAGGAGAAGGGGCGAGGCGGAAGAAAATCAATGTCAGGCAGCGTGCGTTGCAACCCGAAATCAAGGGAGGCCCAGGCCTCCCCCGCTGTTCCTATGCCGGCTTAGCATTCGCCGGTCGATTCTGCAAGGGATGGTGGGTTATGGCGCGCACCCTCTCCCTTTTTAACCCCTCGGAGACCGGAGTAAACCATAACCTGCACAACGGTCCACTTCCCGGGCCTCCTTGAATCGCGATGTCCTTACGATTGCAGGTATGATAAAGCTTTCTTTATATATATATATATATAGAGGTGTCGACAGCGATTCCCTTAGAATTTTAACAAGAACACAGACTGATAGATGCATCAGTATGGGCAACTCTCAACAACATTAATAGTGACATTAAGTCATGGCAGGAGAACTTATCATAATTCAATCTTGTCACCATTAATGCTGCTAAAAGTGAAGAATATGCATCCTGATGAAAGGATGATCGTTTTCGCTTAACTCGTTAAACGTCTCGCAACACCACTTTCCGTTTTCGAAATATACGCGTTGCCGAGAAAACGAGGCTGCTTCGACAGGGAGTGACGAAGGTCTTCCTGACCTCCTCAGGGCCATGAACGTCAAGTTGCCTCGTTGAAATTCTGGAATACTTTGGCCATGAAGTCGACAAAGTCCGGTCTGCTAGGGCTCGAAGATAGTTAAGAAACGAAGGGAATTCGAGGAAAGGCTTCGATTATGCACCTGAGCTTATTATGCATGACTATGCGAGCTATATATATATATATAGAAAAAGAAAAGAATTGCAGAAAAACGTCGATTTAAGTATGAAAATGCATCTCGAAGAAAATTAAGGCAGACCAGAATAATAAATTAGAATAAATTAGAGAACAAATGATTTTTTATTTAAAGAATAACGCACTCATCGCTTCGCAAGAAATTCTGACCACAAAAATCCGTTTCTACTGCGCACGGAATAATTTGGCGAATGGATCTTTCCCGGAATCGCGGAATATGCATACCGACGTAAGAAAATGACGCAACGATTATATCAAAGTATAAGGTGCGACATTCCATTGCTGTTATTAAGGCAGTCAATCAATTTTAATTGCTAAATTTAATTCCTCGAGAGAAAATTGTCAAATCAAATGCGTTATAATCGTTATATTGCAATTTTCGAATGTACGTACTATCATGGTCCGTGTAATTGTTATCTCGTCGCAAACACGTAACATTCGCGCAACGGATTCACGTCCGTTCTCGTGGATTACAACATCCGCCCACTTCCATGAAAGCTCACTTCCTTGACTCGCGTGCGTTTAAAAGCTGATGCGCGTTCCGAAATGTCTGCGCGCGTGTGTCGCGATGAAAATAGCGTAGACATAATTTTCTCGCGAGACACACGATTACTTTGATCGCGCGCGAGAATCCCGGGTTGCGTCATCGCAACGCATACGCACGTTTTCCCGCGTAGCGTTATCCGCACGCGCGCACGCACACCGAACACATCCGGCTTATGCGTATGTAGCATGCAAAGTCGAAGTTTTGGCGGCACGTGCACCTATACACTGGCGCGGTGCGTGTGCATGCGCTCGCGCACACACGCAACCCCGTGCACGCACGCATTTGTTATTGATTGATACGCACTACGTACCTAACCGCGAGTGAATAGGCCCGGCGCGAGGGACGTACAGCGCCCTACGCCATAATGTAGCAAAAAAAAAAAAAAAAACCTGCGCATTCCGAAAATGCACATTACACTTTTGTAAATATTTATTCCTTGTTATTATATCTCAACACATGTATATATGCGTACAATAATTGCTATAGCATGTTATTGGTAGTAAATTATGAACTCTATCGAAAGAAATGTTATATATAATATTTAAAAATAAACATTAACAATAACAATAATAATAAGACTCGTTAAAAATAGAATTATAAATCTAGGAAAGTGTGGCGATACGAGTCAGTCGCAATTGGTGAGGCGCAAAAAAATTTCTTTAATCAGTATTAAAATCAAACAAACAAATTAAGACGTCTTAATTTTATATTTATATGTCAAACCAATTTATATGTATTTTAATTTGTTTGTTTGATTTTAATACTGATTAAAGAAATTTTTTGCGCCTCACCAACTGCGACTGACTCGTATCGCCACACTTTCCCAGATTTATAATAAACATTAATTTTTTTATTATAAAAAATCGTAGTTAATTTTATGAAAAAATGCCACATTGCAAAATAATAGTAATGCAATAATAATGTAATAATAATAATATATTAATACACTAATTAATTTTTTATGAAAAAACCAACGATTTTTCCTTGATAAAAAAATTAATTAATTAATGTACTCTATTTAAATCGAATGGAGTGAATGTCATTAACATTATTCGCGTGTTTTTCTTATTAAAAGCATCTTTTTCTTATTAAAAGTACAAATACGTATAATGGATATTTAATAATATTAATGCTATTAAACACGATTGAAATCACAGTTAACAATAGAAGTGGCAAGTTGTTGGCCACGTGTAAGACAGTTTGGCATAAAGAACATCGCGTGGTCAGATACGATGAATTCGCCGGTCGAATTTGCGAGATGGTGGTGGCTGCAGTAAATTTGCACCCACGCCCTGCCACCCGCCCAATTTGGCTCGATCCATCCCCACCTTTCCACCACGAAAATATACATGCCTGGGCGTCCGAGCAGCTGGCGCTATCCCGCGTGTGCGTCGCAAACTTAACGCAATGACGCAGCGCACGCAGCGTGTCGTGCACACGCAAGAAACGCGTGAGCGATGCTCCACGAGCTTAATTTCTATGCCTATGCATCGAGAGAGAATTACTAATGCGTTGCATAAATTTCGGCATGTTTTGATGAAACTCTCAATTAAAGAGAGAATTTCCTCTATACTGTTTATATGTATACAATTCTTTTGACGAACGTATTCTGTATTTCTCAAAATGTAATCTTACGAATAATAAAGGTTGATTTAGACTGAATAAAAATTAATTACGGAAACAAGAAAGAAATTTTATTTAAGATATATTATAAACGTTCATTCTTTTATACATTGAGAAATACATCACACGCCTCGTGCTTATACGCGTGAGATCTGACCTAGTACTTCATAGTAGAACGACCATAGTTCTCTTCTCACACATGATGCAACGATAAGAAAGAGAGACAGAGACAGAGAGAGAGAGAGAGAGAGAGAGAGAGAGAGAGAGAGAAAGAGAGAGAAAGGGAGGCGGAAGAAGCGTGTTCGCCCGCTCGCGAGCAGCGTTTGTCCTTTGTGTAGGAAATCCTGGACCCGGGGAGGGCGCGGCGAGAAAACGGAGGATACCCGGCGAAGATAGAGTTACGCATATTGTGCGTGGGCGGAGGGTTTGCAGCATGGTGTAGACTCGTTGTTTTATTCTTTGCCAGTGCGAGGAGTATGGTAATAAAGCTCGCGAAAGAGGGGGTTCGATAGAAGGGTAACCACCACACAGTCTGGCTATTTTGTCCTCGCGCGCGGAGGAAGCGTGGAAAAAATGCGTCGCGCGCGGACCCGCGACGGTAAAAAATTCGACCCTCCGAGGGTTGGCGGTGGTTAATGAAAATGAATGAAAAATTTATGGCCGTGAGTATCGACGAAGTTTAGGCTTCCATGAGTTTCGCTCGAATTCGAGCTCGTATAACGTATATCGTAATGAAATAAAAAAAAAAAGTAATTACTAAAACAAGCTTGATTAGGTTAAAAAAAATATCATTAAAATTAAAATAAAAAAGCCCATAATAGCATCAATTTTTGTTTTCATTATATACAATCAATGATTCTTTTTGTGCAGGATATCTTTATTTCATTGATGAATATACTTATATAATAATCGAATAATCTTAAATATTCCGCCGAGGATGGTTACATATTCTCGTTTCTTTCATTACTGGCGTGTAGTAGGTAAAATCGGTAAACTATACATATGCGCTATGAGCATAACATTATGCAAATTAAAACCATTGTCATACCGTGCGAAAACGCAGGAGTGCGAATAAATTCACTTTAACTGAACATATTCTCCGCAGTGCAAAGTGCGTTTTTCTCACGGCCTTTACGCGATATTTTCAGAAGCATGACGTTAATGAACGTCTTGAAACCGTTCGTTAATTATTTGCGAGCAAAAAAATTCAATTAATTTCTTCCATATTCGACTCCTTTTCAGAAGAACCCTTCAAAAATTTCCAAAAAGCATTGATATTTTTTATTACTTCTCAAATTTATAATTTAAATGTTTCAACTTTACCAAGTATCGATCATAAACATATCAGCTCCCATCACTTATAAAATAATCACCGTCCACAGCGTGTCGATTTATCGACGATTTCATGTCTATCAGGTACACAGTACACCAATGGTCATTATTGTGTTCAATAATGTATATCCATATATGCTCGCCTACTCGTCGCACACACATACTCGTCGTGTGTGGTGTCGTTGCTGCCACGACAAAAAAACAACGAGACCTTCACAAGAAAGCAACGCGTGCCTCCTTTTTGTTTTTCGATTGCGTTTCATGCTTCATTTATCAGTTCGTTCGTATGAGCGGGTGCTCCAATGGCCTTATCATGAATTATTTCGTGACCCGAATTCGACATTGTACATATAAGAGAGCTCGCGGACTCTCTATCCCTCTCTCTTTCTATCGTATCCGGTGGTCTAACGGTTACACTAAGCATTTACATGTGTGTATGTGCGTGTTTGTGTGTGCACGCGCTGCGTGTGACGAAACAATACATGCATTCGTGAAGTTTTTTTCGTTGTCGGCACGAAAACGCGAAATGCTCATTGTACACTACACTATGCGTGTGTGGGCGACATCAAGATTGGACGTTATCACGGACCAACCAGATGATCGTATCTTGTTTACTCTCCTTCCTCTCTCTTCCCTCCGGTCTTTCACCACTTCTCTCTTCTCCTCTTTTGCGCTTCGACCTACTGAGAACGCTTACGTGCAATTGTTGCAATCGTTACGACACTGATAAGACCGTTTTCGCGTGGCATAACTCGTTTCGATTTCCTGATTAGCTATAATGCGCCGTTTAAATATAATACGCCTTATCTACTGACTGTGTATATGTGAAAAATATACAGGGTGTCCCACGAGTCAACTGACAAATTTCTAAAATGTATTATGGAGCTATTTTAAGGAAAAAAGTCATTCTAAGGAAAAAAGTTCATATACACTATAGATCAATTCGGCTTATTGTTAATTATCGAGATATGAAGTATTTAATTCTTGTCAATAACGCAAAATTCCGACAGTTCACTTAAAGTACCAGTTTCTATTATACACGCAGTGTGTACCTTAAATATTTATTTGACATTGAAACATTAGCGTTTAGAAAATATAAGTGCTAAGGCTACCGTATATAGTGATACATTGTTATTACTATTAGAAATTTCTGAATTTAGTAGACTGTCGAAACGTCAAAGTGTCAAGTAAAATCACATTATTTTTAAAATATGCCTCGATTTAGTTTTAGAGAATAATATTTATATAAAAATTATAAAAATATCTAGCGTTTTATTTATTACAATATTAATAAAATTGTCGATATCTCGATAACTAATTGTAAGTTGAACTGTTCAATAGTGTATATAAATTGTATATTTTTTTCGCTTAGAATGATCTCTAGAACACATTTTAGAAATTTGTCGATTTACTCGCGAGACACCCTGTATATCGCATTTTTTAAAAATGACGTAATCACAAATTGACCGTAATATCCTAAGTTTTACTAATGTCGAAAAGGTAATATTTTTATATTTCACGAGTTAAACACACATCAAACTTTATCGAAGGAGGACTCTAATTAGTACACGCATTTCGTGAACTCTGATATTATGCTCTTCAAATGTAATCGATCTACCTAATCTGACTGAAGATTACCGATTCGATACATGTAAGTCGCTCTGCCCTCGATAACTAAACGATAGTGTGACATTATTGTCGCCTAGAGTGAGATATGGTTTATTTGTCGAACAAAACCGACCACCGCTGCGAAGGGCAGATAATAATTTCGTGCAAATTATCTATCAGAGTAATCGAACAATTTTAGGCGGACACACGAGCGATGCTCTAATTCGGGTTACTGCGATTCTCTACCGCATTCTACCGCCCCGATCAATACGAACTATGGAAATGTCTGTCACGTCGTTTTCTGACTACTACTGTCAAACATTATATCGGATATTCATGAATTTATATTTTAAGCGCACACGTTAATTTTTCTCTCTCTTCACATGCTTATAAATTTTTGCATTAATTGTAAATTCACACGAGCTGTATCATCCACAATAGGTTTTTTTTTTTTTTTTTCAAATTTTTCACAGGAGAGATTATGATGGTTTCAGAAAGCCCGGCGGGAAACGTTCACGCGTAAAATGTTTTTTTCTCCGAAGACAATTTGCAGCGCCGTCTCATGCTCTTCTAACTCTCTTTCTAAAACATCGCGCCTGGCCATGACACACATAGCAGCTAGCCTTTCGCATCCTCTCTTGGGAACATCCAAACAGCCTAAACCCATAACTCATGAGGGAGCGCTTGCTATTTTCTCACGTCTCGAAAATAGCTACTTTTATCGGTAGCATCATGCACAAAAAACTGGTTGATCGATTCGACTTCAACTTGCATCACGAATAAAAATAAGTCACGATTGATTAAGTTCAAAATTATAAACAAATCGAGTAGAGTTATTCCATTCGATTTTCGATTAATAATGTTGCGCGTAATTCGAGTTTATCGTAATTGCGCGTATTCGAGTTGAATCGTAATTCAAGTTGCGAATGCGGATGTAAAAATAGAACGTGCATTTAATTTTACACTGTCCCAAGATTGTGATGTAACGGAGTCAATGCATAATCGACGTAGGAAGGAAAGTTAGCGTGGTTGCATGATTTTCGACGTATTGCCGCAATAGGCAAAGGCCTCGCATTCCTCTTGTGCAACAATTTTCGGTGATGGAAGGTCTCGTGACGACGACAGTAGAATACCGCGGCAAGGCTGAATTACATCTAATCGCTTCTAAGAAGTTGCCAGCCGAATGAGCGGCTTTTTTTTTTTAAATAGCAACGTAATGGTAACTTGCGTGCATTTGATACATGTGAAACGAGAGAAATTTTTGAATATAATTATAGTGTTAATAATACGTTATATATATATATATATATATATATATATATATATATATATATATATATATAGTATATATGTAATCAAATTTTAAAAATGTACAAATTTATTATATAAATGCTTATAAGAAAATTCTTTGTGTGTGTATGAATATTCTTTGAAAGAATAATTGAATATGTTGTTATTATATCAGTAGCGTTTAATAGTATTCTTTTAAAATTGATTTTTTGTCTACAAAATTATCGATTATAGAAAAAGAGACAAAAATACAGATTATTATTTTTACGTCTTTATAACAACTAAATTAATTTTAAATTTTAATATCCAATTAAAATGAATGAAAAATATCATTTTGTTATTTATTTGTATTCCTAAAAATCTAATTTATGAAAAAATTTATATTTTCTCTCAATTATTAATCATTTAAAGATTATTTATATCTAGACATTTACAAACTTTTGAAAGAAATAATACAGACAAAATTAATTCTAAATTGGTCAAAGAATGTGCCAGAGCTTTAATGCGATAATGATGCGCGCGGGACATTTTATATTACAAAAATATACAAATATAATCTTGCTTCACATTGTACGATCTAGCAAAATAAGAAAATACTGAAAATCTGATGATGCGGTTAGAGTTAACCACACATGGCTTGAAAATGTATCGATACGAAAGATAGCTAAGAACACCCTCCAGCTATTATACATATATTGACGATAGTGATTCCTATAATCGCGTCCCCTCGCAGTCGTTGACAATATTTACCTCCGCCAAGCGATTCGTCGTGCTTTTCTCGGCGACACGAAACCGTTATCCAACCATACGTCGTCGCGACGGTGCACGTAGAATTAATACTCGGAAATGACGGATTAATGATTTAAGCGAGTCACCATTTATGCTGCACGAGGTTTCTCTCTATCTCTCCCTCTTTCTCGTCTCGCCAAAGTTCGTCGCCTAACTGAAACTTTTACGAGGTATGTACGCGAAATTGCAGAAGGGTTGCACGAGAGTCCATGAAGAAAATTAGAAAAGAGAGAGAGAGAGAGAGAGAGAGGGAGAGGGAGTGAGGGAGGGAGAGAGGAAAGGAGGCAAAAGGAGAAATAATTGGCCGGGAGAGAAGACGAGACTGACAAATATACTTACATATATACACGTATGTGCGTGCATGCGTGCGTGTGCGTTTGTGTGAACGCGCACATGTCCGATGCAACTGCACCACCTCTGTCCTCTCGCGCACGGAACTTGGTTAATAATTCAGCGAGACGAGCGAGGGGAAGAAGTGAACGCAAATTCTACGGTTCTCGCAAGTGTCATCGTCTTAGAAATGTATTATGCGTCCACCGCGAAGGTGCATAGCTAGCGAGAGAGAGAGAGAGAGGGAGAGAGAGCGATTAAATAACATTATTTTCCGCTTCGAAAGAACGAACTCACAATGAGCGAGACATAGTTTAGCCCTCTCAAGAGCCCTCTCATTTTCCGCGTCATTTCATATATCGTCCAACTACCTTGCCACTTTTTCTACTGTTCCAATGGAGTTGGGTTCTGCCACGAGTGGTGGTCGGGCACTCATTGTAATTGATACTCGATAACTGCATAAATAATAAATTTGGCAATGGAAAACATAAATAATGCAAGCGTCGCAGAACGATCGAGGGTTGGAAAATGAAATAATACTGGATTTTCTTGCAAGTGAGACAAACCTGTTTTATTGAATGTTATATTGGACGAGTTGTAATAAAATTTACGATAATTTTTTTAATTTAAAGATGCAAATTGTTTTAATCTATTTTCCTCATTTTAAACCCTATCGTGAAATGATTATGCAATAATAATATTAATCAATATATCCATAATAATATGAAACTTTGTTCGTAATAGAAAGTCAACAGCATTCTCGAGATGAAGAGAAAGTATAGATGCTAGAAACAAGAAACGTTAAAAGAAAAATGAAGTATACAATCGTGAAACGCTTTCAAAATATCAAAGTGTTTGCTTGTGATTTCACTCAGGTACTGATCTATAACTCATCATCTACCAATATGATCGTTCTTTAATGAATGCAATCAGCGGCAAGATCAAAACGGTACGGTTTACAAAAAGAGTATAAAGTATTCGTTCTATATCTTTCCAAACAATCAAAGTTACACATTATTTCAAAAGATAGCTCATCTTGAGGTTTTTAAACTCGAATGCTTTTTACGCCGAATTATTAATTTATACATTTCTAACGCGAATAATCATCTAGTAACGTGTGAGAAGCTTAAGAATATCGTTTTTAACCGTTAAGCGTATCACTTTGCGGACCGAGAGCAATAAAAAATAAAAAGGTAACTCCAATTCGCGGAGAGTTGTTTGTGCGAGAAGCATAAAATTTAAATCTATGGAGACACGACAGACCTGTGGCAGGCTGGCCCTTCCTCGCCAAATAGCTTGCGCAATAACGTCGCATAAATTCTACGCCGAGATGATGATCGGGCCGGCTAAGCCGGTACGGCTTCTAACGACTCTCGCGGAGGATCTAACAAAAAGTAACGACGGTCCCTCGGTAAGCATAACTGTACTCCGATAGAATAACTCAACAATGTGATGGCCACGATTTTTCTCACCGCGCGTTCCCGCCGCATTCCTCCTCACACGCGATTCAAAGAGCTCTGGCTTACACTTACGCCACGGTCACACCTACATTAAGCGCAACAGAACCACGTCTTTTCGCTGTCATTCTACTTTTTTTTTTATAACGTGCCTTTTCAGAGATTCACGTTCGTCACCTCTGTGTCTTTGTCCGCACGACTTTTGAATAATTTAAGAGCCGTAACGAGATCTTTTTGTTTTAATGCCAACATTCTCGTTCTTCGGTTACTTTGTATACTTCACGACGTGACGATAACATCTGATTTTTTTTGTTTCTAACGTGTGTGCGAAACGCTAGAGAATACCTTTAAAGTATTGCAGAAAGTAACGGTGGTTGAAAATGCAAAGAAGAACTCTCTCGAGATGATCGCATGGACGCGCTCCGAACTTTGGTACATTTAATAAATAGCTCCTCGGCCCTATCACAGCGACTTCTTTCACTCTTCCCTGAGCACGTTTAACGTGCACAGAGCTATCTTCCCGTCACCCCCGGGCTTCCCGTTTCTTTGCTCTTTCTCCTCTGCGGGCCTAATGTCAATAACCGTTGCATTAGTTGACGCTTCGTTACTTTCTTTGCGGCGGGCGAGCGGGCGATTAAAAATGGCCGGGACGTCGTTCGCGGCGGCAACACGAGTCGCCGTCGCGACGCCGACGTCCAATGCCGATGCCGTGGATCGCGTGTTGGTGTTGGTAGCCCATCGGCGTGCCCGTGTTTCACGTGCCGTCGTCGTAACGTCACGCTCGGTGATTTGCTCGCCGGAGCAAAAGATGTTCCCAATGGCTGCACCGTCGCCTGCATCCTCTTTGTACACTTTGTTCACACCGTGAAGGCAAGTCGTAAGGCATACCATGGATCCCGGACGGGGGCTCGGACGGGAGGCCCCCGTAAAATCCACGGCGTCGTCGCTCTCTCTTTCTGCACGTTAGAGCGTCGTCGAAGCGGAGACTGACGTACACGTGGACGAAAAAAGATCTACACGAAACTGTTCCAAAAACCGTCGCGTTATCCTTTAACTACTAATTTTTTTACCAGTCTGGAATTGATTTTCTCTCTTTTTTTTTCTCGAAAATTAAGAAACTAAATAAAAAAAAAAAAAAAAAGAAAGCGTAAATTTTCGTAAACTCTAAATTTGTCGAAAAGTTTCTAACTGAGAGGACGAAAACTATAAATGACGCCTATAGCGCGCAGCGGGCTTCTTTTTACGATGCACCGTTTTATCTCTCGCTGCGGAGAAGAAAACGAATATAAGAAACGGTGGAAGAGGAATGCGGTAGTTGCAACATCGACAGTTAGGCTCCACGTGCAGCAACGATGATGCAACTGCTTGTGCATTTTGTAACTCTGGGGCCAGTGTGAGCTTCCTACCCGACGCATCGGACGAGATAAAGTCTATCTAACCATTTCGAAAGAGATCGGTTTGCGTCCGAGAGAGCATTGGGCAATGGATGTTTGTAAGGCCAAATATTATATTGCCTGCTGGGTGACTATTACATGTTTTCAGCCGCGAGATCCATCTAATTTCCAAAAATCATCGTAGCACATGCGAAGAGATTTACTATTCGCGCACACACTGTATATTTTGGCGATGAATCAAAATACATGGTACAGAAACGCGCGCGTGCACACGCGCGAGGTTCAACAAACCTGCAAAGTTCAGCCGTGCGTTCACTCGCTACATCATCCTTGATTTTACGTATCAATAGACTCAGCTGCGTCGTTATCTCTCAACCGCGTTTGCGATCTGAGAGTAATCGTTGACGCGTAAGTGCGCTTCCGATATCAATTCTACGCGAAGGAAAATTATATGAAAAACATAACGAGTTAGGCAAAATAATTTTACGCTTTTTGCGTTCCACACTCGGATTTCCGCTAAATTAAACTCGTAATTTACGCCACTTGCAAGGTATACCGATCTCTCGTAACGACATGAAAATAATAAGTGGCACTCACCGCCGTCGATAGTAGAAACAGTGCTGGCCTTGTTGATCTTCGTGTTCCACATAGCGGGCGTGGCAGGCTTTCGATCGGGTGTTTGCGGATGAGACGGCGGCATCGGCACCATCGTCGGACCTAGCTGTGCTCCGTGCGGTAGATGATCCGAGTTCGGGCCGTACGAGCTTGCGTCGAACCCTCGACCGGGATAACCCTCGCCCGACAGCCTCTCCGCCAACTTCTCCGCCCTTTCCCGATCGGTCAACGCTACTGGTTCTTGTTTTATTCGAAGATCTGCGACAAGACACAAGTTTTCTTTCATGGAAATCCGCTTGGCTCGACTCGATCTTACATTGATTTCTCGAAAGAGATCTGTTTTTTCTTTCTCTCTCTCTCTCTCTCTTTCTCTCTCTCTCTCTCTCTCTTTTTCTCACCTTCGGCAACGCTCTCCTTGACATCACAGTTGTTGCGTTCCTCGGATCGCGCTCGTTCCAGCTGCTGTTCCAATTCCGTGGGCGTATGAGGCGCAGTGTGAGGATGCAAGGAAGTCTCAGAGGGATGGGTGAAAGGTTGGTAGAAGTGATTCTCCAGTAGGAGCGGATGCGGGGCAGACGCTGGCCGGAAGGCAGCACCGCGCAATACGCTCGCTCTTCCCAGTGTGTCGACGTCGCTCGGCGATCTAAAAATACGCGGTCGCAACTCAAAGAATCTCACGTAAGCGTAATCGGCTAGAACATATAGCGCGACGCAGATATTTGGTAAACATGCATATTACGAGCAAGGTGAAAGTGAGAGATCCCAGAAATCGACGTAACGTGAATGAAAAAGTAGGAAAAAATTTAAAAAAAAGCATTTAGAATGAAGATCACTGGAAGATTTTTTTCTACAATACCAGGGAACTTAGCAAAATGCTAATTTGAAATGAAATTTTTAGCGAGTCAAGTAAAAAATCGCGACTTGTCACACATACGTCATCGCTAAAATCGTTAGAACGTAGAAGGCTAACCGGCTTTCGCCCGTAATTTTAGAACTCGTAGAAGACCATCGCAGATTCTTGGGTCGCGATGAAAATTATTAGCCTTACCTCATCAGCCTCTTCGGCAAGTTCTCGTAATAATGAGAGCTCGAGTACACATTGGGTACAGTGTACGCTGGGGCGGGCGACGGCACCGGTGTGGGGGTCCTCTTCATGGTGTTCCTGAGCATGGTAGCCTCGCCGGCCTCGCTCACATCGTTCACATCACCGACGCCACCCCCATTGCCGATGGTACCACCCACGCTACCGCTACCGACGCTACCCTCCATGGTACCGTTACTACCGGCCCCACCTCCACTGCTACCTTCTACATCCGCGGAGGCATTGCTGCCTTCTGCGGCGTGCCTCTGTGCCACAGCCAGTTTCTCATGCTCGATGATCGACAGACCCTTAACCTAGATAAAATTTATGGAGAAACTCGAATAAATAAATATGTCGGTGTAATATTATTTTTTTTAACACGTTCGCCATGAATACCATCTCTTATCGCAAGATTATGTCGATAAATATTACGTATAACACTTGTATTGTTTTTTATATATTAACTAAATATATAAAATGCCGTTTTCGCAATAAACACTCGAAAAAACTGAATCAAAACATGCGATTCACAGCTCAAGAGCGATAAATTTAAAAGAGAGTTTGACAAATGATTTAACTCTTCTCGAGAGCTTCCGCGTAGTACAAATGACACATAGAATTAGAGCTAAATACGTTTTAGAACCATCGAAATATCTGGAGGCGCCGCGCGCCACGTGTACAATTATATTCGGAGAACATTATTTAAGGTCATTATTTTTCGAAAAAAGACAGGCACATACTTGAAGGCATTCAGCCGCCTTGAGGAAGGAGCTGAGGGATTCCTGGGACACGTGTACCTCTCCACGGTACATGAATTCGAGGAGGGACGCCATATTGTGGGCACTCGTCCCGTCGAGAATTACGATCAGTCCCGCGGGAGAAGGCGGCATTCCTTCGAAGATCTCTTGAAAGTGCTTGCTGCATGCTGCGAGAATTAACCTGTGCGCCTTGAACGTAACTCCTGCAACAAAAATCGGATACACCGTCTTGAAAAGAGCGATAAAAAAATATAGATACAAGTCACTTATTATTAAAGGGAAATGGCTCAACGAGTCATTAATCTTAATTACTTATCTAAATATCTAAATAAATTAGAACTATATGGTATAATGGGATTCGCCTGAATATTACGAGGGTGTTACTGTTAATTTAAGATATACTAGTGCTCGCTATACTCGGTAATTACAAGAATTAATACGTTAGAAATCATAGGAAATTAGCATGGAAATTTTCAATGCACGCACAAAACGGTTCGGTCTCTTTCTCACGGCTTTCTCAATATGTAATGCGAACGAGCGCGGGAATTTTGGCGTGCAAAGGAAGCCGGTGACCGACGAACCCTTTTTTTTTTCAACAGGCCCACGATTTCCCTCTCCGCGACGCGACATAAAGGAACCCGGGGCTAGCGCGACTGACGTCGATGCCCTTTCTCGCAGCTCGCTGCGTATGTAGGTCATCTTCGGACACGATCTTCCGTAATTCATAATTCACGCGCACGCTAGTATAATGCACGCTCGCTAAGCGCGCGGGCGTGTAACACGACACGGGCGACCGCTGCACGTAGGGCGCCCGAGATATTCAGGAACGGTTGCGCGTGGAAAAAGAAAAAAAAAGAGCCATGACCACGCAACTGATCGTTGAAGTTTCTCTGTGCGATGTATCCATATATCTCGAAAAGTTATTTTAAAAAATCCTTTTTTGTCTTACACACATACATACATACATACATGTTTATTTAAAATTTTTATTCGAGTTTCTTGTGAAATTTGTTTAATTAATTTTAACAAAACTAAATCTACACATAGATTTATTTCATTGTCAAAAGTTATTTACTCCTTGTGTTTGATTTCACTGATTATTCATAAATTTACTTTTATTTAAATTATAATCTAAAGAGAAGAGATACAATTATCTATCTTTATTTTATTGCAGTTTCTTCAAACTTGCTTTGTTTTAACAATACTAATTCAATATGCATTTTCAATGTACATATCTCGTTATCAAGCGTTATTTGCTCGTCGTATTTTATTTCTCTTCATTTATTTCATGTGAATCAAGAGAATGAAATATCTCTCATGAAAGCGCTTCGTAATAAGCGTTAGACACAGACGTGCGATTTTAGACGGATGTAGGAAGAAGCCTCATCGCGCGCAATAGTATCCTCTCCGAATAAGGAAATCAAGTGCGAGAGGAGAAAAGAGAAAGGTGACGAGGGCACGACCAGGTGGCTCAAAGCACCTGTCCTTCCGAGTGGTTCCCGAGTAGGACACAAAGTGTATCCAACTCTTTGAGCTTCCTCTCAGTGCGAGATCATATTTCCGTATACTCCTCGTTGAGCCCAATTTCAAGCCTCTTATCCGACGAATATTGAATTTACCGCATATCTAGAGAAGAACATACCTACCACGATTCCATGATAGCTCTCGGTTCTCCCGCGGCGCTCACCGAAATATATCCCATCGTAAATTTCTCTTACATTTAATAATAACGTCTATCCTTAGCAAGAATATTCGCGATATCAAATTTCGAGCTAGAAATAATTTTTACATTTTTGCGTTCTAATTGATGAAGAATAACTTTTATTCCGTACTATTTTTGTCACTCTCCAACCATACAAATGTCAATTGTGTTTGACACAATGAATAAGTAAATGTTAAAAAAATTTGAAAAAAATTATATACTTAATTTTACATATATAAGTGAATTATTTTTCTTAAATTTATAATAATAATAATAATAGGTAAATAAATATTAATGGGTAAAAGTTTCAAAATTTATTATATTTAATTAATATTATAATAATTAAATTATTAATATGAAAAATAATTTACTTATATTTAAATATAATAATTTTTAATATTTTTAGCCATTAATAAATGCGTTGGACATAATTGATTCACGTGTATGATTTAAAGGTGCCAAAAATAATAGTACAGAATAAGAGTAATTGCTCGTCAATGGGTCAAACTGATAAATCAAACTGGTGAGTCATTTTTGTTCGTGCAATTTCTAACAATATCTGTTTCTTTAAGAAATTTATATTGTTAGAAATTGCACGGATAAAAATGACTCACCAGTAGGGAATAAAAGATAATAATCTTGCTGCTTACAGCTTGCCTAATATAGGATCGGATATACAGGTGTTCAGACCAAATATACGCTTTGCTTATTACACACTATGCAAGGGCCAACGGCCGAGCCGCGTGTGCGTGTGGGCGTTTTGCGAATTATGCCGGTGGCTTGCGCCATCGCTTATATCAACGCAGAATCCGGATACTGCATCGCAAAACGGAAACAATAGAACCAAGCGTATAAGCAAAATTCATCGAATTAAAAGAAAAATTTTCATTTCGCTAGAGAGGAAAGTTTCACGACGATTCGCAATGGAAACGTAAAGCGGCAGCGCAGTTTGCCGCGGCAACACTTGTGGAAATAATGAAATATGCAGAGTTCATCAGCGTGTGTAGAGAGTCCCGGAATTATTAATAAATCTTGTAATGTGTGGGCGTCTCGTAAAACGCAACAAACTCTCGAGATGTGCTTCTGACGCACGCATATGCTTGCCAGGCGTGATGTGTTGTTCCGTTATCAGAGCGCATGCAAAATATATATACGTTATAAAGAATTTCAGAAACAGCGTTGCGTAACGCGAGCGCGTGGAGACCTCGAGAGCGTGTTTATGACATCCCGCAAAGCCGTCATCGACTCATCGAGGCGAGCAAGAGCACTGCTATTACTGAATGAGCGAATAGAGATAACGCGCGCGGGCACTCGGCGCTGACTCTGCGCGTGCACGTACGCATATATCTATTTGGATATTGTTCATAGTGAAGGACTATATTTATAATGCGAGGGCGGCCATCGTAAACAATGATATTCGATAAGCGATAGCATCGACGGTGTCGCGGCTAGAGTGCAAAAAAGCTATAGATTAAAATATTTTTTTTTTTAGTTATATAATGTATACGTGAAGCAACACTCTGTAAAATTAATAACAAAAATTACAAACTTATGCAAACCGAATTGTGAAATGCGTTAATTAAATTTTATGTATGTTAGCGTCTAAAAGCGTTATCTAAATAAGTAATTATCGTTCCATGATATTCTACATTTATACTATTTCTCTTCGCATCCCGATTATGTTGGTTGAAGAAATATTTCTCGAGTATATTGCCGCGATTTCTACGATGGGATTACGGACAGATTTAATAAGGAGAAGCGAGATTGCCAGCAGCTTCTCGAGTGCCGAAACTTGCAAATAAAACGTACGTAGTTACGCAACAGTGCAATGCACTCTTCGCGAGCAATCTATTCATATTCCAAGGCCAGCCGGTAGAACTCTTTGGGAGTTAGAGTTTTCGACGAAGCGTCTTACAACGGTCATCGTTCCCTCCTCCCCCCCCCCCCTACTACCCGCAATAATAATTCAGGGCCTACGTGTATGTGTACGTGTACGTGTACGTGCACCGTGACCGAATGCTTGTAATAAACGCCGCGGGTAAAACCAACAAGCACACAGCTTATAAGTCAATGTCAATTGCGTCCAATGTCAGCGACCGATACGTCGTAGAGCCGTGGTTTTTATCAGCTTCAAAAAGTTCGAATACATTACAGAAGGAATCTTAATCTTAATCTTGCACACATGTCAAAAATAGAATAATAACGTGAAAAAAAAAGAACCTTTAATCTCTTGAGATATAAAGTCGTTTTCGCATCGATCGACACAAATCCCTCAAATTGTCAAAAAATATTCCGTCGCAGTATTACGCGTGTTTACAGAACCCGACCAAAGGAGGAGCCGGAAAAATCACGTGGAACGACCTTCATCGCTTATCCCCGCAATTTGCGCGGAGCAGCGACGCGCACTGCGCTATCGAAAGCTTCGCGAATAGATAAGACTGGTCGCTGATTTGATTAGAGCAAAGTCAAAACTCTAATACACACGGAGGAACGCGGTTAAGGGAAGGGAACGGAGGTCAATGCCCCGTCAAGGTCGATGATGCAGAGTGTGCTAGGCGAGCGAGCGAGCGAATGTATATTGGCCTGGTGTATATCGGCTCGGCTCGGCTCGGCTTGGCTCAGCTTCGTTCGTCAACTTTTCGACCGGCCAATCGCTGATCGTGCTTCCTCTGGGCCCGGCCAATGGCCGCGTGGGACCAAGGTCGTTTTCTTCGCACGTAACCGAAGTTCGTTGCACAGCGCGGTCAAAAGCGGTGTCGACAGCAAAAAAAAAAAAAAAAAAAAAAGAATAAAAAAAAGAGTATGGTGAACCGAGAAGTCCGTGCGGGAGCGCACACACGCATCCGCGATACGCGCAAGAAACGACACGTGGAGAGGCAATCGTGAATCTCGAGGTTGCCCCCGCGATAAATCGGCGAATACGTGTGTATATGATATGCGTGAGCGCGTACATACACATACGCACGCGAGCGTAGGAAGGGTGCTGGGTGCTGGGATGCGGAAAATAGACACGCGTCTTTGTCCGCGAATGTTAATCGTCTCTTGCTCTCTCTTTTTTTCTTTTTTCTCTCGCTCTCTTTTTCTCGCGTCAGATTCTCTCGTGATTCGGAGCTTTGGACTGCGGGTGTTGCGTCGTACGTACGCAATTTGTTTTCGCGGAAATTCATCGAGGATCCGATTTCGTAAGTCAAGAGTTACGCATGAAAAAAAAAACCACTATAACTCGTTGGAAAAAAAGGATATGAAGTCTGTGCGATTGCTAATTAATATGTAAATATGACGATAAATTGTTCTGCAAGAGAGAGAATTAAAGTCATATTTTCTAGACCAAATTTTCAAATATAATTGTTGTGCGTGTGTAATTATTTATTCACCTTGCTCTTCTCATGAATTTACCTTTTAATATCGAATATATTACTCGGCCTAGAATATGCATCGCGGAACGTGTGAGTGATATCAAGCGCGAATACAAAGCGCTTCTAATTCCGGCCATTCATCTAATTCACGGTCGTGAACTTGCTCACGCATCGCGCACGTACATCCGTCATGCGGACGCGTAAAATGCATGCGCGCCAACGAGTGATCGGCTCAAGTTATTATTACCTATTGCGTAATTCACCGTGTCAATGACCCAGTTTCGATTACCGACATCGATTGATTCGGAGGATTTATCAGCATTCGCGCGTAACAAATGCATTCGTTTTCTTCTCGATTATTATTATTATTATTATTATTATTGAAGCCGTTCCCAAAGAGTGTTATCGCGAACGGCGTTAATTTTTGCCCCTCTCAGTTCATCGAGTTCTTTCTCGCAAAGGTTAACACGGTCAATAAGTTTCTTCTAATGATCTGATAAGAGCCCTGCCGGTGAAGGTATCGCGCTTTCGTAACTCTGGCCGTTCGCCTTGTAATACTAACTAACTAGGCCTTGAAACTTCACCTCCGCACATGTCTAACGTTGACTTTTTTCCCAACAGCCCGCGGATTGTCTCGATTAGAGTGTGATGTGACGAAATTCGAAAGAGATACGGAGTTGAAAGAGGAATAGCGCGCGCACTATGTATATTGCACCGTAACAGCCTAATGATTACAGCAACCGAGGCCGTGTTCTAAAATCGAAAGAGATATATTTAGAAACCGATTTCAAGTTAGCTGCGCTAACACGTTTTGCGGAGAATGAAGAAAACTACGTGTCAAATATCATTTTTTTTCTTATTCTCTTATTATTTGTTGATAGGAAAATATCACGATAATGTCTCGGGCGTGTGGTTCTTTTTCGCAACTTTTTACTATCTCTGTGCCGTAACAAAGCCGCGGATGAATTGCCACGCAGTTCCGCATTAACAGCCAGATTACATGTTTGTAATAGAAATAGCAACGGAGAAGGCCACGCACACACGGTTTGACTGAGAAGATCACCGACCACCCGGCCAGAAGGCCAACGAGAAGAGGATATGTATATAAGTGAATGTCCGATCGACAACAGTCACTAATAACTGTAATATATATATATATATATATATATATATATACATATACGTACATTTTTATCGTGTTTATTTAATTAATAATTAATTCTTGAAAATTACATACGAATCATTTTGACTTTATCTGTATTTTAGACAAACAAATATGAAGAAATATACATATATATGAATTTTTAGAGACTTTTTGAAGTATTTTGAGACAGCTGAAATTGCAAAAAGACATTGTGACCCATATATATGATTAGAAACCCATATGTGATTAGGAGAAAAAGAGCAAAAAAAAAAAAAAAAAAGTGTTACCTATACGAGCATAAATTTACCTTCTCGTGTTAAAAATTTTCTTTAAACATTGAGCAGAATTTTCAATAGTTAAAGTCTACTTATATAACCGATCGTTAAAATGTTTACGGCAACGTGTCTCTTAAGCCGGCCATTCACTTGGTGCATTCACCCAAAATGCCGAGGGGGATAAACTTTCGCATAACGACGTAGGAACGCGAGGACGAGGGGAGGATGACCCTAGGTAGAGAGGCAAAGTCAATGGCCGGCATCCTGTTGCATCAGAACGCGGGTTCTAGCTAGCCTTGACTCCAGGAAGTGTACTTTTGCCATGAGCGGAGTTTGCGAGCGGCGTAACATTGCGCGTTCGTTCACTCGTCGTGCGCGTTTCTCTTCCTTTGTCTCTGTCTCTCTCTCTGTCTCTCTGTCTCTCTCTCTCTCTCTCTCTCGTTTTCTCTTTCTCTCTGAGTTATCCCCTCAAGGCCCTGGTCACGCATCGAGGCTCTCGAATTACGATATACTATATCGCCTTGCATTCAGTGATGACGCGTACATAAGAATAAAAACACGTTGGCTGATAGATAGAGAGAGCCTCGGTCGAGATAGCGCTCTTGATAGATCCATAATCGTGAGCGATATTAACTCGTTATCCCGGAGTTAGAATTAATCCCCAAAATTTGCGGCGAGATATCACGTATTTCCGTTTCATTTCTCAGCTATAACTGCTTTTTATCTTTATGTTTTCGAATTTTTACTTACAATTAACAGCTAATTGCAAGATTTCTTTCAATCAGCGTTTTTCCACGAATGCACAATCACTCTGTTTTTTTTTTCTTTTTTTTTTCTACTCGAAGCACCTTTATTTGTCAGAGCAGCCGTATATTTGACGAAAAAAATTTGAATTTCATACACGACACGTGATTTGGCCGTGATTCACTTTTGTAGACGATGATACAATCTCGCAATTACATTCACCTAACATTTTCTATCGCCGACGTATATCGATATTATTCGTTCTTCACTAGTGCCTCAATGCTAACAATAAGTTCGTGCTTAGTAACACGTCATACGTCATGCAACATAGAAAATCTATGCGAGGAGAGGCTGTAATTGACCCGTTAAAGTTTACTAGAACGCTGTTGATACGATCATCACGTGAACCCTGAATTCTAGAAATAATGCAATTTTTACAACCTCGCTGTTATTTACAATTTACATATAAATTTCTTGGTGAAAATGTTGACATTTCTGAGTTGCCTAATATATGAAAAAATTTTATACATTTGTTTGATCAATCTCGTCTATTTTTTTGGATGTTCTATTCTGTTCGTATACAATTGGCGTATTTCTTGCATCGCTCTTACGATATTTATTATAGGCTTATTAAAATCAAAACGATGAATCGCACGCGCGCGCGTTTTGGCAAGCGTATCCGTCGTTTGACCGCAAGCAGTATCCGCCACAAACGGATGCAATATTAAGTATCTCGCGATATCATACCGGAAGTATATGGTTTGGAATATAAATCTTTATCTTTCTCTCTCTCTCTCTCTCTCTCTCTCTCTCTCTCTAAAGGAATCGCGTTGCATCATTCGATCGTTCACGAAACATTTAACTGCATGCGTGGTGCACGTGGATGCACCTGTAAGAGACATTGGACACGCACTAATACCTGCCGGCTTTTCGTTCAGATTGTAATATTGAGCGAAGCGCAAACACAGCTTAAATTCCTGTCAAGAGCAGATCTTTTTTTCTTCAGCCAGATAAGACATTACTCGAAAAAATGAGGTCATCACCTTATCGCGCTGCACCAAGTCTGCTGACCCAGAAACCCGCTGATCCAAATCGCTTCGAGTGGATGTCAGAGACAATATCATAACTGTTGCGCTCATGTTATTTTATTATTAATTAATTTATATATAATTGAGTGATATCAATAAATATTCGAAAAACATAACATTTTAAAATTTCTTATATTAAAAAAAAAAAACGTTTTTAAATATATAAAATTTAGAAAGAATATTTTTAAACGTACGTTGAATTATTATAAACGAATGCTTTTTAATTTACATAAAAGGTTTTACATTTCTTAATTAAATTTCCCAAAGATTTAATTTCTTACTTTATTATGTTTGTTTTCGATATTGACTCATTTAATTAATCAAGTAAATAATTACAGAATAATTAAAAGTTCATTGTAGTACAATAAATTGTAATAAACAGGTAAACATCATTTTTGACGTCATGTTTGAAGACTCTCGAGACCTCACGGAGGGACTTTTGATTTATATTGTTGTTTAGACACGACGCGAGAGATAAGTGTTATATTCAAGGTAAACCATGACACGCGCGTATCGTAATATTTCACCGCGAGCACTTCTCGCACCTAACGTAATCTTATAATCCTAGAAGATAGAATCGTGGTTACACACACGCATACAAATACGAGCGAGGGCAGACGAACGGTACATGTATGCCGTTTCTAACGCATGCCACGTGTGTCGTCTTGCAACGCCGATATCGTAACGGTGCGTATACGATGCGCGACACGCATAATACACGAGCGCAACGTGAGCCGGTTTCCCGAGAGTATGCACCAGAATTCTAATGAAAATTGAGGACAAAATCGTACTATCATACGGCAAAAATTTTAAGCAACTTGCGAAACACTCCACGTCGCTGACACAGGATCGACACGTTACGCGTGCATCCCGGAACGTTTTCATAGTTAGATAATACATAAAGATAGAGAAATATATATGGTTTTCTAATCCTAAATTCGACGTTGCAAAGTTCGTTAGATATCGTAGCGAGTCACGCACGCATGCACGCGTTGCGTGCCGATCCGAATAGTACAGATAGCGTAGTACATCGGCGCCTGTCCGCGTTGTCAATCGATATCCGGTGTTCGAGGGAGAGGGAGCGGTTACCTTGGAGCAGCTTTTGTGGTTTTGTGGTAATACTCTATCTCGCATCGATAAAGAACGGGATAATCGCACGGGGTGACATCGATTTACCGGGGAGATTGACGCTAATGAGCGTCTGTAAGCAATTGTGCGCTTCTTTTCTTTCGCGAATTTTTCGACATATTACACTTCCAACTTTTCTGCTTCCTCTTAGCGCTTCTATTTGAAGCATCGCGTGCTAATATTCGACAAACAGTGTCGCGTACTTGCCCCGTGTTTTCATTTTGACAAAATTGTTTACGCGAAGCCATCACATGGTTGTCCCAATTACAGAATCTCAATTTGACATTTTTATTAAGCTTTTACTATATACAATAATTACCACTCAATCCATTCGCGAGATTAATATAATAAATAATCGTTATGTCGTGGAAAAACGTATATTATAAAAATTTCACATTATATATAAAAAACAAATGAAAAGGGTGAATCGATCGATGGATAGATCGCAGAGTTTATTTTTTAATTTTTATGTCTCCTCGATCAACAGTCGGTTTCCATATCGCGGCTTGCATGTATCAAGAGGAGCACAAAGAGAGAAGGACGGTTGGATCTAACTGTAACCGAGGCCTACTTTCCGGGCTTCCTATACAGCTAGATACGTACATACACGCACATCGTCGATGCACGCACTTGCGCGCATGCGCACGTCCATGAACTCTCGATAGTTACTCAACGCGCTTCTTCTTGGCGTTACGATTTGGCGTTCCTTTCCCTGACTGTCGTCCTTGAACCCTTCCCACTCGTCGAGCTTCCTCTGCCCTTTTCAGAAGAATTTTATGGTTTCTTATCTTATGGTTTCTCAATGCGATATTCAAGGACGGAATCAAATATGTAGGCGTCAATCCTTGCAAACGAGCATATAAAAAAAAAAATATATATATATATATATATACATGTGTCTTTTATCTCGACATACTGTATAATATGTATAAAAGAAAGAATTCGAAAAGATTGTTGAAAATTGTTAGAAGAAACTGGAATTTGCTCGTTTCTTCGGTCTGTGAATCTCGATCTCTCTCCATGCGCGCTTACACAGCTTCGGCAGCAGACGCGGTTTTCGTAAATCAGGACACGCACAACGTGCGCGAGGTGAAAGCGTTAGACGCGAGGATTGAATAACGGGTTGTTTCCGAGCAGGGATAGCACGCCAGGCTGGTTGCACGCACGATAGAATTAATATCGTTGATAAAAACATGAGGAAGGTCTCGGAAGTGCTAGCCCGAAGAGCAGAGGGCGAGGGTTATCGCGAATCGATACCGATGAACTTCAACTTTTGTTCGATTTCATCACTTTCACTTTGATCGTTTTTTGACATCTGTCAAAGAAAAATAGCGATCTGCGAATATCGCAATCTCTTTTCCTTGAATACTAGTTGCATACTTGGAACATATTCGGAATTTTTTAACAAACGCTTAAACTTTTGCAAGAAAAAAAAAATTGTAACAACGAAAGTACTATACTACTTGAATGACCTCTTCAAGTTTGTATATTTGTGGCATAACTGCAAAAGATAAATGCTGCACTATCGCTTTTATGCGGTATACTTATCCGGTGTGTATGTCGAATAGATATCGGACCGCTGATAAATTATGTGTTTACTCGACGCAGTGTTTAATTCGTCTGATGTTTTGCCGATTATGTACTGCACGTGCATATTTAAGCTGTTTATCTTTGTCTTTGACGAGACTAATGAAATCTAATGATGGCATGTAAATAAGCATTTCTTAATACAATCTTGTTGTTTTTTTATAGCATATATAATTTTGAAAAATAGTAATGAAAGGCTTATAAAAATTTGTGCGAAGCATACAGAAATTATATTTTCGTAACTAAAAATGTCACTTACACACTTCAAAGTTTTTATAACTTTAATTCTTTTGACGCGAACAGCATAGTCATCGTAATTGCATTGAAATATTCGAGGATAATCGGAGCTTCGACATGCTGGCGACGCTACTCCATCAATCTAAATAATCACGCGAAGACCGTTATAGAAAAAAAAGACTCGTGAGGCAAGTGGCGAGACAACCAGTCAATTAACTCGATCAATTCTATAGTTCTCGTATTCATATTGTTGATCGATTTTGCCTTTACACATTGCACTTTTAATAAAATATTTTAAACAATTTTTAAATAAATAAGTATACATTATCATCTTACATTAATTGGCTACACCCAGTCTCGTCGAAAAGCAGAGAAGGAGCCGAAAGTTGCACATTCTTGTTTATTCAACGCGAACGATAAAGAAGTAAATATCTAGTTTCACAGACTGGTAGCATCGGTTATCACGCACTTCCACTGATAAATGCTTGCAAATTTTATTGACGTTATGAAACTCCGGATATTTGTTAAGATAAAATCAATACATATATCGCACACATAAATTATAATGCATGTTTACTCTTATACTTTAAAATTGACAAAAACTCTCGCACCAGTTCCCGATATCGTATTTCATTCATCAGACTTTCTTGCGATATTTTTGCACTTATTTTTCCAACACACGAAAAACCGATAGCGCTCACCCGGCGAATTAGTCGCACGATCGAAAAGCTTAGAACGAGCGCGTTGCACCGCTCAATGCGAACTGCGGTTTCGCGCCGGCGACCCGCAAGAGTCGGCCGTTGCATTCGTCGCGTCGGTGGGGAAGGCATCACACACGGAAATTTCCGCGTGCATGTGCACGTTTGTGTATGTGTGTATGCGCTTATTTGTGTGTGTGTGTGTGTGTGTGTGCGTGCGTGTTTGTGCACGTTGCATTCCAACAGCGCGCCGCGCCGAGATTCGCACCGTGCATACCGGCTGATTGTCAATTGGTCAGCTACCGAGGGTAGGGGGACGTTCCAATCATCTACCCCCCGTGCACTTCTCTTCTTCTATGCAATCGCCAACTCGTACCACTCGCCGACGAAGTGGTAACGTGCGAATGCAACGCGGCCAGACCGGCCCTATCGCGCAAGGAGTCGCGACTCGCATCTAGTCGGACGCAATTTTAAAAAGCACGAAATTAAGCGAACGAGATTTTTAATCGGTTTTTTTTGTCACGTTATATCAATCGTTGAAAACAAGTAGTTTATTTTGGTATATAATCGAATAATATTTAGCGGCTTATCTTTTTCATAAATATTTTCTAGCAAACGTGCATATTGCGATCACACAATCATACTATTATATTTTACTTTTACTTACAAGCTTGATGTTTTTGCATTAATTATTTACTATATAAAATATTACATAAAATGTTTTGAATTTACAAAATTTCTAATTAAAATTCCTGAGAAAAGAGAGAGAGAAAAAATGATTCAATAATCGTTATGACGACCCATTAGAGAACAAGTTAAGATCTTGTTTTCATCTGACTCTCAAGCATATAAAAGAAGAGTCAATTTGCAATATTATGACGCAAGAACTGGCTGTCGCATTTGATTGCTGTTTGTGTAACACATGTGGCATTTACATTGAAAAATAATCGAATATCGAATTAATTTACATCATCGTGTTAAATTGACCGTTGATTACGTATTCGGTGCCGTATTATTATTGCAACGCGTCAACACGGCCGATCTCGAGCATATCTGAAAGTGACATTTGAACGAATAACGGTAAAGATACTTAAGGTGTTCGCCGGCATTTGAAACATTATTTTGGATGGTGTCGAAAAAGTGAAAGTCCGAGAACCACGTCCTTTCCTATGTTCTGTGCACGAGACTCGTTTAAAGATTAAATATATTGATGAATGCAATGCGTGTGAGATCACCGGAATATTATACGAGTGCACGCAGTGTGTCAATAGAGACGCGCTTCTTTCCTCTTCTTTTTTCTTGTTGCGTTCAAGCATCGACCTTCTGCCTGCATAAGTGAGATCCAAGGAGTCAAGGTCTTCGAATAATCAGTCGAATTCTTTAAATTCGGCTTTTATTTTGATTATCGCGTCACTTAAATCTAATTATTTTCTTTGACATATTCGATGATTATCGGCTGCAAAATGCGTTCTCGACTCATATTTTAAAAGATTATTTTAATGAGAAGTCCATTCGTAATGTCACAAGGAGATATGGGTAAATCCTACGTATAAAGAGAAGGATATATGTAAACGCATTTAAGAAACTTACCCTCGCAGAAGAGGGTGACATCGGTGAGACTCTCGCTTTTGAATAAGTTTGAGAACGTCGTTGCTAGGTTGCTGCCGAAACTGTTCCACTTAAGGCAGAATTGCTGCTGATGAGAGTCCATGATGCCACCCTTAGACTTAACTCCGTGACCTTCACCGCCCCTCTCGCAGCCACCTTCCAATGGGTATTTACCTTCTTGATCGCGCTCGTGCCCAATTGCTCGTCCAGCTACGTAGAAAGCAGTCTCGATTATCGATCGATCTCTCTTTCTCTTTTGCTATAGGCATAGAGAATATACGTGGTTGTTAAAAGGAGTAAATTAAAGGGTGTATTGTAGAAGAAATGTAACTGTTAGAATAAAAATATCAATAAAAGAGTATCGAAAATTGATAAACATGGAGGAAACGTTTCGAATCGAAAAGTTTATATCTTTACAAAAGAGCTTTTACGATAAATAGAATATTATTTAATGTATGCACTACTCAAGTTAGTACTACTATACCGAGATTGGTCCCCGTGAATGAACGACGAAATATCAGATCGCACTACTGTCACTCCAGCCTGAAATGTTGAATGTTGATAACCTCGAGATACGGAGATACCTCGTAAACGCGACATACCTCTTTCGAATCACTGGCTCCATGTGTGCGTAATACGTGTTTATCGTGACAGAGAAGCTATTGGACGCGTGCGGTCGAGAAATCGGGCGCGGAAAATAATAATTTCAATCCGAAATGACAAGTAACACAATCACGAACCGCGAGCACCCGATGCCGGTTGCGTCATGTCAAAATTCCACCGCATTTCCGCGACGCCTGCGACAAAGCGCCGAGCGAGAGAAGAGATCTTACCGGTGGATCAGGGGCGTGTCAACGTGAGTATGCGACCGGAAGAGATACCGCGCTTCAACTTCATTCACCACCGATCTCGGCGATCTTTAAACGACAGTTGGTGTTGACGTTACACTCTGGTATACGCACTTGCGGCTCTGTTTCGCGTCATGTGCGACATCAACACTGTGCCAAGAGAGAGAGAGAGAGAGAGAGAGAGAGAGAGAGAGAGAAGAAAAGTTACAGAGTTCGGCACCGCGCGCACGTGTCCTCTGCGCGGCGCATGATCCGCGCAATGTGTGTATATCCACACTTTGCGCGTGTAGTATCACCGAGAAAGAAATATCCGATCGAGATTTGAGACAGAGAGGTCAGCTTGGTATCACCAAACCTTGGTGTTCCGTAAGAGCGCGCGAGAAGGTAGACTTTTCCAGTACACCGTTCGAAACGCACCGGTCGCACGAGCACTGGATAGACGACTGACTGAGACTATACGCACTCGCCGGCCGAAATCGAATCACCGGCTTGCATCGCGCATTGGCACATGAACGAATCGCGCGTGACTGTCGTCGTTTGCGATGCCGATGGGACCGGGTCCGCGGGCGGGAGGGTCCGCCACGGGAGCCGAAAAATCGCGCGGGCGCGAGCGAGAGGGAACGAGGTAAGCGCGGCACCGCGAGAAGGCAGGGGGGGAAGGAAGCGGACCGCTCGAGAGAGAGAGAGAGATCAGAGGGGCGAGGGAGGACGAGGATTGAGGGACCGCCGTCATCGTCGCTAGTGTATCGCCGAGAAAGAGCGTGAATATGGGTCATCGGTGGCGATGCAAATGCGGTTACGCGGAACAGCGTGTATGTGTATGTATATGTATGTGTGTGTGTGTGTGTGTATGGGTGGGTGTATGTGTGTGTGTGGAGGGAGGGGGGAAGGAGAATTTCGGCGTTCCCGGCACTCGGTAGTGGCGGTAACTCGAAATCGCACCGGGAGAAGGGGTCCCGGGTGGGTGGCCGAGGGGGGGAGGAGAGGGATCGACGATTCGGCGGCTTCTTTTTCTTCGGAGAGGTAGGGATCAGCGGGGCGATTGCTTGAGGCTAGAAGTTTCGGTTCCGCGCGATCCTACACAGCGCTTCCCCCTCCTATGTTTTTTTTTCGCCTCTCTGGACTAGAGAACTCTTTCCCTCTTGCGCTACGACGTTCTCTCTTGTCCCGTCTCATTTTCGAGTATTATCCTCCCTCCCCCTTACCCTCTTTGTTCACCTAACGCTTCTATGGCTGCGTTCCATCTTGGCGATCGCAATGCTCGCAAATATCATCTATCTTTGTTTAACTTTCAATGATGAACACAAAGATGAAATGATCCTATAAGCATTGCTATCGTCAAGTACAGCGAAGGCTAAGGTATCGCGCGTTCCCTCTCATATACCATGGCCGCGTATACGAGGATGATGCGTTTTGTAAAAAAAGCACGAATCGCGAATAAGAGAAAAAGAAAATTCGTGGGGCGTGTTGCCCAGCAACCTTCATAAACGTGCATAAATGCGCAGATTTGCCTAGCATATCTAGTCTCCGACAAAAATCCAAAGTATCCATCTTGCCGCGAAATTACATGTGCTCCGAATAGACAAGAACAGGCCCAATATTATACATCGCGTGCTCGAATTCGGATAAAAAAATCAGCGGCAACGGTGCGATCGATGCCCATTGCTAGGAACCGCTGCGCGGCACGAAAAGCAAAGACGGAGGGGAATTTAGGCGTTGGAGGCGCCTCGAGTTGCGTGGCCCGGAACCGCGCGAAAGGAGAAAGAGAGAGAGGTGATGCGAGGAGGGAAGCAAGGCAGGGCAAGGAGAAGGGAGATGTACGCATCGCGGTGAAGGAGTAGGGATCGCGGGCATTGCGTGGTGGCAAAACGCACGCTGGTCGGTGGAGGGGCCAGGAGGTCCGAGAGGGAGACTCAAGGTCGCCGCGGGGCCGCACGCACGTTACAACCACACGTACACGCAACACACGCGTATTCTGCGCACGCACATACGATATACATACGTGCTGCACAACACGGGCGTGTGCACGGACGCGTTGGAAGCGCACGCGTGCGCTGCAGCGTAGATCGCGGGCGTGTGTGTGTGTGCGTGTGTGCGTGTGTGCGCGTGTGGGCAATGCGCGCGCGTACCGCTAGCGTCGTAATTCAGCGCTCTTATGGCGGCGGTATTATGTCATCGCGTTCGTGAGTCGGATAAACAGAGCCTCCTCTTTCAATTGGATTTCTCGAAAATATATAGGGAAGGGATGCGATATTGTCGGCAACTCTTTTGTTTTGACTCTATTTTGAGAAATCATTTCATTACACGAGGAGAACACGTATCATCGTCCGACGCCACGTTTCTCGCTCACGTGCGTGGCATGGTACCGGTGTAAAAGTTTTCGCGGAGATGTAAGGGAAAAATCGACAGTAAAAAACAGACAGACGAAAATAGACGCGACTTTGGTCCTATACGAGGCGCCTGAGCTTCCGTGATCGCGCAAACTCGATATGTATTCCGATATATGACAACGGCTTATACGGTCGAGCAATAAGAAGCGATTTCCAGTCGTCGCGATTCCGCGGAAGGAAAAATTGGCCGACTCAACGAAATGAAAAAGTAAGGAGGGAGAGTGCGATGCGATCTTTGAGGAAATGTTCGCCTTCGTCACAGGGTGGTATGGAAGTGGCTGAATATTGCCTGGCGAGGGTGAGCTACGGCGAGTATATAGGAAAGGATGGCCGCGTCGAGATGTCGAGTAACGCAAACGAGAAGGGCAGAAGGGAGAGAGGGAGGGAAACCACCTAGATGAAAAGCGCGTATCGTCGGTGGCTCGACGAGAAAAACAGGAACGGCGCCTGGTACAACGATGCTATTTTTCGTGAGGCGCCTTTTTTAGAGATAAGCGCGGTCGCGTTGCCTTTGTTGCGTTTATACTAAGAGAGAAATGGTGTCGTCGAAGGAAACCGTATTAATGAATTACGATGAATAACGGGCTTAGATTCGATTTGACAGGCCGTTCACAAGTAGTGCCGTTCTTGATACGCTCGATGCTCTTTAAGAACGCGTGAACACTTTTACAGGAAGTACCTCCGTTATTGTGAATAAAGTGTGAGACAAATATTAACGATAATGTAAAGATTAGATAAATGCTAGTTTTAATTGCTGTAAAATGAAGACGCTTGGAACATTAATTGCAATAATATTCCTGCACGTGTATTTTCATTAAACTCGCTTATCTGCATAATCAACTGAAATTGATGATAAATATGGCTCATACATCGAGCAATGTAAATAAGAAGATATTATCTCGCGTACAGTCTAAAACTAACTCGCAAGCGACACAAGCAAAATTGTGAAAAATACGCAAGAATTCCGCAAAGGGATTGCTTCGAGAAAATAGTCAATTCGTCTCTATTAAAATCAACACAATATCCTGTTTCTGAGCAAAGAGACGGATTAAAAAAAAATGAAAAATACCTGCATGAATCTCGACAATTATTATCTGAAGGATATATCCCAAAGATTAGTTGTACTGAAAATGACAAAGTGAGAAACGCAAATATGTTTAACAGTGATAAGAAAATGTTCACAGTGGGGAAAGGGAGGAAGGAGAGAAAGAGAGAGAGAGAGAGAGAGAGAGATATGTACTATTTTCTGTCTCAAAAGCAAAAGATAGCTCGCGTATTATTAAGAGAATCGGCCTCATTTCATTCCATTACTAAAGTAAAGAAAGCACTTTGAAAGAGGATTGTTTTTTGAAGATGGTGCGAATCGAATTGCTGTGTTCGTTATTTTAGAAAAAAAATGATGTCACGTACTTTTTTTCATTATTATTCATTTCTGAATATTAAAATTTTTAACATTATTGAAAAAATTAGGAATGCATTTCTGTACGAAAAATTACGAGTTTTCGAAAATCTATGTGTTTGTATGTATATAAAGTAAAATAAATAATAATGTCACATCGCTAATCTGAACCGATGAGTAGCGAAAGCTAATTTGGAGGTCAATGTCTTCGAGACTAGTTTCAGATAACAGGTTGCCGGTACGTAATATATTTTAAAACGAAAGAACCGGCTACGGAAGAGATTATCGGTGTGTTTTCACTGATGAAAATAAAGTGACACGTTGTTTTTCTCGGCAAATTATCGGCATCGTAAATCCATTTCAATCAGGCGCGATGATGTAAGCGCATTTTGTTAGTGACGAATAACTGAGAATCGGGCGTTAGTGTTGACGGAGTCTCAAGGGACGATCTGCATGCAGTTTTGCAATTTTTATCTCCTGAAACGCTATCTTTCACGTCACGAAATATTAATAAATTTCGCATTCGCGGTACAAATTCTACGTTACATTAGATATTCGGACATTCCGATAGTTTACCGAATAATCAGACAAAATCACGATATTCGATGTAATAAAACGAAAAGAAAAAAGCCTCACCGTAATTTAGATTCTCATAAATACTTGATGCGATGTGTGTCCAAGAATGTGAATTCTCTTCGCGACGATCATATTCGCGGTATCGTTCTTCGAAGAAGGGAAATCGCACATCGAAACCGCGAACTCTCGCCGAATCTCACTATAATTCACTCGTGGTACGGTTGACAGAGAGAACGGAGGAGTGCAACAACCGCAATTACTCTACTCTTATGACAATCAACGCGGAGTCCACGCCGCGGATGTGCAATCAATGTCAATCATCTCGAGGGACAATATTGTCCTTCGTCACTATAAAGTGATGAAGCGCAGAGAGCGTGAATGACGCTGAAATACGCCCAGCGCGAAGCACGATCTGAATTGGACTGTTCTACGAGTTATACCCGGTTCGTTCGACTTCCCCTCTCTCACTCTTTCTTTCGCGGGTTCCTTCCTCTTCCTCTGCCGCGCCAGTGGCCCTACGTTTTGGGCCAACACTTAATAGTGTACCCCTACTAGCGGACTTTGTCGTCACGAGCGAGCGACCGCGATGTCCGCCTCCGATGCACATCGTTCCTCGATCCGGAGGCAGAAGCTTCCGGAATGCCATTCTCTTTTCGGGATCTTTGGCGTTTACTAATTAAATACGCGCGTGTGGCTCTCCTTTCTGATTGATCCTTACGTTTGAAATATATATCGAACAGTGAAAAAATTCTTCGAAGAATTCACATTCCCAGATCTTTCCACAAAGAATATCGTGTTCTAAGTTGTACAAGTATTTCAATATGAAAGTTACTTTATTCGATAAGATTTTCGAGGATTGAGCGGAGCAAACGATCTTGAAAATTGCCGCGGAAGTCGCGTTGGCTTTTTCATGTCCGGAGCAACGAAGGAATAGTTTTTCTGACCACTGTAAAGCAAATGCGCGACGCAATAAATTTCCCGAATGGCGGTCGTTAGCGGGAGGTTCCGCCCCGCGGGAACGGGAATCCGCCGGGAGCGTTGCGTTTTTTTTCAAGCCGCAGAGCGACGTCGGGGAAGGAAATTAGGTGGAAGAGAGATGTAACGTGCGATCTCCCTTTTATGATGGCGCGAAATAAGCGGCGACTTCCGTGTGTCAAAGTACCGCTACAGCATGATGCACGTACGACAACGTGCTGCCGCTGCACGTGCACGTACTCAGCGAGGTCGAAACAAAGGAAGCGTAAAATCACGGTATATGCACATGTACATAATAATAATGGCCGAAAGCGCGCAAACCGCGATGATTAACGCAGCTAATAATCTCGACGTTAAATCGGAATTATTACGATACAGAATATCAACGATATAAAATTACATAGACTGACAAATCTCCAAAATTATATTGTTAATTAGAGTATATTTTTAATTGAAGTGATCCAATATAGCTTACATGTAAAAATGTACACTTGTTATATATATTTTCAGATCACATATGAGAGAAACGAGTCAAAATTTGTATAGTTTATATAGCGATTATTTTATTAGTTTTACGTTATCGAATATAAAGTAGTTACATATGCAAGTTACATATTGTATGTCAAATTTCATACAAATTCAGCATCATATTATTGATTAAATCATAACTGTTCTGTCAACTCTACACGACATAGTGTAAAATATCAAGTAATATTTAGACTATTTAAATAGAGTTTTTTAATTCTTACGAATCCTCACAAAAAATAAACTAAAATAGGAAATTAGCAGAACGAGAAAAACATTCCGAGTTTAAACTATCGCGGTTTACTTTTTTACTGACGTGTTAAAATGCAACCATCTCGATAATTCCATCAGCAAGACGCTATTCCGAAATTCACTATGTCACATCACGTATACATATGTAATCGCGAGCGAACCTTACGTCCCTTCTCTCTCTCTCTCTCTCTCTCTCTCTCTCTCTCTCTCTCTCTCTCTTTCTCTCTCTCTCTCTCTCTCTCTTTCTCTCTCTCTCTCTCTCTCTCTCTCTCTCTCTTTCACTCTCGCAGCGCAATCGCGAGCTTCAAGTTCAAAACCGTCCCTCGCATCTCTTGCCCTTCCCGCGCATCTTTCGATTCCCGAGAATTTCTGCGATCAAAACAAACAAGCCCCCGAATTAGGAGATTTGCAATGTCGAAATCGATAGCGCGACAGATGGAAGACGGGCACGGCACAGCAACGACAACAACAACAACAACAATATCAACAGCAACTCGCTGTATCGGTCGTACCTGGCGGATGAAGCCACCATGGATTGACCAGGGATGGTCGTTGGTTGCTGGGGCCCTCGCCAACAGGGGCGTACATCCTCCTCCGACTACGTCACGCCCGTCACTGCCGCCCCGGTGCGCGGCTGCACCCCCGACTGCCTTCGCAAACCCGTGACCGGCCGCCACCCCTCCAACCGCGGGGATTCCAGTCTCCCTTCCTCGACGCACGTACACAAGAGGGTTGCAAGGTTATCATCGGCGAACTCTATCTCTCTCTCTCTCTCTCTTCCTCTCTCATCCTTCTCGCGCTATCATATCACCCTTCCTGCCGTCCTCCGGAGTCGACCTCCCTCGCGGCCAAACCAACTCCCTCCCCGTCAACGACGACTCTGTTACCCCTCCAGAAGCCGAGAACTCACGGAGAACTACCGCCGCCCCCGCGCGTTCTCCCTTTCCTACGCAGCCACGGCCATCACTTTCGCTGGAAAGTCCTCGGGGGCCGTTAGAGTGCCAGGGCTGACGCTGCAAGGGGCGGTGCGCGCTTATGGCAAATCTCTCTTCCTCTTATATTTTCCTATTTTTTTCTTCTTTCTTTTTTTTTTTACTTTCTCTTTCGTTCGCGGGAGTAGAGAGATTCTTTCGCGCAAATCGATAAGATAATTTAACTACCGACTACCGGATAACGAAGAACGCAAGCACCGGACGCAGCGGCGCCGTCGGAGGAATCGACAAAATAAGCTCGTTGCTACGTCTAGAACGCGATAGAAATCGTAAAAACGATAGAACGCTGAATTCGCGAACAATTCATTCACCACCGACGAAGCAGCGCAAGTAAACAGAGTCATGTTTGCAGATAGATTTAAAAAAATTATTTAAGCGGAGAAATTAAGAAATTAACAGATTCAGAATTAGTATGTCTCAAATAAATAAAATATTGCTATTATAATATTTAAATCAAAATAAATGTTCAATATTTAAGGCGTTTAGCAATTGTAAATAAATATAAATTTTATTCAAGAAAATCGTGAAACTCTAAATTACAAAGATAGTTTAATAATTCAACTGAATCGTGTAATATGATAATTTGGAATTATTTTCTTACAGTCCAAACATAAATTTTCATAAATACGATGGCTTTAACTGAATTAAATATTTATACGCGGTGATGGTTACCGCCGACCGTCCTTAACAACGGAGGGCTGTGCACCTGCATTAACGTACATGGGAACATGGGATAAGTTTTACGAAATCTTTCTGATACTTTTGAGGGAAAAGTATATCAGCAGCCGTGCTCTAATCATTAAGATTGGAGGTCGGCGTGTATACGCGGCACTTGTCCCTTGCATAAAATTTGTTAGTCAGATTAGGCAGGTGACTCTGAATGCGTCCTCTCCTTCTCCCGAACACGAAGATGCCGCCAATTTCGGGATCGATATAAGACTCACTGCTACATTGTGCAGTACGCCGAATTTCAATCGATAATATGAAAGGGAGTAGCCTCGTATTAAATAATATTTTACTACTTATAATTAATGCATAATTTATATAAACGATAATTTAACTCTCTCTCTTTTTCTCTCTCTCTCTCTCTGCAGTTTAATTATATATATACATATATATATATATATATATATATATATATATATATATATATATTATATTATGCATAATTATAATGCTAAGAATGATAAAAAAAAGCAATTGTATCAAACATTGCCAAATTTCAATATAATAACATTCTAATGTAAAAAGAAAAATGTACGTGACATTTGCTCGACGACAGGTTTACTGAAATAAAAAAGAAGTGTCGCATGAAAATCCAGCTGGTGCCGGATAAATATTTTCTCTCACGCTATATTCGAAAAAATCTCAATCATCGATAAGATTCCTGCCGAAATAGAAACTTTCAGAGTGACGTTCATGCTCCGCGGTTCCATAAATAATCGACACGTTCCTGGGAGCAACCTGGGGATGGAAGGGAGAACAACCTTGCAAGCTTTCGTCGTGCGTGCGTAGCTTCAGTAATGGTGGTGGGGTTTGAATTTTTGGAGGTATAGAATGGCCGAGAAAGCACGAAGAGGGTTGAAGCGAATGATAAAGAGAGCGAGCGAGAGGGTGAAAACATCCCTGCGCAAGAAGGGAAGCGCGGAATGACGGAGCAGCAGGAAGCGAGAGGAGAGGAGAGGAGAGGAGAGAAAGCGGATGATGAGGGGGAGGAAAAGGAGGAAAGGGCGGCCGAGGGGAAAAGCCGAGCAACCTGCACCCGGCAACAGCCCCCGACCTCGGAAGACTAATCATTAACCTCCTTTCACCCTCCCCGAATGCTGCCGTTCCGACTCGACCACCTTCGCTTCACTTTCACCTGCGCCTCTCACTCTCGCTATCCTCTTTCACCCTCCCTTCGGCCCGCCCTCTTCACTCTCACTCGTCCTTTCTCCCTCGCTACCTTTCCCTTTCTTCCCAATATCTCATTCTCTCCCTCCCACCCCTCTTCTCTCTGCTTCTCCTCTCTCTTCCCTTCTATCCTATCTTCTCCTCTCCTCCACCCACCTTGCGCGCCGTAGTGTGTTTACGATTACGATTACTCGCACTCTCGCTTTCGCCGCTTTCCCTTCGCGGTCTCGCCTTCGATTTCCGCCCCCGTCCTATCGACCTCTAAACCTTGTCGCTACTTTCGGTAGCGTTCTATCTAACGCACGCAGGATGCGACGCCCAGCATCACGATGCTTAAAGTCGAGGATCTCCTTTTGGCCAATGACGATGCACGAGTCGCGGAAGAAAGGGTACGGCTGTTATTTGAGACACTATTATTTCTTCGAGGGGTATCGCGTTCGACGTTGCGTAATATCGAAAGATGTAGTAAATATCCGTAACAGTCACAGCAGGGTACGATCTTTGACGTCAAGCTTGTAAATGTAGAAATTTCAAAAACACAATTTAGATTTTATTCGTAATGCGATGAATAATTCACCATCTTAAACTTTATTTTGACATTGAAATGTACAAGTTTATCGTAGTCGATATTTTTTTAATGTACATATAATAAACGAAAACGCGAATCATGAAAGATATCCTTTGACAAATTTTATCGAGAATTATCGTCGTTCTAAATTTAAAGAAAAAAAATACATTTCCTAATTTAACCCTTAATCACATATAATATAGAACGAGGCAAAAAAGGTGCGCTTTCTTAGCGACAATCGTCGATGTAAATAATTCAGTAGCTGGTCGAAAGGGGCGACTGATATTCACGCAGGTATCTCTACGTATAATCGATTGTCACTGGCAAGCAGTTTCGACGTCGAAAATAGGAGCCGGGCGTACATACCAAATTACATAATTTTCTAGGACTACGTGGCAATTGGCCTTTATCCGACATCGTATCTTGATTTATGCGTCAAGTTCCTAGACGATAGGATCGCGCGCGCAACTAGGGTGGCAATATGGCGTACGGAGTACGCATGGTTAGGTGAAACGCGAATGAAGCGTATGTGTGTAGAGTTTAAGAAACGATCATCAAGACGTATTACGCTTATCGAAACGTAGCGAGAGAATACATCAAAGTCATAAATTAACTCTACTACAAGTAGATTTAACAAATTTCCGATCTTTCACGGATAACACTATTGGTAACGATTTATTGACGCGAAAAAAGAGACTGATATATTCTTTTCTATCTTCTTCCTTAATTAATTAAAAAGTATCTAATTTTTTACAAAACGCACAAAGAATTTTAAGATAATGCTTCTCCTCCAGAACGAGTATGGTCGGGTTGACAGAACAAAACTAAAAATGCATTATGCTCAATTCGATTCTCCTTCATTATATCGATCAATTTAATTTTTACTCTTGAATTCTATAGAGATTGACGGCGTTCAAATATGGATCGCCTGCGCGATCGTCATAAATCGTGAGCTGCTCGCCAAGTACACGACGACGCGCCCGCGTGCGAAGGTCGGAGTTAGTAGCAGAAGGGTGGCAGTCCAAAACGCGCAGAGGGGGATTGCGGGGGGGACGAGGAGGGGCAAGATGCAACGCACATCTATTGATTCTCCTCCAGCGTGAAGGCCCGCGTGGTGCGGCGGGGTTTCGTTCTCTCTCTCTCTCTCTCTTTCTCTCCTGTTGCGGCACACGCAATTTCGCGTGCGCGCACGCACGTACGCACGCGCGCAAGAGAGAGCGAATGCGCTCTCGATGGATGCAGGGCACAAAGCAGCACAGAGAGACTCTCGTCCTGCGCTGTCGGAGGTGAGCAATAGAGAGAGAGAGAGAGAGAGAGAGAGAGAGAGAGAGAGGGATAAAGAGAGAAGAGGGCGAAAAAGGGAACTGGATCCTGCGAGAAGAGACAGCTCCCTTCTTCTATGAACGTGCGCGCGCGTTCACGCCGCACTCTCGGCCGCGTTTTCTCGCTCGCTGACGCATAAGAATTAGAATGCCGGGGCTTGACGGCATTTGCATCGCAACTCGCGTCCGCTCGCAGCCTTTGCACTTGCAACTTTCTTGGCGATGCTTATACCGCCGGGGTGAGTAACGATCGTCTTTGCGAACAACGGGTACAGTCCCGGCCAAAACACAAGGTTGCAAAGGGTAGGCCGAAAAGGGCGACGAAAGAGATCTCCGAAGGAGACACATCGAGGACGCGATTGATCGATGGGGGGGGGAAAAAAATATTACGTTATTGTGTGAATGAGGCACGCGCGTCCGCACTTTCGTTACACATCTCTTCACGACGTAATATAATTAATTACAATGTATAATTTCACATTCCGCGCGTGCTCTTCCTTCATTTTGTCGTAATGTTTCAAGATAAAAAGATATGTATATATATATATATATATATATATATATATATATATATACTTATGGAAGACAACTCGTCACATAAAAGATATATATATATAAATATCTTTTATGTGACGAGTTGTCTTCCATAAACTTGTAAGCCAATATCGATACGATGTAAACAGATTTTAATTCTCTTTATCGTCGACGTTGTTTCTCGTTCTACCATGTAGAAACTTTACGATCCTAATTATAACATGTCAAAGCTGATCAAGGTCTAGATTGCTCGAAGCATCACTGACTTGTTTCGCATACAATATCGAACGAGCAACAATGTCATTGTTATTTACATAATTTGTTATATGTTACTTACATAATATAATTTACATAATTTATGTAAATGGAAAAGAGAGATTAACAGCCGCGAAGTACTGCTGGTTAAGAGAATGGTGACACACGGTGGTTGCTCTTAGAACCGTTGTTACCGGGATGCAAAATACGGATCGAGTATACGGAAATCATCGGAATGACCCCGACGTGCAGATACAACACACAAACACATGCCGACGTGTGCTTGTCTCGATATCTGTGTAACCAAACAAGGGACGAGCATGCGAAGTAATAATGATACAATTCGCGAAACCTATTGGACGGTTATCATCGACCGAGACATTATGTATTGTATTTGAAGCATGCGATGTACAACCGATTTCTACTCTGGAATGTCCAAGCTCTTAGCTAAACGTATAAATGTTTGAAATATGACTTTTGACACAAAAAATTATGAAGCGATTTTATCATGAAAACACACACCTAAAAAAATGTTATACGATCTGTGTATAAAGACATGGAGCATAATAAATCTATCGATGAAGCTATGCAAGCTAATAAGAAATTATTACGAAGAAAAGAGAGAGAAAGAGAGAAACAATCATCAAGTATTGCTGCTTTCATGATTATTGTTATTATCATCGACGCAGTGGCGACTGTATATCAGCTCTCGGAACACGTACGAAATTCCACAAAGAAGAATGCGACATCAACACCACGGAACAGTCTAAACGAGGTTCTCTGGCCTTGCAAAAAAAGGCATTCACCGTGAGACAGTGAAAAGTTTATTTCAACATCGTGAAAACTTGCAAAAACTGGAGCAACCGTCTGACGCGCAGCGGAGGATGCCGCGTTAAATTGAATTAGGAAGAGACCTGTTTAAATTAAACGAGAGATCTGTATGTGCAGGCAGAAAACTTATTACGAATAATCAAATTTGAATACGAGAAATACATGGAAAACGCTCTCATTTCATGTTAGCAATTAAATATCCCGAGCGAGATATTTAAGAAATAAATGTCATATTATATCATCTAAATGTATGTTATACATTTTAATATTAAAATGCTTAACATAATTATATAAATAGCAATGTACGCGTGTGCCTAAAAGTTTCAATTTGCAAGTCTACTTTTCGAATATCATTATCCTGTACCTGTCAAAGTTCATAAATACACGACACGCGCGATTCAACAATCGTCCGCATATTTGAAGATACGTAAAGCAAACGGTTCTTCTAATCGCGCAGAAATTCTGCTTTCTCATTTGACAGAAAAAAGTAATCGCTTTCACTAAATTTCGGTAAACAATACACGGAGGGGGGGGGGGGAGGAGAAACTCGCTTAACGATATATTAATATGTACTCACCGGCAATCGTGGAGCGCACTTTCTCGCGTTCCTGTTGCTTGCCCTCGCGATGACGATCCTCGCGCTTCTCAACCCTTTCGACGGAGCGGCGTGGCTCGCTGACGGCGCGCGGCGACCGGGCAATACATCGTCGGCGATGCGTCGTCGGCGGCGGCTCCAAGTGTCAGTTCCGGGTGAAGAGAGAGAGAGAGACGAAGAGTGGGAGAGTCGAGTCAGCTGGTCGGCGAGGGGGTTAAGGCGCGCGCGTATGTAATATGTTAACTCGCGCCGCGAGATATGGAGAGAAAGAGACAGTAGATGGAGAGACGCCGCGGCAAATCAGCCGGTAAAACACGGGGCGATGTTATACGTATAAACACGACCGAGTATTATACGAATACTAATCACGCGGGGATCTCTCTCGTCCGTACGCTGCCAGCAGCGACGAGAGGGCGATTGAGGAGAACCGGCAGCGATCGCCCGGCGATTGCGAGATAACGATTGTCGGCCACTCGTGGCTCGTGGCCCCTCATAGAAAATTTTGGCTCCATCGTTGATCGCTGGCGCCCCCTCGTGGAAGCGACGACATCTCCGCAACCCCTGTCAACCTGCGTTGCGATTGCCGGTAACGACGTAAGAACGGGAGAAGAAGACACAAGTAGGATTTATGCAGTTTCCGAAGGGGGTGGATTTTATAAATCCTGTGCCTACAATTGTTTATCGCGCGACGTTATCACTTGATCAAAAAATTGTGCGTTTATATCGTAAATATTTTGTATTCCGCGTGCGAGCTGTAAGAAAGATGTAAATAAAATTATAGTAAAGTTAATAAAATAAAAAAAGTCGACATTTTAATAACTTACGTTTGCCCAAATATTTCAAATAAATATATTAAAATTATTATATATATATATATATTCATGTGTAGGTGAAAATAAGCGTTGTATAAATATTTATATTTAACATTTATTCTAAATTCGATACAGCGGCCTCGCTATACCAACGATGTAAAGTTCGCATCTCGAGAAATATACAAAACGTCGATTTTTTCTGATTCTTCCCGCGTCGATAACAGATTTTATGCGCGTACGCAGCCCATCATAAATAATTTTATTATTTGACTACAGATTTCTGAATAATAATTAACCGACAACGAGCAAATTCCCCTCCTGGAACTCGTACGGTGGTACTTCGAGGTTTAGCGGGGCCGGTCCTTTTCTAATTCTACCACTGGCGTCGTAGTGAGAACCGTGACATGGACAGTAGTAACCGCCGAAATCTCCCGCGTTTGCAATAGGTACGCATCCCAAGTGCGTGCAAACGCCTAAAACGACGAGCCACTTAGGATCCTTGACGCGAGCGCTATCTTCCTCCGGATCGCGGAGACTCCCAACGTCCACCTTAGTTTCCGTCGCGATTTCTGCTTCACCTCTATAAATTATCGCAAGACGCGCGAGAAGCGAGATAAACGCGTTTCTTATGTAAGATCGCTAATTAGATATAATAAAAGATATCCCTAATATGAATACACACCTATGTCGCACGAACAGAGGTTTTCCGCGCCATTTGAAGACAGCGCTCTTACCCTCAGGGATAGAGTCAAGCTTTATTTCAACTTTTGACAGAGCAAGTACATCAGCTGAAGCACTCAACAGCCCAACGATGTCCTGCACTATTACCTTTGCACCATAGATAGCCGCCACAGAAGATCCTATACATGTCAAAATTGAAATTATGAATTATGTAATTGTTGGAGGTTTAAGTAAATTGTATCGAATATTCTTTATATACTTACCAGCTGCTACGACATAAGAGACACTCTTTCGAGATGCTGCGCTCTCTTTTGACCTCACATTTGGATCCTTCACTTCATCTCTACGATAATCCGAAAAATCTGGCCATTTAATGTCAGTATGCGCCAAGCGCCGCTGATGTATTTGCGTGCTAACTGTAACGAATACAATACAAACCATGTCATTACTGTTACACTTTAAGATTTACAGAAGCTTTATCAGGATCTTATTACAAGTACAGTACCACAAGTATAAAAGCTATTAGGATTCACAGTATCGTTAACAGATTATTTTGGAGCAATGTTACATATATACGCTCAACAGAATAACAATCTGCAAAGTACACGTATCGATTATATAATCACAAATCGTCTCGATTTCTTGGAAAAGAATGCGAATTTTTGTAAAGTACTATTAGAACGAATTATTAATGCGGACGCACCTGCGACCCCCGAGCTTATACATGTAGGTCCGGTAAGGAGATTCTGATAAAGAGTCTGTCCAAGGGTCCGTTTGACGGGAGACGGAACGGTAACCTTCGGCTTGTGAACTTTACCGGTCGTCGCTACGGGTATCCCTCCGTTCGAGACGGCCGTCGCCGTTGCTCGCAAAAACGGCGAGACGGTCGTCGATTTTGCAATCACGTTCATCTTTACGAAAACCACACGTAAGAATGAACGGAACGACAGGTCACAAAACGTTGCTACACTACTACGCCATACGCACTGAATTCCCCGAACAGCAACGCCATCGCGTCCATTTTTAGAAGCTGGAATCAATAAACTCCCGACGACTTTCCGCTGTCGGTAAGTGATTGCTGCTGAATAATTTCAGCTGTCAAAAAATGAAGGTGACGGCGCTCCTGTGCGGGAGATTTAATATGTAATTACTTTGTTTCTTCGAAAATTTTGAATTATATTTATTTCCGAGAAACTGTATTTATTTGGAAAAATATATATCGTATCTTCTTCTATATATTTCAATTAAAAAAAATTACTTTGAAAACGCAGGTATGGCCGCTTTTCGAGACTTCTCTCTATGCATATCTAGCGGAGTAACGAGATGATCCTGGCCGAATGATGTCCGCGCCGTCGTGGAGGTGACTGACTCGATCGCCGGCAAGTGACGTCTAGTGTCAAAATGTGATTGACATCCGCGTGTCGAAAAGCAGTTTATCTTATTATTCCTTTTTCGATCTCTGGAAGTCGAACTGTCAAAGAAGTATCCTGCGATAAGCCCGGAATGGCGGTGGCGGCGAGTTCCTTTGACGTCTGGCTCAGCAAGAAACTGCAGGCTCTCAACACGGACGAGAGTGTCTACGGAATATACATCAAGGGCATCCTCGAGGGCGATGAGTCCGAGGACGAGAAGACCGAGGCGCTTGAGAGCATACTCGCGGGCACTACGGTAAGTTGACATTACCCTGATGATTTTGAGGTTAGAATACGCGCGGTCGCATCATCAGCCGGTCGAAAATAGACGCGAGGTCATCTCGAAAGTACCCGTCTTTGCCTTACACGTGCATCTCTCCAGGAATCTTGACTGGCGCGCGCGTATTTTATCATTGATTCATCTCACAATGCATTAGCTTTTATTTTTTTTTAGAAAAGTAGACACTCGTCAGAAAAAGCAAGAGATTGCAATAAAAATAAAGATTGAAAAGATACAATGGATTTTCGATAAAATATTATAGCCTTTATTCTAATTTTCAAGTTTGGTGACTTTCTTTCTTAGATACTTGACAAATATATTGTTGCTTTTATATGTTTACATGAGGTGGTGCAATGTCTTGCAATATAGAACTTTGTTTTGTTACAGGAGGAGAATATCAGCAAACATGTAGCAGAAATCTTAAGTGCGTGGGCAGAGTGGTTGCCAGCTAAAGATATAGCTACGGCACCTGCACCAACAGAAGATGTCGATGTCAGATTGGCTAAGATGTTAGAATCTCAGAGTCTGCCTACAACAACACAAAGGAGCTATACAGAGGAAGAGAGACGAATACGGGAAGCTATATTAGCGCAGTACAGCCAAATGTCTGATGAAGATAATAGCGAAGGAGATGGAGAAGAGGAAGGAGCAGGTGGTGGCGGAGACTGCGGAATTGAAAAGAATTTAAATGCAGCGACTATTATACAACAAGAAAGAGAAAAAAGAGAAAAGGCCAAGCTTGAAAGTCAGAAGAAGAAAGAGAAAGATAAAGAAGACAGGTAGGATAACAATTAACATTGATTCTGATAAATGTATGCACATATCTATTATACATTATCATTAAAATTGTAAAATTTTAAATATTATTTTTTCATACTTTTCAGAGAAAAGCAAAAACAATTGAAAGAAGAGAAAAAAGAGAAAAGGAAAACTCAAAAAGGAGAGAGACGAAGATAGCATCGAAACAAATGCAATGCAAAATTTACCTCAAAATTGTCGAATACATATATGCTGCTCTGTATTCGTATACATCTATCCTTATTGTCGTGCATGCAACGATCTCCGAGAGTTATTTAAACCAGTCAATCATCTTATATTTTCATTAGAACGATATGTGTGTAGTATTCATGTTGTTAGAAGTCGAATTTGTAGACTCAGTATGAACACATTCATCACAAAAGGATATCTTCTATCGTATAATGTTGGATCATCCTGTGCCTTCTGTCTAAAACATTGTCTCCCTTCTTTCAGAGGTTTGTTACTTATACTCGTCTTTTTTTATTCTTTTTAATATAATAATTTTATAATTTGTATTCAGAACTTCTCTCTATGCTATACATAATTGTTGCTATTAAAATTTAATATTTCTCATCATTGAAAGCAAAACACCATCCGTGTTTACTTGATAACAGTTCTGAATACAGATGTAATTTTCATCTCTTAATACGCTTAGCGCATTGCGTTCTATCTTATTATAGATTTATGTATTTAATACAAATATGTTAAATAAACTATTTAAATCACTGATGATTAGTATTGTATACTCTGTAGAATATATATATTCAGTACTTCAAAATTCTTACTATTATATGTAAATAGGGAATATGTGGAAAATCCTGTAGGAAATATCATCTTGGGGATATTTTCGAGACGTGTTCTCATTGCGTTTGTGTATATATTTTTTTATTAGTATATATTTACACACAAGATGATATACCGAATCGAAACTGAGTCATCTTGGTATTGCATTAATAATGAAAGACAAACGCAGTAAGATAAAAACAAACAAACAAATGATACAAAAGATGATGATGCTTCAGTATCGTATCATTACATACATATTATACTAATGTCAATTATAATAATCATTTATTATTTAGCAATTTTCTCGTTTGCTATAGTTAAGTGTGGGCAAAAATTGACGAACTCGTACTTATACGTTTATAACAAGACATCCGCAGTTGAACGCCAAATTACAAATTTACTATAAACCCCTCTCGCTTCCATTTACCAGAGTAGTTACTTTTTTTTTCTCTCTCTCTCTCTCTCTCTCCCCCCTCCCCCTTTCCTTAAGATAATTTTATTTCCGCGCGAATTCGCGTACCGAGATCTTTTCCGCCTCTACACGGGTGGAAACGCAGAATAAACTTTCGTCCCGCGTCGACGTTTAATAATCTAAACGATCTTTCGTAAAACGTAATTTCCATTTTGGAATCATTTCTCACGCATCGACGAGAACTTTACGAACAAGAGACACTCTCGTTCGTACGATCTAGCTCGCATCTATCATCTAATAAAAACTTACTATAAATCTAACATAAACTCGTAACTCTATGATTGTCCTACTGGAGGATGATCTACGAGGCCGTCGCGATGATGACTTTCCGTGACAACGTCATTCGGGATCTTCTTGTCGGATGCGCGTTATCCGTCGCGGGAAGGGGGGAAAAGAGTTACGCACGCACGCATTATACTAATTTAATTCGATAGCATCTAATCGCGTCGTTAAAACTCGTTAATTAGTTACACACTGACATAACGGATATACACCGCGTGGAGCATCCTTTTATTGAAATTGGAGAGAATTCTTCATCTCTCTTTCACATAACTCTTTCTTTTCATCATAATCAAGTGAGATGTGTGTATACGTTCGGAGCACGTTCGTTACATCCTGGACTAGAAAAAGCGACTGCCTCTCTTTTCCGTCCGCGCCATGTGGAAAAATCATCCCGAAATACGATTATACAACTATGGCTTTGCAAATGACGAATTGATCAGGTGCAAAGTCGACGAACACGAATTTTCGCGGATCGCTGTTTTTCGGATGGTACGTGCTTTGCCTTTGTCCGTCTTTTTTTTTAAATATTTTTTGCTCTAATTTCAATTTCGCTAACGTCGGTTATTAAACATTCTTCACTTTATCTGCAACTTATATCGATTCTTTATCTTTTCCGGGAGATAAAGATTCGGTTGTGTCCAATTGACCAACATTGGACAAAACACAAGAACATTAGCGTATTTTTCACTACACGAATATACCTCTCTTATGTTTCTTTAGGCGCGACACATGCGTGCCGAGTATGTGGGTCGGTATGTGTGATGATACATATTACGCAGATTACACAACGTCTCTTTTATACACATACATATAATTTGATCCCGCTGTATACAATAGTGAACACAACTAAAAACTTAAGACTGTACAATTGAACAGTATTTTGGGGGGAGACTCCGTAGATGACAAAGTCGCGCGTATTTTCTTCGAACGTATCTAATTATATCTTCTATCCTAGATTTCACTCGTTTTTCGCTTTTGTATGATTTTTTCTTCACGTGCAATGATATATATTTATATAATAGATATATGCATAATCGTATGTGTCTCTCCCACTCTCTCTCTCTCTCTCTCTCTCTCTCTCTCTCTCTCTCTCTCTCTCTCTCTCTCTATTTCTCCCCCTCCCTCAGACATTCGCTCCTGTTAATTCTTCAACGTAGACACGCACGCACGCACCGTCGTCACATATTTATTTTATATCCAATTTGATACATATCTCATACTCTATAGAAATCGCCGCCTCATAGACGCTCGTCAATTCTTTCTTTTTTTTCTCTCTTTTTCTTTTTGCCTGGAGTAATCGAACGAAGTGCTCGTCCGAGATTTCGTGATGGTCGACGCGATATCACTCGAGAGAGCAATTACTACGAACCCGCACAAATCGTAAGAATCGTGTGTATGTATGTGTGTGTGTGTGTGTGTATGTGTCTGTGTAATACGTAATATTATATATAATATATATGTATATATGCGTTACTACTTCGTCAGTCGTTCGTTCGGGCAGATTTGCCATACGAATTATATTTATATATGTAATTCTTAATGTAAATCTCCGCTCGTCTTTATTGGCCATTGGCCGATGATGTCGCGCGATACCACTATGATTGGTACGATATTAGTTGTCCTAAAGTTCTCGGGCTAAATGGACTTTGCGTGACAAGTCCGATTTATTCGTTTCGATTTATTAGCGTGAGACGTTTGAAAAACTTATCGCAAATCAAACGCTTCTTAAAAGGAACTAAACGAGTTCGCTAAAATGAAATAAAAATGAAGCGATACCGATTTGCGGAACGAATTATTAGGAACATATAATTTCGCTTTCAGTTTGTTAGAAATATAAATTAATGATTCGTTTCAGTCTCTTGTTATCGTAATTTACGAATATATCGACATATTAATGTATTTCTGCTTCAATTTTTAGCCATAGTAACATATAAAACAATTGACAATTGTTTATTTAATCAAATTTTCAATGTTAGCATACGATACATGCGAAACTTTTTGAAGAATTAATCGAGAGAAGCATAAAAAAACGGAAGATATATCGCGTCTCACATTTCTAATCATTATATAACGATATCATTATTACGAGTTTAAGAATCTTGCTTCACTTTGCGAAACTTTAGAATGGGTACGGGCACATCGAACAATTACCACGTCTAAAAGTAGCCTAACATTATGATACTCTATACAATATAATTTTTCGTCAAATCCTCTGCATATCGCGAAATACTCGTGATTTCGAAGGAGCGTATTAAATCACATATATAAATCGCTAATCAATGCCGGAAAGCTACGAGTAGTATGTAAATAAGTAGTAAAGCGCGAAGGCGGCGGAGAGGCGTCTCGCAGGACGCGTTAATCGATTTAATTGATTCCGATGAAATAAAGTGCGTGTTACGATAATATCGCGCAGACGATTAATGACAACAGAAGAGCGGTGTAACAGCGTTGTAGGAAATTATTGAAAAATTCTTGGCCTCTTTTTACCAAGTGTATATATATATTTATATATATATTTTTTATAAAGCGAACTAGCTATGCTGTTCCTGGGATTTAAAAGACGCGTAATTAAAACATCTGTACATGCCTACGCGTATGTAAGTAATGTTAACTCTGTCATTATCGACGATAACTTCATTATTCGTATGCAGCTATATCTTTGCGGTAATAGTAGCGATATAGCAATCATTACAGATATAAGAAAATAATGATTAATAGTAAATTGAAATTATTATATTAGCGATCGTTACTTCTTAATATCAGAGAGATCTAAGTAAGACAGTGGTAGTTTAATATCACAATAAGACTACTCAGGCCTCGTTAAAACTGGGGCATGCTTCACGTATTAATGTTTACTCCTCGCCTTGACGCTTCGTTAATAATCGCGACCCTGTGTTGGCGACACAGGTCGACTCACAGATCTTCGGCGCGACCGTAATTCGATGGTGATTCCGACATTTTTATTGCATTGTCGGACGAATCGTTGTGTCGACATTTGTTTCGCTTCCCTACGCACATCATCGCGACGATACATATATCTGTGATATATGTACAATAATATCGCGTCGCTTACAATGTGCATTCGCATAGTTGTTTAAAGTATATTATTATGCGCTATAACAATATACCTTGCCTTTACTCGAGCGATTTTTTTTTTTTTTTTTTTCATCACCGACATCTGGCAAATTGTTCGCGGGCTTGTCGATAATAAGGCAAACTACGCATCATGCGAATAATTTTTGTAATCTTTTTTTTTATTTCTATGATCGAGATTTTATCACCCGTTAACGTCGTGAACGTTTGCGCGAGATAAACGTCCGAATCAGTTAAATATGATGATCCGTGTTGAAACCGATACCGGTATACATTAACAATTGCCAGTATCCTCGCTGTGAGCAGCGAGAAAATTTATGTTGTTTGCGACTAACTACGATAATACGCGCGCGAATTTATTACGCTTACCTGAGTGACATCGTCCTAGTGTCCCCGAAAACGCGCGAATCGATTGCTATATTGCTCGTTATTCGGCATGCCCGCGCGCTCTTCTCCTATCGTCAGATCGTCATTTTGGCCTCATAGCTCGATACATGCCGAGACTAGCGACTCTACGTGTCTAGCCCGTTTGGCATCGGGGAACGCTAATGTCAGAAATCGGCCAGCCAGTTCTATACGCGTCCGTCTGTTCAGTCGCGCTTGTTCTTGACATACATGAAATAAATCTATATGTCGCAAGAGCGAGGCTGCTAATCGCGCATCAATGCGCGAGTAGAAGCGCGTTTAAAAGTGGCTGGCGCAAACCCGACTTCACAATATCGGCGGCAGGAACGTGCCTGAGTCATCGAGATTCGGATCCAGACTCGCGACGATATCACCGGTCGATGCGTGCCTCGATGTCGTCGTCTGCGTGCTGCTTGCCAGGGCGTGACTGCTCGCGCTGCCGTTCAACTTGCTCTTTACCATTAGGCCACCACTGTTGTCAGTGCCGTTGGTGCCGGTCGAGACCTTCTGAACAACATACTTATGACCCTTGTAAAGCCGGTACATTGTGTACGGTGGGTCTTCCATCGTCGTGGCTCGTTGCCGCGGCGCACTCACGGTCACGCTCACCGTCTGCGGCGCGTGCGCGGACTCCCGTGACGTCTCTACGCTCGTCGTCGTCGTGTTCCCACTCGCGTTTACCGTTGACGAGGCTATCGCCGAGGTGGAGGAGCTCACGTGCGAAGAAGACGACGAAGTCAGCCACTCGTGACGCATCGCCTCGTCGGGGGTCATGCGTTTCTTTGGATCCCACCTGATGGTAACAAAAAATGATATTGTTTAGAGTGACGTCCTAAAAGAGAAAAGTTATAAAATTTAAGACAAAAAATTTTTTATCAATTCTACCAAATGATTGATGACAAACGAGAATTTCAAAGATTTTAGAAGAGTAATCAATCATAATTCTAAATTCAATTTAGTGTACAGAAATTCTAGTATGATACATATATACGGAAAAACTGCATATTGTAGAAACTTACTCGAGGCATCTGCTAACAAAGTTTACGAACAACATGTCGGAGCACCGAAGAGCCATTGAGAGGTTTTTGCTACCTGCCCATCTCTTTTTGCCTTTGCTATTTGTCACGCATCGCGGACTCCCTTTCTGATCTGTAATGATTTTAAAATGTGTTACGCCACACACGCCCAGTTCTATCTTTAGGGGCACTCCAAGCCCCGACATTGTACCCATAAGCGCCGTGAGTATAACTTACCAAAGAAGAGCCTGCGACGAGTCGCATGACTAATGATGTGCTCCGGTGGCAGACCAAGGACCTCCATGATACAAGCGAGCTGCTCTATCTCGTCCTCGCCCGGAAACAGCGGGTATCCCGTGTACAGCTCAGCCAAGATACAGCCCAGGCTCCACATATCGATCGGCGTACCGTAGGGAAGACCAAGAATCACTTCTGGACTCCTGTAAAATCTCGACTGTATGTACGTGTACACGCGTTGATGACTATAACACGAAGAACCGAAATCGATAACTTTGATTGAGCTGCTACCCCGTTGTTTCAGCAGCACGTTTTCCTGTAACAATAACAGACAACACGTATGAGAGATGTAATTCGAAACCAACGCAAATATGGCGTGTACGCGTGTACCTACCGGTTTCAAATCGCAGTGAATGATATTCTCTCGGTAGAGCAATCTCAGACAACTAATTAACGAGTTAGCAAAACGACGAATTAGGCTTAAACTGAATCCTTGATAATTATTCTTTTTGATTAGCTCGTACAGGTTCAAGCTGTAATGAAAAGAAACAACGGTTTTATTTTATTCATCCGCTTTTAATAAACTCGATTCCTTATCTCACTTGCGATCGCTTACCTCATTAGTTCGAAACTGATGCACAGGTGATTCCTGAAGTAAAAATATTCAAGCATGTGTATCACATTGTGTTGCGAGTTCGTCTCCAGATCCTTCTTCCTGAGATGTTCCAAGATCCTCACCTCGATGAGAGCCTGATGATGGAATCTCTTTTTGTTTCTGCAAGGACAGTGAAAGTCGTACGCTTAAATAAAGAAACGATGCAGCGTTCGAAAAGCGAACGGAAAAATGTCGATTGTGTGGACTCGTTCGCGTATTTATTCTCGGAGCTTGAAGTGAGTCATAGCTCAGGAGATGACTATACTTGCGTTTCCACGTACCTGATAATCTTGATGGCGATGTGCTGTCCCGTTTTATGATCCAACGCTCGAATCACCTGACCGAAGCTTCCCTTACCAATCACCTCCAAAATCTCATATCTGAGAAGAAAGCATCAAAAAAATTCCAATAATTTACGCACGTAGTAAGAGGAACGTAGCAATAAAATATAAAATGTAGAAGTAATATATAGAATAAAAATTCGCGTCATTCGCATTTGACACATGTACACGAACAAAAAAAAAACTTATTGTTGCGTGAGAGCTCCTATTTTTTTCCCGCGTTTCGTGCAATCTATCGCATATATTTGGGTGCGAATTCGCGTCGCTAGGCATAGTTCTCAACTGCAATTTCTCTGCGCTATAGTAACAACGGAATTGCAAAAACGCGCGCAATTGCGAGATTCCAGATTGCGATCTAGATTCGGTTAGCGAGATCCCAAACAAACGGCGACAATAACGATTAAAGGAAAGAGAAAGAAAAATCGCGCGCCGAGAGTCTCGGTGAAAGAGAGGATAAAGGCTCACCTGTAGGAGATATGATCGTGCAGGACCTTGTTGTAACTGCCGTTCTCATCGTCGTAGCCCCCGTTCTGGGAGGAGACTTCTTCGCCGTGAATTTTGTGAGCCGACAAACCCAGATACCAAATCTCCGAGTATTTCTCGATTTCGGCGCGCTCGAATTCTGTCAGTCTGGAGCCGTAATATTTCACCGCTTCCTGGGGTGTCATTGGCAATCTCCCGGCTATTTTTTAGAGCACAAATATATATATATATATATATATATATATATTAAATGGTTGCATACTTCGGGGGTTCATAAGAGCGTTATGTAAGTCTCTACAGTAGCGGTTTGCAAATTTTTCTGTTAATAGAGACTTTTAGAACGACTGGCACATTTATTGTATTTTCTTTAATTATCTCACAATCAATTATAGAAAACTTTTAAAATCTTCATGAAAAATTATGTATATATATCTGTATTATTATTAAACTGTGTTAAGAGATATATTTATTCGTTTGCGGAATTAAAAAGCACTTTATCTTTAGAGAATATAAGTATTCTCTAATTAATCTAGACTCTACAGAAAGCTTTTAATTTTTATTAAATTTTGTTAATATATTTTTATGAAAACTGTATGAGAGAAAAAGAGAGATGTTTTTATTTATTCAGAATACGAACTGAGGACCATCTTTTCTCCAAAGAATATGACTAAATATTCCTCGTATAAATCATAATTCTTACATTGCGTGTAATTCACCGTCACCGTTATAACACTTTGCATTTTCAAATATCCGCATCTTAAATATTCGCTCGATCAACGACGCAAATTTAAATGACAGCGCGTTTCCCCCTTACGCCATATAAGGTTCCGCGAGATTCTCATGTAATCATAGCGTTCTCACGTACCGTATACTTCGGGAGAAGTAGCGCTGATGGGTTCGTGCAGCGGCATATTGTGAATGTTGTTACTCGTGTTGTTGGAGTTGTTGGCATTGTTGTTGTCCGATTTATCCACCCGCGTTGACTTTGTGTTGAAGAAAGACGGCAATTTCTGAAACAAACAGAAAATTTCGTCCTTTTATAATACATAAAAGCCTGTCAAAATCACGTATTATGAAAATTTGTAACGTCGACCTCTGAGCTCGCAGATTTATTTACCCACGCGTGTTTTGTCGCGGCTATATTTTCCACTCAACGAGTTTCTTAAGGGAATAGGAGACTAACGTTATTCGTCGTAATTCTAGCGTGAAATATCAACAAGACCAGATCTCCAGATTAATCTGGAGATTTTGTTTCAAAACCGAAAGGAAAATTGATTAAGTTACATCCAGAGATATTTAATATTCAAATGATGGAAGGAACAGTCAATGAAATTTTTATCTAACAATAGCCGTCTCCAAATTTACGAGAAAGTCTGACACGACATCCGGTATATATTATAATATATTAATGTACCGACCATAATCTCTCAAAGTACCTTCCGTTCGTTTCTCCGCACTGCAATTTTATCGACATGAGAAAATAACACCGCAATTATCCCGCGTTCAATTTTCGCGTTAAAATTGCCCGAATCGCCTTTGTGGCGACGACGTATCGAAGCTTTTTTCTCGATGTGAAAGTGGTGCGACGCGGTATAATCTCTTAAAGAAAGTAGAACACGACACAGAGTGCGAGCGTTGCATCGGCGTGTATACTGACCCCCGATTTAACAAGTTTAATGACACCGAAGAAGAGTGACCCGGACAATTATTTCTTCGCCGCGAGAAAGAGAGCCCGTTTGAAAGGTCGGCGAAGCGACGTCTTTCCGTAGTATACCAAGGGCAGTCACCGACGGTCGCGAATGCATTTCGAATGACAATCAGCCTTCGCTGTTGTTCCCGGTTCTTGTGCCAGGGTCTCCCGGTCGTTCATTGAATTTCCTCGCGCGTCTTTCCGCCGATGTTAAATATTTATATGACTGAACGCCGGCAATCGATCTCGGATGCCTGTTGCCGGTAGCGAGAACATCCGGCGCCAGGAAATATATTTATGGAAAATATCTTGCCATATAAGTCTGTCGAGCAACATAAACCTTATAATGGCGAAGCGATAAATTATCGCGATATACTAGCGACGTTTCTCAGTGTGGATAATAGATCAAATATTCCAGAGACTTTTATATTCCAGAAGATCGTATAATGTTATACCGAATGTTTCGTACCATTCCTTTTTAGATGTTGAATCTACATGTAGTAAAAAAAAAATATTGAAAAAGACATAGTAAATTTTTATTTATCTATAAATAAAAGAGAATATATGTATATATGTATATACAACGTATGTATGTGGAAATTTCCGCTGCGTTTAAATACGTTGCAGGAGCAGACACCTTGCGAGGTGAATACCAGGCTCACCTCGCCCCAGATGTTAGTACTGTTAGGATATTTATGCGCGACATTATGAGAAAGTATCGAAATAACAACTGCACTCCGTATGAATACTCAATTACTTTGCATAACGTTTCGCGCGCGGCTGACGTTTACCTTCGCCAATGTATAATTTTCTACGTATGAAATATATTGAAGTATGAAGCCCATATTGAACACACATTGACTATCATGATTACTCCATCTCAATTAATCTCGATCATTCCAGATAGAGCTCTTCGCGAAAGCGTTTGATTTATGTGAAGGCGCAAGTAACGACAAGAAACGACGCGATTTGGCGTCAATTGATCAGGCCTGATGGCAATTAAGGCCAGACGAATGTTGGCATAAATCCTCATTAAAGGGTCGCCAGACGGTTCACGAATGCTCTCACGCGTCCTTGTTGTCTTCTAGTTCTACATCGCTTCGCATCTACGCCATTGCATTGACCATCTCGATTTGATCCTAAATTGTCGCATAGAAGTGCATTATTATTACATGAATTTTACGACACTCTTGATCCTAGCATTACGTTATATGCGATGACAGATGCGACATTTGAGTAAACTTTGCGCGCAGCAAAAATACTTGGGCATTAAAAATTCAGATGTGAAGATGCATCGATGGCCGCGGCTCTCTCTCCTCTGACCTGGCGTAATGAAAAATTATTATCAGCCATCCGGCCGCGTGGTTAGGTTCGCACCGGCGATATACGCGGATGAGTTTCATGCGAAGCAAGGGAGATCGCGATATAAATAAAAAGTCGCGAGTGAATAACCGTGCTGGTCCGGAGGCCGCTCGTATAAATTGTAATCTTACATTTACTCGCTTCCCCCCCCCCCTCTCCTTCTCTCTCTTTCGCTGTGTGTCTGATCGATTACAGCCTCTCCTCTACTTCGTCGACCGACGGCGGCTTCTCGCTGCCAAGCCTCGACGCAGCGTCGGGCTCGCTTAACGCACGCATAAATAACATGCACGAATCGTGCCGCCAAGATTCACGTAATGAATCCGCCGTTCGACCCTCGAAGATACGCCAACGTGGAGAGCACAGAAGAGCAGAGGAGAAACAGCCTTGCACAATAATGTAACATTGTTCCGCGGCGCGGCTTGAAAATAGATGGCCGCGTCTCGCTCTACAGTTTTCAGGAGAGCGGGACCGACTAAATGTGCGGTAAAGGGGAGAGAAATTCATCCAAGGACGCGAGAGCGAACGCGGCCAATAACCGTGTATTTCTATCTACCGATATCGCGCGGATAGGCATCATGCACAATAATACCCCACATCTCTCCCTGTTATGTATGCAGTTTGCCTTGTGACATCTCCCAGTCTCGCGACCGCCTTTCTAATGCTACACGCTCGCCAACGCGAAACTGCAGCTGCTCCCCGCGATTACATGTAAAGAGCGCGATCCAAAGAGTACCTACATGCAGTATGTGGAACTCTCGCGGAGAGCCACGTGGGCGGTTGGTATCTCGGTACATATATATATATATATCGGAAGCATGACTGTGGAAACGTCACTTGGCCACGTGCGTGGTGTATAACGAGTGGAGAGCTCATTAACCCGCGTACAACTGGAGAGCGGGAGCATGTGTTTGTTAAGCGAGCGCCTTGAAAGCGACTTAAGGAGGCACTGAACGGATTATAGTTACATCAAAAGTTAATAAATAATACATTTCGAGATTCATGAATTTGATATCATGCCAAGCACTTTTTTAAAATATAAAATTCATTATTAATTTGCAAGTTAAAGTAAAAATTTGCCTTGTAGAATTGAAATTTTTATTTTCATGAATTTTTATGTACAGTCACTCTATAAAATTTTCTTGATATATATATATATATATATATATAGTCAATATAAGCAAGTTAGTTCGATATAATATTTACGATTTTCAGATTAAATTATAGTCTACGGAGCTAAAAGTGTTTTGCGCAATCAAATTCATGAATCTCGAAAGCAGATTTATTAACTTTTGATGTAGCTAATCCGTTTAGTTCTTCCTTAGACGTACAGTAGATATATATAAACGACAACGCAGCAGCGCGTTTTCACTGCACGCTAATTGTGCTTGCGATGCATCATACAACGTGCGTGCGTTGTACCGTACTTTCTCCGCGAGATCTCTTGCGGATTTTTCAAATTTTTCTCGAGAGAAACGTTCCATGAGCGAGCACTTGATATTGAATATTAGGAATTCACGACGCATATTACTTCAGAAATATTACGCATATAACTTCAGAAATATGAATAAGTGATAATAAATTCTTGCCCTTCCCTCGGTTAATACCGAGATACACGGATTTTTAATTTTAACCAAATCCAATATGATATACACGTATATAATATACAGTCAGTAGCAAATTAGATAAACAGGAATTCATGCGGAAACTGTTAGATAGGCGTATCGATATATCTCATCCACCCACGAATCGCGTGTTTGTAAGTGTTAGCTGTATACCTACTTTGCTTCATTCAGCAAATAACTCACAGATAAAAGCGATTCGAAATCACTTGTGTACGAGAGAAATCCCGTTGAAATTCGTTTGGTGTTCGTTGGAATGTAATAGTGCCTACCAAACATATACACAATACGAAACAACTCTCATTCGATTATTATTTCCAAAGAAGCCCGCGCGTGCCGCGAACAAAATTGTGTTTTCTCTCTCTTCCTGTCTCACATTTGCCAAATGTGGTTCATTAAAACTTTCGGCAAGCATTTCGCTCGAACAAGTCAACGTCCAGTTGACGCCGCATATTCGGAATCCCTAGTGGAGCAAATTCGTATCAATTAATTCCAATTACGCCAGTAGTCAAGACAAATCAGCTAAAGAGAACGATGACATGACACCGTTTGCGTTTTCACTATCAGGAATGTCATGTATTCGAAATACTTTATAGGAAATTTTTGTAACTTCAATATTTTATAAATGAAAAAAAAAAATTTTTATTTTTGTCCAAAAAAAAAGGTGTGAGTAATACATATATAGATAGATTTTATTTCGTATAAGTCGTTGCATATAAATACAACAAATTTCGATTGTAACTTAATGGAAATTTATTTTCACGTAGAAAGAAGAAGAATTTTACTTTCTGATGCAAAATCTCATAGTCGATAATCAAATTAAAGTGAGTGCCATTTTATGAACGGTTAAAAAGTTTCTTCGTGATGTTCCGTTATCAAGATTAGCTCTGCAAGCAACTGTTCGGGCTATTTCTTAGTCGTAAATTAGAAAGTGTTTTTGTTACAAATATGTGTACAGTCTTGTAGAACGGGAGAAGTGAAACCGCTGCCAGTAAACGTTATAAATCACTGACTAATCGTACGTTAACGACTTAATTTCGCGTAGCTATTAATAGGATCCAAAATATGTTTAACTTCCTCACGGGAATCCACTATGGGCAGCTATTTGAACAGGTGCGAGTCGTAGCTACGATTTGGCGTGGAATCCAGTTGGTAAGATTTACTGCTTGCAAAAATTTACACTCTATCTAAGGAATAGTGGTGAACGATTATAAAAGCAAGACGTGAATTAACATTTAACCATTCTAATATTTGGACAGCAGTCACTCAGTTCGAGCTGCCAAAGCAAATCGATCATTAAATATCCCCCCTTCCATAAACACTGTTAAAAATATCCTAGATTGAATCGCGTTTCCGCGTTTCGGTGCATTAACAAATATTGCATTAACAATAAGAGAAATAATTTATATAAGCGATATAAAATTATCCTTTTCTTTCCTTGCTTCAGTACAATAAAATAAAATAAAATCTAAAATAGCAGTATTTCTCTATACTTGATTTGAAACATAATCCAGCAAAGGAACAAAAAGGTTACTCTCTTTGAAGAATTTACGCGCACTTCCGCGTTCATGATTAAACTATAAAGTCGGATGTGGTAAAGCAATCCCCGGATTTACCGTTAGTATTTTAATTAACGAAATCCGTCATATGCGTTATTTCTAATAAGCCTAATGCATCGACCTCCCCCGGCGCGATTACCGATTACACGGAGGATTTATTAACCATCGCGTACCGTGAAGCTGCCGGTTCTATTAAAATAGGCAAAATAAAAAAAAAATCGCATCGTACATATCCCCCTCGTTAGATAGGTCAGATATCTGAACTTCTGGACATATTATCCTGGTTTGATCTCTCTTCCATGCTACGTATATCCGCATACCTTGTTATACCATTTAATCTATTTAATCTGCCTCGATTTAACGTTGAAATATGATTAAATCTCACTAATCACGGTTAAACCACACTAAACATCATTTTGCACCAAGTTACATACGTGTAATACGATTCCATTGAATCAGCGAAAGCGAATACAATTCTGAAGCTCGTTTCAAAGTGCCATTCGTGCTTTCCTCTTTCTGTAATTCTATTCCTCGCTCGATCACGTGCGATTCCGGCTTAAAAGCGTTCACAGCCCGGGGGGAAGATACCTCTCTTCCGAATGATATCCTCTAACGCTATCATTGACACACTTGTAAACCGATTCACAGACTCGCGACTTGTCGTCATGACTCGCGGACTAGACTTCGATCGAAAGTTACAACGCACCTACGCACACGCGTGTTGCAGGTTGCACATCCTGGCCGTTATTGCGTAAGAGTTACACAGCCGTGTAACTTAGCCGATCACTTCCTTTCCGCGGAGCAAAAGGAACGCGAGTGCGAATTAACCGGTATTTTCACCAACCAACCGCGCGTATCGTGCGTGCGTGCGTGCGTTCTAGGTAAATTTCATAATTATGTAACGGAGCCGACGCGATAAAAGTGCTCGCGTAGGATGCGGATTTCTCTCCAGGATTACACAGAGATTACATGGCCATTTGATCGTTTCAACCGCGATTGATTGTGGTATTAACGTGATACCGAAGCTGCTAATAATCAACAATTCGTGAAACGAGAGTCTTGTAATTCGACGGCTTGTAAAATCCCATTTCATATAGGAAATGATTGCAGGCGAATTGCTACATACGTATAGGTGCGCTGTCGTTCGTTGCATAACGTTTCTGGATATCGCGTGTAATGCTTCGATGAAGACGGATTTCTAGGAAAATGTTTTTATCTGCCTCTTATACACGCTCTCTTTTTGTCTTTCTTTCTCTCTGTCACTCTCTCATGGTCTGTCTCTCTCGTGTCCGATTCTGTGTTCGATATAAATTATTCGTTTACGTGGAAAAATACAATTCTCAACGACAGTTGATAAGACTCTAATTATTTATCATTATGATGATATTGCGGACGCGTTCGAAAGTTATCAAAAATCATAGTTGTCAAGCACGATGTAACGGTTCGTTTGAGATATATTTATAGACTACTTCTACGAATTAGGAAAGAGTTTATAAACCGAGAGCAATGCTGGATGTCAGTTATGTTTTCCAAACACGGTAGATTAATAAAAGCTTTATACCCAGCACGGTTATAGATCCATATTGGCGGTATATTATGCTAATTTACACGCGTTTTGTGAAATAAACGATATTTGCACGTTTCAATCGCCCAAGTGGATTACGTGAGTTCGATGTTGTAAATTCTCTCAACCGAATTTCTCGGTTTCGTTTGAAAATAAACAATATGATTTATTCACGAAGAGCTGACACGAGTACGTCGGACTGTATCTATGAGAATCAAAACAAAACTTTACAAGGCGTTCGAGAGATAGAGAAAAAAATGGACTGCTTCGAGAAGCAGAAAATATAGCGTCGACGAACAATATATATAATATATATATTTACGCAGCTTATAAATTTATTTATACAACGCTGCATTTCAAGCGATTCCGCACGGGATGAGATCAGATTTCGAACAGGCCGATTATACACGTTTATGGATGAAGATCGGCAATTTCTCCAAGAAACTAACAATGGGGAAATCTATGATCGATCCTGACTGATCGACGAGTAGTATCTTTCTCTCGCGAATTCTCTGACCTCAAATAAAACCTGCTAGAAAACATCTCGCGCGAGGCACCGCTTCTTTTTACGCGCGCTCTCCGCGCGTTTCGAATAATAAACTGGTTTTGGAGTTGGTTCCGGCTCTCCGTCCTTCTTCGTCCAGCTGAGCTGGACGAACGGAGGGTCGCGCGAGAGCGCCTTAATATGGCAACGAAACCTTTGCGTACGTACATGGCAACGACTAGACGAAGCAATCTTCTCCTCCATTTCCCGCATACGCACATTAAACAACCATTTCATCTCATCTTGATTATCTACAAATTTGTAGAAAATAAAAAAATCTTTAGATCGCACAAACATGAAACCGGAGTATAATCACGACGAACTTGACCCATACTGTTGTTTTTGGCATCATTATAAAACAATATATTTAAGCAAATTATTTTTTCAATTAATTACTTTAGCCTTTATTTAGAAGAATCAAAAAAGGTATATAAATTTTTTCAGATTTTTTAAAACACTTTTCTAATCGTACAGGTGGATCAGCGTATTTTCGATAAGTTTATTAATTACTTTATAAAAGTAAAAGTATTTTTAAAAAATTTGAAAAAATTCATATACCTTTTTTGATCTTTCTAAATAAAGGCTAAAGTAATAAATTGAAAACATAATTTGCTTAAATATATTGTTTTATGATTATTTGTTTTCAAGAAATTGACACTGTTAAAAAAATCACGGACAAAAATAATTCATCAGTATAGAATAAAGGTTAAATCTCGATCCTGTAAACAATCACAATTAATCTTTAGATATTTAAAAAAAAAAAATATTTTCGCGTATAAGATTTTTCCCTAAACTATAAATCCTATAACTTTCTTCCTCTTTTGTATACCTTAGTTTCATTTTAAGGATTTATAGTTACGCGAATGATTCGCTGACGAGAAACAACGGCTCCTTTGGTCAGAATGTTCGCGAAACCCGAGATGGAGGTCTTTATTACGATTTTTCTCTGTGCGCTTCACTTGCGGACAATAGAAACTGGAAAGACAATCGAGCGTCAAGCCCGTGGAAGCCTTTCATTGCTTAACAACTTCTGCGTATTGAAATTCAATCGCACACTGTGCAGCATCGGGGATACCTTTGTCGTTCGCGTCGTAGGCCGTGGCGACACAATTTCCGCCTCGGAGCAGGAATTCTATCGAATGTTGAATTCTCGTTCCCTCGTCTTGGTCGTCTTCGACGATACAAACGACCGGAGAGCAATTATTTTGTTGAGATTTATCGCTTGTCGGTGCTCTGACATGAAAATTCACCTCTCGTAAAATCTCGCGGTTCAATTTTGTCGCGAATTTCCCGTTCGGCGTTATTTTTTTGTCAAAATTAAAAAAAATATTTTTGTGCAACATATTTTTTCTTAGAAAATAAAAAAGATATTTTTTTATTAATAAACAATTTCAATAATTAATATATATAGTAAAATAATGACAATAAACACATTATTTGATAATATAATTATAAAAATGTCACTGAAGGTAATAATTGACCAGCAAAAAAAGCGTGTATATTACATATTATACATCAAAAGATAAGTGCATTTCTCGTAGAAGTACTATGTACTCTTTAGATGACTAGTATTTTTTCGTCGACCTCGAAAAACTTGGGCGCAACCGGATGCGGCTGCGATCTCACCCAAGGAAAAGTCGCACACGACCTTCTTGAACACGTGAGCACGTCACGTGTTCTCGGGCGCACACGTGGTGTTGAGAATCTTCAGTCAGAGTGTCGTATCAGTTGTGTTGACATATTATCGAACACGCGTATATACATGCATGCGGCTGCATCGGCGTGCACGATATATTTCAAAACGAGCTCTCTTGTCGTTTTCTCGGCGCCCTTTCGCCCTCTGGATTGCCGAGGTGATGTACAGAGCGTGTGATTCATATGAGAGAACGAGAACGTGCACAGCTGCGAGAAATTCGTCGACCCGGATTAAGTTTCACGAACGGTCAGCATCCAAAATTCTGACCGTGAAAAAGAAAGGAACAAGGATACGAGCTATCAATTTCCTTCACACGCTGACGTTTCTCGAATGTTTTCCTGTTCTCTAAAACACCTGCTATTTATGGCCTTTTACGTTCTTACGGAGGTTCTTCCTTGGGAAATTCTTTACGTTGGCAGGCAATATCCAGCTGGGAAAGTGTTGATTTACGAGAGATAAGGATTCTTGTGTAGAAATTCAATTTACATCTTTAAAGCGTAAGCTATTATTGTTAGAAGAGTGATTTGTTTTATGAATATTTTGAATTTTTACAGATAAAGATAATTTTGTTAAAGAACGGTGCGTTTATATAAAATCAACACTTTTTCAATTTGATATTAATCTCGCGTAGATTATGATAATTATCTTCAAGGCTTATCTCGACGTTCTATACGATATCGATTGCGTATATTAAATAAGACCCAGTTAATTAAATCAATTAGTCAAAGATAAAAAATTGATTTACGGTCGCGCGATGATACATTTATATAACACGATCACAAACAATGACTCGCCCGTATCTGTGAGGAATATAAAGCCAAGGCTGGTCGCCTTGACACACAACGGAACGCTCACCTCAGAAACCGGAAAACGCTAATCGCTCAGTCTTAAATGCGTTTTGCAACGGCTTCTTCAAGAGCAACGTTAAAACGGCAACTATTGCGACAATTATTTTTGTTCATTAAACGTAACACAAACTACAACAAGTGTACACGTCAGACAAACACGTTAATGAACAGTCATTTAATTTCAGAGAAGAGAAACTCACTTTATACCCCACTTCTCATTCTAAGAAATGATAATTTTCGCTGCGCGATAAAGTTTTATTCTTAGATGCTGATAAGTTGATTTGAAACAGTTTTTCGACAAGTAAAAAAAGTCGAAAATAATTTCACGCAAATAACCTTTGACATAAACGCTAAAGAAAAAAATCTAGAATAATCTTGCGTTAACGTATTATTATGACGCATATGAAAAGATCACATCGATGCGGTGCACTGCAAAGTCTCTCGAATTCCAGGTGTGTCAGGTGGTGCAGTAATGGATACAACTTCTTTCGTCACACGTAATTCTCGCACGTGTCACGCATTAGAGACATACAATATAAACCACGCCGAAATAAAAAGACGAGCTTTTACAGCTCTGACAAGGCGCGTTCTCGCGAGTCTTCGGATTTCAGCAACCAGCTGTTCCGTAATAATTGCCCGCGGACGTTTTCGAAAGGTTCGACATATTCCGGATACGTTTTTATGAGAAGAAAGGAAAAGACGCGAGTCTTTCGCGTGAGCATCGCGAGTCGTAATAATCATTCGTTTCAAGGAGAAACTCATCCAAGGAAGGATAGCGTTGCGTTCTTATGATACAACTCGTAAATCTATAAATTGATAAGTCATCCTCGTAAAGTGGGATCTCTCGAAGGGATACGCGTGTCGAACATTGAAAAAATTCAACAAGGCATATAGTGACTAGTATTACGAAGACCGACGATCGATCAATTATTCCATCCAATGTTATCGATCGACGACGCATTCTCGAGGGACCGCAATTTCCGTCGCAAAGATGTGTGTCACGTAAATAAGACTGTATAATACGGCTGGTGTGCTTTCAAGCGTAACTAACTGGTATTTAAACCCGTCTTTATCGCGCGATTTATTATCGGTTTCTCTCGTTACTGAGTTAGATTACCGTAGACGAGTTATTAACCGAAAACTTCATCGTTAGTAGTCGTGCCTGGTATCAGTCTCATCAGTTTCGCCGTTCTGAAATAAAGGCGTAGCATTTATTGAGAATCTTATCAGATAAGCGTAAGGAGGAAAGGAAAAATTTTAGCGAGTCAATACTGAATGGAGCAGCAGTACGTCGTAAATCGTGCAGGGTCATTTCGAATCGCAAAGTGCATCGGGGAGATTCATTTCTGCAACTTTACAAGTCTCCATTCTCACGGTGCATAACGGTAACGTAGATATTTCCCTCCAAATGAGTGTGTTCCTCCTTATATCGACGTAGAAATTCGTACGTCCATTTCAAATATAATCGATTCATAAAGAATAAGAATGGATTAACAGCGCTGTGCATTTATGCATTATGAAGGAAGAGGCACGTGAAAAGACCTCGGGATTCCAGGCGTGTTACCACGCGATTTATACACGCGTGTCTCGTCAAGGTTCACGCGCATGTGCTTATATCGAGCTCTGATTGAAGCGCTCTACCTCGATACAGAGATGCGTACTGTGCGTTCACGCATGATCCGGCGGAAGTCACGTGACAGGCGCTCGCACGGTCTACCGGAAGCGACATGGATCGACAGACGAACGTCCGCAGTCCCATTATGTAAGAGAAAGAAACGCGCCCCGGTCCCCACGGGCAGTTTAACGGTGACCCTGACTTATTATCGGTCTTTAACTATCAGCAATCGGCGGCGAATCGTCAGAACGGTTCCATTAACCCTCTGTGATCCCTTCGACGCTAACGGGACACGCGTGATCCGAGCGTTTCTTCAGTATAAGGTGGAACGATATTAATCCTGGCCGGCGGCTACTCCTCGTCTTTCTTGCAACGTTTTTCTTGTTCTCCGATACCGAGAATAGGCACGATAGCGCCTATCGCGCATGTTGTACTCGTGATAAGCGGTAATTATACTTCGAACACGTGAAACATAAGTTATTGTTTTTCAAACAGGCTACTACTCTCGGATGTAATTTCAATAAATTTGTAAAATTGCAGTTTTGATTTATCGATTAATTAAAACCTCGTGTCGATCTTATTGCGGCTCAATAAGTAAAAAAAAATCGCTCGAGAAAATAAAAGACTTTATAGTGAAACAGTACGGTAATTATACCTTGAAGACGTGAGACAGAAGTTATTGTTTTTCAAAGTACGCTCGGATGTAATTTCAATAAATTTGTAAAATTGCAGTTTTGATTTATCGATTAATTAAAATTAATTAAAATCTCATATCGACTTTTATTTATTGCGGCCCAATAAATAAAAAAAAAATCGCTCCAGAAAATAAAAGGCTTTAGTGGAACAGCGCGTTAACGTAATCAATTGTGGAAAGTCACCCACGCAGTTTATGTGCACGCAACCGTGATTTCCGAGAGCGCGAAAAGAAATCACATTGCTCGACGTTTTTCCATGAGAAACATCTCACGGGGTCTACAAATTATTAGGACATAAAAATGATAAAGAAGAAATACAATAATATATCTGATAAATATACAAAAATACAAATTTTTTATTTAATTTTGTATTTTAATTAAAAATATTAATTTTTAAAAAATCATTCTTTTATTTAAAAAAAATTTTAATGATATATAAAATATTAATTTTTTCGATTTAATTACGTGTGTTCTCTTCTATTCGCTTAAAACTTAAATACATACATATGTGTGGGTGAGTTAGTCACTGCGTATTTTAGATTCAATTCGTACCAGGTAGACAATTTTGCTGATAGACAAAACCGGTTATTTTGTCGCGACTGCTAGGAACGAACGAAGCTACTGGTACAGTTCATCGTCCTTTTGTCGCCAACTCGAATGCCCTCGTCGGCAAGCCTTACTGGTGAGCGAGCGCGATGCGTGTTTAGCGTCTACACATCGACGCACCGATAACGCATCACCGCCTGGTATCCTTTCCTCTTGGTGGTCTTATAATTGAACCGGCTAATGAATATTTATACCTTAGCCCGATTATACGGCCGCATAGAAGCATGTTCGCACGTTGCTGATAGCTGCGCGTGTTGATCGTGGATCATTAGAAATTTAAACGTCGTGAATTAGCCACGGCCTGTCTTCATTGTACGCAAACTGGATTTTGTACCTTGAAGCGATGGAAAGAGAATAATAGAAGGCAATTACAAACATGGGCTCTGTCTTGTGTGAATTACGGGAAAGCTCCTCCTCAGGTGCCTGACAGTCCCTACTTATTTAGTTTCCACAAAAAAAAAAAAAAAAAAAAAGAAAAAAAAAAGAAAAAAAAATGTTTCTTGTGAATATGAATATTTATATTCTGTATTTTTTTTCTCTCTTATATATGTGTCATATTATTGATCCAAAGTTTCGTACTTTATTCTTTCGAATTACTAGACTTTTCAAGGTATCCAAATCCAACTGACTCGAAATTCACTTTGAATTTGAAGCAATAATAACGTCGGAGTTGTAATTCTAGGCCGAAGTCGACATAAACTAGTGTTTCATTAACATCGCTTTCCCGAATCGAACAATAGCCGTTAATAGTGTTGGCGATATACAGTTTCCCATTGTCATCTTCACCCACACCGATTTACCGATTCGTGTTCGCGTACACGCGCGATCACGAAACGCACAACGGCATGCTTATAATCGAACGGATATCTCCATTAGCATAGTCATAACCACCCGAGACCCACATATGCACGGAGTCAAAGTGCGTATGAAGATAACGGTACATCAGTACGCGCGTGTGTGTTTGCGCGAGTGCGCGCGTCGAGAGGAGAAACGCCTGTTTGAGCTATGCGTTTCCGCATGGCCGATGATGAGATCCGACGAAGCAACCGATACACGGCTAATCAGACAGCCGTTTGTACAGCCGCGTTTCAGTCACGCTGGAAAGCGCGAGATTTTACTTCGTTCCATCAACGGAAAGTCTCATGTAGTAAACATTGTGCAATTACATTTAACGTCAGATATCTACAAGTACATCGATTTTCGAATTACGTTAAAGTACAAAACTATCGGGAATCTTTCATAAATCTCACTTATTTTGAGGAGGAAATGTCAAAAGTGAAGATAATGAATATACATTCTACGAAAAATTAAGTAATTTTGAAGTAATAGAATAATTTTAAGAGAGAGAGAGAGAGAGAGTAAATTATGGGTTTTATAAATGTGAAAATCGCTGCGGCACAGAAATCTCTGGAAATCTCGTTACTCCTTTCTCGCTTAACGTGACAATTGAATATATTTTCCATTGCGGCAAATCGTTTCGTAGAAAGCAAAGATATATTTCATGCCCGTTGGCTACGCGCGAGAAGATCGCAAGTGAGTTATAATGAACACTGACGGCGACCGCCGATTGTTTGCGGTATCATGAAGGCGTCGCATTGTCTCTTGCTTAACAAGCGCGAGTACGATTATCAAATACGGCATCGTGTCTCAATTCTTGCTTGATTGCGAATCTTTATATTTATTTCGTCGACGGTCATTCATCGCGCGTGAGAAAATTATAGGACGAAGATGAGAATATTATATTAACAATAGTATACAAGCGTTATACGTGTTACGTAACAATGGTTTAGAGAGAAGAGAATAAGCCGTGCAGAGTTTTCTCTCAAAGAATATTACGCGACCACGTGTCCCACTTCAAGTCGATTGCAATTCTGTCAAGAAATATATTATACGAGGTCGTAAAATTATTTTAATCAATTGTATTAAAATCACATAAAATTAAATGACTGATAATCAGTCGATTAAGGAAATCTACAATTATGTCGTTTCCTTCAATGTCGATATCAACTCCTTTACATCATCGTCTTAACGGAGTTGCGGGGGCGCGGTGACTTGGGAGACCGTGTTCCTCTTCCGTAAGGCTGGGCGGAAAAACGCGTGTGTGGTAGTTAGCTCGGTTACTAATCTCGGCATAGTGTTACTTTTGTCACCGAGATTGTTAGCCCGTGGGGTAGCCCACAGGTAGCGTTTATGTTATCGCGAAATACGAGATACAATGCGAAGCGGTCGAGTTACAGCGTCTTGTGCGCAACACTTATGCTGAGGCTTCTTATGGTCGCGTGACGTTCGCGCGTACTTTAGCGGCGCGTTATTGTCACAAACGCAACCGTGACTCTATTAACGTACGTAATGAATCCTTGATGTCGCATTCGAACGCAGTCAAATTGCAAACAATCGACGACCGTCGTCTCCTACGTCAGAGCGCGCGTCGCGTAATATACTTGGCGGATTTAATTAGCGAGAGGAGTCGCCTGTTTCCAATTACTGCAACTCCAATGTCGTCCAAAATCTCACAAATACCTCGTTGGCTTAAAATAATTTTACGATTTCTGCGCAAAACAATTAAGTGTTACAATAAAAACAAATAAAATAGCGAAATAAAAAATACATCAACAATTAATTATCACGCTTTATGTAAAAACGATATAAAATTAATATGAAAAATATTCGACATGTGCGATAGAAAAAATTCGAAATTAAAGAAGTAATTTGGTGAATTGTTGGCCACATGGCTACCATCATCAGGATAAATTCATCAATATTCAGCTACGATTCGATATTCGACATTCAGCTTTAATTATTCGGATCGTAATGAATATAAGAGCGAATTAGCATACGACGCGACGAAATTTATTTTCATATTTAATTATCGCGAGAACAGAGATAGACATAACGGCGTCCCCATACGTAATTGAACACTGTAATTTAGATTAGAGCAATCGGTGGTACAACGATACATGTCGATGATGTATACAGATGCACGTCAACGAGGAATCCGTAACAATTAGTGGTATGCAATTCCTCCGAAGTAGATCGTGTACAATTACATAACATATGATCCGAACGAACATTTCTTTGCCTCTCTCTCGTTCGAGGATTTTAAAAATGTGCACATGTATAAAATATACACATATATAAAATATGTACAAAACATATGAGTTAGCTCGTTCAAATTAAATTGTTCACATACGCATAAGTAATTAAATTTGTTTAAATTAAATTTACCGTTAATAATACTTTATTTCTTCCTCACACAAACTGCGTCATCCCGATCAAAGCAGAATGATTTATATATTGGATTGTTTCGAGTGACTGTGATGACCACGGTATGTCTCTCATCTCCCGAGACATGTAAATCTATCTGACAAGCTACGTATAAATTATCACGAATATGATAGCATCCTTACATAAGTCTCTTGCGTAAGATATTTTTAATACTAATTAGATTATATATGTATATATATATATATATATATATATATATATATATATATATATATATAGATATTGATTATGTGATTTTTTTCTTTATATTTCTTAATATCAAACGTGAAGAACTGCGAAAAAATAATTTTGTAAGAAACAAAGAATCTGGAAAAACATTTTATATAAAATTAGAACTGAAAATAATTGAAAATTACAAAATTAAATTAAAAATCTATAAGTTAAAAAATTTTTAATCTAAAATTAGTAGAGATGAACCACCTTCTTTTCGATCATCCGGTCTTTGTAGCATTCAGAATATACATTGCGAATAGTATGGTTTTATCTTTGTTACGCCATGCCGACGATGTCTCAAAGAGACGTGAGTCATGTCTCGTACCGGAAAGGGCACCGGTCTCTGTACGAGCCATTTATGCCGAAGACACCCCCCAGGTTTTCTAAAGACGAGCTTTCATAATCGACCTATCCTTGTAAAGACCCCAACGATCAGTATCTATTATAACAAACATCCAGACATTGTTGTTACTATTGAATGCCGATACTATATTATTATTACTCTATTATTATTCAGTTTATAATATTATAATAAAGGTTATATCATTAAATAAAATAATAAAACATTGACTCAAATAAAAATAGTGTTGATATATCGTGTTATATATGTACAAAAATATTAAAGAAAATTAGAAGAAATCAATGAAGGCAAAAGCTGCATAATAATAAATTCTCTCAAGTAAGTGCAACGCCGAACAGAGCGTGTTAATCGGTGCCTCAGGCTTAGGCTGACTAATGAACGCTTTCGTTTTACAAAATGACAGCAACCGAAGGAGTCGAGCGTTGGCTTTCGCGCCCGTCACGGTTGCACAAACGTTGTACAACAATTAGCTACAAATCTCGCGCCGGACTTTCTAAATTCACGTATGAATTAGTCCGAGAGCTCGATAAATAGCGACGTAATACACTCGTATCGAGTAAAAGTAACGGTTAACCGTGCCTGTATATATGTGCATATACATGTATTTATCTCTTCGAGAAATGCAGATAGACACAAAGCCTGTTACGGTACGTAAACCGCGATATCGTAAAAAATCCTTTCCTTGTACATATAAATACATGTTGGTACGCGGGTTGACTTTTTCGTACGTATGTATATGTGCGCGAACGCAACTATTCTTCAAAACCGCGACGCGCATGAGGGATCGCGATATAATTGCGTAACGCGCGAACGCAACGAAATCCGATCGTCTTGGTCACGTAATGGAGACTTGTGAAAAAAAAGAAGAAAAAAAAAAAAAAAAAAAAAAAATACGGGGAAGCATTAAAGAGACAAATGACAATGACGTGGCGATTCATGTCACGGAGGTGCAAGAAATGATACAGTGGCGGAATCGAGGCCGCGACAGGCATAATGACAGTTCGGACGAACAAATTAACTGCGATGACGACATCGACCGCGGGCCACTAGAAAGGTACCTCTTTGTATCTCTTAACGAGTGTTTGGCGCGGGATGATTAATTCTCTGCTTCGACCGGCAACTGTAGACGATATCGCCTAAGGTTGCAATATTAATAAGCAGAAATTTTTACATACAAAGAGAAACATTAATTTATAAATTAAAATGAATGACAAAAAGGGTTACGGTTTAATGGGAAAAAATATATATCCATCAATTCATGATTTATTTGTTTATAATCGATCTTTATCGATCTTTTAAATTGGACAAAATATAATAGTTTTAATTGTAATCCAGTATCATATACATAGTTATATAATGGTGTACGGAACATTCACAGCGACTGGGATCTTATTGTGGCCATTTCGCACCCCAAAGCACGATGAAATCGAGCGCAAGAAATTGAGTGCCGTTTCATGACGTTTCAGCAACGGATTCCGCCGAAACCACAACAGGGTATAAGACGATTGTAACGTCCGTCCACGTTCAGGGACACGATTTATCGCGACCTAACAGGTAGCCGCAGGCAACAATTTTCAATTAGTTCCATCCGAGTAGCATCACGGGTGAGATTCCGCGTTCTCTCTCTCTCTCTCTCTCTCTCTCTCTCTCTTTCTCGTTTTTTTTGTCTTTTGCTTCGTAAATCCCGAATAAAACCGTTACGAAAAATTGCGGTGCGCGAAATCGCGCCGCGGGTCTCGTCGCGATCGCCGCCGCCGATACGGACGCGATTCCTACCCTGTATAAATTTATGCGGACACTCGATAAACGCACACACGGGCGCGTAATTTTCCTCGTTAACACAATGGCCAATAAAATCCTACGTGCACAGCCCGCGTACACATTGTGGCCCGTCGATGATAACAGTCTCGACGCGTGCAAACGATCCCCGATCGCGTCATCGACGAGAGGTGGTCTCCTTTATTCCGCGCTTTCGCGTCGCGCACGCTCTCGAACAAAGGCGTAAAGTAGAATCGTAAAGCCTCGTTCACGCTGCTTCTCCAATTAATCTCAATTCTATTCTATTGTTTATATTGTATCATTTTATATCACTATAAATACTAAATTTTTTTTATCGCAAGTACATCAGGATTGACAAAATATCGAATTATATTTTCGCTCTTACGTTCTTTTATCCGTGCAAAAGGCCCGAATGCAGCTCTCCTTTTATGCGGTTTGAAAGAGAGAGAGAGAGAGACAAGGACGAAAGTAGAACTAAACTGTAAACGGTACTTTATGCTGCATCCAATAAGTCATGCACTGAATAATGTCATGTGGCTGTGTACGAACACACCCACACAGAAGTAAAGGCGTATAGATATCGCGAGGCGGAAGGGACGAGCCGATTCCTTCAGCACGCACGCACGCCCGGTGAATGCGAATGGATTAATGGGCAATAAATTCAAGCGCAGGACCGGTTAATTATCGCAGTCATCTGCGAGGCCCGAGATGACGTATCGCTCGGCTATGATCAATATACGCGCGAGGATCTCGTCTCCTCCGCACAGTCGCGCTGTGTGTAGCTTACCTCGTGAGATACGGGGTTGTTTTTGTTACGGCCGGTGTTGGATGCGTTATTAATGGACGAGAGCGTGGTGAGGGTCGCCGTGCCGACGCCACCGACCGTTTTCTCGCTGACCTTCGTACCAGCACCGCCGACATCTTTGTGCAACGTTCCAGGACTCTGTAATCAGAAGGAACGGATGCTCGTTATAACGAAATGGGATACAGAGAGAGATCGTTAAGTAATACTTATTATTATATAATAAAAGGAGCATAATTATAGTCATTTCAATGTTAATAATTGAAATATCAATCTCTGATATTTCAATAAGTTGTTTGATATAAAAATGCTTGTAAAATATAAAGTAATTATATATATTATATGACTCCTCTTTTACTAGGCCATTATTTCTATTGTATTAAAAAACGCGAAACATATTTCCCGTCACAAAAATGACATTAAAATTGCGCTTGAAGAGACAATTATCAATTAACTGACCCGTAACCTCGTTCTTGTATTAAGGCCATCGTGAGAGAGGTAAAAATAAAAACTAATTTATTGTCTTCATCAAGTAAAAGAACGATGTAAGGGCCAAAATTTGCCTGTAAATGAAATGTGTGAAATCGATTTACTTTTATATTTTTTGGCCTGCTGTACTTGAATATAAAGCTTAAAATTATTCAAAATGCAGGAAACTTTGTGAAAATGCAGCTTTTCTACAATCTTGTTTTTCAGTAAATATTTTCTAATTGACAAATTGTAAATAATAGAAGTTTTTTATTGATTTTTTTTTTAACATGATAGAGAGGGAGGGAGGGCTGCGATCGCTCACTTTTATATATTTTTATGAAGAATTTAATTCTTGAGTGGCATGTCTTGTTAATAAAAGTTCTAACAACAGCCTCCGGCTCCACCTCGCTCAAAGTACGTTTCCATTAGATACGCAATGTGTCACCCCAAGTATTTATTTGACATTGAAATATTGGTGTTTGGATAGTGTTAAGACTACTGCACACATAGCCCTCACCACATTGTTATTACTCCTACAAATTTCTGTATACATTTAGTAGATTGTTTTAAAGTCAAATAAAGTTACATATTTTTAAAATATACTTCGATTGAGAATAATATTCATGTAAAAATTATAAATGTCTCGTATTTTTTATTTATGTATTATATTACAATATTAATAAATTTATCTGTATCTCGATAACTGAGCTAAACACATAAAATGATCGATAGCGTATATAAACTTTTTTGCTTATTGTTAGAAGGATCTCTAGAACATCGTTTAAAAGTTTGTCGATTTATTCGCGGGACAATATATACTTGATTATCATCAGATATATAATTATATATTATCTTCATATTATTCATTATTTGAATTAAAAATTTAAGCATTGAGCTTATTAAATATACTTATATTCGTATTTATACCCTATTGCTTTACTGTATCCTACTGTGGTACGAGAAGAAAATTAAAGAAAGAAATAAAAAGTTCTCAGAATTTGAAAGAAGAAAATTATGTATGCGATACTACAGCGAATAAGTGAAAAAAGTTGGGAACACGACGTGAGACTGCAAAGCATAGAACTATAAAACGGTCGTAACCCTCCTCTTTTTTCTCTCTATCACTCTCTCTTAAAAATATCAATAAAAGAAGACTTCTATTGTTCATAATTATTATTTATTCTTTAGAAAATATTTGCTACAAAACGAGGCTTTCCTCTGATGAAAATTGTATTTTTACAAAATTTTTGCATTTTAAACGATTGTAAACTTTATATTCGAGTGTAGCAGGCTCAAAAATATAAAGACAGGTCGATTTCATATACTGACAAAAAATAATGTTGAGTTAACAGCATCATCGTAGTTGATAACATTATCAAATCATCATGTGACATATTGATTTGATTAATAATGTTGTTGAATTAATAAATTATATTAATTAAAAGAAATAATTAACAACATCATCATAGTTGAAATTTAATTTATTAATTCAACAATCTTATTAATCAACTCAATACATAATAAATTGATTTGATCAATAATGTTTTCGAATTAATAAATTATATTCATTGAAAAAAATTATGTTGAATCAACATCATCAATACATAACGTATTGATTTGATTAATAATATTGTCAAATTAATAAAATAAATTTCAATTACGATGTTATTAATTCAACATTTTTTTCCGTGTACATTTTTTTTACAGGTAAATTTTGGCCCTAAATTTACATCCTTCTTGCGTCGTGCATCGCCGTACAATTATTTTGATATTCTATGTTTAGCCAACAACGCAGTCTCTTTTCGATTCACTCGTTTTCGCCTATTCCGCAATTTATCTTTTGCTTCTTATCTCTCTTCGCTCTTCCTCCCACTCCTCCTCTCTCTCTTTCTCTCTCTCTCTCGCAGACTAAACGCGCGATTTAGTAATCGGAGACAAAGCATTAACGTGGGTGGCTTCTTGGGCCGCGAGTAGAGCAGTGCGTCGGTGTCGGCGGGAACACGTGTGCGGATGCGCATCGTGTGCGTGCCGCGAGCGTCCGTGATAAGCGAACTGATAAGGGATGCACATCGAAGAAATGACGCCGCGGGCGATTACAATTCTAACGCTTCGCTCTCATTCATATCGCTCGATCCTCTTCGATGTATGTATATCAATCTTTGTATTTAGCTCTCTAGTGAAAATAAAATGTATAGCTCCATTTTTCTAATTATTATTCTTTTTGAAATTCGCCCTGCGACTGTTTTTATGTTCAAAGAGAATTGATACACGTGTCTCAGGTTTTTTATAAATTTATTCTTGTTATAGTCGTTATATTAAAATTTGATACAAATAAATAATTAATACGGTAATTAATAATATTATTTATCGAGATTGTTATTTATTAATCGATTTTGTATACACTTTTTAAGGATCAAACAGAACCAGACCAGCGGCAGGAGTAGAAGATATCGATCGTGTCTCGTTTTTTTCACACATAAACAACACGCATGCTTGATATATTTAGAAAATTGACGGCTGCCACATAAACAGAAAATAATGAGATTTGCAAAACAATGTGAATAACTGAACTCGTCTCATTAGTATCGGACAATGGAGCGCGATGGATTCACCTCGCTGCAAATATGGAACGATGCGCATGCAAATGTGCATGATCGTCATCGGTGCATCGTTAGCGATCAGATGGTGATGGAACGCTTTATAAAAATTCGTAAAAGAATTGATTGAAACAAACGAATTCTGAAAAATAGTTTGATAATAGAGTATGATTTCGCAAAGTGTTTAATCGGAAGTGAAGATTGCACTCTTCCTCTCTCAACTTACAAAAAGGATATCGCCACTAGTCACGAAGAGAATTAACTGTAAGCCTGTAACGGTTTATAAATGCGGGCGCGCACTCATTACGGACGATTTATAATTTGCCATCAGAATCTACGGGACGTATAAACGGCGCAATAACCCCGCGTCTAATGCACAGTGACAGAAATCGATGTATTCTTAGGCCGGTGGGGCCCGCCCCTAATTATACGCGAGTCTATAATTACATATCGATGTCTAATTGGAGAACGACCCTGGATCCCGAAAAAAAAAAAAAAAAAAAAAAACGACCGTTGCATAAGGAACGCGGTCAAGAGCCTACGCGATCGCATCAAACGCATCGATGGAGCGATTGTTGCAGTCTCCTCCACTCACAACAATGGAAAATAGGTCTAACAGCAGCGGAACTTTTATCTAGCCGAGCACCGAGTCTCCGAGATTTGTGTCGCTAAATAACACTCCAATTAGCGGTATGCTTTTTTCCTTGACATCGAAACGAGGCAATATTGTAAACAAGTTGCGCGTTTACGTAACGTGACTGATTTTTGTCATTTCAAAAGTATGCACTCTAATTTGCAATAAATTTATAATTAATTTATATAAATGCTATAAAATATATAAATTTTCAATTAAATTAAAGAAAATGATAAAATGTAATACACGATATTACGTAGGTACTTGATTTTATCTTTAATTACCGAGCCATTTTTATGCTAAAAGCGCGGTTAGAATCTATAACATAGGTAGGACAGGAAGTTATAGGACGACTCAGTAGGTTCGTTAGACCTGCCTGTTCATGCCATTGTCAATGCCACATCAGTGGACAACCTTGCGATGAGCTGCACGGATGGTAGGTCAATGCACGTATCTACGCAACGAAGCGCACACTCTGTCTCGCTCTCTTTCTCTTTCTTTCTTCGACTGTAAAATCGATATCAGTTCATGTCAAAAATGTATATTGCGTGACAGTATTCGTTCTCGTCCTGCTTTTTTATGGAGGAATGCAATGGAAGGAATGTGCACAAATAACGCGAAAAGAATAAAATAGAACAAAAATTTTATCGAGAAGAAAAATGCCGTGAACATTTTTAATAATTATCAATCGATATTCTCGTTCCCAGAAGAAAAATCTTTATGATCCATTGTCTTCTTGGATCGGTTTTCCGTTAATTAAAAGTCGCTGCCTCGCGACTCTACTCCCCCTTATTTTAATTATTAAAGATGCAACTTTAACGAATTGTGCGATGTAAAATTATTGTCCAATACATCGAAATATTATTGTATTAATGTACAGATTTATAATAATAAATAATCAGTGATTTACCACCCTCATAATTAACTTTGCCCGACAGATGGCTGGAGTTTTTCGTCCATATAATTCCGGAAAACAGCTGATACCTGAGATGAATTCTCTTTTCCTTTATTTTTCTTTCTCTATAAGGAAGGATCGAGCGATATGAATGGAGCAAGTTCGACTCCCTCGATGGAAAGTCTCGAATGGATATATCGAAGCAAAAAAACGCAAGGAAATTGGGTGGAGAGGAGAAGAGAAAGAGGAAAGTGTGTCTGTGTATATAAGAAGATTGAATTTCAGTAATTGAGTGATGTGTGAAAAGCACCAGGACTCGCTAGTTCTATTTAAATTATCAATATAATGTATTATTGATGGAGTGGCATGAGAGATGAGGACGCAAAACTCGATACCTCGAGTTGAGGATCCCTTTGTGATGAATAAAAAGCGCACAAATGAGCGAGAGAGGATAAATTTAGAATCCCGCGTTATATATCGTAATGCCTGGGAGATGCGAGAGATGTCCTATTTTAGATACACGTGAGAGATGAATAACAGCGAATACAAAGGTCGAATAAAAATTTATAATAGCCATCTCTCGAATGAATAAAAGAATTAGTCTTACTGTGAGAAACCCACATTTTTAAGGTGCATATTTCAATTAATAAAAAAGAACTGTCGCAAGCAGGATATTTCTATGATCAAAAGGAACTGAAATTAGCGGTTGGCCGTGATTTTCGAAACCGACGTGGGTAGGACACGTCGCAGCGAGGCGAGCAGCAAAATTCGTTCGCATAAATACAGCAGCGACGGACGGCGACGAAAAGGAAAAGAAAAAGGAAAAGAATAAGAAAAAGATATGATAAAGTTGGACACTCTCATCCAACCGGAGAGCGCGGTACCCTATCATTACGCTCGCTCGGGGGGCAAACCTTAATAATCTCGGACCCGGACGGCTTCGTGGCTTTCGATTTTTCTCGGGACACCTGGCTGCACGCAGACCAGACCCGGCACACACCTAGCGATATAGTGCAGCAGGTGAAGAGATTTGCTTCTCAAAACTTGCATCTTGCAAACCGCTGGTCGATCGGTCGAACACCGGCTCCTCGACATTTCGTCGACCTGGCGCACCCCAATTCAACACACGTAGGGATTGCCATGTACCTGCATACGCATACACACGCGCGCGAACACGTGTAGTTTAGCAGATGTATCTCGTATCTGACACCTGCCAACCTGTAGCAGCACAAAGACTAGACTCAGCTGCAGCTGCTCGCGCTGTTGTCGCGCAGGAAGACGAGATTTTCGTGTTCCATCTTACTTTTATGTTAATTTCAGACGATTGGTGAATATTATATAAGTAAATAAAGATATATTAGCGGTGCGCGTGCATAATACTTTACGATAAAAATAAATTATAATTACCCGCAATGACATTTATTCTGACAAAGTTTTTAATATAACATTGGATGTTTCCGCAAACTGCTCTTGGTATATCAAGCTCAATGACTATTTTCATCGAGATGACGGACACGACAAGGCCAGAAATGCATTATCAATTCCGCGAGTTCTTGAGCTGCAACATTTAGCGGAATGGAATTTCCATCTCTTTTTCACATCACCGGACAATTTAGCTGCGGAATCTTTAAAATTTTCAGAACCCTGAATAATGTCGGAATCGTATCAAACATCGATAACTCATTCGTCCACAAGGTGAGTCCCCCATAAGTGACCGTGATACGTGCGCGAAAGTAAATTTCATCAATCTCTAGCGTGTCGAAAATGCGCCGAAGAATATGACAAGCGAAGATTGCGACTTGCGACGTGGGAGATTACATTTTAAAATCTCGCTGAAATTATACTGGCACACTTCCATTCTCTATGTTCGCGGTCGCACTGGCATACTTATAATTAAAAAAAAATTTTATGTCAAACAGCATCATTTTATATCAGCAATATAATTTTATATCAACACAATGTTAGCAAGACAGTATAATTTTAAGATAACTTTCCACGAGCAGCTGCTTTCCACGAGTAGCTTTCCAATTATGAGGCGTTGTCAGTTCGCTTTTACCCGCGAGAAAGGCGCGAGGTGCAATTCAACCGTGGATGTAACCGTTTATTGTCAGCCGGAGGATTTTTTCACATGCACACAAAAACAATCGCGCTCACGAATAACGTCCGCGTTGCGGTCGCGGGCAAAAATCACGGGTCAAGGACGCTCAAACCGAGTGAATCTTATAACACAAAGATGCATCAATCGATTAAATAAAGCGATCACTTTCGATCTGAAGCGTAGCAATCACTTGTGCAAACATATTTATTTCTTTAAATGAGAATCTGCAAAAGTTACGTTGCACATTTGTGTGAAAAAGTATTTGTCAATCGCTAATTTTAAATAGAATGGCTTCAAGAGCCGCTAAATTTTTTCCAACGAGGCATTTTATGCAAAAGACGCGAGCATAAGCAATCGTAATTTTTCAAGATGTAGGCCAACCGCCAATTGTTTCACATTGTTTTGCTGCACGGAGAACCCAATTAATGTCAATCACAATGCATGCCTCTTAATTATGTTAAGAGACACATACTACGCATAATCGCGCAATTTGCTTTGTGAAAGCGAGCACGTTTAAGAATTCCGTAATGAATATCAATCGCATCAAATTAATGCTAAAAATGCACGATAAAATGTCAAGTTCATGCCGAGTGTATAACGCTTCGAATATTAATATCTTAATTAATATCAATAATTAATATCGATCACATCAAATTATGCTAAAAATGCACGATAAGAAATGTCAAGTTCATATCGAGTGTATAACACTTTGAATATTAATATCAACCTTTCGCGAATGTAATTAATTGGGAAAATCACGTTCGTTTTAACAAAATAAATCAAGAAATTCGAAATTCAAAAGGTTATGGCCCGCAAAGTTATTGCTAATTGATTTCTGCGCTGGGACTCTCGCCAACATTTATCCAATTCCTCAAGAGCGAGGAAAAGTTACTTCTGCGCGTTTGCATCCACTTGATCCGGGACGTTTGCCAAACGTCTCGTACGTGCGCGACCGCTGCCAGGACGTTTTCACAAGCACCAATTAGTTGTTGATCATCGATCGGAGAAACCGCTCCCAGCATTAACGACGTACAGTTAATCGCTGACCTATTTATGAAACCATTCCGCGACCGTTTCAGAACCGGAAGAAGAAGGGAAAAAGTTATTTGCAGACTCTGCCGATGAATGAAATGTGACCAATACATGCGATTAACTCGTGACAATCGATGGAACGATAATATATGCAGAGGTACGTAACACTCATATTACGCATGTTTTTTTCTCATTAACATATTGTTAGTGTAAGAGTTTGCGCAAAATTCCGGTATAAGAAAACGTCTAGAATGTTGTATATAAAATTTAGATATATTCAGAACCATAGAAAGTGAAAAGATGTATCTTGTCTTCGCGTTACTGTAGAGAAGAGCACGTGAAAGATAATTGACGTTTGCATTAAAGGAGCGCAATACGATTGCGCCGAGGTATTAATCTACGCGAAAAAAAAACCGTCATTCCGCGATGCGGCTCTCACGCACTTTCGACGCGTGACGAATCATCAGCTGATCACGAACCGAGAGCGAGTTTACGAACGCGCGAATATTAAAAATTGCGAGAGATATGACGTAGAAAGTTGGGTAGGGATTTTTATCCATCGCCGGAGCTCGTTTATCGATATCTTTAGAAATCATCGTGGAGTTTCATGCGTGACTTATTAACCTTCTCTACCTGGGATCAGATACGGCTTCCGGTTAACGGTGAATACGTTCGCGAATCGTATTTTATATTAACGACGAAGATTATATTTATGTTTGGAACGATGGATACTACGCGCGAGTTCGTCGCATAAAATATTCACTGCTTTCGCATCATCAATATTGGTCATCGATCTTTGCATCTTGAAGTTACATTTTTCCTTTTGCGACGGTCAAAAAATAAACTCGATTATAATCTCGAAGGTGAATTCTGCGAATCCTACTACGTAATACTTGCCACAACGCTATAATAACGTTAGTGCTCTCGAGAGCGAGATGGCGAGCGTCAGCCATGCAATCATTTTTCTGCAATTTACTCGTGAGTCAATCATTCCTCGATTGTGCATAAGGCAATATAATGATGCTTCTTTGCTCCTAGAAACTCCTCTCACCGTGGCTCGATCAACAATGGGGTCCAGCTCACGTCGTTGGCCTCGAAGACGAGCGAGCGGAGGAGGAGTGCCCTGAGAGGGCTGCAAAAACGCGAGAAGCAGAGAGAAAGAGAGAAAGAGAGAGAGAAAAAGATAGTTAATACAAAGAACTCGTGGACGAGTGTGAAAGAAGACAACGACGTACAAGCGTCAAAATAGAAAAAAGAGGTCGTGCTCAAGAGTCGTTGTCTGTTATGAATCTCAGTCAAATGTTTGTCAAATCGATAAACATTTTGTTCGGCGAATCATTTTATAATATGCGCGAAATGGAGATTACTTCGACGAGACGTTAAATCGCTAATATCGCAATGAAATCGACGCAAACAAACTCGAGTTGCGCGTCTCATATTGTATATAATTTGACGTTCGTATTATAACGACATATATGTATACATTAATGTCATTCGTGAAGCTTGGCCAACTTTACCTACGCATCATGATGCACCGTGATGCAATAAAAGCGATTCGCTCACTCGCTCGGATAACGAGATCACATCCGTGCCTCGAAAAAAAACTCGTCCGCTTTCGAAAATTTCTCCCTTTCCTCGAACGTGCCCCATCGACGAGCCAGAGGGGGAGGTGAGGCCGTTGTCGTCGGAAGGACGCGGCCGTGATATCTGTACGAGTGAAACAAACTTTCACGGCCACAGGCCCGACCTGGTCACTCGGTACATATAGGACCAAGAGGGAAAAAAACGAGACCAATGCGGGCACGAAGGAGCAGCCGTGAGAGCGGAATCGGCGCATAAAAAGGAAACAGGTTATCGAATTAAAACGATACCGAACAGCTTCGAGACATGTAATTTCTATCCCGAGGCGAATCTTCTCGGCGGGAATATATTCGGAAGCAACGGTATTATTTTGGCGACACGTGGCCCGAAAATGGCACGTTTGTCTCACTCACGAATCTTAAAATTTGCGTTTTTCACGATGGAAAGTTACTGTACAACATTAATGCTGACAGCATTATTTTGACAATATTTAATAGCACCCATAAAGTCTTACGGTTCAATGACATATATATAATTTGACCGTGCTACATCATTCCGTCTTTACTTAACTCCGATCTTACTTTATTCATCTCAAGAATGACTTCAAGTAGATAAGATTTGTCACGCACAAGCGCATCTTTTCATCTCGAAGCAAGAGGTCTATTCCTTTTAGCTGAACTGGCTACACCAGTTCAGAGTTTATCTTTTTCCCTCCACATTGGAGAGAGGAAGATAAACTGAAACTCTGAACCTGCAGCTAGTTCGTCTAAAAAGAACAGACCTCTTGCCTCGAGATGAAAAGATGCGCTTTGCGCATGAAGACATGGTCGTAAGGACTAAAAATGGCAGAGCATGGCTTTACCGACAATTTTGCGCAGTGATCCACTCGTGAAATCATTTTTTATCGCGACAAGCTAATCGTGTATCGTGAACACAACGCGCTGTCGTTAACCGAGATAACGCGACGATATCGGGACACCCGGTTTTTCTCGCCGGACAATTTATTTATCTCTTCTTTTTTTATCTGGAAAAGAGATCGGGAACACTCGACATGCATGGAGCATCTCCAATGTCACCCATTAAAAAACACGTGCACGCGCGTGTCCCCCAATCCCGTCATGCTGAGAAGTTTTGGGTAACTGCATTCTCACCGCGTTAAATGTAGATCTTATCTTACAAGTTATCTCGTCGCTTAATCGAAAAATTAATCTGAAATGAATTTACAAACAAGATTCAATGAACTGCTTCTGATAAATCTGAAATATATACTGACAAGCGTATGCAAGATATATCTCTAACTCGTGTTTCCGCAATTTGCTAAACAAATTGCAAGAAAGTGTTACACGCTCTCTCTCTCTAGAATTTATTTTAAGTTTTAGATTTTTAAATTATCACGTCGATTCTTCTTGCTATCTCCGGAAAGGTTTGCGAAACTTTACATCTTCCAATAAAAGCATTAAGATATCCGATTTGTCTTCGTTAAATTCTGGGAAATCAAGCCGAATGTTATCGATCGATTGACAAATTAAGAAACGATTATATTACTTTTTCTCGCCCGTTCGTGCGAAGGAAATGCATGTTTGACTTTTTGATCCTATGAATGCTCTTGCCATAGATGCTTTGCTCTCCTGCCGTACTCGGAAAGAAACAGAGGCCCATCTTTTTATATTTAGAACATAAACGATACGAGAGGCAAACGTTAAGCTTCGTCGTATTCGAGCAGTCACGTTGCTCTTTCTATCTCTCTCCGCTTGATATCAATCACATCTAACGGATAATACATCGTCACAGATTAATTCGCCACCGCTTCACATTAGATACAATAAAGGTGATACACTATCTAACAATAAGTGCGTCGACAAAAGTGTAGAGGAATTTTTGTGAGGACAAAGTATAATATATTTCGTGCTTTTAAATAGATTTGCTATATCAGACGTCGAGATAAAATTTTTAATTTTATTTTAATTTTAACGAACTCAGTATTCATATTCAACGTGAATATACGTATAGTTATTGCGCGGAATATTAACAGATTCGCGCGCCTTGCGTTGTTACTTTAAATTATATACGTATATAAATATTATGTTTGTACGATATTATATTGTATATCGCATGAAAGTTTAGTAATACCTTTCCACGTGTGTCGATAATTGGAGCGATAACCTTGAATGATTTACGAAAAGTAATTTAGACAAACCTGATTTTCTCAGTATATTTACTCGCTCGTTTCTCGACAGCTTTCACGCTTTCCGCATATTGTATCTCGTCATAGCTTCAACGAACACAATACGCTCAGGCGCATTTTTTTCTCCGCCTCGCAATGTGAATCCATTGTCCGTTTGTCAATACGAGATACACGGCACGATGAACGGCGTTGTGATTAGTCCGTTGCGCTCACGTTGCACTCCCTGCTAGTGCAGCAATGCAGTGGCACGTTTATACTTATTGAAGGCTACATTACGGTATGAGAAAAGATTCTCACAACAAGGATCTCTCTTAAGGAAGAGAGAAACAAACAACCCAAAGTTGATTATTTTGCCGCTCGTCGTAATTTTTTATGATTTTATTTTCTTGTCCCAAAATATATTTTCTCGCAAAAAGCTTGAGTAAAATAAAACTTGTGTCGCTTTGAATTGAATTTTTTAATCGTAATTTAATAAATTAGGGAAATCATTTGTTTCTAAACACACCGCAATGCCGCATTATTCCGCGCACTCGTGCACACGCGAGAGAAGCGTGAGATTGCTGGATGAATCCGACGACTGCCTGCCTCGCAAATGCATCTGCATTCGCGTCGAATGAGGTTAACGTTAATGAGGCGCAAGCCTCTCCAGACGCGGCAGACCTTCCCTTTTATTCATCCCTTTTAGCCGTGGGTTAGGCCCTCGCCCAGCCGTAGCAGACATGTACATACGTGCGTGCATTCACATTTTTTTTTTTTTTTTTTTTTTTTTCCCCGACTGATCCGTCCGGTCGTCGTCTCGTGACGATACGCACGCGTGCTTATTCGCGGAAAAATGTATAGCAGCATCGTTTCTGGGAAGTTTTGTGTGTGAGATTCGTAATATGATATAGCGTCTCGAACATATAAGATGGATCGTTTGTAAATTTCTGCCCGCACTTGCGTTGTGTATTTAGAATCATGTGAGCAACGAGTGAATAAAAATCCATATAAACCGAACAGAGGTCGCGAGAGGCTGATTCAATGTTTACGTTCGACTGGTATCGATCGACTTTTAGTCGGCACAGACAAAAGAAGTCGGTCGGCGGAACTGCGTTTTAACACGCGGACAATAACATCCGGTTAGAGTCATTAGAATTAGAATAAAATTTTTCTCCCGTGAGCATTAAGCGTCAAATCTATCCTCATTCGTTATCGTCCTTTATTATTCCCTGATCAATTAGACTAAATATAATAAATCGATGATTTATCCTTTCAGAATGAAACAACGAGAGTTTGTTTACAATGCTCTTTCTACGAATCAATAACAAAGATCTCTATGCACGAGAGACGCAATTTCGCACGATCTTTCTCACGGTGGCATCGATCTCGCGAGATCGACCAGAGACGACATCGTGACGTACCGTTACACCCCCTGGGCTGTCTGTCGACATAGACATATACATATACATACACACACATACACACGTACTTACTCCGTAGAGAGACTTGAGCTTCACGTGGTTGAGCGCGGGCACATCTACCATAGAGCACTTGAGCAGAATCGTGGTCGTTTGACTCGGCATCTTCGCGGTTACTGTTTTTCTCACTTGTCACGTGGAATATACTACTGCGTTGACTATCGATCACCGCACTACTGATACGGGAGTCGATTGATACGTTCATTGGAACACAGAACACGATATCCACGTCGATCACGACGGAATAAAATTTTACACGAGGCGAGGCTATATATATATATATATATATATGTATATATTTTTTTATGAGAGGAAACGATTAATCAGACACGGTCCGGCAGTGCGTAAAAAGGCAGTGTAAAGGCAGTGTAAAGGCAGTGGAGTTTACAGAATCGCGGAAAAGAATCTGTATCCCGACTCGAGATGTCTTGTCGCGCGATCTTCGCGATTCTTTTTTTTTTCCTCAAATACGAAGGGCGAGTCCGCGCATACGAGATACAGCGGCGTACCCGACCTGCCGCTTGACTGAGTGACTGACTGACTGAGTGGTTTTCACTCACTCACAACACACGATACCCCGTGTGCGAGAATTGTGGCTTCCCCCACCCGCGCGCCTTTCCTTATCCCCACCGTCCGACTGTCGCCAATCGCCACTGTCGAGAGACGCACGCACACGCATGTCGGCGGACTACGCGTACGGAACAGCTGCTGCGCGTGTCGTACGAGTGTGTATGTGTGTGTGCGCGCGCGCGCGTGATGTGCGAGAGAAAATTGAATCGATGAATGGAAAAGGGTGTAACTGCCGGGATAATGAGGTTTTTTTTTTTCAAAAGAAAATTGCGTATTGTGCGTGGGAATAGGCTTTGGCGCCGTTTCGTATAATTTTCTGTAAAAAAACAAGTGATAACGATGAATGTAATGAATCACGTTTCAGTCACAATACAATGTAAAGAAGTCGGCATGAGCTATATGACACTTGGGACAACAGACAGCGGCGCTTAACATGTCAAAATAAAGACTGGCTATCACAGGCGTAATGTAAACATTATAAATTGAGGATTATAAATCATCCGATCGGACGAAACATAAATAAAAAAAAAGCTCATCGATATCATCGGTAATTACGCGAACAGTTTTTCAATATTCCTATACGTGTGCATACATGTATATATATATTGCGCGTTCTTTCTGTGTGATTCATAACTATCAAGAAAAGGAGTATCTTCTTTATGCCTCGCGTTAACTATCTCGCCTCGGAGAGTACACGGGTGCAATAAAATAAATAAATCGTCCGGTTGCATCGCGAGCAAAAAGCCGTTTTGCTTTACTTTCACTCTTATCTGCCGTTACTCTCTGCAAAGTGACGAGTGGAAATTGCGGATTTACGTGGCGACTCACTTCCGCTCAATTTTATAACGTTGATGAAAAACACTCGTAAAAACTCTCGAGCTGGATTCTTCGACGTAAAATTACATACTCCCGTGGTATTCCAAAAGATAAAATATTTTGAAAAAAAATGTTATATGTAGTAATCATTATAATTACATTTATTAAATTATCTCTAAATAAAACTTAAAATATTTGCGAAAATTTTTCAAGTAACAATGTTAGAGGAAAAAGCCAAATGCAAGAAACTCGAGACACTTTATATGCAGCTAAATAATAATCTACCGCTGATTTTGTGGTCGGAATCAACTTGTCAAAGTAATGTCCGCGTCTAAGACGGTCGCACGGAACGAAAACCGCAGACTTCCTGATCGCGTGAGGACGAATCTTTGTTACGTGTTCGCCGACGTGGCAGCAGGTGACTAAAAGTTTTTTGACCGCTTGTCTTGCGATTCTTATCTCGGTTTCGTGCACCATTTATATGTTTCACGACTGCCGAGTAAGTACGTTGCCACGGTCTTTAACCTTCGAAGTCAAGAGCTAGTAAATGGACACCTGCTTAGTTAGCATCTTTCGGGATTCTCAATTAGACGTTCATTGATAATGAAAGCAGTTTGTAAATTCTCGCCATTTGAGTTTGCTACGCAACATAGTTTTAGTTCTCGGTTATTGCATCGCGGTGCTTTATGCATAATTTATAATTTTACTTCTATCAGTTTTGTTTTTCTCCGATATTTATATTTCATTGCGATTCACTCATTTTGTTTAATTATATCGTATAGTTACATATATTTTTTTATTACTTATGTTTTTATACAATCTTTTTATATTTAAATTAAACTGATATAAAAAAAACAATAGCTCTTTGTTACTGCTATTTTTGACACGCATTTCTATTGCATAATTACTTTCAATTTTATGTATGTACTGGTACATTCATTAAAGTTATTATTTCACAAGTATAAGAATAACGTTTAAAATTAAGCGTTAATGTCACGTAACTATTTTTTTAAAGACGCGGGAAACACGTGCAAACGATAACGTATTGAGGAGAATAATAACATCGACGAAGTCAGTGAAACGAGTGTCCAATACGTTTGCCCGGTCAGGTAATGGCACAACAGTTCATAACGGAACCCGTTTAGAGTCCTGCGGCATCATGACAAAATCATTTGCCGTCGCCGTCAACGTAATCGCATGTATGTAAATTCGCAGGAGCCGTCCAAGCCTAACGTGACATTGGGCCCCAGTCTCGTGTGTCACCATACGCGACTTCCTCCCGTACTTTCCGACCCCTTTCGTCCCATCTTTCAGTCCGTCTCCTCCTCCATCCGACAGGAAAGACTGTAACTGTAAGTGGACAATGCAAGTCCGCGCGGGGCCCCCTCCCCTTCCCCCCATTATGTCGGCGCGAACGGTGCATTTATGAGGGTGTGCGCTCGCGTGGGTGTCCGGCGTGTGCACGTGATCGCTGGGCCTTTGTTGTGCCGTCGTGAAGAAGAAACGAGAGAAGGAAGAGATAAGTGAAGTGTACGCGACAGCTGTCTGACCCGATTTTACGAAAGGGTCTCTAAACCGTAATCGCGGTAGGTAAGCGTTTTTGCGACGCGATCGACGTCGACGTAATTGTCATCGTCATTAGAAGCGAAACTTTGCACGCAAACTATAATCTCTACGGAGACTAGACAAAGTGGCAGCGTGACTTCACCTGCGCGATTATCAGTGCAACAGATTACCGGTGATTCATTATCAGAAATTTGCATGAGTGTGCGAACTTGTAATCGCATTCTGCGATTTTCTTTATCTCAATGGGCCTCGAGTTACGATAAATGCATTAATTTATCTTTAGATCTAATATAATACTCTTTCCTTCTTCCACCATTGACATGTATTTTTCGTCTTGAGCAAAGTCTCGAAATATAATAGAAAGTAAAATTCTATGTAAATACAAATTCCAAAAAAAAAAAAAAAAAATTCTTCGCTTCGTGGAATAAATTCCGAGACGAGACGAACCCAACTCACGCGCTAAATAATTAATTCGCCAGAGACGGACGCCAATGCAAATGTGTCGAGAGGCACGCAACAAGAATCGCGTCTCCTAGAGTAGAGAAAAAAAAAAAAGGCGCGCTTGTGATTCATCGCCAATTATATCGCGTCACGAAAACGAGAGGGACAGTCGTGCTGATTCAAAATGATTGTCCGGTGTAAGGTTTACTCAGAAACTAAATCATCCACGTGTTGAATGCCTCAGGTATAAGCCTACCTGTTTACTCGCGTCTCGGTTGACCGACTGCGTTTCCGTATTTCGTTTCTATCTTGCCGGAATTCAGATAATCGAATCCCTCGAGGAACCCCGTCGTTATCATAGTCGATGGTGACAATCAAGTGTCAGCAGGAATTTCCTGATGTCTCTCCCCGAGGGGTTATCTCTGTTTCGAGTCGTAATGCATAATGATAATAATAATATATATTTATCAGCGCAACAAACTCTCTTACATTTTTTCTACTAAAACTACTCGTAATTTTATGTATGAAGAGAATTCATTTTTTAAATATTCTTTTAACAAGAAAAATCTGGCCGCGTATTTTCCCACGCGCGCTGGTCGCTAAAAATGAAACAAACCGACAGAGAAGTTTGAAAGAATGTCGAGAATCATAAATTGTATATTCAAATTTGTCATACCAAGCGTAAACGAAATGCATTCATCCGGAAATGATGGTTCATGCATATCATTTTCATCTCTCCGTCGAGATTCCTTTGTCAAGCACGGTCGACGATTAGAAGAAAAAAAAAAGAAGAAAAAAAAATAAGAGAACAAACGCATTCTACTCGCTTTCCGACAATTTCAGCTGCGTTCAAGAAGGAAAGGAGCCGCTTTCACTCCTGATTTATTTATATCTCATGCATTGCTTCTTTCTGGCGCATCGCATTAGAATGCATTATAGCACGACGGACATCTATCGTTGTCTATTTACTCGCGCGTCAAAACACTTCGGCAACAATGCAATCAACCGAAAGTTGATACGAAGTTGAGTCGTGTTCAATTTTCTCAGAAGATTCGCTCAGAAGATACTCGGGATACCGAGCAGTTGTACTCGGTTCACGTGATCTTGGTAATTCCATAGGACAGAGAGAGAGGTATATATTCTTGAGAACGGTAATATTCCCATTTTCAATATTTCTCTCTGCGTGCGTTTTATTTAGTAATAGCGGATAGCGTATAATCCATAATAATCGCGACGGTAAACGGGCAAACGTGTCATGTCGGAGGTTCGTAAAAATCGAGATTGCACTGTAAATGTAGTTGGAAAACGTGCGGAGGATACACGTACTTGCGTGGCAGTCGTTTTCTCCGAAAACAATAACGTTCACCGTTTTACATTGTCGATCCCCACATGCGCGTCTTTTATTCCATATCTCGTGAAATATTATTTCTCTCACGCTTTATAATATACCTTTATAGATTTTTGTATAAACGTAAGAGACATTCGTCCTTCAGCTTTCGCAAGATGCTCGCTCGTGTTACAAGTTGCCATAATATCTCCTCGAGGAAAGTGTCACTTGTCGCAAGTACCAATTTTCCGCTCGGAGATGTTGCGGCAATTTCGCGGGAAAAGAAGTGCATGTTGCAAAATTTTTTTCTCATCGTCGAAAAAACGTCGAAAAAAATTATAAAAAATTGCGTATTGTTATTGAAAAATGCGATTCCGCGGGCGAGATACTCCATGTGTCGAGCACACTTTATATTGTACTTCCGCGGATTCGCCTAAAACAGGTAATGACTGGAATTTCGTCATTATTGCCACGCTCGCGGGCCCATTCTGTCACCCTGTCCCCCTTTCCTTCCTCTCATTCCGTGTTGCGTTCGTTCGCGGTGTAGAAAACATGGCCTGAAACGGCCTCACGGTTTGAGCTGTCTGTTGTAACCTCGCTATAACGATCTAACCAGTAGTTTCTTTGCGATTTTTTCGACGCATTTTGCTCGAAATGCGTGTGTAAGTAATACATACAACAAGGCACAATACAATCTATGCTTTTGTATTCTCACGAATCAAGCATAATGCAGCTGATGAACAATAACTTTGATCAAACAATTATTTGGATAGTCATAAAAGGAATAAGAAAAAGAATATTTTTTTTCACACAAGCAGAGATTACTATTTGCACCTGTTGGATTCGTAATGATTATTCATTTAATATTACTCACTCATTCTTTATGTAATTATACAATCATATATATATATATATATATATATATATATATATATATATATATTATTCATACAGAAAAAAAAAAACAGATTACTTTAAAATATTCTTTCAACGAAGTCGCGAAATGTGAATAAAAATGCAGATTGTTCATCAACGTTCTCGCGTTCCTTCCTGCTTATTAACAATCTGTATGAGACTCGTGATGCTGCATTCCTTTGGCGTTGATAATTAAATCGTGGAAAAACCGCGAGCATTTTATCAAAGCTAAATACTGATAAATGTTTCTGCTTTTCCTTTTTAAACGATTTAAATTCTAATTAAAACAATAAAAATACCAAGTATCTATAAAAGCTAATAACTTTAGATTACAAATGAAAAAAAAAGGAATGTTTCTCATAATGGACATAAGATGTCCAAAAAAGACTAATGAAAAATATAACGTGAAAAAAAGTTGTAGCGACGCGAATAAATATGCATCGGAATCGCTGGGACACGACGGGGACGAATCGTGTTGCAAGGAAAAGTACTCGGTCGTTTGCCTTTAATCGGTTCCCCGGTAAGATAAGTACGCAATCGTAGCCGGACACTAGCGAGCGAAAAGACAAGGACCCGGACTTGGACGTCATTACGACGTCATTAGGATATACATACGTACAAAGAAAGAAAACCACAGATATTGCGAGCTGATTACTAAGAGCTTGTAGCATGAGTAGTCAGCACATAATTGTGCGTTAGGTGCCGCCGCCGATTCTATCCAGTCAACGAGGGAAGTGACTCATGCGACTTAATATAGGTCGCGTATTGAGAAAGTCTATCCGAATATCGGCATTTCAATTCCCCTCTAAAAAAATATATCTGTCACGTTACACTTTGTCGCGCGACTTTTCGTTTTTCTTTAAATAGGATTTTATCCTCCCTTCAACCTTTTAAATCTTACAAATTTCACAGTCATAGTACTCTCTGACTACCAGGTCGCGTCACTTGGTCTCGCCATTACTTGAAAATTATCTCCGTAGCATGCAAGTAAGATAAGAGCATTCACAAGATACGTTTTGAGACAGAGAGAAAGTTTCAAACTTTTCCAACCTTTCGTGTAACTTTTCGTTAAAGGGATGTAAAGGCGACAGAGGCTGCCGCGCGCGCGCGCGTTAATTTCATACCGTCCTACATTTGAACGACAATTCCGATATATACTTGCCTGAAAGTACCTCTCTCGTGCTTTTCCCACTCCTAGCCAAGTCTCAGCGCGCTCTTGCCACTCGTGGAATTTCATTCCTCCTTATCGTTCAGCCTCAGCATCCGGCTGATATCGCGCGTCTCGAAGCGTTAGACACTCGGCGAAAGTGTATGCGTGATCGCGATGACGATCAACGATCGACTGACTACTACCTGTCGCGGGGCTCGTCGCGGATGACTCACGTGCGTAAAGAATCTCCGGCGTGCGTAAGACGTAACATATATATGAATGAAAATAACGCGCGTTGCTACGGTAACGAGGTGAGAGACAGAGAGACAGAGAGACAGACAGAGAGAGAGAGAGAGAGAGAGAGAGAGAGGCGTGGGTGCTCGAGGAAGCATGCTTTTATGAATGAAACGATGGTAATACCACGCGGATATAACGCGTCTCAGAACGGTATCCACAGTTTACAAATGCGCTGACCGTTCCTAGAAAGGATTTCACACCTTGTTGGTCATAAGGGGTGATCAAAGCGACGTCCCTCGCAATCTGTATCGACCACAACAAAGCCGTCGCCGCGAATCCGCGCCCACATTAATCGCTCGACTTAAAAATAGCCGCGTTCATTGGCTCGTCTTACCCTTGAAAAGCTTAATTCTGTCGGAAGCGACGGACAAATTTGTGGTACGATCTCGTCGCGTGAAAAGAACCGATTATCATTGTGCATCGATTAAATGACGAAAAAAAAAAATTGATTAATTATGAAACACATATATACAGATTGATTATTTTCTTTATTTTTATATATTTAACGAGAAGATTTCTTTCTAATGTCTTATTCTAATGATTATTATTATTAAACCCAGTCGCGTGTAAATGCACTGTCATTATTGTCTGATGTGCGTGTCGTTATGTCGTTACGTATATTTCGCGCGACTAATATGCGAGATGTACTCCGATACTTTTTGTGTGCGCGCGGAAAAAGTTGCACAGTCGAAGGTCTCGTCTGCGAAAAAGTTCTCGTCGTCGTGGAAAAACGCCACGAAAGTGTAATGACCTGCCTACAACAGACATATGTATGTACGCGTCGAGTGAGTTTTAAACATGCAAGTAAACATGTTTAGCGGCCGCTCGAGAGATTTGCGAAGGTTCTCAAAACGAGACGAAGACCACCAGAGGCGAAACATTCTAGAGACGGCGCGTCTTTCTTTTCGCAGGCCCGATATCGCTGTATACGGTTATTGCGATTATTCTGTTTAAACACGCACATACGCATATGCAGCCAATAAGCGAGCATCGATATTCTCAAAGGTTCTCTCGCTTCTCTCCTTTTCATCTCAATGTGTTTTAACGACTTTGTGTAAACTCACTTAAAAAGTTAGCTTGGACGAAGATGTATGTTAATTGGCGTCGCGATGAAATCTTCATCATACACGAGGAGAAGGAGAAATAATTCTTTCTTTTCTTTTCTTTTTATCTATTTTTAAGAGATTAAATCACAAAGGTGGAATAGATAGGCAAACGGATGCTGTCGAAATGCACAAGCAAAACTTCACTTAATTCGATAATACGATTGTAACCAAACGCAAGCCGCTTTCATTTGTGAACGATTAATTTTGCATCCGTGCACGCACGCCCACGCGTATCAGATTCGCCAATCGTGACGTTACGCCCACGTTCACCATCACAAACGTAGCGTATATATCAGTGGGAATGCAACGAGATTTGCGGACTTCGTCCTATTATGTGCGAAAGCCGTTCGTAATTCATCGTCAATACGTTCCAATACAGCGGCCTTGTTATCAACAACGGTCACTTTTAAGCCATTAACCCCGTGTCGAGGGTTTATCTCGCTCGTTCTCGGAGTAAATGGCCAATTTTGTTGCCTTTTATTTTTTCCATTTTAACGATATGCGCGGAAAACACGCACTACGTTATGCATGTCGCAAAAATCAACGAGGCAAGAAAATGCAAATGATTCGTCATCGACCTTCGAATGCTCCCTCTTCTTTCTCTCGCGCGGGAACGTGTGGAAAATAATCGAGAAACCATAGAATAGCGATAATAAACAAGCGTGCACGTGGAGTCGGTGGATCGCTTACCGTTCTCAGTCTCAACTTGCAAATTCGATTAAGCGTCAAGGCAATTCTGCATAATCTCATTGAACGCACACATACGTCTATAATCAACGTGAATTCGCAGTTAGAGGATTTATACGAGCGAACGGCGAGTGCGCGCGCGATCTGCTATTCAGTATGCGGCTTAGTTGTGAAACGCACCACGCTCTCGTTAAGTCGTTGACGAGCGTGCGCGAACGTGAGGAAAAATCGCAACGAAATCCCGGAAGAGGCAATCAAACCAGAATAAAATTTGAAACAATTTTTTCACGTTGCGCGAGTTTTAGATACGATAAAATCATATATTCCCGAGATTCACTTTTATCCTTGCTCGATTAATTGACGAAATATTAGTTTCCGGCAGTTTATCTGTTTTAAGTATCGATCGAAATAATCTATATTAATAACAGTCCGATATTCACATCTGACATTCTGAAAAATTTTTAGCCGAGGCTCGAAATATTCCCATTAATTCACTATCACAGGACGATTATACTCCCTTTAACTTAAGTCAAACTTTTTCTCTGCCCGAATAATTAATTTCCATTCGCGAGATTAGCAAAATCATGAAATTATTCTCGCCGAGCTGTTTCCATACTTCAGAGTGTCCGGTGCCATTAACTCTCGTTAATTAACGATGTTAGGATAACATGATGATGATAACGAGCACTGTTATTCTCGCATGCTCTACTCACGTTGCATACATTGATTACTGATATATTCCATTATCGAAATATTTGACAGCGTCGCGCGATTAACTTGACTTATTATACATGGGACAGAAAAGCAACTCTAATGCTTTTTAAGAACAGCAACCACGCCAAAAAAATATTTTGCTAATGTAGATAGATTTCTAGATGTCTCAATTAAAATTTATCGCTATTTTTTGTATCTGTTAGAATATTGTTTGTCACGTGTAGAATTTATAGCAGCGATATTCTAGCAATACCTCTAGAAAATTTAGATCCCATTGGCAAATATTAATCACAAATATAATTGTCCTTGACAATAGGCCTTACAGATAGGCTTCGCAGTAAAATTTTCTGTCTAAATTACACTAATAGTACAGATATAAATTCTGTCTCTGTCATTTAAATTGATTAAGCGCAAAATATATGCGGTACCACAGTATTTGCTAATAATTTATCTGTTTCAGTTAATTTTTTACACCTAGAAAATTTGTATTCAAGTTGCAAGATCATTTTTTTGAGTGACGTGTATTTTTCATATTATCACTCTTCGTTCTATCGAATAATCTCATCTAGCCTAGATATGCGAAAGTGGCACGCATCGTATTTAACCGAAATCACCAACACGCGATCACCTGTGTAATTGAAGAGATTTGTCTGCCGTTGTTCAACGGTCACGACGAATTAGAGATGGAGAAAGTAAGGAAGCGAGTATTGGCGAGTCATTGCCACGGCCTTTAACGAGACATCTTTGGCGAAATGGTTTTAACGACATCGCCGCGGCCGCTATCTTGACGCTTGAGCGCAACTGAACAAACACGAAACATATTTACGAATTTGTCGATCGGTGCCCTTGAAAAATTTCGAAATACTCGAGCGTTCGTGAACAGAAGATCAACTTGATCTTCCCGGAAAATCCATTTCGCGATTTAACATGCACGCCGGAATACACATTCGCATTCACGCACTGGAGACTTTCATGGAAATCCTGTCTGACTACAAACTATGCGATCGATTAATTGCTTTGTCAATTCTTCAAGAGACTCGATGAAATCAACACAATTAACGTGCGATGTTTTTACTCGTCGAAAGAATGCTGACGGCGTTAAAACTAGCGCAACGTACTACAGTCCGCTCGAAATTGACCGTGGATTTTTCTGACCTACTTGCTTACATAATTGATAGAGGTGATCTCTTGATACATCAGCTCCGAACACGCCCTAAGGACACGGTTTTTTGCACTTTCGCTTGATAAATTTTAATGCACTGCAGGGATCGCGTTTCTCGGTCGAGCATTCCCTGCCCTCATTTCTATCTCGCCACTGTATCTCGTGCACTTTATTGTAGATATTTTCACAAATTTGTATATAATCGTCGTATTTTTCTCCATTTAGACGGTAATTTCGTTGTTGCTTGATCATAATTTCTTACTCGCCTATTAAATTTCTATAATCTTACTTGTGTATTGAAAATTGAAGTTAAATTATCTTTAAAATGTTGCCATTAAGAGCCAAACATCCGATAGTCTGTTTCATAAAAATAAATTTTTCTATAAAACTAAGATTACTTGTGCACAGAGCACGAACATTTCTTGGCTTTATACAAATATATTATAAATGAATATATATATATATATCAAGTATATACAGATGTATCAAATATATATAGTATCAATTTATAAGAATATATAAGTATATATATATATATATATATATATATAAATGAATCTCTACTTGAAAATTTAATAAAATTCTCTTTATACTCTCGCAAACGAAAAAAAATCGAAGCCAAGTCGCTTGGGAATTGACGGTAAGCGAAAGTTTTTGAGTTCCAGAGTAAGAAGAAAAGTTTTACGATCGTTGAACATTTAGAAAAGTAATCAATGTGCAAAAGGACCACGGGACGCGAAACTAATACGTTATTTTCTCGCAAGGGAAAAGAGAGATAATGGATAATTTCAAAATCGGTTCTTACTCTCTGGCGCAGGTGTATAACCCTGCAATTGCAATTTCCAAGGGGATCGGGTGATTCTTGAAGGATGCTTATTAGTAAAAGTGCACGCGCGGACACACTTTGGGACGAGCGATTTCTCCTGCGCAATAAACCCCAATAATAATAAACAACGAGATTTACATGGTTCATCAAGTTATAACGTACATGTACGTTGTACGTGCATCCAGTATCGACAATCGGTTTCTCCTCGTGCATATTTAAACGCCGCTAGCAATGCTATATCTCGCCTCAACGGTCTCCGACCATTTTAAACGAAATAATAGAATGCATCGCAAAAATATCCAGAGTACGCGTACCCGGATATTCGATACGATGGCGGATGCGAATTGTCCTCCACTGCGTTATTAAATGGCCCTTCCTGTTCGACGTAACATGCGACGTAACTTGCATGCTAATCGAACGGATCTGTTAACGTTGTTTCGATCAACTAGTTTTGCCACGTGGGTGGAACACGACTCTGCGGCTCTTGGTACGGATTTCTCCGCAAACTGTCAACTCTACGAGATTTCTAACAACAACGTAAATTAACTCACCCTTCCCTTCTCTTGTGTCGCGTGTTCTTTGGACCGCCTACTCACCTGTGAATCAGAATAACAAGGATTAGAGTTACTTTATGTTAAATTTCTAATACGCATTATGTAATGCGTTTATTTTTTTTTTTTTTTAATTTATTCTTAGAATATTCTAAAAAATGTATTAATATTTTTTCAAATGGCGTTGCAATTAAAATTAAAGCAGTGGGAAATAAAACGAAAAGTTTGGATCAAGCAGAGAGTTTCTCATCGCGTTTTGACCTGAATTGACATGTGTGAGCTTTATATCGAACAGGTAAGTGCACGTTTTTAAGAATCGCTTTCACGTGTCAAAGACATCGGACGAGTGATTCTAACGAAGAATCGCGTTAATAAAGACGCCAATAAAGTGCAACGACTGACAAATTGCATCAACGTGTCGGTGCACTCTGTGGCGCGCTGATAAAGTCTATTAAGCTTTTGTGATCATCCATTGCTCTTTGTCACTTTGTTACGGGGAATTAGTCACCTCACCTCGCAATTTCGAGATACAAAAGTAATACCGGGTGAAACTAAAAAAAACCTCAGTGATCGATATTAATCTGCTTCTCAAAAGAGCAATAAAATTTGTAATTACAAATTTAATTTGCGAATATCGACGAGGGATACTTGTTCTCTTCTCGAATGGTATTTTTTTCAACAATTTAAAGAATTTAATCAGGTATAAATTCGAAACGAGGTGCTAATGATAAACGTATCTTTACTACGCTTTAAACATGCGTACTTTCACCAAACATCCTGCTGTGAAGACATTAATATCCAGATAATTATCAAACTATGTTATTATATTTAACACGTGTGTTACATTTTATCCCCAAAATAAAACAAATTGTATAAAAAAGGCATATTACAGAGCAGATTAATTAAATATATGCGAGCTATTTCTACTTTTAATTGGTAATAAAACTCGGCGTCCACTAAAAATATTTATGTTGGTGAAAACGATGAGTCAAACCAGAAATGTTGCCGTGTGAAACTTTCAAGAACTGTCGGTGTAAGAGGTTGCGCTGCCTGCGGAATTCGTCGAAAAATTCGTATCGATTCGACTTGCGAAACCGATAGGGAAACCATTTGACCCACTGACCATCTGATGAATCGTCTTGTTACAATTTTAGCGATTCGCGAATGCGACAACAGTGTCATATGACGCAACCATGTTATACGCGGAAACATCAGCAGACAGAGGCATTAAATTGCGCTACTGACACCGATAATATTACCGACTAATAAACTACCTGAACGTATTTCTTGTTCAATGAAAAAACACACGTGTGACATCACTGGACAATTTTGATATCTTATTGGTAAACGTGATTAGGTTTGCGGTTTTTCGCGCGAGTCATTGAGGCGATCAGCAAATTCAATAATATGTACATAAATAGAGTCATTTCCATGTATCATGCGCTCGATGACACGAACGATAATTCAAAGTATAAAATGAAGATGAAGAGATGTCGTTTTAATATATAAAATAAAAATAAATAAAATTGATCATTATTTTCTTATTTACTTTTATTCGTCCAAAGTTCACTGTCAGACACATAAGACACGCGCGGTTCTTTACATCGGGCGCATCCTTGAAAAGTGACAGATCACAAATGTTTCTCCTCGAAGGAGAAACATCGGCATGTATCACAAGAGGATTCCGATAACGTTGAGGAAAAGATTAGAATTTTTTAGCGATACCGCGTGTAGCTAAACATTTCAGAGAAATCCAATTATCATAGCGAGCGCAACGAAAAAATAAAAAAAAAAAAAAAGAGAAAATCAGACGGGTGATAAATGACACGATAACGCGCGACCGCCACGGCAGATGTATCGCTTTTGCGGCTGCTGCGACGAACCGCGAAATCGACATAATGCCATTCTTTCATAAACGATATCTGAAAGGTCGGATTTCGCGAGCGCGAGCGGTCCATTATCGGACGCGCGATAAGGATACGTTCATCCGCATGCAGTCATCGATAAATGTTGAGGCTGTCAATCCCCGTAATTTAGATTGAAGGCGCGAAGCGTCATCCTCTCTATTTTTCCCCGGTTATAATAAAGCTTTCCGGAAATCAAGAATCGGAAAGAGAATTACAATCTGAGACATTCAAGCGACGCGCAAAACGCGTTTTATGAGAGAAAAAAAATCATGTACAGTTATCCAGTCGGCTGATGCAATCTTAAATCCCTGTCTCAAGGTATGCTGAAAACTTATTTCTATTCTGAACGTTCATCGCAATAATAAATCGTGCTTTAAGATCTCACCGTGCAGAACTTGATGTTCAGGAAGTCGTAGTACTTGACCAGGAACTTCATTATTTTAGTACTTCAACAATTAACCGGAAAAGATGCGTCAGCTCTCTTATACGGCAGTATAGTGGCGATAATTATCTATCGAGGTTTACGAATATATTCAACATCCATTATACACTCTGTTTAAACGTGCGAACGACTGGCGTGTGTGAGAAAATTTTGTACTGAACTGCCGAGAGACGTAAAAATGTTGGGGGACCTTACGATAAACTCACTATCGAGCTGTCTATTATCAATGTAACGACTCGTCGATTATCTTCGCTCTTGGCAAGTCTCGTCAAGCTATAAATTACAACGATCAAATAATCCGTCACGTTTCCAGAAAAGATTCCGAAGAGAACACAAATCGATTTTTATTTCTTTTATCTAACGGAAGAGAAACGCGATTCATCGTGCGCGAACGCTGATCCGAGATTAATTAAGTGTTCCAATGATGTAAGTATATCTTCCGCCGTCGATTAATCGTTGTCAATTTTTGAAAATGGTATCTCGACGTACGACGCAGACTCAATTGCGGGATTTTGCCATAGCTTCACCAAGAGGAAATATTAAGTGTAATCTCGCGTATGCGAAAAAGAAATATTACGTATATTAAGTATAACTCACGGACGAAAAAGCGTATAACGTTACGCAATTGCGTTAACGATAATTGGGTCGACGCGCGTTTACGCGCCTCGCCTAACGAGAGGAACTGACAACGTGACGTACCGCGTACACGCGTCGGAAATGAACGTACACGTGTTACTGCCCATTTCGAACCGCCACTTTCTAATGCACCGTGAAATGCAGCGCGCGGACTGCACTGTAGAAATGCGCTGCACGTTGTTAATATATTTTATAGCACGCGAGCTATCATGTGAAATTTTTTTTGTTATCACGCAAGTTGTCAAATTTTTTTTTTTTTTAACGAAGAACGTGCGAAAAATCGTAAAAGCTTCGCAAAGCTTATTTAACGTACTTGGCCATCTAATTATTATTTCTAACTCGCAATTTAATCTCGTTTTATCACTCGCGTGAATTAGTTTACACAGGGCACATAACACTTTATATGTTTATCTCCATCGTTAACGGTATCAAATCAACTGCGATCTTGAATGCGCCTATCGGAAAAAAGAAACTAGAACGACAATGTGCCCTCGATTAGTCGATAGATGATTCGTAACGCGTGCACGTGTCCAAAGATCGACACACTTTTTGCACGAGGCGACGGTACGATCGATCGAGCCCTCGAGAATGTATATTTATTCACGCAATGTCAATTAACGCCACTGTGATCGTTGCGCCGCGTCGGCGTGGATTACCATAACGGTGACCCGCTTTATCAAGGGCCGAATCGATCCGTCGATTAATTACGCGACACTGCACAAATTGGCGTCTCGCGGAACAACTCTCTCTCTCTCTCTCTCTCTCTCTCTCTTTCTCTCTTTTTCTCCCGCTCGCTACTCGATCAGCTGATCGATCCCGGTACAGCGAGTTGCACGCTTTGCGTTACGCAATCCGGTCTTCGTTTGAAGTTCGCGTAAAACGGGGATGTACGCACACATGCACTCCAGTGCGTGTTTACTACGCGTTTACGCAATCGCAGCCGCGATCTTATTTCTGACAACACAGCGGGACGAGCGATATTTATTTGCGATAAGTCGCGAGAAATTATGTACGCTTTTTCCTTTTCAATTATAAATAATAAAAGCAAACACCTCCCTCTTCCTCCAAATTAGAAACACTTGACCAAATACGGTTTCCGGTTTAATAATTGTCCGGTCTCACAATGATATTCATCTAACGCCGGAAAATGTAAGAAATGTCAAAATGAATTCGCATGTGATTGATTTATCAATACTTTATATTAAATTTTTCGAAATCTTTTTTATTGATCGGAAAGTAACAGATGAAATATCGATTTATTTTTGTCCGCTAAAAAGTACCATGCAACTCTCGTTATATAATAAACTCTTTTTTCCGACATAGACACATTACCAATTTCTCTAGTAAACTACGGGCCAGGTCAAGAACGTTGTACACCAGCAATACCAAAAATTTACTCGATCGTCCACCGGCAATCACGACATCCGCTGGCGCGTCATCTTAGAAATGGTTTCGCAAGCGCACGTGATCAAATCAATCACGGAAATCAAAGGAAAAAAAAGACGAGGATATATTAAACAAGTACAAACGAGCTTTAAAGTATTGATGTTTGTGCGATAAAATAATTAAAGCGTGTCACTTTCTATAATAATAAAATACGCTCTCAGCAGCGAAGTTAAGTTTAGACTTTCACTCGGATCCTTCTTAGTCAAAGGTTAACCGTCGATTAAATAAAATGATAGGTTTTATTCAAAATTTTATCATTACAGATAATAGTGGACTTTAATAATGTATTTTATCGCACAAACTTCAGTGCCTGAAGATTCGTACCACGCCTAGCAAGCTCGCGAGCACTCATCCAATCGAGAATTATGCCGAACAACGTCAACGCGAAATTTAGCACACCGGGAAAGGAAAACGCGCGCGTAAAATTGCCGTATTTGCGATTTCCGCGTCTGAAAGGCACGCACGGGCTTAGAAACGACCTGGTCGCAGAAACCACCTAACGAGCATGGTCGCACGCGACTAAAGGGCGGCGAGGTTACATAACGCATGCATATGCGCGAGCCAAGCGAGGCCCATGCCGTGTGGCGATGTAGGCCTCAGCGACGTGCCAGAAACGAAAATACTCTCGGCGAAGAAGCAAACGAACGAACGGCGAGAAATCGCGAGCGTTCCTCTTCCCGCTGCCGAAAACAGGGCTGCTCTCGGTTCAGGTCGAGAGAAACGATCTCGACCCCGGATGTCGCGCGACCTCGTCGCAAGTTAGGCCAAATTCGTGGGCGCCGCTGGCCTCGAGACGACAATGAGGATGTTTAAATTTATGAGAGTATCGACATGTTCGTTTGTTTTATCGGGTACGGATATTGCTCGATATTTCTTGTAAGATTAAGATAAGTAACAAGCAAAGGCGTATATATTTGCCCTCGTACAATTTTAATAAATCTTCATTGTATTTGTTATTTATAATTAGTATAATTAATATATCTTACCATCTTTTATCTTACAACATTGCATTTTTTTTCAAGTGATGCTAAATAAGTGCACGAACTTTGCATTAGTCGTTAGTGTGTAATGAAATTGACCTCGTCTACAGTCTCTTGAGAGGGGAACCTCTCATCACCCTGTGTTGACTGACATGGATCTAATAATTTCAACCGCGACACACGTACGGTTTCGCGAGCGCATAAACGAGTACGCGTGACGTGCACACAACATACGCTTCACGGAACGTTTTCGACGCAAGAGAGAACACAGTCGAGAGTAAAAGATCAAGGGGCATTGTTAAAAATATTTTTTTTTCGAGGGGGTGCGTATCGATGCATACGTTTTAAAAAGTTTTCGAGCGTTTGTCGGGATTAATGTATTGGAAATATCACGGCGTTGAGCGCCAAAATGTCAGTGCACCCTTACTTTGCGAAAACGTATCTACGTACGTATATACATGTGATTTTTAAAGTGCGAAATGTGGAAAAAAAATGTAGAGATGCACGATACAAGCATGTTTTCAAACGATTTATTTCGTTTCTGTTTTTCGTTTTTCTTTCTCCCATGTTAGTATTGTTGTAATAACAAGAAAATATTTTTTTAAAAATATATCGGATAAAATGTATATGTATATTCATTTCGCACGTGCGTGTACAGACTTTTCGCATGTTAATATTTTATGTTGAATTAGGTGCAACATTTTACAATTAGTAAAACGTTGAATCCAATTACTTTAAACAAATTTATACTTTCAAACATTAATTATAGCGTTAATAGACTGTTATTATGTAATATACATGACAACAAAGCGACTTTGCATCAAACATCAAAAATAATTTTAAAACCGTTTTCCAATTGCGGAGAAACGGTTGAAAGAATACACAAATAATTTGTTGTCAAATAACAATGCTAATTTGTTTTAAGTCTTTCGCCGTTGATCGAGACAAAAAGTCCAATTAACCATTTTTACAATATTGTACGATCAGTTATACATGATGTAACGCGTGTTCCTGAATTTAACAGCAGCTGCTATCGAATGCGTTCCCTTTTTATGCATCTCCCACCCAATGTCGAGCGCGGCGCAGTTCTATCCGTAATGCTCCTTTTAGCTTCTTTTCTCGCGAAACCAGTGTAACCGGTTGAGCGTAAGGCCGGTAGGCAACAAGCGCGCGTTCGTAAGTTCAATACAGCCCCTTGTGCTTTTCTTTCGTTCGCGGAATTTCATTAAACGTTAACATCCATTACTTGGAACTTTAGACGACGAACAATGAGAACGACGCACATATTTTCGGATCTGTATGTTAACGTGCGCTTTGTTAAAAAGTCTCATAAATTATATTGATTAATTCAACAAAAGAGAGGGACCGATATAATACAGTTTTTAAAAGATTTAGAAAAAGCCTTATTTTATAAAAAAAACAAGAAAATTATTTTTATCAGAAATAAATATTTCATAATTCTGTCTCTTGAAAAAAAAAAAAAAAAAAAAAAAACATTTTGAAAAAACTGTTTAACGTATTTGTTTTCGAAGCGAGTTAATTAAAACGTTTCGCTGTACAATGAATATTTATGATACATTGCAGCAAAACCGTAATATATTCGTTTAATTATCGGTATGAGAGACATTTTTACGGATATTATATGCGCATGACGAAACGGAGAAAAGATAATCCGTGTATCAATATTGAAAAAAAAAATAAAAACCCCAAAAATACCGCAAAATCTAGTTTATCATGGATCGCATTAAATTACTTAAAAAATCTCAGAGTTATTTACTACAAAGCAGTATCGTGTTAATAGAACCTTTTAAGCGGTCACCAATAATATCAGAAAAATTTAAAAAATATTTACCAAAATGTCTTGTAGAGAGACCGGCATCACAGAGCAGGTTGACATATCCGCCGGACAAGAATGCTCTCCCTTTTGACAGTCGATGCCCGGTCTCTGTGCCCGTCACGTGTTAGATATAGAGTTGATTTACAATATCAACGTTCAAAGCCAGCCTCAGAAAGGATATTCAGCGTAGAAAAGGATACACTCCGATACATAGATCGACGCGAATTTCATTCGGTCGGAGTAATTTCTCGCCCGGCGAAGCAATTTCTCGCGCGAGCGATTAATCTCCTCGGGGAACCTTTTCAGCGAGGAAAAATCCCCGGTGGTAAAACACGGTTATAAATCGAGAAACCGATATGATATATTCTGTTACACCGTATCAGCGGAATCAAACCGCGCGAATTAGAAAAACGCGGTTATAACAAACGAGCGAAATCTCCACTCATTGTCAGTGCAGCGATGCGGCGGGGAGATTAAAAGCTGCGAAACTTTGCTTTTCATCGATGCATGGATTTTCGCGCCGATCATTAACACGAGAGACACATGCATTTCGAGTTTCTCCCGTGTTTCCTTTTAAACTCTGCCTTTGAAGATCGCAACGAAACTGAATCTTTCGCGTTAATAAGGAAAACGAAAAAAAATACTTAAACATGAACGAGAAAGTGACGGATCACAGTTGAACTTACGGACGGCGATGGCAGACAGCGCTTGCAGTACTCAATGAATGACAACAAAACCTCAGGCATGGAAGGAAGCCTGCTGTTGCGAGCGGATTTTAATTAGAGGACCGACCGGACCCTTCGGTTTTCTCAGCGCGCGACAACACGAGTCGAGGATGCGTGTGTGGTCTCTTCGCAAGGTCTTCTCTCTATCGCGAGCATAGAAGGAGGAGAAGAACCGGACTCACTTCGCCATCGCAGGAAGGTCGACTCGGTACTGATGCGTCTGGATTCCGCCGAAGACTCTCCCCCGACACGTATATTAAATTAAAAGCGTGAGGCATTGTGTGTAGCCTTCTCTCTATCTCTCTCTCTCTCTCTCTTTCTCTCTCTTTTTCTCCCGCCAACCCCCACCGGTAATCCAATATCGTGATGTCAGGTATAATCCGCTACGTGAACGATACACGGAGAAAATGAAACGAGCGTATATCACGTGCGATGTGACGAGATTTCTTTATCTCTAAACCAGTAACTATTTTTCGAGCGCATAGGTCGCTGCGTTTCCCCGTATTTTCTATCGGTGAACACTGTTAAATGTCAAGGGTTGTCCCTGCAAGCAATTGCTTCTTTGAATGACGCGTTTTCAAATCGTTTTCAAACTTTTTGTGACATAAAACGTGACGCACATGAACGTCCTACAATCGAATATAATTTAATTTATAATAGATTCAACGGAATTTATATATATGTTTGTATGTATGTATATGTATTGTATATATATTAAGTAATATGCTTAAGATAAAACTTTAAGTTGAAAAAAAGGAAGTGAGAGAAGAGCGAGAGAGAGAGAGAGAGAGAGAGAGAGAGAGAGAGAGAGAGAGAGAGAGAGAAAGAGAAAAAACAGAAAATAGGAATGGAGTATTTTTTGTATTTTTCACCGCGATTTTTCATCGCGATATTTCGAGTATTATATTTCTCCGCCTAAGTGTGTCATCTTTGGTCATAAAATACAGGCAGTCTATTTTCTACGTGCAGCGCGGATAAAAATAGGGGAAACGCCGCTTCATGCAACGTAACCAGGTTCAAATTAGAAACTGCCGTCGGAATGTTTTTCCTAAAGTTATGCCGTTCAACTATACCGAAGAAGAGGGAAGGAGAGCGAGGTATCGAAACTCGCGGCGATGCTGGACCGATGCCAGAATAAAACGGACGAGGAGCGAAATCTCGGCGAATCCTGCGGCGAATCGCGAGGAAAAAGATTCAGATTTGGAGAAAGGACGATGCGGGAGCCGCTTATTCGAAAATACCATGGCTATTCTCACCTTCTTGAAGCCGTGAAACGAGAATGCACCTACGTTCATCCGCATTTTATGATCTTCCACTTTCGCTCCGAACACTTTTGATCCTTCGCGAATAACAATCACGTTCTCCAGATCAGATTCTTCGTACGTCAAGAATTACCAATTAATAACAATACTTGTATCCGAATTTTTAATTCAATAATTCCTGACTACGAATCGTCCCGTTAGAGAAATAGATCAACTAGGAATCAATTAGGTCAGTATTTCCCAGTAAAATTTCACCCAAGTACTCCTTTCGAACCTGATTGATACACAACACACACACACACATACACAATCGTGACATATTACACTTTTAGAATGTTATTAAATTATAATTATAATTGTATTCTTTCTTTGTCAATTAGAAAAATACAAACATTATATAATATCTTAAAAACGGACCTTGAATTGAGCAAATAAATAGATCTATTAAATTAAATATCATAATATGTGGATGTGTGTGTGAGATGAAGTGAAGAAAGGTAATACTATATAAATGTATGCACGTGTCTTTTTTTCACGGAATCCTTAATCTCACCGTAAAGAGAGATCACTAAATTTCTGTTTGTAGCACTATCTGGGAAACACTGAACTAAATGATAATCCACGCGAAACGAACCACCAAAAGTGGTCGACCGGTTCCTCAGCATCCGGCGGATATGGAGGGAAGAGCTCCGCCGATCGATTTTCGTGAAGCGTCTTGCGAGAGTCTTTCGGAACGTCTTTCGGGCAGGATGGTCGGCCGGCCACTGATCGAGATGCGTGTAGGTCCGAATACCAGCGTGTGCGGGCATGATTGTGACGCGTGAGCGTGTGCGAGCGGGCGCGTGCGAGCGAGTGCGTGTGCCGAAAAATTCGCGTTCTCATCCGGCGAGCTGATTAATATCGTCGTTGGAATGTCATTGTCCGCCGTTACAATTTCTAAGGTTTTTTTGTTACATTGTGTTCTCAATGAAAAAACTCTTTTAATCCTTTGATTCGTACGAATTTTAAAGCTCGTACACGCGTTAGATAAATTTCCTAACAATATCAATCTTTTATATTGAATTATTTAAATTATTTATTTAGTTTCTGATATTTATGTAAATCTTTTTTACAATCTTATGAATAAATGATTAACTTTGAAATGCGTTTATTTTTCAAAATTTAAAAGTTAGGTTCGTAGAATCCTGCTGAAGAAGAAAATCGCTGTTGCTTCGTCAAACAAGATAATAGTGTTTGCACGGGAACGCGAGTATGTATATGTAGTACGTGTTTAAACATGGTAATAATGAATTTAAATGGAAGTTAACGAAGAACGTCCGAAACTACTGCGGACTGCAGTCGCACGATATATCTTCCATCTACAATGAAGAACTCGGGAAGAGACGTTCAAGAACGCCCGCGCGATGACAATATGCACCGTTTCCGCCGCATTGGACTTTAGCTTTTGTACAAAGAAGCGTGACGCTGCTAAAATCTCGGATTATTCTCAAGCCACATTTAACATCAAACACGACCTTCTTTGAAAATTCCATTTTAAGGACTGAAAAATTTACATAAGCAACCAAGTAGAATGATTAGATCATAAACTGTGAATCTTTCGTTACTAAAGACAAGATTTGTTGTTAATTTTTAATCTATCAAATATCTTACTTATTTTATTCAGGAAACTCTTATTTATATATATATATATATATATATATATATATATATATATTAATTACATTATATAGTAAAGTACAGATATTTTGTAAAAAAAAAAAAAAAACATATGTTAAAAAAAAGATAAATGACAAATATAAGATATTTATAATAATATTTTAATAATATGAATATTATCTACAAAAAATAATTTATCTCAGATATCATAATATTAAATATCGTGAAGTCATAAAATATAAAATTTAATGTCATTAAACAATATTTCGTAACCGTTTGAAAGATGAATCTACATAGTAATCAATTTCAATGAAATAATTATTGAATCTCGAGGTGCGAATCTTGAAAAGCGAAGACAGTGTTGCATTCCTAATTATGTTTGATCCCTGTATTAAAATGGTGGCTTTGGCAGTCAAGTTAATGTCCACTGTATCCACCTTTAAGAAATAATCTCTTAGCACATTATCCAATTATTTATTAATAAGAATAACTTTATTATGGAGAGCTGATAGCTTGTAAAATCTTATGATTGTTGTCTTGTGACGTTCTATAAGAATTCATTTTTCAAACAGCTATGATTATTTCATTAATTTGTTGTTTATTGTGTTCTGTATTGTTAGTTCAACATTAACACACTACCTTTTAAAAGAGTTATTATTTTCTACACGCAAATGCTTATAAATGAGTAACAGTGCAAAGATGAATGTAAAAAACGATTAAAATAAAAATCAGAAAGTGGCAATAATATTATATCTTGAAAAATCATTAATTTTTTTATTAATTTTATTTTAATATATAATAAAACTCTTATACAAGTATGTGTAAAAATAATTTTATATTATAAAAGAATAATAAAAAATATGTATATTTATAAAATTACATCTAAAAAAGTAAAGTTGTTTTAAAGATATGGATTAAATATGCAGTAAATATGTTTATAGATTATCAGTAATTTTAAATATAGTTTTTTCTTTTTTCCTCTGTTTAATAAATTGAAAAAATTGAACTTATATGAAAAGTTGTTTGCTTGTTATCGAAAATAAAAAAATCAATTAAATGCAAGAATCTTTTTTTAATTTATTATTTTAGCATGCGATTGATAATCCCGTATCAAGAGCAGATTCTTGCTTTTTTATCAATAACATCACCCCGATCTGGTAAACTTTATTATTAGAGTCTCTCGTATGAATGTACTCATCGAGGCGCGTACAACAATGAGAAAGGGATTATCGTGCATTGCACGTGTGCGGGGTAAAAGTAGCTCGTTAACACGTATTCTTTAATCTTCAGTATAAGGGGAGATTATCGACCCATCAGGCAATTATCATTTTTTTGTGCTCGCAATCGCAAATCGATATTCACACGGTCTTTTTTACACTACTCATAAATTTGGCTATATACGATAAATGTATTTTCGGAAATGACATTTGATGCCAGTCTGTAACACGTGTCTAGCTGAAAGCGCCGGGCTTCGTGAAATCCGGTTTGTCTAATCACCCTTCGGCATTCGTGTCCGAGACACGTGACGACTCTTCTGCAAGAGATATATTATATGTAGCTTTGTTATATGTGAGATATGATATAGTTCTTTCTGATGGACGATGGCATCGCATCGTCACGTCCTGCGAGATATATTTTATCGTAAATCATCGTGCAATAATTGATGCTTCACGAATCTATTAAGAACATTACTTGGGAGAATAATTTTTCGTACTTTATTTAACTGAGAAAAGTTATCGCGATATATACGATAAAAATGAATTAGATTCGAAATCTGGATAATCCACATATGGGCACAGAGCTCGCTACAATCTGACTTTTCGACCATCTTCTACGTCGTTTACAAGGATTTTCATCCGCAAAAGTGGATGTCATTTGTCTTCCCATAATTTACGTTGATTAATTCGCATCTCCCGCGCGCGAACGATTTCTCCGTGCAAGTATTAGCGTCAGAACAAATCGCGGCCGTCGCCGTGTCTAATCCATCACCGTCTTCAATTGCGAACCGCGTTCGCACGTGATGCGAAATGAACGGCACCGTTACGTACACTCGGTGCTTTTGCGAAGCCGCCGCAATTTGCGAGAATCGCACTTGAGGGCATTTCCTTAGATCGTCAAACCTGGACCGCGCTTTATCGTCGTGTGGCTCGAGTGTCGCGCGCGCGAATGCCACGATTAATATTCATTAAGATCTATCTTAATAAGGACTTGATATCTGATCCGCGCGCGCTTCGCGAATATACACAGCGGAAAGTTACGAGACATCTGAAATTAATGGAAGTTGCTCTTCATGGATAGGCGCGCCGCCATCGCCTCTCATATCGCCTGTGCCTCTCTTGCAACACAGTGAGAATCCACCATATAAACGCGCATGCACAACCACCGCCGGATAAATATAACCGACGAGAGGCTTTCGGGCCAAGGTTACAGTGCGGTTCCGACTCATCCGGAGATAAGTATTATTCTGTGAAAAATTGACGTTGTTCAATGTACGTTACAATAATTGTAACCATCAGCCAAAGTGATACCTTTCAAAAGTATTTCCTATGGATACGTATAATATATAAATTTGGAGTTAACGCGCGATCTCTCGACAATCGCAATCGTCATCGTTTCTTATCGAAATTACGGCACAAAATTACATTTCTTTGTGCATCCGTCTCGACGACTTTGTAGGGTCACGCGAGGCCACTGTCACGCACATCCTACAAAACGGCGGATGTAAATATTTTTACGGACGGCTCCCAGAGGAGACGACAGACCCAGCTAATTGGATGTTCCGAGGCGCGGAGCAGCGTTAGTATAGTATACCGACTAATTTATTGGAAGCTGGAAAATTGGCTCTGTGTCTGCCGCAGGGAAAAGATATCTATCGTAAGTGTAGCGCCCCGCGGAGAGAAACGACAAAGAAAAAAATCGGAATAATTTGGAAGAGAACTCGATTACCCTCGTGAAAAAGTAAAAAGAGTTTTTCTTGAGAGAAAAAACTCACATTATTAACTGTTTACTGTAGCGTACCGTATATTTTTCTAACGCGAACGCGTTTAATTAGGTCGACTCTAATGAAACGGACGATCCACGGATGGTCCACGTGTGCTGGTGGTCCTACATCGTGCTACCGTGAACATTGAAATCGATAAGCTATGTTACAGTGCGCTATAAATAAATTCATTGTACCTCCGTCGTTCGTCGATTAACTCTTGCATTCGAAAGGTCGCTGCTACTGTCGAAATTAAAATGTCCACTTTTGATTCCGCTCGATTCCGCGCAATTTAGGCGATACATGTAATTAAATCGCACAATAATTATGGCGAGATGAGTTTAAATACCTTACTCAAAAAAATATTTTGCTAATGTAGGTAGATTTCTAGATGTTTCAATTAAAATTTATCGCTACTTGTTGTATCTGTTAAAATATTGTTTGTCACGTATAGAATTGATAGCAGCGATATTCTAGCAATACCTCTAGAAAATTTGACAATAGGTCTTAAAAATAGACATCACAGAAAAATGTTCAGTCTTTTTTTTTATTTTAAATTACACTAATAGTACAGATATATCTTGATATGCCGAATCATCACAGTTTCGATATCTCCTCGATATAATTTTGTTCGACAAAATCTTTCAATCCGTTTGTTCCAATCGAAATGTAAGAGATGCAAATTGACTGGTATATGTCAGGCTAAATACCAGTGCGGTCAAAACAGAAGCCTAAGCGAGCATGTTCATCCCTTCGAACAACCGATGATCGGGTTTAAGTCTTCGGTTTGCGTGTATAAGCACGTGTTGTATTCGTTGTATCCGCGCGTCGATTCTTTTAAGCCTCGTTAAGACTCGACTTAAGCTTTAATTGAAAGTCTGACCCTGGTGGCGGTCGGCGGGCCTTCTTTCTGCCGCGGACAGAGAGACGGCAGTTCGTGATCGAACAGAACCTGCTCAAGTACACGTAGATGAAGGAGTATTTCAACTTGAGAAAATTAAGACATAAAGATGCACGAAATATGTCGAAATTAACGAAAATCTTAACATTAATTACCTCAAAACAATGATGCATTATTTAATATACATGATTTAAATCGTTGCATAATATCGAGCAACAATTGTAATTCCGTCCGTTGCATAGAGAATAACGATAAATCTGACCGTCCATTCTTATCTACGACAAAATTTATCGCTATTTTGTACATATTGTGGTGTGAGCAGAGAAAAATAAAATCGCTGTGAAATATGAATATATGGCCGCGTGCGAAAGGGAGAGATTTGAAGTGCGACGGAGACCGTCGTCCTAGTTACGTGGACCATATTATCGATCTGCTCACCCGGTACATGCCGAACCCTTCGTAGAATCCCCCAACGTATGATTCCGAGGAGTATGTATATGTCACATATGTGTGTGTGTGTGTGTGTGTGTATATATATATATATATATATATATACACGTGGCAACGTGCCTCCCATAGGTGCATATGTACACACGCGAAATGCGCTCGCAGAGAGCACATCTCTCCTCCTACTCGAGAATTCAATACCGAGCCGGCGAGTCGCGCGATGGCGGATACCCGGTCGATTGTGTTTCGAGAAGGAAAAGTCTCGTGCTCTCCTACGAAGGGTTAGCTCTCCGGCTTACCGCGCACAATTCACATGCGTAATCAAAGGGAAACGAATGTGTGTACGCATCGTTAATGCACGTGTGCATCGCGCGATGCGTCGGTTTGCGAATCGTGGGAGCCGTATGGTGATTGAATATGCGCGCGTTTATTTATTTAGCAATTTAAGAGATCGGACATTTTTTTTTTCTTTGTCAATTCATTCAAGCACACTATAGCATCTGACATCAGTCTCGCAAACGAAATGAAAAATAAGCGATAGCAAAGCTAGAGAAATCCATTACGAACGAGGCCGATGTCACTATCTAAACCTGAAGAGCGATAATCACCTAAATGAAACGTGTCGGTAAATTACGCACATTCGCCTCTTCATTTACGGAACCATCTTCGTCACTTTGTAGTTCCGCAAATGCGTCTATTAACATCCTCCCGGCCGCGAGCGACGCTCTGCCGGCGAAGTAGACAAGTGGTTCGCGATAGGCCTATTATGTCTCGCTTAAGTGCAGCTGCAAGCACGCTAAGGTGTATATACACACACTCGAAACATGCGCCCACACACAGATACGTGGTGTGTTCGTGCGAGACGTCAATTCGACCTCGATGAACCCGCGTGATCGATCTTCTCCACGGAGGTACAATTAAAAAGCATCTTTCGTGAAAACACAAATAATTCGGAACGATTATTCTCAAAATAAATATAAGTCATCTCGAGACACAATTAAATTTTTAATTAAAAAAACAAATAAGGCACTCGTAAGAATTCACGCGAGGATTAACGAATTAAGGAATGTAAATGAAATTTACAACCCTCCTTATTTTAAGGCTAAATGCAAAACTTCTTATTTTGTATACATATTTTTTCCGAGTCGTTGACTTTCAAGAAAACCTTACGCGTTACTTCCGCCTGGGCGCAGGTCAACAAAGCCCCGTTAAAAATTAACATGCTAATCTGCTGTTTATCTGTCAAGTATACGAGAGAGACAGAGAGAGACCTGGTTAACGTGCGGCTGATTGCACCTGCGAGCTCGTTAATTACCTCTCCGCAAAATTACCGCTAGGAAAATAAAGCGGCGAATGCGCGCTTCTTCTATACATCGCCAAGACGCCTGCATATGTCGTATATATTCTTCGTCACGGAACACTCTCGTATCGCGCATTATTATGCCTGCGGATACGATGGCTTCGCGTGCGCGCGAAGCCAACAGAACAACAGCCAGAGCGTGTCCTATTGTCCGCTGACTCACATTTGTCCGGTGATACACATTCGTCAACTGCGAGGGACCGTTGCGCGAAAAGAAAATTCATGAAGGAAAGGCTCGCTGCGCGAGCGAAATACGAGAGAAATACACATAATGAATACATGTTCGACGGATATAAAAAACGTTCGCGCGACATGACACGAACAAACGATATGGGCGCAGGCAATATTTAATTACGCACCGGTGAAGGAAATTGCATTAATATTAAACTCGCGAAAATATGTATATATCTAGGCGGGCGTTTAAGTATTAATTTTAATACGTGCACACAAGTTTTAGTTGATTTGAAATTTCAGATATTAATTCCGTTCGCGGGATACAAATATACAAATTTAATGTATTTTTAATCTCTCAAACATGTATATATATATGTACAGTATTATTTTTAATAAAATTAAATTTTATTTTTTCGTTTATTAAAATCTCCAAAATATCGATAAATAATTGCAGTAACTTGTATAAATAGTATAAATATTAATTGTTGTTTAATATCATTTTTAATTATAACAATAGGTGTCCGAGAATAAATGGTGAAGTTTTTATTGATTTTTGTAACCCAAACTGAATATTAGTTATGAATTTTTTTTTAGTAATAATCAGCAACTTAGACAGATTAATTATCTATTCAGTATGACATATGCCGTGCCATTTATGGGACCATGTGGAAATTTACTGAATAGATAGTAAAACTGTTTGAATTGCTGATTATTACAAAAAAAATGTATACATATATATCGCAGATTGATTAACAATAAGAAAAATTGGAAGCTACGTTAGAATTATTTTAAAGGGCTAAATTAATTCGATCTTGTCATTGTATGGGTGACTCGTTTATCTGTTTACTCGCACGTTCTGCGAAGTTTATTATTTATTATTTATTCTTATCGTGTGTATATAGAAAAATACAAAACATAATATATATCTTTTCAAATACGCGCTCGTTCTTTGTAACAAGAGTGCAGTTAAACGAAATGCATTATACAAGTGCCCGCGGTGAGTTAAGTTTCTCGAGAGGCAACGGAAATACGACTACCAAGAGTTACCACGACACTTCTCATCTCTTATTGAATTCTTAAGAGGCTTCGAACAAGTTTAGAATTTAGTAGGAAACGTTCTTTGTAACATCTGTTTCGCTAGCTCAGAATTGTCACGGGAAAAATAGAATAATATATTATTATAGAGTTTGCGAATGTTGAATTTTCTTTTTTCGCGCAACAGCGTGTCATTTCATTCTTTTCCATTTTATAGTGATATGAGATAACTCGATTGAAAATTCTTCAAGATCAACGAGTGAATTTTTATTATATCATTAACAAAATAATTTTCGAATCAAGCATGTCGCGTAAAATTATCATATAACCTTCAAAGTGCGGATAATAATTCAGAGAATTTCCTGACACGCTCACAATGACGACGATGACGACGACGATGACGACGACGGTGATGTCGTTGTTACCGTCGTTGTCTTTTTGTTCGCGCGCATAACTCAATGGCTTACCACATGAGCTCTGTGATGCTGATGGTGCATAGTGTGATGATGATGGTGCCTCTTCTCCTTGGCATGGTGCTTAGCATGGTGCTTGCTGCCGCGATGCGGCGGATAAGTGTGGTAAATCATATTGACGCCGTAGCAGGGCGGCTGGCGTCACCTGACCTCGGCGATGCCACACTTGGAGACACTCATCTGCTGGCCGCCGCCCTGATGTTGATGACTCGCCGTCAAGCCACCCATACAGTTGCCCGGCGTCTTTCGCGATACCGACGTTGCCGTCTCAACGGGCGACTTTTCGACGTCGTCCCTCCGCGTTGAATCTTCCAGGGTCATGTCGCCTTCGTCGTCGATGTTTACGGTAAAGGCAACGCGATGATGTGGCACTAGCTTCACGGTGGTGCCGATGGGCGTCACCGTGGTGGCCGGGTCGAGCTTCACCAAGGCAGCCTGCAGCTCGAGAGCGTCCATCTTCGTGCGAGCACCTGGACACGCTCTCCTTTCTCGATCTTGCCGGACTGAAGTTATACAGTGTTATCTTCTACTCGTTCGATCGTCTACTATGATAGTTTCGACGAGTTCACTAAGGTGACATTCTTTCGGTTTCTCTGGATTTTACAGAACAAATCGAAAGCTCCATCTGGAGAAATATTTGGTCCAAACGACTATCTCTATTTCGCCATCGAAATCTCGAATTTACTTGAGAAAGTCAGAATTTTCGCTTCACAGTTTAACTCGAGGATTCGTCACAAATGATTTCGATCTGTCGAGATTTCTCAGCGTCGTATTGAATCATCACACTTGAATGTTTGTCGCTTTGGCGCGATGAAGAAGATCGTATCTCGATGTGCACTCAGAGATGTTTTAAACGATGTAACGATGAATTTTATAGAAATTTCCGTAGTTTCCTCACGAATTATCTATATATTTTGGCTTCTTTTAAAATTTCGTACACCAACGATCTAATAACAGTGGAAGATTCACAAAATTTAACAGAGTGTCCCAGAACAAAGACATTCAAAGACATTCTGTTAAATACTGATTTGTCAATAAAATAGTTATATGAAATTGCGAACGAAGAATTTTATAAAAAAAAAATACACGATATATTAAGAAACAGAGTCAATCAATTTCGGAGATATTTTGCAAGAAAAACGCGCGATTCAGTCAATCATGTATCTATCACGTACGTTCGTTTTTACAATTTATTTTCGCATAATAGACCTGATTACACCTGCGAATTTTTTTTTTTTTTTTTTTTTTTTTTTTGCGACGAGAGCGTTGCAGAGAAAACGATTCTGCGGAAGAAATGGAAACGATGTTAGGATCATATATTGATGGAGAGCAGTTATGCTACCTTCGTCACGGTTATTATCCGCGAACTACGACGAAGAGGTCGCGTGACCATCTTCGTTACGTGCTGATAAACGGCGGTTCATTCCGTTGCGTCTCCTGCGAACTACTATTTATTTTATTGTGCCATCCGTCGCCGATCGCCGCGAAGGATGGCCGCGAATGCAAATTGGCGGCTGGTACGCCATCACATTTTAAAGTACATCGAAGAGACACGTAAGTTATATTTATAAGCAAATGTAGAGGTGACGGCAACCAAGTATTTCATATATATGTCATACATATGTATAATATACATAAAAGATATATACTACAAGAAAATTGGTCCCTATAATTACACCTTTTGTGGATCTAAACATTTCTTCGGGACAAACGAGAGAATATTTATTCCAATACATATTTATAAGAGAGAATGTATTACATCTTAGCAAATGTAGATGTATCGATTCGTTGATCCACCCGCGCGTTTTCCAATGGAAATATCTCGCGGACGAGTTCCTGGATTGGTGCATGAAATGAAAGTAAAGCGCGAGTTTAAGACTTCTCAGTACTCCGATTTGGTCCTCTCTGAAAGAATGACGTCAGCGTCGCCGTTGAAATGGGAAAATATGTACTTACTTGTTCGTTTCATGTTTATCGTCGTCTTCATATGAAACTCGTTTTATAAGTCTTTGAGTATAGTTATGTTTTCTTAACCGGATTACCAAGAGATCTCAAAGTCTGAGATTATTCTTTTTCTGTGTTTATAAAAGTTCCAATTATATTAAAAGTAAAAATAATGTGTGCGCGTATAAAAGGTTGCTTTTTTTGTCATTGAAATTAATATTGGATCAAATTTTGCGACTTGAATCAAATCCATCTTTTTTTTTACAGATTTTTGGTTACTGAATCTATATTTGGCTGCAAAAAAATGCTCTAGCACGTCATTATTTTGAGAAAAAAATTTCGGTGTAAAAACTCTTTAAAAAAAAATGTTTTGACAATATTTAAAATACGATAACTTTAAAAGCAAACATAATTCATACATCTGAAAAGAATTGTCACTGCTTACAAAGTTTAATATAAAATTCAAAAAATTTAACAGAACCAGGTATTTTAAAAATAGTAAAAGTAATATAGTGTGGGATAATAACGTAGGAAAATATTTCCAAAACATCCCTTTTTAGGGATTTCTATGCCATTTTTCTCAAAATTGTGATATGTTACAGCAATTCTGCAGTCGGATTTGCATTCAACATCAACAAGAAATGATAGATTTAATTTAGGTTAAAAAAAAATTAAATTTCGTCGAATAGTGTTATTAATATAGAAATTCCCTGGCAATACCGATACTAGTTCCCACGTTTCACAAGCCTGCAGGCTTTCTTCGCACGCGTGGGACGCGGCCGATCGATGAAAAAAAAGCTGAAGGGCGGGATAAAGGCGAACGGCATCGGGCTTTGTTTGAATCTGCACGATCGCGCACGGGGACGGATTTCCTGTTATGAGGCAGCGGCCTCTCATCGCAGCATGATTCATATTCCCGACGTCTGGCAGTGTGCTGGCTAGGAGGCAGGAAAATTTGCATACAACATCTAGAAGGCAGACGTTTCGTATGTATCTGTGTGCCGTTGCTCCTTTTGGAAAAAAACCGTCTGAAACCCGAGACTCTAAGAAATCGCGCGTATCAGTGGGTGGACGCTGAGACTATCTATATTGTACGTCGAGAGGGGACCACACGAGGTGCGCAATGTCGAAGCTGCAGCGAGATGTGGTACAAAGCCGGGCTTACCGGATCCCGAGATGCGAAACAGTAAAAAAATCACGTGTCCCTTTTTATTGAAAATTTGGCCGACAAAAACCATTTCTTTTTTTTTTTTTTTTTTTCAAAACAAGTTTTTACAAAACTTTTAATTTTGCAAACAAAATCTTGCCTTTGTGTATGTGATTTGACGATGGATTATACAGACTGGAAAGTCGACGATAAAAAAAAAACAAGATTCTTAGAAAAATGAGATCCCTTTTCGAGCACGATTCGACATGGCAGTTTCGTGGTAGAGCTGCTTCTCTGTGACCAGGTAACCGAACGAGACAGAAGGGATGAACGGCCGGTTAAAGACCCGAGAAAAGAAAGAAAAAGAGAGAAAGAGAGAAATTCGTCTGATCGCGTATTCGCGCATTAAAATCGTTCTGTAAGAAGACCGCTTAAAAATTTACGCGAGTCTAACAAAAGCCCGTGGAGGGAATTACGAATGTGAGCGCATAAAATCCGCCGGGGCGGCTGTCATTCCGCGGAGGGAAAAAGAAACGTTTTCACGCCCAAGTTTTATCGAGAGCTTTATCTTACTTTATACTCGCGCGCGCGGCCGAAAGCTGCGGCCACAGGTATTCGCGGAAGGAATTTCAAGGGCACGAGCGGGTTCGTCGTCGAGTCAGTCTGGGTCTCTCCTCTCGAAAGGACGGTCAGTGCACCGTCGAGATCCTTTGTGCAAATCGGCGGCCAGCGGTGCGCATCTAAATCACGTTGGCGTGGCATTAAAAGCTATTAGGAACCACCCACGAGTCGTCGGTCCTTCAACAAGAAAGATCGCGTGACGTGGCCACCTGTCGTCGTTGTTTCAACGACGATGCTTTACGGTGCTCGCTGTACGGTTTTTACCCTACGACAAGTAACATATTATTGTAGCACTTAGTTATACGATAGAGATAGACGCAGCGAGAAACGATCAGCTGCTGTCCGATATCAGGCTCGTAAAGTCGCGGCGATTTGCAAGGACTTTAGTGGCGAACAAAGCATCTGTGAGCCGTAGGTTGTAGACTCCTTGCTGAGTCCCGACAACCTTACTTAAAGTTGGCACTTAATGCCACTTTACGGCTAGGATCTTAGTGAGACGACGGTTTTATTGCCACTCTAATAAAGTAATGGGTCTAGTGAAGTCGACCGCGATATAGAGTTGTCCAATCTCATCGGGAAAAAAACTGATTTCTTTTCCAACATAAAGGAACATAATCGTATGAAATTCCAGATTGCTAGAGCGAACTTAATTGCGAAGGAGCGATGACAGGAGACATCGGTGCGTTTCGCAGAACGAATCTTGAATCGGGCGGACGATGGGATTTGCAGTGTTTAAAACGTCACGATCTCTCGTCGGAGTATCGTTGTGAGAGATAAAAGAGCTGCGAGAGTCATAATAAGAAGAAAGAAAAGAGATGGTATAAAGAGAAGAAGGCGGTGAAGAAACAAGCACGGTAGTCTCGTTCGCAGTCATAATGACAACGTTCCTATCCACCGTAACTACTCGGCGTCAAGCTGCGGATAATTAAAGGGCGTGGAGAGACTATAAGCAGGTATACGCGCAAAAATACCGGAAGTAACTCCCGGTCCGACTATCAGCTAGATCGTAATCGAGTCGTAGCGGGAGATCCTGAGCTTAATAAGTGGGAAACTGTTTGCCGATACCGCCTGGATTCGATCTTACGCCTCCATTAATCTCCGGGGAATGCGAAAACTCATGCCTGTGAGAATCCGATCCTCCCAGTTGAATGTAATCGAAAAAACTAATAAAATGCTCGTTCTTCCCGCCATGTATGTATCTAAATTAAAATTCTCGAGTGATATTGAAAGTTTAATGACCATTTTGCATTTTATTTCGCATAATAACCCAGACAAAAATTGCAAATTGCAATCAAACCCGCACCTTTATTCACCATTTATTTTTCGTGGCTTCGTGTTCAAAATATTTTACGCAGTGTGAAAAGGAACGCAAGATGTAAAATTACAAGCGGGAATAACCTTGAAAGCGCGAGATTACATTGTGGATTTAATTAACGCGGTTTCCACTTGTTTTTATTTCAAGCCTCACTAGACTGGACTATCATCCCCCGGAGAGAACGCCCGTTTATACCCCTCGTTTCCTGTACACAGACCCATCTCGTAATTTCTCATTAATCAATTAAGCGCAGCAGTATAATGAAGTTTATTCATCAATAAAGTGCCAGGCTATTTAAGTTGGTATGCAACCCCGCCATATCTCGGAACGCCGGTACCGCTAACTCGCTTGCTCAAGCTATTATGTACAGTGATAATCAAAGTTGTACGATATCTCCTCGCTGCTGTATCCTTAATACGATTTTCGCGCAGCGCACTAACTGCAACCGTTCCCACAATGTTTAAACACTAAAAACGAAACATTAAAAGAACACGAAAATTGTGATTCGACAAGTTTCCTAGACTTTTAGAAGATCTTTTATAAGCGTATCATCAAAGTTAAAATTTCTTGTACATTTAAGAAACTGATTACAAGTTTTGAATTAACTCATCGCGGTCGAATCGAGGTGTAACCCGATGTTTTATTCGCGATCCACTATGACTTCGCGAAATTACAATATCGAGTGAGACACGATTCCGCCCTTCATCCCGGAGGAGGAACCCCTTAAAAAGCCGCGCGCGATCGAAGTCGCGTGATAAGAGAACCAAAGAGGCTCCTCAGCCACCGGCTATGATCCTTGAACTCGAAGCGTAGCTCGATTACACGATTAATGTCGGCAACGCACGAAACGTCGATATTAATAAAGGGGGTGTGCACGGAGAGAGCGGCAGTAGTGTATATTTTCTATTAGCCCTGCGGTGTGTTCGCGGTTAAACACGAGCGTGGTTCGATGAAGAAGAAAGGAAAGGAGGGAAGAGGAGGGGGGGGGAGAAGGGAAGGGGGTTTACCGTCCGTTATACGACGTGGATGCCATCCGGTAACGATGGGTGGAGATCGAGGCATTTTCTTCATTTTTGTCCCCTCCCGCTTTCTTTCTCCCTCCCTCCCTCTCGCCCTTCCCCGAGTGCAACGCGGCAGCAACTTGGCTCTTAAGTGGGGTTACGTGATGGGGGTCGCTCGTTATTGCCACATAATATCGGCCCCGTCACGTAAGTGCTAAGTGCAAAAGCTGTTGCTGTCGCTGTTGTTGCTGCCGTCGGCCGCTGCTGCGGGGTTGCTGCCGCCGCGACGAGATTAGCCCTGGTAACAGTAGGCGATAATCGAGATAATCAACGAACTCTGCGAAGCGATTCTTCTCTTATCCGACAGTTATCTATAAATTCTCGCGATTCTATACTTTTATTCCTGGAGCGAGTCTGAGAGCACCGTTTTTTAGATGGCGAGTATCTTAGCCATCGGCAACCTTCGGCGCACCCATCAATCCTTTCGACGTCGTGTCTATTTTCGCCGAAGGATTTGGCCTATTTTCTTAAGATTTTCTATTCTCCGCGAAATACATTGGAGGAAATTTTCTCTCAACTCCGATTAAAATAATTATCGCGAAATAAATACAATAAAATTTCGTGTTTATTGAATATTGCGTCATAAGGTGAATTAATTATAGTCCCAAAAATCGATAAAACTGAACGTATCTAAAATACTTATAGATAAGAAAGCGATAAAGTTATCTATCCGATTCTTGTTCAGAAAGAAGCCAAATAGAAGAAAATAAAGAAAATGTTGCCCGCAAGCATTGCTCTGTATAGATAAGCGGACACAATTGATAACAAGTCGTATTATATAGAATTAAATAAATAGGCGACTTTGCCTAGAGAACCGTATGGAAGAAATCAGTGATTGTACGAACAAAGAAATAAAATATATTGAAACCAGATAGAATCGAAAAAATCGTAAGTTGTATTCGCAGAGTTTAATTTAATCTTCGATTTACGGACGATAATAAACAAGAAGATTTAGCAGTTACGTAACAAATCGATTCTTATTCAATATATATGTATGAAATCTTCGATAAAATACAATATTCTATTTTCGCGATAGATATTGATTGAATGATAATATGACAAAGTGATATCGGATTAAAGATAACAAGTTATCGGACGGAGAAATAATATATAATAATATATAAGAGCGACAAGCATGTAATGTCCTCATTGCGCCGTAATGCGGCAAAACGCCATAATTCTATAATAAGATTTGGGAAATATGTGCTCGCCGTGTCCCAGAAAGACTTATTTCCGCGTGCCACTTTTCTAAGGTTTCGGGGCGAGCTGGCAAATTGTAAACACACACTGCAGTTTATATCGAGACGAGCATTTCGTAACCATCGGCGAACGTTTACTCGCGATAACCGCTTCACCGGAATTGAACGGAATGATTTATCAATTTCGAAGCGAAGCGCTCGTGCGATTTAAAATGAGATACGAAATAACTTCGTGGCCTCGGAAGTATCTTTCCTTCTTTTGTAACGTTCTTTTTTCCCCCGTAATTGTTGGCGAAATAAACTGCCGGAAAACTTGCCTTCATTTTGGTGGTCTTGCCCGTTTTCTTTTTTCATTAATTAAAAGAGAGGCCTAGATATATCAACTTTAAATATGTATATACTTGGAAGCTATAAAGACACTACTGGCGAAGCGAAATATGTAAGAGAAGAAGGAAAGAACGTCACGAAACGGCGTCCATTTGCGGCACGTGAAGGGATTATGGTGGATCCTGTATAAAAGCCCGGCGAATTGCGCATGCTGGAAATTTCCGGAATGCATTTTTCATGAGAACTGGGACTTTTCACGTTTGATAGGATTAAATACTTTAGCCTTTGTGTTAAATCCAATTAAAACACATACAAGTCAAAATGAGAGAAGGCAACTTAAAAAATAATGTAACGCATGAATATAAGAGATGGTCATCAAATGGAAACCGCGCGAAATGTCTAATTCCAGATGCAAAGCTCAAATGCAGTTTCGCGGAAAGTACAAAATGGTATAATAAAGTAAGGAAAAAACTATCGCGTGCGCTTTATAGCGCACACGTGTCAAGAAAGAATAGAGATAGTGCCTGCGACCACGGCAATTTTATTTCGTACCGTACATAGAATGTACTTTGATATTGAGACGGCCTCCTGATTTACATCGCGTAACCTGTGGAACTGGATAAGAAATCTCGCACATAATGGATATTTTTTGCGAAAGATTTTTTTTCTTCGTTTTCTTCGTTTTTCATTTTAAGATCTCAATGCAAAAGATGCCTGTTTTATCGACAAAGACGCGTTATTTTTTAAACAAAATATTTCGCGTAAATCGGATTATAAATAAAAACAGAGCGCAAAAATGATTTTTTAATTTCGCGATGATACGATACGAACGAACGTGTCTTGCCAATCAATCAATAAATAAATATATATATTCTCCAGTATTATATTATATTATACATAATGATTCTTTCTATATATTACGCTTTTTCGTTTTTTCCAACCGTTTATGTCCACATTGACCTCGCGTAAAATTCCATTCCTTCGAGCTTCTGTACCCAGGTTCCGCCTGTTGCATTGGATTCGCGAATCACGAGAGATCGATCGATCGTTCGAGATTAGTGCCAGATGATAAATCAAAACCTCCAGTCGGAATTTGCTTAAGCATGATCAATTAACACGCCTGATTAATAATTTATCACGACAGTATGTCGTGCAATGTACAATGTGCACGTGGTCGTTCTCACGATCGGTAGATTCAGAGAGTATTCTCCAATCTCCCTTTCTTTCTCATTTTATATAGTCAAAGCAATTTTAGATTTTATTAAAATTCATATGTATCGAAATATAATAATAAATTTAATTAAAAATCACACATTCTTTTTCGGCAAAATAAAATTTATCTAATTTTAATTAATATAAAAAGGGAAAATTTATAAAGATTTTATACGCAATAAGAATTGTTGAAAAATTTTCATTTCCGTATTCTGTAATCTTCCCGCAAAGACCCTTATTAAATGAAACTCGACTTTTTAAAAGCGCTTCTTATGCCATAAACAATAAATACTCAACTTTGTGCGGCAAGTATTGTTTCAAATTTTAATTATATAGTACTTATCTATTAATTTTCTTACGAACGTACTTAATAATTTATATTAAACGAATCTTAATTACACGAATGGATCCAAAGCGCCTATTTCAAACATGATAATATGAGCACGGATGATTCACTTTACACAAGACAAGGGTTAATGCTTTAATTGTTTCTTAGAGACCTTCATCAGTCGAAGAAACGTTTCAAGACCCTATTATATATCCTTTCTCCCATATTCCTGTCCCTAACGTATAGAACCGTCTTAAAATTTTCATCGGCTTCACTTGTATTTTTAGAAACCAATCAGGTATCGAGATTAAATATTAATAAGAAAGACGTGGTAGAAGGCAATAAATGAGCGGCCTAACGTATAATATAAATAATAAGGATGATTTAATACATTGTTAAAAACAGAGAAAAAATAAACATAATAAAAATGAAGTTCAATAAGTACTTTAAATTAAATATAGTCATAACAATGATAATTAAGCGGTGTGCACAGTAAACGTTAATGACTTAATTTAAATTATAACAAAATCATACATATTGGAGGATATAAAAAAATACATAATGAAAATCCGGAAGTAAAAACGTATAAATAGATAATATAAGACAGGTCTATATATAAGATTCGCATTTCGGCTTGACCTTTCAAGTCATCCTCAGCGCAAGTAGTTAAAAATTAAAATAAGTTAGGGTCTAAATACCATGAGTGTGAACGTAAGGGGTCTTAAAGGTCTTATTTGTTCGCCGTCTCAAATGAAACCACAACTAGCTAGTTTCAAGTGTTTTTTACCGCGTTGCGATACTCTAATTAATTGATTAGAGTGTACTAGCAGTAAGAATTAATAATTATATGACCGTCTGTAAGCATAATAGGTAAAGTTAATAAAGCCTCGAATTAATTTGAGAGGGTGTGCCCATTATGTATTCTTAACGGTAGTAAAGAAGTGGTGACTTACATAATTATCAGTTATGGTCTGTATTTGATGTGAGCAGACCTCCATTATGCAGAGATACACGTCGTCGAGTAAAAACAGCAAACTAATGTCACGGAACGTAAATAGGCGCGATATTTATGTGTGTTGCCGCTCATTTATTGCCTTCTACCACGTCTTCCTTATTAATTTTTGTGTCTTATCTTTTTAATTAAGTATTAAATTAAAAGGCAGATACATAATCTTTTCAGGTCTAAAACATTCTCGTAGGCGTTCATAATACTCGTACAGTAGCGTTCAGAAGTCTTTTGACAAATAGTTTCTTTGTAAATTACTTTATTAGTGACAATAATATATATATATATATATATATATATATATATACATATCAAACTTTAAGATAATATAAACTTTGGATATAATAATACATAGTTATAACAAAATTATGACACATATTAAATGAGTATTACCTAAATTTGTTTTATCACAGTTCATAAGCCTTTTGACATAACAATATTTAACGATTAGGTAGTAATTTCATGTAAAAAGAATATTATACAAATTATTATTATCTTAGTGGAACATTAATACTTAATTGCATATCCTTTCTGCCGATAACACAGCTTTTCCTGAAATTAGATTCGATAAATTTTACGATATGCTCTCAGAGAATATTCGTCTATTGACTTTGTAAAACATAAAAAAGATGTTTTGATTAAAGAAATTCTCTGTCCTAATATGTCCAATTTCTCCGATAAATATTCAATTGGATTCAAGTCAGGACTTTGACTAAGCCACTTTAAAATATTAATTTTCCACTTTATAATATTCTTTAATTAGCTTTTAGGACGATGTCTTAGATTGTTATCCAATTTCGTGGCATATTTTCTCTGGCATAAAATAACATTTGTTTTTCTAAAATATCCTGGGATATCTTAGATAACTTGGGTTGTTTCTATCATTTTTGGAAAAACAAATACACTGTATGTAAATATAAAATAGATGATTCAGCCTCTCTAAAAATGAAAGATCCACGGTAACAAGTACTCACTATAAAAACATAGCGGAGGACATATCATAACTATGAGCATGGATTCCATATTCCGTGTAAAAATTAAAATGGAACGATTTATTTATCAAGATATCTTAGACAAACAAATGTAATGTTAGGCTAGAAAAAATATGCTACACGTAATTAAATATTTTAACGGGATAACGAGTCAAAATATCATTTTAAATTAATTGAAAAATGTTTTTGTAAAGAAAAAGATCAATATTTTGAAGTGATCTAGTAAAAATCTTGGCTTTAATCCAATTACACATTTATCGGAGTTGGACAGACATATTAAGACAGTAAATTTCTCTAATTAGGACATTCTTTTCTATGTTTTGTAAAGTAAGTGGGCGAAAATTTCCTGTATAGTAAAACTTATCGAGTCTATGCCCAAAAGACGTGAAGCTGTGTTATCAGCAAAAGGATATGTAACTAGGTATTAATGTTCCACTAACATAATAATCATTTTAAATATATTTTTTCATAAAAAAATTACTACCATTAGGTAATAACTATTAAGTTATTATTATGTCAAAAGACATATATAAGTCGTAATAAAACAAATTTCCATTTATGTAATATTCATTATATTTATTCGCCAAAATAATTTTGTCACAAATATATGTTTATTATGTACAAAGTTTATATTATAAAGTTTAACGTAATATAATGTATAATAATATATATATATAATGTATAAATATATATATATATATATATCTAATGTATAATATAATATATATATATATATATATATCTTTAATAATTCATGTATTTATTTATTTATTATTAATAAAGTAATTTATAAAAATCTAGTTGTCAAAAGACTTTTCAGCGTTATTGTAGATCTCTTCTAGACAATGCATATAATGCTCGAACAAATAAAACGGTCCCACATCTGTGATGCAAATATATCGTAATGGGTCCGCTTGAGTCACGCTCTCTCGGTTATTTGTATGTATTTTCGCGCTCACCACCTGGCTTCATATCGCGGGCCTTGCTGACCGCCGGGTGTTTTACGCACCTCGGATGTATTTACGAGCGAGTCTTTAATCTACACGCGCAGAACGAAATTCCTAATATTATTGCAAGAGCAAGATGCTGACGACACGGCGTCGACGACGTGGACGACGCGGTCGATCGATCGATCGTCGTGAAACCTCGGACACGTTTCCCATATCGAGCAGCTATGTTCCTGCGGGAATGTTCCGTTTCGTTCCGATACTTGTAGTCGGTGCCTCGAAAAATACTGATAGGGAATAACAAATCGTACCGAAGAAGATTCTCCAAGAATTATTTTTGCTCGCTGTTGAGATTTATCGGAGTTTGATTTGTACAACAAATTTACAGAATTTATAATACTAGATGCTAGGATAGAGAATGTATTTTAACTGATATATATATATATATGTTTTACTTAATATATTATTAAATATTATATATTTATATGAATATTAAATATTAATATTTAATATTATTTAATTATCATAAAGAATTAAAAAGTCATTATTTCAATTTCGATGAGAGATGGAATTTTGATCATATTTCTTAATATTTTATTACAATGTGTGTGATCTGCCAATGTAATAATACAATAGTTAATAATTTTATTGATTATGGCAAGGTTTAACCGGCAACACACGGACAGATATTAATCCGAGATAACTTTAATTAATTCGTCGGTAATTAAATGCGGAATTAAACGAACTATACGCGCGTGTTTAATCGGTTTAATTGTTAAAATAGAATTTATTAGCGTGTTATAAATTGTCGCCGCCGCATACTACGATAAAAATGTGAGATTTGCACGAACAATTTATCCGCAGCAGTAAATACAACGATTATAACGCTATGGTGACAGGCTTTATGTCGGTTGCGGAGTATATTCTGCAAAACGAAGAACTCCGTTTGGAGTATTATACCATATTATAGCTCATTAAATCCGACAGATGGTAATCCTCTGTTTATATCGCATCCGACTTACTTTCTGCTACGTGTCACCGCTCGTGCCAACTTTCCCAAAGTGTTCAAAACACCCTAACTCTTTCCTATCCTCTACTCCTTGAAATTTAATTTGCAAATCTACACATTTGACGAATAAAAAAAAATAACATAACTATATTCCGATCCGAGAACACGTTTGCATCGATTTTTTTCTGACCGTCAAACGAGGCCACGTAGCTTATTTCGAATGTGTTGCCACACATCGGTCACGGCTATAACACGATCGCTATAGACGTTATTCGCGATCGTTAGTACATATAATAGATCCACGCAAGTTTCTCGCACACTATCGCACGTGTATTCAAGACGACGCATGCATAAATATGTAACAGATGCATGAGACGACAAATTATTCGGTATAGCAACGTAATATATTCGTGTTTCAATAACTAAACAGTAGCAGATGAAAAGTCGCAGCTACAATTTTCAATCGAGAGTAATTGGGCGAATCATTTCAACGTAATTGCTCGATTACTGACAGGTCAATTTAAGAACAGTTTTAAAGCCCGTTGCTGTCTAAGGCTGTTTCTCAATAACGGGTATAGTTTCAAAACTAATTTGCAGCGCTCTCTCTTTCTTTCTCTCTCTCTCTCTCTCTTTCTCTTTCTTTCTCTTTCAAGAATCTCATGCCGTTTGAATACAAAGCGACATATGTCTCTTGGATAATTTAATCAGTCAAACAATTTCAAATCAAATCTATGTACGATTTCGTACGTGTATAATTAAGGTATATAATTAATTTTTATTTTTCATGAGATAAAGTATATAAAATATAGTCTTTTAATTTTTTTTAACCGAGATTTATATATTATTTTTTCTTGCCTTTTAAGAATAACCTTATCGGCATATGATTCATACTAGGAAATTGAAGCAAGTCTACATGGTTCATAAGTATTTGTGAACCGAATTAGCAAACTTGATTTCACACGTTACGCAGTTTCTTCCTCAACTTCGTCTTCTCGTCATAAAGCGATCGTAAAACGGACGTATACAATCGCGAAAAAGAAAAATCTCGAAGCACAAGGGAGCCTCGTAAATGCTTTCGCGTTTATACACTTTCCTGCTGACGATGACCTCTCGTGAGGTCGTGTCGGTTGGTCCCGATCATAAATCTAGACAGCAAAGCTGAAGTCAGTTCCGATCGATGACATTTGCTCGGTAATCTCTTCTCCTCTTTTTCTCTATATCATAATCTGACAGATATATATTACAGAAAGAAGGGAAAAATCTCATTAACCACAGTGAACGACGATATGCTGTAACCGGCCTGTACAAGTGCGGTGTCGAAGCAACGGTGTCGTCGACCGACACTCATACATCTGTGCACTTTTGCCGCTTTGACTTTTTCGTGATTCCTCACGTTCGGAACTTTTCTGAAACTTCTCCAACACACACATACACAAGGGCGCACGCGCACGCGAACGCGAACACGTCTCGTCGGCAGTTTCGAACGAATGGGAGCGGCACGCCGTCGTGAACGCGGAAAAACAAGCCGACTTCCTCGATAACGAGAGCAAGATACCACAGCACACAATGACGACGCCGACCACGACGACGATAACGATGACGACGACGACGATGACGGCGGCGACGCGACGACACGCTTGCGAATCCCGATCAGAGAGCACGACTCCCGCGTACTCGCTGGACCACCCTCGGAGCGCCCGCGATTCTGCGACTCTCCCTTCGTCTCTCGCTCGCTCACCCGGTCCGGCGTTATATGCCGACGAATCACCCTTACCGGATCTCCCCCTCCCTCCCGCCGCGCCTCCATCTCCCTACCTAGGAAACGAGGGAGTTCGCTGGGGTGGGATCAATATGAGGTTGGACGAACGCGGGAAATTCGCGCGCAGGTCCTTCTCCACCCTCGACGCGCGATGGATACACCACCCCCGTCGCCTTTCTCCTTCCCCTGATTTCCCCCAACGTCGTTGTGTCCTCCACCCGCGACTACCCCCGCCATCTATCCCACCATCCGCGCCCAATCCTGCCGTTTCGTTTCTTTCTTTTTTAACTTTGCTCTTTCTTCCTCCTTTGTAGTTCTCTTGGTGTTCGTGACCCGACTCGCGCTGCCAACGAGAGAAGTCGAGGCCTCGTTCGGTCGCCCTGTTTTCCTTTCACGACCCTCACTCGATCATATCCAAACGCACCTTCCTTCGTTTACTTGCGTTAGCCCTGACTCACATACGTCATTCTCATCTGGTGGTAAAGGATACGATTAAAGCTGGGTGGCTAAGTGAATTTCTCTGTTGTCGGATGTCCTTCGAAGGCAGCGATTTCTATCTCGATATTGGTAAGATGCGACACATTGGCAAAATGTTACACAATCGTTCTTAATAATTCTATTTTAGTACCTTGGGATAATTCATCAATTGAATTTATTAAGATTTTTATTTTTAAGATGAAAAAATTTTTTAAAAGATCTTACTTCATCATGTCTTTGTGGAATATGAAAAATATAAATATAAGAATAATAGAATATTTTTTGCCACGGATTACATTATATACATTATTTTCTATGTTACAGTATATGTATACTTTTATTAAATTATATATCTCTTTTTTATTTTAAAGAAACATTTTTACAACCGTACATTTGCGTATTTTGTTTTATTTTCTTCTTTTCTTACTCTTGGTTCTAATTAAAACTATGTTTTTTTTCTCTGACATTTTTGTTTTCTCATTTAAATACTTTGTATTACTTTCTTATCATTTCGCAGCATTTTCATACATGTATAACTGTTTTTAAAGAAACGTATGTTCTCACAAACTGAAATAAACTAATTAGTATCAATACATATTATTTTTTTGATACAATTTATAAATTTTATCATTTTTTCTAACTTCCGAGACTTGAACGTGGAAAACTTACATATTCGCATCGCAGTCTCGAAAAGATGCCGAAATTCAAGGATAACTATTAACGTCGTCGCGTTTGGCAAAAGATCTCGGAAGGCTTCGTGCAACAAAGTCCCTCTTTACGAACGAATCGAGAGTCATGCGAAACGACCACGAGCGCAATTCGAGAGCTGTCTTCCGAGCCGGGAAAAAAAATTTTAATGAACTATAAACCGTCGCATAAGCATACCTTATCATACGGCCGATGTAAGAGAGAAGTTATAGACCGTAAACTCGCGACGTGTTACGCAGCTCGTAGCGCTCGCGGAGTCGTTCCGCTTTTAATCGGCACCGTCATCCGTTCCTAGAAACGAGCGGCTCTTATTCCGTCCACGGGGAACAGGTTTCCACGATGAGCAAACTTTTTCGCGGAATCCCGTGGGAACGTATTGGCAAATGCCTCTCGATTAGCGCCACACAGTATCAACAAAATCGATAATTCGCTCGGACTCCTGCAAGATTACTTTCCCGACTCACCATCACTTTTAACAATACGACGACTCTGTAGTTTTAAGGATTAACTCAAGCTGATATGAAAGATAATAATGTAATAGTAATGATAACGTTATTAATAAAATGTAATCAATAATAAAAACAAATTTCTCTTTCTCTCTCTCTCTCTCTCTCTCTCTCTCTCTCTCTCTCTCAGCTCTAACTTAGCTCTTTTTACTACTATTTAAAAACCAACTCCTGACAAGTGTATTTGTGCGTTTCGTCGAATCAATTCGCTCCTTGTTCATCTCGCAAGTTTTAACGATAAGTGAATTTTTCTATAAACTTTTATAAGCACATCCAACAAAATATGTATTTTAAAGACGCGTCTTGGTGATGTCAACGATATCCGACTTTCCAGCTGCGTACTCTCGGTCGCGTTGTACACAGGAAGATCGATACGCGCGATACATACACCCACGTTGCAGCCTCCACCGTTATTTCCTCCGCCCTGCTCTTCCACGACGGAAGTAATCAATTAAAAGCACTTTCATGCAAACAAACGGGATTCGACACAAAACAAACGCGAAGATAAGCTTCTGATTTTTCGATTAGGCTGAAATAGAACCGCGTTTTCCATCGACGTAGTTCTATCGGCGGAAGCGAGATATAAACCTTTGCTCTATTTGTTGAGAAAGTACTAATTAATGCTGTCATATCCGCAAGAATTTCCGCGTTGAATTATAAACTCTCGTTTATTATTTGATGATACAATCTCCACTGCTATTTAATTTAAAAAATTATAAGCTATAGAAAATAGAAGTTTTTTATCCCATCTCATCAAAATATCATTGTCATTATCTGTTTATCAGGAAATAATTACAAAACAGCCCACGCTGAACTTTGGAGAAATGTCGTGTTATTTCTAAACAGTATCCCTGGTCATTTTATTCACATTTTTATTCTTTTCTGTATTAATTTTTCCTTATTTCTACACAAAAAATCCCGAGTTTTTACTCTTTCTGCATCTTACGTTATCATTAGATGGCACGAATTTTATTCATTGAATGATAACCCCATGGAAAAATCATCGTTATCACGAAACAATTTAGTCGACTGCCGATACGATTATATGATTGTATACTGGCGTATAGACTGTCGTCCACTCACTCATTTCGTTAAAAAATCCTTATTGCATAGTCTCGAAACGGACAGATGACACGACTTGACGCGTCTGATTATTGATGCAACCGTATAAGTATCAAACGCATACCACGTCGTAGATACAAAGAAACGCTTCATCGTTGCATCGGCGTCACATTACATCTCGTACGATCGCACTTCCGCTTCTTGTCACATAATTAATTCAAGCCCGCGCTGTGGTTTGCCGATGCAAAGTTACAATACAAACTTATGAACGTACGAGTCAAGTATGAGACATAATTCAAGTGTCAAATCGCATAACGCGAGAGAGACGAGACGACTCGAATAGCTAATAAAAAGTAGATCAGAGTGGAATTTTATTTCACAATTGCTTTCTTTTATTTTCAAATGGTTCGAAAGAGAACGAAAGTTATAAAAATACAATTTTTTGCAAGTCATAACATTTTTGAGTTTAGCTTCTGCTGGAGTTCCTTCTGCTGGATATAAGGAACAGCTACTACTAGACGACATCGTAATCATAGTTGCAACTCGGAGTCTTATCAAATTGCCGCGTATTATCCACATTATGTCGTTACGGCCTACTCGCCAAGTTTGTTCGAATTGAAGCACCCGTACTTACAACGCAGTAAAAGCGGAAACTGGAACGTCAAGTGTCTCCGATGAGTGAGAGTTTCATGAAAATATTAAACTCTAAGCGCATCGAGAACTTTGCAACTATACACAGAATGACCGTGGAAATATCGTGGAAGCAACAGCGCCCGTATATCCACGAGATCATTGATTACCAGAAGTTCATTCCGATGAGTCAGACCGACTCTGAAAACTCGCTCGTGTATATTATAATAATTTTATATATGTCATGCATAAATTATATGAAATGTAATTCATGTAAATTTAAAAAATAAATATATCTCGCGAATCATCATATTAAAAAAGAAAATAAATTGCTTTCCTTATACATAATATAAATATTATAGCAATTAAATTTGATTCTTGTCGCAAATTATTGACTCGCTTGTTGTAATCTCAAAGAGATCGCAAATGCCAACACGTGATAAATATACATTTATAAATTATTCGTACAAAATATATATATATATATATATATATATATATATATATAAATATTAATTATAGAGGTATATATTTATATGAAAATATATGTGTATAGCATAACATATATTTATACGCATGAATTGATTCGCTCGCGATTGCAATCACATCACAGAGGGAAGCGTATGCCAAATGCTAATTTACGAGCGGTCGCTATTGCCAGGGGTTTTTAGATGCACGGCAGAATCTGTATTACAGTTAAACTAACCCGTAACCACAGACAGTATTTAGCATGGCAACACACACAGCGATGCGGCAGAGAGTGAGAGATACGATGGCCAATTCTACCGGGAATTTAAATCTCGCCAAACAACGAAGGCGCCCACATGAATTGGCCTGAGAATCGTATACCCGCATTCCTGGACACGAATGGATAGATTGACAGTCTGATTGAGTGTCAAGTCTTTTCGCGATCACGTGTGCGCGCCCGCAGTTACATTTCTACACGAGCTTTGTGTAGTAACACGGGTCATACAATCGGGAATGAATATTTATATAATAAATGTATTAAACATTTATTTGCATAATTAAAACATAATAATGTGCTTCCCGTTTTATTTTCCTATTAATATTTTAATATTATTAATTCTATGTGAATTAATATATTTTACATTATATATGCAGATTGTAGTAAAGAATATCGTTTTTTTAAATTATATTCGGACAAATAAATAAGCATAATAACGGCAAATAATTGAGATTCGTCTATCATTAAATCATAGTTTTAATAATTTGTACCTGTTGCAAGATATTTTTATAAAATTCCTGTCGCTAATAAATATTTATTAGACACTGATATCATATTACACGTTGACATTATACACTTGAAAAAAATATTAGTGCTGTCATCTTTACGGTATAGTTTCTCGACTGCATCATGACTATCTGCAACGTCGGCAAAACAGGATTTGACTGGTCGATAATAAACTGCACGTTGCAGGGATCTACCACATCCGCGATCGTAAAAGATTCGTGCTTTAGAACATTATCTTGTGTAAACAATGGATATAACAGACAATAAAAGAGGAATCATTTTTTCAACTTTGCTATTGAAAAATTGAGCACATTTAAAAATTGTTAAAAAAATAATTTTCTACAAAGCAAACATTTTGCTCAAAATCTAAAAAATTATTTTAAAATATTGAGATATATATATATATATATATATATATATATATATATTTTTTCTCATGCCATGCGTGAACGTACACGTGCAGCTCAAGTTGCTTCAAATCATTCAACTTTTATGGAACAGGATCATAAATGCATGCTACATACTTTCGATGTGAATAGGCTTTTAGATCAGGCGGATACGTTTAATGTTAAATACGAGCTTTTGTCTTCTGCGCCGGAGCGGTTTTGCGGTTTAACAACCGGAACTCAAGTAATCTCGTTTGTCAGTTAATTAGTGCGTTAGCTGCGCTTCGAAAAGTCCTCGAGGAATCGTTTGCACGGAGTACTACTTATTTGTCCATCGGACTACATGCAGTCGTTAATAGTCTTATTTGATCATTCGCAAAGGGACTGGCAAAAATATGAGAAATATACTGTATCGTCCGCACAGCGATTCTCAATTGGGTCGCCCGAGGATGTCACGAACATCTATTCTCGGAGATGCTGCATTGAAAGACCGTTAAACACGGATATGCTACGTACATCGTTCGTTAGAGATACATTTCTCTTTGAATTGTCAGGATGTGTATATTTTTTTCTTTCATATTAATCAACACATAAATCAGTAACTTTTATCGAAATTGGTTCAACAGAATTTGAACAGAATTTTAGAGACTACAGTTAGCTACCATAGAACAGTGATGCAAACCGGAATCCGCTTGTTTGTTCACGGCGTTATCTTCCAGACGTAAGAGTAATGCCATGTGTCCAGATCCGGTTTGTACCGAAGTGCATTCGACCACCATCTGTGTTGACAAAAAGAAATTTCATTTCGGGGAACGAGACGCACGTGGAAGTGCACAACCGAGTATCCAAGGGAATTCCAAAGCTGCAGATTTCAGACTCTCCGCGCGGCATATATGTATACATATATGAAATCGTTCTAATCTGTTCCATCGCTTTTATATCTTTCAACCGCGACGATAAACGATTCCGCTGTTCTAAGAGCCGCGCCGGGCCGATGTAAAAGGCACCGTTACAATTAGCGTTCGCAACGAGCAATTTCAAGAACAGCGCCCGCAGGACAGAGAGCCGGTGCTTATCGCAAGCTTCCATCGGCAGCGACTCCGCGGACAAGGCGAAGATGAAGGCAGATAAATTTCGCTTAATGAAATATCATTAAATCATGGCCGGGCCATCGTTAAGCGCTATCTCAAAAACTTTTTACGGGGCAGGCACGAATTAACGCGAAAGTTGTTGAAAAAAAATGAAATTTATAGTGATATGCGCACGCGAGTGCAACCTTTCGAGTTTTTACCAGATAGTTTTTACGTTCGTCGCAACATCGTATTGCGCATGCAAGAAAAAAAAAAAAGATAGGCTGCGGCGTAAATTTAGTCGACTCGTTTCGAGGTGATATCACCTTTCGCGAGATGACATTGTTGATATCGCCAATATTGAAAGTGAAATACTTTACGAAATATCTTGTGAAAAATAGTTTTTAATTCTCCTCGCGTCATGTGATAAATCTAAAATATTGCTATTATGCGCAATAAGATTTTGGTTTTTTAAAAAGCACCAAGATATATATAATTGTTTCACAAATTTTTATTCTATCTTTAATTTTTTTATTCAATATATAATAAATATATTGTATATATTTAACAATAAATTTCAATATTAAAATTATTTAAATAAATTTTTAGCCTTAATATTTTTATTAAATATATATATCTTTTTTAATTATTTTTTCATATAGGTAGTAATCTTAAATTATTCTGTGCTAGAAAAAAGAACGATACAGAAAAAATGGTCGGTGAATTTTTATGTTCTCAATTAAACGGAACTTCTTCACATCATTATCTTATTTGATTTATTTCATTAAATATAAATAAATATAATTGTCAGATAATTTTGTCAAATTTATTGTCCTCATAACCATAATTCCAGAACCGGAAAATTTATTTCATGTTTGTTGAATAACTAAGTAATTGTGCCGATTTGAATAAATTTCAAGCGGAAAGCAAACGTGTCGGAACCGAGGCACAAAAGGGACTCCTGTCCAGCAGAAGAAACGTCGCATGTCACACAAGAGAGTGGGCTACGATGGCTCAAATGGCCCGTATTTCAATAATGATAAATCACCTTGATTCGATGCAACGACAGCCACGACCGGGCTTGAGGAGATCGCCGTGAGATAGCACCGTCAGGGGTCTTTCTATCTCGTGACTTCTATCTTATAGATAGCCCCGTTCTCTGCCTCTGAGGTCCTACAGGACGGTTCAAGTCCGAGTGTCTTTTACTGTCATATGTACTTTTCTCGTGAAAACCGTTTTTTTATTGTTATCGAAGTGTGTTTTTTTTCTATTCGTCACGGATTAAACTTCATAATGCGCACAATAAAAAATATGTTAAAAACGCTGAAAGTTTTTAAAAACATCCTGTGAATTTATATTTCTACACGTGACAAGACCTGTTTTTTCATTCGCGCACTTTTTACAATATCATTTGCAATAATTTTCCTCTTCGCGCCTGAGGACTCATTAATTCTATCTGGCTGTCCTATACGTGCTTCTAGCATTGCGGTCGTGTCCAGATGCGTGGCACATAAAAAAATCACGCCAAGATAATTCCTACACGGAGATATTATGTTGTGATATTTCGAGTGCCGAAGTATTACTCACCGCGGACGACGAGCAATAGAGCGTGTGCACGTGTATGTCTCTGCATGCATATGTGTATGTTCACGGTTCCCGCACGAAAGCAATGAATACGGGATGCGGGATCAATTCAAACGACAGATTAAATGCCCTCGAGATCGGGGTCGTAAGAAGGAAGGGAAGGATTCGATGCATCGACAGGGTTCTCGCTGCGCGATCGAGAACCCGATCCAAAGACGTGCATCGAATACCTACTCGAATATTTTTTGTCGCTTTGTTATAACAGAATCTCGAAAACTGTGAATGTAAGAAAAAACCGCTAAAAGCAGCACAATTATTTATGTTCTCGCGATAAAATCGAGAATTTAATTTAAACATACTTTTTCGCAAAATGTTGGCGTTAACGCGAAAAAACAAATTCAACGATCTTTGGAATGTATATCGAGCACAATGAACTCGTTATTATTCTCTTTTTAACGATTATTTGTTCAGCGACCGGTTCGTTCTATTTCCTACGCAATGTTACTCGGTTATTTCCTCCCTACACCTTAGTCGGGCAAATAAAGTTTCCGACATACGGCAGCCGCATACTGATGATGCGCTCTTTTCTCCCGTCGCACTCGCAGTCATCTCCACTTCTGTCGCCGAGCCTTTCGCGTATCATCATGAATCGCCTAACCGCATCAGTTCTACATCTCACGTATGCGATACGTAATTTACCAGTCGACGAAACTGCGCGAGAAAAATCGTGGAAATTGTACAGTGGAGAATGTTTTTTTCTTCAGCCTGCGATGTATAGGATAAACTCGGGTAAGATGACCATAGTTTTTTAAAATGCAAAAAACATACTTTTATTTTTTAATAGTGTTTGGCATATTCTATTATCTTCACTTAATTACGTACGACGCTTAAATTACGTAATGTTATCGAAATTAAAAGGAAAATATTTAATAGAAATTTTATATTATCAATGTAATACAATATAAGTATTGACCATCTTACCCAACTTTTAAGGGAAAGATGGCCATAATATTTATAAAAAAATAGTGAAAACGAAAATAAAAATTATAGGTCATATAACAATTTACATATCTTTATAATATGTCTAACGTCGATTACGATAGCTTAACTGTAATTTATTTGACGTTGTAACAGTTTTTAGTGGATAAATAAAAAACTTTGCAAGTAAAAATATGATATAAGATTCGATCAATATCGTATATTATTTCGAATATTGTATGCACATAAACTATTATAAATATCGATTATTTTTGATAATAACTAAAAAAGCGCACTATATAGCGATTATTGAAAAAATTACAGCTTGTGGCCATCATACCCTAGTTTACCCTATCATAGAATACTTAGTTATAGAGAATTTCTCGATCTTTAGTTTTTTTTTTTACTATCTTATTTCAAATCAGCTGTGTTTTCTGCGGCTTGACGCTTCGATTATTTGCCGTATACCTCGACATTTGCGCATTCACACAAGTCAAAAGACCAGTGTCGGCCGTTTATAAGCGATTCTCCTCTTTCTACGGAACGTCGGCGTGTCATTACGACACACGGTTTATGTAATTCTATCAAATCTCTTCACGGTCGCGGCCGCGCGCGGGTCGCTCATTTCGTCGATTTGCACGAAATCATATAAATTTAACGTTACATTCTCCAGCCGTGTATAAACATCACTAGTAATTTTCCGTCCGTAGACGGCGGCGATAATCTGCATGCCTTTTCAACGTCGGCGAAAATGCACACGTCTGACAATGAGCCGGATGCGTAGGTTACGCGTCCCTGACCTAGGACGTCACGATTTTGTAAAGATAAAAAAAAAAAAAAAAAAAAAAAAAGAGGCGAGCGCGTCGTCTCTCTCGACAGAGAAATATAAAAATATTTCAGTGAGAAGATCTTCCGTAATAAATCGTCGTAGTTTATGGGAGAATTTTCTATTTATAGAGTTTTCTTGCAAAAATAAAAAACAAGCCAGCTACCTAGGGAAGTTCACGTAGCGGTATGTTAAGTTCATGTAATCCGGAGTGTTTTTACAGACATATTGTTGCAGACTCTCGAATCGGGAATTATATTCAACCTTCTGGCGCAATTAATCCGTCGCCTCGATAAACCGCGTTCATCGATATTCAGAAACGTTGCGGCGATGCTGGCGGGCGGGTTACATATTCAAGCGTAATACACGGATAAGTTGAAACGGCACGAACGGACGTACGGCCACGAATATCTGGATACCAACCATCGTATTTACGTTTCGGATAAAACTATCGGACGGGGAACGTGTTGGCGCGCGTTCTGAAAACGTTAGCTACGATAAGAGGAGAGAAACAAGGAGAGATATGACGAGAGCCTGGAGGCGCTGCGTTGTTGGATACACATCGACGTTTGTATCCCGAAAACGAAACCCAGTCAAAATCGTACTAATAATAGAGCACATGGTAGAAGGATAGAAATACATGACTTCCTTCCCTCTATATGCCGTGCGCTAAAAATAGTGAACGGATATTTGACACATCGAAGGGAAATGCGCAAAAGCGGGGCGAGCTGTCCAATTCAAACAGTAGATACCAAACAACCAGCACGTGCTTCCACTTATCCACCACCATAAATCAGCTGATTTGTGCGCGTATGCGTGTGAACTTGTAACCCAAGTCGAAACGCATCGCTGATTCGGATCTCGCGATCGACTCGATTGTCCGACTGAAAATTAAGACTAAAAGATCGGATTCGTGTTTAATCTACGAGGCACATATTTATTAGCACTAAACTTTTAAGTAAGAATATAAAAAGCTTACACTTAGATTATGCATATTCTCTCTCTCTCTCTCTCTCTCTCTCTCTCTCTCTCTCTCTCTCTCTCTCTCTCTCTCTCTCGTGTAATTTACATAGGCCTGCGAATTAAGAGTGCTAAAAGTTGTTTGAGAATTATACACGATTTCCTTATGTAATTTTGTATGCTGAATACAAATTTGGGCGCAAAAATTTCCTATTTCGTCAGATTTTTTAGATAAAAGCGGTAAAATATTCTAAAAATGATCATTTTGGTTATATATATAAAAGTATGACAAAGTAAATTATTTTCTATATTTTAACCTATATTTTGACTTCATTTAATATTATCATTGTTTTTCAAAAAAGTCTATTTTTATTCTGCACTATGCGATTTTTTTCTCGTCAAAATATACCACTTACAATAGAAGTCGTAACCTTTTGAAAGAATAAGTGTACAGAATACACAAGCTTGCAAAATTAAAGGTATTAAAAATTGTATTACGTCAGGTTTTTGAGATAAATGAGATAAAATAGTCCTAAATCAATTTTTGAGATAAATGAGATGTAAATAGTCTTAAATCGGTTTTTGAGATAAAATAGTCCTAAATTAAAATTAAAATGATTTTTTTGACTATTTTACTCTATTTATCTCAAAAAGTTGACATGATTGGCAATTTCTGCGACCAGAGTCATATTCAGCGCACAAAATTACGTAGGAAACCACTCTTAATTCTCAAACAATTTTTAATACATAATTTCGCAGACCTGTGTATTCTGTACTCCTATGCTTTCAAAAGTTTATAAACTTCTAAGTGGTATATTTTGGCGAGAAAAAATCGCATGTTTGCAAATAAAAATTGATTTTGAAGAGGAAGAATAGTGCTATATGAAGCTATCAATTAAAATATAAAAAATAATTTGCTTTCTAATATTTTTATGAATATAGTCAAAATCATTATTTTTGAACCATTTTTATTTATTTAAAAACTTGAGAATTTTTGCAGCCAGATTCATGTTCAAAATGACATAGAAAACCATCTATAATTCTTAAACAACTTTTAGCATCCTTAGTTTCAAGGTCTGTGTTATATAACAAGTTACTAATTTTATCCAAAACTATTTTCCATCTCTTCACAGGTTACTTAAATTGTGCGCTATTATTTAACCCGCGCGCGCGTGCAATTTTTCTCATTTATTTATTTTTCTACGACAAAAGTCGCGTAGCTTTATCGTATATTTATTCGTATTCAATCGAATGCGAGTCTCTCTACTCGAGTAGGATCGATACTAAGGCTGTAGATCTCCAGCAGATCTGTATTACGGTTCCATTTGTAAGAGATACTTCACTATCAATTACCATATGTACAGAAGTGCGGAAGTGGAATATATATATATATATATATATATATATATATATATTTGAAGTTGAACAGGATATAAGACGTCGCATGCTTCAAGACAGTGCACTCGCATTTCGCACCATCGTGTTCAATTAAAGTAGAAACGTAACAGAATTGCGACCTCATAAAATTGCGGTAACGTATATCGCACGGCGATCTAGTTCGTAACACTATATGATTTTAATTCCGCACTCTATTTTTTGCCGCATGACGTATATTACGTTCGAAATGCTCCTGATTATTCGCATTAATCACACGTGATCGTATCGAGGATAAACGCGAGCGCCGTTTCTACATTCATCTAATCCACCTGTCACCACGAAATATGCGCGATGCGGATTCTTATCCAACGATCAATGTAGTCACTTTTCACGCAAGATAAGAGCTCGGTCAAATTTACCAGCCGTTTATCGCCCGATATCGCACGATCTTGTATTTTGTGAATTCTTGACTCGGTCTTAATCGAGGTTTTACTATCTGTAAATATCCGTTCATTGAAAGAAAAAATAATTTTCCATTAATCCCGTTAATAGACTCTCAAAAAATCTGTAATTGATAAATAACACAGTCTGTCATATTCACTGCGTAATAAATTACATACATATGTTAGGATGAAAGTCATGTTGTAAATCTTGTTTTGAGATCATGAAAATTAATTTACACAAGATAAAATAAGGAGCTACTTTACAAACCTGCAGCTCGGTATTATACCTCTCCGTTGTCCGTTTTTTTTTTTCAGCTGATTCCGCGGTAATCGCGACGAGTTCCACGAAGTCAAGAATATGTCGTCGTTGTTGTCTCTCGAATCGCATACTACCCATCGCATAAACGGCAGAATCCTAACAGAAGCGTTAGGATCGTTTATTTCGACATGACGATCGGTGCGGAACGGATTAAAGGCGATTTAATGGCGAATCATCGGCGAAGAAATGTCGATAGGTCAACCGGACAGTCGATCCTTCTCTTTCTCTCTATCCAATTTTTCCGGCAATCCGCCGCGAAGACTTTTTTCTTCAGCGTTTATCTTGTCGCGATCACGGAGTCGTGGCGCATGCCGGGGTGAAAGTTGCCCACCGCGGAATAAACATCGCGAATAACGATTACGATAAAACCACACGAGCCAACCGATAATTCCATTCGCGCGAATTGCTAAGTTTACTTGATTTCTTTCAGAGGCAAAATCGATTTCTTTCAGAATATTCCGCGATAAACTTACATCAAATTTTTTCTCCCCTTTCAATCTCAATTTTTAAAATATTGTAATATTCAAAATATTTTAACTTTACTTTGATCTTTTAAAGAGTCAGGCCATTCTTTTCCGAAACTATTTAATCTACAGTTTTGCTAAAAGTTCCTCTTTTAAATCTCTAAATGGGAAATTAGTCGTTTACTGCTTATTCAAAGTATCAAATAAGAGCTTAATTAAATCTATAGAAGTTGTCTAAAACTGATAAATGTGAGAAAATTGAAATTGAAAATAAAAGCAAAAAAAGTTCGGATATCCAAATTGTAAATTACATTTCATAATTTTCAGCATTATATGGAAAAATTTTATTTATGATACTTTTTATTGGATTGTTTACTAAGAATCAATTTTTTTAACAAAAATACTGCAATGTAGAAGATTAATTCGTAACTAACCACTAAGTCATATAATGCTGAAAATTATAGAAGGACATTTACAGTTTAGATATCCGGATTTTTGCTTCTCTTTTCAATTTCAATTTCATTTTTTCATATTTATCGCTTTTAGAAAACTTTTATACATTTAATTTATATATATATATATGTATTTGCTATTTGAAGACACTCGGTATTTGAAAAGACTTCGTATGCCCGTATATACATATGAATCGACCAGGCGGGAACGACGACCCCGTCCGGCGCGATCCTTTGTCAAAGTCCCTTAATCATAGCCTCATTTCTCAAGCGGAATCTCCCGCGGATCTCCGTGCATGAACGTACACGGTGTGACGAACGACTCAATTATTGTCCGGTGCGCCCCTCAGGGGGGAGAGAAGAACTCACTTACCTCTTCTACGAGAGATCTCTGCATATTGGTCCAGCACAGTTTGCACGGGCACACGTCCTTACTCGTGTCCTTCGGGTTCTCATTCCGTTCGCGGTCATTCCGTGCGTTGCCAGCGACGGCCTGCGGCGGCGGCGGCGGCACCGGTGGTGGTAGCGGACTCGCGGCCACTTCGAGGCTGTCTGAACTCGAGTTGTGGCGTCGCGGCGGCGTGATGTTGTTGCTGACGTTTGCCTGCTGGCAGGTTGCCTGTCTGACCTCGCACAATCTGCCATGCTCGATGCCACACGACATTTGTTGGCCGCATTTGATGGCCAATGATGGAGACACAAATACATTTGTCGTGCACTTGTTGCTCGGCTGCTGTGGCTGCGGTCGCAGGAAGTCATCCAGCAGATAAAAGCTCTGCGCGCGATTTGATCTGTTGGAAGTCGTAGCGCGAGTCTCCACGGTATTCTGTTCCGTAGCTCTGCAAAAATCACGACCGTCTCGATTGTTCCTACATTGTTCGGATTCGTCCAGCTGATGCCGGTTACGTGGCGCGGCGTGTCTCTCATCGAGATCTCGATCGATTGCCGGCTCGTGGTCTTGATACAATCTGCGGCTGACCTTCGATCTGCCGATGGCTTGGCTAAACTCTCCGTTCTCTCGATAGACGTCTCTACTAACTCGGGATACTCGCGCCGAGTAGGAAGTCGGCTGATGATAGCGACCCTTGCAACTCGAACCGCGCGATTCCTCGCGCAACTGCTCGCCCTCGATCATTGACACACTCATATTGTGCGACAAGGAATTCTGGCTAGCGTGGGAACTACCGCCGCCAGTGTTGGCGGGAGTCCTCAAAAGCGCGCCGAGGGACCGCCACTTCCGGTCCTGTTGATTCGTCGATGTAGACGAAACCGAGGATCTGTTCCATTTCCTTTCGTTCGACGGTGACGTCAGTAAACTGTTACTCACGGACCACTTCCGCTCGTTCGTGGGAGACGTCATCGAGGACGGCCACTTTCTCTCATTCGAAGGCGACGCCATCGAGATATTGGACCAGTGGCGCACCGATGACGTGCCGATAGCAATGGCACCACTGCCAGTGGTTTTCTCCCGTTCTCCCGCAAATTGTTCCTCTCGTTGTCGGGCTTTCCACCAAGACGATGTCGAAGTGAAGAGAATTAGCGCGCCCCTCAGAGGATTCTGATTCTTAGGCGTTCCCTTCGGCGAAAGGTCGCGATCTTTGACCTTCAGTGAGCAATCCCTAAAATTGGAGTCACACTCGCGATCACTGAACGCAGCAGCGTCGCGCTGCTCCCTCAGAGCGTTCTTTGCAGCCGCTACCTCCTCTTCATGGTACAAGGTCGCGTTCGTGCTACGCAACCGCGGTCGTATCTTCACAAAGCCGTAATCATTACCGTCTTGAATGACGGGATCGAACGGTTCGCGGGATTGTTGCTGCCGATGATGCTGCAGTAGGGAACAATGCGTTGCCGCCGCCGCCGCCGCCGCCGTCGTCGTCTGGCCGCCGTACTGATGATGACCATTGCTCAGCTGTAGACTCGGTTGTTGCAGCAGCGTCGAAGTCCTCGCGCGATGACCCTCGCCAGTGGTGCCGCGTTGTAAGCACGAGAAGCTCGCCGAGTGCCGTAAGCTCGAGGGCGTATTGCCCGGCTGACTCACGCCCAACATGTCGCCACCTTTTATTTTCAGTCTTTGATCTCGCGTGAGAGGCGGATGTGTATAGATATTAATATGAACGTGTGTGTACGATGAGGATAGGGCTTATACAAAGGGGCAGGGCAGGTGGAAAGGCAGTTAGCGAGAAGCAAGAGCTAAGATCGACGAAGGAGAAGCGGACGGAACGGCGATTTCAGCTCGTCATTACTCCTGGCAGTGTTTTTATCAGTCTCGGCGATAACATCCGGAAGAGAGAGAATCTCTCTTCTTCCCTCCTTTTCTTCTAGGCTAACCTGCTCTTGCCTCGGTCGATTCCTCTTCCCTGTATCGCGCGCATCATCATCGCCCTGACTCGAGAGACTCGTGTAATTCTCTCTTTCTTTCTCTATCTCTTTTTATCGTCGAAAAGCCACCTTGCTACGGGCTACATCCTCATCGCTACAAAATGTCTTTCTTTCTTTCTCTTTCTCTCTCTCTCTCTTTCTTATGCACCGTATGCGACGCCTATGGATCGTACGAGATCTGTAACAGAAAGTAGGAACAGGGTAGGGAACAGCAAAATCAAAAGAAAAATGGCTGCGATAAAACAAAATGATGGCAGTGGCGCGTCCGTGAAAAAAAAAATCAAAACTGCCCGATGAGGTAATCAGGGAGGGCAACGTTGAAGGAGGAGGGGGTAAGGTGGGGAGCGCAAGGAAGGAACAGTAATTTCATCATGGGCAGCGCGTGTGATAAACGCGACGATTCTCGAGGTTAACTATCGAAACTCTCCAGACAGTCGCGCAAGTTGTGATCTACAGAGGGAGATCGGTGAAGGATGAAGGTCGTTTTGCGGCCGGCGTGTCTGAGACAAGCTATCAGCATGTCTACCAAAGTGTTTTCCATGAAAGTTCACCGCGTTTCTACGACAATGAACAGTAAAGTGAAACGCGTGGGTTTGTTAGATTCCTCTCTTCAAAATATGAATAAAGATCTTAGAAATAATTCGTGCTAAAAAGTTGTAGGATTAGAAAAAAATTCTTGTTATTGTCAAGAGAGTATTGGAATCAAATATAAAATTTGTAAACAAATTTTCAATTTAAAATTTAAATAGCCAAAACACTGTTTCAAATGTTTCTCAAATACTCAAAGAAATACATAAATAAGCAGATACACAACATTTTTTTTTTATCAAAAACTTGCGTTTAATTTACTTAATTTGGAATTTACATTTAATTTATTATGTTCGATTCAATACCTTTTAAGTATAAATATATCGTAAACACACGTAGTAATTAAAATATGATGTTACAAAACTAAATGTAAATGAGAGTGAATAAAAGTACAGAATTGGAGCGTATCGTTCAGATGTAAATACAATGCTTGTATGTAGTCATTTGATTACATAGTTTGCAAAGTTGAGTTGTATGCTGCTAAAATTGTAACACAGTGAAATGAATATAACAGAATTTTCGTGGAAATGTCATCAATTAATCAAACATATTGCGCTAATGAAATGTAAAAATAACTAATAAATAAAACACAACTGTAATTTTCGATGCAATGAATAAAAGCCGATGATATATCGACATGCTCCTCGATAATACATATAATCAATGCAAGCTATTAAAAAGAAGCTCTGGGGAAACAAAAACCGAGCATTACGGAATTATTTCGTCGACGAGGACGAAGGAAAAAGAAGGATTTATTTCAAAATTTAGGGCATATTTTTTTTCTAATTAATATAATCTCAACTGTTGGTAACGTGATTAATATATAAGGGACGCGATTAGTGACTGATTAAAAAGATCTACTTTTTTAATCGCGCTGTATTTAACAAAATCGTGCTGTTCCTAAAGGTTCTCTGTCTAAAAATAGAGAAAGGGAGTGCATACAGTACGGAACTTTTGTACTTTATCAAGTCGGCAGCTTTCCGAAGGCAAAGTTACCGAAGAATGTTAGGGAGACAAAGGGTGGAAAAGTGCACTTTATCATGACACTTTAGTCGTGAGGCTTTGGTTAATCAGTGTGTTAATTAAGACTCTTTTTTCTTTCTCTCTTTCTCTTCCTCGCAAGACTATCTTTGTTGATATACGCAACACGTGTCGTCACACGAGATATCCTAAGAGAACGCTCGACTCATTCGTGTCAGTTTTAAGCAATCCATATAATTATCCGTACGGGGTGTCGTAAGACATCCGGTGATTCCACGACACCCCGTAGATACGAGACGCGATCGAAACGGAGGAATTCGCTCGCTCGCGCTAACATAAGCTCCAATATGAAACGGGTTACACCGCTCCCCAGGATTTCTCTGACTTTATAGCAACGGCACGCGGCCCGTCTACTGCGCGTCTGTATGTACATGTGTACGTAGGTGCGCAAAACGGTGAAAGGTTTTTCAAGGCGGGAAAGCAAGTGACACCCACACGGCGAACGCAGCGTAAACGACGCAAGGCAAGGCGATGCGAAAAGGCAAGGCCGTATTCGCGCGGATAAAAGTTCGCGGCGCGCTCTTGCGAAATCCCCGCGCGAGCAGGCGCGGACGCCTGTCGCAACAATAATAATAACACACGTAATGGGATAGTCGCGAATCGCGCGCAATTAGATATCGGACATTTGCCGGCCGATCGGTCGTTTTTCCAATTACGCTCGCTCTTTTTTTCTACCGCTAATCCTTTATTTGCCTCGACGGCGCGATCTCTCTTTGATTCTTTCAGACCGACATTTCTCGGGCAATATCACTTCGCGATTCGTATGGAGGGATTTTCTCGAGAACGCGTAATGTAATTTATTTTTTTGAAATTTCGCCTGTGTACGTGTCGCAATTGCCACGTAATAAACTTTCGTCTTTATTCGCATAAAAGTAAACTTCGATACCTCGCGCGGGACTAATAATTTTTATATTTATATTTATGCATGCGATACTTGCCGTTACATTCTTGGATACTCGAACGTGTTTGTTTCATGTTTACGTGACGCATCAACTAAGAGCGTGAGTTTAAGCTAAGCCGAGTTTTACGGCCAACGCGCCTTCGCGGATGCAAAACGGTTCGCGCTCTCGTTGCGAACGCGCGAACACGAAAGCGCCAGTCAATTAGCTCGACGATTTGACCGTGTCTTTTTTAAATGGACGATACGGATCATCCTAGAAAATCGCGGACCGCATAGCATTCAGGGCATAAAGTCGACAGTCATTACACGTGGGATGAATCCAATCAGAATAAGAGCAATGAATATATCTACACAGGTATACTTATATATATGTATATCTCTCTTTCTTCTTTTTATATCTATAATACTAAAATGTAATTAAATTATAATTTAAGAAAATTAAGAAATTATATCTTTGTAGAAATTTTATATTCCAGATTATTCAGATATTTAATATTAAAAAAATTAACAATTCTTCAATCAACTCGAAATTCTTCCTTACTTTAAATTTCAATTTTCAATTTATTTTAATATTTTAAGCAATGACACAGATTAAATTCGTATACAAATTAAACTATCAAAATTTCCTAGAATCTATAAATGTTAGAAAATTAAAGTTAAAAATAGAAATAAAATTTTAGCTCTGAGAAACGATAATCATCCATCAATTTTCGCTGACAAAGATGTACTCGTTGAAGAAATTTTATATTCTAGATTATTCAGATATTTAATATTAAAAAAATTAACAATTCTTCAATCAACTCGAAATTCTCTCTTACTTTAAATTTCAATTTTCAATTTATTTTAATATGTTAAGCAATGACACAGATTAAATTCGTATACAAATTAAACTATCAAAATTTCCTAGAATCTGTAAATGTTAGAAAATTAAAGTTAAAAATAGAAATAAAATTTTAGCTCTGAGAAACGATAATCATCCATCAATTTTCTCAGCGAAAATTGATGGATGATTATCGTTTCTCAGAGCTAAAATTTTATTTCTATTTTTAACTTTAATTTTCTAACATTTACAGATTCTAGGAAATTTTATTTCTATTTTTAACTTTAATTTTCTAACATTTACAGATTCTAGGAAATTTTGATAGTTTAATTTGTATACGAATTTAATCTGTGTCATTGCTTAACATATTAAAATAAATTGAAAATTGAAATTTAAAGTAAGAGAGAATTTCGAGTTGATTGAAGAATTGTTAATTTTTTTAATATTAAATATCTGAATAATCTGGAATATAAAATTTCTACAAAGATATAATTTCTTAATTTTCTTAAATTATAATTTAATTACATTTTAGTATTGTAGATATAAAAAGAAACTTACGATTGAGGTTTTTCCCGTTCGAGGACGCAAAACACCGCATGCATATATATCAACTGATCACCATACACGGTAAACTCTCACCTCACATTGTTCGCGCGCGCATGTATCGAATGCGATAAATTCGTAGATACCGCGCGAGAACGCAGAACGTGTAAAAATAATCCGCCGCGCGCATTTGCGCTCTGGATATCGCGAGTCAACATAATTGGCCGGAATCTTCGGCCGTAACTAATTACGGGTCCGGCATATAATAAGCGCGCTCGGGCGGCGCCGCGACTCTTGCGCCAAGATTCGTTGCGAAAGTTTGAAAATTCTTCCTCCTCGAGTGCGTCGTCCCCGAGAGGCTCCGATTAATTTTGAAAGGCGGCGAATTGCGCGATCGCGACAGGAAAACGCAACGTACGATTTCGCTGGAAATTCACAACGGTTTTCTTGCTTAATTCCGCTTTCACAGGCGAATCGCCGACGTGTTGTAAAAAGAGAGAATATAATAAAAACATATGCAATATACATATAAGACAAATTCTGTTAGACAAAGAATATAAAGTCTGAAATGTAGAGAGAAATTAAATAGATAGTTGCTTATCTCAATCCAAGCTTAATCGTGAACAATCAATCTGATACATCTTTAGAATATTCTTGCAGAAGAGAAAGGATTAAAGCTGCAAGTGATTAATCATGACGTAACAACGCACTGTGAAAATGCATGTTCATTCCGTTACTTTTTTTAGCGCATAATTAAGACAGGATTATTTATCGATGAGTCAGTAGCTTTTAGTGGATGAGAGAAAGGGAAAGAAAGGGAATTTCTCGGTCATGCAGTAACATGGATTCAATCTCTGATCAAATTCAGGGCTTCTGACTTACGACAGGTTTGACATCGTCATCGATGTTCGCGTTTGCATTATGGCCGTCCAGGATTGTGCAGTCGAATAATAATTACGACTTGTTAGCCGGAAGAGATTTCCGCGACGAAGCAAGCTGCAATCGTAAGATTACATACGTGTGCACGTGGACGTGCTAAAACCGCGTTTGTCAATTTCAAACGCCATGTTATGACATGTCGATTTCGCGCGCGCGCGAAATCTGTTTCCCCACGTGCCGATACATAATCGAGATACACGCTTGACTCATTCCATTCTCGTTGCACAATGCTCCATTTCGTCATATTTCTGTAACTTTTATAACAATCGCGCCAATTCCTCGCTATTTGTCAAGGAAACACATTCGCGATATATTTCTCAAGTTGCGTGAAATATTGTTAAGTAAAAGAGTTTCGTCAGAGATGTATGTAGTTGCGCTCTTGGCTTGTAATTATAATATATTCGCAAACGTGGGTTCTCACTATCCGTAATGACTCCAATCTACCGTTGATTAATTAGAAACATAAAAATGTCTTGGTACTCGATTTGATGCAAATTAAGAGCGACATAAAAACGTCGTATATATCCCGAGTATCTTCCAGACGGTACACGCAAGGTTCTCGTTTATAGCAATGATATTGAAAAGGAGGGTCCATTTCGACGAACCATCGAACGATCGTTAAGAAATACGTAACCGCGTCTTGTCGAGAGAAACTGACAGGCATATAAAATATGGCAATAAATGTCCGCCCGAATATGGGCTCGATAAGCGGAAGCGCGTCGGCGAAATTCGAAGGGCACGAATGAAGGGAAGATGAAGAAGGTCAAATATATATCATATCGAAGTTTGCCTCTTGAAGCCACACGATCTGACAAAGTCGATCATTCGTTTCATCTGTCAAGTTTCTTCGGCATAAATTTATCATCTTTCAAGTGCGACCTTTAGCGTATTCGGGAAGATGAATATATAAACTTAATTTTAGAATTTTGCTGCAGCGTGCCTTGAAATATGATGACTCGTGATTTTGAGTATCTCGTTACGTCCGTGAATTATTTATTCTCGAATTTTGTTCAATATATATAATTATTATTTATTTTACAAACCGCAATTTGTCGTTTATCAAGCATATTAATAAAAGTATCTTAGAGCTTAAAGGGCAGGTTGAAATTTCCGTGAGCGAGCAAATAATTACATTGGTACGTCAGGATAATTAAGGACAATAAAAAGAATATGAAAAGCTAAATTAGGCTGTTAGCGGTGAAACATGTAACAATTAACAGCGATACAATAATAATAACGACGATGACGGGAAAGCAAAATCATATAAAATCAACAAATTTAATGGTATGTCTACAAGAAATCTATACACAGGGATATCCCTCCTCGTTGAGATAATAATCGTTACTTAGATCACGCGATGCGAACTAAACGGGAATTTTCGTGACACGAGCCTTTGCTATGTCGGGAGCTCATCGGCAACAGAAGACACTTTCAACGAACAATACGCTATTCAGCCAATAGCTGCATCGAGATGATGATGGGTGACATAATAGACCTGCAAGGTGTTGAAACTCTCTGAATTATCAAGAGAGGAGAAAAAAAAGTCAGTAACAGGGTCGTTTAATTAAAGCGTTATGTATGATTTATCATTAAAATTATTATAAATTAATTTTTGTAATTAATTAAAAAATAGATAAAAAGAAATTAAAATATTAATATAAAAGACTAAAATAAATGACTACGAAAAATAATATCAGATTTAAAATAAAATGAAGGAAAATATATATTATATATAGGTACTTAATTAAATATGAAATAAGTGAAAAATATATAATGATGTCTTCTGCAATTTGCAGTTCGAAGATGTATGCAGCTCGAAAGCTGTATTCTCTTCCTGTAGAGCTACACAATTCCATAATAACAGTGTGGGAAAGAGATTCTCGCTCGTATGAAGCTGAGTATACAGAGCGGGATGAGTTGGCACACGTTTACCCTACTAAACTTAATGTAAGCTGAAGAACCGTGCAGCGTCAAGCTAATTACGTACGGTGAAACGTACGGTAACTTTTAATTCCGGAATTACGTATGTGGCCGACACCCAATTAAGAGAGCGCCGTATACCATGGGCCATAGGGGAATAATCGCTATTAAAGTTGCAGTAGCAACGGCAGTCGCAACACCTGGGATAGTATTAGGCAAGACGTCGCGTTTGATGATAGTTTCGTTGTGAGAATCTGGATCTGGATCTGATTTTTACAAGAATTTAATTTTTGTGATTCTACCCTCTCCCAATTCTTTGCCCATTTTTTCGTTCCAATCTCGCGAATTTTGTCGAGATAATTATGCTAAACATTAACGAGCTCGAGGGAGAAATTAAAAATGTGCTAAAAAGTAATAGATTGTAAAACATAATTAAGATATTCCTACGCTGTAACAATTATTGGTTGCACTAATTAATTAACGGTCATCATACTCCGCGATCGATAAGTCGTACGTCCTCCTTCGCTTGTAATTAAAAAGTAAGTTCATGTTTAAAAGCTATTATTCAATCGCAAATATAATAATTATCTGTCGAACGCGAGATTAGAAAAAGAAAAAAGCTATTAATACTCGGAGCAAATATTCGCTTAATTAGTAACCATTAGTAATGTAGACATGTCGTGGCTGTAATTACACGTTATATGTGTATGTGTATATACACATACTCTGTACTCATCATTTACGTTAGTCTACAATTCAGATTATGTTATTGTAATACATGGTTTCGTACATGGTTTCCAGCGACACATGCTAATTACGATATTCTATAACATTTTGCCGACATCTGTCGATACGTGCAACTGAATAACGTCATTTGTATAAAGCGATCGCAATAAAGCAACATAATTTTATACATTACGGATAATCGGGAAATTGCCATCTATGTATCACTACTGTCATCGACAAGTAAGGGACAAATGTTTTCAAACATTTCCTGTCACGATGATTCTAAATATTCGTTCGTGCACATAATGAACGCACGTTGTCAGTGGATTAACCATACAAATCATGGGTGTTGCATATAGAGTTCTATATTCAGTCGTCCGGGAAGGAAGAGAATAAACGCAATTAAACGGTAATCACGCGAGTCGCGCACGCCCGCGCGGTGTACACATACTTTTACAGTACCTACCGCGAGTTAGCTCGTTTAATGGATTTTACGTTGCCGTACTTTGACCTCGTCGGCCAGCGGCCCCGCGCCTCTCATCGAACCCCTTTCCCGTCGTCCGCAGCCCCTGTCGTTCCGGGGACCACCCTTCTCTCCTCTCCTCCCCCCCCCCTCTGACAACCGGGAGGCAGACAGCGCAAGAGGAAAATAATTGGTGCTCGCGAAATCGATACCGCACGTGCACTGTCACGTGCGCATCTCGCGTGTATATGTAGATTACGTGTACATACGTACATCACATTTACGCACGCGCCTCCAGAGATTCGGCCGAGTGAATCGCGATGTAACGTAATGTTACATTGCAATATTAAATAGCGATTCAATGCAAATTGCACGGATCAATGTGTATGAATGTAATACTGTAAATTTTCCAATTAGAGATAATTACTAATAATACAGAAAAATATACATATATATATTTATATCAAATTAATTTCTTCAAATAGCATTCTAAATGAAAATAATGATTAAAATTTACAATACATTGCAATTATGTACTTCCTGCCAAGGAAACATTGCTCGAATACGATCTAAAATTATAACGAGACACGCGAAGTTTGTCGTTTGGTCTCGTCTTACAAGAATGTTAATTTCTCGTGCTCGGAATTTCTTATGAAAACGTCGGTGCAAAACATTTATTATGACGAGACGTTAATGGCATGTCGATCAAAAATGCAAAAGCGCTAATTCGCAAACGGCTTTTCGCGCTTGTTTCGCAGGCGCACGCATCCTGAGACACGCGCTTTCTCTCATGAATCGAATAAAATAAAGAAAAAATGAAGAGTATATCGCGAGTTGTTAATACGACGTAGCCATTAAGGCCGCCGGCGAGCGGTAAGCCGTAAATGTTAGAAATCTCTCGTAAGCAGAGCGTATACGCCACCCGTTATAGACCGGGTACAAAAAAAAAAAAAAAAAAAAAATCTATGGCGGCATCTGTTTCGCGAACACGATCGCGGAAATCTCGAGATTCCACTCAAAGGGATCAACGAGAAAGTCTAACGATAGCGATTTCTGCGCAGTGAAAACGTTCTTAATTATACGATCATAATGATGTAGAAATATACATTCATCGAAAGAGATATTACTGAAAGCTAATCTAATAATGAATCGAAATATTACGTACACTTAAGCGCGCAGGATTTCGATAATTAATTCTAGCAGCTGTAAAATCTTTCTGTCGATATAAAATTCTTTTAGTTCGCCAAACTTCGATTATGGCAACTCGCGACTTACGCGTGTGCTACGCAGCCTGTTGCATGAAAAGCGAGAGGGACGCTTGCACGCGGCTTGCAGTAATGTAACGTCGCTTTCTCGGACGGTGTAACGTAAGAAGAGCACAAGGAAACCTCTTGCGAAAGCAGCGAGTTGGAGCCGGTGGTACACCGCCGCCGTCGTCTTTTGACACGCCACGCGCGCACGCATTGTTCACGCACCTACGCGAGCGTAGAATTACGCGACGCGCGAGCAGGTTTTTGTCGCCGTCGCGAACCGGACTCCGGATGTTTTTTTTTTTTTTTTTTTTTTTACAGAAGGAGATTGCGATAGTGTCGCGTAGTGATCCATACATTATAGCAAATATACTCCAACGCAAATAAATAAATTTCTCAGTTTAGACTTTCATTAGAGATTCTCGAAGTGTTATATTTGAAACGCCGAGATTCTCGTGTTATTTGATTCAAACTGTAATTTTGTGTTTAAAATAAAAAAAAAAAAAAAAAAAGTCATATCCAACTTGCCATGTGTACACTGAGAAAAAATTTACTCAATCTAATATAATAATCTAATAAAATATTTAGTTCAATACGTTCAAACAAGTATTTATTTAAATTAAGCAAAAATATATTTGAATTAGTAAAATATGTTGTCTATTTTACTATTCAGCAATATATTTTATTGATCCAAATATGTTTTTGCTTAATTTAAATAAATACTTATTTGAACGTATTGAACTAAATATTTTTTTAGATTAAATAAATTTTTTTTCCAGTGTATTGTATAAGAAAGATATGTATAAGAAATCTCGCGCCAAGTATGTATATACATAACAATGTGCAATAAAAGAATTTATTTTTTGCAGAGAGTGCGCCAAGACCATAACGAATCGCAGCGTTAGAAAATTCGCATGAAAACGTAAAATCACTCGCTATTGTCGTGTAATTTCTCCCGTTGCGGAACAGCGCGGCGATAGATAGGAAATCTCCCTTTCGCTCCGATAATGATGCATCATAATAATATCCCGCTTGGTACTACCAAAGGAGCGCGCACGCAACCGTGGCCGAATATGATACTCGACAGGGCTAATTATGCGTGCAACTTCGAGCGAATGATACGGGCGGCAGGAATGAAATATGAAAAAACCGGGTAAGAGAACGCCACAGAGAAGGAAGAGAGTAAAGAAAGAGAACGAAAAGAGACCAAAAAAAAAAATAAAACAAAACAAGTCGAGGAGGAAAGAAGAGACACGTGCCGCGAGCGAGGAAAGCGTGAACTTTTACATAATTAGCAGCTGTACATGCCGGACTCATTAATTGTCGGCGGTCATTAGAGCGACGTACATGCGCACGTTGATCCTTTGTTACTGATTGGCGTGTTAATTATATCGCTGCCGATTTAAATTTGCACGTTGTATTGCACGTGAGGCTCGCGATTAATGTGATATGGAACGTGGAACGACGAAAACTGAGTCTATCAATGTTTGGAGCATAAAAATAATTATCATAAATTAATGAACAATAATAATTGCATACATCGTCCTTGTGCATGTTTTGTGTGTCACAAATATTAATAATACAGTTTTCAACAATTTTAAAGTAAATAAATTTTAAACTAAATTTTAAAATAATCTTTTTTTTTCAAAAAGATTACTATACAAAAACTCTAATAAAATAAAAGAAAAAATTAATTCGTAGCATTTACAACGTATTCTATATCGAAAATCGTTAAATCGTCGCGGGAAAAACGCAGCAGCACGTTGCAAAAAAATTACATGAATACTCGAAATACAATTTATCTACGCTATCATGCTCGCGTGCTGAAGCGCGATGAACGCAAGCGCAGAGAAAGATCGTCTGCCTGAATAAACGCGAGAAATTCGCGAAACTATATGGAACGTCCGCGCAATCGCTCGCTGTTGCTATCCGAACATTGCAGTCGCGTAGGCAAATAAATATATATAAAGTAGAAAAAAAGAATAATTTCCCGGATGATGGAGATTCATCAAATATTATGCTGTAACATTATGATAACACAGATATGTGTGTATAAATATGTGAATAGATTTCCGATTTCTTTTTCAACGATCACGCATATTCCTTTAAAGAAAAAAAAAAAAAAAAAAAAAAAAAAAAAACAAATAAGGCGTATCATAAAAATTCACAAGCATCGCCCACTTTTTATCCGCTCTCTTCCGCGAAGACTTTTTTCTCGTCGTTTTTCATATACGATCTAAGAATATATTGCTATGTGACACACGAGATAAGATCGAATCGATATTCGGCAAGGTTATAAATAACAGTTAAGGCGAATAAAACTGACAGCCACAATAGCGGATCGTGTTCCGGCATATGGTACGTGATCTTGACGCGATTTTGTTCGAAAAGATAGAGGTATCGGCGCGCGTGTGCTGGGAATTATAGCGAATCGAAAATAATTAACAATGACGTAATTCGGCATCATTTGCAATGTATATTTACGTAATAATCTCGTCGCGCTTAAATCTCACGCTGACCAGCTTCCATCCGCATCCTTCCGAACGCGACCTTCTCAACCCACGGGCCTTCCGAGAGATCCGCTTACCTCATGTTTAAATTCGGCAACGGTTAACGTCACGCAAATGTAAACGATCTTGTTCGATGGCCGCGAGCGGGTCGCGCGGTACGCACTTTATTGTGCACACTCACATCACGTGAGTGAGCGACAATAACGAGCCAAGCAATCTGCCATTGTTCGCCGGCTTAAGAAAGAGAGAGAGAGAGAGAGAAAGAGAGATATCACGCCTACGCTCCCTAAACGACAATGAATGTGATTACCACAACGATGACACCGACAGCAACGGGTAGTCCATTAAGCAATGCAGGGTTGAAGATTTCAACGACCCCGCGGCGCAAATTACTCACTTGATATCGTTCGCGGTCGCGCGCGAATTTTGATCGATCAATTTCAATCTGCGTAGCTCGAGTACGTCAGTCGGGCTCGTTCACGACACATTTACGCACCCCGAGCTTGTCGCGTCGTGTCGTCATCGTCGTGATACAAGAAACATTTTTTTTTTTTTTATTTTTTTTATTTCCGACGTGTTTTCGATGCGTGTCGCTTCACGTCTCGTTACCTTCGAAACCGCAACGATAGGTCTCTCTAATGTAAATCCCTCGATATCGATCATCGTTCACGTGCAATTGCGACGGTTTCCCCCTACGGAAAAGAGAAGTGGCGCAAGGACGCCGATGAATGAAAGCGAGTAGGACGCGTTTAAATAAGCTCGTTTCGAAGCCGAAACAAAGCGGGCCCCGCGACATTTACGACCATTTTTATTAATAGCACGATTGATACTTGATAGTCCTGAATACAATGTGCATAAACTCAGCTGTGCAACATTTTCTCATCACTACACAGTAAAAATTAATGTCAATAAGTATAACAAGAGACGCTCTATATCTTTACCGGAGCGAAATGTATTTTCGAAAATGACTTAGATTAAAAATAAAGATAAATATATATCTAATTTTATAGGCTGAAAGAGAGAAAGCGATTTAATTGCCATAGTACATAGTATTTCAACATTATATGCCGGTCAAAAACCTTCGCTAACAATGCGTTGCAATGCTACTTTCTAATTAGTCTCTTAATTCGTCGAAAACTACCGGTCAAGCGATTTCTCCCAGCAACCGACAAAATAAAGTTCCCGGTAATTAGAAATAAGAAGTGACGCTAAATTATTACCAGACAAACGCGTGATATATAAACCGCTGGAGTAAATATGGCGCTTTTTCAACTGATCGTAACTATAAACAGACTTTACGTAAAAAAGGATCTATACAAGTACGACAGGCATTCCGGTAGAGCCACTATTATCTAGTCACATGATCTGTCACAGTAGATTGTTATGTGAGCCATAAATCGAGATGGGTATCTGCTTGACCCGGCGACCCGAAGGAGCAACGGTTTATTTAGCCGGTTCTTTAGGAAAACTACCGCCACTGCAGTTGTATAACGGCCGTCTGCATTAAATTGTAATTCATAATATGACGTAAAACAAGAATACACCGCCCCCGGCAATCACGATTACCACGTGAACCATCGATTTCGCTATTTATGCCCTCGCCTTTTTGTCATTGCCAGACGGCCTGTACAAAAAACTTTTTTGTTTCTCTGCACTTTGAAATGACATTAGAATGATAGTGTAATACGAGATAGAAGGACACAATAAATTCGAGAAGAAAATTTAGAAATATTTTATATAAAAAAAATAGAGGTAGAATGCGTTAGAACAAGTTCTGTATACGAGAACCGGAAATTTCTAGCTACACCGTTGCAGAAAAATTTCAAGAGTAATCAAACTGTCGATGAACCTATAGGAGTACAATTTTCATTGAATGTGCCATTAATGGAACATTCAAGAGTAACTCACTCACTCTTTCTCTCTCTCTCTCTCTCTCTCTCTCTCTCTCTCTCTCTCTCTCTCTCTTTAAAGAGTAACTCACTCACTCTTTCTCTCTTTTTTTACTAATTTTATATGAATCAACTTAATCGCTCTCGTGTAGGCCAATAAATACGTAACTTCAACTGTAAACGTTTAATCGAATGCCGATGAAGCTCGTCTCTTCCGACTCTTGAATGACCTTCGTCGGCGAAGTTATTTTCATCGATAATCGATACAAGCCACTAACTAAAGACGTATTCGTAGACGTACTCTACAAACAGAACGCACGTTAAAAAGTCTTCATAGAGAGAATGCAAATTAACGTGACAACATAATAGAACCCAATTTAGGAAAGCGCGTGTTTTAAATTCGGTGCGATTATAACCTTGCAATGTACTGTATACAATATTTTCGGCAGTTATTTGGCGGATAATCGATATGATCGACAACCTAATCTGTTCTTATCGGATCTAACAATAAAATACCGCTATTTCCGAAAAATCCGTATCGATTAACTTGGGAAATTTTGAAATACTTCTTTCAAATAAATTAAAAAAAAATTCTCCATTTTTCAAAAACATTCTAAAATATTTATTAAAATTATGTTTTGCAATAGAGTGATGTCTTAGACACAAAAATTAAGAAATAAAAAATATGCGAAATAATTATAAATAGAAAATTAAATAAAAAAAAGTTATTTTCTATCATTTATATAAACATTTTTAAATTATTCTCTCTCTTTCTCCTCTTAATATAATTCATCTTATATACATAATATATGTATAAGGATAATACTGTTCTCTTTTCTATTTTAAAACGGAAATGAACGGAGAGGCTACGTAAGTAATTCTTACAAAATTAATGATTAATTCTATGATCGCTCTGCGAATCTATCACAGATAATAATTCTTGAAATTATTCCGCATCACTACCAACTGTACCTTCTAATCGAATATAATTCGGAGAAGACGGAAAGATGAAAGAAACGCAAGGCCACTCCTGGGTCATTGCCGTCGTCCTCGCTCTCGCGATTCGTTTCCGTGCAGTATGCGTGTATATATCTATCAGACAGTTATACTTAGAATTCTCTGCCTGTGTTGTCTACCGGGTGTGCTATTGACTCGCGGTTAACCGAAACCCGGTCTTTTGCAAAGCGATTGCCTATCCAGCTAGGGCTGTGTTAACGACTCGCACGATTAAACTCTGGGGTAATTAAACCTGAGATTAGACCGCGCCGTTTGTAATAAATGTTTTTAACGAATGTTACTTTGATAGTCGCATGGTTTAATAGATTCATCCGTTACGTCGATTCTGTCACGATGGGTCTTAATTAACCGAAGATGCGGAAAGGACGATATTGCGGATATGGATGCAAGAACGATCCAAGTTTTTTACGATCCTACATTTCTTGGCAAACGGCGGATCTTAAAAGTTTCTTATGAAAAGGAAGAGAGATCAACGGCCTGCTGTTGATTACATTGGGATCATAATTGTACATCATTTCGCATCAGAAATTTCGCACGAAATCAATGTATGGAAACGGAAACAGAACTCGAGAATTTTCTCCACAGGAGATAAGCAATTTTTTCAAGATCCGCGCACGCAGGTTCCAAGACCGTGGAGAAAAGAGACGAAGAGAAAGAACAGGATAATGTTACTGCATAAGGATCGGCGACTGCGTCGCGTGGGTGTTGCTCGAACCCGTACCGGCTCTAAGTGCGGCTATTCGTACGTGAAATAGCGCCTTACTAGCGTTATCTCGTCGGTAGGTGCGATATGCTATGTGGACCCGAACTTGTCCACATTGCCGCGTAGGAGTGTCGCTCGGTGGGGTTCCATTTTTTTTCATTTAAAAATTGTTCTCCTCTCTCTTTCTCTTTTGCATACAGCGATTCTTCTTGTAAATTTGAATAATTTTAGAATATGTTATCATCAATTTGTATTAATCGATAGCACTGAGATATCGATTACAATAACACAAAAATAATCTTTTGCAAATTAATTAAAAATCCGTATTAATTGATCCCCATATATTACAAAAGCAAATATACAGTAAGCTAAGACTATACATTACTTTACAGTTATTGTAATCATCTAGCATCAAAGAAAATGTTGTTCTAGCAAAAGAACAAATTCATTTTATTTATTCATTTTATTTAAAGTTACACGATATGCCAGCTCAATGTACCTTTCACATTCGCGAAATTTCGATATCGGCGAGAGAATGCCGGACTTGTGCTCTATACTTTGCACCAATTTGCGAACGTCCGCAGTGTTCGCTCTAATCAAGAGGAGAAGAGGACCGAGGGTAGTCCAGAAATAAAGGGCGGAAACTGATTTCGCGAGTGCACGCGCGCGAGCGAGCATAATTTAATCGCGCGCGTACACGCGGTCTGCCTAGCCCGCGGGGCTAAGGGTTTAGCCATGCTCGTCGATCAAAACTTCTTTTATAGATAGCCCCTGATGATACGTCCCGGGGGCTACACCTGCTCGTGATACGCCACTTTGGTGTAACCTGCCCTGCGCCAGCGAGCGAACGTGTCTATGTGTTATATAATACGAGATCGCGCGGCGTCCAGAGTACCGCGGACTAACATCGATACCAGTGGTCATGATGGTTATGCTGGTTACAGAGGTTATGGTCTGGGCATGGAAGAGTACTGGCTGTAATACGGGTACAGTCTCAGCTAAACATTGGCGATTCGATGCCCTGCTGACTCTCGTACAACCGTTATCGGTAACGTGATCAGATTCTAGAAAAAGCTGATGATAAAGATATTTTTAATAATTTACCTTGATAAAAAAATATTGCAAAATTAGAAAAATCAGGATTTCGAACCAATATCGTATTTCTCAATTCAAATAAATATGAGAAAATATGAAGCTCTAGAGAATCGGGAAAATTTGCACGTTATAAAATTTCAGTTCTCGACTTCGGAAAGAGAATATAGAAAAAGATATCGAATTCCAAAATATAAATAATTGAATCGAAAATAATTCAATTCTAATTTAGAGTTCCGAACTGAAAAAAAATGTATTTTATGTAAAATCTCAATTATATTCTTCTCACTAAAAACTACATTTTACGCGGGATAAAATTTTTATATTTTATTTTAATAAAAATATATTTTATTTTGCACAATAAAATTGTGATAATAATCCTGGAATTTATTAATTTTTTTCTCTATTTATTCTATTCCAGTTTTCAGATCTTTCAGATACAAAATCAGAGTGTCTACTCAAATCTTGTAAAATAATTTCCTGATTTTCTAGATATTTTTGTTCTAAAGTAAAGAAAATATTTTCAAGATTTTTTTAATACAACACTTTCTCTAAAAAAATTTTTTTTGAATCTCAATAAAATTCCATGACACTTTACTAGAAATTCCTGAGAATTCCAAGTTTTCCATATTTTTCCAGGGAGTAGACGCCTTGAAAATTCAAAAGTAACTAAATTAGACAATGTAGGAATCAAATTTCGTAAATAATGATCTCAAAAGTCTTTGTAAAAAATATAAGAATTAAATAAAATTAACTTTTCAGAAATGGAATTGATGTCATCTGAAAATAATATGTATACGGTAAAGTACTAAAAACTGACACAGACATCGAGAGAAAAGAAGTCTGCATTCTAAAATACATCATGCAGCCACGATCAAAGATGCGTAGATATCGCTGTAGTGAAATACTGGAATTTATCGCGAGGCGCACGCACGATTAAGATTCACTTGTCCGCTCGTTCGCTTTACGCATCGAATTACGCGCGATTACGGCGTACGCGTATTAAAAACAAGGAACGATCAATTTACCCGTGATCTTCGTGGAATCGGCGAACCGATGACGATAACGACGACGACGATGACGCCTCATACGCGATGACGTTAATATTACTCGTAATAACCGTTCACCGCGCGCGGAGGAATCATTAGATGGTACGAAAAATGCGTTTTCCATTATTGCAGGAACACGCTCCACGTGAGAAATCTCTCCGCTAAAAGACGAAGAGGCGAAGACGTGCACGGCCATGACACGCGAATTACAGCGAGTGCGTAAATCGTGACGTAAAGACTCGTTGCACCAATCTTGGTCAGCGGTAATGAAAATTGAATCAAATTTTTTGTGTACTCTACTTTTATTACCGTAATAAATATTAGAAATACACAAAAAATAAATAAAACTTAATTTAATTAAAATTTTATTTCAATTGATTTATTCAATTCGAATTAAAATTGTCATTCAATTTGATGCAATTACATAACAGCTTAAAAGGAAAAATTGAAATTTATAAACTACTTGGTTTAAAATTTTCATATATTGCGCGGAGACATTAGCTTTTATTCAAAGAAATCGTTGAACAGCGTCAATATCTTAGCATACTGTACTCTACGCATGTGTCGAGGCGAAATTACAAGGAGGAGACACGCACATTGCGTATGCCGCATCTAATGAGCGCGACTTAAATGCGAATCTAATATCAAATCTTTCTCCATCGTCGACCGAACGTCCCATCTTTCCCGGCTTTTCCATGCGGTTTGACGATTATGTGGGTCGAATCGAAATGAATCTGCAAAGTCATCGGCGATAATCTCCGTTTACGGAAATCATTAGTATGACTCTCGGTTAACGAGTTAGTGGGATGTAATACAAAAAAAAAAAAAAAAAAAAAAAAAAGATTTTGACATGTAATAATTTAAATTTTACGACGCTATTCTAATGAAGATTGTATCAATATTGACGTAGAAGAGATGTAGAAATGCAAATGCGATTGAAGGATACCGCAGTGAAGTATGAAAAACGATTAAGAGAAATACAAACATGAGACACTGGAGAGATGATATAGTAAGATGATCTCAGACGAGAGGCCGAGTCTCATAATAAAGAAGATTAAACACACGTGCCGTGGGAGACTGGGATCGCGACTGCGGATCGTTTCCTCACGACAAGTCGTAACTTTCTACAAACGTCCTTTTTAATGTCGATCCTCCCGCGTTTAATCGTTTTCGCGCGGTCGCATGAAATTCGTGTACGCGATATCCCTCCTAAATATCTACATCGCGGAGTAAAAATCGCAAAGGATGAAGAAGTCGCACATGGTCGATCTTCGCCATGTTAACTCTCCCCTTTCTGATGTATATTATTCGTATTCCTTCAAAAATGATCGACACGATATAACGCTTTTTTTTACTATCGTGTATACTCCGTCATTTTTGATGGATCGCAGACAGTGTATGCGTTCGTGTGGCGTGCCAACAATCCTTAACGTAAGTACATAATTGCGAGTTCAACGGCCGTAAACAAGAGTCTCGCCGGTGGCACTTTTCCTAGGAGCTCGCTCGGCACGACGAGAGTCTATTCGCGGTACCGTGGAATCTATTTCTGCGCACGGCCTTGTGAAAAACGAGAGCGCGGTGTGCGATTGATATTGACTCGTTATCATTAGTTGCCTTGATAACTATGCCCGTAATTACGGGTGGCCGAGACTAAGCGTCTCGAGAGCGAACGAGCGAAAAGTGACCATTACGTATCGCAACCCAACACGGGTAATTTCAAACTAGTTTCACTAACAGACCGCATTTTCCCCTCAAGGACGCGTAGAGCGGAAAATCTAGTCGTCGTGGTTATTAACAAATAATGTCTTTCGATCTTCGGCTTTTCGCGAAAGAATCCTTATGCCTTCGGGCGATGCAACGATCTATGATCGCGATCTATACGAGAAATATCGCGTGCTATGGGCGATTCTACGGTCGGTATGCGTTTTCGCCGTGATTATAGTTATAATTGGCTCTAACCGCACGGTGTGCAGAGTCGAAGCGGCTACTAGTCTATGAGAAAAATTCTCAGCCACTGCAACGCGCCAATTATTTTGCAGCGAGATGGAAACGTACAAACAGTGGTGTGCGTTTCAAACTAACAACGATTTTGCGAAAATCGATATATGTTATTGGATATCATCGATAAAATTAATGTATCGCAGAAAGAGATATATTAAAAATATATGTATCATATACAATATATTGAAATAATTTCAAAACCCAAAGAACCTAAAGAAATGTAGAGTAGGAAAAAAAAAAGATCCGCGTGTCATGAAAAATTCGCGGTTAAAGCTTCGCGTTTAATTTGTTGTCGCGTTTGTTGCGTTCAGAGTATGACTATGAAAATTGGAATAGCGGATGAGTCACAAAACTATGTTCTCTCTTTCTTTTACAAAGGAGTCGAAAATGGAAACGTCCGGGACGACGCAGAATGGACTTCTCATCAAAAATTCGCGATGACGATTCGTCCGTGTTTTCCGTCGCGGGAATTTTCCACGAGAGGGAAAATGAATTCCACGTTCTCCCTAAAGGAAAAAAAGTGCCAAGATTCCCCTACTTGACGTACTATTTATACCTTTGTACTACCGAACTTCCTGCTGTTTCTTTTCCCGCGTAGACGCGAGCTCCCTTCGAGGAAGCCTTACGCCCATACACCATAGACGTTCGGATTCGTGACTGGGAAGTGAGATGCACTGACCCATGACTGGCCAACGAGCGGATAGGATAGTCATAGACCCGCGTGCAAGGAGGAGACGACGCCCGTTCTCTCCGGCCAACTCCCACGTCCTATAGAGCAGCGTCTCTCGGACAGAGAGGTTAAGCCATGCCAGGCCGGGAATTACTATATCAACCGGCAGCGCCGTGAGAGAAAGAAAGGCACCGGCGACGTTAATGAAACAACGTTAGTCACGTCCGCGCGTTTCATACTCGGTATCACTCAGACTCTATTGCGAAATGCTATTACGGTATCATCGTAGCTCTGAAAGGGAGAGAGAGAGAGAGAGAGAGAAAGAGCCCAGGGAGACTCATTATGCGCGCCGCGCCGAAAATCATCACGGAAAATGTAACGCGTGTGCTATTATGTTGAAACACGACGGTTCAAATTGTGAAGTATTAATCAAAGATTTGAGAAATCAACATGCAAATAAATCAGTTTATTAATAATAATAACAATAAGAAATCTTTCTAATATTTTACATTTCAAATTATTTGAAAGTTTTGAGGGAGAAAAAAATATTTCCATATTTTTTTACAGGATTATTTTCTAAGATAGATTATAATTGTTTTCATTATTGTTGTATTCTCGCCATTTATATGTGCGTAGAATAATTTTTTATTGTATCTTCAAATTTATTACACTTGTATATATGTAGAAATTTTTTCTAAATATATTTTATGTTTAATTTTTTGCAATTTTTCTCATTTCATAATTTTTATTTCAGCAATTTTTATCGGCGTTGTTATATTTTCATAATTGTGATTAGATATTCCAATATACACGTGTGCGCGCATATTCCGGATTATAGGCGAATTTTTCTTTTCGCACAAAACAGGTCGAGAAGGTTGAGCCATATGAGTAGCCTCTTTGATCCGAGAAACAAGTCGTGTGAAGTATTTCGACAAATTCGAGATAAAGCATACGATTTTAATCCCATGAAAGTATATCTCGTAAATTAAGCAGAAATAAACATATTCGAGATATGAATGTATAATGAACAATACGTAGAATGACGAAATTAGAAATTAAAATCAGTATAAGATACAGTTTGTCCGACGAAAAAAGACGTCTTACGCTTAATTTGAATAAATCTGCTATCGAATAATATTAAACTGATTAAAACAGAAATAATCGTCCGTCAGTAGAATTTATGTTCTGCATTAGCATTCCTATTTTACGCCGCATTTAGTGCTAAAGGCGATGCTCCGAATACGGGGCAAAGAGCGCATCACGCGCGTTTGAAGTTTTAATTTTTCTATTCTAAGCGCTAATAGATTCGCCGACAAATGTCCCGTCCAACTTTCGGTCGTTACTCCCCATTACAAGTCCCATTGTACTCACGAAAGACGAAAACGACGACGACGCGAGATGTTCAAGCGGCTATAAATAACAAAATTTCGTAAAAGCGCATCCCGGCATTCCTCACACGATGAGTCAAAAAGACTGAAGAACGCCATGAAATTACCAGGAGAAGAGAGGAACGAGAACGCGTCACTTCTCATTTTTACCGCCTCTACATCACTGTCGCGTTGCGTTAATGCGATGCTATCCCATTTGCTGGCGCGTCATCGTTCATGAGGCTCTGATTAGGAGATACGTATGTACGTTCGAAATATCTATGCACGTATTCTATTATCGCTAATCTATGATTCTGTCCCTCCCTTCTGATCCCACGATATAGGCTCAAATCAGCTCGTTATTGTGTCGAAGAAATTGAGCCCGCGTAACTGCACGCGTGCGAGTCATGAAATCCTAAATAAGCTCAGATGGAAGAAAGACAAAGAGAAAAAACACAAAGAGAGAAAGAAAGAGAGAGAGAGAGAGAGAGACACGGAGGGAGAGAGGGAGAGGGAGAATTATTTATCACACGTGATCAGTTTCATTTCCATTAATGATAATTCGATATGACATAATTAATATGTTAATTAAGTATTAATTGCAACTTTCTTGTACTAATTTATTACTAATAAATTCTAAACTTATCGGCTACATCACTTCTACTTTCAAATACTTATAACAAATTAAACAAAACAAAAGGCAAACAATTTTAACAAAAGCACTAATAAAATAAATCATCCAAAAATAATACAAACAAATTTCAAAAATATTACATTTTTATAGGTGCGTCAACACAGAATATACAACGATAAGAGAAAATAGTCACAAACGAGAAACAATATCCATTTGACAGCAAAAATTGTTTGTCAAATTAATTGCTATTGAAATATCTTGGTTCTGAATTTATTGTTTGCAAACTAAGTTAAAAAAAAAAAAAAAAAAAAAAAAAAACGATCCAATATTTATATCGTTTTGAGAATAAACTGTGTTACAAAACTATTAAACAAGCACAATTAATTTTATAAATTACGAATAATAATGAAATTATAAATTACTCTATGGTTGTTTTGCTGTCAACCGATGTCTCCTGCGAAACCTTCTCTCTTATCTTTTATTGTTTCTTCATGGCACTCATACGACACTCATTTGCGAAAATGCAATTAAATACAATCGCCTGCGCATTAAGCGTTAAATTCGTTTGACGCTTTAAGCACTCCCGATGTTAATCGATGTTTTATTTTATTATATATTGGAATAAAATAACTATTACACAAACGATTTTAATGGTTCTGTTAATGACAGAAATTTGAAAATGACATCAACAACTTTATCGAATTACTGCGTGATACTATGAGATATAAAAGCTGATTAAGACAATTGATAATCGCAGGAATTAATCGTGTAAACTAATAATCTCCAGTTATTCGTAAAGAATAATCGTATTTAATATCTCTTAGTACTTGTTATATTTTAGAAAATAATATGACGACATACGGAGAGCACAATGGCACCTGCTCCTGTTTGCTCGGGTATCACTGTGCGAATAATAACAAGACCACGGCAGGTAAACAACAGTACACTATATCGCAAAACTTAATAGCCTTCAACGTGCTATTGTTTACATATGAGTAGAACTCGTTACTCCCTCTAAAATAACGAAATAACGAATGATATATATTCATATATTAATGATTTAATATTCAATAGTTAATTTGAAATTTGAACCGTTCCATATGCGTCGTTATATTATCTTTCAAAAATGAGCATTTCCTACAATTATTATATATAATAATAATTATAATTAGTGATTATTAAATTCGTACGTTTAATTTTCGCAATTATTATCTCAACTAGCCATTAATTTATAATATCATGTAGTTTTAAGGTAAAGTTATCGATATTTATCATTTTCAAATTTCAAAATTTATTAACAAAAGGTTGCTTAATCATTAATAAAATCGTTCATTTAACCATAATTTTCGAGGTCGCTACAATATAAAATATATATCATATAAGATTAATGTTACAAGTGCTATGTAAAGTGCCGAACGTTCGTTCTTGTAATTGATGCACGTGTAATTGTAATTAATTATATTTTCACGAGTGAGTATTGGATAAATATACCTTAATAAAACAACAAAATAAAAAGGAAGATTCGTGTTCAGACAATAATAAACAATTTATAATTTTTATTATTGATTATTTATAAAACTAGTTGCTCACTTATATTTTCGCGGTAACCGAGTTTATTTTCATAGCGATGTAAACGTTAGAGTGTTTTCAATTATATTTTAATTTCATTTCGCGAGCAATCAATTCGAAACTAAGATATTTCAATAGCAGTTAATTTAAAAAACAACTTGATATCAAACTAATATTGTTAACTTTTTACCTTTTCATTCTCTCTTTCTCTCTCTCTCTCTCTCTCTCTCTCTCTCTCTTTCTCTCACTCTTTCTGGAATATTTCCTGCTAATTATTAGAAAAATAATAAATTATCTACACATTAGAGCAATAAATTAAAAATAATATTAAATAATATTATGTTATACATTTGATTTTTCGTAGTATCAAATCGATGGAGATACAAAGTTCAATCAAGTTTAATAAAATTAATAAAGTCTAAAATTCAATCGAGTATAGTAAAAAATTTAAACCAGATTTAATTAATGAAGAAAGAAGAGAATATGAAATGTGCTACCAGTAGTGTACATAAGTGCACATAAAATACATTTAATTCGTAATAATGATAAAAATATTCACGGTACAACTCTCTCGAACGGTAAATTAAGGTCTAGTAACTTGACGCTAAAAGTGGCTACTTTAATGATGCAGGGTAATGGAACGCCCGACAACGCGCGTAAAAATAATTCCCTCAACTGTTCGGACGCGCATTGTCCAGTATGTTACCGTTGTAATGGAAAGTCTCTTTCGCGAGATAACGCGGCGCGTAAATAAGCGATCACGTTAAGAAAGGGGAGTTTACGAGGCGCGTCATTCCTCTCGCGCGACCACCATCCCGGCAAATTGACCAGCACGAATATATCGCGTTACCCATCGTCGTCGTCATTCCAGGAGAATTCCTCTCCCCTCTCCCCCGTCTCCCCGCACAAAACCGCGGTCATTACTTTCACTCACGGGGGATCCGAAAAATCGTGGTCGGAAAAAGCGACCTGTTAGAGAGGGAGCCGAGCAAAAGGACTCGACACACATGCATACGTACACCCTTTCTCCGCGCGCTCATACTTATGCATGAGTCCGCGTGCACGCACATGTGGCGCGTATACCTAATACACCGCCGATGAATGATTTATGGAACGATATCCGCTTTTTATCGGGGGGCCCCCGATTCAGGTTGTCGTGCCCGGGGCATTGGTTGTGCCGCCGAGATTGCTCTGGCCGAAGGATGCCAGGGGCTCTGCCCGAGCTGTAATTGCACTCCATCGGCGAAGATAGAGTGGGAGGAGGGAAGAATCGTAGGGAGAATCGGTTTAACGAAATCTGTTGTTAGGCGCGATCGAGGGGAACTTTGCCGTTTATCACCCGGGGATTTAATTCCCGTGACTCGCGCGTGAGGAATTACGCGCACAAGGTGGTATAGCGATCATCGCGCTCCACTATACTGCAGATAGACAGAAAGAAAAAAAAAAAAAGAAAGAGAAAAGAGATTTATTCCTTCCGGTCTCGGAATCTCTTAAGCGCTCGATGCTAACTTTCCGATCTTCGATTTATCATCGCGAAGAAAACTTATCGGTACGGTTATAAATTATATCGGCCAGTATGTGCTAAAAACTTAGGCGCGCCTGGTCGAGGAGGCTTCGTTACCTAATTCTGTCGAGCGTGCCAATGTTCCCGTAATCTCATTACGAAAGCCGAAGGCTCGCCAGAGATGGCAGAATCAGATCGCGACTCGAATATGTCGAATTATTGACAAGTTTAGAGTGCACACGCACAAGCGTGTTTCTCGCGCGCGCGCGGTCAACTTAAATAAGGATAGATTACGAAAGTTTTCCACCGCAAATACATCACCTGCTTCTATTCGTTTGAACTATAATTGAACAGTACTCATTTAAAAGCGTACTGAAAGATCGTTCCACCGACATCGTTCTTTTGAGGAGGGGAACTCGGTCGACGACCGCGTTTAGGTAACATAGATTGTACATAGCAACTACCACGAATAACCGGCCCTCATGCAACGCTGATCGATTATATCGCTTAGACTTGGCGTTTCACTCGCCGAGTAATAACAATGCTAATCGAACGTCATTATGGCTTTGCGTCCGTATTTATAATCCATCACGACAAATCCGCCCGCAATAAACCTCAGCAATATATAATTAATTTTATACTAATCTATGCGTAGAAACAAAAAAAAAAAAAAAAAAAAAAAAAAAAGAGAAAATAATCTCGTACATTATACCGTTTCTGTTCGTTAACCCTGACATTACGGGTGTTGAACACGAAGATTTCTCGCATATCCAATTACATATATATTATTATTATAAAGCCGATATTAAAATTTCTTAAATAATCTTAAGATAAAAATAAAGATGTAATTATACGCGTGAGTGTAACAAAAAAAAAAAAAAAAAAAAAAAAAAGCTTAACGTTCGCGAGATTTACTTAAAAATTTTTTACAGCTGCGCGCGAATGGCGTTTCGATAGGTAACAATACTAAAACGAGTACAAGAGAAGCTCGGTTAAGTACGGTCATTAAATTTATCACGAACGGGCAGTTAATCTTCCGACGCGCGCGCGTCGGTTTACCAACACTTTTCATGGCGAAACTCCGACAAGCCGACTACGGTGATTTTAACCTGCATCTGCGCGAGCGGTGTGCAGTATGCGAAATATATACGCATAATGCGGCGATATTTCTCCTCGCCATCGCGCCGCGCCGCGCCGCGCCGACAGTGTAGGAAGCTCGAAACGCATTCCATTAGCATAGCTTAACATTAAGCTCTCACACGTCCCGGCTCCGTGAATTACAGGCATTGAATCTTGAATGATTGCACGATTCAAAGGGCGTGCATCAACAATGTTAGCCGGAACGTAGGCTCACCTGTTTCCGACTCCTGCGCGAAATTTAACGAGAGTCGCGCACTTATTAATTCCGGATAAATATTACGTAGGCTGCCTCCAATCGGAACCTGCCGCCAATTCAAATAATCGAGCCTCTCGTAAAATATTAAAAATAAAGCTGATATTAATTTCCCACAATTACAGTCCATTAACTTAATATATAATATATCGTGTGTCGTATAGTTCTTATTATTTATTAAACAATAATTATTATTTGATAATTGATCATCTAATTGATTGTCTAATTGATATTATTTTATAAAAAAGCCTTTGTATTCTTAAATCATTCTTAACTCTCTGAATTTATGGAAATTTCAGCCAGGATGTGACGTACCCGATCTAACTGCTATCAAGGTGTCACAACATCGGTACGTTCAGGGTTAACGAAGCCGCGCGATTCTCCGAGATCGACGAACTCCAGCTGCTTTCTCACACTTTGTCAGCATCCAAGGTTGGCCATTCGCCGCGTTCACGGATTCGTCACACTTCGATGTCAGTGACCTTCGCTACGTTTTTATTTTTAAACAACCGATCATTAGGAGAGCTGTAAGGCTTAACTCGGCTTTCTTTGCGTAGCACAAAAGCATAATGGCAATTATAGCCCTGATGCAACAATATCGAAATTTCTAGGAGTAATGAACTTCCGTAGACGATATAAACCGATAAAAGTGACTGGAGGAAAAGAGTATTCTCTCTATATAATTTTATACGAATCTATGTAAGTAAAAATGCGAAGAGAAAAGCTATTTTTAATTCCTTAAATTAAGAAATCATGTTGCTGCTTTCTTTTCTATTTTTTTTTAAATTAGTTTTTTACGTCTAATTATAATGTATTTATAAATTTCTTTCCATATTTAGTAGAAAAAAAAACTTTATATAAGACCGATTTTCGAATCTCCGAATTGTGAAAACGAGTGTAAAACGGATTAGTGTCGTTATCGATAAGCTTTAAGTGTGTCTTTATTCTTTGTGTCCATTCCGGTCACGCGGAACGTCAAGTACTCATACGTAATATTTGCTCAACAAGCGCGTCGCTGACCATTTCAAGCGAGTGTGTCAATGGCTGGTGAAAGGTATCAATGACTTTTTTTCTCACTGACCCACGACAAGGAACTCTCGATCTCTAATATCATCGTGTTTACTTACATAATCACGACAGAGTTCGTGCGCGGAATCGATGATGCGTGTCACCAATCTCATCCGATTTTACCTAACACCTTGTTACGATCGGATTAAGATAACTTATTAATTTTACATACATACATAAATAATTTTTGTATTAATTTTTTATAAATATGTCTACTTTAAATTATGTAAAATATAAAATGTAACGCTTTTAATTAAAAAAATAATGAATTTTTGAATAATTTTCTCTTCAAGAGTTTCATCATTTATCCTCTATGAATATGCGTATGCGTACATAAAAATATACATGTCACCGGTTTAAGATACATGCGCGCAATATCCATTAATCAATAGCGATCACGCAAGCGGTACACCAAACAAGACAGAGAGCCGCGCGAACACGATCGATGGTTAATACGCTTAATATCCCTGCGTGACAAGGTTGCTACATCGGCAGCGACAAGAAATTGGAGCCGACGTGCCAAAAGTACCCGCGCGTTACAATGAGAATGACGTGCGGATTTATCCCAAAAGGGATGGAAGAGAGATATCCCCAAGGCGCGTCGCGTCTCAATATGATGGCAATTTGCGACATCCGGTAAACATGTCGATCAAGAATACATAACGTATCCTCGAAAAGTACGGCAACGTAATCGTCCCGAGTCACGCAGACGTATATATGTATGCTCTTCCAAGATACGTGGCGAGAGAATGAAAATTGCACACGGCAGCGTGCATCCTGCGCGTTGCTTTTGTACGTTTTAATACGTTCGATATTTGTTCGTTCATCCGGACGTGACCGCAGAATACCTGTGCAAGCAGACGAAAGCAGGTTAACGTCAGGTTACGCTTGCTCGCAACGGGAGTCGGCCTTCGCACGCGGTCTTTTTTATCTTCCTTCCGTGCTTCCTTCGTATTCCCAGCAACAACCGATTACGGATGGATCACCGATGTCTATCCGGCAGCCACGTGGACGTAGACAATGGACATAGACAAACGAGCAGAGTAGTTCTGACCGGTCCTAGCCTTGGGCTGGACATTAATTGGGATCGGACGGGTGTACAAAGTGTGCCTTGACTACCGAACGCCGATAAAAACCAGTTATGTGATGGACCAATCGGAAAAACTGTGATGCTTCCTTTCCATTTCTTCTTCGCTCGGCTTGCGCAATTATTGAAATCCATGATGCCGCGGGACAAAGGAGCCTCACCGAGGAGGAGGAAGCCCGAAAAAGGAAGCCGTATGAAATATTTGCATAATTATGCACACGTAATAAGTTTGAATAAGGAGGATGCGCAATTAGCTGCCCCGAGTGTCCCCCACGATTTATGGACGGATAATTAACCCTGTCAATCCTGACCCTCTTATTTCAGGAAAACCGCACGTCGGTCGCTTTCGTTCTTTGTCAAGTCCCGAAGCGACGCAGATAAACATACGTGTGCTAAGAGCCGGTTCTAGATACGTCCACTCGCCAGATACTCGTCAAGTCGAGACAAGCATGGATGATGCAACACGCGTCACAATATATACAGCGATGTATGCATCGCAATAAGATGTGTCGCATAAATTTGTATTTGATAGATGAACATCGGGTGTTCTTATAAGTGGGTTTTGAGCGAAGAATCTAAGGGAGCTTTCCAGCAAGACACAGTGTAACACAGTGTCCACTAGTGTGAGTGAGACAAACTGATATGTTCTCTCTCACGCTATAATGGACACTGTGTCGCCTGTGGTGCTTGCTGAAAAACACATTAAAAACTGCCGATTTCTGTTCATGTGTGAGACGACCTTTAAGTAAAGACGGTCAATCGTTCGACGGGGAATAAAGCACGAAGAACCCAACCAGGAGCCTTTGTGCCGGTCGTTCGTAGCCGAGTGATCACCGCGCACGCCCGAAGGTAGAGAAGAAGTCGAGCTCGCTTACCGGCTCAAACGCTTTAACCACCTGCTTCCGAAATCTGAGCGCCGCGCGTCTCTCGCGTATTCATTCGTCTTTGGTCCTGCCTTTCGTCGTCGACGTGGCGGAGGCGCAATATGAGATGTCATGTAATCGAAGACGACGCTACTGCTCGTCAATTTGCCTGATAGCGCGTCAGGTGCTATTTAATCTTGGCATTTTTCGGTCTTTGATGCATTTGTAATTCTCGCAGTATTCATATTTCGCAAGAAAATAAATTAAAAAAGCGCTATAAAAATTTTGCGTTTTTACTCATTCAACATCTAAACGTGTCATCAATGTAATTTATTATTATATTGAAAAAATATTTTTATATTTAACAATCGTCGTATGGTATAATTACTAGCAAAATCGATCTATATCGCTTTATATGGTCGAGTTCATAAATGCGAACTACGTGTCCGTACAAAGAGCCGAGTTATTTCGCCCAGCGGCAAAGGGCTTTGTGCTCTTACAATCGATCGACAGCGGGATATCAAATGCGGTAAAATGCGAGGAAAGTATCATCGCTGCGGCGCAGTATCCTACACTATACATATTTCCAACAATCCGTTGTATTTTAAGCTGTTATCAATCAATATTATAGCGAAGCTTTTTACGACTGTTCCGATACAAAGGAAAGTATATAATAAACAATCCACGAAATTTTTACGAGGCAATAAACTTAACGTATTCTTGAAACCAACAACTTATCCTTTATCGAAGAAAATTTCCTTATTCTTTATCGAAGAGTAAATTTTCTGTCAAATGTTTTAACCATATTCGCTTTATTTGTAGAGTCGACTCGGACATCGTAATCATGAAATTTCATAAAACATATCTTCGAAAATTTTCCTATTATATTTATTAGACTTTTTGAGAACTTTATCTTTGAAAAAAAAACTAAGCGTGACGGTTAACAAAAGAAGAATTTTTCGTAATCACAAAACAAATAACGACGGGTCAGTTTTTCCCATGGGAAATGAATCGCATCAACAATGTCTTTTTCGTAGAATGTTAAAACAGCCAATGGGGCTCTTTGTACTATTTCCACATGAAACATCGACCACTCGTTTGCGGATTATCACGACCGTGAAGAGTCAACGGGGCGTTGCATAAACGGACGGGTAAAGTCTCTTCTATGTGAAAGTAACGCGTTGAAAATAATGAAAAGAAAGGGACGCGGCTGCAACTTGGTTTTGCTCGATTCTGCTGTCGTGGAATCGTTAGCGGTGAATTAAACGGACGAATCGTGTCACGGAAAGTAGTTAGAAACTCTTGCAAATCGACGAAATCGTAATAACGACCAAAATTCCATTAGGCAAGCCTGTATAGCTGACACAAAACAAACGATCGTAAATTATTTTAAGAATGTTTAATTATACATCTTTCTTTGTAAAGTTTATAATTAAATTAAATATCAAATTATTCTTTTAATATAAAGAAAAATTTATGCAATTATACTCGATGTAAAAAGAAAAATACAAAATATAATAAATCATTATATCATACTAATATTTAAATAATAATGAATACATAGAGGCATAAATATAGAAAAAAGTGTTGTGAATAATAATATATTCCGAAAAATTCATCTATATATATATATATATATAATTTCTCCAGTAGATAGATATGAAGATGTATGCAAGTATCACATTCTTATCCCACGCGTACCTTTTCCGCACGCACGAGCGCGCGAATGCAATCTTTATTTCACGCCAATAATCCTCCGACAGGAAGTCAGTTGCATGTATGCACACATTGACACGGTCATGAGAACTACTCTGAGACTTCTGACCGCGACTTCTCTTTCTACAGAATTTCTCTCGCCGCATAAATAACATTTTTCTTTGCAAATATCCTATTAAATTAGAATTTTAGATTTTTAATGATTTTCTCAAAAGATTAGAACAAACATTTCATCTTTTTTTTCATCCATTATTGTATTAGTATATTCTTTCTTTAATCTTAAATGATAAGAAATCTATTAGAATTCATATAAAACAATTCTCTCTTACGAGTTTTTAAACTTTTAATATAGAAAAAAAACATCAAGTTTTTTAAAAATCTATACACATTCAATAAATGCGTTATTGAAATCCTTATTAATGGGTTTATAAATTTATAATATATAATAAATGACAACATGTTAAAAGAGATAAATAAATAGCCTACACAGCATTCACACAGAATACACGATAATCATGTAAAAATCGCATTCGCAGAAAAATCGTTCATACATTCGCCAAGAAGAGTATATATAATGGGAAGATGAGACGATACGACGACCATTTATGTACACGACCGCGTGCATGTGCTCGAACGTGTTCGTGCGTGTCGGCGCACGCATTTCTGTAGATGCGAATATAGAAGACTCGAACAAAGGCAAAAAAACAGCCTCTCCGGCGGAGGGATACGTCTGGCAACAGTGCTGGGACTGGACCAGCTGATCGTGGCGCACCAGGGCCGTCTTCACCCTTTCAAGATAAAGTTTATAATTTCAAGAAAGTCAGCTAGTTTAATTAATTGGCAGTATTGCTTAAACACAAAAGTTTGCTTTAAAATAATTATTTTTGAATTTCTTTTTTAATAATCCGATATAATAATATTAACAGTTTCTAATAAAAATGCAAATGTTTTCTAAAAAAGATATTTAATGAATATATGAATTTAAAGATTATCCTGTTGAGAGCATTTCTGCTTATTCAAGTCATCTGATGACCGCTTTGGCGACAATATATAGGCCAGTGTTCTTTGAATTTGATGCCAATGCGATGATCTGTAAAACGCACTCATCTAGGACAAAGAATTGCCATCGGTTCGATTAACAATGCACCGGCACATTCGACGATTCAATAACCTTCTCTCTTTCTCTTTTTCGGCGACGAGGAAAGACGTTAAACCGGTTTCGTAATTTCCAAATGAACGATCGTCTCGTTCCGCGCTGAGAAACCCTTCCGCGGAAGCTTTGTTGTCCTGCCCTTTACTTTTCTATAAGAATAAGCCGCATTCAAAACGCAAGTTTTTTTAAATTAAAATAAAGATATTGATTTCTAATAATTTTTCTATCCGCCTAAAATGTTTTGATATGAATTTACATATACCAAAAAATTGTATCATGCATTTTTTAAAGCTTAAAAATAATTCTTTACGGAAAATTACTTGAAATACTGTATATTAAAGACTGAAAAAATAAATGTAGAGGAAATTGTTCATTTACTTTTGTTCATGCATCTTAAAATTCACATAAAAGCTAGACTTTTGCGCTCACAAATTTTTATTATTCGACGATTCATGAAAAAAAAAAAATGTCAATGGTAAAAATTGCTGAAATCTGATATACGTGCTAATCGCGAAATTAAAAAGATCTGACTGTGATCTTTCGATAGCTTGTAACGATCTGCCTCCTTGAAAAATCTTTATCCAATGGACCAGTTCCGGCAGCGCTGCCGAGGCAAATGGGAATAGACTTGGTCGACAACGAACAGAAGGCAGTGCAGGAAAGACGAAACAGGAGCAAGGGTTGAAAGAGGAGAAAGGATGGAGATAAGAAAGAGAGAGTCTGGGCAGAAATAAGAATAACAAGAACGGCAGCTCGGCAGAGATGCGAAGTCAGGCACGAGGCACGAAGCGAGAGGCGAGAGGAGAAAGGAAGCATCCAGGACTGGCAGGAGGTGACTAGACGTGACTTCGCCGAAGAAAAAGCAAAGAGAAAAAAGAGAGAAAGAGAGTGAGCTGTGGGGAAGAAGACTTGAAAAATGGCTGCATGTAAATCTCAAAAAGCTCGACCACGTCACCAAGCCAAGAAGTGCATAGAATTCTAAAGACGGAAAGAGTCTTCTAGAGACTAGAATTAGAATCTAACCGGTGTATGTTTGACACGTGACTCGTATTCCGTCGCGGTGTCATTGGCATCGTCATGTACATCAGAATTACGTATTCAAAATTTATTGCTTCTTAGAAATTCCGATATTTTGAAAAACAAACCGTTTATATTTATTATTCGGAGAATGTTTCTAAAAAAAAAGTTATAAAAAATAAAAAAAATATAATCTACTTTCGCTCATTTCGGATGATCGCTCCGTATGAATCATCTTACGTTCTCTCTCTTCTTCGTCGTCATTCTCTCATCATCTCTCGGTTACACACTGCCCCGCCAAAATTACATTCGCGCGCGCGCGCACGCGCGTGACGTTCCCATAATTTCCATATTAAACAAAATTATTGTCCGCTGTAAGCGTATTTCCACAACCGCATCCTATTTATCTCGATTCAACGAGTCACGTTTGCCTCGAAACATTTCGATGCTTTCATTCTACTTTCATCGTTGTGTCAATTAAATCTCGAATTTAATGATTTCTATTGTACAAACATTAAAAGACCTTAAATACTTTAGATAAGTTTAGCACCTAACAAAATTAATCGACTGAATGCGTCTCGATAAATAATTGCATATTTCTTCGAAGAAGCTTTATTGAATACGATGTAAAATCTCAATTTAAACTTCTCGGTACTTCGATTTCGCCGAACACGGTGTTGTGTCGATTTCAATTTGAACAGAATTTCTCACTCTCGTTCGTGCGACAACGCGCGAAGCAGTGTCGTGAAAAGTACAAAGTACACCCGGATACGACAATATAAATCATCACCACCCCGGACCGCCTGAAAAGAAACTCGTATCATATATTCATACGCGAGCCCTTTAATTCGACGAGCAGAACAGGTACAAATCTCACAAACTACAAAGTTGATAAAGTAGAAGGAAGATAAATTAAAAGAGAGAAAAAAGGATGGAGAACGAGAAATAAAAAAGAATTCTTTTTATTTTAACTTAATGATACGATATTAAATATCAATCCTTCATAATCTTAAAGTACAACTATCGATAGTCGCGTACAGTCTCGAACGGATCAAGGTGAGCAGAGAGGAGGATTCTTAAGGTAGTCCGAAGTGAAGTAAGTTTAAAGGAACGAGAGGAAGAGGAGGAGGAAGATGGGAGCATCCTCGCGCGAGCGCGAACAGCGAACATCAGCCAGCCGGTTAGCCTGCCGAGGCTATAATCGTCCTCGCGTGTAATGTACGATCGGTAGGAGAACAAGACCCCGGGTGGTGGTGGTGGGTAGGTAGGTAGGTAGGTAGGTAGGTTGGTTGGTTGTTGGCTGGCTCGCTGGCTGGCTGCGTGAGTGAGCGCGTCGTGGAAACTGGTGTGCGCCGCCGATGTCAATGACACTGCGGCGCTGCAGCTGTTGCACACATAAGTCAAGCCCGACCGACACCGGCGCACAACACGTGCGACCCAGCCAGGCAGGTACGCGAACGTGAATACGTGCGTGCGGGAGAGAGTTCGTGTCTTTCTCTCTGTGCGTGTACCTGCGCGCGAGGGCAAGAGTCAAATATTTCCATCCCATCCGGACCCCCTCCAGGTTAAGGCGAGGTGTCCACTCAAGGAGAGTTTTATCATCGAGCGCTCGGTGAGCAAAATCCTACCGATTCCGAAGGTCCATTGAGAGATACACTATTTACCGAAGAATCTTGTTACCCAAAGTCTCATTGTCGGAGAGTAAAACTCATAAACAAATATACATATGGAGAGTGCATATGTATATTCTTATCGTTCAAAATAGTATTCATCTACACACAAATGGATCGTATATTTTTATTATTTCATTCTTTTCAAGAAGCAAAAGATTTTCAAATAAATGTCAGGCGAATATTGCATTCAAAGCTATATTTAGAGAATTTTTATCGTTTTGACTATCGGTGAATAAAACTCATTAATATTTTAATAAGAGAAAAAAGAAAAGAATGTGCATCTGTGAAAGTGATCGTACAGTCTGCTTCGCGCCTTCTTCGCGGACCCCATTTTGGCGGCATGCACGTGCTGGCCGCTCGCCCGACCGACGGCGACGCACGTGCCACGACGCCGCGTGTGCACGCACGCATGCGCGATCGTAATTACTACCTGACGCGAGCTTTTGACGATGAATTAAAGATAATGATTTGCGGGCACAGACCGAGGGACCCATGGCAACTGATAGCTTGGCACGATACATTGAATATCTGTGGCGATCTCTTTTGAAAGTAATTGTTCTCTGGGAAACACAATCTCGTGCGAGATTTCAATTATGGTAGAGGGATAACGAACGAAATTATGCAAATGTTAAATACCTACACAATAGCTCGTGTCATTTTTTTCTTAACGATCAGAAAGAAATATTTCCACCCGAGGAAGCAGCTGGCTTTTGTGTAAACTGAAAGGAAATTACATTTTTTTTTCTTGCGCTAAATTGAGTTAACTAGAGCGGCATGTGTCGGAACGGAGCAAAGAGATACAAAGAGAGATTGAAACAAAGAGAGACCAACATTTATAGATGCACGAAATTCGGTTTTATGAGAACGTTTTTCGCGGTGATAAAACGCGCCGCTGGACCGAATTAATGTCAACGTGAGCCATATAATCCTTCCCGAAATAAGAGACCTTAATTTCACGCTTCCTGATTTCAAGCATTTAGCGCTTCTTCAAATACCATGCGTCTTTTTCCGCATAAAATTACATTCGCTTCAAATGATGAAATGCTCAAATCTTTTAAAGTAGCATCGATAGATTGCTTGTAAAATTATTTTAAAAATCTCTATAAAATTCTTTTTTTTCCAGTAATACATTTTTTCATTCGCTATTACGTGTAACTTTCGCTCCGCTCGCTTCTGCCTCTCTCTCTCTCTCTCTCTCTCTCTCTCTCTCGCTCATGTTATATCCGGTGCCGATCCGGTGTTCGTAAAAAGCAACGAGATGAAAGATACACGGTAAAAGTTCGTAATGAATGGCGGGACATTAATCTTCGACGTTTCGCGTTACGTTGGTCCACGCACGTGGCGCGGGATGATCGTTCTGTCCCCGACAGTGTCTCGCTCACTCGCATGTGCAGCTCTTTTTTTTTGCGTGCTTGTAATTATTATAAATCCGTGTCTGCTCGCGACGACCGCTTATAAATCCCGGAACGAGCTAAAAAAAGGAGCAACGGCCGATTCCGAAAGAGCCGCCGCAAAATTGTTTTTCCGCGGCTGCCCTTAAGGGCTCCTATTTACGACGGTGAGAACACATGTAAGTCCGGTAGAAGGCTCGCGCAGCCAAGTTGAAAACAACTGAAAATTATTACGCGCGCTGATGAAATTAAAAAGGATATGTATGCCTACACAGAGGCTAAATATAAACTCTTTTGCTTCCTCTTTTTATGTTTTTCAAAATCCATTACACGCGCGTATGCAAAATCATTCTTTCCGTAATTTTTATATAAAAATTTCCATGTGTAAACATGTTCCTTTGTCTCGCCAATTTTTCCATGTCACTGCGTATAATTATCGCACCGGTTCGGTCAAACAGCTGCGCGCTTCGTTGTTTCTACATTTATATATATTACGCGTTACGTTTCGTTTCTCTTCTTTGTTCCACGTGCACGCGACAGGAATAATCCCGAATGATCCCGCATGCGTTCTTTAGTTTTAAACTTTAAAACGATATTACGAAGGGTAGTCGGGCAAAATAAAGTACATTTCGTGCGACAACTGTCGAGTAATTTACTCAAGACGTCACAAATGCTGCCGCGTACTTTATGAGGATCTAGACAGGGCCGCATCTATACACTTTCAGGATAGAGCTTCTTAAGCAATAGAATTCCAAGAAACGTTAAAAACTTTTTTTTCGACAAAAAGCAACATGTGACAGAATGTTATTAATTAATTATTAAATAAAAAAATTAATCGCATTTCGTAATATATATTTTTTCTATTATTTGCTCGATCAGTCTTGGAGAACTTGGCGCACAATGAACAGTCAACTCGTTCACTTTACACTGCCAAGCCTGAAGGGAACGCTTTCCGGACGTCATCTATACTTTTGTTCCGCGCACCGCCGCGCCGGTCGCCAGCTGGATCTCGCCTCGCGAGAGTGCGAATTTGTAGCGTAATTTCCTCTCGTTCGCACCCGTCAGGCCTGATGCACAACGTCGCGTCTCGAGTAATGTCCCCTTGTCAAGCGCGTTCTTCGCGCGCGAGCGAGCCATTTTTTATAAGTATACGCCTGATTCTCAGCGATCCTTATAATAGCTCATCAGCGCGAGGCGACACGTACTCAATTACCTCCATAAGCGTCACGTCCCACGCAATTTATTCCTCTCGTATATATCAGCGCCACCCGACGATGACCACGAAGAAAGATTAAGCGGGCACAACGCACGCGCGTATGTTAAAAGTCGCATGCCGCAACCCTTTCGCAATTCTGGACAGATCGGGTTTCACCGAAGCATTACGACTCTGCCAAATAATAAAGTTTACTTCTGTACATTTTAAATTAAAAAAAAAAAAAAACTTTATTCTCAAATATAATAATATATAAAAGAAAGATGGAAATTCAAATAAAATGTGGTGTACGATATAAATCACATTAAAGATACAGATTCTGAGGTCATCAATTATATATGTTAATTTTATTGAAGTCCATGATAAAATTTGAAACTTTTAGCAATAATTAATCAAGACTTCTCTCTTTCCCAACTTGCGGTACCGTTACTTTACTTTAATAATTGCAGTACATTCCTATCTCGTTTGTCAGTATGTTGAACAAAGCGACTTAATACGCAATGTAAGAAAAGGGTTAAACTGGCCTCGAATTCGCGCGGGACAAGAAGAGCCAATTTTACTAGACGTGCCTGAGTATCTCTGAATAGAGCGAGCTCGTAATTGAGGAGACGTTTTATATACTCTCGAGTCGCGTTTCATAACTTCTTACGCCATTATGAGCGAGACGTTTGACTGATGTTAAAGTGTAAAGGCAGTGCGAAATTTTGCAACCGATATTAAAGAAATGAAATTTCTCTGTAGCTCGCAAAGATATATATATAACGATCGGTACACTGTATTGTATACAAATTCGAGAAGCTTTGATAAATCGTTTATATACATCATTTATACATTATTTTACGATGTTTACGAATTTACGAGAGACACTTGAATGTATGTCCTTCGCATTTTCTTTAAAACCATCGAGCTCGAAAAAGGCTCGGGCATGTAAACAGACAACGGGGCTGCCGAGAGGCTGACGGAAATAACGAGCGCGGCAAAAAGGCGTGTTCTCACGTGCTCGCGGATTCAACGTCGTCGTGCTAAGAGTTAACGGTAACTCACCGCCGCGAAGCGCCGCGATGACTCACGCCAGACAATGTTGCCAGAAATGCAATATATCTACAACATGTGTGAATATTTTTTTCCACTCAATATTCATCAAATAAGGAAGCAAAATTAAGATACTATTTTTTAATTTTTTATTACAGTTGTATACATTTCTGTCATTAGTCGTCTGTTTTTTTAGATAAAAAATATTTATTAACGGCAACAATATAGCCATCTTTAATTACGCAAAATAATTATATTCTATAAGAAAAATATTATTTTAAAAATAATATTGCATTAAATATGAATTTTATTTACTATAATATTGTACTTGAAGAATACGAAAACTTTTTAATAGAATTTCTGCAGAACTAATTAATTGCTCCATCAACATTATGTTCGGACCGTCTCTCGTGTGCACTGGATCGCATTTGTCCTCGGGGAGACATCGTCTGCCATTCCGGAACTCACGATAGTTCGCGACACGTCGCGCGGAATATCATTTCGGAAACTTTCTTCTTAGGCAAACGAGAAAACAAAGTCGTCCGCAAAGTCGTTTGAACCTGACGGAAATGAATTCAACACTCGAGTTCGCTTCGGCCGCGGCCTCACGTTGAAGAAAGAGGCCTCGCAACACTTCTCCGGCCTAGCAACGCGCCGCCTCCGCCTTTTCAGTCGGGCGTGTTTAGAGACACTGTCGGCCGTTAGGATCGGACCCGGTCGTGGGAAGTGAACGATAGCCGTCGAAGAAGTCGAGCCGATCTCGAGATTGCGATCTTTAATCAGCGGACGGCAATCAGAACGATGCATTCTTTAAGAACCGTTCCATCTCTCCTTTCCTCATGAATCTGGTTTTTTTATTCCTCGTATAAATTTCTTGCCACACATATATATATATATATATATATATATATATATATATATATATTTTTTTTTTACTCTCTTTTATTTTATATCACACTCCATTCCCTATTCTTCTCGTTTGCATAACTGCATTCCGCGAGAATGCGTATCACGGCGATCTCTATAATTATAGCGGCGGTTATACAAAATCCACGAAAAAAAGAAACAGACAACTGCAACAATGCGAGTGATAGTCGTGAGTAGTTATGCATATCGCGGTTAATCACGCGTGTGAATTGCAATTTGGAAGGTTACGAGGGTATCCCTCTTTTTTTTACGGTTGTGTATGATTAAGGGATGATTGCATCATGCAACGTATAATTTCCAATATCTGCGTCTTCATATTGGTATGGATTAATGACAGACTAATAACGCGGTATGACATAACGGCATGAAAACTCGATAAATAATGGCTGTTGCAAAGCCATCGCCGTGAAAAGATGACTTTGCAATATCGTGTCGCCGCTGGATCTAGGATCTTTTTATAATCTTAAACCATCTGGCTGTCAATCATATCATAATCGATTTATTCAATTTTATAATGTCAAATAGAAAAGTAAATAGATCGCGTTAGTACCGTAATATTTCCGTTAGCCTTAATATTCTTAGATATCCGTATCTCTTTTCTCTTTTTTTATATTTCATAAGCCGACAACAAAAACGCATTTCAAATATTTCATTTCAATTACAATTTACAAATACTGCGATAAAAATTTTTTTTATAAAACAAGCGCGCACGTAATTTTATTATTAAATTTATTGCGTGTTACGTGGTACCATCAAAATTTCTACTCGACTCTGTCGTCGAGGTCGTAACTTTCTCAAAGCAAACCTTGGCTCGGATTGCCGCGACCGGCTATCTGCGCGAACAATCCCCGTAAAGTGATACCCGTGATAAACAGAAGCCTTTAAAGAAACGTCTGTGCAATCGGAGGTCGATAGAGGAAGTCGCTCTCATCAGTCATCGGAAATCTGTTATAATACATACATGCGCGCACGTGTGCACGCGACATAACGTTTTTTCATCCGTTTATGAAATTATTATTATCAATAAGTACAAATTTATTTGACCCGTCGTATTCTACCTATTGCTTTAAAGCTATTTGTAAGACAAGTACGTAATTTTGGTTGTGTGAAATCTGAAATTTCTCGGACGGTCTGTTTTTCTTCGCGCAGCTGACGAGCAAACTCCAAATATTTTGACGAGATACTTTATATTACACAGACAAAACGTTGCACATGTATTGTTGTTAAATATTAGCGAGTTGTTAAAATATTGTAACATGATATAGAAAGATTTGTATAACAGTAGGCTTTAACCTTAACTTAACCGGACGCGCGTTCCGTTGTTAAATGACGGTGATGTGAACGCCGCTGTAAGTAACTCACGCGTTACGCAAACGACTTGCACTTTCGTACTCCTTTTTTTTTTCTTCCCACATCGTACAAGCACCCACGGGCGGACCGTACACTTCCCACTTATATACGCGTCGTGGCACTTACCGTGCGTATTTTTTCGCAGACGCATCGACATTCCGTTCACCGCAAATTGCGGCCGTATGTTTGAAAAAGTGCAAAGTGAAAAATCTTCGTTTATATTACATACTATATAACTGTATGCCATGTAATTATATAGACGATAGATAATTACAATTATACGACGATATATAATTCTTTTCTCACGCATAGTTGCCGGCAGATAATATTTCATAATATTTCGAATTATTTTTTGACGTATTTGCATATGAAGCTAATGAATATGTTTTTGCAAATCTTTTCGCGCATATTGCTTCGGAAAATTTCATTTCATATGATTATCAAAATGGATTTGCTTTTACTTGATGTGACATACACGGCTTTATGATTCAGCGCGCACGCCTCTCGTAATTGAAATCAGGCGAGAAATAAATCGGGATTACACGCGAGGATAGTATCATAGCGTCGACGAACGAAAGCTGCGCTCGTCAGCTCCAATTTAACGACTATTATTCGTTTGGTCCGCTATCCGCTCTATCCGCCGTGAGCATAGTTTAGTTTATTATCGTAGTGCGAAAATATCGCGCATAACTTCCGGCTCGAATATTAAATATTTCTATCGAGAACAGTTTTCTCTTTATATATTGCTACGCGTGATCACCTTTTTTCGACCTGCGTTAATTACGAAAACATTTTACTGAAATGAATTTTAAAACAGTCGATTTAACGTTTGATGCTCAATTTTCTATCAACAAGCATGTTATACTAACAATAAATAATCGATAATCCTATTTATATAAATTAATCAAATCGCTATTAATTATATTGCGTTGAGTAATCACGTTAAATCATGTTTCCGAAACTGAATCGTAAAATAAATACAATGCATCACAAATCTAGCAAGTATCGATTATATAGTATAATCAATTTCATATTTAAATATTAAATCAAAACTATAAATAATACACAAACACATATACAATCCAAGATTTCTATTATGACTCGACGAGAATCTATCAATCTATCTATCAATCTAACTCGTGAGTCATAAAACTTACAAACTAACCGTCTCTACGACGGTTTCCCGTAACTAATTTTGGAAACTTTGTTGCTTCTATCACCATTCGTCATCGGGTCGACCCTGGCAGCTCTCGGTTGCTCTGGAGAGTGCTGCACTCGAATCTGACTTAGCAAAAACGGATCGCTCGAAAGGAATGAGGATAGGAGAAGGTACGGTTAGGCCAGACTAGATATATTTAACCTCCTCGCTGCGCACTCGGCGCAAAGAGCAACACTTGCCTCTCTTCGCGATTTAAATAAATGCACGCTCCGAATACCGGTCATTGTTTCGATGCGGTATCCGCCACGGATTTTAAGCAGAGTGTAAGACTTTCTCGCAACGAGAGACTTTCTCAAAGATAGAGATGAAAATGAAAATGAGGTTGTCGCGAGAGAACCCAGCTCAAGCTAGATTTTCCTACGATCGACAAAGAATCGAGCTACCGACTGTCAATTAGCATTAATCCTAATTAATAATTTTTATTCTTCATATATGTATGATAAGTGAAATTGCAATAAAGAGAAATGGCAAGGAGAAGTTTATTTGAAAGAATTCGTGGCATTTTTCCGCCGACATTAATATTTTTACGATATTTACTATTTATATTACGATATTTATTATTTATATTAAAAACCTTTGATATTTCAAACATTATCAATATATTGTGATGTATGGACATTATAAATTTATATATTCTAAACCGATATCAAGGTCATATTTTCAACATCTACGTCTACATCTATACTTTTGAGTAATTTTTACAATATTTTTGTATGATCTGTGTGGGTTATAGATTGATACCATTCAAATATCTTGAACGAGGTCTCTCTTTGTCAACCTACACAAAGTAATCTAATTTTGGAATAGAAAAAGCTTATCTCGTCATTGACATAGAAATCGAAATGTAGGCATCGTGACTCATGAATCACAACTGTCTCCCATATATTTCGATTCAGCAATTGACGATTGACACCGTCTGTTGCAATTCTGTGAACGTATAGTGGGTTGCACTTCCGTCGTTTAGACTTTCGAAATGAGCAATACTTGGAGACACTTGTTGCGCAGTCGCATCTCTAAATTCTTTATATAATTATCCGATAAATATGAAATTGCGAAAGACGGTAACTGAGCACGAGTTATATTCTTTCTGATCTCTCGGTAACGAAATTCTCGAATCGCCAATATGCTAACAATTCACACAATAACCCCCACAAATGCATACTAATATCGCAAGAGCATATCTAAAACTATATACCGAAAACAAAAAGATGTCGCATACTCGGCTACAAAAATAGCCGCTGCAGTCACGAGGATCCTTTCACCACTATAAGAGCGTAAGTAGCATCGAGTGGTTGACCACTAGTCAGTCAAAAGTGTACACACACACACACAGACAAAATACATATACACACATACAAAACACAGTCTCACTCGCATTTCGATATGAAACAAGAGCGATAACGTAGCAGCGTCCCAGCGAAAGAAGGAGAAGGTTCTTCCTGAAGAGAAAAAAAAGAAAGAAAAAAAAGAGAGTATATGAGCTGATATGCTCTCGTAATGTAATTGCGTAAGTATATCGCCACATGCTGGGAGGCGCGCGAACACGCTCAAGACTATTTCGGGTCCGTTCGATTCTCATGCCCGATATATATCGCCGAGTGGACTCCTCTTCGAGGAGAGACGGACTCGCGCGAGCGGCACGAGTCGTGTCCGGAACTTTCACTCTGATCTCTTACGCCTCGACAATATATGCAGCTCCCTCCCGTGTCCTGATCCGACTTCTGCGTCCTAGGTACAAAGATACAAAGAGACGTGGAAACGCGTCACAGCGGCAACAAATTGTTGGCGCAAATCGATCAGGATCGATATTCGGTTACATAAAAAAATATCGTAACGTGACATACGAATAAGTACATAGTAAAAAATTGTGCGTTCACACATGTTAAATTTTCTTATGTTACCACGTTTTGATTACTACTTCAATGTAAAATTAACATCAGGTGATATGTTATTATTTTTATAACATTTTTATGTGTTAAATTTATGTCAACTTTATAATTTACCATTTTGTGTATGTCTCTTATAAATGGAATACTATTTTGAGTGATTTTAACACATCATTAACAATCATTTCAAATCAAAATCAGTTTAACATTCTGTTGTAAGAAAAGTTAAAATAAATCTTTGAGTAATCATGAAGTTTTAAATGTTCTATTAACATTTCTTACAAGTTATTATAATTATTCTTTCAAGTAGTTTTTAATTAATTTGTATGTTATTTTTACATTACACTTAAAGTTACGAACAATAACAAAAATGAATATAAAGTTTTGTGTCAATTATTTAACGTTTTTAATTTGTCAATGAGTAACACAATAAATGAGTTATTTTAACTTAAAATTTACAGTGGACTTTCTGGGACATGTAAAAAATGTTAAAATTAGCATTTTATTTTTTACTATGTACAAAATAGTATACTCGTTTTATTATTGTTCAAGGTTTGTTAATATCATATAATGTAATATTACGTCCTTTTAATCGCGACAAAAAGTTTTCTTTAAAATTGCCGACAAGTAAAATAGGGAATGCACTTCATGTGTGATATGTTATACCCGATTTATTATTTTCATTGTAAGTACAAAGTAATAATGTCGTTAATTAACGATGAGAGACCTTAATCGCTCAAAATTTTATTTGCTTTTACTAAAGATGTCTCAATTTCTGCTGGTCGTCCATATATATACATACGATTAAGGACTAAGGGCTTAATATTACGCAGCAGAACTCGATAACAACAGTGAATATACGATGATGCGTTGCACAATCTCGCTTGCTATTTCGCCGCGACGCGTCATCGATCCATTAGACATATTAATCATCTATCGGGCAACCGATCGCGCTCGATATTTTATTGCAAATGCACGCCTTCATACTCGAGGTATAATTGGTTTTTTGTCGGTTCTTTTACCTTCTCCTCGTGCCTGTCCCCCTTTTGCTTTCGGATTACAAACAGCGGGGCCCTTCAGATCCAGTAAGAGAAGATACGTCACTGTACTCTCTTTTTCTCTCTATTTCTCTCAAGTGTAAGGCCCAGATACACGATTCATGACGACGATGATGCCGGAAAGAGACGAAAAAGGAAAGCAAATGATCGATTCGGAGAACGGAAAAGTTATCGTCGAACCATTAGATACCGGAGCTAAAAATATGAGCAATTAAAAACCCACGCGTGCGCTCGTGTTCGTATAACGAAACTTTTAAGGCCGTCGCGACAAATTCGAAAAAAGATGTGTCCACCACGAGAGCCTTTTCTCTCCTCTGTCCCCTCTTTCGTGAATATGACATATCCCGACTTGTGCTGACAAGTTGACATTTTAAAAGGTTTATCCAGCAGCCAAAGTACTTTTGTAGAGAGGAGAAAGAGGGAGGGAAGGGGATCTTTAATGTCCGGAAGGCGACCGTGTCGATCGTAAGCCGATGTTACGAGCGGAATAGCTCTACTGTATACGAGATAATGGAAACAGAATGAACGTATTAGTAATATGTAGTGTCGCCTAATGTGAATCGGGATGTCTATAGCCATCGAGTCAAATACTTTTAAATGATATATTTCGAAGAGAAAGCGTTTTTTCTTATCGTAGAGATAATCAATTTGATAGATGACTCTTTAATAAGAAACTCCAATAGAAAATTACACAATAGAAAAAATATTTTAATAATTTAAGTAATATATTATAATAAAAAATAAAATTATGAAACAAGCATTAGAAAAAAATTAATCTACATGAATAATAATAAATATTTTCTATAAGATTTGAAAGTTATTCTCTAGAAATTAAAATAAAGATATAATAGATTGCAAATTTTTACTTATTGTTAGAAATTGTGCGAAAGAGGTTTTATACAATCCTGACATCGTGATGTATTGAGAAACAATAGCGACTTCACTAGATAATTTAGCACCATTGGTATTTTGAAGTCACAGCTGAATTTGTACGTACTCTAACAAAGGAGAAAAAAAATCACGGCAAAGTGTCGGCAATAGTGCCTGAGACTTGCCATGTGTTTTAAGGGTCAATCAATAAGTCGCGCAAATATTGATGTCGACTTTTATCAGCGTACGCAAATCTTGAGTTAATACACGTGATTTTTTGCTGATTAAATAGTGATATATGCATGAAAACCTGTTTTTTTAATTGCATCAGAAGACGCACTGATGCGTATTTTATCTTGACATTTAACACGATACATATTTGTATTAAAAAATCTTTAGAATAAGACAGTTAGATTTTGCCAGATACTTAAATGTGGACAGAGATGTGAGAGCACAGAAACGCGAAAATAATGTCCACGCTCGAATGAGATAGTCGGAGTGAACAACTGTCCTTTTACTGCATCTCGAATATGTACCCAAGATACGTAATTGTGAGCGTGCGTATAAATGAAAGTTACCGCGAGTAAAGTGAGATACAATCCGTTAGGTACGATAACATGTACGATAACTTTAAAAAACGCTATTCTTTATCATCTCGATTGTCGTGTAAGTACATGTGCGCCACACTCTTTTTACGTCAAATCAAGCCCATTATCATTACATGACATGGCGATATCGCATATCGTCGAGATATAATTAGCTGTTTGTTAATCATAATCGAGATCCGATTACAGCTCATAATAATAATAATTAGAGAGATTGATTTATATGTGAGAATATACATATAAAATAAATTCTCACACATATATATGTATATAAAATAAAAATTTAATATAGTCATATTAGATTTAATAATTAGATTTAATAAATACATAGATTTAAATAATCATGTAGATAGAATTTAAATATCTAGTTAAATTTTTTTAAATCTACATTTTATATTATTTATTATATATTCTTTCGTCAGACTTTTTTGTATTTTATGTGAATTATGTGTATTGTGTTTTATAAAAAATTTAGTATTTCGAAGGTTGAAATAAACACGGAATTGAATTGTCATAGCGGAAATCTACGGTAGTCGAGTACGCGTCCAGTACAGCGGGCTGGCCGGAAAGATCGATTGTCATACTGCGACACTAATGTTGGAGTTGGCATAACTTGGCGGTTTGCGCTCTCGAGCGACCCTGTAATCGAACTACGAATCCCAAAGTCTCATCTTTGACATTTCTCAATGATAACGCCATTATAATTAAACGTAATTCCCTTCATATGTCGCATTCAATTTACGAACAATTATCGTGAGCATCAATTTGGATGGGAATGTTATTAATATTATAGTAGTAAACTGCGATTACCGATAATTGATGTTGTTAACACTTAAGAGCGTGGAAACGCAGCCTTGCATTTAATTAGGGGCTAGAATACCGACAGTAGCTTTCCCCGCGATGGGAATATTGTTGTAATTACGGCAATTATGCTAAACTGTGGTTATTGATGACTTACGTTATTAAGATTGCTTAAACGGAAGGAAATGCGAAACGTTACAAGAAATTTGTTGAGAGCCTAGCAAACACATTTGATTATTAAATATATTCATTATTTTTTGTTGGTAATTATAAGTAGATTGTTAATTGAAAAAAAATATTTAAAAAATTGATTTTCTATAAAATGTGTAGCATAAAAAACATAATATATTGTACATATATACATATATAAAAAAATTATCGTCTCTCAAGGATAATACGTGAGAGAGGAAAGAGAAAGAAGTTGAAAATGCCGGAGTCAACGTTCGCCAGGTGAGCCCTATTTCCTGAAGATACGTCAAGGGCTCGATGAAGACTCCGTATGCGTATGAAGACATACTTTGAGCAGCCTATAATTTGCCCTTTTTTTCATTGTATCTCGTCCGGAGGAAGTAACGAGATACGAGGGAGGGGAGGGAAAGGGGAGAGAAGTCCCGTCACATGGTAAAATGCGACGTGTACATCTCTTTACCCGTGACACACGACTATAGGGTATTATAGCCTAGTTCGGTACAATGTTAATTCCATTCTTAGTACATTATACTTATGATTACATGATGCGAGACATGCGCACAATTTTGTGTACTTGGGAACAAGAGAAAACGTGCGTCATTGTTATTCAACACGTGCGACACGTCGCTTCTACGTTTACACACGAGATACACACGAGATACAACGTCGAAAAATGCCGGATAAACCGTGGTCGAAGAAGAATCTGGTCATCCAAGAGAAACGGAAAGCTTGAAAATGTCGCGTTACGTCACATACGAGACCGTCGATCATCGGTACATGATGCGCTTTCTCGGGATAATCGATATGCGGAAACACCGCTTATCTAACCTCGCGACTGACGGTGATGACAGTAATATTCGCATGATAATTACACGTTGTCGGAATTTTACTTTTGTCGTAATTATTAACGCACTCATATGAGTCTGCTTATAAGAAGGAAATAAACAGATCAGCTATGTCAAAAGTTAATAAATATACATTTAGAGATTCAAATTTGATATCGCGCAAGCACTTTTAAAATATAAAATATAATAATAATTAATTTGTGAGTTAAAGTAAAGATTTATCCTGTAAAATTAAAATATTTGTTTTCATGAATTTTCATGTATCAATAAAAAAGTTAGATGTAAGATATTTACAATTTTGAAATTAAATTATATATTCTACAGGCCAAATCTTTCTCTTAATTCATAAATTAATTATTAATTTTATCTTTTAAAAGATTAAAACCTTAAATGCTTTTTACCTAATGAAATTCATGAATCTCGAGAGATTCATATTAGATTTATTTTTGACGTAGCTGAGTGCCGTCGAGTTCAACCTTAAGTCTGCTTGAAGCTCAAGATGCGTTTTATCAGATATATTTCAACGGAGATTTTATATTAACTATACATAATTTCATTTTCTAATGGCTTTTGTAGCAAGCAAAAAATTGCTTGGTCTAAAAATAGGCGTTTTAAAATAGGCTGCGATGCATCATATTGCAACAAAGACGCTCAGAGTCACACCACAACTCGAGGATCGCATGCAACCGCGACTTACCGGAATCAAAAACCTTATTCTATCCCGCGAGCATCTTTCTCTCTGTTGCGTCACTTTTGCACGTGTTGTCGTACACGTGTGAAAACCCGGCGAGCGTGGCCGTTCCCTTTCTTCGCGACGCGTTCATTAGCGAACCGCTTCATGAACTTTTATATCGCAAATAGTAATATAATAATATATGCGGTCTCTTAATATTCTATCTCGAATGTTTTTTCTCTTTATAAACCTTTTGACCTTTTTGAATTCGAATCTTTTTAAGTAAAATGTTGAATTGCTGGATTTCGAGAATAATAAGTAAAAGAAACTTTAAAGTTTTTCATTAAGTTAAATTTCCAACAATTCATACAAAATGTATTTTTTTATTTATTTTACATATATTTTAATAAAATTTCATATTGAAAATGAGTTACAAAAATATGTCACATCAAATTTGAAAATTTGAGATATCTAAATCATAATTTTTTCCAAAAGAACTAAAAGAAAATTACTTTCCAAACGGATCTAGAAATCTCTAATAAAAAAAAGAAGCTTTTCGATTTTGATGTAATCTCTTTGCTGTCCTCGCGGTAGTAAAGACGAGATTTTTTTAGAGGGAGAAAAAAAAGCCGATCGCGTTTCGAGATTACGCGATTGATGACAGCTCGAAGAGGATCGCGTTAATCCGGAGTTCAATACTGAAAAAGTTTAAGAGTTCCTTAGCTAAGACGAACATCGACATGAATTATATTCTCCAAAAGATATCACTCACGGCGCGATTTTATTTATAATTCGTCATTAACTATTATTCCATTTATGAAAAATTATTTTGTACATGACAACTTGCACTCTTAGTTCTCAGGAATCATAGAATATATTGACACTTTTAAAAATACCGGAAGCATAATGTAATCTAATCTAATCTATTTATGTCAAATAACGTTAGACTTTATTCGATTAATTTTCGTAAGTCAAATATTATGACTACTTTTATATCCATATATATATATTTTTTTTTCATTTATCATTGTACGTATGATAGTATTTCTGATATAATAAAACGGTAATAAAGAGGAACTTTTTAAATAAGCATTGTGGTTAAGGAAGTACAACCTGCCTACTTTATTTTTAAAGGAATGCTTGGATTACAATGACCGCACCAGTATTGAAAATCATGTCGTGACAGGATCAACCGCAAAAAACCAGTGTAAATGCGACAGTTCGTACAATATTACAACATACTACAAATTTGAATATTCGATTGTAGAATAAGATCTTTTGCAAAAACATTTTACACATCTCATAGCGGAAATCTTGCTTGTCAACAAACAGTATACTTCACGGTTGCAATAATCGAAGGCGCCACTTTAAAAAATTCAAACTGAAGAGACAAGTTTATGGTGGCAATTATCTCAAATTTAAAACATGTTAAGAAACATATAACTACGCCATTCTTTACCTTGAATTCAAATATTAAACTATTTATTATCTAATTTTTGTTCAAAAGAGAAACATAAATCCTTCATTCGCTTGTCTCTTCAAATCTGTTGTACAAATTCTCAACCGGCGAACAAGTCACCGGTCAATGTGAGAATAATTCAAAGTGTACTTACCATGCAGAAGAGATTCGCGTCGTCGTCGCGGCCACCTTCGTAGGACACGATCTGTTTCAGGAGAGAAATCCACCGGAAATCCGAAGGGTGGTCTCGCAGTTTCCTGGCCGGGTCTCGGAAGCCGTGGTGGCCGCTGTGCTTTCTCCTCGGATGAAACACCTTCGAATGGACGGACGGACAGATGACGGACAGTCGGTCGTTTCCGGGAAGGGAACAAAAAAAAGACGTGCAAATCTCACTGTGTGTACGCGTCAACCCGGTCGCGGGATGCAACGAGAATCGGAGAGAACGAGACAACAAGGGAAGACGCGAAGCTCTAACAGCGAACCTGGAGCTCTTACGCGAGGCGAAGGAACAAACGGACGGACGATCGAACGTACCAACTGTACGGCGCGCGGGTTCAGCGGCCGACTGAGAGGATGCAATTCGCTCGCCGGACCCCGGACCCCTGGCGGCCCCTCGTGGTTCTGAGCGCCTCCCCCACCGCCGCGCCACCGCTCGGCGAGAGAGACAAAGCGGCTGCGCGCGCAGCCTCGCATTTTTTGACCCTCCATCGCGGCCCCGTCCTCCCTGCGGCCGCCGCTCCCCACTTCTCGCTTCTCGCCTCCCTTAGGTTCGATTCACTGCGAGGGCATATAACACATACTCGTATACTAACTGCTCGAGAACGATGTGAGCGTATATGTATACGCGTACAATATAGCTGGTGAATATGTGCGAGCGCGCAGAATCCTTAACCGCGCTTAAGTCTCTGCTTCGATGGACCGGGGAGGGAGTCGTAAGCACTGTTTACACCCTGCGAGAGAGACTTGCGAATTTAATAGAACGCGTACAATTGCTCAAAGCTATAGACGACCATGGTCAGTAAACTGATACGAAACGATTGTCCGGATGAAATGCAATTTTTACTTATAAGATTTGCTCTTTGTAGTTGCACTTACGCTTTCGCACTGAAGATATGTAATTAGATGGAGAGAAGAAGAGGGAAAATGAAAAGTGCAGAAAATTCAACTGAAAGAACAAATCTATAAAGTTGGTAGAATCGAAATTAGTTCGGATCACGTGACACCGGAGAGCTGTATTCGATTCGCAAGAAATAGATGGGGGAAAATTAAATTTAGAAATTTTGATTAAATTATGAAATTAAAAAAATGAAAATTATTCTCTATCCTAAAATTAAAAAGAATACAAAAAAATCAATGATATTAATTATTACATTCCAAATACTTTGTTACGTTCGTAAAAAAAGTGAAAAAAATCCATTAAAAAATAATATACACTTACAATTTTGTCTTTCAAAAAGTTAGAAAGACTTTAACTTTTCCAATAACAATTTGAGCACAAAATAAATATTATGAAATATCAATAAATTCAACAACACATCTTATCTTTGATGTCTCGCTAAATTTTTCTTTTTGGAATTACGACATGTATGTATGTAAAGGCTATAGCCGAATAAGCATACTAAAAATGTCCTCGACGAGTTTTCAAATAACATTTGACCTATCATGTTCTCACTGTAAAAAAAAATGTCCTCAAAATTTCAGCTCCCTAACTCTATTATTTTCTGAGTTATCGAGGAAAATGTCATTTTCAGTTTTTATTTTTCTTTTCTGTAAATATTTGAGATGATCCCATATCAATTTTTTTCTGAACATTTATCAACAAAAGATACAAAAAAAATATTTTTTTATTAATCTCAAATAAAAACTCGATTTTTGTATGCTTATCCGACTATAGCCTTTCAATGATTTCCAATGGAAGTAATCTTTGTTTATTATCTTCCTTTTTCCCAATAGCATTCTTTAAATAAAGATGTTAAAACATCGTGTGTTTTCATGATACGCATTCAGATATTTCATCATTAATAAGAGAAAGTCTCTTCTCTTTTTAATGAAAGAATAATGCATCGTCGAAATAAACTTCTGAATATCGCCCTGGTCACGCGCGATATCGTTCCGCTATTATAATAACGCATTTCGCTTCTTTCTTAAGAGTCTCGCCGTTTCGACACCTCAGCACTTATCAAAATAAATACATTCTGTTTGAGAAAAGATAAAAGTGATCTTGATATTTTACATGTAACTCCTCGATCTAACGTGGCTTAATTTATAGTATTAAATAAACTGCGTGCATATGTGACTACGTAAATGATTTTGGATTATATGTTTCAATACAGCATATATGAAAAATCTCGAATGAGTATATACGAGCTGACTTAAATTAGATATGAATCTTTTCATCGCGAATCGAATAACCGTCATCAATTTCGAAACACGTTTGTAATTAAACGAAAGCGCGTTTTTTCTGCGGAGAAAGATTTTGCGATAGCAAATATATCGTCGGGACTCTCTCGTCCCTATATACGAATTAATAATGGTCACGCTAAGAGTAGCACAGACAGATGGTCTTTATTTTTTTTTCTACACTACATTTTTTATTTAACAGGAGGGAGGAAGGAGTACAGAACCGAAGAAAATAAAATACTTTTTTCCGCCGTTGCGCGCGCTTTAATTGGTCATTATTAAGTCTCCCTCTCGATGCAATTATCTAGGCCTTTTCGCGCTGCTACGCGGTAATTATACTATACCTTGTTTACTAATAGCTGTACTGCCGGATATCATAGTTGATAGCGAGTACGCGATAGGAGCGTCATAGGGTAGCTCGATGCGAATTACGCATTGTCGTAGGCTTGCATAAAGCGCGGGCAAATTTGCATAAATACTGAGGGTCTGTCGACTAACGAGATGTCTAATTCACGGAGCTTACATGATAGCGATGGGGTTGTGGTTTCGTCATACGACACGCTTCCCTGCCACTTCTATTCCATTTTAATGCGTACTGCACGTGTACCTCTTATAAAAATGCATTTATTACTTAATGAGAGACTTTAATAATTGTTTCCTCGTTAATGGCAATTACATACTTACTTATCATAGTAATTGCGTTGATTTGTATTGTTTAGAGTTATATTGATTTCACAAGCATCGTGCCACTTGCTACGATTATGAAGCTCCAGCGGATCATAGCCTCTAATAATAAGTGAGCCCATCAACCTCATTTTTCTCAACGACAAATGCAACGATTTTAAAGCAGTAAAATATTTTGATCTACAACAAAAAATTGTTTTAATTATAATTTATTACTATTTAAAATTATTATTTGTTAAATCACATTAGAGAATATTTTTTAAATAGAAAAAAACTCGTCTGTACCTTGTTAGAGTTTAAATAAATTTCACAAAAGCTACTGCAAAGATTGCCGAAGAATAAATTTTGAGAGAGCATGATACTTTGATTCGCCTCGTTTATTCCAGCATTTTACAGCAATTTACGAAAATAACACAGACATGTTACGAAAGGAATAAACATGATCGTAATAAGTGCAATACACGCGATAAATGCGCTCAGCTCCCAGTAAAATTTATAGGTAAAGAAGCGACATCTGCTGTTCAGGACACGTAACTTATAAGTTTCATCAAGTTCTGTTATCACATGTTTACAATTTTCATGTCATATAAATAAAACGTAATTCTATGATCTCGCTATTGTTATTTGAAGCTGTGGAAATTCACGCAATTTATTATTATTTATCGAAATATAAACAAACGAGACCCAGTCCCCAGTCGAGTAGGCGTCATTCGTATGATCAGCTGATGCTCTAATTTTACAAGCGTCCCGAGTAGTTTAAATGTAATTTTATACTCTTTACGTAATTTGTTTATAAAAGCGATTTTGACGAGTATAATTCTAATCTACGGATAATCCTACAATTAAACAGTTGTATTATTGTCTATGTAAAGTATAAAGTGAAAGAATCAATATTAGACAACAATATTAATCGCCGATAATGTTATGTGCTATACTATGAAGACAACATTTGTTATCGCGACATTGGTACGATAAGGTTATAATTTTATTCTGTGCGACTAAAGTGCTCAAAAAATCTTTTCTAAAACATTAGTTTTGTAGAGTTTTCGTACGTAATGAGAATTGTCTGTCAAATTTTCAGATAACCTGCGTATTTGCTTTGGAAGAGGAATTGTTGCACTATGTTAGTGACGATGTACCCGGTGGTTCCTACAAATATTACAGTTTAACATACGATGGTTATATCAAAATACGACTAACATCACTGTGAGTGAAAATTTAATCATGTCACAATTATTAATATTTCTTTCATTCTTGTCCAACATTTTAAAATATGTTGTTCATTAAATGGAAATTTTTATCTCTTTTCCGTCAACTTATACATGTTGTATATATTGTATACTTTATACTTTTTAGAACAGGTGATGCAGATTTATATGCATCGCAAACTACAACCAAACCAACATATGAACCGGATCATTATTGTCTGCAATCAACAACTTGTGGGGAAGATATTATTTTTATTCCTAAAAGGTATTGATTATTAGATATTCTTGCAAATTTATTTTAACATTTTATTATATATTGTGCATCTTCAGCTTTAAACGACCTGTGAGTATTGGTGTTTATGGTCATCCATCTCATGAAATTAGCAAATATACTCTTTTGGTATCTGAGTTAATGATCGAAGACGACACCATACCATATGATCAAGTATCAAGAAGTAGTTATAAAAATCGAGATAATAAAGTAAATAGCCATATATAAATTATTATTTTTTTATATTATACAGAGATATATATTTTATTCAAAATTTTCATGAATATCTTCTAGAAGGTCCACATCTCATTTTTTGCTAATCTGATTTGGTATTTCATGGATTTCTTGTTTCAACTATTATTTTAAACATTAAAACAATTAAGGAACAATTAAGAAATTTAAAAATTGGATGTTTGAAATATATCAATAAACATGTTGGAATATGAAAATCAAATCTTCCTTGAAATCATCCAAGAGGATGGATTAGTTATTACAGCTAAGTAGGTATCATCATTTTTCTTTTGCTTGTCATATATCAAATAACTTATTTAATCATTTAATGGCCAATATTATAGGGGTCTTGGCATAGAAACTGTTTTTGTTAATGTAATAAAAGCTTATTCGGATCCAGGCAATTTAGTTATAATCCTAGGAACTACTGATCATGATGAGCGTTACTTCATTGAATTACTTAAAAGTTATGGGACTAGTACATTGCCACATATTGTCAATGCTGAATGTACTTCTAATGAAAGGTACATTAAAAAATATTTTATTTTTATTATTTTATTTTGTTATTTTGTATATACATTTAATAAAATCTGTTATCAAACTTAATAGGGAAACATTGTATCTGGAAGGTGGAGTGTTGTTTATATCAGGTCGTATCTTGGTGGTAGATTTATTAAAGAACAGAGTTCCATTACACTTAGTCACTGGCATTCTTGTATACAGAGCTCACAATATTTTGAATGCATATCAAGAAGCATTTGCGCTGCGTTTATACAGGCAAAATAATAAGACTGGATTTATCAAGGCGTTTACAAATTCGTCATTAGCTTTCACAGTTGGATATTCACAAGTAGAGCGAGTTATGAAAGCGTTATTTGTGAAAAAGTTATATTTATGGCCGCGTTTTCATACAATTGTTAATAATTGTTTGTCTAAACACGAACCTGATGTTATAGAATTACATGTACAAATTACACCAAAGATGCAAAACATCCAAACAGCTTTGCTTGATGTTATGAATTACATTGTAAAAGAATTAAAGGGACTCAATAAATATCTAGACTTAGAAGAATTAACTGTGGAGAATGCAATAGCAAAGAAATTTCACAAACAATTACATATGCAACTAGATCCAATTTGGCATCAACTTAGTACAACAACCAAACAATTATTTTCTGATTTAAAAATATTGCGATCTCTTATTATATCTTTGACATATGAAGATTCAGTTTCGTTTTATGCTATGTTGAATCGTTTACGAACTATGGAATATGCTGTGAAAGCCAGTGGTTGGATAATGTTGGATGAAGTCGAAAATTTATTTAAATATGCTAAAAGCAGAGTTTATACAGATAAAAATGAACTAAAACCAGAACCAAATCCAAAATGGACAGCTTTGTCAGAAGTTTTATCTGAGATTCAAGAGCAGAAACGTAAAAAGAAAGACAGTGAAAATATTGATAAAGTACTCATCCTAGTACATGATAACAATATATGTAAACAGTTAAAAAATTATTTAACTATGGGTGCAAATAAATATTTATTTTATGAAGCCCTAAACAAATTGTCACGTAATAAAGAACAAAAGGTAACTGGCAATAATGAGAAAACCATGAAAGAGCAACAATCAACATCTGAAAATAATACAGATGAAGATACACAAAACGATCAAGACACTTATGTACTCACTTTGACGCAAAAATGCGCAGAAGAAACTGAGCCAAGTACTTCCACAGAAGATATAAAACATCAGACATTATTTGAGGAATGCTCACAGGTAATTTAAATATTATATTATAGTAAACATATTTGTGTATATTTCTAAGCTTTTATTTTTATAGAAAATACTTTAATAAATTTTTCTGTGATTTTAAAGTTGGCAGATTTAGATGTAACAAATTGTGCGTCATCTGCACCCATTGTTTTCATACAAGCTGTAAAGAAGGGAGGAGACTCAATGGCTTTACAGCGAGCGTTAGCTGAGCATATGCCAAATAATATTATTTTATATGTAGCTGATATTGGTACCGTGAGACAATTAGAGGTGTATCAAAATAATAATCCATCATTAGATCTTAAAGTATATTTTCTGATTTATGGTGGTTCCGTTGAGGAACAAGAATATCTTACTTCCTTACGACGAGAAAAGGAAGCATTTCATTCTTTGATTAATACAAAAAGTGTAAGTGTTAAACTCTTCAGTAAAGAATTGGATATTGAATATGATATTGAACAATTACATCATAATTTTTATTGTTTCCTTAGACTATGGTTGTGCCAGAAGATCAAGATGGAAAATCGGAAGATTGTCTAGCTCTTGCAGTTCAATCAGATACAAATCAAGAAAATACACGCAAAGGTGGAATGCAATCCGAAGTAAAAGTTATTCAAAAAGTTATTGTTGATATGAGAGAATTCAGAAGCGAATTGCCTGCTATTTTGTACACACGTGGTATAAAAGTTGAGCCAGTGACGTTAGTGGTGAGTGAGTTAAAGTTTATTAATGTATACTGGTGATCGTTATTTCTACATTACACGATTTATAATATTATTACAGGTGGGTGACTATATTCTTACACCAGAAATATGTATTGAGAGGAAAAGCATATCTGATTTAATTGGGTCTTTGTTTTCCGGAAGATTATATAATCAAGCAGTTGCCATGACAAGGCACTATGCCAAACCCATGCTCCTCATAGAATTTGATCAGAATAAACCATTTTGTTTCCAGGTATAGATAAATATGTGTTTGGATATTGCAGGTTTAAATGTCCTAACTTAAAATATAGTTTACAGGCATATTTCCATAGATACATTTTTTCTTATTTTAAGTTTCTAAATTCATATTTTAAGACATTTAATCCTGAAACATTCTATATAAATATAATTATATATCTATTATTTTAGGGAAATTATTATGTTAGCAGAGACCTTAAAAATACTGAAATAACAGCAAAGTTGCAATTACTAACACTTCATTTTCCTAAACTAAAAATTATATGGTCTCCTAGTCCACAAGCAACAGCACAATTGTTTGAAGAATTAAAGGTAATATGTAAATTTCAAACAAAATTATTAATTTTAGTAATTGATTGGTATTTAATTTCTATATTTGTAGCAAGGACGAGATCAACCTGATTCAAATGTAGCTGCTAAAATTGGAGCAGATGAAGACGCAGAAAACAAACAACTAATGGTAGAAAAATATAACTCTAATATCCAAGATTTTATGGCTAAATTACCTGGTGTGCATTCAAAAAATCTACGTGTTCTATTGAATAAAGGACAATCATTAAGTCATCTTATTAAACTTACACAAGTAAGTGAATAATATAGTTAATACTTATCTTTCTTTAATAATATAATTTTCTTTATAACAAATTGTAACAATTTGTTATAAAGAAAATTATTTGTAAATCAGAAAAATATTAAAAATTTTTTATATATGTAATTAGGAAGAATTAAAAGAAATACTTGGAAATACAAATGATGCTGAATTATTATACAAAGCTCTGCACGAAAAATGTTTACCAACAGATGAAAAATCATTGGCTAGCAAAGGTGCTTCTAAAGTGCGTGGTAAAAAACTTTTCTCCAAAATAAAAAAGTGCTAGATAATATGTCGTAATAAACATTTGTTAAAGGAAGATTTCAAATGTTGATTTTTGAAGTAAATAAATATTGTGTCAGTGAGAACTGTACATATATGTTTCGGTTTAATAAATATATGTGTTTCATAAAATATAAAATATGTTATATATTGTGTTCTTAACATAATTAAAAAATAATACATTACAAAAATACAATATAAATAAATTTATTATGTCATAATAGCACAAAAAGTTACAAAATCTTGTACAAATCTTGTACAAAATCTTGTTATATACTTATAAAACAAGATTTTTTAATGTACATATATTTACATATATATGTAACAATACCTCTCACAAAGTGAAAAGATTATTTATTAGTTAGTAGAATTTCAAACTATATCTCATCAGGAGAGAGAGAAACATTATTTATAAATTAGACCTGAAATTTTTTGAACATATATTGTTTTTATTTGTTTCAATTCTTAATATATATCAAGAACATATTTTGAAAAATATTACTTACATTGCTCCAGTAATATTTTCAACGTCATCTTCTTCATCACTGTTACCGAATGCATCAAGATTATATAAAAATGAGTCACTTTCTGACCTAGGAAAATAATATCTGTGTGGAAAAATAACATTAAATATAATTTATCTTTTTTATGTAGTTTAAAAGTAAATTATGTACGATTTTAATCATTCTTACTGTGGTTGATTCCAGACTTTGTCTTCAGGAATTTTACAATGTTGATGTTTCTTCATGTGTTCTAAGACATTTTCTGTACTTGTTTCACAAAAAATACATAGTTTTAATTCAATTTGTCTCTTTATATAATTGACTACTTTTATCTAATAATAACAATAACATATTATAGAAAAGATACATCATTAAAAACATAATATTAATTATATGACACAATCACCTTCTGATAAAAACTGAAGTTTTTGACTGATTTTTTAAAATCGAAATTATGAGCTTCTTTCATATGTTTTAAAATACAGGCAATTTCTTTATTGCTGTAACTACACAATAGACATATTATTTCGATAGGTTCATCATCCCAATCAGACCATGAATTTTCTTCATCTTCACTTTCACTATTATTGTCTTTTAGATCTAGATTTTTTTTTGAATTTAAATTCTGAATCTATAAATATTAAGAAAAATTATATTTCTAAAACTTAAAGCTTTTTATTTTTGGAAGATAAATTTTCATTACCTTCACTATCTGTCCTTGCTCCCAAATTGTTTCTGATTTTTTGAAATAATTGTTTATATAAAATTTATCATACATTTTATTATAAGAATTTATGGTTTTGTGAAACTTTTTTCGCATATGCTCCTTTAATATCGTACGATTCTTAAATATTTTCTCACAGTAAATACATATTAAACTAAAAATATATAAATACTGTATAAAATTGTATATTTTTGTAAGCAACATATGAAACTAAAATAATATAAAAATTATAATTCTTGAATGTAATACCTTTCAATATTATTCTCAACTTTGTCCAAAAGCTCATCAATAAATACTAAATCTTCTAGCTTGCCAAAATAAAAATTGTGTTTTAGTAAAAGATGTTTCATATATGCAATACGTGATCCACAGAATTCTGTACGGCAAAACATGCAATCACGCTTAAAACTTTTATCTCTACGTTCAGTTTCATGTTGCGCTAATACCCAGGTCTTTTAAAATAATAATTGTATCATAATTAAATTACATATCAGACGTAACATATAATAGAATTTATAATATTTCCATTAATATACATACTTTCTTAGCCTGATATATTTCACTTCTCAAAATCTTATCTTCTGATAGATAGTCAGAAAGCATATAATGATGTTTATTTTCACTTGACTGATCATCTGGCGTACCATTCATGAAGAGTTTTGAACAATAAATTTTGAGTGCATTTTCCCCGATTTCCCTAAATTTTACACCCCAGTAATGTATATAACTGAAATTATATCAAAATTATGTTATATTTGATTGCTAAAATGATAGACATAAGTAACATATAAATTATACCTTGTCAAACTAGCTATTTTTGGAGCATCCCCTATAATAAGACGGTGCACATCGAATAAATGCTTATGAAAGTTCGCTTCATTTGTCGGAAGGACAAATGTACATTCGCATAACAAGCATTTTATGCCATACGGTTTACCATCCAGCCCAACAAATTGAGACCTATTCCTCGTACTCATAATATATATATGTAAAGTCTATAAATTTATGTATTACGATTACTTTGTTTTGTTAAATTCTGTAAGCACTAATTTTCCTGCAAAAAGACAAGTAATTATTTTCAAAACTTTACTTCAGTAAATTTCATTTTACAGTATCGAGAAATTTGTGCATTTTATAGATTTGAGGTTAGAAACGAAATCTTAATAAATTTATATATTTCATCTGATATATTATAATAGATTTCATGTAATATATATATAGTACATACAATCACAATATATTAAGCACAAAAATACCTTTATTTCACTATTATTTATTTTATGAAGCAAAGCGATGATATGCGAGCATTAGCACACACAATTTTTTTTACTTAACTATGCCTGACTTGGATCAAATCGAAAAATGATATTTTTACAGCTTTTTCTCCATCTTATATATTTTTCTTTTATTATTTTCAAATAGTTTTTTTTTTAACTTTTTAAATCCGCTAAATGTGACATTGCGACGATACATATGATAACGTAAATTATATTTGTAATTTTTGAAATCCACCGAATGTGACATTGCGACGATACATATGATAACGTAAATTGTATTTGTAATTTTTGAAATCCACCGAATGTGACATTGCGACGATATATATGATAATAATGTAATTATTGTCAAGAACAAAACATCTGTCATCTATCCTTCTGTTTTGGCACTGGACCAATTAGTCCATGCTGCCAGTCTGGTGTCTGGTCGCATCAGTTGTGTTGTTGCGTTCGCGTCTTGTCTTTTTTGATCTCTTCGTTCGCGAATAAGATGAATATTCTTTGTGTTATATGTCACGATTTTTTGCTACCATCCGAAGAAATCGTTTTCTCTCGTTGCGGACATGTGTTTCATTTCAGTTGTTTGTCGCGATGGCTCGAAAGGTAAACACGTTTCATGGTTATGTTTTCACACAATGAATGCGTGATTAGTTCCGTATTAATTCCTACACTTTACATGTTTTCTTTTTTTTTCAAAGCCCAAATATATTTCTCATTTCATTTTAAAGGCAAAAAATAATGCAGATAAAACAAACACTTATTTATAAGATTTTAATTTCTTTAATTTTTTCTTGTCTTTGTATTCTATATTTTAAAAGAAATAAAAATTTAAGATATAAACTAATTTTAACTAATTTCTATTTATGTTACAGATCTAAAACTTGTCCGCAATGTCGTGAAAAAGTGACAGAAAATAGAATCTATAGAGTTTATTTTACATTTCCGAACAGTGAAGCCACCTCAGATAACGGAGACAGTTCAAGCTTGCAAGGAAGGATTGACAGTCTGCAATTTAAAATTTTACTGAAAGATAAGGACATCAACTATCATATGTCAAAGAATGCAACTTTAGAAAAACAAAATGCTGGCCTTAGGCAGGAAGTACGCAAAGTAGAAAGTGAAATTAATCAGAAAAATTCTGCTATTTATGCTTTAAAGGAACAAATAACATATTTTAAAGAAAAGTATGGAAAATATAAAGATCTAGCACAGAGACTGTCTCAAAAGGAAAAAGAAATGGAACAACTCCAATAGTATGTCTGTTTTTGTTAATCATTTGTAATAGTTTCAACATGATCAAATGTTTAGGTGTTATAGTTTTATATTTTATACTGTTTAAACTGATCCTTATTGTACTCTTTTTCAGCATGCGCAATACATTATCAAAGGGGTCATTAGAAGATATTAGAAGAGTGATTGAAAAAACAAAAGATCATGATTCTTTAGTTTCTTGCATTTCTATTATGAGAAAGTATGTCTTTTGTTCATATTATTAATTTTAATATCATATTAAACTTATTTGTTTTTATTTTTATATTACTGTTAAAGTTAGATAAAATCAAAATTCTCTAAAATCTTACAGTGCATTGTAATTTCTGTGTTGAAAAAATATCTAAGGGAAAATATATACATATACATATATATATATTTTTAGTTATAAGATGTAATTTTTTAATTGTTATTCAAATCATGCTGCATTGTAAGCTCTAATACTTAAAGAGATTTTTTATTTTATCTTATATATATATAATTAGATTTTTACAATATAAGATCTATAATATTTATATTATATCTTTTATTCAGAAAATTTGAGGAACGTTTAGACTTTTGTAAAAAAGAAAATTTATCCCTACGACATCGAATTAATACATTAGAAAATCATAAAATTTTATCAAGCCAAAACCACATTAGGCAATCTGGTAATCAAAAACAGCATTTGGACAACAATTCTTCCAATATCATACAAAAAGATGCTTACCGCCAGGTAAATTAATTTAACCATAGAATCTATTATAATGAAAATCAATTCTATTAATAACATGTTAATAATATGTTATGTATAATTAATTTATAAAATATTTGGAAATAAGACTTCTAACTTTTGAGAGGGGAAAGAGAGAGAGAGAGAGAGAGAGAGAGAGAGAGAGAGTGTGTGTGTGTGTGTGTGTGTATTTGCACAATAATAAACATATAATAATTATTTGTATATGTCGTCAGCAAATGGTTATTATAGGAAAATAGCTTTTGACTAGGCAAATGCTATCTGGCGTGTACGTACTAAAAAGTACATTTTAGAAAAGAATGCTTAGATTCCCATCTAAGCATAGGGGGATGGGGCTTTGCCCCGTAAAAAGATATAAAACTTGAGAGCGTAGAAACTACCAAGGCTGACAGTACAGCCAGATAACCATTTGCCTAGTCAAAAGCTATTTTCCTAAAATAACCATTTGCCTACGACATATACACATATAAAATTTCTTTTATTTATATAAAAATAATTGGGTATCAAAAGATTTAATTTTTTCTCATTTTTGTTATTGAATATGATACATTATATTTTTAGGATGATTACACATACTCTATGTTATGTTTTTTGAATAAAATTGTTTTTCAATTTTACATATATAATTAATAATCTTATATATCTTATAATTTAATTTTTATTTTATTAATTTTATAATTTTATATTTATTATTAGACAAAACGGAAAACAGAAAATCAAAATACTTCATTATCTCCAAGGACAAAAACTGATGTTATCAAGATGAACCAGGACGGCTTAAATATTACATCTGAATCTCCACCCATTATAAAACGAGCGAAACTGCGTTTGCGACCAGGTAACAATAGCGATAAAATGAATTGTGTGATTATTGATGCGGATAAGGGAAATGTTACAATAACAAGTACATCATCAAATGACAGAAAATTGTTATACCTAGAAAATCTTTAGTAATATTATTCAGTTTTAATTACGTTTAAATTACACATTTATATATAAAAAACCATTATTGAAATCTATATTACATCACGTCTGCTACATTCATGTAAAATAATCTAAATTTTTTTCACAATAACTTTTATTTTGTTAAAATTTATAATAGACATGAAATTTCAATAAATAAATTCTTGTATCTTTGATAAAATAATAAAGACATATATATACTCTCATATATAAATGCTCTACTTTCTCGAAAATGTATATTAAAATGTATTAAAAAAGAATAATACAAGATTTTTTGTTTCTGTATTATTAACTTTATGTGTCAATATGCTGTATTATAATGTAATATATGCAAATTAATCGAAAAGATATTTTTGTAATATAGAGCATGCATTTAAATTTGCATCTATAAATATCTACCTCCAGAAAAAAGCTATATACGTGGATATAATGCACAATTGAAAATTACTTGCAACTTTAGCCAGTCAGGTTTCAATAGATTCATCTTTTCCATTTGTTATGTGCTAAACATAGATATAAATAATAATAAAATAAAAATAGATAATATAAAACAATGTAGTTTATAGGAGAATCAAATTTATTAGATTAATATAATAGCTTATTATCTAATTTTTTGTTAAGGATTAAGCAACAACCAATTCATATTGTATATCTATATAAATTTTATTCAGTATGATGTAGACACTACATTTTCATATGTGAAGAGATAGACAAAGGAAAAATTCTGAAAACCATATATGTATATATACACAGGATATTTCATGGACACGACATGCTTATTTCAATGTTACAAAACGCATTGGTTCTTATTAATAGCAGTCATCAGTTTTAACAACTGGATTGTTAATTGGAATGCTAATCTTATTCTAGAAAACTGAAAAATAAGTACTTTGTATATAAGACTAGTTTCGTTCTTCTACTCTTTCATATTCTGTAACTGCAAATGCGGTCATTTCAGAATCGTCATTTAAAGCGTTATCTAATGCGTCGATATATTTATATATACTCGCGTTTACGTATTATTAGTTTTTTATTTAGTAGCATATTGTATCTTAAGCGTTGATACGAATGTACAAAAACACACTTTGGCTATTTAACTAACAATAAGTTAAACGTATAATATATTAAAAAATTGATTTAATTGCAATCATCTTATACTATTATTAGTTCAGGTTTGGTCAAATGGTACGATAATCTGCAACATTTTTTGTATGATCTATGATATAAACATGTGAGTGAATAGTATTGCAAGATGATAAAATTCATTTTCGACATAATTATCGAATATTATTGTTTTAAATATGTACAGATGTATGCTCTTTTAAAATTAAATTAACTTTTAAGCAATGGAATTACAAGATAGATAAAGTATTATTGCATATTTCATTTAATTCTCTTAATAATAATTACACAAATATAACAATAATATAACAATAAATAAAAAGATATGATAAAAAACGGGGATACTTATTTTTGAATAGTATCTATATATATATATATATGGATGTATATTTAACAAACTATAAAAGTCTTATTACACGTTGCAAATTGCAGATAAATAAAGTAGCAAAACCATTGCATGTTTTCGCGATACAAATATTATTCTAAGAATAATTATAGTACTTGTTTCGTGTGAGAAATTCTTCAGAAGATTTGTATGATTCGTCGACTTCATCATGTCATTTTTTATAATTGCAAGTAAATTCCATCTTATAAATGCATAAATTTCTGAAATCACACGATATTCAATTCTTTATTATGCATTACATTGTATACTAATATCAAAGTATACATCCATATCGTGTGTGTATGTGTATATGTATGTGTCTGATTTTATCGTTGCCGTGATTTGCATTACGTTTTCTTCGTCAAGTTTCTTAAACTGCATTTTCAAACATCTAATGCCTAATACATTTCGTTCTAGATTAATTTATCGATTGACCCATCTCTTCACCGCTTCCGCCCAATTGGACTCATTCTCATCTTCCTTCTCTCCGTCTGCTTCTTCTCGTTCACCTCTCTCCTGTTCCTGTTCACTCGACAACGTGGCTGATGGTGTTTGCGGTATGTTTGTATTGCGAGCTCGTAATTCCGCCAGAAAATCGTTTTCCTGTTGATAACGCCGTTGCAATTCCTCGCGCCAAGAATTTCCACCGCCGCTACTGTCGTCCCCGTCCTCGCCGGCTTCAAAGTCTATAAGTAGACAGGGATTCTTTACAAATTTATTCGTACACAAATACGCGAATTTTTTATTACAGTTCTCTCTCGCTCTCTCTCTCTCCCCCCCCCTTCCCTCTGCCTCTCTCTTTCTTTCTGCATTTCAAAAAGTTTATATAATACAGATAAAATAGCATATATATATTTTTATAATAGTATATATATATATATATATATATATATATATATATATATATATACACATATATAAATATATTTGTTAAATTTATTCCATTTCTAACGAGAGATCTCAACTTCGAACACGGTTTAGTCATATGTCAGAAAATATATCATATTTATCCACATTTAAACTTATAACTATTATAGATTAATAAAAGAGTAATCATTTATTAAAGTATACGATTATATATGATAGGGATTCGTATATGACTTATCTTAATATTATCGTCAGAAGTATACATCGCGTGTAGTGCCTGATACTTATGATAATGAAAGAAATGTAAGATATGAATATGAATATGTATACAGTTTGATTTGCGAAATTAATAAGATGAAAGTACTAAGAAAAATTAAATAATACCGAAGTATTAACACATGATGCTCGTAGAAAATCGACGCTTGAAAAATTTCGAAATTATTTCGATTAAAAAAGAGCGACATTGCCGAATATCTAAAATGCAAACGAAAATAAAAATAATGAAAGTTCTCCAAGTCAATGTAGAGATACTTACCTAATGGTTTTCTGATGTTCATTAGCCCAGAGTTGTGAGAAAGGTCCTCCTGGTCTGAGTCTGCAAGGCACCAGGACACATTCACAGGGGGTGCATCACACACATTCCACAACACGTCTAAAGTGTCATTTGTCAATTGTCTTTACGTGGTATATTGGAACATATATTTATCAACGATGGATTTGATTATAAAAAAAAATATTATAATTATCATAGGTTCGTATATTTACTTTTAATTTTTTTATCTTCCTATTTATTGTATAATTCGCTTTCTCAGATAAAATTCTGGTAAAAATAGTAATTCTGATTTCCAATCTTTTTCTTTTAAAGAATCCGTCTTATTGTTAGATCATGAAGAATTCGTTTGTCCAAAAATTGGTCATTCAACTGTCGAAATACCGTCTAAAAATAATAATTAATTTCAAGGTTGCAGATTATTGTTGCTCTGCTATTTGTAATCTGGCGTGTAGTGTAGTCCGTGTGCTATTCACTAAGCTAATATTGACTAACTCTAGTCTAGAAATAAAATAAACGAAAACGAATAGAAATGGCAAACAGGCAATTATACAGACTATTTTCCAACTATTCAGTCTAACTTTAGCACTGATTTCACTAATAGATATAATGAGAAAGTTCGTATATACGATTTGTATCTGAAAACGATATATTTATGACACTTATTCGTATAAACTTTCTCGTTATTTCTGTTAATAAAATCCAGCCAAGTTATTATTGAATATTTTAGGAACAAGCTGTATAGAAAAAATATACAATATCCCAGAACTATTGTATTTTCTCTTTTCTTCTTAAACATAGATTACCATTACATGTTAGAATTTTTTAATTAAGAAAATTAAGGAAAAAAGTGTTTGTTAAAGACTTGTTGAAAACTGACAACAATTTTTGAAATATGCATAATTAAAATTAAATATGCAAAAATAGGTAAAATCTCGTATAATGATTTTTATTCTTGTGAAAATAAAAATAAAAATTAAGAAATAAATAATAATGGAAAATAAAAATAGAAAATTAGATATATTTTCAAGTAACATTTATTTAGTTGAGAGAAAATGTAAAATAGTTTTGGGACTATATAGATTTTAATGTATTATATTTACATATTCAGAAATATATATAAAAAAGATCTATATGTTTCTTATGTATGTGATATATAATTATTATTGAATAAAAGATTTGTAAAAAAATTATTGTGTAATGCAAGAGGCACTGCGAAACTGAGCTCAGAAGTCACTTATCATATTTTCAAAAATTTTAATAATTGGAGCGATAATAAATTCGCGTGTCGATCACTGTTCACTTCTCTACGATGATTGATTGTTATACTTACGCGATATTCTCCTCGAATACGAATATATGTACATAAATAAACAGGTATATTCAAGTTTTCCTCGAGTATGTATATCCAATAGAATATCTTACGTGCAGATAGCATCTGTATGACGATTCAGAAATCGAATATCGAGATTAAAAATAGAGTAGCATTTTTCATGCTATATGATACGATTTCGAGATAAGAGAATATAAATGCGATGTGACATGCCTGTTTACATTCAACTCTGCGATAATAAAAAAGATTTTAACGATAGATGTTAACAGAAGATGGTAGAGAATAAATTCTGCATCGTGTCATTTTTTTGCAGTTTTAAATGGAGTCAAAGGTATTAAAAAGTATACATATCATACATACTGTGCGAGAAGTTTGCGTCCCGGTTAAAAAATTATATTTGCTTTTAGACACGTTTAGAATATAACTATGTAGAAAAAAATTTCTTTTAAAATGGCATGTGTGAAAAATATGCAATAATTAATATGTATGTACATCTATAATGTGACAATAGTGACAGTAGTAATATAAAAATAGCAAGAGTAAAAAATAGTAGCAATAATAGTAATAATAATAGATATGGTTTTGTTATAAAATGCTACGCACGATAATATGGTGAATGCAAATCAGTTTATCTATTGCTCACCTCGCTTCCGATCGAACAATTGAAATCGACATAATTACGGCTCCATTGACGAAATCGTTCATTATTCGTATTACTAACATGCTACCAGCTAAAACACGGCGATAGATGCTAACATACTTCGTAGCTAAGCTTGCAGTATCAAACTGATCTGTTTAATTCATGAGACACCAACTCTATTGCCTCTTAAAAATTACCTTCTGCCTGAGATAACGTAATACCTATGTTTCTGCGCTATTAATATGGTCAACTAATTTTATTACACTGTGACGAAAAGTAATAGATTCAGTAATATTGTATATATAATTACCATTTTAAACTATAAGTACAATTGGACGTAGCTTTATCAATCAGAAGGAATTCTTATTAATGATGCAAAATTAAAAAGTATATTTTTAGGTCCATTTAAATTACTTTATTAGGTACTATATATAGATACTAATACTTTTGATAAAATTTTAGAAGTAATTTAAAATATGAAATACACACATATTATTTAACTGTAATATACATTTTTTCTTAATATATTTTCCTAATATAGCTATAATTGAAAAATATTTTCAATTATACAAACCGAGTTAAGTCTGCTCATCTACGTCCAATTTATTAATAGTTTTGACACTAATCGATTTTAGAGCGCATTATTATTTGACATACCTGAATTTAATTCCCTCACAAGCGTCGACATGGCATTAGTAACGCTGTCAGCAGCTACCAGTAAGTCGTTTCTTAAGGATCGGCCCAAGCTATTATTGGCACTGCTGGAACCGCTCCCTGGTAAGCTGTTTGTCCTGAACGCAGACCTGACATCGAAAATCTCTATTTTCTTGGCGCGAAGCAATTTCCAAATTTAAATGAAAATTATTTTTTAAACAGAAATTGCAGCATGCAACTTTTATTGCGCAAGCATTATCATTCCGCTTAATCATAATTCTTACACATTCAATTCACTACTAGTTACTCGCAATATCAAGACATATAAGCGGCATCTACAAAGTTTGAAATTAAAATTAGCAAATTATCGATTATAATAGTATACACATGCATGATATCTCTCGGAAAGCTATATTTATTTTAGATTCTCTAAAATGTAACGAGATGCTAAAAGATAAAAATATATCAGTATGGCGAAGTTGTACAGGTATCGCAAATGCTTTGTCTCCAGTTCAAGTATTTGCCGCGTTTGATTGTTATACATTACTTGCAGGACGGTATATTTACATATCGCAACGCATAAATATAAAATAACAATGTTTAAAAGATGGATGGTGTTTTACACAAGCTTAGCAGAAAAAAAGGATTGAATAGGTAACTCATACGCGTCAAACTTATATCCAACGCATCAATAGTTTTTCTTACAGGATAGCTGCTTTTTGTACTGTACATAAATGATACATTTAAAATGACTAACAATGACAGCAGAAGAACTAAAAGATATATCAAGATAATAAAAAACTTACATCAAACCTAATATATAACTTAAAAGAAATGATTAAAAACCAGGATATTAAAAGCGACATGATATGGATGTACAAATATTTCTACTATATATATATATATATATATATACTTATAGGTCGATATATATAGATCTGACGATTTAAATAACATTTCACGAGGTCTTCATTTCCTCATACTTATTTCGCGCTAGTACCATATTGTTCTTAATACTAGCTTAATCGGAGAAATATCTCATCGCTCATAATTGCATGCAGGAGAGAATTTACTTCTTCAATTAATTGTGAAAAAATCGTATATAGTGTGCAATAATGTCTCTATATCGATCGCTACAGTATACTGGACAGGAGAAATTAATCTTTTTAGTAAACATAATCGGGGAGGGGAGGGGGGAGATATATTTCATATACAAGTGATGAACCTAGTTTTCGAGCGTTTGACTTTTGCAAATTGACTTTATCTTATAGTATGTACAACTACTCATTTACTTAGTCATTAATAATTTAAAGAAATTGAATCCAATAAGACGCGTATAACGTACAATTACTATCGTCAATTTATATGGAAGTGATATCTCATTTTACACTATAGGCAAATATCAATAGTTAATATTGTGTGATTTAGTTCCATTATTTAACTATAGACCTGTATAGTTAATATATTTTTAACGCATGGAATGTATAGATTTCTAAATCTTTAGAAATCTATGCAAATAAGTGAACAAATTTTTGATTGCGTGATATAATCGTTCAATGTATGAATCGCGTGTATAATTATGTATTACGCATAATTTGCAATATTCTATTTAAAATGATAAAATGCTGTTTTTTGTATTGTAAAAGGTTCTATCCCTTTTTGCAATGTATTCTTTCTTTTGTACATGCGTGCCTACCTTACATCACCGCCAACGCACGACAGGCTATCTGGAATAGGATTCTGTATCGAGCCAAGGATAGCATTGCCTTGTACGTTAGCCACTGTTGTTGTCGGAACAGGACTTTGATAGCTCTGGGACATTTGTTGCGACGTTTGCTGCTGTTGCTGCTGCTGTTGTTGCTGTTGTTGAGGCGTTGTAGACAATGGGCCACCAGGAGTCGGTGGTGCCGATCTGCTGCTTGGGATAACACCAGGTGGTAAAGGCGGTGACTTTGTACTTCGCGGTGAACTGTTTGGTGTTGATCGTGGAGATGCTTGATGATTCTGTCGACACAGATTATAGTGAAAATAACTTGGTCTTATTACAAATTTTTACAATATACATCGATTCTTTCTCTAATTTATTTATAGATAAAATGATTTAAGTGAGAGATGAGTTAATTTTTGTAGTAGCACTTAGAGAAATTGCAAGAGAATAATTGTATTCGTGAAAATACCTTCAACATTTTCATTAATCCCTCCAGCTGTACCATTAATTGTCTTCTGGAATCTTGCAACGTTGCTAGATGTGTCTCCAATTCGTCCTTCCTCTGTCTCAAAGCTCGTAATTCAGACATTAACGCTGGATTTTCTAGGCCCGCGGCTTCTATCTCTTGTTGCCTTCTATAGTAAAAATAAAGTTTTTTGAGAAATTTTTCGACACGGTATATCAGGAAGTGAAATATATTACGATCTTACATTAGCACATAATAATATTCCACTCCACTGACTCGTTTTTTTTTTTTTTTTTACAAGCGATGTGATGTGTGATTGATGTATATTAGTATATGAATCTAATGAATATATTAATCCGCGCGAGAGAAATGAACGACAACAATATAGTCGATATTAACGAATTTATTTTCTCATTTAAATATGAATAATCTTTTTATCAATGTCAGTCGGCAATATGTGTTGTTTCTTTTTGTTTCAGCACAAGCTATGCAACCAAGGTAACACAAAGCGAAACAGAACGTTCTGAACATGCGTGATCCTAGGATGGGTTAACAGGATGAAATCGAGGTTCAGGCTTGATATAAAGGAATATAAACGACACAGGTATACCTTAACCTTGCTATCTCGCGCATTATCTCCTTGTTCTTCGCCTCTAATTGCGATATAAGCTCACGCTGCGCCCGCGACGCGTCTAGCGACGCCAGATTCGCGTCCGACGGCGCTCTCCCCTGTAACCAGAAATTATCACGCGTGAAACGGTTTGCAGCGCAAAATTGTCAGTGATACTTTGAACGATGGCATACTTACTGCTTGATCTGCCTGGGACATTCTGGATGCAGTACGAGGCTGTTAACGAGGCAGTTATGAAATTAATATTAGTGCTGGCCATGAGTCGCAAAATGGCACAGTATTGGCTTTCGCAAATTTAACGGATTAAGATAGTAAGAGCAATTTATTCGTGCTTTAACGTTTAAGCAAAATTACAACGCGTGGCTGTGTAAGATAGTAAGTGTAAAATGAATATAAAATGTATATAAATGTTAAAGGACTTACCATAGTCCTAGCTTCTTGTGCCAACCTTTGTGCATATCGTGCTATTAATTTATGTTCATCGTCCAGTCTTGAACTGTCCATACTGGACGATACACAAAAGAATAAGTAAAGCATAGCGTCTGACACGCAATTGGCAAAGACAAATTAATTGTGCATAAATGAAAATTTCATTCAAGCTTACCTCCTCAAAGTCGAACGACTGTCCACCGAGCCTGAATCAAAGGGAGCCATAAATCCTGGATCTGGAAAACCGTTGTGAGATGGTAAAGGTGACGGTGGGCTGGAACGTAGTGAATTAATTTAAATTGTAAAATCACATTTAGATGATTACAAAATCATGAAATGATAAAGATACTCACACTATGTGCGACAGATCCAATGTCTTTTCAGGCTGTTCTGGAAACCGCGGTAAACTGTTCTTCCCTTTTTCAGGAACGCATCTGAAGCTCTTTCGCAGAGAATGACCAATCTGTTTGCTCGGTGATTTCTATCAATGAGAATTAGAAATTATCAAAGATTAAAATTAATGCAAAGTTTAAAAGTTTCAGAGTATAAAAATAGAAATAGTAAACAATACGTACAAAACTACTATATTCTCTCGTTTCATGATCATTGTTATGCGTTCCCGAAACTTTACCACGCCAGAAACAATCTTGACACAACTGATACGAATGACACTTTTGACATCTATATCGAAACCCAGTAAAATTCTCTTTATGACACGCGTCGCACATGATAGGATGGGCCACTGAAAACACAAAGGATTGAAATCTTTTTTTATTTTATTCAACTTTAATCGGCTTATTGTGATTCCGCGCAATTACCTGTTTCCACGGCTGCCATTCTGTGATATAACGGTAACCAGATTAAGCAGTGCGGTCCAGGATCCGACATGAGCGTATCCAGAAAGTCGTTTACAGTAACTTTGGAGTTCTGCACATACAATGTATTATCCATTTCGTTTCTTTTTTATTAATGTATTAAAGTAATTTACATACAACATTGCGTACATACCGCGGGAAAAATAGAATTAGCGAGACCATCCGAGTATCCGAACGATGGAGACTCGTAGACCGCCGCGGTTAGAGCTAAAACTTCTTTCAGATAATCAGCAAACCTCCAGTGTATCATGTGTCCATTACTATCGGATATTTGCGAATATATATCTGCTTAAAACAATAAATTTCGTTAATAATTTGCTCAGCAATTGATTAAAGAATTAAAGAAACTATTTACGACTTACATCGAAATTTGTCCATGAGTTTTCCCGCGCATAATGTGGCTAAGGCTACTTTCACCGAAAATACGGATATTTTATTATTTTCTCTGAAAAAAAACAATGACTTAATCAGACAATAATCTCAGAAATGAGAGAAATAATGTTATACGTATGTAATATATATGTATATATATATATTTTTTTCTTTTTTTTAATATAAAATAAATAGATTTTAATTTATCTAACGTATATCATTTTTTTTACATAAAAAATTTATTTAATTTCTCATTTTATTCAATGCGGCCGCAATAAAAAATTAAGTCTTTGTAAAAATTGATAAGAATTGTTAAGAAAATAATAATTATCTTTACAAGCATACCCGCTAGTATAAGCAGCCAATAGCCAGTTCATTAATAACGCCGTTGTTGCGTCGACTTTAGATTGCTGTGACACGGGGACCCTCTTGTTCAACGCGTGAAACAGGGAAGACAGTAGTGTTTCTAATCTGGATACCCCTAACGTGCTCGATGGCTCTAATGTGTTCAGACCGTTCTCTCGAAATGCTTCAATCACGTTCCATATGTCGACGTTATGCACTGCGTACAATTAAGCATCAATTATTACAAAGGTATATCTCAACATCCATTTTTAAAAATTTTTTACAAAACCAATTAACATGAATACAAATTATTATTATTTTTCTTTTCTTTTTTTTTTTTTTTTTTTGACATAACGCTAATATGAAAATACTCCTAATTAAGCGCATTAGTATGTGGTTGTATAGAGTGTGAGAAAATTAGCATTCTAGAGTTAATAATCCCGCGGTCGATAAAAAAATTAATCTCTATAGAAATTTAAAATAAAAATGCAGAAATATATAGAGTTTTAAGATGTTGAAAAGCGTATACTTACGGTGCACCTTTTTCTGTATAAATCTTAGCTTGCAGGCAGTACGATACGACGCAAATCGAATAGTATCAAAGTTCTGTTGTCGCATCTCTTGTAGAAGCTGCAAACGATTCGTCTCGCCGCTACTCCCGTTTCCCGATCCACCCGCACCTTCTTCTGCCATTTTTACTGCGAAAAAAATGAACGATTCGTGTATTTATGTATTAATTAATGTATTTTTATCATAAATCTTCTTTCTGCATCTGTCCCTTCATTCAGCGGATGTTTTCTTGCAGCGAACAATATAATCTTGCACTTAAAATTGATTACGTTTCTTTTCAAAGGCGTAGTAAATTTATGCGTCGCATAAAGATAAGCGAGCACGCAAAGCAAAGGCTAAATAATAAATAGTAAATGACAGTCAATTATCTTGCGAGTTTTTCAACAAATGTTCTGTGAAGCACGAACAATTTTGCATTAACATTTTAAATGGAGATTAAACGGAACATTATTACGTGTCTCGTTCTAGAATAACAATAGCTTTCATCTGCTAAAATTAATAGCATTTTTTAGTAGCACTCAGATGCAGATATAAACACGACATGGTAGAAGATTGTAATATGTATCATTTAAATTTGTTTCATTATTTTCTTTTTTTAACTCCAACCATTTTAAACAACATATCTTCTTCATTTGACAAAGCACTCCTCTGTATAATACGTATAGATATATACGCACAACTAACGAAGCTGTGTTCTTAATTCATCTCGTAAAGAACGTCACGCGATGCATGGTGATCACGAGAATGAAACTCTTTGTCATCAACTGAAGGCTAAACTAGACAGAGAACTAATTAGTAATGATTAGAATGTACATGCAATGTATGCATCTTATAAAAGTAACTATGATGATCTAGTGTGATATTATTAATGAATGGATATTTTTCGCACTTTGTTCGGACGTGTATGAGTATATACATATATTTAGAACTGACTAAAATATCATAAGAATATTCTAAAGCGAGAGATACGAGAGATATGTATATATAGAGTACTTTTTATCTGACAATGAGATATTTATGTTTTAAGGAAGAACTGATCGGATCAGCTACGTCAAAAGTTAATAAATCTAGTAGTACATTTCGAGATTCATGAATTTGATTGTGCAAAGTACTTTTAGCCTTTTAAAATATAAAATAAATAATTAATTGTGAGCTAAGTAAAGATTTGCCCTGTAGAATATAATTTAATCTTAAAATAATAAATATTATTCAAATATACTGAATTATCTTTTTATATTATTATAACTGTACCATGAAAATTTTATAGTGACTATACATAAAAATTATAATTCTACATAAATCTTTACTTTAACTCACAATTAATTATTAATTTTATATTTTAAAAAAGTCAAAATTTTGCACAGTATCAAATTTCTGAATCTCAAAATGTATTATAGATTTATTAACTTTTGACGTAACTACTCCATCCAGTTTCTCTTTAACTATTTACATATACTAACTAATCATTACTATTTAGCTTTCTTTATGATCCAGTTAAATTAAATAAACAGTTTTCATTCAGTAAATAATAAGATGTCAAATATATTAATAAAGCAATGAATTTTTTAAATATATTTCTTTGCAATGGTCAACGTTGATCTTATTTTCTTGGAAAAGATTGAAAAATATAATATTAAAAAGAAAATACTGTTAATGACCTACTATAGATATGCATAATTATTTATTTCATTTGTAATTTTAATATTTATAATATTTTGTTATGTAAATTACTTAATATTATCCTGTTCTATTTTAATTTCTTCATTACAGATTTTTTGTGTGAAACTTATACTTTCGGAAAAAAAGTTAATTCAAGATCGTCCAACTGTGACAATGTAATCCGCTTTACATACACGATTGACCTAGTTAGTAAACGTCGATACCCGAAGGTGTAATTGATTTAAAACCGGCTGTTCATCACTCATTGTCAGCAGATGCAAGATTTATTTTTTTTTTCGGTCACTAATTTCTTTCTCTCTTTTATATCGCTTGTAATCGACACTCTAAATTAATATATGGATCTGAAACTTTAGTTCGATTACTTTGAAAATACAGTATTATTAATTTCCCCGAAATTAATTTTCGGGGGAAATAATATTATACTTCATTATACATAAAATAATTTAAAAAAAAATTTTTTTTAATATTTCAATATCAAAAAATCTTTAAACATTTTATATCTTTTTCAGAGAAATAATTTATATCGTTTAAACATTTTTATGTATATTCTTCAATGGATTAGGAAATAAATTAGAGTGCCAATAATATATTTCATTTTCCTGAAATATAACGTCGATCGAAATATATCGCATCGTTTAATCGTTTTTAATAATTGATTGAAATTGTAATGGAATAGACCGGAATAGACTGATCAGGAAGCAATGAGGTAATATTGGCTGATAGGTTCAACGGAATGAGGGAACTAAACGCGGATGCCTAAGTTTGAATCAATACGATAAGTGGGCCAGGTGGGGGAATGTAAGATCGGTCAAAGAAACGGTGGGAACGGTCGGGAAAGGAACGCCAGGTGCGTTTGAAGGAACGCAGGAAATGGAGCGATTAAAAGGCGCGGCCAATTTCATCTCGCCGAAAAATCTTGATGCAGCTGATTTGTAGAAATCGAAGTTTAACACTCAGAACAAACGAGACCGATACAATTTCGATGACATCGACAGGATATGGTATGTAATGTATATTGCAATTGATATGTATCCATTATATAAGCTTATATTACTATACGTTTAATAAGTGCCATAGAACTTTAATGAATTTTGAAATTATATCATAGCACTCTTTCTCGTCTGTTCTTCCTATCGTATTTATCATTATCTTTTATTTCATTCCTGTCTTTCAAATCTCCGTCGAATACTTATTTTATTTTAAATACAAGAAGTATAATATAATACGACTGAAAAGAATAGATTTTCATCTGTGATTTTTACTGTTTATTTAATTTGCGCAAGGCAATTTTATAAATATGCGCGTGCGTAGTTTAGAAGAGAAACATACTTTGAAATTTCTTTTAGCTCAGCATTTTTGCTCGACGATTAATTAATTTTTACTGCTTAGTTACAGTACACAATCCAAACTTATAAAAATATTTCTTGTTAAACAAACAGTTTGCGATATCAAGATTCAGTACCAAATGGGTATGACAATATATGATAATATCATTAATAAATATTAATTTTCATTTTTCATCGTATCATTGCATTTCATAAAAAATTGGTTTTTTTAATTTAATTTGACTTTCTTTTTTATTACATATACAAATACAAATTAGCTTAATTTTTCCAATCGATTTTAAAGTTGAATTGTAATAATAAATAATTGTTTTACGATTGACTATTAATAATATGATATGAATAAGAGAATGAATAAGAGAAAAGCGGTTAAAGCAAAAATTTTTTTGTTCAAATTATATTTTATAAAATGTTTTATCCAAATTTTCAAATATCAATTTTCAATGAATTTTTTATATGTACTTTAAATATATATATGCATTTTATATGTATTCTTAGATCAATATTTCAGTTAGCAAATATTTGAAATAAAGATTTGAAACTCAAAATAACAAATAAAAATCTTGACAAATTTTAATAGACGTTATAACTCATATTAATTGATAAACATTGATTTTTATCAATTTTAATCACAAACTTTTTTTCAATTATCATCACAACTTTATTACATTAATAATATTTTCTCCAATCGAATTTGCTTCAAGTTTTCTTTAGTCAATATATATTTTTAACAATTCGATAAATATACGCTCAAACATTAACATCTACAAAAAAGAAATTACAAAAAACTAGATAAAAAAAGTTAATAAAGATAAAAAATCAGATTACAAAATACAGAATAGCTTTACGAAGGTATACAGACACTTAACCTGTTCTACCAGTCGGTTCACTCATCTATCTACCTCTACCTACCTGGGGCGCTCGCTGCGCGCGTGTTTTCAGCGAGAAAAAAGGGTACCGACGGGGGCGTGGAGTCGTCGCCCCGTCCTCGTCGAGGGTCTTCCTTCGTGCCCTCTTATCGCTCCCACCTCGCCATCGTATCGCAAGACGAAACGAACCGTAATAATAGTCGTTATTCGAACGATTAATCTCACGGCACACGGTTAGCACGGAGGGGGCTTGTGCGGGACCGTTCGCGGCCACGGGAGCAGTTTTCGTCGAGCGTAAACCGTACGTCTCGCTTCCCGGGTAGGTCGATACACGCTTGGGACTTGGGACACACGCGCGAACGGTGTCCTACACGAGCGATGTCCAAATTCTCGGAACGTACGTGGCGGAGATCGTCCTCGCCGGGACGACGTCACGATAAACAAGCCCGTCCGTCGAAGCCCGAGCTGACGCACGTCGCGAATTCCGCGGCCATCACTGGCCATCGCTGATTCCCGACGACCCGTTGGTGGCGCCGAGCGCCGACGCGCTCCGTGAACGGGAGAACGAAGAATCGGACCGCGGCCCGCGGCCCGCGGCCGCGGCGATGCGCGCCACGCGCCACGCGTCACGCGCTACGCGTCACGGCTTCCAAAATATAGGTCGGAATTCATAGTCCGATTATCTTATATTTAAGATCGTCTTAAATCTGAATTCATACTCATTTGTCAAATCTTAAGACTTGAGAATTTCTTAAATCTATCCTAATGCGATCATTTCATTGATTAAATAGAATAGCTCAACCAATGAAGTGGTCGCATTAGGATAGATTTAAAATTTAAGAAATTCTAAAGTCTTAAGATTTGAGAAACGACTATGAATTCGGACCATAAGATCTCGTTCAACCAATAAATTGATGCTATGCGGCTATTTCATTGGTTGAAAGGGATCTTAAGACGATCTTAAATATAAGATCGGACTATGAATACCGACCATAGACCGATCTTATAGCGTTTTCGATTGAACAGATTTTAACCCAATCCGGATTATTTTATCCGGACTATGAATTCAAGTCTTTTTTTATTGACAGAGACGATGCAATGATGTCATTAATCGCTCTCGGAGCGATTAAATCTGCTTCAATCGAAAACGCTAGGTATAACATTCAAGATCTTTACGAGTCTAGTTTTAGATCGTAAATCTTAAGACTTTATTCAACCAATGAAATGGCTGAATGAAATCTCGGAAACTTACTTGAGATGATCTTGAAGTTAAGACCGATCTATGAATTCTGTCTATAATACTTTCTTTGGAACGCATTTCAATAAAGGTAGACTGTGTGTATCAAAAATAAGTTTTATTTAATAATACACTGATTGTGAACTCGACGTTAATCATTATTTAGTGGTAATTAAAAGAAACGATCTTTATACACGGCAATGATTTATAATCTTGAATCTCTGCAAAGATTAAGATGTGACTATTAAATTATAAATACTTATATAAAAAAATACACATTGAATTATCTTACTATTCCTTCCTGCTCTGTATAAAAATTTTTTTAAGTTTTTACTATATTTATTATTGTTGATCAAGGACCTTTTTCGTTACCGCGATTATACTGCAAATAATTACTGCTAGGATAATTACAAAATTCGCAAAATCCGGGTGCTCCTTGCGCTCCTGGAGCTCCTACGACACCTGGAATACCTGTAAAGATTAATATATCATTAATATATTTTTTTAATATGAATTAATACATTGTTAATACAATATACATTATAATATATAATACATTAATGCATAATTTATATAAAATATTACAAACATCATATATATATATATATAAAATAATTATAATGAAAACATTACCCATAAAAGTTTTAATTATTCTATAAGCTAATTATAAGAAAAAATTTTTTTAGTCTAAACTTAATTCTATATAATTTTTATTCTATTCTAATTCTTTTACCTGGTCTGCCTCGCTCGCCTTTATCACCTTGTCTTCCAGGTAAACCAATACCATCGTTACCAGCAGGTCCTGTTATAAAACAATAGAATTACTATACAGTCATTCTAAATAAATTGCTGTGATAATTATCTTTTGTTGCTAATACTAATGTTGTTTTACCAGGGGGACCTATTGGACCAGGTGGGCCTTCTAAACCGATTCCCTCGAGACCTCTGTCTCCCTTTTCTCCGCGTTCTCCTGATAGCCCCTGTGGTCCGATGGGACCTTGCGGACCCGGTAAACCCACGAATCCACGTTCTCCTGGCAAACCTGGTGAGCCCGGATCACCTAAATACGATTGAAAATGGAAATCAATTAAAACCAAGACGCATTATAAATATATTTGAAAAAAGCGTTATGTATTAATTAATTTTTATTTGTAAAATACCTATGCATCTTTTTTTAAAGCAGTTTAATATTAGAGTTGTATATTATGTAGGATAAAAACCAAAGGATAAAATTTAAGATAAAAAAAAGGAATTGATTAATAATATATACTGTACTATACTATAATATAATACTGCATATAAAGCATATACTGCTTTAAAAAAATAAACTTGTTTTAAGATACGTTAAAAGCATTATAATTGTTATAATTGTTAATAAAATTACTTGAATTCTTCGCATGCGTACGATGAAAGTTTCAAATGAACTATTTTCCAGACATTCCAGAGGGATGTGTTATTTCGAGCGGTAGATACCTGGAATGCCTTGTTTTCCGGCTCGACCGGGACGGCCGTGTCGAGCCGGCCCCGGCAGCCCGGGTAGTCCTCGTAGACCTTCTGTTAATTCTTTCAGCCTTTCTGTGACACATGCCAGGATATCATTATCTTTATAGGCGAAATGATAGTATTAATCCGTTGATATCATCCAATTGTTAAATGCATCATATGATAAATCACATCATTCGCATGTGTTGCGTGAAGACGATAATGATTATGATACTTCAAGCTTTTAAATGATGATGCTATGACAACGATACTCGTTGTTGCTTGCCAAACGTTCCTTCTCGAGTTAGGTTCCTACAGTGTTCCGCTCACTATGTCCAAGATTTATCTTATCTATAAACTAACAAGAAAATCTACTAGTAGTAGCTGATTTTTAATGCGATTAATTAATGTGCCATAGATAAGTGAAAAGCGCAAAGAATTGATAACCCTGACTCGATGATGTACCTGGACGACCTTGGGGACCAGGCAATCCAGGACGGCCTGGACGACTTCGACCGGGCGGGCCGGGTGGGCCTTGCATGAATGCTGCCATCTCGGTCATCTGTTCTGTATGTATATAGATGATGTATGTATATAGATAATAAGAAAAATAATTACAACAAAATTCATATATATCCCTCTGTGTGTGTGTGTGTGTGTGTGTGTGTGTGTGTGTGTGTGTGTGTGTGTGTGTGATGTCATGGCACGTTTTTTATTTACGCGCAAAGATAAGATACCTGTGATAAGAATCAAATAGAATCATCGTTTTAAATTTAAATTAAAGTTAATTGGAGTTTAATTTATTCTACTTTTAAATAAAAAAAGAATTGACAATCGGATGATCATTCAAACTTCAATGAACTTTAATTAATATTTACGATATTGCAATAACAATAATTATTAACGAAAAATAAAATCACCTCTCAGCACGCTAGCACAAATATCACGAATTTCCGCTTCGCTGATGCTGTGGCCTGGCAGGCCCTGAAGTCCTGGTAATCCCGTTTGACCTCTATTTCCGGGTAATCCTTGCAATCCGGGTGCACCGTCCTTGCCGGGTATTCCAGGCAGTCCAATTTGACCCTCTGGTCCTCGTTCCCCAGGGGCTCCTCTTTCACCTGGCTAATTATTTATTTTGATATAAGTTTTATGTTCAATTAAGCGAATCTGGTTGAGCTTGAGCCTAAACAAAACACTTACTATTCCTGGAGAGCCTGGTGGACCTCTAGGTCCTTCGAGACCAGGATTACCAATATTATGGAAGCTACTATTTGGAGCTGAAAGACCAGGAGATCCTGGAGACCCTGATGGACCTGGCGGACCTGGTGGTCCTGGTGGACCTGGCGGTCCTGGTCTTCCTTCCAATCCTGGTATGCCTGGTACACCTGGCGGGCCCGTTGAACCCTAAAAATATATAAGTAATTTTATATTATAAAATTTCGCAATTAAGCCACTATACTTACTCAGTATAAGTATATCGAAAATTGACGAACTGAAACTAATGTTGAATAAGAAGAGCGAGTAGCTATTTTAAGCGAAGTATTTTAAAAATAGAAATATTTTAAAAATGGAAACATCTTAATGAATGATAAATCAAAAAGTGAGTTATATTCTTTAATCATTGTTATACAATATATTCGTTTTGTTCATTCTTACCGAACTTCCAGGTAGCCCACGAGGTCCTTGTTCGCCTTCTTGTCCTTTATTGCCTTTTTGACCTGGTTTTCCCTCGAGTCCTGGCGGTCCTGATTTTCCTGCGACACCTTCTAAACCTCGCAATCCTGGAGTACCCGGTTCCCCGGGTGATCCTGGAGATCCCTTATCACAGACAAATATTAATTAAAAAATGCATTATTTTATGTAATAAGAATTATAATAATATATATATATATATATATATATATATATATATATAATATAATTTATAATATATAATATATATATAATATAATAATATTATATATAATATATATAAAATAATATATCTAAAGTAATAAAATACCTGCATCCCTGGTAATCCTGGAAGTCCATCTCTTCCACTTTCTCCGGGTAATCCTGGAGGACCTATTGGTCCGACCTCTCCTTTCTTACCGGGAAGACCATCTTCACCAGGAGGACCAGCAGGTCCTTCGGGACCAAGTGGTCCCGGTATTACATTATTATTCGTCAGTCCCGGCATGCCTTGAAGAATAAAAATAAATTTTTTTAACTCACGTATTTATAAAATAAAAGAAGGCATTTTATTATTCGTATTAAATTAAACAATTTTCTTGTTCAATTTCTAATAAATCAATTGCAAACCATCTCGACCACGTTCTCCGACATCACCCTTTGCACCCGTTTGGCCTGGTGGACCAGGAGGTCCTGGTAATCCTTGAGAACCTGATGGCCCTGGTAGTCCTGTGATTCCACGAGGACCTGGTGGTCCTGGAATGTCAGGAGCATCCGTAAATACAACATTTCCTGCGGGTCCAGGGAAACCGGGAAGTCCTGGAGGACCGGGAGGACCTGGTGCGCCGTCATGACCGCGGATTCCATCTAATCCCCTATCTCCACGTTCGCCTAATATATATTATTGCATTGTTAACATGACAATTGATATGCCAAAGATAACGTTTTTAAATATTTTTACACGATCAATTGTATATAAATATTAAGTATATATTAAATATATATATTCTTTATGCATATTATGAAAGTTATTTTAGTAATAAAATTTTCTTTCTTATTGTGCTCAAATAATTTTAATTCTTCAGTTACGTATAATCGCACGATTTGCACGGACATTGCCACGAATTGCAATAAATTGATTTACAATGACTGCGAATGAATGTATCTGGGTCAACATTGATACGTGGAATATCATGTGTCGCTGAATCGTTTAATAGTCGCTATTAGAATCACGATTTTTTACAATTTACGCGGTATGTACACAATCCACTCTTAAAAATATTAATAAAAAAGCTATAAAAATATGAAACATATATAATTCGAATATTTTATGTGATCACAATCAACAAAGAAACTTACCGTCATCAATTGTCATATTTATTAACTTATAAGTTTTGACTGAACAATTTGATTGAATATACATTATTCTTTAAAAATAAATTAAGATTACGATTAAATGTAATATATATACACGCGAGCGAACATTGTAAAGTTATTACATTTTGATATAATCCAAATTAACATAATAAAAAAATAGATAGTTATTTGATTTAAATATTGCAATATAATGTTGAACGCATATGTTTTATCAAATATTCGTTTTATAATATTTTAATACTCCATCGTTCATAGAATCACGCGATTAAATATCTCTTGCTGCGATTTCTAAAGAGATCGGATTACGTGTCGTTCAGTGCTGTACGGATGCATTTAATCTATTTTAATTGGATGCTTATAATGTTCTCTTTCTAAGCAATAACCTTCATATCATACCTTTTTCACCTGGTTGTCCTTGAATACCGTCGTCTCCTCGTTCACCTTTAGCTCCTTTTTCGCCTGTATATCCTGGAAGACCCAAGTGTGACAAATTACTATTCCCTGGTGGACCTGGAAATCCTCGAGGACCTTGATCTCCTTTCAAACCCGGAAACCCCGTATCACCCTATCAAAAATTTCACTTTTTTATCGCTTTATTCGTACAAAAAAATTTTTTTAAGTCACCTTCTCCTCACTTCCCTTTTGTCATCGTATAAAATTTAAAAGTACTTACCCTTTCACCACGATCACCTTTTTGTCCCGGTGGTCCTGGTAATCCCGGTAGTCCTGCAAATCCGATTGATCCTTTGGGTCCTTGCAATCCTGGGAAACCTCTGGCGCCAGTATTACCAGGGATACCCTAATAACGTATCTTTTATAATCCTTTTACAATTCTTTTACTTGTTGATATTCCATGTAAACATATTTGATAATTTTCAAATTAAATAATAATAACATACTGTTCTTCCTTGTTCTCCTGGCGGCCCACGTTGTCCTGGAAATCCAGGTAAACCTGGTATACCAATTGGTCCTGGTGCTCCGGGCGGACCACGTAGATCAGAAGATAACTATTACAATTTCTCTTTCATGTATTTTAATTATGATTTCAAATATAATTAGGTCTCAATAAAATAAGATTTGAGTTAATCTTCCGTTAGGCGCAATATTTTCCCATTATTTTTCCCTGCTTTTAAAACAATTTCTTTAGCGCTTGGCTAACCAGATATTAAATATGTAAAAAACAATAACATATAAAGAATAAATTGTAATTGATTAATATTACAATGGATAAAGAAATTGATGTGTTAGTAACTTAAATAATACCTATGGAACATTGCGCCTAATGGAGGGTTAATGTAACATCTAATTGAAAAGAGTTATATTGAACTTACAAAATTATTATAACAACTTCATAAATATTTTATTTTCAATACTGAAAACAAACTCTTTCGCAGTTTGCTATGTATGTACATATATATAAGGTTGCGTTCAAAAACGCTCTGAGGGTAAAGGGTAGAGTCGGGTGAATCGTGGTGAAAGCAGAGTGTTCCTTACGTGCGAATAGTTTCCGAACGGCAAAAAAAGATAGCGAACGAAAGGCAATCTCGGAGGAATATTACTGTAGCCTGTACCGTGGCTGCTGGACAAACATTAATAATGACAAATTTAAACAATTTATATACAGAAAGTAATGATGATGAGATAGAAAGCAGAATGATTGAAGAAGAAAATCTTATTGAAACTCAAATAAGATTTGGTAATAGAGGCTATCGTGTGGATAGGGAACAAGTTTATATCAATGAAATTATATCAAGATTTAATAATGAAGTGTTCCGGCAACATTTTCGTATAACCAGAACAACCTACGAAAATTAAAATTAAAATTATCAAAGATCCTTGAGAATCAAATAATGCGGTTCATTATTTTCACCACTACGCAACTTGTGCCTTTCTTTTAACAAATGTACACACTCCATCGTTTCAGACGTTTTAAAAATCCCGCTACATGGAACAGATTACCTGCATTCACCCTGAAATTTAAAGGTGGAAAATTTTCCTCCCCCAGGATCACCCAATAGCGTTTCCGAATGGCGCGAGCCTTATAGCGTTTTCGATTGAACGGATTTTAATCCAATCCAGATTATTTTACTATGAATTCAAGTTTTTTATTAGCAAAGACAATGCAATGACGTCATTAATCGCTCCCGAAGCGATTAAATCTGCTTCAAGTAAAAACGCTGTTAGCGAGTGCACCCGGGTGAAGTTTCCGAACGCACTCTAAATATATAATAAATATAAATTTGAAAGGAAACTTACATTTGAACTGTTAAGTCCTTGCACGCAGGTTCTTTCGCAAGGTTTTATTTGAAGTGGAGCGGCTAGATTTTTCTATAAATACGTATTAATATTATTAGTCAGATCTTGTAAATTGTAAAATCTTATTAAAATACATATATGTATATCAATACCTACCGGTAGCTCCTCGCACGTTTCTCTTTCTAGTTTCGTGGGATCGCAATTTAAGGTCATCCATTGCATATCGATCTAACAGTAATGCGGATAATTTTAGAATGTTATGATATCTGATGTTTTATTAATTATTCGATTATAGCTTTGTATACATATATATTGCATTAGTAGAGGAGATTATTATATTGTATATATTTTTTCGTTTCCTTACATTACATAGTTTTTACATACAAAACGATATTTTTATTTGTTAGGACAGCATTACGTGTACGCTCTGGATATGAGCCAAAGAGCCTAATAGTAAATTCAGTTCTTGTCCTACTGACAATTTTAGCCTCGTTCTATGTAAAGCTGTTATTAATTAAGCAGGCTGCTTAATTGTGACGTAACGTTAGCTCTGAAAGATGGGCATTCTTCGCAATGATATATAGCGATGCAATTCGTGGATGTTAGATACATGTGCATGCAAATCGATCTTTAAATTATAGTAATAGTATGTCAAAATTTATTAAAACAATTTTACATATGGTTAAGAAACAGGATCAAGTTGATTGTATTAAATAGCGTGGAAATTAAGCTTTAAATGCAATTTCTAAAGATGTTAACAAGACTTACCGGTACAGTGACTTTACTATTATTCATTTTGGCTATCGATATATTTCCATCGACTTTAATTGATCTGCGTGGCCTTAATTCTTCCGTACCAATATATTCGCAATCAATTTTAAGCATTAATTTATCCTTGAACACTCCGAAGTTTATCTTGTGCCAACTCTTGTCGAATATCTATTTTATTAAAAAAATATATTTTTCAATATTATTATTCAATGATGCAAGTTGTTTAATAATTAAGTTTTCATTTGAACCGATTTTATAAAAAAGATTACTATAAGCCTAGAAAGTAATAAATGGATTTTAATTCTAAATGAAGCCTTGGAATTTTTCACATAAATGCTATTTCAAAACGCGTTAAGTGCCTGTAATAGCGGCAGAATCTTTGATCAAAAGATTCGGAGCGCATCATAACAGTCTTATCATTGATTCATCGATATAACGTAATCCTAATTTTTCTGTCACTTGCGTGACAGGATTTCTTACCGTTAAGAGTCTCTTGAGTGATATTTTACGTAAGAAATGATTTAACGCGATTTATATCCGTTACATCTGCCGCGTATAATGGCATGACGATATAACTCACGTGTTCACTTTTATGAAGTTATCACGTATCTCACGCACTAGCTTACATAATGATTTCGGGGGACAATTTACGAAACAGTTATAATAATCGATTGATTAAATCATTTTAACGGTAACGATTATATTTCTCTCTCTCTCTCTCTCTCTCTTTCTCCTTTTCTTTTTTTTCTCTCTTCTCCTCTATTTGTTCCTTTCTTTCTCTTTTTCTGGCACTATTGAGCACAAGTCGTTCAATAGGATTTGTGACGGTATGTTCTGCAAGTGTAATCACTATCGGAAAAGCTTAATTTTTAAATTTTGGATCAGAAATAATTTAATATAGTACTTTAATTAGATACGTAGTTTTTTGTTAAAAAATAATTTTAATAATTTTTAATAGTTTTAATTGCGTTTGTATGTATACATGTATATTTTGGGTGCGGCTAGTTATTGAAATTTTATAGACTTACAATTAGATCGATTCTCAATAACAATTTTCTTTTATTATTCAAGTTCCTTACTTGGCAAAATCAATTATTTTTTAAATTTAAGAATATGGATCGTACACATTACAACAATGCGGGACTAGCCGTTCTAGAAAAATGATAGACATGACCAATGACACTCACGCGATCATTTAGAAAAGAGACCGTTTGTAATTTTCCTGCGTGATCAATTAATGAAAAATCCAGTGTCTGTTTCCTGGGATTCATCGTTATGAGAAATTGAGCATTATCTCTCGCGTCCACGATCTTAATGATATGCCAAGTATATTTCGGTAATTTTCTAGCTCTCAACGTATACACCAGTGAAAATTCCTCTGGAAGCCCAGTAGGTGTAATATTTCTGAAAAAAAACTCAAACGTGAAAGCTATATCGCTTGATATTTTGCTAATCAATGCCTTTAATGAAATATTGTAGAAAACGATAAAAAGAATGAAAAATTGATCAGATCAATTGTAATCGTCAGCTGTGATTTGATGGAAAAATATACACAAACAATATCATATATATATATGTATAATATATGTATATATATATATATATATATATATATATATATGTATATATATATATAATAAATAAATATATGTATATATATATATATAAAATTCAAATTAGAATAGAATGACTTTTTTCGATTTAGTTTCAAATACTGGAATCAGGAAATTTTTGGTATAAAGAGGATGCTGACTACGCCACTGTTTCTGTGCAAGTTAATTTGAATACTTTGTCGGAAGGGTGACATCAGTATCTTTCTCAAGCCGATATGCCGTCTGCATGCGATTGCTGCCTCGGACTTTCGTCATACTACTATAATGCGTATTCAACAGATCCAATTGCAACTTGCTGATGAAGTCGAAGGTCTGTAGATCGTCTTCGCCAGGCTTATAACCGTTGCATAATCCATGTTTGTTGATAGTACTTTCTCCCATAACGTGTTCTATCAGAAATATAATACTTTGTGAGTAAGGTAAACGATCCATATCGATTTGATTCTGGATCAATCCAATATAATACTTACGGACAAAAGTTATTTGCGTTACAATAAATGTCCATGTTTGCAAATCCATTTTTCGTGATCAAATAAGTCTGAAACAATGATAATGATAATAATAATAATAATAATATATAATATATATTATATATATATAATATATAATATACAAGGTGTTAGAAAAGTCTGGAAACGGTGAAATATCTCGAAAACGAAACGTTTTTGAGAAAAATGTTTCCAACCAAAGTTGTAAAGTTTCGAGGGGGCCATAAGATGGTACCATTGGTTTGGCCTTGAATATTGCAACTTTGAAGCCTTATAACTCGAAAAGTACTTCACGATAAAACATTTGATTATAGTGTTTTGGAAAGCTCTCGAGATAAGCTACAAGAATTTGCAATAATATATAGGATGGTCCATTTAAAAAAATCGACGTGATCTTCACATGACCTTCAAATATAAATTCAAGGTCAAACCAATGGTACCATCTTATGGCCCCCCGAAACCCTACAACGTTGGTTCGAAACATTTTTGTTAGAGAAGTTTCGTTTTCGAAATATTTCACCGTTTTCAGACTTTTCTAACACCCTATATAATATATAATGTATAATAACAATAATGCGTTCAAATCGGAAAATAATAATAATAATAGACAAAATAATGAATAACCAATTAAACAAAAGTACAAAAATATAATTTAATATTATAGGTATATATGGCGGTTATATATATATATATATATATATATATATATATCACTGATAAATGTATATAATTACTTCATATTGTTATAATTGATATTGCATATTACTGCTAAAATCATATTTCATACATCTAAATTATATCGATTGACATTATTGATCGTTTATAAATAAAGCGAATAAATCTATTTTCATAACTTAAAAGTATAATAAATGTATAAATAAAATGAAGCGTAATATTTTTAGACAATTGAGTTTTTCAGAAATCTTTATTTTTTTATTCTTTATGATTCATGATCAAAAGGAAAATTACATATTTGTCCGTTCATTCTAGAAGGATAAGTTGTGGCAAAGGAGTCGAGAGATAAGGCACGAATAAAATGTTGGATAGCGAAACGAATAGTATTATACGTATTTTGTACATATATTTCGCTATTTACTTATAATCTGATAATTATTAAGTGAAAATTATGCTTTTTTTAACAATTTGTAGGAGTAGAGATTAATTTAGTTTGAAATAATATAATGTCTGGATTGTTTTTTCTTATCAAGAATGCGTAATCGATAAGGACATGGTTTCACAGGATGTACCCAGTAAACACAGAGCAACAGTAATAATTTCTCACTCAACAATATAAATGTTATGTACAAAGCATGTTGGATATTGCAATTACATTGTTGAGTAAGAAATTATAACATCGACGTTGTTGAGTAGGAAATTATTACTGTTGCTTTGTGTTTACTGGGTAGTCTTATAAAGCCGACAGATAACAAAGGAAGTAAACTGACAACACTGGAGCGGCAGCCGACTCTAAACAAGCGACGTTGCCGAGATAAAATCTTCGTCGGCAATCGGCAACGAGGTACAGAGAGAGAGACGGTTGGATGATTCCGTGTTATGAAGTGTTGGTTTGAATGCCAAAATCTATTGTGAAAATCTTCGAAAACAAAAAGGTATGAAAATCATTGGAGCCTTGCATTATCATCATTTCTACGGAAATATTTAGTTTACTTTGTTCATTTTGTATATTATCGTTATATAAGTCAAATATAGGATAGAAACTATGTCGATAATGTTAGATGTAGAAACCACAAAGCAGATAATAAGTTCCTTCGAATGTCGAAACTTTTGAAGATATTTGCGTAATAAAGTTGTAATCGAATATTATTTCACGTAAATTACATTGATACACATCAGAAATTTTATAATTATTTTTACTTATTGTTAGTTATAATTCTATAATTAATCTATAAGCGATTAAGTAAAATTCTATTCTATAATTACATGTCTATAATTAAATAAATATAATCGTTAACATATAACTTGTATCCAACTTATGTTGTGATTATCGCATTATGTTTAATATTTGAGAGACTATTTTCTTTTACGCCTTACTGTACCTCTAGTGTTTACATAGTTTTTATCAATCTTAAGGTAATCCTATAAATATAAAAGAATGTAGAAGAAAAACAAATCGTATTTCTCATTTTTTTCTTTCAATATAATAACATTTGAAAAAATGTTATTAAATAATTGTTAAGAATGTTAAAGAGAGAGCGAGGGGGGGGAGAGGGAGAGAGAGAGAGAGAGAATAATATAATCTGATATAGTTCTGATTTAATACTGTTTAGTATGATTAAATTATTGCAGTATTTAGTGATTATGTTATCTTAAAATATATTAAAATATGTATAATATAAAATCAATATTACTTTATCTTCGATATTATTATACGATAAGAAAAAATTTATATTTCATATAATATAATCGTAAGACGATTATCTAATAATATAATCGTAAGACGACTATCTAATAATATAAACTCATGATTTAATTGCTTTAGTACAACTTTTAATCTTACAAATCGCAACTTACTTCTTATACGTATCTTTTTACAAATTGTAACCCACTTCCTAAGTAGCACTGTTCGTTTTATAAACGTTTTCTAAACGAACATGTGCTATCTGGGTTCTCATACGTATCGTTGGTATAAATGTTACATTCATGATGAATTCGGCTCGATAATCACATTCGCTGGCACATCCTTAACATACCATAATTCGTATGAATCTCATAATTCGTATGAATTTTTAATAATATTGTCCACGTGTGCGTTATCGCAATTCGAAAACGAGTATAAGCTCAATAATTTTAATTAAATTAATACAAACTATAGTTATTAAATATAAGATTATTAGATATAATACATCAATATTATTATATAAAACAAATTCGTCAATTCGTTTTTGGTTAAAAAAATAACTCAACAATTCGTCGAGCGTTGTGGATAGATTAATTGATCTAACGTTCAACGAATCATTTCTTGTCAATTTACTAGACATTATTTTCGAGATACTTACCTATATATACAACATGTTATGAAATACATTTCAGACAAAAGCCAAATACGACTGTTGCGAATAACATGTATGTATGTACATAATACACGATCAACATGACAATTGTCTTTTGTCTCGGCATCAGGTCGCGTCATGGTGATCCGTACACGAGGTGGCGCCACATCAGAGTCAAAAGGTTCGAAGAAGTTTTCATCCCTGTCAAGCGAAGTTTATGAGTAAACGAGTCGGCAAGATACTGCGCTGTGTGACCACAACGACTTTTCAGCGAACAACCGAACAGAACAACCGAAGAATACTCATTTTAGGATTAGTTAACTTGAATAAAATGCGGGCATTCAACGATATGCAGTTAAACAAAAGAAGCTTCCGTGTTCCTGCTGGTGTGACCCTGCGAGAGTGTAGTGTCGTCATTATCGGAAGTACATGCAAGATATGCGGTAGAGATTTTAAATGCGAGAGCGATGTTTCTCTGCACTCACGATGGCGACACAATGGAAATATAGAATCGTTAATCGACGATCTACACTACGAGATTTATCTTGAAAGCATCGGTCAGAAATGTGATATATGTGATATGCAATTTCAAACTGCTTCGGACTTAAGGATACACAAGCGACTGATACACAAGCATGGTACAAGATCTAAATACAGAAAGAGACCAGGAAAAGAAACAATTCGCGTGAAATTCAAACTAAATGGAATAACAACAATGGATGTAAATCTGAATCGAAAGTACTTAAAAATGGAAAACATTCTTAAATATTTCATCGACACCGGTACGCAAACTCCGGACTCGTTCGAAAATGAGAATCATCAAGATGACTGCGCTGCGGATATCGATTTGTTTCTCTCGGACCATGTTGTGGATAACAGTTATATACAACATATACAACCTTACAAAGCCGCAAATCGATACATTGTAGATAAATTATCTACCAAAGACGACGCACGTTCTACTGCTGTAGTGGGGAGAAGGCTTTTAGAGATCTCAAATACTCCCCATAGAGACGTAATTCCTAGTAATGGCTCATGCGAAGAATATGAAAATCATCGCAATCTTACTTCTCAGGACAATATAGCGGGCACATGGATTAAAAGTTTTTTTAATAATTTAGACATTTATAACAAGGAAAACTCACAAAGAAAACTTAATGAGTCAGAGAAAAAAAACATATATTGCCAAGCTGAATTTGTATTGAACGATAACAAAATTTCTCTCACCTATCAGCGAGACAAGTTTGACAAAACAACATCACTAACATCTAAACAACTCTCAGCTAGCGAAATCCGTTACGATCCTATCAAACGGCCTAATAAAACTACAGGAGAAAAAGAAAGTGCTAAATTAATAAACTCTTCGATAGATTCTGAAGAAATAATAATCATTGATATTGAAAATAATAATAAAATCGGTGAAACTGCGACAAAGCATTCGCTTGCTTCCTTAACTCGAAATTCCTTTAATAGAAAAAATGAATCGATAAAAGATAATTCAAACGTTGATGATGACATACAGGAAGTGCTACGAATAACAAGAAGAAATGTACAAAGCGATATCAACCACGAATCGCCTAATCGTACAGAAAGAGAAATTTTGGTAATGAAACAAAGCACTGGTAATGAAACGTTTACGGATCCCGCACGACAAGAACCAATTATTTGCTCAGAAAAATGCAACACTCGAGTTACAGCAAATTTTGAACCCTCTAGTTACCCAGCATTTACAACTATGACTGAAAGTAGTTATCAGTTTTTGGCAAATGCGTTCGACAAAAAACTGGGTATTTATGTGGAAGATATGCATCATTACGGAATCTATTACAACGAAGCAGAAATTAACAATAATAACGTAGAAGAACATGCTCATCAAGGACTTTTCGAACCTCGGATGCAAGCAGAGGAGCCATAATAAACCAATGGATTAAAAGCGAATGACAATCGAAGTAGCTGTGCTAAATTGAGCGTATGTTGGCAAAAATTTATTGTATGTTGAATGACATGATTGTAAATCGTAATCTCTTTCCAAGCCAAAAGAGAATGTGCCAATATGTTAGTTTTCTTTATTGTTCCTTTTTTATTTTAGAAAAAAACATTAGTTATTAATATTATATATTTTATATATACAAGTATATAGTCATTAATTTATGCAAAATCAACAAAAGAAAGTAAACTTTTCGCTATCGTCTTTTTGTTATCACTGTCTTTCCTTATCTTATAAGTTATATAAATATAACTTATACAGTGTAAAGATAAAATATATAAGTACAATGATATAGTAATTAGTATATAAATGTAATTATACTAATTTCAATTCTGACAAAAGAACTTGCTCTCTTTCTCTTTTTTTGTTATCTTTCTATCTTCATAATTAGTTACAATCTGAGATATATAAAAATAGTTTACAATATTTTTGATAATTGTAAAAATTTATGAATCTAAATAATTCACAATTATTAATTTCTTTTGTCTCTTAAAGTTACAAAAAGTAAAACTTTAAAAAGTTGGTAAGATTTTTCTAAATATTGTTAATTAAAAATTTAAAGATAAGAAGAAGAAAGAACGAGAGAATTGCTTTCACTAAGTGCTATTCTAAATATTACATATATAATATTTGTATTTTTTTAACTTATGAATGTATTGTCGATTATTATTGTCGTTATATATGTCGATAACAGCTGTTTTATAAATAATATAATAATCGCATATATTAATCGGCTAATTCATTTGTGCTAGAAATTGATTTATATGATTATTGATTATAATCGCGTAAGTCTGTGCATTAACATTCCTATTATATATATATATATATATATATATATATATATATATATATATATATATATATATATAATAGGAATGTTATATAATAATTTACAACTTTATATATATATATATATAATACACATACACACACTCTATATATATGCATGTGTGTGTGTGTGTGTGTTATTAAAAATAATTTTTATCTATATAAAATTTTGTATGTTACAAAAAACATAGAAGCTTTCATGTAATAGAAAACGCTTCCAAAAATTCATAATTTTCAAAACAAGTTTTTTTTGTTTTTGTCTTCATCATAATATTGCGGGTAGCACTATTTTTCTCTAGGGGTAATATTTCTGCCAAAATGTCGTTTTCCCCCTAGCACTAAGGTATATTAGCAATACCTTTATTTTTTTGAGAAGATATAAAAACATAATATTTAAGAACTTTTTAAATATATCTTTTCTATATGTTTGTAATAAATATTTGTTGAGAATCTCAAACTCTCTGTTTGTTATATACCGTCATTAGACTAGCACTAAGGTATATTAGCAATGCTATTATTTTTTTTTAGAGAATGATATAAAAACATATAATATTTAATAACTTTTTAAATATATCTTTTCTACATGTTTGTGATAAATATTTGTTAATAATGTCAAACTTTGTTTTATATATATATATATTTATATATATATATATATATATATATATATATATATATATATATATATACCGTCATTGATAAAAGCTATATAAGATATAAATGTACCTGCAGTAATAATGAGTTAACAATAAGTAAATTTTAATGAACTAAATGACAAATTTTACAAAATTAAGAATTCATTTAATTAAGGTTAAAATTCTATTAAAAATTGATCGTATATTATATAGCAATTTCGCGTATAGTAATAAAAACGTCCACTTATTACCGTATTGTCGCGTGATCTTGTTGCTTCTCGTCGTTGTGTATTGTGAATATCACGTGTTTGACACGAGCGTAGTGAAACCTTGATGGAGAGGGATAGAGAACTTCCGTTCATATATCGCTGTTGATTTCATGCAACGTTTCAACATGTATGCGATTCTTTTCTTTCTTTCTGAACGTGACACGTTATTTCCCGCCACGTGGTCTCACAAGCTGAATTACTCTCGGGATACAGGATGTGACGCGACGCATACAATAGTCGTATGCTAACTGATAAGCTCGTCGGACTGAATTCCTCCACCACGCGAAAAGACCCTCTAAAGTAGGAGACCGATCCTACTACTGAGTCGTTCATAAAGAGAGAGAGGAGACCGTCACTAGTCGAGTCGGTGCATCAAAGACATATGAAACATATGGTGAAAGTCGGAAATTGTCGAGAACAATTGTCGAATATAAAAGATACCTTCCGTTAAAGGGAAAGTACTAAAAATTCTGATGTAATACGAAAACGTACGCGCACGGTTTTCGAGGAAAATTTTGACGTCGAGAACATGACAGAAAAAAATCGTTTCCATAATTGTTTGGAAATTGTTTGAAAAACCAAATACGATTTACAAAAAACATTTTAATTTTTGGATAGAGTCAATTTCCATTTATTTCTAAAAAAGATTAAATTGCTCTAATAATTCACATAATTAAAATTTAAAAAAAGTATATATTTTTTTTTCTTTTTTTAATTATATATTTAATATATATTTAGTTATAATTTTTAAACTGTAAAGAATTAAATTGTAATATGCCAACAATTATTGAAATCATGCCAAGAATATAATAGCTCATGATAACAAAAAAATGTCTTCTAAAATAAAAAAAATTAGAGAAAGAATATCGTTTATTCTACTGCAATATTATAATACATTCACGAGTTTATTGTTGGCTATTGCATTCGCATCGCATTTGGACATCACAGCGACGATTAACAAGCGAAGGGACGTTTTCACGAAATTAACGATTAATCTTCTTGCTGCTTCGCACGCATTTTGGCTTGTTTCAGTTCATCATAGCGTACAACATACTCATTCACCATGACACGCAAGTCTCCATTGTTCTCCATTGTAAGTTCGAGGGAGGAGAACAGACTCTCCAATAGATAACTCGGCCACTCGTTGGTCGCTCGAACAATTGTTTCGACCAAGTCCTCCATTTGCGAGTTGAAAAGCTTTTCGGCACTGGATCGAGATGAAGACGTACCAGATGTTAATTTTTGCCGTTTTGACGGAGGACCTTCGCCGGATGCGTTGTATTCTCTCTTGATATTCGTTCCTGACAAGCAATTTTGTAACATTATAAATCGCAGTTGTGTTTATATGTTATTGTATAAATATGTATATTGTTTTTATAATATATTTACATGAATAAATTCTAAGAAATTGTGTATTATAACTTGAATTTATAAAATTACTAATCAATAATTACTCGATCTGGAAAACGTCGAGTGCGAAGATCGTACAGTTCCGAGCTTATTTCGCGCTTTCGATCCCATTTTAATCTTTCTGGTCGTGCATGTCGCGCTTATTTCTTATAAAATCATTACACATATATACATTAACGAGCATATGCGAAATTTATGCTCTTAAACATACCTAATAATCCGTTAGAATCGCTAGAATATACGTAGCTCCGCAGTTTTCTGTTATTTTCACTCTTGAGCTTTTTCGGGCTCAGGATTTGCACCAGATCCGCTATGTTTGTCAGAAATTGATTTATCGTTAACACAATAACCGTGTGATATGCGATTATTTTAGATGGATAATCACCTTGCGAGAAAGAGGAGCAATCGGAAAAACTATCGGGTCCATTGAGAAATAATTGCTTGAAGAAGGATCGCCGCTTTTGTGACGAAGGCGATTTCACTTCGTACACCTCGCCGCGATTATCGTCATACAATTCTGCAATCTATAATAAGATATTAACTAATAATTACGCGTTTTATTATGAGTACAAAAAGTAAAAATATATTATAGAAATATATCAATATATATTTTTTTGAGAAATTTAATACTACTGTGTTTAAAAATTTCACGACATTCTGTCAACGTTTCATTTTCATGTACTTTTATAATGAAATGTAACACCTATGTTTGATTTAAAAAAACTACATTAAAGTATAGATATGTCTATTTCAACGTAAATGTATATTAAAGAATAGAAAACGAAATTAAATAAAATAATAGGTGTATGTCGAGAAAAGACCGTCAACCTCCAATGGCAAATCGGCGTGCCGACAGTGGACAGTCATTAACACAAGCATATGCACCGATCGATCGAGACCGCGCATTAAGGAGGTAAAAACCATCCTCGCCGTTTCGTTCACCAAGTCCCACCAAGTCAAGACACCAGGAATGTACAGCAACGCTGGTAAAGTGCGACGTGCGGTCTTGATTTTCTGTTATCACGACAAAACGACTATCGTTTGACATTTATCTAGGAACAAGGGAGGAGAATAATCTCTTTCTACTTGTATTATAGCTTCCTCTGCCGCTTTGCCTGTTTCCTCAAACAGCGTCGTGATATCCAGAATGTGACAAGGTAGATGTTCCAGGGTGTGCAGCAATGCCGGTCCTAAGTGGCGAGTGTGGCAATCATCATCGCCGCATAGCAAGATTCGCGGACAGCCACTCGATTTGGACGTGGCTTTGCCTGTTCTATTCGGATTAATATTTAATTCTGATTCCGTTTCTGGATAGAGAATATTCATCTGTCGCTTACATGTTGTCGGAAGTTAGCATGCCCATTGGACAAAGTGCTTGTAACCGCGATAAAATTACCGCTAGATCCTCTTGTAACAATGGTTGGATCTTGGAGGGTAAACTTTTTATCGGAGCAATGATAACACGATGGGATGCGGGAACGATATTTTGACGTGCCTTCAAGAAATCTTCTTTTTCAACCTTGATGAGAAATCAAGTTGTTTAATTTCTCGCAAGTGTTTTATATACAGGATGTCCGGTAAAGATTGAATCAACGTTCGTGACAGTCCTAGCGACTGCCTGACAGCGGGCTGTCTTTTAGCGCAGAGCACTAAAATATATTGGCGCGAATTGATCGATATTTTTTAATTAATTTCGCAATAATCATTGCGAAAATCGCAAAATGGTAAAGGACTTTTATGTTCAGTTTAATGCGCTCTACTTACTCATATATAATATGAATTTTTCTTGTAAAGTAACTTTTCTCTTATTTATATAATTCATTAAACAGATTCAATCGATATTTGTGTTGTAAATGGCAAATGTCTTACTTTGAGGTGGCGTTCATTGATGTGATACTTGGCTTTCGAATTATAGATTTGCGGATAATTTCTGCGAACCGCGCACATAACTGCTTCGGCACAAAGTGCCTGCAGATCGCTGCCACAGAATCCCAATGTATTCGACGCCAAATACGCTAAAAATTTCTGTGTCGGTTTCTGCTTCCAACTTTTAATGTGTACCTGTCACCACGTTACGAAAACATTAACATTTATTTTATCAATTTATATATTTCTTCTGTTAAATTTTTTATCAGTTCCTTTTCCTCTAATTCTTATTATATATTTTTTATTATTTTTATTATTTTTTATTGTATATTATTATGTTTTTTATTATATATTTTTATTGAAAACAATACCGAAAGTATCTCTTTCCGGGCGCTGTAGCAAGGCAAGGGGAAATATAGTTCTTTGTCGAATCTACCAGGTCTTCTCAAAGCAGGATCTATCGCGTCGATCCTATTAGTGGCACCTATCACTATAATCTCGGAATTATTGTCCAAACCATCCATCAAAGCCAAGAGAGTGGAGACTACGCTAGCGTGAACAAAATCTTGTCGACTTGATCTTACAGGAGCGAGACCGTCGACTTCGTCGAAAAAAATAATGCATGGTTTCGTCTGTTGTGCCTGAGGAAAAAAACAATTATTCCTTTGAATCGAAAATATTCTCTTCGATTTACATGTAAGATTTGTTTACATAAATTTTTAATATAATTTGCATAAAACATTCGTTTTTTAAAAGAGAAAAAAAGATTCGTAAATTGAGCTTTGTATTTATTTCTGATACGCGTATATCACAGATCAGAATGTAATAAATATATATAGAATATAAAAAATCTAAAAAATTTATAAAGATCAAATTTCATTAACCAACGAGAAGATCTTCTCGAGCTTCTTCTCGCTCTCTCCGACCCACTTGCTAAGACAATCGGAACCCTTGCGCGAAATGAAGGAGACCTTGCGTTCGGAATTGCTGCACTCGGTCGCTAAAGCGCTGGCTACGAGGGTCTTTCCCGTTCCTAATGAAGAGTAGAGGTAAGAGAAATCCAATAACGCTCATTTCGTACATGAATGAAGTATTACCTGGAGGGCCATAGAACAGTAAGCCACGAGGCGGCCTGAGATTAAACTTGGCATACACGTCTCCGTACATCAGCGGAAACAGAACCATTTCCTTCACGATTCTAATGTGCTTCTCCAGCCCTCCAATGCACGAGAAATCTTTCGCGACGGACATTTCTCCTTTTTTTCTCCAAAAACTCTCAAAAGGAACCGCTGATCTATTTTTACTTTTGTTTGCTTTTCTATTACACATAGTCAACGCGAAAATGACATTTTTACTATGACATTTCGATATAAATTTCTCATTTATTCGCGCATTCTGAATGATCTTATGATCGAATTATCGTGAAATTATCACTGGAATTTTTATATGCAGATGTTATTTAAAAAGTCACAAGAGTTTACTACTCAATTTCATTATTTTTGACGTATCGTCGGCTAAGAAACGAAAGGTCATATAAATCGATTACCGGATACTGACAGCGTTCGGATGTTTTCGCATGTATGGAAATAAACCTGCAAGTGCAAAATGATAATTTCACAATAAAACAGAGAAATACTTTAAGAGGAGAATAACTGCAAATTGATTACATTACGAAACTTTATTTCACTATATCTATGACTATAAAATGTGTGTTACTTACATATATAATATATATTTATATATATATTTATATTGTGGTAAAATAAATAAGGCAGTGGATGCATCGTCGCTTTTCGTTCCGTATCTTTTTCAACTTGTCGTGTGTATGTATATGTGGATTCTCTTAAGGCTACTATCTACTATGTCAATAAAAAAAGAATTATCAAATTTGATATGCTACAGCTCAAACCCATTGACACTTCATTCTTTGTAGAGAGTAGTCTTAAGGGATATTATTGAGAAACAGAAAAAGAGAAAGAGAGGTAAATGTGATAGCGCTCGTTCATAATCGGCAGTGATAACGAGATAACTTCTTCATCTGATGACGCATATACATTCTTTATATATATGTACATATTCATTATATGTACGGATTCACAATTCACACGCGTGTGGTAGTGAAATGACAGCATGTCCGAAAATATAGCACCAAGAATGTAATCGCGAAACAGTGATTTCTTTCGGATCGTTATTTCGAAGCGGAATGTAAATTGTAATCGCTAGAAGAAAAAATCATATCCGCTCGCCGGTTTTTTCTCTGTAATTCATGCTTTATAATGATTATAATTACATATAAGAAGAGAGTTTTGCTAGAGCATTATCTGTCGTTACTTCTTTGGCAAATACTTATACAACTCCCACTGACAGGCAGGGAATTATTATCATGCGTGTAAAAGATAATTCGTATGGCATTATACCGGTTTTCCTTTTTTAATCGAATTTTGAGAAGGTGCGTACTTTACATAAACTTCGTACGAACGCTAAAAAGCGAGCATTTTTTCTAAATCTCAGTCTTTTCGACTCTTTAGTCACTAAAAAATTTCACAATACAATCGAATTTCGACGAATGATCCAATCGCCGAATAGAACGAATTTCTACGCTAACTACAAATCTTCATTGCTAGGAAAAAAATTCCATCGCTATAATTATAATTATAAATTCCATCACTTGACGCGAAAAACGGATATGCTACTAACAAAACCTGTTAGATTATCTTTCAATCGCGCGAATTGCAAATTAAAAATTCATCACATCTTAACAATGACATTTTCCTAAGAAAGATATTACTTATGAATCACATAAGTTTTATCAATAGTTTATAGTTCTCCCCTATATTCGATCGTATGTTTTATTTGAATGGTTTAATGATAGAAGATGAATTGCGTGCCCTGTAAGTGTACATGTACAATTCCACAATCACACATATTATTTAAACAGTTATATTGGAGAGAATCGGGTTTTTAAACTGTTCGAAACAGCTCAGATGAAAACGAGTTTTCGTCTCGTCGCATACAATTTTATCCGTGATCTATCTGGTTTATCTGGTAACTAATCTCTCACGATTATAGCAAATCACAACCAATACACGAATCTGGAAGGCGTTACATATTCTATAAGTATTTACTAATATTTATACATATATATATATATATATATATATATATATATATATATATCAAATAAAGTCTCCCAGAATCACACAGTTTCTTCTCAAACGCGGATATTTTCTAATTCATAAAAATGGCAGTTGTTTCAAATCGAGAGACATTTCTCCGTATATAGCTTTGAAGTTATAAATAATTAAATGAGATAATTTATATACAGTCGGTTTCGATGAAATACAACAAATAAAAGGATCAGAAAAAAAAATAGAAGAAAATAAAATCGAAGAAAATGCGAGAGTCCTGGAATACTTTGTAAAGCGACGGTCAGATATTCAAAATTGTATTAGAACCTGAAAATGAATGTTTTGTTATCGCTTTTTGTTGTCGATTCAGTTTTAAAAAATTAATTATTTATCTTCTTGTAAAAATTTAGTAAAGTAGATTCATTCTTTTCTCGTGTCGATTTCTTTAATTTCTCCTAATTCAAATATTTAATATTATTAATTACTATAGCTCATTCTTTGAGAGCTCTCTAATGTGCAAATAATAAATTTTGCAATTTTAAAGCTTTGCTTTAAAATTGATTTAAATGTGACTAACTAACCACCATTGCTGTATAACGCATTTTTTATCGAGGTATTTCATAATTTATATGTGCACGCATATGTGCGTGTGTTAAGTTTTCATGTTCAATCTTATACCTTTTTTTACAACTTTGGTCTATTTAAATTGCTATTAATCGCAAATTATTAATCGCATTCAAACATGCCTTAAGTTATTTTGTAAAGTAAACTGCATTAATGTAGGATGGCTTAAAAGCTACTACCGCGAGAAAAAGATTTAATCAGATAGACAATGTCGATCATTCCCGATTGCTTGATTAAAAATTTTAACAGGATTCTGATAAAATAGTACTATTGCATAAAGATACATGTTCACATAGATCTTCTTTGAACATGTGCCTGTGTGTGTTAATTCTAAATACTTTCTATGATTATTTTATTAAGCTAAAACTCAAATCCTTTTATATGGGTTTTTTTCTCGCGATAATAATCTTCAACCTATCCTCTATATACGCCAAGTAATATTATCTTATATTTTAATAATAATTTGAATTGATACACATTTTGTCTCGCGAGGTATATTGATATACAAGGAGAACCACAATTTAACAGATATAAAGAAATACGTTTCGTATTTTAGTTCTCCTTATTTATTTGTGAATTTTTATTTGAATTCAAAGCGAATATTTGAAATAGTTCCTTCTTCAATAATATAATAAAATGCCATATAATAAAACTCTTGTTTCTCATAAATATTTAATGACGATTCTAGAATTGAGAATGTATTGAATCATATTAACATGTTCATTTAACTATTTGAATAGAAATAATTAAGTACATAATCTACCAATTCCTGTATTTTCTTATTTCTTATTAGTATATACTTTAAAATTTAGTAATGTAATTTAAAATAAAATTTGAAAAAAATTGTATAGTGCTTGATAAAAGTCTGAACATACTGTGTTTAAAAAAAGAAAATCGGATTATTTTCAATCCGCTGTAACTCAAAAAATCATCAGACACAAAACTGAAAAAGCATTTTAAAGCTTGAAGTTTCAACTTTAACGTATTATCGGTAGTTTATAAATTTTTTTTTAACTGCTCAGTTCTGAGCCTTAAAAAAGAATACACTGTTTTTCCTTACAGTTACATATTGTTTTATTTTGCAGTTCGATAAAAAAATTGTTTTCAAAAAATTTAAATCAAGTTTCAAAAACTACATTTTATCTACAAAACGCTTTTTTACCAAATTACATGATTTCGAAACTAAACTTGTATTTCTAAAAACTATTGATATTAGAAAGTTGAAACAAAAAGTTTTAATTTTTTGTTTGCAATAATCTTTCGCCGGATACCAACATCATTTCTAAAAATGAAATTAATTTAAGGAAAAAATAATATTCTTCTTTAAGGCAGAATTGAGAATATAGAAAAAAAAATAAATTACGAAAACGAACGATAAACGACGTTAAAGTTAAAACTTCAAGCTTTAAAGTATTCTTTTAATTTTTTTGTCTAATAATAATTTTAGCAAGTTGCAAATAACTTAATTTTTTTTTAATACACAATGTGTTCAAACTCTTGTCAAGCATTGTAAATATGTAGCAAGATTTTATATATATAAAATCTTGTATAATTTAATTTTTTTATATTTTCAAGTAAAAATCAATTTTTAAAATCTATTTCTAATTATTTTTAAAGAATATTATGCAAAAAAAATGTTTAACAATTATTACTTTTGTCTTCTGGTTTACTCCAGTGATGAGAATAATATAATCTCTTTAATTATAATTGAAAAATAATAGAAAGTAGCTATAACGTGATTAAAATAAAAATAATACTAATTGTGATAGCAATTATTATTACGACACTGATGATGATATACGATGAAAGTTGTAAAATTTTTTTTTGACAAATATAAATCAATTTTATTTTTTAAAAAAGTATATAAGTGACTGCAAGCAATAAGACGGCGACGGTGATTCTTATTACTTCAGTCAGGTGATTGAAAATCACAATACTACTATTTTCATGTCAAATATCAAATAATCACTTGTTTGGACATTTACAGGACTTTACAATATGTACAAAATTGGATTATGTATATGTACCTGGAATTCAATATTTAATTAAAACTAATGTCCTGCTGCATCTTAAACAACAAATGTGATTGCTTTGCAGATGTGTGCTATTATTTACCTAAAAACTGGCAGTATAATAACTAAAAAATATATCATCCAAAGTTTCATTTGATACAACAATGATAATATTCAGCTTTATAATTTCAGTATAAATATATAAAAGAAACCATCTGATTTTTTTAAAGATTAGTGTTGCTAAAAATATTATGATGGCAGATAACAGATTTATTTCGTTACCAACATGTTGCATTTTCTTTCATACAATGCCATACCTACTTGTGTATTCTAATGACACTGTTGCTTGTACTCCGTAAACTTTTCCACTTCCTTGAGCAAGTCCTGCACAGAATTCAAATTCATATATATATATATATATATATATTAACAAGACTCTTCTATATATTAAATTTTAATATATAGAGGATTATGTTTTAATAATTAAAACATATGTTTACGTATACTAATTAAATAAGTTAATATTTTTTAATGTCTTATGGATATGTAGTCTATTTTTTTATAATAGATAATAAAATATATATATGTTTACCTTTGGCAGTGATTTTCTATCATATTTATGAGCATATTTCCCAACGCATCTGCTTAGTTGCACATAAATATCGCACAATACTTCAACAGGAAAGTCCTTTGTTTTTTCAACAGTAAAATGCCACGCATTTTCGAGTTCGCTTTTATCAACTACAACTTTCTCATTTTCTTCAATTTTATCTCGGCTAGAATCGCTTTCGATGGCAAATGACAATTCATCCATACTCTCGCGTCGAGACGACGAACTCGAGTCACCATTACCAATAGGTTTATCTTCGTCTATGAAACATATTTCCATTTGGTCGAGATTATCAATTCGTTGATCTGTAACAGTGCCATTTTGGCTTTCCTTTGAATTTTCATTCTGCGAATCGTTCTCCGAATCGGTATTATCGAACAATCCCACGTGGCCATTTAAAACGCTATTCGCTTCGGTTTCGAATTCTTGGAATTTTTCTAAATCAATACTAGTAGTAGTTTCATTATTTAGCGACTTACTTGCGACTACTTCGGTAACACTTTCATCGAAAGCGATCTTTTTCTTTTTATGAACTTTTTTCACGTAGCCTCTCGCCCATGCAGGTACTTTACGTTTCCTCGAACTACCGAATTTTTTTCCGTTCACGATGAGGGAATGACTAGAATTTACAGACTCCTTTTTCTCTATTCGTTCGTTCGTGGAAATAGAGTCTGACTTTGTATTTTTGCTATCTTCCTCGTTATTACAATTGTTTTCTAAAATTCGACGATTCTTAGAAATTTCGCGACACTTATCCTCGAAATCGGAGTCCAGTTCAGCTTTTATTAAAGCATAAGCATTATCCCGCAAGGAACACGCCCGATGTCTTATCAATTTATCGGCAGGATCCCTGTGGAAAAAGAGGAAAACATATATTATTCACATATAAACAAAACTTTACCAAAAAAAAAAAAAAAAAAAAAAAAATCTTTCAGCATTCCATTAACAGAAAGCGTAATGACTAATGGGAGTGGCCTTCAATAATGCATAGTGAATTAGTTATAATGGTGTATGTAATAAAACAACAACACGATCATGGTGCGCTCTACTAAATTGAAAACCACTATTATCTACGGAGCGATAACAGCATTACGGATAAACAGCAAAAAGCTCAACTACCTCTTTAATATTCCGAGGGAGGGCCTATCACGTAAGCTGACATGAAAACACACAATATGAATGTCAGTATAGAAAAAGACAGTATCGCTAAAGAATAATCTTAAGTTATAATACAATATCGATAGTATAAGCTGCATTTCTGTAACGGAGATACTTTCGCGCAAGATTCATATGACTGTTTTTTTTTTTCATTTGCACAATGAGTTTCAGAAAGATCGTCCCTCTCGAATTACTAACCTGTCCGGATTATACTCCAGAGCATTTCTGCATATGAGATCAATATCGTCGAGAAATTCGCGAGCGCATAGATAACAATTCATATCGATTTTAGTCATCATTGTTTCAAGATCCATAGGTTGTTTTATTATCAAATTGTAATCCGGCACTTCTTCCGTATCCACTGGCTTTGTAAACATGAAAAATCTAAAACACCATATTATTTATAAATATCTCTGTCGGTTTAAAACCAAAAAAAATGGGATGAGAAAGTAATTCATAAGATGTACTTACTGTCGATTTCTCGCTAGTTTAGCACAGATTTCTCTCAAGAAAATCCGTAATTCTCTCAAAGACACTTCGTCTTTCTCGTACATGATCCGTTTCTCCGCTTCAGTTAGTTTCTTTGGCATCGGATCCGGTGCTAATGGCAGTGTTTCTAAAACCTCTACTTTGTTGCTTTTGATCTGCGGCGGTCTTAGACTCTGAATCATAAAAATGTGTCGGAAAAATTTCATTCTTTGCTCGGTGGTGGGGGTTTTCATAGAATACACTTCTCCACGTAATTCACTGAACAAATTTTTTAATTGATTAGGGAGATCTTGATACGTCGCGTCGCATGTTGCAAGAATTAAAATTGGCAATGAAGGATCCAGTGCTGCAATATGGCATAGCAAAACTGCTTTCACTGTCTCTGGTACAAGAGGCCACCATTTGTCAATTGACCGAATGTAAATTATGGACGGTACATTCCTAGCAGCTTCGTTAATTACCTATAATATTAAATAGACAAAATTATAAAATAAATCTCTTTTTTTTACACAAAATTAAATTATATTGCATATAATTTGAAAGAATTAATATAAAATAAAATTATGTTTATACTCTCTATATTATTTTTAAATATTATAAAATTGAAGATCTTTAAAAATCTCTTAGAAAAATATATGAGATTTAATAATTAAATATATAGTAATGTTATATAACCTGCACACAAGTTTCTTCCGGAGATCGAGCGCTTTCTGCAAATAATGTGCTAACATCCAAAATTTGGACTGGCAAATGTTCCATACAATACAGTAATGCTTGAGCTAAATTAGGTCCTTGACCTTCAGATAAACTACCACCCGAAATTAATAATCTTGGGCGATAGATACCCTTAGCATTCTTTACTCTGTAAAAAAATTATAATATATAAATAACAATTTAAGAGAATAGAATAAATATTTTTATCATTGTCATAATATCATGTATAAGTAGAGAATAATTACTTTGCCATAGCAGGGTTTACACCATGAGGAAATATTCCTTTTACCAAATTAATTAATTCTTCCAATGGAGGTCCTAACAGTGGTACCATAAAAAGTTGTAATTTTCTTCCTACACATGGAGTTACTCTATGCGACGATGGAACGAGCATGGAGCTTGCTTGCATAAAGTCACGTTTCTTTACCTATAAATTAATACATTTAATAATATCTTATTAATAATTTTTAAAATAAAATTTGTTATATATTGCATAATTCTTCTTGTTGCAAAACGTACTTCGACTCTCTCTGGGTCTAGTAATAATCTGTCATTTGTCATATAAATTTGTGGATAAGTTCTCCTTAATCCTTGTAACACTGCTTCGGTACATAAGGCTCTCAAATCTGAGCCGCAATATCCAGTTGCTTTTTCCGCCAATATTTCTAACAATTGTTCAGATGGTGGATTTTTCCACTTGCTGACATGAATCTTTAAAATTTCTAATCTCTCTTTCATAGCAGGTAGTGGGAAGAAAAGTTCGCGATCAAAACGGCCAGGTCTTCGTAAAGCCGGATCGATCGCATCGATTCTATTTGTTGCACCAATAACTATAACCTTTTAACAAGTAAAATAAGAAAAATTGTAACAAATAACATAAAAATATTCTTTCTGCTTCATTTTCTGATTCACTTTTATTACCTCTCCCCTGTCACTGAGACCGTCCATGAGTGCTAAGAGTGTGGATACAATGCTGGCATGAATCTGATCTTGCTTGGTACTTCTGACAGGTGCCAGACCATCTATCTCATCAAAAAATATTATGGACGGTTTCATCTGTTGAGCCTGTTCAAACAACAATCTCAATTGTCGTTCCGATTCTCCGACCCACTTCGACAAGCAATCCGCTCCTTTTCTCATGAAGAATGCCATTTTCTTGTTACCTTGACTGCATTCATTGGCTAATGCTCTGGCTATCAATGTCTTACCAGTTCCTAAATAGATTTTCTTGTATAAAATTTTAAATTAACTTTGATTTTGTAAAATAATAGATTTTATACCTGGTGGGCCATGAAACAGGACACCCTTTGGTGCAGTAGTGTTATATCTCTCGAAAACGTCTGGATACAACATAGGAAAGACGACCATTTCTTTAAGGCAGTGAATGTGAGATTCCAAACCACCAACATCACTAAATCTAATATTAGTGTCTAGAGTAATAGGATTTATGTCAGCTTTTCGATCTGGTGGACCGCCTTGCGGTATCGCCGATTGTCTGCGCAAATATTATTCAATACTCATAATATAATTTACTAACAAAATCGTTGTTCAAACTGAAAACGTTTTTGTGATATGTATAAATACCTCGCTTTTTTGCCCTTCTTTTTATCATAACGTTGAGGCTCAGAGTCACTAGAGTCACTGGAACTCGTGCTTTTACTTCTATGCTTTCTTCTTCTCATTGAATTGCTGAGAACACTCCTTAGAGCTCTAATAGATCGTCTAACTGGCTCTACATTAGCTTGAAATCTATCTACAGTAGGTTTTTTTTGACGTAGACTGTATTTCCTAGGCCCGGGAGAATCCGAAGATTCAGATAGATCACTATCCACCACTGTAAGCAATAAATAAATCAAGATGTTACATTTTATTTTTAGAAAAAATCTATCTCATATAAATATAACATTGAAGCAAACATGAATTTTCTCCTTACCTCTTGGCAATTGCCGTTGAGCCGTACGTCTTGTTCTCTTAATTCGGGTATACATATCCTCATATCCCTAAAACAAGGCATACATAGAAAAAAAAATATAAATTTATAGATTACTACTACTATTTAATATAACAAAAAGAATTGTTTATTAATAAAGTTCGCTCACATCTTCATTTTCAGAATTATCATTATTATCCGGTTTTTCACTTTCTCGCAAACTATCATCATCCGCCTCATCTTGGTCTGTTTTGGGCTTTTCATTTTTTTCAACTACACTTCCACATAATCTGGTTACAGGACCTTCTCTAAATCTGCTTGGGCTATCAGACTTTCTCGTCCTGCAAAACATTTTAATTTCAATTATATTAAATTCCATTAAGTACAACATAAGTATTTCACCAAACTACATGCCTAGTATCTTTTTCCTCGTTTGCTGGTCTGGTTTGTTCACTAATATTTTTTTCCGGTTCTGGCCTTTCTTTAAGATCACGATCAGGTCTACCTCGAAGTTCCCTATTATTTTGCCGATCATGTTCCGTCCTGTCCCTAAGATGTCTTGTCGGATTTTTATTAGGTGGATGATTCTCGCGAGATCTCAAGGGCATACGATCTCGAAGATCACGTTTTCTGCCAGGTACATCATCTATTTCTTTATCCGAGGAAGAAGCATGTTGTTGAAACATAGGATATCCTTTTAAAGTTTGCGTTCCTGTTAATTTTTTGATGGACATTTAGAAATTACAATTAACAATGAATAAATCAAAATAATTATAATTACAATATTTTGAACATTAGTTATTTCATACAATATTTCGATTTAAATTATTGTGAAATTTCTGATTCTAAAGATAAACGTATATTCGCATATACTATTATTACATATACTTTATGTTGATGTAAATACCAAATTTTCCATTCTATTTATCTCATATTTTATGTTTGAGTCCGACTTTTTATTTTTTCCTTGTATTATTTACATTTAATTAAGAACATTTCAGTAGCTCATAACATAATAATTAAATTACCAAAAAATTTATTTTAAGGAATAATTATTTATCTTTGTTTAATCAAAAAGTAAGTTAAAATATATAAATATTTTATAAATCAAAATTTATAATTATTATTAAGTTATAACTTTAGATTGTATTTTTAACTCTCTTTCATAGTTAATAAAATGTTTCTCATCAACAATAAAAATATCTTTTATTCTCAGAATATTAAAAAATTAAATAATTATCTTAAATGAAGCAAATACAAATAAAAAATAATATAAAAAACAATTTAAAATCTAAATAAGATATTAGAAAAATATATAAAGGAATAATTTTAATAAAGAAATGATAATAATAATTTTTAAGAAAACTTAAAAATTTTAATAAAATGGATGAAAAAGAAAAACTAGCTATTGAAATAAAAAATAATAAGAAGTTTAAGAGATCCTCTCAATACTGTCAAACAAACTAATAGATAAAAAAAATCTTTCATTATTTCTACTTAATAAAATTCAATATTTCAGGACATAAATATCAATGCAATTGTATACATCCCATATATATATATATATATATATATATATATATATATATATATATATGCAATATTTACAAGTAAAAGATTAAGTATTTTGTTGCTCCATTATGAAATAATATATTCTATATATTTGTATTTAAAAAATATATATATACATAATTGATACCTAAAATCCAACTAGTATTAAGGTTGTCATAAGTCTGCATTCTATTACGTGTACTACGTCGTACACTTAAATTGTTATTAATTATATGTGAGTTAGAGCCAGAATGCGACCTCAGCTTGCGCAGACTCTTAGGTCGTCTAACATTCGACTCCAAGCTACGGTTGCGAGGAGCAAATATCTCTTCCTCAGTATCCATTGAATCCAATGCAGCATCATCATCTGACATTATCTGTACAATATTGATTGATCATTTTATTGTACTAACACAATCAGAGAAAATTTGTATACATATGTGTAACGATATGAATATTTGTGTACTGTACATAGAAAATATTTATTCAAGTAGTGAACACATTACACAAAATATTTTACAAAAGTTTGAAGCTGTAAAAGATATTTCTTTTGTCTTGTAATTCTTTTCTTAGTTATTAATTCTGATCATACAATCGTTATTTTTATAAATGTACAGAACATAAAATTATAATTACAATAATCATCAAACTATTAAAATATTTTGCAGGTGTTTTCATATACTAGGTATACATAAAAATAAACATAATCAAAAAATCATACACATGCATTTATATGCTTTATACACTTAAAACATTATAAAATTTTTAGAAAAATCTTAATATCTTTGATATCGCGATTAAAATTTACGCAATTAAATTAACATATGTAGAAGAAAAAAATAAGCGAAAAATATCCTAAACGATAAACAACAGAAAACGGCACGCACGTAGACCGTGCTTCTCGAACTTTACACCCTTAATCTTTGCGTAAATCTCTTTGTTTAGGTAGTATTCATAATTTTATGCTTAATTGATGATTACCTTCATCTGGCCAGTTCTCGTTGTCGATGCGCGATTAAAACGTTAAAATTGTTAACGTTCGTCATATGCGTGGGATACAGTGCTGGAACTGCATTCACGATCGGACGAAGTACCGTCCTTCCTTGCAACAGCGCGAGTGCGCTGAGCGAATCACTAGCAAATCGAGGATCGTTCAATTTAATTTCCTTCCCGTTAGCGTTAAATAGAGCCACATAATCGTAAATTATCGCGCATCGAACGGCATTAAAAAGCGAGACGATACGCTACGGATTCACCATGCAGTTGCAAAATCCGTCCCGTCTGTATATAACACATGCACACGCACAAACACAACACACCCACACCACTTCCTCTGGCTGGTACGCGTAACTGTATTTGTATATTATGTTCATTGCTCCCTGAAGTTGGTCGCGTATTGAGCAGGCTCAAGACTCTCTCGACCAATAAAGATTGAGAAATACGCCCCTCTCCGACGTCATTCGTAAATTTGTTCATTTCAATGCGTTCCACTTGCTGTTCGTAATGCTTGCAAGTATCATCTGTCTTTGTTCAACTTTCGGTTTACAACAAGAATGAGGTGTCCTACAAGCGTTACGAATACTTGAAACGAGACGAATAAATATTCGCGCGTTGAAGAGAAAAAAAAGGGATGAAGTGTAGAAAGTGCAAGCGGAACGAACAGACCTAACGTCTCACATTTTCGAAGCGACACGCGTCATGCCTGGCTATTCATGCATCATGACTTGTGTCACTTATGGCGTTCCACTAAACGATCGCAACGCTCACGAGTATTATCTATCTTTGTTTAATTTTCGGTGAACAAGGATAAAATGATTTCACGAGCGTTGCAAGCCTTAAGTGGAACGCACCTTATGTCAATATCTACAAGTGTCATATATATGTACATATAACATGTAAAATATTAAATATATAAGATCAAACAAATAACAGATTATATATAGTATTAAATAATTGATAAAAAGTAATATTTATATAACTTTAGATTTTTAACTAGCGGTCATGATGCATATGAATACCTAAATATTATTACGTATGTTCAAATTGCTAATGATCATCTCTACCATTGATTTCTTCTATTATAAGATCGTCTATTTTAGATTTTCCTTCTATTTCGAATCAGCTGTTTGCCCCAAAACTAGATAGAATTCTCTTCTTGTTGTTCTTTCATTTGCCATATGTGATTACGTTAAATTAAAGTTGCACTCCACTTGGAATGCATCACAAATATTTTGAATCGTTTATTTGAACAATTAAGATAAAAGGCGCGAATATTCTTTCGATCGATTAGTCAATCAAATGACATATTCGACTCGGAGGCATCTTCGTTCATCACGCAAATTGCGCGTATTTTATTATAGTATACGTGACGTATACTACAGATAAATGCGCGCCTATGCATGAAACGGAACGCAGTCTAAGAAAACGAGCGAAAAACAAAATGCACAGTATTTTTCATTCTGCAAACTACACTTGTTATATCTTGGGACAGATGTAATGAGAGGAACCTGTCGGTTATATATATATATATATATATATATATATATATATATATATATATATATATATATATATATATATATATAATATATATATATATATAAATATATATATATATATATATATTATATATATATATATAAATATATTCTGATGGCATAATCTCGATGACATTAAGATAGAAAATTATATTTCTCTCTACATAGATATGCTTCTTATTTTTTAGCCATATATAGAGGAATCATAATATGTATCTAAAAAAATTAAGAGATTATTGAGATTGGGGAGTATCATGAACCCCCCCCCCTCCCCTGCCAACTTCAGACTGGCATATCAGCTGATTGCTCCTTTTCTCGAATAAATATATAGGACCAGTAATCATTGTATTATGTTTTATATATGTGAGAGAAATGATTTTAAGAATCTAATTTCAACATCAGAATATTTTAGAAAACATTTTCTTGATCTAAACGATATCACTATCTCTGCTGTAATTATTTCACTAACAGTCCACATTTCTATAGTCCAAGGTACTTTCTATACTCAAAGTAGTATATGCTCTAACTGTACTATTGTGTTATTGATAATATGTTGACAGATTACACATTATGACATTAGAACTGACAATTAAACATTATAGAGTCATTCCGGTCGGTGAATTTCACAATTTATTCATCGACATATACGTAAAGAATAACAAATAAAAAAAAGAAGTAATTTGAAACAATGACGCAATGTAAACACAAATTGTATTATCAAAACAAAATTGACTACACACATTATTTTATTGAATGACTCGATAGAATTTTAATTAATTCCGAATATACATGACACAGAATGTACTTTAATCCGTCATTAACGGCGAATCGTAATTAATTTTGCAGGAAATGATTTAGAATTTAAATGAATGTGTTAAACATGCTGAATGTGTATAAACAAGGCCACGAAATCGGCAGTGTACTGGCAGTGAATATGTGGATGTTTCTTGCAAAGATGTTAGATTCTCGATCGTTTTATTAGCAATTTTATATATTTGTTTTTATATACAAATCTAAACATGTTTTCCATTATATACAATTTGTGGCCAATGATAGAAGAAACTATAGGTAAAAAAAAGTATTTATATATATATATATATATATATATATAAAAGCCTTTTTTATGTACATTGCTATTAAATTTAATTGTAACGTCATTGTAACGTCATTCTAATATTTATTTTATCCTTATAACAATATATTTGTTTGCAAAAACTCATGCTTAGATATTTACATGATATAATTTATGTATGATATTTATAGTGTAATTTGTAATTTTTATATTATGTATATAATGTTTCTTTTTTAAAGATGTTTAATACATTTATAATCTTCTCTTTCTAATGATTTTTAAAGAATTAATTTTTTGACGTTATTTTTTCAGTTGAATATATTGACGTGGATTTTACATTGTGGTTGTCATGGCTCTTAATGCCACTTCTCATAACATTTCTGCTCCCGCTTGTGATTGTACTGCTGTTATATTCAACTTCCATAATATTATATATCTACAAGTTGCACAGGTTTGAAAATAAATAAATAACTTATCAGTTGTACACACATATATGCTACTTATATAATATAATTAATTAGTACTTACTATAACAAATATATAAAATTTATCAATCTATTCATTACACTAATAATATAATAATAATGGAATTTATTTTTTTTTAAATAAGAAAGATAATTTCACGTATGCATCAATTTGCAAAATGTTTTATGTCTTTTCAATAAAATTTGTTTGCTCTAAACATTTTCTTAATTTATATAAAACAACAAATATTTTATTTCAGAGTTAGACTAAGAAATGCTTATGGTACTGCGTGGCAAAATGCAGCACGTTATATGGTTGCAGCTATTTGGGATGCACATGGTTGGATCTGGCATGGTATGTTTTGATTTGATAAGCTGTTTAAACAAGATTGTATTGTACATAAATCAATGTATACAAATTTCCTTAACATAATATTTATTTATTAATAAAGAATGTAATCTTTTAACAGGATATGAAATTGTGGGCTTAGAGAATATCCCACAGGATAAACCAGTATTGTTTATATATTATCATGGAGCTATCCCAATTGATTTATATTATTTCACATCTAAAGTATTTTTATTTAATTCAAAACTAGTCCATACAGTAGCAGATCGATTTCTCTTTAAATTTCCTGGGTGGTCCATCATTTCTGATGTTTTGAAAGTGATACCTGGTACAATTCAAACATGTTCTGCTATTTTAAAAGAGGGTAACATGCTCTCTATCTCTCCTGGTGGAGTATATGAAGCACAGTTTGGGGATTCTTATTACGAACTTATGTGGAAGAAAAGAATGGGTTTTGCGAAGGTTGCATTGGATGCTAAAGTGGTATGTTTCCATAAAATTTTATATTATTTTATGAAAATTCTATTGCGTAATACTTATTTGTCATTAGAGTGTAATTCCTTTCTTTACGAGAAATATCAGAGAAGCATTTAGAACAGTAAGTTGGGGAAGAAGAATGTGGTTGAAGATATATACTTGGACAAAAATTCCTCTTGCACCAGTCTATGGTGGTTTTCCAGTAAAATTAGTGACGTATGTGGGTAAGCCTATTCCATATGACGAAAATCTTACACCTGAAGAATTGCAGCTAAAGGTAAATAATTATAAAAGTGACATGAAATAGACACATATATTTCATTAATAATATTAAATATATATAAATATTTGAACACACTTTCAGGTTGCTAATGCTCTTACAAATTTAATAAAAAAACATCAAATAATACCTGGTAACATAACACGGGCTTTGATAGAAAGAATACGCAATGTAGAAAGATAGAAGAATTAACAATAATTTTCTTTTATGTACTTAATAGTTAATAAGGTATAATTCCCAGTATTTATTACAATTTCTTATTTTAATTTAATTTATTAGAGTCTTTAGATGTTGCCTTTTAGATGTTGACATTGAAAAACAGATGTAATAAGTGTAAAATGATGGAATACATTTGATAAGATTTTTTTCAACATTTACATTTGTACTTAAATGTAGTTATTATAAATAATTTATAATTATAATAATTATTTACTATTTTTATACATGTATGCACGTGTGCGAAGAGATAGGAATCTTGACAAATTTATATACAGATTGGTGCATTTCCCATGTATGTTCCAATATATACCTAAATTTATGTATTAAGATACTCTTATTCCATGTCTGTATAATACAGTGTACAATGTAAAATAATTTCCTATATATTAAGTATGAAAGCAAATGTGATTTAATATTTTTACACATATTCCTATCTTTTGTTACCTTATACACACTACTTATTTTATTAAAGTAATTATTTTTGAGAAAATTGCAATGGGTAATAAAAAATTTGTGACTTTAAAAGTTTAGAGATATAATGTGAATGTATATGTATTTTTTTTATTAAAAAAATATGAAAATTTATATTGTATTTGTTTAATATCTAATCTGTCTATTAAACTGTCTATCTATATCTTGTTTATTTTCATCTTGTACTTTTTCTAATTCTTATCTTTTCTTAACCAATACACGTTTTCCATAAATTCTCATTTTATTAAGCTGCATAGCTTTTAATCCCTTTATATTCTTGGCCTATTTTGCATCCTATATATCTGGTCCTTGTTATTACTCAATGATCCTAGCAAAAATGCCTGTCAAAGATAAGATTTTTTTTGAAGAATATCTGACAATGAGATATCCATTATAAATGATCCATCATTTCAATTCAAACTCAATTAAAGTCATATTGAGATCTTTCTTTATGATTGTACGTTCTGAAGAATCCTAATCATCTTTTGTAACACTGAGAAGAGTTTTCTTACATAATTTTGTCTATTCGAGTTTAGTTATAACTACAGCTTGTTCCAGTAGGTTAAATATTCTTAATCCATTTTCAGCTGTACATGTATAAGAACTGCTGTACAGAGATATTTAGACACTGCTGAGTCTTGATTTTCTGGTTATCTAAATAAATCATATTCAGAAGCTAAAAGAGTAAAACAAGAAGTAAAGGAAATAGTTCCTATTAAAACCCTTTGTAAGAGATTCAACACAAATATATTGATACAAATGTTGCAAGGAGGAGAAAATGGGAAATTACTCGCCAAACCAGCTAGGACATTTAAGTTCATTTTATACTGTATTTTCAAAAATATATTTTCCAATTGATTGGCATTTTTGGTAAAAGCCGTCATTATATAGAGTCAAAATAAACAATTCTATCAATCTTTTCAATTGAATTTCTTCTTCAGTTGCTTTTTTGGTTTTAGAAAAATCCTTTATCATCAATGAGATTTTGGAATAAAATTCATTTTGATTTTTCTCTATAAACAATTGTTAATATAGTATATGTCTTCTGCTGTACTGGGGTTACAAGTGAAAGTAAAATTTCAGTCATATTTTCAGAAAAATATTCTTTGCTCCAATTAATAGTATAAAAAGAATTTTCTCCAAACTGAGTAGGTTTCCAGATATCTCCCATTAACCATAAGAGCTATCACATCTGCAACTATAGAAAAGGTATAGTGTCTTCTTTAGAAACTACACTTTGAAAATATAATCCATAAAATCTTCTGAACATTTTGCATTGTGTTTCTCTAATTATTTTTTGTCAAACAGCAAAGGTTGTCTTAATTTAGGAAGTAAAGTATCACCTCATCCAAGGAGCAGAAGGCTCCTGCTTTTATTAATTATTTAAGAGACTTTTTCATTTTCTTGGAAATCTTGGGAATTCATTGTGAAAAGTAAAGATACCCAATAGTTAAATTAATTTACTAATATTCTTTTCTTTAAAGTATTTTTTCGTTACAAGCAAGATATTATATTTGTAAAAATTTTTTAGAAATTTTTAAATTTTCTAACCTTGCATTTCTCTTTTTCTCTTAACAGCTTCTTTTGCATATTTATATTTAATTATATATATAAAACAATATATTTACATATTTATATTTAATTTTGTTTTTATTATTCACTGGATCCATCAAGAAGTCAGTAGGTTTGTTTTTTATTCCTGCATTCCTGAATTAGTACAGTAAGTTAGAACGAGAAAAAGTATATTTGTCTTATTCTAACTTATTGCACTAGTTCAGTAGTACAGGAATAAATAATAAACCTTTTCTTTCCACGCGTATGTCTTTATCAATTTTTGTAATATTGCACATGCGTGAGAAACCCAATTCCAGATTTCAGGTTAGAGCAAGACATTCTGCCCCATATGCGCAGTAAAACATCCAAAATGTTCAATATCTGATTAACCAATTCAGTATAAGGAAATTTTTGCCACTTTTACTGATTGGTCAAATTAAATAACTCAATAATCATTTCTAATGCCAAGTGAAACGCTTCAGACTGTATACAAGAAAATATAGAAATGGAAGAAGAGAAAAGATGGAGATTGAAAATAAAAGATTAAAACTTGATCACAATCAGAAGGAATAAATTTCAGCTCCTTTTCCTCTGATCCAATCTTTAATCTTTATTATTCATATATTATGATAACATCACAGTTTTTATATAAAATAATTCAATTACAATTTGAGGAATAAGATGATGGGAATGTGATAAAAAAATTCACACTTAAATAAATAAATTAGAATAAAATATTCCTGTATAAAAAATTAATAGCAGATTTGCTTGGCTGATTCAGTCTTCGATGAATATAGTCTCTGACACAGGCTTCGGTGTTGTTTACACCGACATATGTACTATAATACGCGCACTAAATACTATTGGCCAATCACAGTCATTCCATTCTTTACGAGAACGGCTATGATTGGCTAGTATAGTACTAGTACGTGTATCAAGTACTCGATATAAACAAAGCCTTTATGTTCCCGACGCAGAGACTCGCACTCGCACAACAGTGGCTGGGCAGGGGCAGATGGGGGCAGACCAGACGGCGGGGTAGAAGGCAGAGGTGAGTTTTCGCACTAAAACGACCGCGCTTCCAATGACTGACGCTTGCGCCGTGCTGTTCTGTTCTGTGTTCCCGTGAAAGTACGGTTCTTTCACTCTCGTAAACCCTTCGTAAACCTTTCTCCTTCTGACGGGTACCGCCGTGCGCGTCAGAATAATATCGTTTTCGTATTTGTGAATCTTCCGTGCATTTCGTTTGCGCGCTAGCATTTCTACAACGTGAAGTGAATCGTGTCGACCACCGGTGACGATTTTGGATAGGCAGAACCGCACGCAACGCGCGCACACACACTCGCGTACACACAGTGCAATTAATCCATTATCGTCCTACAACTTCATGCACCAACATGAGTGATTATTCAGCGGTCGCTCCGCCTCAGAATTTCACTCAAAGCACCGCATTTGCCGCGGCACTGCAACGTGCCAAACAGGTAATTACAATTTCTTGACACGTCAAAGTGCGATAATCATTAGGCTAAATACCTTATGATAAGTAAACGTTTGCCCGCCAAGACTGCTTTTTCAGCTTTTCTTAGCTTGAAAGAGCATCGTATCATTTGTAGCGCGCGATTATAAACATATTATTTTATTGTTAAATTTTTTGTCCAATTCTTATGCTGCTGTAACATGTAGCATAGCAACTAGGAAAAACTTTTTATATACATATTATTATCTGGAGAAAAATCGTTCCTTAGAATTTATATGTTGAATTAATCTTCCTAGATTGCCGCAAAAATAAATCCAGGTGGTGCAAATAATCAAGATTCCAAGTTAAAACGTCCTCTAGAAGATAGTTCAGGTATTGTATATATTTATCGTTATGTATCTCATTTTCTATTTTCTTAATTTTATTATAGTAAAGTATAGTTGATGCATTTATTATACTTTATTCTGCAGTTATTAATATTGCGTTACATTTTTAGAGCCAGAAGCAAAGAAAATGGCATCTTTAGTACCAGAGCCTTTAATAGGCATTCGTGGACCCACAAGCAGTTCTCTCAGCGATTCAGGTAGTCAAGGATCTAGACCAGTTTCTTCCAATGTAGGTGGTATATGTAATGAAGATATCAGAGTTCCAGATAAAATGGTTGGTTTAAGTAAGTAAAAATAATAAATTGTTCTACTTCTCATATAAGTCTTGTAATATTTTAATATCTTGCAATATTTTACAATATGTTGCATACCGTACAATGTATTGTAACAATTTAGGAATTTTCTACGTTATTCTTATTTTATTATTTATTATATAATAGCTACTGTTTACATATGATAATTTGAACATTATTTTAATATTAATTTACATAATTATTTGTCATATTGTTTCTCAGAATATGTTATTGATCTAATTTTTTTTATAATATATATATATATATTTTATATTCTATTAATTATTTCTTTTACATTTGAAATATAATAGTAGGAGCACATTATATACTATAAATACTATATAATTGCTTTTAAGTAATAGTAATATATTTACAGTAATTGGCAGAGGTGGAGAACAAATAACAAGATTGCAAAGCGAAACAGGATGTAAAATACAAATGGCACCAGAAAGCGGCGGACTGCCTGAGCGTGTTTGTACGCTAACTGGTTCGAGAGAAGCTGTCAAGTAACTTGTTTTTCCCTTCTTATTTTGTTAATTTTAACTATTTTGTATGCAATGCAGTATACAACTTTATACGTGAATAATTAGAATTTATTATCATCTCTTAATCTTGAATGTATTTATTTTACTATTGAAGTGAAATATGGTTATTGGTTCTATATTTGTAGACTGGGTCTTGTTGGAAAAATATTTTCCTGCTAAAATTATATATAAATCAGCCAAGCAAATCTGCTATCCTCCTTAAATTTTTATACAGGGATATTTTATTCTAATTTACTTATTTAAGTGCGAATTTTTTTACCACATTCCCATCTTCCTCAAATTGTAATTGAATTATTTCATATAAAAACTGTGTTATAATATACGAATAATGCACATTGCTTTATGACTAGTTATTAGAACATGTGATTGGGATATGGTTAATTCTGATAACATAGCTTGTACTTTATATATTACAATTTTATCTTAACATGTGTGTGTGCGTTTTACAAATATAGGATATATGCTTTTGCATATTGAAATTATGAAGTGTTTTACAGAATCTTTATTTAGCTCCTGGATGCCAATAGAGCGGGTTCAAACTTTCTGTACGCTTCAGAATTTCTGGTCATTGAAAATTGATCAATGAGTTGATCTTTTGATTTAATAATTTTGTATTTACTAATAGTTTTTTGCTTTTAATAGGGTATGGAGAAAAAGAGAAAGAAAGAGAGAGAAAGAGAGAGAGAGAGAGAAAGAGAGAGAGAAAGGGAGAAAAAGAGAAGGAAGGAAGGAAGGAAGGAGGATAGGATATGCATGGGGAGGTGTTAATCTCACAACATCAAGAAAAAATTTTATATTTTTGATACTGTTTATAATTTATTATATTAAACCTGTAGTATTTTAATACGAAACCTCAAAATCTTTTATTGTATTATCTGAAAAAAGTTATTGGTTACTAAAAAAGAGAAAGATGTTACAAATATGTGACAATATATTTTGGCCCACAATAGATATTATTGCATATTTATGTGTTGCAAACAAATATTGTTGTATAATGATTATAAATCTCTTGACATGTGAAATAGCTTTTGATTGAAAAAAAAATTGCACACTTATCTTCTGTGTGTTTCAGTCGAGCAAAGGAGCTTGTATTGTCAATAGTAAATCAAAGAAGCAGAAGTGAGGGAATTGGTGAGATGAATATAAGCGGCGCCAGTACTAGTGGTAGTAGCGGAGGAATGATGGGACATCCAGGATTTGTTGAGATAATGATTCCAGGTCCTAAAGTTGGTCTGATAATTGGCAAAGGAGGAGAAACTATAAAGCAACTTCAAGAGAAGTCTGGAGCTAAAATGGTTGTTATTCAGGAAGGGCCATCTCAGGAACAAGAAAAACCATTGAGGTAAAATATAAGGATCTTTTTTCTGTTAAAACAATTGGCCCCTTTTCCTAATTTTACCTGTCAAAGCAATATTCCATAATTATTTAAAATCAATTTTTTTTGTATAGAATAACAGGAGACCCTCAAAAAGTTGAATATGCAAAACAATTAGTTTATGAGTTAATAGCTGAAAAAGAAATGCAAATGTTTCACAGAGGAGGAAGAGGAGGTACTGAAAGAACAGGAAATTATTCTAACGATAGTGGTTTTAATCATGGTCCTGCAAATAGTGATGGAGTAGAGGTTAATAATCTCATTGAAATTAATAAAATTTTGTTAAATTAGGATTTAATTATAGAGAAATTTGATTTTCTAAAATTTATAAGATATATTATTGTTTTTTTTTAATATAGGTACTTGTTCCAAGAGCAGCAGTTGGTGTTGTTATTGGTAAAGGCGGAGATATGATAAAAAAGATTCAAGCAGAAAGTGGAGCTAAAGTTCAATTTCAACAAGGAAGAGAAGATGGTCCTGGTGACAGAAAATGTTTATTATCAGGAAAGCATCAAGCTGTTGAACAAGCTCGTCAACGAATTCAAGAGCTAATTGACAGTGTCATGGTACATATATTGTATTAAAATTAAATGAATTTATATATGAATTTAGAATTTTTATATTTTTAGTAATAACAATATAATTTTTGTCTATTATTATTACTTATTTATTTATTAATGTTTAAAAATGTTATTAATTTTGAGTTGTCTTTGTATTTTTAGAGAAGAGATGATGGTAGAAGTAATATGGGAGGCAGAGGTGGTTTGAGAGGTAATGGATTTGGTGGTAATCGCAATCCAAATGAATATGGAAATTGGGATAGGCGACAAGGTGGTCCTATGCAAGATAAAATTGAGACAACGTTCACTGTTCCATCTTCTAAATGCGGAATTATAATTGGCAAAGGTTTTATTTATTGTTTTATTTATTTTAATTGATTATTAATGTAATATGCATTGTTAAAATTTAGTCTTTTTGAATAATTTTATTCTTGTAAAATGCTTAATACATTTAATAAGTAACATTTTATCCTCTAGATTTTTAACATATTGGGACTGTTTGTTTTAGCTGAACTGGCTGCACTAGTTCAGAGTTTATCTTTCTCCTTCCAAAATGCAAAAAGAAAAAGATAAACTCTGAACTAGTGCATCAAGTTCAGTTAAAATGAACAGACCTATATTATCTTGCATTAAAATTTATTTTGCTATTTATTTTAACTCTAGGTGGTGAGACTATCAAACAGATCAATCAGCAGACAGGAGCGCATTGCGAATTAGATAGAAGGAATCAAAGTAACGAAAATGAAAAAATCTTCATTATTCGGGGAAATCCAGAACAAGTTGAACATGCAAAAAGAATATTTAGCGAAAAATTGGGCATGGTATGTTTTTAATATAATTATTCCTATATATAAGTATTTTTTATATAGATATAGGTATACAATTTTTCTATTTATTATTTAAAGGGTCCAGCTAGTTCTTCATATGCTGGCGCACAAGGAGCAGTTGGGTATAATCCAAATTGGAATACAGGATATCAAGCATGGCCAAGCCAACCACAATCTAGTGACGGAAGTACGGTTTTATATGTTTTTTATAATATGTAAGGCGCTAAGTTCCGTATCTGTTATAAAACAAAATTATTTTTGCAGGCAATGCTAATCAAGCTCCTGTACAAATCAATCCGCAGACTGGTCAACCAGATTACAGTGCTCAATGGGCTGAGTATTACCGGTCATTAGGTATGCATAGAGAAGCGGACATGATTGAACAACAGGCAAAACAAGGAAAACAAGATCATAATCAACAAGGAAGTAAGAATCTTTCTACAATTTTACATTATGAGAGAAATATTTGCTGGAAGGATGTATAAGGGAAGCTTTTACGATTAATCTCTACAAAATTATTAGATTAGACAAATTCTATTTCAGACAATTCGCAAAATCAGTCTAATCCACCGACAACGGGTTCTGGTGGACCAAGTCAGCAACAACAACAGCAACAAACTCCGCAGCAACAGCAGGCGGGCGCCGCGCAAAATGGAGGTCAGGCTGATTATAGCGTTCAGTGGGCAGAATATTACAGAAGCATCGGCAAAATTAAGGAAGCCGAAGCGATAGAAGCTCAAATGAAAGCGGGCAAGGTATTTTCCTTAAAATACTACGTATTTTTTGTTTGTTGTTTGTTATTTACTTTAGCATTATGTGATATTATATAGCTCGGAATGCAAGGGAACCAAATGGCTCAACAACAAATGCAGACTCTGCAGGGACAGTCAGCTGGTCCACCAGGTACCACGCCCAACGCATTTCCTCAAACTTATGGAACTTATCCAACGATGAATGCCGGTTCCGCACCAGGTGGTTATTACGCAGCGAATGCTGGATCTAATTCTCAATCACAGACGGGACAGCAAAATCCTTCTTTCCCAACAGGGTATCAGAATTACCCTTATTCACAGACTTCTTCTGAGAATTAAACTTCCATTGGAGAGAAAGGCAAGCTGTAAGTAATCTTGACATTTAATATATATATTTAATACATAAGCATACAGAAAATTGTATAAAGCATACAATATTTTAATGTGTAACATATTAGATTAAAATGATTAATAAGTTTATTTATTTTATTTTAGTTAACAAGAGTTAGATATAAAAGCTTTACAATTCAATAATGTATTTAATAATTCTATTGAAAATTAATGATTGTAAAAGTTTGTACAATTTTTTGAAGGCTAATTATTGTACTAATAAGCCAATATGAAGTTGTAAAGTTGTTTTTTACACATATATCAATACAACAAGAAAAAGTCAAAATTTTCAGATTTGTTTATATACTGTTTATCTATTTAAAACTCAATTATTTAACAATTGATCTTATCTGTTTTCATAATAATTTGTACAATATTTGACTTATACCTTTATATTGGCTTGATATTTCAACATGCTGTAAATCAATGGTGTAAGAATAAGGATATATTATCCACTGATATTCATTAAACCTCTTTCAGGGAATTTAAACTAAAACTTTGCAAAATATAAAATCTATGATGATTTCGTGATTTTCTCTTATATAATGATTTGATAATAATGATACATTCTACACCTTTGAAATAAAATCTGTTTTTTTGTACACGCTGATCATCTCTTTTACCATAATTATTTGTTTATTTCAGATAGTTTTCAGATAGCTTTCCATCGGGATACGGTTAATACCTGCTATATCTCCATATAACTTTTATCATAAATAGTTGACTGCTTCATAATCTTCATATATCTTTGAAAATGTCATTGAGAATCGATTATATTCTGTTTATACTATAATATGTTTCATGTGTTTTTTATATATATACATATACATATATAGTAGGATATTCATCGTTCTAAGTTTAAGTAACAAAAAGTATCAAACAAATTTGATTGAAAAGAATTAATATTATAATATAGTATCAATAATGATATCTCTGTGTTCTTATACTTATTGTATGTATTTTTGTTCCATAACATGTATTATTGTAATATAAGTTGAAGCTGGCAGGTGTGAAGCAGCGGATCAGAAAGTGGAACGAGGGATCGGCATCTGTACCCATTTTATTGCATCCTCTCTCTCTTTCTCTCTTTCTCTCTCTCTCTCATTAAACTTGTTAAATTATATCCTTATAAATGCGTTGTTATGAACGATATTAGCATATTTTGTAGCACTATATACTCATTATTTATATCTTGACAAGATATTCATTTACTTGAAATACTCGTGTTTCATTATAACTACAAATATTTACTGTACTAAAATGCTGTAATTGATACAGCTACTATATATATATATATATATGTTTTCCACTATCCATGAACAATTATTTTATCCACGTTATGTATACAGAAAGATACATGATATGACAATTTATATATGCATATGTCTTATTGCACTGATGTTAAATACAATTTTACTTTGCTTTTTTTTGCTTTCTCTCGTGAAATACCAATACTATTTTTAGATATTTGGAGCAGCCAGTTAGAGAAGTTTACCCGTCCTACAATAAGCCATCTGGGGATCTACAATTTAAAATGTTTCATTCAGCACTAATCTACATGTACATTTGGAGGAATCAGGACCTGCAAACTGGAGATTAATTGGATGGGATATATGTAACGCATAATGTAGAAAATAATTTACCAACATTATATCCTAAATTTTACTTAACCAGTATTACGTGTGATTTTACATGACATACTGTAATGAAATATATTGAATTTTTATTTCTCTGAATAATTCAGTTTTGCAAGACTTAACTAGTCATTTGTAAAATATCTCAAATTTGTGTACATCTTTGTTATTATATACAAAGTTATTTTAAAATAATTTAGATAAATGGATACAGGATATGTCAAAGGTGGAATACAGGATGTATCAAAGAGAGAAGTGGATTAGTTTTGATTATAAATTTGGATTCAACTTACAAGAAACTAAAAATTGTGAACAACACATACATTATTTTTTTTCACACAAGTTTTATTTTTAATATTGCATAAAATAAGTTAAGATTGTGTTTGAAGTAAAGTTTATTTAACATTAATTAGAGAAAAAGCTGTTATCTATTTGCATTCATTCACTAAAACTTACTAATATACTTTTTTATTTTGTCTGTAATATTTTTTTCATTTACAGTAAGTATACAACTTTTGTATGTATAACTTATGCATAAGAAAATTTCCAAGTAAAAAACTTGTGTGAAATATATCTTTAATATTTAATGTCTCTCTAAATAGTGTATCTGTAGATAGTAACATATGCATAGATTTTTATATGTACATGTTCAGTCTTCATCCTTGATGAAAAAGGAATTTAAGTAAAATATAATAATCACTTTGTATTTTTTTTACAATTTATATATTTTTATTTCATTTTTACGTGACTAAAAAGTAAAACAATGAATGTGATTATACAATATGCCACTTAATATAATATTTGAAGTTACAAAATTGAAAAAAGTCAATTAAATTTCAATTAAAGTTCAGTTATTACATATATATATAGAACAAAATTAGTTTAATATAAAGCAATTTAATAATATTAATATTGTGTGTGTGTGTATATGTATATGTATATATATATATATATATATATATATATATATAAATAAATAAATAAATAAATAAATAAATATATAATATACATACATACTCATGAAATTCTATTCTCGTAAAGTTCTAAAAACCATCTAAAGAATTCAGTTTTTTAACAAAGATGTTTTGATAAAGATAAAAAAGAAATTACTATTAATATAAATTTTTTTTGGCTTTGTTACTTATACAGTTTTAGTGTAATACGGAAAATATGTATTTTAAACATGTAATGTTTTCCCTTATTATTATTTATATATTTTTAATGCAAATTGGATAAATATTAATTTGTTATTAATAAAACAATTTACGTTTTCATTTAAAATTCATTTGTGGCATTATTTTGAATAGATTTATCTCATTTTTCAATTAAAAGACATTTGTAAAAAATTTTTATACACATTGCTTGGGAAATATTTGAAATAAGATGTTAAAATTTATTTGTATATGTTGTTTTTTATATTGAAAAACACAACTTTATTTTTTCTCTATTAATCTAGTTAATGAAAATAGCACTAATGTAATGACTACTGTGATTTTGTTATTGATATGTATTTTCATTATCTTCAATTATAAAGAAAGAATCGAGAGTTTGTGTATATAAACTTTTCATTTCTTTTGTTTTATTATAATAGCACAATACTATTTTTTCTTCTTGATTGCACGAAAATATATTCAATCCTATTTATCAGTTGAAATATTTTCTGTAATTTTACACTTTTTATGCATGTAATTAATTGAAATTGGCGAATGTTTCAGGGACAGGCGCAACAGAAAGTTTTCCAGTTTCTCTGATCAAGAGAAGCAAATATGTATGAAAAATTTTCGCATATAAATAAATTCTGCAGGGTGTTATATATAGGTAGAGTGTATTATATAGATGATACAGGGCACATTTAATGCAAGGTTTGTAAGATACATAAATATTCAGATTTTATAATAAAAAGTAACAAAAAAAGTATAAATAAAATATAATAACATTTGTTGTTTAAACATGACATATAATTAAAAAATCTATATTTCATCTTATTGTTAGAATATTTAAAAATATATATAAATTATTAAAGTAAGAATATACATATATATCTTCAATGATGCAAAATAGTGTTTAACGTATCGAAATTTTATATTTTTGTGCATGAAAAAGAGCTTAATGTGTATCGTTTTTCCACTTTTGAGCGTATTTAGCATTAATTCATAATGCTTGGTTATCGCACTAAGTGTTAAACAATTTAATAAGATTGCATTTTCGCCCATTTATAAATATTATTCGCCAGCAAATAATATGCGATCAACAGATATTAACGTTTAAAACTTTCATTCCTAAACTTTCTCTAAAGAGAGCATTAATTTAATTATTATATAACGCTTTATATTTCTGGAGGAGAACCGTACATAGGATTTAATTGTTGTGTACAGCGTATAAATGTCGCTCGTCGCGGTAGTTCACGCAAACACTCAGCTCCTGTGTAAGTGCAAGCGGATCTTAAGCCACCCAATATATCCAGCACAGTGTTTTCGACTAAACCTCTATAAGGCACTTCGACAGTCTTTCCTTCTGAAGATCTACATATAAAAATATATGAAACATGTAAATAAGTTCCTATTTATTGTTTTAGCATGTGCACTGTAATATTAGTTCCTACCTGTAATCTGCAACACCACCAAAGTGCTTCTTCATAGCTGTATTGGAGGACATTCCATAAAAGAGTTTGACTTTCTTTCCTTTCTTTTCTATAATTTCGCCCCCACATTCGTCATGACCTGCAAATATTCCACCTGCCATGACAAAGTCTGCACCGGCACCAAACGCTTTTGCCAAGTCTCCAGGGCATGTACATCCGCCATCCTGTAATAAGTTACCATTAATATATAAATAAAAATAAAATATAACTCGTACAATTACATTCATGTCAATTTGAAACAGAATATATAATATTTACAGAAATAATATGTCCTTTTAAGCCATGTGCTGCATCTGCACATTCAATTACAGCACTTAATTGAGGATAGCCTACACCAGTCTTCATTCGTGTTGTGCATACAGAACCTGGACCAATTCCTACTTTAATTATATCTGCTCCAGAAAGTATTAATTCTTCCACCATTTCTCCTGTTACAACATTTCCTGCCTGTAGCGGCAGCAATTAATCTTTACATTTAAATATAAAGTATAGATTAGTACTCAAAACTAAATAAATTACTAAATATATTTCTAATTAAAGCTAATGAGAAACAATCAGTTACTTACAATTATAGTATGATTTGGATATCGCGTCCTTACTTTTCTTACATATTCAACAAAATGTTGCGAATATCCATTTGCAACATCTAAGCATATAAATGATAATTCTGGCACAGCTTCTAGAATGTTTGAAAGTCGTTCGTAATCTTCATTTCTTGTTCCCGAGCTGGCTGCTATATTCTTTATGCAATCAGGATTAATTGTAGAAAAGTTTTTCCATTCATCTATAGTATAATATTTATGGATCGTGGTGAAAAGACCGTGCTAAAAAAATTTGTATCATAAATATGCTGTATTGTATTATATTGTGATTTCATATAATCATATCTTAATATGTTACTAATACTTGATTCATATTTAAATATTTTATTTAAAATGTATGATAAAATCTAAACTTAATAAAAGTATTAACAAGCTTATAAATTTTTCATATACAATATACTCTAAAATTATTAAATATTCTATACCTTTGATAAAGCTTTTGCCATTTCAAATGTTCCAACAGTATCCATATTAGATGCCATTACAGGAATTCCTTTGTATGTTTGTTTAGAATTACGAAATGTAATTTCTCTAAAAAGGTCGACCTAAAATGTAAATTATTAATATTTATTAATATTATATGTGTGTATTAAATAAAAATATATTAATATATGTATATTAAAAATACAATATATATATATATATATATATATATAATATAAAATTGTGATTGTGTGTGTGTGTGTGTGTGTGTGTGGAAAATGTGCCATAAAAGTATGTATAAAAACAAATATATGTCAATTTTCTCATGTAAAAATCTGCAAGATATGAAATTTTTTACATCAATAGAAAATTCTGATAACAGAATGCCAGCAAATTGAAAATGATTTTTAATCATAAAAATTAAATCAATGAGGAAATTTTTATATATCGAAATAAATTTTTAAACTTTAGTGTAAACAATTGTTTTTTTAGAGGTCAAGTAATAAAGAAAATTATAATTCTATATACGCTTTGTTATATTTAAATTTTAAATGGTAAATTTAAATGAAAAAAATTATGTGTTCTCAGATACACTTTGATACATCTCGAGTTATCTCATAATAGATAACACGCTTCTAATCGCTGCATTTTTTTTCTTCGTGACAAACGCGGATGTACGGATAAAGGCAGCAATGAACGAATATGATTCCAATTTGCGCCAATTATATAAATATCACACTCACGTCAGATCTACTTTTCAACGTGCTCCGTTTCGGACGCAGCAGCACATCCTTAAAGTCTAGTTTTATGTCATTTATTATATTGGGCATTTCGGCAAGTGCAAATATTTATTCCTATCTTCTTTAATAGCTCAGCTTTTAGCAGACGACTTTGTTCGCACACAGTAGATGTAGTCAAACTTGCGAAGACGTTCCTTCGATGTTCTTGCCTACACTGGATGGTACACCCAGATACGTCTGGCATAGGGTATATACCTTATCTGACACGCTACTTGCGACGAAGAGAGGGCTATTTTTGTCTCTCTTTCTCTTTCTCCCTATTGAACCAGGGCGGTGCGATCGTTGGGTGCTTCAGATTAGAATACGTCACATATACGTCGCTCCGAAATATATTAAGGGATGATTTAGGATAATTATTTCTCGAGATTCTTATCCTTAAAGCTTATGCTATGTATATATATTTTTGTCAGAATTTTGGCAAAAAAAAAAGAAGAAAAAAACATTTTTTTCCAGTTTTCTCGACTCGCTAAGGAATAATATTTTGTCAAGTGGTATAAATATACATATAATATAATAATGAATAATATATTTCAAACATTCCCGATAATTTATAAAAAGCCGTTTTTTTTCTGTTTGTTTCTTTATTTCAAGTTATTATCTTTATACAAAATTGTAACACAATTATCTGCGTGTTTTTATTCGAAGTTTCATCGTTCTGGATAAATGCCAGTCGATGTTAGCAATTTACGCACTGCGGAAAATCGTAATTTTGTGAGGGCTTTGACGATCATAAAGTCATTCCTGCATCGAATACATATATATATATATGTGTGTGTGTGTGTGTGTGTGTGTGTGTGTGTGTGTGTATGTGTGTGTGTGTGTGTGTGTGTGTGTGTGTCCTATCATCGACGAGATATAATAATATCTCGTCGGTGATTCTACTAAATCACAGATAATGTGTTAAGTACATTTTTAGATAACATAACTGAAGAAGTTGGTCTTTCAGATCGTGTTTACTTTACATAAAAATTGAAAAAGAAATTATCAAGGATTGAATTATTAAAATTTTACATTATAATAACAATTATAGTTTCTAGGCATTTTTTATAATAATTTATTTTTATTTATGTAAATATGTTGCTTAAAAATAAAATTGAAAAATTGAGCTTTAATTTTTTACGCGCGACATATAAATTTTTTTATTTCATATAATAGACACTACAAGCCCTTTGATGTTTCTCAAGATAAAAAATTTTTTTAATTATTACTAAATTAATGCCAAGCTATGTTGCATATTCGATTAATTACTAAGAAACAATTGATGTAAATTTATAATTGTTAATTAACTTTTTCTCTATTAGATTATAAAGAAAAAAAATTGATAATCTATTACAATCAATGTGCATAGTTAATTATTATGCATTAGCCGAGATAGCAAGTTGAAACTGTATCAAGATTACTTATAAATATTCAAATAATGTCTTAGAGATTTAAATTGGAAAATCAAAAAGTGCAAATTCATATTAAAAAATATTTTGCATAGCATGTGTATCTTGTAAGATTTTTGACTGTAAAAGTTTTTTATTATAGTATAATATTAATGAAAGAAATATAGTTTATAAATATATAGTGAAAACAATATTTTGGGTCCAAAATATTAAAACTGAAATTCTATGTATTTTATTTTATGTATACGTATATGACTACTATTATAAATTTTTCATTCATAAAAAATGATGTGATCGTATTATATAAATTCATGCTCTAAATATTTATGTTGATTCATTCAGAAAGATTCTCAGTTTATGGATTAAAAATTGTGAGTGGGTACAGAAATTAAAAGAAAGTGTGATGGTAAGATAATGAAATGTATTTTTTAATTTTCGTCAAATTTATGTTTCTCATTTGATTTGACTTGATTTTCTGATCTTTTTTTAAATGATATTAATTCGTGCATATTTTGAATTAATGCTGATGATATATGTTTGAAAAAAAATGTAATTGTGCTAAAAAATTTTCATTTCCACTTATGTGCATATAATCAATGCTGTATACTTTTTTTTTATTAATATTGAATCTTTTTCAACTTACACAAAATACATAATTATAATTCCAGGCGCATTTTCAATCACTAATTGTAAAACGGTTTGTATATAATGATGTGAACATATTGAATTCCTCTTTAGATGTTATTACAGTATATGTAATAGTTAATATACTAAAGTAAGTTTAAAAACATAGACATCATACAATGGAATGGTATATTTTGAAATACAATGATTTCATAACTGTTTTGTAACAAATTAGAACTGTAATAATACATTAATCAGAATATAATATAGCTATGCCTTGATATTATATTCTATTAATAGGATGGTTTTTTAAGAAACTCTACTCTTTACTCATTCTTTGAAAAAAAGAAAATGTGTTCTTAAACAATTTTTGCAATATAAGTCATACACATAAAAAGAGCTATAATTTGTGATTTATATAGATTGTACGTGATAGAAGAAAATTATTTAAAAATTTGGCAAAGTCTCAATATATATGTCTGTATATCACATACATTACATCAAATTTTTTTGTAAAAGATAGTATTTAAAAGAGACACCGGGAATAAAATTTGATAAATTATCAGTTCACTGGCAGTTACATGGGGCAGTGTAAAGAAAGAAGTAAAAAAAAAGGCCCTTGTTTACATGTTTTTGAATTCACCAGAACCATTAGCGTTGAGCATGAGTATATTAGGATTTTCCTTTTCAAATGCAGTCGCGTCTCTACCTCCTGGTCTTTCCTCCTGTCCCCATTCTCCTAGAGTCCCATGCATCACATCCGGTTGTTCCTTCAGTTTTTGCTCCTCCTTCTGTGACATTACTCATGGTTTATGGTCAAAACACAAACACGAGTTAATTTTCAAGATTTATTGGATTAAATTAATCAACCTTTATATCACTCATGATATTTATAACAAATGCATTTTCTACAGCATATTGTCTTAAAGTATTAAAACATGAATAGCCATTAACCATATTCAACATTGCAGAGATGATTTTTAGTTTTGAATAAAGAAAACTATAATAATAACTTCATGACCAGCAGCAATTGACACAAAGGTGCAAGAAAAGATCATGTTGATTAGAAATGATTATTCATCATTATTGTTTTTCACAAACCTGTTTATCCTCCTGCGCAAACTTATCAAACATGTTCGCGTAAAGTTTCTTCTCTTTAGCTAATTGCTTCTTAATGAGGGAATTACAAATTGAGATTTGTTTAGACGCGGCCGTATTTTTCGGCTGTATTTTTAGAACCTGTTGGAAGTCTACAATAGCATCTTCAGGTGATGCAAGCTTAAGATGTGCTTGTCCTCTTCTGAACAAGGCCTTTTCATTCTCAGGATCTAATTCTAAGGCCTTAGTACACTGTTCTTTCACCAAAAGATTCTCATTGGTTTTTAAGTAACATAAAGCAAGATTTAAACGAGTCGTTAATGTCAGGTTGTCCTTTTCTTTTAAGAGATCTTCGAAATCTGATTTACTATCTAAATACGTGAAAACTTTTTGGTACATTTTAATAGCTAAATTGATTCTATCAGATGTAAAATATTTTGTTCCTTTTTCTTTCTGTATCTTTGCTTGTTCTATCTTTTCTGTTGGCTTCATTGACCATATACCTGTTTCCTGTAACAAATGATGAGCGATTAGTAAAGTTAAGGAAATTACAAAGTTATTAGAAAGATACTCTTATGCTATCTAGAAATAACAATTACCTTTTCAAGGTTCTTTAATTCTACTTCATATACCACATCTGCATTTGGTGGAATATTAAATTCAGAATTGCCATGTTCTTTAAATGCATATTTACTTTTAATTAAAAGTCTACATTTCTGTTTTCTTAAAAAATGTTTTAGTGCTATTTCTACACCCTCCACAATTCCCACAACTTCTCCTTCTCCAAGAGCGAATTCTACATCTCTCTCTTCGAACACTTGTCCATTATACTTTCCAACCAAATGTACTAAAAACATGTAAAAATTATTAAATACAGATAAGAATATATATAGCATAAATTTAAGTTTACTAAATGACGATACTAACTATTCACTTGGGTACCATCTTCTGGATTAGTATAAGCTTCTTCACTATTAACAATCACAAATCTTTCAATGCTTTTATCCTTATTTGGACTTAGATCTTCTCCTTGCCAATCAAGCAATTCAACCTAAAAAAATATATTAGAATTATAATTTATATATATATATATATAAAATAAAGATTTATATAAATAGTCCTTAATTAATTATTAATGTAATTAGAATGTTTCTGATATATATATAAACAACAAATTCTCTTAATATATTATATAAAGGCTTTTTTAAAAACTAGCAGATTATTTTGAACTATAATTTGCGATAGTTAATATTTATTTACATACACATATATATACTTACATATATATATATACTTATATATACATACATATATATACTTACTTCAAATTTTAGGGTAGCATCAGGTGGAATTATTGGTAGACTACCAGACTTGCCATAAGCATATTCGGGTGCACATGTCAGTATAGCAATTTCACCCTTTTTCATAGTAACTATACCAATGTCCCATGCTTTAATAACGCTGCCACGTCCAAGTTCGAATTTAAACGGTTTATCCCTGTCTCTGCTGGAATCAAATTTTGTTCCATCCAACAAGGTACCAGTATAATGAACTTTTGCTTTACAACCAAAAGTAGGAGTCTCATCTCCTTCTCCTTCCTTAATAATTTCCTTCAATACACCCCTGTTTTTTGTAGGTGACACATCTATCTCGGCCATTCTACAGATAAAAAGCAATTATTGAATGAAAAAAAAAAGCTTTTTCTCTTTCCGCAGAATAGAACTGTAATAATAATTAATGCTCGACTCCAGAGAACTATCTCGATGCATGTAAAGCGCGCGAATATAACCAGGAAATGACTCCGCAGGAAAAAGAAAAGAGGAAATTACGCAAAGAAATTATGTATAAAAATATATAAAATATATTAAGAAAAATACGTACTTTTTATGAAATGGAACACGTTCAAGCACTTGTTATTCTCTGCCCAAAACGAAATTACTTGCACGCGTCCCGGCGAGTGCGAGTGAATGCGAGACTATAATTCTACGTAATCGTGTTTCGAAGCACAAATCGATTTCATAGAATTTGCTAGAAAATTCGCCATCGGTGATACCAACAGTCGATAGTCGATGTGTCACATTCCAGAATTATGCAGATGAGGAATGATTTTCAGTTTATATTTAAAAGATTAGGTAATATTATTTGTCCATGTTTAGTCATTAATTTTAATTATTCTAAATTTAAGAATATATTTTATTTCTCTAAGAAAAAAAAATAAAAATAAATTTAAATAGTATAATTAAAGAAAAAAATGTTTAAATTTATATGCCTTTAAATATTATCTTACAATTAGATAATTAATAATTATTAATTTCTTATGTATATATTCAGGATTTATAATAAAATAGGCATCTCAAACAGTTTCTCCTTATATATATGTATATATATATATATATATAAATATTAGCAGATACCAACAATTAGTAATGTCGGTAGATTACGGCTCCCGCTCTCCCGCATCGACGCAAAAAGCTTTTTCTTGGTTGCGGCGTCTTTGATGGTGAGAATCCGAGTGAGAACTCGTCTTTAATTCGACGCGACTCAACCAATAGGAGGACCACTCCGTTCGTGCGGTATCGTACGCGTTTTACACCAATGCAGCGTCGAGCTACCTAAAATTTAGCGCGAACGGATCACGCAATTCCGCGTACATATCGGATGCGCCATATTTTGATTCCTTTGCGCGCTTTGCCTGGCATCTGCCATTACAATGGCGGCTGTATCCCGCCGTCGTCGCGAGTGTTTCTGATTGTGGAAGAGAAGCAGGAAGCGGGTTTAAACGATCGTGCGTCGTACGACAACCGCGCGGAATAATCACGATTGTTATTCGGAAAGTTGTACCGTTGCGTCGATCCTGGCCTCGCCGTTGTGTTGTATCGGCTCGCATCGGAATCACGTGAAGTAGCGATCTTAAGGTTACTGATAGCGATGTGCGGGAACCCGTTGCGATTTAGTTCGCCGAGTACTTTAGACCGCAGTTGAGGCTTGCCTGAATATAGCCCAGATTATAATATTTTGACTCTCCTTGCGATACAATGTCGACAAAATCGAACATGGCTGAGCGCTGTCGCATCTGCCTGAATGATCACGGTTGTATGACCGATATACATGACGAGAGTGTAGAAATCAAGTTCAAGGATCTGATCAAATGCACTTGTATCGATGTAGGTTTTTAGGATATATTTACTTTGATATTTCGCTGCACCGATCGAATTTGATACATTCAAACGCTATCCATTTTTGTTTAACGTAGATCCAGAATGAGGAAAATCTACCCAATCTTGTATGTCATGTATGCTTGTATAAGCTGGACATGTGGAGCGAATTCAAGGAACAATTTATACAATCTAATAAGATTCTCTTGGAACAGTTAGAAATGTCAGAAGCATCTGATATTTCTAGCCCTGTAAGTAAATTTTTATATATATATATATATATATATATATATATATATATTTTATATCATATTTTATTAGTTTAATATCTGATATTTCTAGCCCTGTAAGTAAATTTTTATATATATATATTTTATGTCATATTTTATTAGTTTAATATAATTTTAATTCATTTTTCATTTTTATCTCAGGTTAAGGATTCGCATAAAGATGATAGATGTGTAACAGAAAATATAAAAAGGAAACTTTTTAATAGAAGCGAAGATAATATTTCTGATAATGATAAGGTATTTTTTTACCTAAAGTTCGATAACTATTCAGTTGTGAATAATTATTCAGTTGTGTTTTGTAATAATATTATTTTTATATTAATCAATAACAATTTATTATATAAGATTTAGTTAAATACTTGACAGAATTATTGAGCTGTAATATCTAAGAATTACTTTGCCAACTATAAAACATAACCTGATTGCTTTTTTTATTTCAGAAAAAATCTAAAGTAAATAAATCTTCAACAGAGCTGACAAATGTTGATCGTAACACTGACCAATGTGTATTGGATACAATAAGCATATCAGATGAGAATGTTGAACCAACTTTGTCAAAAGATTCATCTCATAAAGTACTTGATGATAATAATACTAAAAAGGCTGCAGAAAATAACAGTGGAGAACATACAGAAAGTAAAGTATCTTCAGGACCAATGAGAGCTAGATTGTTACCTGCTAGACGCGGTAGAAATATCGAACGAAGAAAGGCGTCCACAAAGCGTTGGGTAGAGAGAAAAAAAGCGCTCTTGGCCGCGACAGGAGAGAATGTGTCTGATACAGATTCCATAATTTCTGATGACGCGCAATTATCGCCTGTGCAAAAGGCACGAGCGAAAAACAACGCGGATAAGGAAGCGGAAAGGCAAAAGAGAATTGCAAAAGTGCTAAAAAATCTAGAAATGAATCTCACGGAAAAATATACCAAGATTCGTGACGGCGACACAGACTCCGACACGCGTAGAACGAGATTGAGTACCTTGCAGCCGAATAAGAAAAATTCGCAATTAACTGATAAGAAAAACAGTACTGAGAAAAATATATCCTCTTTAGACAGTTCAATGGAACGAGAGAATTCTCCAGTTTCGTTAGCGGAAAATAATGTTACGACAGATGTTAACGTAAAGAAACCAGAATCACAAGTTGATGATGAAACGTTTACGCCGTACACGTTGAAATCCGAACTTGTGATCGGTGACGTTACATATGCCGTAACATCAATGTTGATTCTCGCAGATAAAGAAAACGCGAATAATTTAACGAAAGATAATTTAATTAAGGGTTTTAACGTTGACGAAAACAGTCGAGAGAAAAATACTGATATCATTGATGCAGTTCAGTTACGTAGAATAAATAATCCAGTGACATCTGATGCAAATAGCAAGTCAGTTACCACTGATAAATCTGTTGAAAGGTGTTTAAATATCGAGGTAGAGGGTAATGAATTGTCCATTTTGAGACGTGTACAAGTTGAATTGGCGGATTTTGTCCAAAAGGAAATGAGACACAGAATATTTGGTACAAATGATAGCGTAGCGAAAACATTATTTCCGGATAAGTTGGACGACGTCAGTGCAATTTCACGTCAAAAACTCGATCAAAAGTTGAAGGGTATAATAGAGAGAGCTATAAAGAAGAATATCGAGTCCTCCATCGTTAGACATGCAGAAGACACGTCCGGCTTCACGAGGGTCTCGCCGGCAGCTGCGAAGGCGGCTATGAATTTACCCGAATATCAACCGAAGGTCGTAATTAACCGTTTAGATATATCAAAAGAGAGTAAACCCTATCACATCAATAACCTTCACGTTTTGAAACAGGCCGCGCCAAGAGGGAGCAGTCAGGGCGGATTCATCAGCGTAACTTCTCGTAAACGTCAAATTGTACCGCCGATAAGGTATAATGACTACAACACCTCTGCGTTGGACTCCGAGTCCGACAAATCGGACGACATGGTTTCTCCTAAAGCATCCAAAACTTCGACTGTGCCTGCAAGAAAACACAGGAATTTAGCGACGAAAAAATCACCGGAGGCGAAAAGTCAGATCGTCACTCCTGTTACTCCTGTCACGCCTGTCACTCCTGTAACTCCTGTCACTTCTGTCAAACAGATAGAAAATAGTTCGATCGTCAAAGTTATGGATAATGGCGCTAAATGGACACCTGTCTTCGTCAAGCAAAATTCAACGAACGAACAAAAGGCCGATTACGAAGATACAATCAGGATAGAGGGTGCTATAAATGAGAATCATATATGCGGAGTATGCGCACTCACATTTAGCAGTCGCAAAGATGTAGAGGCGCATGTTCGTACTCACAAAGTGATGGCAAGCACTGCTGTTACGCACGTCAAAACGTTACAAAACGAAAATGCAGTAATGACACCGCCGCGACAAAAGCAGAAAATGATGCGTTGTAAGAGGTGTCACGAAATAGTCGAGGCTCGTTTAGTGAAGTCGCATATTTGTAAAACAGCGACAGATATTCACAAATGTTATGTCTGCAACTCCATGTTCCGGACGGAGAAGCTTCTCGTGCGACACTTGGAAAACCATGATCAATCGGAATTTAATATAGTAAACGCGATCGAGAATAAGAAGTCCACCACTACCGATGTGTCCCAGAAAACACAATCGGCAACGCCACAAGAAGATCAGAAAACTGAAACTGCGACGAAAGTGCAGAATTTGTTAACCGAAAAGAATGATCAATCTGACATCCAGTCTGACAAGGTAACCAGTACAGGTGTAAAACTCGATAGCGGAGAAACTATCAGAGAAAAGTCTAAGGAAACATATACTTGTTTCGTATGTGATAAAATATTCACGGACGAAGAAGTGTTGAAGGATCATTTGCAGAAACATTGCGATGATCTAAGCGAAGGGGAGCAGAGTAATAGCAAAGAACAACAGTACCAGTGTGCTATCTGTGGCAACACCCTGGAATCGGATCAAGCATTAGAAGAGCATGTCGGTAAACACTTGTTCGATGACGAAGACGATAATCCAAATTTGATTAGCATAAATCAGGATAATAAAAATAATAATGAAACGAAAGAAATGGAATCCTACTGTTGCGGTCAGTGCTCAGAATCGTTCGATTCAGAGATGTTGTTGGAGATGCATATGCAGGAGCATGAAGAAGAAGTTGCAATAGCAGCATGGGAAAAGCAAGGAATGAGAGTCATCAATCAGTATCAGTGTACACTTTGCAATGAACTGTTTGATGCACAAGAAGACTTGGCGGAACATTTGGACATTCACAATGCAAATGCTCAAGTATGTCAGTTATGTGACAAGCCGTTTCGCACATTGGAAGAATTGCAGGAACATGTTGCAACTCATTGATGTACAGTTTTATTATAACATTTTATCTCATGTATAGAGTAATGGGGATATTGTAAAATATTTTTTGGATGACGAAAATCTTAGCTGCTAAGATTGTAATTGTATGTAGCTATAGTTTAAAACGTTTATACAATTTACATGATTGTCACAAGATCTGCCAATAATGTACATGTAAATTGTGTTTTCTACAAAAGTACAGTCATACATTTAATTAGGAAGTTTGACAATTTTAGTTTGTCTTTACATATAACTTGTGTCTAAGAATATTATATAATTTATAAGATATATACAGTTTGTATATGCAATATCAATTTTTTCTTTGTATAAGATAAATTTGATTAGATTATTATGATTTAAATAAGATAAAACATTCTATTTACTTTATTATTTCAAAATATATAAATATGTTACTTTAATTTTAATTAAAAGCATTATTATAAGGCATAAGCTTTCATGGAAAATTCATATTTTAGAGAAAGAGAGAGAAAGAAGAATGTAAATATAGGATAGAAATTTTGAAAAGTTTATATTCTATTCTATAAACAAAAAAAAAGAGAGAACATAATTTTCAAAATATATTAATCATAAAATAATCTTATAAGAATAATGTGCATAATTAAAATCTCGTGTATATAATTGAAATTTTTGACATTTATAATAGTTGAAGATGTATGATAAAAATGTAATTTTTATAAAATATGATATAATTAAACAATTTGTATTCTATATGACATTTTTATCAATAAGTATGCATCATTAGTCAAGAATCTTTTTTTTAAAGAAATCTTATAAAAATAATGCTATATCATATAATTTTAACAAAAAGTAACAGACATATTTATTTTATATAAATAATTTCTTTTTCTTCTTTTTTTTTCTTTTCTCTTCGCGTATATAGTGGAAAATTATATATATATAATTATATATTATATATATATTATATATATATGTATATATATATAATATATATATAATTATATATATATATATATATATTTTGTAATATATCTGTAATATAACTCTCTCTACATATATTTTGAATATAAACTTTTTAAAAGAATAATATTATCTTTTTTTCTCCCTTTCTTTTATGAAAAATAAATATACTAGTAAAATATATTTTTTTCCCAAAAATATAAAAATATTTCTAATGTATATTCTGGAATATATATTTTGCATATAATTTGCATATAATTTTCTTTATAGTATATATAATATACTATATAAAGAAGAGAAATTAGTTTGTAAAATAAATACCTGTACAAGCATATCATTATTCTTATAAAATTACGTTTTTGTGACTAATGATGCGTGTGGATAGTAAATATGTCACATAAAATGTAAGTTTTGTCCGAGTTATTATATTTTATGAGAAACTATTTTTATCATATATATTTCTGGCTATGATAAATATCAATACCTTTTAATTCTATACATAAGATTTTCGTTTTCAAAACTTTTTAAAAAGTTATTAAGATTTTTTTAGAACTTTGAAGATGAATAAATTGGACAACTATTATTTTTTTCGATTTATGCACAATAAATAGAAAATAAAGAATTATAAGTTGTGTTAGTGGAAAATTAAGTAACATTTATTTTATTTTTGTGAATACTTCCATTTGTGATAGCGATTGAAGACAATTCTTTAAAAAGGAATCTAAAACAATTAATATGTGTATAATAATCCTACTGATAATGAGAAAAAAGCATTGTGTTTAGTTTTTTTTTAAATAAATTACTTAAAATAATGCTATATCATATAATTTTAACAAAAAGTAATATACATATTTATTTTATATAAATAATTTCTTTTTCTTCTTTTTTTTCTTTTCTCTTCGCGTATATAGTGGAAACCCACACAAAATGGTATTTAAAATACTGTGTATATTAATGACATACTAAAGTTTTGTTAAATATAATAGTATCTAATATAATATATATGATTTAATGCATATATATAAATAAATATGTTGCGATATATTTTGTTTAAAGTATTGTACTTCTTAAATTAATAAACTTGCTATTTCACTTGAGGAATGACTGACATTTGGTTCTTTCTATAAATAACGTTTGTTTTCTCCTTTTTCTCTCTTTGTGCATAAAAGATTTTTCATAAGTATTTTATGTACATCAATGCTTGTCTATATAATCCAAATCATGTTATAATACAATTTATGTACATAAAATTACTGATCAAATTTTTTACTCTGACCACATTTTTTCCTATTTCCTTTTATACTATTCAAATCATATACTTAATTCGCATGTATATCAATATATGAATGTGAATATTCTTGTGTTTTAAAAATAATTTATCCCGTAGAAACTAATAAGAAAATAATCAAATTAATGCTACTATAGTTACTGACATGATAAATATGTACAAATGACAAATACAAATCTGATAAAGTTTTTTTTAGAAAATATAAGTAATAAGTAATTTCCATTAAGATTTAATTAATTAAAAATAAATTATTCTAAAGATTTTTCAGTTTAGTTAACAATTTGATATAAAAATAGTTTTTATTTATATAATATTTTGATTTTATCGATTTAGTATATCAGTGCAATGAATTTAGCTATTGTGAATTAAATTACAAATAATTACATTTTTAGTGCTAACGAAAAAGATTGTCCTAAATTTCGTCTCTGTGTGTGTGTGTGTGTGTGTGTGTGTGTGTATGTGTGTGCGTGCGCGCGCGTGTGCGTGTGTGTGCGTGCGCGCGCGTGTGCGTGTGCGTGCGTGCGCGCGCGTGTGATTATTATTATATAGTATTATAGTATAATAATAAAAATTATACTATTTATCATTATATTTACTAATATGATAACTGGACAAAATGTTTTATGTATAAGTCATTTATTAAACATACATAATAAATTTTATACACAAGACAGGGTCTGTTTAACAACTCTGTATAAAGTTGTGAACCCTTCACAAAAGTAATTTAGAGGGCTAATAAATGAATGATTATAAAAAAATTAGACTGAATTGAAAAAGAAAATTTTACTATATTCTACGATATTTACATAAATATTGTGTACATAGACACAATGTATTCACAATGCATATTTAGTTTCATCAATAATCATAAATCAAATATCCCTATGACTCTGCAGCTAACACATTAGATAACTCATTAAAGAAATATTTTACGAAAAAATTGATTTTTGGAAGTAAAGTGTTAGCTACATTGATTTTTACATGATTTCTGCAGAGTAGCTTCTTAGGATTTTATGCATTTAGTTTCAGAAAAATTAATTTCACATTTGATACATGTGTAGGGTATTTGATAGATATTATTACACTTATTAATGTAATAATGGTTAATACGAGATATTTCTATATACTTTTTACGATGTGTTATAATTGATCCTTTGTGTGAAATATACAAGAGAGAAATCATATTTTTTAAATAATAATAAAATATCTAAATTTTTCTCATGCGAATAATTCTCTAATATTATCAAATTTATATATAATTTATATAGAAACACAAGTTATTATGTACACATAACATACTTTAGATGAAAATATTTGTATCAATTCAACATAATATTTATAATTCATTGATATATTTGTTTTTTGCCAAATTATCTTAATTATTAAATATAATTAAATGGAACAAGCATCAATTTCTGGGTCCCGCAAATTCTTTTTTTTTATATACCATATATTAATTTTATACTCATTTAAAGTAATGTTCTGTATAGTTTATGTGTTCACATATTTTAAATACTCCAACACTTTAAATTCATTAAATGGTAATAACTTTATGTATTGCTATACTCTTATGTCTATTATGTACAATGACACCATTTAGATAGACATTAGATTTTAATAGTATTTTTTTAATAACAATAAATTAAATAGAACTCTTGTCGCATCAGCCAAAAACTTATTAGTAGCAACAATGAGCTGTAAAATGTATGATTGTACAATATTCCAATATCTAAACTTGCTATACACATCATATGCGTGTAATCCATGTTTATCCATTGAAATTAACTAATGAAGGATTTTGATTCTAACCTAGCTATCTAAAAACAAATTTCATTTTATGAGTAAAAGGAGCTACCTTTTTGCATAAGAAGCTATTCATTTAAATTAACTCCGCTAGTTGTCTCTAATGCGGAGGAAAGATCTCGAAACAAAATCATTTATACAATTTGTAAATGCAAACAATTTAGGATTAAGTTTTTGACTTTAAAATGTTGTGATTCGTTTTTTTTCTATATTCATTCACCATTAATTTCTCTTCTAATTTCGCGTTGCGAAATTTCATATTCCGTGAATTACAACTCAACAACAGCGAAGAGAAGCGAAACGCAATTTTTGTTCTTCGCGCAAAGGTTACATATTTAAGTAACTAACGAACTTGTGGATTTGGCTTTATATTAGTTAATCTATTGCGACACCAAGTCTACATAATTTGCCGGATAGAGACCCACTTTACCGTCCTTTCTTCCTTTACACCATCCTTGTTCATCTTCGTCTTCTAGTTTTTCGAATACATCTCCTGAAAAGTTGTAAAAATTCAATATATATGATATTAAGTAATTATATTAAAGAATTATATATAATAATTATATCAAACAATTGTCAGTTGATTTTTAAATTATTCTAATCCTATTATATTAATGTCAGAAATAACAAGACAATCGTATCCCTGTTTTTAGATATAGAAAATAATGTCATATCAATTATATTATGCATATAAATCAAATTAAACCGATGACATTTTGCGAAACATTTTATGTAGGTACCTTGCTTAAAACTAAGTTCGTCCGCCTCGGCTCCTTCGTAATCGTATAACGCTCGTACGGGAACTCCTGGTTCTCCATTGTCAACCAATGGCTCACCACCATCTTCGTCCCATTCCTCTTCTTCGAATGGATTTGACTCTTGTTTGGCGTTAGTACCGTTACTGCAATCATCATTCATTTCACACGTTTCTTACTAGTTAGATAAAGAGCTTTATACGAGCCGCTTAACAAACTTACGTAATAGTCGCAGTCCTGTTGACGTTATCGCTTTCGTTGTTCTTCTCTGAAGATTGCTTGCCCGAACTTATTGTGTCAGTTTTGCTATCTCCATGATTGCTGTCCGCTGATATTACACGGCCGGCGGACTTCGATTTTGATTTGTTGTTGACCGGTGGAAATTCCTGTTGTGTAGAAATATATTAGATACGTCTCAATAAAATTCATATAGTGCGTAACCGCGTGATATAGATGCACGAATTTCTTTCGATGAAAATGCCATGCGTGCAACCAAATGTTTCATATGGTTTGAGAGCCGATTGTTGCAAATATTTAATTAGCATGCCAATGATGCATGTGCGATTTCATTAAAGCCCTCGCTATTTCACTGTGTCTATCTTCTCAATAATCTTGCATTGTCAAGAAAAAATTGATTCAATGTTCTATGTCTTCTCGTAGTGAGCAGTGCTCACTTGACAATAGTAAAAAATTTATATATTTTATAAAGAAGATAGACTATCATTGTATGTACATTGTCTATAGTTTTATTACAATTTACAAGTTTAAAAAGTGCATATTTACAAAGCACAATGAGGCTCGAAAATTGCGATTTTTTTAGATGAATTCTAACAGTTAATATGACAAGAATTCTATATAGACAGATTATATGAATTATGAGTGGTTAAAATAACGTTACTTTAATTTTCTTAGTCACAGATGTCATTATTGTTATTGATGAAAGAGACATTTTTTTAACAAGATATCCTTGAACGATATAATTCAACTCTGATGACTATGTACAAAGTTTTATATCATGCAAGAAATTAATGTATAGAATGATCTATAACCATCGCATTTTCTTTGGTACTTTCTTCTTTCTTCTTCATAAATATTTCATTAAATGTCTATATGTATAAGTTTGTGATTTCCATTAAATATCCATTTCGATCATTAGTAAGTTAAATTAAAATACTATTAGATTATAATTTATATTAGAGTATATAAACGCATATTTAGAAGTTTATAAAAGAAAGTACGACAGTCTTCGTATAGTCTAGTTTATAATTCTTCTATCTATTCGCGAACTTAATTCCATATTACATTTCCCTTGTTTAAATCCATATGTAATACGACACTTTCATAGTAATATCATATTTTTAAGCATGTGGAACATGCAAATGTGTCGCATGTGATTTTTAACAATCGGTTGCAGGCATATATGACTTACTGTTAAGCTCGATGTGATTTATATTTATTCTAATAATATTATAATTATCCATACCGTATATCATGAATAAGATAATAAGCATCTTGAAAGGAGTCAATTTACAAACTTTCGAGGATTGCAAAATTTTTCTATCAAATCTAAATCTAGTTAAGAACGATTATTAAATTATATACAATGCTTTGATCTACTATTTTTGTTACAATAACATTTTCTTATCTTATAAAATATATCATTCAGATAAGAATAAACGCGCTAAGATTCAGCTATTTTATACAGACAGTTTTAGAATAATCTTTCCTCCCCATAATACGATACAAATATCATTGTTTTGTATTGCAAAAAGATGTGTACGTTCATAAAATAATTGAAAAATATAATCTCCTTTTGAATGGTGTGTAATCTTGTAATCTTTTATGATTTATATTCTGTTTTTGCCACTTTGTGTGTTGCCTCAATAGTTTGTAAATTCGTTCCTTCTATATCTGCCACCCAAGGGAGGAGGCTGTCCGTGTTCACCTTTAGGCAGAAATCCGTGCGATTACGTGCGAGCACAAGCGCGGAGCGGATTTACGGTTAATTCTGTTAAGCCGACTAAGAGCTAGAAGCTGAGAAAGGAAACCCATCTTGGATGACCTCGCGACCAGCTGGGACATTCGCATTAAAAGCTGTCGCGTGCTTGCCTAACCGGTGATGACCTCTCGATCGTCTCAACGTAGCCGATCGAAACGAATCATAGTCGGATGGGTAGGCCGTACGGGTATTGGATGTGTTCAACAATTATAAAATGAGATTGCGGGCGACGCGTGCCGTGTGTGTAACGTGTAAACAAAAACTTTACATGCAGATCCTCGCCGACCGGGCGTTGATTGATGAGTGTGATGGAGCCTGCCGGGAGCGCCTCCTTCGACTTCGAGCCCTTCGTGATCTCGCGGAACTCCTCTGTGTAGTCCTGCATAATAGCAACGTCCCAAAACAATCACATGCATGCATTCCGGAAAATTGTCATGGGTTTCTCCTCTCTCCCTCTCTATCTTTCTTTGCAATTTTATATTTTCTTTTCATTTTTTAATATTAAGAATATGTTAATATTTTATATCTTTGTATGGGAATTTTAAATATTGTTTAAGTCTCAGATTAAAAAAAAGTCGAGACGAGAGAGGCTACGGTGTGGGTTTGGCGTTATTCTGGCAATGAGTTTAACCATTGATACAGTGTGCGCTGACGGGGGACAGAGGCACATATAACATCATTTCAACAAAAGACGTAATTGATTGTAATAACGAAACACATCTTTTTGGGATGTAAGCTTTTTTTTTTATATAAGTTAATTAAACTAAAAAATGTTGATAAGAGATATCGTGACAATGTTTATAACCCATGATCAGTATAAAATGATGATGATTAACGAGTTCGCGTTATGTACAACGATTGGGTATACAAATTTTATAAATTGATAAGATATCACTCTTTTTTCAGGAAAATGTCGCGCTCCTAAATGATATAATAAGATAAATGTAAGATTACAAGTTAGAAGCTTGAAACTCAAGAAGACAAAACATTATCGTATAAGCGAAGTCTTCTCGGAAGCGCGACTGCATTACAAAAGCGTTATTTTTATTTAATTATTATATGATACAATTTAACGACACAACGGTAAGTTATAAGGGAATAAAAAACGCTGATTAAGAGTATGTCTGTTCGCCTCTCTTCAAGTGTGTAAGATCTTTTATTTATTATTTTAGCGCGAATTATTATTCTCATTTTATATTGTCTATTATAAAAAAAATCTAAAGTACTTTACTTAAATATTATTTTGATACGGATAATTTACTTTTCTCTTAGTAAAGCTTTATTTTCTAACAATATCGATATATTTATATTCTACATGTTAATTATTTTTAAAAACTAGTAGCAAAGATTATTGTATTCTTTGTTGGACCGAATGTATCAGAAATGAAAGAATATACGGTGAGGCGCACATAACGATCAACGAGTAAAATTATTATAAAATAAAGGGAAGAGCTATAGAGTAATATTCAGTCCACGCTACAGCTATATATTTTCTAACAATAGATCTTCAACCACGAGCAGGGCTTTTTCATGCGACAGTATAGAGATTTTGTAGTGCATAGAAAGACAAGCGTAAGCGAATTTACCTCGAACTGCGGCCAATTCATAGCCATATTTACTCCATGATTATTAGACCACCACTTGAGATCTTTCTCGTGGTCGGCGTTATTTATCGTGTGATAAAATTCCTCGTATATCTGTGGAAGCCTGAAAATAATAACCCGTAAAATAATAACGATAAGGTGATACGTAACGGTTTTTTATATTTATCAGATTTAGCAGAAATGGTGATTTCAATTTCACCAGTTTTATTATTTAATTTAAATTATTCTCAACTAAATTGATTAAATGATGATGACTGAGAGTCCATAAACAATATTGATTATGATAGACGATCAAATCATATTTATGCAATAATATATAAAATAATTTTTGTAGAAAAAATAATGAAAAAGGACTTACACTGGATCCTGCGATACGTTCAGACATTTGTGAATGCCGAAGAGGACGTCCTTGAAAAACTGTAGTCGCTGCGCCTCCATTTCCTGGCACTTCTCAAACACTTGCGTCATGTCTTCCATGTACTTTGGATTGTATTGATTGATTTCTTGAAGCGCTGCTTCGTACTTCTCCTTCGCCTTTTGCACTTCCTCTTTCGTTTTTTGCACTCGGTCCTGCATTTTCTTCACCTGTTAAAAGAGACAAGAAATATATTTAGAAATCTTATAAAGAGCTTTTTTAATATTGGCTTGAAGGTAAAGACTTTGATCGGTGTCACGAAATACAGTTTAATAATTTGAAGCTTTTAAAGCAGCTTTAAACTTTATGATGGTAAAAGTTTATAAAAGTATGCTTCGTGTATATATAATATATTAAAACTACCTTTTTCATTTTTCATGCAATTTACATTCCTCGACATAATGATTATCACGCGACACTCTAACAGATTATTACGTTATTTTACAAAGTTTGAATTCTACAAATGTTAATTCAAATAATTTTTAATTGATAATCCCAATTCTTTACCTTCAAATTTATCTAGCCCATCGCCAAAAAGCTACAAAAGTTACTTTTTTTGCTATATTAAGCATAAAGGGAGGAGACAAAATATATATAACAATTTTCATATGTCAAAAAAATGTGCAAAAAAATATATAAAATATTCTGGCTATTAACATCAAATACATATATATATTCTGGCTATTAACATCAAATTACATATTATTTAATCTACTTATACGTGTTTATTTCGTCATGCAACTACATGTCAATAACGTACAAACTAATAGCCGGTTCTCTATAACAATAAAATTATCTAATAATAACTATCTAATATGCATTCTAAAGAAATTCTCATATTAATGCTAAACTGTATTGTTACATCTCTCAGAGAATTCAAAAACGTGTATTTATTGTCAAAATATAAAATATAAAATAAAATTTTACGTATAATCTTTTAACATAAAAATTTCAAGTTTTTTTGAGAGTAGTTTCGGATCTTTATAAAAAGCTAGAAAATAATAGCAAAACTTTTTACAAATTTTATGGACTTTAAAATGTTTTTGTAGCATTATAATTTTATATATTTAGATAATTACAGCGTTTAATAATTACTTTCCGACCGTATGGAAATGCTTTACATACAGTGAAGTACGCAAAGTCGAGGGCTGTGCGGGATAAAATTTACGTCGTTATTTAATTTTATAAAAAAACGTCGTACGCCTGCACGATCATTATGTGTGCCGCGAGCACTCTAAGATTTTAGTGCAAAGAAGTTTTATGTATACTGGACTCATGAATTATCCATACTTCATGCACGTGCGCTGCGTTTCTCATGTTTATACCAATTTTGAGTTAACCAAATTACGGTAATACACGTCGAAGTGTATGCTCTCGTAATTACGAGTAACGCTTAATCAATCGGCGGTGCAAATTATATCAATCATATTCTTTTATGTGGCAGTCATCTAAATATATACGTTGAATAATTATTTTTTTAAGCAATAATAATATATCTAACGTGAGCGAACAAAGCAAGCTAAATTTAAGAGAAAAGTTTAAATTTAAGAGATAGGTCGACATTATAGGGGTTGAAGGGATGCAAAAAGAAAAGAAAAAAAGAAAAAAGAAAGCACATAAAGGTAAAAGATGTATGCTGGTTGCGTTCTAATTTCGTTTCGATTAATCAATTCAAGCGGATACTTTTCGTGCGTTAATCGAAAAAAAACTTAAATCAGAAGTTTGCTTACCAGCAGAGCCTTCTGTAATAAGAGAAAGGCAGGAAAGACACATAAGTCAAGAAACATGCGACATGCGACATGCAACATCATATACATACAAACTGAATGTCGCCTATTTTATTATTCCTAAGGATTTTTGGTACTCTGAGCCTCCATGCATCACATCCACAATCTGTCATCTAAAAACGTCGTTAGCCGTCTTTCACAGATGTCTATTTCCGATATTGAGATCATTATATCGTGCTGACTATGCGTGCGTGTGAGTTTTGGCAGTGATTTAGAATTAAGGATGTTTTGGCTACGTAAAAGCAAAAAAGCTATCAAAATTTAAAAAGATATTTCTTATGTTTATATTTTATTTGAAAAATCAAATAAACAGATCTGGATTATAAAAAGAATTAAAGTATTAAAAAATAAAATTAATGTAAAAATAACAAGTAAATTAAATTTTTTGAATTTAATTTTTAAGTTAAAATTATTTAAGAATTAAATAGTTACAAATTTTTTATGACGACTATCTCCTGAAATCAACTCCAAGAAACGAAAAAATGAAAAACGCGCGCGCACACACGCACACACATACGCACATATATATATATATATATATATATACGTATACGTATGTATATATATGTATGTACATACGCATATAATACATATATACAATATGAAATAATAAATTATGTATCATATTCTGCTACAATTTTTAGGAAATAATTTTTAAAAGAATAAGTAAATTATTAAATTTAATCAAGTTTTGCTCAAATGTTTATTAGAGTTTTGTTAATATATGTGAAAATTTTTATTTCGCTGTTTCTTTCTTGTCAAATTTGTCATAAATGCCAAGAAACATCATTTTCTATAAAAATCAGTACAAACTTTAAACTTAAGTAATTTCCAAATTGTTAAAAGAATTATACTCAAATTTTAAACAAAGATACTCAGAGGAAATAGTAGAGAATAGTTTACGAAATTTTCATGTTTTTGTCAATGTTTTGATATACAACCAATACATCCTTAAATAGAAATCTATGAAATGCGGAATTTTTGGGGAATTTTTTTCTGCTTCTAAATTTACATCGATTCCTGCTCTAGTATCTCTAAACTAAATTATAATATAATAAAATTCAGATGCACAGAATGTAATTTTTTTTATACATTGCAAATTTGTTTCGTGAGTTAAGTTTGGTTCATATAATTACTGCAAGAAATGAAATAAAACATATACATCAGTTCGTACAGTGACTGTTGCAAAGTATCTTTTCCGTATCGAATGAGATGTTGGGTAAGAAACATATCGACGTGCAAACTGAAAACTTTGCGCGTAGAAGCGAACGAATTAGATATCGTTAATTCACTGCGAACGTTGAGAGAAGCAAAAATGGAAGGGAGAGAAAGAGAAAGAGAGTATAGCGCATGCAAGAATTCTGAAGAGTACACAAGGTGTAAAACATACGTTATCAGAGCCTCGGGCCATCTGTAAATAATACTCTCTAAAGAACAACTGTCTGTCATATGTAGAACCGCGTGTAGTACGCATGATCGAGATGCCAAGAGACTAACATGAGCATATAATTCGATTGTCTCATTGTTTTAAAAAGAATACTATTAAGAATGCGAAGAATTGATCATGAGATCATTTTAATATGTGGATATTAATAATGTAAAATACACGTTGCTGTTAAATGAAATAACAAATGTATGTTATTTGCGCTTACGAATTGAAATATTTGCACAATAATGTTTAACTAATCATCATTGTACCATGAAATATTATTGCATTTCTATTTATGTCCCTTCGAGAACTCGTATCTAAATGACAGTTAAAATGACATTTAAAAAAATATTAAGAAATTTTACGTTTTCCACGAGAATTTTACAATACGAGCGTTGTAAGTATATTATTTTGTTAGAAGCATATTCGCACAATTTTCGCAGATCAAATTTGTAACGTGGCTTAAATATGAATTTGCGGGTCTTTTAAAAGCGAATGTGATGACGAAGCGACTTCTATTATAGTAGTACATGGTACTACTGGTTGCGCCGCGATCGTTAATAAAACGTTATAAATGATAAGTGACGTAATATATATGTGCGCGAGATATGCGAGATATACAATGGATTGTGACGTCGGTTGCTCACCTGATCCGGTGAGAGAGAACTGTCCGCCGAGGCGTTCCTCTCCATGTTCGCCGCGGTTCGCTCGGTCTTGCAGCTATTGTGATACTCCGCCTTTGCCTTCTCGACCTTCTGTAGGAGTTTTGCCCATGGCTTCTGGGCTTTCTTGAACGCGTCTTCCATTTCCTTGCGCTCTTTCAGGGTCATCATTGACTGCAATCATATAACCAAGCCCGTGCAATAGTTAATATTACTATTGCAGGCAAGTTTGTACAAAAATTGGTATAAAAGGAATCATTGAAAATAGTAGACCTCAAGTCTTCTATCCATGAAATTGATTATTAGATAAAAAAATATTATAACAAAAATTGTAATATAATCTAAAAATATATTTTAATATTCTATACTTCAAAAAATGCACGAATGTAAAACGCAAATATATTTTAATTTTATACTTAAAAAAATGCATGAACGTAAAATGCAAAAATGTCAAACGTTATGGGAGTTGGAATTGATTGAATTTGTTGCACCAATTACTATTTTATCGTTTAAAAAAATATCATCCTTAAAAAAATACCACTAAAAAATAAAAATTATTAACCTAACAATCTTATCATCTAATTTTTTAGGAAAAAGATACAAATCTTGTACACGACTCCAAATTTCTGTCCATTTGACGGAGATTTAGTGACGTAACTGTCCGTACCTTGTGATACGTGTCCTTCTGCCACGTTTTGACTTGCTGTACAATGTCGTTGCAGAGGTTCTCTTTGACCCTAAGGTGAAGATCGCAAAGTCTGTCGGATTCTACTAGGACACCCTTCCACGCCGCTTCAGTCGTACCATATTCGGGTCCTTTTTCAATCTTGTCGTTCCAATTCTTGGACCAGTTCTTGAGCGCCTTGGCATAGCTCTTTTCAATCTCCGCCCTTTCCTGGACCAACGCTATCAAACTGTCACATAGCTTATGACCGTCTTCGATCCTCCTCGTCGTTCGCTTGTAGTTACCCGGCTCCCAGAAGGAGTCTGACGTTGCTATCAGCATGTTGTCGTCGCTGTGATGTGACATCTTAGCCTAAGTCGAGAAATTTTTTTTACCTGAAAATGAAAAGAAGATAAACGGTCAGAGAGACAGCGATAAAAAAAGAGAAATTGTATTGTTCTTTAGACACATAAAATTTTATGTCTAATCCGTATTGATTTTTAAACTTTTTCATACTAACAGTTTTCAAATTCTTAGAATTAAAAGGTTTTTGGGAAATAACAGTCATTACTTTTCTACGTAGAAACGTTAAGCTGACAGAATTTATTATATATAGAGCTTATTTGATAAATGAAAGATAAAATATTTTAAAAATTCATTTAGAGGTTAATGCATTATTAAAATGTTCGGAGACTGAGAAGCTACGTGTGATATTACTGATTACATAATATTGTGTAGTGTATGATATTTGAACATTTGTGGCTTGACTAGTTATTTGTTTTAGCTCTCAGATCAGGAAAACATACGAATTCGTTATAAATATACACTACCTACTCTAAATGAATGTAAATTTTAATCTATTTAATGTCAGTTTTTATACAACAATTAGGCGACATCGCAATATTTTTAAGATAATAATATTAATTATACGTAATTAATATTTGAAAAAAGAGAGAAATATTTTTTAAGATCATTTATTTTCATAATTTCTTCGCTGTATATTTATATGCCGTTGCATATAACAAGTTATTTTTCTCAATCTGTTTTATATGGTAAGAAATTGCAGGTTCTTCGGTTTATCGACGAAGGAATTTACGAGCTGCAACAGACATAGTAGCCGTCCCTATGCAGGAATGTTGAATATTTGCTAGAACGGGTATGGCAGAGTTATTGGATTACAACTCGGTTTGGATCATCGATTGGCCCAATTTGCGAAGCCATCACAAATCTGCGTGGCTAGACATGTATTTGCTGACACGTTGCGATTCGAGTATGCACATAAATACTCTTGCAAATTCCTTCCCTAAGAATAACTTTAAGACGCCTTGATCTCGCGCGAATGCTTTTATATAAATTTTTTTAATCAATAAAACATATTTGTGTTTATTATTTTCAATTAAAAAAGACATAAAATTAAAATAATAAAATAGAATTTTAAGAGAAAATATTAATGCTCAAAATTAAGATAAATCCTACAATTTTCTCATTTTTCGAAGCCATCACACATCTCTGCACGGCGAGACATGTGCTGATATGATATCACGATTCAAGTATGTATTAATACTTTTACGAATTCCTTCCTTGAGAATAACTTTAAGACGTTTTGATCTCGCGCGAATGGTTTTATATAAATTTTTCTAATCAATAAAATACGTGTTCATTAACATATTTTTTCCACAGTATTTAAAAAAAACAATTTTTTAGTCTTTTTTTTTCTCTTATTTTCAATTAAAAAAAAAAGATAAACTTAAAATAATAAAATAGAATTTTAAGATAAAAGAATAATGTTCAATTAAGATAAATTCTATATTTTTCTATTTTTTTAACAACGAGTATTTCGTTGAATAAAACTCGAGAGGGAATTCTCTCCTCAAATAGCTCTTAGAGTGCGGTTTTATTGCGAGATGGCACGCAACAGCAACAACCTGGAGAATGAAAATCGCGTCTGTGCGATGCTGCGCGTGCGGCGATTCTCGATTGAGTCAAGCGGACTAACAATTAGATACGATAGCTCGCCGAGACTAGTCGCGCCGGTACTCGTTCGTATGCAAATGCAGTGCATCTAACCTGCATTCTCCGACTCTAGCGATCAACAGTAACGGCATTACTTGATGGACTTTTACGGTCAACAATATTGGCACCGCTTGTTACATCCTAACAGTATGAATTGTAAAGAAAAACAGTTTCAGTTCAGAGAAAAACATCTCTTGAAAAGACGTGTAAAAATTAGATCAGTGTTATATTGTCGCGAGTCCTTTACGTTCAATATATATTTTTATGTAACTTTAATTTGGTAAATCAAATTTATTATTATTTATTTCCTGTCCTTTATTAATTCTTATAAGTGCAATATTTTGGTTTTTTAAATTTCAATTCTTATATGAATTATAGAAAGATATTGGATAGAAAATTGTTAATATCTATAGGATACAAAAAAAAAAAATATATGTAAATAAATCTGCACTTATTGTAAATAAACTTACAATTAAATAAATATAGTCATAAAATTCTTATTCTCAAACACATATTCCTGTTAAAATTCACAAATGTGTTAAACTGTCTTCTTTGAAAAATGCAAGAACAATGCCATGTATGGGATCACATATAAACGAGTGGAAAAGGAAGCAGATAGCAGTGTTTAATAACGAGACAATAGTCGTTTATGGATACGGAAGTATTCGTGAGTTGTACGTCAAGAAACGTCCTTGCTAAATCAAAGTGTTCGGTGAAAGTCGATGAGAATGAAATCTAGATCCGTTGTCCCATGGATTATGGAGATACTTTTTTGTAAAGAGAGCAAGAAAAAGGCTAAAACCTGTTGTGTTTTCTCGATTTCCATCCTCTCATATTTTTCCTTGGTGAAAGCAGAAATAAAGTTTCAATCAATTATAAGAGACCTACAAAATCCGATAGACAAACTCTATTGTTATTCTTTTTGATTAATAATTAAACTCCTATTCATTATAGATATTAAAGTCAACTTCACTACAATTTATATCCATTAATTTCACTCGAAATCACAAGTTAATATGTTCATGTGTTTATATTTATTTAACTAATTTCTGTGGTTAATTTAATATTAGATATTTGTTCTTTGACTAAAATACATTAACTTTTGAACTAGATAATATAAATCGTCATTTCTCTTCAAAATTACCTATTCTAGAATGCTTTAATTTAATGAATATATACAAGGAAATTTACAGAGAATTATGCGCACTGAGCAAGAAATAGTGGACGAGGGATTTAGAGGTTCTCCGGATTCATTTACATAGGTTTTAATGCAAATGCTTGTGAGAATATATTCTTCAATTGTTCCGTAATACACACATATATACATATATATATATACATACATAAATCATATACATAGACTTGCACTTAATATTTCTCAAACATATAAGTTGTATCTATGTATCTTTCTCATAGTACTAGAGTAAACAAAAAATAGAATAAACAAAAAATTGTTCTTTTAAAATTATATCAAATAAAATGTTTCTTATGCAAAAACCAGATGTTTAATGATCCTAAATGAGGACACAAGATTATATATATAAAATTATGCAATGTATGCAGCATTTGTGAAATTTTTACATATTTAGTTTGAAATATTTTCACGAATTAATTAATACCTATAACAGAATTTATACAAGTAATGTATAAGTTACAGAATTATTAGAAAATTATTAGAGTGTTGTAGAAAGAGAAAGAAGAAGATCACACGAAGATGACGAAGGTGAATAAAGAGGCGTGGGCCGAGGAATGCTGCCAGGCCGGCCCACGGGAATGATCGACCAGCTCAAAAGATCGAGCGGAAGGTCGCATCAAGGCCCCGAGCCGAAACGGACTTCGATTTTCGGCATCATCTCGAAAAGCTGAAACGAGAGGAGAGCTGTTGCTTTACAGCGTACGAAATGGCGCTGTGTGAAACCTTTCTTCGACAAGCCCTTTCTTTCGCTCCAATTAGGAATGGATAGGAACACTTTAGATCGTGGAATGTTGCTCTGCAAGTTGGATCGAGCGGTTTACAAGGCGCCATGAGCGTGAACGATTAGTCGATTACGCTCTTTTTTTTCATGTAAAACTGCAGAATTTACCGGCGCATTGTGAGAGGCTGACGAGGATATCGCGTGTGAGAACGATTGACGAGCTCCTTGATTCGTGTAACGATCTTCTAATATCAACTATAAGACATGCCTAAAGATATGGATTAGAAGATTAGAAATGTTGTATTTAAAGAGACTAAATAAATACATGATGTAATTAGAGATATCTTGGTAAAGAGATACGCTAATGCAGTGTCTAATGCAATCTCTCGTACGTATACATATATGAGTGGTCTTTTATATTTTATATTTTATTTATCAATAATTATACAAAAATTAAATATTTTGCATTTAATTTGAATAAATTATGCGCTTGTTAATAAGTTATCAATATGAATAATTGTAATTAATTGTAATATAAACAATTCTGAAATATTCACATACATACATAACTTTTGTTAAATAGAATGAATTTTAATTCTTAAAAAAATATGCTGAATTGTATGTGCGATATTGCGTGTGTGCAATTTCAAAAGTATCCTAGTATTGAGAAATGCTGCATAAGCAGATACCATAAAACGTTTATTTTTTTGTAAATAATAAGGTCTGCCATGTGTGCGTGTGTGTGACAGTCATTTATATTTTATTTCTGTCTCTCTGTCTCTCTCTCTTTCTTTCTCATTAATTTTAAATTTAATAGTTGCATTAGTGTTAAACTCATATGCATTGATTATTCAGAAATTAGAAAAACTTTGAAAATTTTTCAATGTGAATATTTTTTCCCCCAAAAATAAATAGAATTTTCAATAGTTTTATTGTTACATATTGTTGTATTGTTTTTAGAGAATTATATTGTTACATATTTTTTACTCATATACAGTTTGTTTTGCATGTTCACACTTGTATTAAATTTTCTAACTTTTCGTATTGAATAGTGAAAATATGAAGTTAACAAGAACTGCTTGATAGACGTTGGTGAAACGATCTGCTTTTGCGCTGACGACGTGCGTGTAGAAGAGAAGTATATGCTGAATCATTACATCTTCGTTTTGTTACGTCATCATTATCGGTCGCAAGGGTGTCTGGTGCATCTTACGTGTGCTATATAATATCTTGTTGAGTATCTTCTCGAGCGTGCGTGCGTCCTTGTTGAAAGTTGCATCGCTTTCATATATGCATCATTACGAGGATGCAAAACTGCACGCGCATCATATTAAATGCCAGTACAACGAAATTTTTCTTCCCATCACATTTTACTAGAAATACTCTTTTTCCCATTAGATGTTATTTTTAAATCTAATTTTTTAAATTCTATTCATTAATTTCTTTTACTAAATTAATTCCACTCCTTATTCTTTTTTCAAAATAATATTTTTTAAATAATTAAGAAAATACAATAAAAATATAAAATATCACATAAATCTACAAAAAAAAAGATATAATTAATTAGTTCTCATGTAGCAAGGTGTATAATATACTTTGCATAAAATATTGAAACAAAATATTGTAAAAGTATGTACAGTTATTATAAAGAGCTACAGTAAGCAATATCCAAAATTCTAAAAAATATAAATATTTATTTATCTATTATCATATATTCTACAAGTTTTTAAAAATATTGAAAATTGTGTTTATACTTATTTCAAATAATTTTTGCAATATGTCATATATGTTTAGTTTAAAAAATTAGATAATCTATAGCGAAACTTGTTAAATTTGGCTTACATAAATCGCTGATTAAATGATTAATAATTTCTAAAATCGCGTTTTAAACATTCGGCAAACGAACTTTGCGATATAATACTTTTTTTGAAACACTCTGATGTCAGATGACATCATCTCTGCGCTGGATAAATTGTCAGCGCGTCTGGTAACTGAGCGCGTAGAGAAAAAGAGAAAAAAAAAGTTTTGATAAGATAAAGGATATATCGTAAATTAACCGTAGTGACTAACCGTAATCATGTGTAGCGATGAGAAGATGCTCTTTGTAACCTTTAAATAGCATGGATGTTATATAGCGCGATTTTATATAGAAATTATTTATACACATCCCTCTTTTATATTTATCGCTACGTAAATAACAACAGAGTCTATATATGTAACATCAATGAACGATTACGTCGCGGCTTCCAGGTAATCGTCGAACGTGATTTAAACGCCAAACATTTTATCTTTGGCAGGCATTATTATAACAATAACGTTTATCGTAAAGATCCGAATTAATTACTTTCCGGGTTCAGTGTTCATTAATTAAATTTTCTGCCGCTCTAGTTTAGAAGTAGAACAAGATACAATAAAATCTCGTTATGATAATTTTAATTAACGTTGCGTCTCGAATATATATACGGTTCATTATATTTCGTCGGTCCACTTTGTAACTATTATAAGATGCAACGGAGTTACTTTATAACGGTTGATAATTATATTGAATGTATGTTATAATAACATTTTTATCCTCATCCGATGCTTGATGTATAAAAAAATATATCCCATAAAAAGAAACTAATTATATAAATATCGGGGGTTTCAGAAGCGTATCGTCAATTTTTTTAAAAATGAGTAAGGCATATGAAGGCTCTATAACAGAGCTGCGTACTAATTGGCTTAATAATTATGGAAATAAATACAGAAATATTTAGACGTATTCTTATGTATTAAATACTTTTAATACATAAAAATACTTTTTATACGTCAAATTTTATAAACTGGTTTTTCTCATTCCTATAAAGTTGTGATTTCAGATTTACTCTCTGTGTTATGAAACCTTCGATATATTAATATTGCATTAGTCATATATTTTCCAAAGCAGAGATATTTTGTTAAATTGAGAGATTGCTTTAGATATCGCTTATCATATATATGTTTGATTTTTGTTGAACTGATAGCCAAAAATTTCACGCGTCTTCGACTTGCATTGACTTCACTCTGTTATTCGTTGATACATTTATAGCGAGAGATTCATTAGATTTCAATTATTAATGCATATCAATGTGACATTCTCGCTTCGGGTATCGTTTAAAGATTATTCCCATATGATTAACACATAATTATTGATTATTATTGATCCAATGTAATAATAGGATGTCGGAATGGTTTTATAAATAGCTGTGTGCTACGGACCTACTGTAATAACAATGATATTCTTGCGCCACGTATAGGACTCACATCATCGATGCATCTAGGCAAATGACATGTTTCTCGATGCGGTCACGCTTGAGTCATCACGCGTTGCACTTATCATTTCGACTGAGTTTCCTTAATAACGATATATCCACATTTGTTTCGAAATTACTGCGACAACAGAATTCGCGTCGTTGTCTATACAATAAAAAAAATGTAAAAATATTATTTCCTCGAAATTTTCTTTCACGTCTATTGATGTAAGATTTAATAAAGTTTGTTTTATAAAGAATTTTTTTATATATTTTTGTTATATAAAAAATTATTTAATATTGTTTGTTTGTTATATAAAGAATTATTTTCATAAAAGCTAACTAAAATTTTGAATGTTCTAATATTTTTTAAAATAAAATTAAGAAATAACATCAGCTTATATATTAATTAAAAGAGAATAATGCAAGTGCAGAAATAATTTTGTAAAAAAATAATCGTCGATATCGCATTTATTCAAAGAAATTAAAATATAAACGTTCGTTCAACGATCGGAAGTCAGGAGACCAACAGAAACCTCGGAACGGAAATTTGTGCCACATTCTTTGGCGACAATGCCGGGGAGATAGCAGTTAAGGAAATATAGATGGCTTTACACAATATATAAAAGCAACCTCGCGTTAAGCAAAGAAAACGTCGTTTATGGCGAATTGCAACAAAAGAATATATATATATATATATATATATATATATATATATATATATATACAGGGTTACACGTGCCAAGTTTCTTCAATAATACGGCTTTGTATCGTTCTTGCTACATGAATTTAATTTATTTTGATCTATTTTGTTACAATCGCTGCGTTGCCTTATTATTTCTATACAAAATATCGTTATGCTTTCATCCTCTTTTATATAATTTTTCAAAGAATTTTATGATATTAAAGATATTTGATAAATAAACAGAATGGCTATTTAATATATAAAATAATAAAGAAAATAAAAGGCATATAACAGTAATTTTAGAACACTTATTTGAGTACAAAACAAATTGTATTCATAAATCAAAAATTTAAACCATTGATAATAATATACAAAAAGAATAAAATTAAGAAAATATTGTTAAGTAAAACGAACGTTTCGGTTCAATTTTTTAGGCCTTCCTTAGCGCAAACAGACGATATAATTAACATTAAAATTTAAAATATGTAAACGCAAGTTAAGATATACTCAGCTGAACAAGGTAGAAAGATATACGATCACTTTGATATACCCTAAGCACACAAGATTTTTAATTGAAATCGTTCACGTTATTAATACGTGTAAGAGATCTCCTGACCAACGACCTAGTGAGGAGCATTTCTTACATTTGCGATTCTTACATTTACATACATATGTATATAAATGTTAGGGCACATATCAACATGTTTATATACATATACCTATGTGCTTAGGGTATATTAAAATGACCGTATGTCTTCCTGTCTTGTTCAACTGACTGTATTCTAACTTGCGTTTACATATTTTAATTCTTAATATTAATTATATTGTCTGTTTGCGCTGAGGAAGGTCTAAAAAATTAGATCAAAACGTTCGTTTTTACTGTTACCTAACAATACTTTCTTAATTTTATTCTTTTTGTATATTATTATTAATAATTTAAATTTTTAATTATACGAATACATTTGTTTTATACTCAAATAAATATTTTAAGATTGCTCTTATATGCCTTTTAATTTCCTTTATTATATAAAAAATGTTTGTTAATTTTTATTTATCCAACTACTATATATATATATATATATATATATATATATATATATATATATATATATATACCTTTTCATCAAATCTGTTTTTATTTAATATAAAATATTATAATTTAATATAAAAATTATTTTCACACTAATGCCTACACATCTTGTTCCAAATGAATTTTCGATTTCAATAATTTGTGAATCGGCTTGCAATCTTCGAGGAATGCAATTTTTTATCGCAAGCTCTACCACGAATTAGTTTCTAGTGCAAAGCCCCCGGCTAATTCTCGAGACTGGCTGGTTTAAGTTGTTTTGAAAAGAGATATGATTATATGTACAAAGAAATAAAGCTTCCTTCGTGACGGCAATTTATGTCCGTGATAAATGCTGTTCAGAATACATACACGTATATTACGTATATGGTCTCTGCGTCTCTTTCTACAACCACGATGATGTCTTTGAACCAAACAAATCTTCAGTCAACAGTCGCAAATGAAGATATTATGAGTTTTTAATACTGTTTCATAAGAATTTGCTACTGCAATATAAAATAATATATATATGTATATAGCGTGTAGATTTCTTTGGATGTTGATTGGATGTTCGACTGATCAAATCGTCATAAATTCGTCATTAGTGTCTCTCGTGACTAGTCATTTGTCTAGAAATAGCAATATCTCGTAAATTGACGTCAGAGAGAGAGAGAGAGAGAGAGAGAGAGAGAGAGAGAGAGAGACAGATAGCTAGTCATCAGACAGATAGAAAGTCATTAGTTTCGCATCAAGCATCGGAAATGAAGATATTCTACATTTTTCACTTACTTTGGATTTCTTCAATATGTTGATTTATTAGTTTCTTAAATCGTAATCGCGAAATACACGCGTGTTTGCGCAATCAAATCGTCATAAAGTAGCGAATATAGGTTTGTGTTTATTGTTAGTCATACTCTTCTAAAATTAGCACAAAATTGAAATGGAACTGTATCATTATTGTAGCGAATGAAGTAATCCATGTTTTTAAATCGTCTCAACAGAACCAAGCGGAACGATCATTCACATATTCGCGCGATATATTCCGTTTATTTCCAGTTTAAGTAATTAAAAGGTCTGTACCTTTCTCTAAGTTTTACATACTCAATTAACCGTTTTAACGAGATAATGAATTAAATAATTCTACTTTAAATTTTTTTCTTGCTCCGAGACGTTTTGCGAAACGGTTCCAAATTTAATTTCTACAGAAACCATCGCGTTTAGTCAGTATAATCAGATGGTTAATTAAACAGTTTTGCTTCATCAGTGCGCGTTCAGTATTAATACATTTTCCGATAATCGAACGCGAAACAATTGCGATGCTCCATGCGGAGATAACGATCCGGCTTGTGACGTGGTTTCAGGGCCATGAAGGACGTTTGCATCCGACAGTGAATCATGACGACGACGGGCTGCCATTCGCAAAACGGCAACAGCTTAACCAAATATTACAGTTGTACCTAATATTACAATTTACATAATTACGTTTATAATGTACGTCCAACATCTAGGTTAATATGAGTTTTATTAATCGGACAACTTACAGTTATTTGAATAGGGGATTAGATTGCCGTCACAAACGTTTCGACGGACAACTTGAATTAAGAAACGTAAAATCAATGAGGAAAGATCGATCTTTCAACTATATGAACTTTTTCTGTCACTCTGATATTTTAATCGATATATTTTAATGATGCACGCCAGAAGACACAATGTGACCTTCGTACAGTTATTTTAAAGTTGAAGTAACTAAGTCAAAACTATGTCAAAAGTTGCGATCTTGATTCTTACTAATGTGATGTTTTCTATTTAATCGATATATCCAATCAGAGTGCTAGCAGTATTTTTATACATATGGTAGCAAACATACAAGTTTGCTTTCGCTATTTTGAACTTGAAAATCGAGTCTCAAATCTAGGTCAAGCTTGTTCTGATGCTTTGTCAGTATATTAGTAGAAATGTCGGTGTCATTTCACGCTTCAGTGAAAACGAACTGTTGCAAATGTCACAAACATCCATTTATAACGTTAAATCATTGACATGAGCTTTTCTAGAACCACAATTACTTTTCCGGAAAACTTGAAAAATAAATTTTCCTTTGTAAATTGTTTCTATAATATTTTTAAAAATAATTATTCCATTTTAATAGGATGTGATTATAATTGATACAATATATTTTTTCTTTTTGTATTTATTATTGTTTACCTTTGTACGAGGTTATACACGTTACGATAAAATGAATTATTCACATGTGTAACTATTCAAACCCGTCAGTTCTGTTTGTAGATGTTTTATGTGTCTTTCTACGAATGTTGCGATGTGCATTGTTCTATTCGTACTATTCGCGATCGATCGCGGACGCGGACGGGAGAATATTAAAAATTTGCTGGCACAACGCCAATATACTTGGAAAGTTCGAAAATTATTCACGAAGCATACAATGGAGATTTTCGCGTGCGTCTGATGATAATTTTTGTAATTGGGATGCGAATCGTGCTGGTCGGCAAAATTGCGATTGGATAAAAATAAATGGACGAAATATTTTCTCCTAGTATAGAGATTAAGAATAAAGCAAAAGGAAAAGGGACTGAACATTGTATAGATACGAATGCAGTGCATTTTAAACGCGCACTTTCCTATTGTGCATTGCGACATTTATGTATGAGCCAAGGCGCCTGTTCTCAAGAACGATCTCTCGATGGTATTGTTCGATAATACTTTTTTTTTTTAAGCGTTTCCTCATATTAATAAATCCATATTTATTTTCTTAGAATTAAGTAAATTTATTTTATGAACTATATATATATTTTTTATTTACGTTCACAATTTGTTGGTTAACCATTTTTAATAATAATTTTCTTTTCCCGCTAAATATATTGGCATTATTTTAAAAAATTAATTATGGAAAAAAAATATAGTTATTATTTTAAAATGTATTTTATTGTATGAACATATGAATCGTATGAGAGTATTTATTCGTGGAGTTGATAAATCTATCCGATTTATCATTCTAAATTGCCGCCGTACATATCCGCAGGATATATACATATGCGGCGATGAAATCAGTTGATTAATATCAGATCATTTATGAATACGTGATAATGAAAAAGCGTGAACTTCATGCTTCGGCCAAACTTTCTATGTATTTATCACCACATTCCTCGTGACGCGCATTTTCTTATAAACCACCTGTATTTTACTGTTATCAGACCTGGTATGTGCCCCAGCCGGTTTAACGAGAAGCACAAAAAGGTCGTGTAACGTGGCAAGATTGCTGCAACATGGCACGTTCTTTACGACTGTCAAAGGGAATGTAACAACGGATAAATTATGAATAAATTACGACTCTCATTATGGACGCGGATTGCGGATAAAGCTGAACCATCCAATCAGTAACCTCCAATTTTGCACGAACGCACGGTGACGATTGGCGATAGATTTGCATCGTTGAAGATTGCGCTGTCTGCCGTTACGTAAAATAAATGATCGATTTTTATCGTCCGGGCACATTGGCGACGAGAACGATGTTTACAATGCGTCGTTTGATCAACGTTTGAACGCGTGATATGCCCTACAAAGATATTATTCTGCGAAATATTCCATTTTTAGAATTTTTCAGATATATTGGAGTTCTCTCTCAACCTCCCGTTCCTGCCTCCCAAAACTTTTCAAGTTTTTGGAATTACTTTTTGACGATCAAAAATAGATTTGTTTTCTCCAAAATCACGTCAAGTTGAAAAAAAAAAAAAAAGATTTTTAATCTAAACTTGAAAATTTTCTCCTGAAAAGTTTCAATCAAATTATATCTTTTTGATGATTATTAAATAATAAAACTGGAAACAGCACGCATGTTAAGTTAAGGATATGCAGACCTTACGTCTGTAGCATCTTTTAAAGATACTGTGAAGAGCCCATGCAGCCCTTATAACCGTTACGTTTTGCACTTTAACGAGCATCGGAACAGCGAGTCTTCTATTAGATGAGATGTTGCAGGCGCTCTTCTCCGCCGTTGGAGTGCAGAAATTCATGCAGGATAATCTTGAATGTGTGCAATTAGCCGGAGCTGCTCCCTTTGGCCTTGAAACGAGGCCTGTTAATCCACTTGCACGATCCTTAAAGACTTCTTCAGACTGAGATTATTCACGTTGAAGGGGATGAAAAACTCAAATCTGGGATCAACTTCGCAAAGCCGAAACTTAAACATTCATCTGGATATGATAGGAATATTCAGAAGAGCTTTTTTTCCTTTAATCTCAATAAACTTTGAATAGAAAAGTTGGCAATAAAATAAAATACAAAGTAATTTTTTTATCAACAATATATAGATTAAACAATTTTGTAAAAATTCTAAATTTTGAGAATCATGATTATAATGTTGTTTTAATAAAAAAATGTAAATTTTAAAGAATTTATTTAGATCAATCCATCCTGTTAGTTTGATCATTATTTATTATTTTGTATTGATATAGTTAGAACATTTTTAAGATTCAAAATGATAAGGACTGCATATGCTTAACTTAAAGTATACGTTGCTTTCAATTTCAATGGTTGTTTATCTTCCAGATTTCTATAACTTACCAACTTCTTTTAGAAATGTGGCATTTTTTAAGATTCTAAATAATTTTCAAAGTTTCACCCGAAAAGAATATCGAATATATAACTTATACATTATATAATGTATATGGATTATTCTGAACTACATACATTTAGCCTATTATAGCTTTGGCAGAGCGCTAAATAAGAACAGTGATGCATGTATATACATGCGTAGAAAATGGCACAGTTGCAGTTTTTTTTCAGTTTGAAAGATTGATTTTACGAATACAAAAGACAGTCTTGCGAAGAGAAGAACTTCGTTATCGATCGGATGAAACCACCTACTTTCTCTTGTGTCTCGCTCGACACACAATCCCGCTATATGACACGCGATCGGGAAGCTATCGCATCAGTATCTTTCTCAGGATTTAAGCATATTATATTGCACGCCAGATCCGTGCTGTATCAGGTGCTGCGCATCTTTTGCAAAAAAATTACTGCCATTGCGATATCTGATCATAACAAGACGTTATGGAGATATACCTTTTCGCACGATATGTTACTTGATTCTAGATGCATTCTATATTTTGATGTTATATTACATAGTTTAACGATTTGACTTAGTTGTAATTTGTATATAAATATTATATATGAAAAGTAACAGAAACCGTTACATTAATTTCGCCACAATCCCCAATGTTAATTTGTCATATGAATTATTGAGTAAATTTAGCAGAAGATAAGTTTTACACGGTGTATAATATCTTCTCCTGTTAAGTGCTTCATATTTTTCTTTTACAGAGTATCTCGATTAGAACGTCGAGAAAGACGGAAAAATGGATGAGAGTAGCAAGTAGGGTGACAGAAGAAAGGGTTTTGAAATATGTGGAGCGTAAAGAGGCCGACAAATTTCAGTGTTGGATCGTGACATATAGATTGATAGCGATTGTGCCATAATTAAATTATATTATCAGATATCGCGATACGATGCGATACAAAATTATCTCTATCAAGGAAAGAACTAAACATATTTAATTTTTTTGGTTCAAATAACTCAATAATTTCATCTACAATAACAAAATTATGTGTAGTGCATATTATTATTGTTAATTATTACACATATTACTTAATTTTATTACATATTAATTATTTGATGCAAAAATCTTCCATTCAAAATGTTAATTGAGTTTGTAATGGTGTAAAGATCTCATGTCAGAGAAAAAAAGAGATCATGGTTATCTTGCTACACAGGTTTAATTACAATAAGTGCAATATAATTAAGCATAATGAAAGTAAATTGTTAAATTATTACGTTGTACAATTCTCTCAGTCGGCAAGACTAACAATAAGAGAAAAGATTCTCGTTAAAATTCCCGTGCATGGATGTTGTTGATTATGCTCCCTCATGCGATAAGCGTATATTCGAACCCTTGCTAATGTAATTCCACGAGCCGTGATCGAATTAGTTTCTGAACGAGGCAAGCCAAGGTTAATAATGACCAAGTACGGGATGTAACGTGACATCGATTAAATCGTGCGACCTAATTTGCGTTAAAAATACTCCACGATGAATAATCCTTCAAATACGTTTTAAAATAAGTGCATGCGTATAAGTTTAATGAAAAAAATCTTTATACTTATTGCCAGTATAACATACAATACAATCTTTTCTAAATGATGAAATTAATAATAATACTATAATATATTGAAAATTATAATTTTCTTTCTAAATAAATTATTTAACAAATTAAAAGCGTTAGTTTCAGTTAGCTATGAAAAAAAATGATTAAATAATATACAATATAAAATATTCCATTTAAAATTAAGTATTTAAAAATTAAGAAAACACTTTAAAGATTTTATTTTTTGCAAATTTTCCTTTGATTTTATCTATCAAAAAATAAGAAAAAGCCAAGAGGTTCTTTATTTGCTTTTTTTGCAAATACTATAAAAGGTATGTTAGTTTCTAAATAGCAGCGATTATATGTGTATAAATATATTGTACGGCAGGTATCTGCGAAAACAGAAGAAAGAGAAAAGGTGAAGTCCTTTGAGTATGATTATGCGTGAACATATGTGAAGCATATAGTTTGTAATATATATTTATGTAAGGAAGAATACGGTCCATCAGCCTTTTTCTACGATCCATCTTTTTATGTATTACACTTATTATGTATTATATATGTTTGTGTAGAGTAAGTATATAAGTAGTGTAAGTATAGGAAACTCAATTTTTTATGTTTCTTGAAATACGCTAATTAAGAAACCTTCTTTCATCACGTTTTCATCGTACGCACAAAGAGGCGAGATGAAATTGCTCTATTTATCTTTATTGGCTTCTGATATCTGTAAAATAATTTGAACGATATGTCAAATCTGATATCTGCGTTTTGTATATTATTTGTATATATTTTTTCGGTTTTGTTTAAAAAGATAAGATTTCGGCTAGTGAAGAATAATTGATTATGCGCGATTTTTTTCATGTCTCACGAGTTTTTCTCTCGACTTCTTTTTTTACTTCTTACACTAATTTATTACGATTTCATTAACGCTTGATGTATCTAAATATTTGTCTAAATATTTCGAAAAGCAGAACGTATTTGTGTGAATGACAATACTTGTTCTGTCTTGCGCGTATGCGTGCAATATTTCGACAATTTTTTTGGAACATTAATCATTCCGGTAGCGCTAAACTTCAAATGAAAATTTTGTCGATATAATTCCTTTAAAACGAAATCTAGAATTATCGAATTATTACAATATAAAAAAACAAATCCGCGCACATATCGCACGATAACGACGCACACAAGTCCACAGGATGTCGCCCGCAGCGAAGCGTGTCCGTGACTGACTCGCACTGATAGATGCGTGCAGGGGAACTCCATGTTTAGCGTTTCTTAAGGTCAGCCAATTTAATGTTCGTACACGCCACTTCGAGTATTTCTATCTATATGGAGAATTGAGGCGCGAGTAAAGACGCACGCTCGTGAAAAAATTAAAACCTAATGTAATTATGCAAGTTTGGTAATGATAATGTTATACTTTTGATGTTTGTGGAGCATAAATTGTTAAAAGCGACACTTGTGATCAAGTCTAATGAGCTCCCCATGTAATCTATTCGCCATTAATTATTCAAGGAATTTCCTATAGAAGAGAAGACGACCCAAGCGCTATGTGACCTTGTAAAAGTATTCTTCAGTACTGTACTTAACACACCAGACACTCTTAAGCTACGACACGCGCTAATGAGCTACACGTATACTTTTTTTCGTCTTCGATCCGTAGATGATCCTTTACGCTCGTAACTTTCCATCTACGTCAAACATCATATATGGTTCGAAGTTTGCGCCGCTTTAAAATTAGCACGATCTTGAACAGCAATAAGAATACACTAATTGAATATCTCGAGCAGACGTAGATCTAATTCAGACCTATTACCAATCAGCAGCTTTAAAGTTCAGATTCTGAAGATCTGAAACTTGAAATTTCAGGCGTTGAAATAAATGCAGTCGAACGACCAAGATCAAGATTATACCTCCGCCGAACGGATGCGAAATCCGAACTTCGTTATTTCCGCTCGGATCGGAACGGATGTGTGATGTCGAATCGAAATTAGAATCGAAAGCTGACGCGGAAGCATCAACCACGCGAGCTTTACTGAAATAAGCTCCCTTGAAAAAACTAACAACGCGAACCAGTTCGACTAGCGACACAGACTTCCTACCTTGGTAACGCATGGTTGAACGATGCAGCTCGTCCAACAGGATATTTTTTTTTTTTTTTTTTTTCGATTTCACTAACACACAGACACAACCACAGTTACGCACCACGTGATACGCGTAGCACTTCGATAAAAGCGGCTGGGAGAAAACCCGGATGCCACGTTCTGTACGGATTTATAAATAAATTCTGACTCTCCGCGCTGCTCGCAGATTGGACGCGCGATCCACGCGACACGATGGTCGAACACGGACTGACGTACAAGAAGACTTGTGACGTACTCGTAGCTCAGAACGCAAACTGAATGATCGTGAGAAAAAAATACTTGTTATTACGCCACCATAACCGGTAGCGCTCTGCTTCGAGGCGAGGAACTCTCGGTTAACTCTTCTATCACAAACGGGGATAATCGAATTATTCCGGAGCAATTTTTCACCATCAGCAGTTTAATCTTGAGATTATTCTCCTTCTTGTGTCGTGTATTTTTATTTGCACGACGCTCAGATAGTTTCAATTTTTTAGTATTTTGTGTTATTCACATACATTCTTCTGTGATTTTACAAATAATTCTTTTTAAAAAGAACTTTAGAATTTTGCAAAAGATTTCTCTATTATGTTATATAAAAGTTATTTCAATGACAGATGATAAATTGACATGTGGCATGATTATATACATGTAATATATTATATATGATTATTCGAAATCCTAATTATATGGTCATACACAAGTATAACACGGCGATAAGATCATTAACTCGATGTTATAGTAACTAAGTTAAAATATTAATTAGAATAAATAAATAAATAAATAAATATTATATTAATTGTAAATGAATTAAGTATGCATCAACATAAAAAATAATTTAATAAATTATAAAACAATAAAAATATTTTCTTGACATGTTTTCCTTGAAAAGACGAGATTATTTCGTTTTTATCACAACTATAAGCACCATACTAATCGATTATACGGAGCCATTTCAAAGTCAATGAGCTATTTATATTAATGATTCCTAATAAAAAAAAATAGGAATGACAAATCAATTCTACTTTCACAAAGATGATCGCTGCCGAAGGTCAACATGATAGAACGAAGAGTAAGCTTACGTAAGAATTCATTCGTCACAAGAGCTTATTTACATATAGTGCTAATTATGCTTCTGTCGAGGCGTGCGGCTACTAAAGTGCATATATGCATCGAATTATAACTTCAGTCAGATGGCAAGGCAGACAATTCTCAAAGGTATCTTATGTTTAAAGATCAGAGGCAACGAATGTTCTAATTGGAGAGTGACATTCAATCACTCAATGCCAAATCTTGTTTCAGTTTTGCATAAAAATAGAAAGCGGAGATTGTAAACTTTGTATTTCTCTGTATATCTTCTAATTATTCGTTTATAAATATTTACACAATTATAATATTTAAAATATCTTGAAATGATGCAAAATTTCGTCCTAACTTTTTCTTCTATAATCTACGATTATTTATGATATTATTTTACAGAACAAATATTATGATACTATTACTTTCATGTATATGTGTAAGTAATAAGTGTATGTATGTGTAAGAAAGAGAAAGAAAGAGCAAGCGAAAGGGACAGAAAAGGATAATGAACTCGACCGATTAATGTAGGTAACAAGCACGACACGATAATATCGCTTAATTGTATATTCTTATTAATGTTTTTATGCAAGTCGTTTTACGACGCTGCAAAACTGTTGGTACTCACCAGACTATAACCAAGGTCAGTACTCACGCGTATTATCTAACGGTAATTTGAATCTGCGACACGTTTAAAAATGCGACGAAAATGAGAGTAAACATTCCTAGCAGTCCAACTATCTATTTTCGATTTTAATCCTTTTCTTTTTGCAATATCTTCATACATATAATATTCTATCTGTCATTTATTTTTGTGATTATTGTTAGTAAAAAATTCTTCTTTACTCAAAATTATATATATTTTCTCAATAATTTTTCAGATTCTTTTTTATGTCTTTTTCTCTAGTAGAAAGCATCATTAGAAAATATTTTTTAATGAGATAGAATATTACATGTATACTAATTATATTCATGTTACTTACTTACTTTCTCAGAGAGAGGAGAGATTATACATATTAATTATTTTTCTATTAGATGTTACATTCTTCGTAATAAATATTATTTTTTTTTAAATTGCTTTTTTCATAAGTATTTTTATAATAAAATTTGTATAAATATTCTTAATTTGCGAAATTCTGTATGTTAAAATTATTATTTAAAATTATTATATTTTATATATTATTTTTATATCGGTTAAATTGATTATCTTATCTGAGAGGCTGAGTAACTTCTTTACTGTAATCAAAAGCTTGTACTGTTATCTCAATATTTTTTCTCTTCTTATAAAAAAGATATTTTAATATTTTCTAGCGAAATAAAAATTATACAGGGTGTCTCATAACTAATGAGCCAACGCTTGTGAGTGGGCTAAAAATGTATTAAGTCATTTTGCGATTTTCGCAATAGTTATTAAAATATTAATTAAAAACGCTTAGCGAACAATATTATACATATCTACAAGATGTCCGGTAATAATCGCCCCACCTCTCTAGGGCAGATAGAGGGGTAAAACTGAACATAAAAGTCCTGTATCATTTTGCGATTAGCGTAATAATTATTGAACTATTAATTAAAAATGCTCAAGGCATGCTGAGAGCTATATGCTGCGCGCGCTCACACGCTGAGCGTTTTTAATTAATATTTTAATAATTATTGCGAAAATCGCAAAATGATACAGGACTTTTATGTTCAGTTTGACCTACTCTATCAGCCCTAAAGAGGTGGGGCGATTATTACCGGACATCTTGTACATATGTATAATATTGTTCGCTAAGCGTTTTTAATTAATATTTTAATAACTATTGCGAAAATCGCAAAATGACTTAATACTTTTTTGTTTAGTTCACTGTACTCTATCCACTCACGAGCGTTGGCTCATTAGTTATGAGACATCCTGTATATCTATTCATACATATCAATGACTTTAAATGTGATCATTTTTCTGATACATGAAAATATTTCTCTTGTTCACAATTTATTCGTTTTGTATAAATAACATATATAAATACTAATCATTATTAAAATATTTATATAAAAATATTTTGTAATGATTTATTATATTAATCTTTATTTGCAGTTATTATCCTTTTTATCTGATTTTATTCAATTCCTTTTTAATAAATTCATAATTTTCTTAAATTAAGTTGAAAAAATTCTTAAAATTAGTGAAAGCTAAAAAAACCTCTTAGATCACATTTACGTCACTATTTTATTCGTATTTATCTAGAGATTTGTGAGAAATGGCAAATAAACGATTGGAAGGCGCGCCGCACGTTTCTTGTCTCTATTGATTAAGCTACCAATTGTAGAACATAAAGAGATTGGCTTCCTAGTCGAGTACAACGTGATGGATCGAGAAGCCATATTTGTGTCCAATCCTATTATAAATCCGCCAGTGGTTATACTGCACGGAAATGCGTTGCCTTTTAACATCGCAAAATGACAAAAATATGGGTGAAATATCGATCAAACTGTCGCTGACGTTTACAGACCTCGAAATATATTTCAACCTCTGCCTGTTGAATTTTATGAATAAAGCATTAAAATATTAAAATATTATAGTCTACATAACATTGCAAATTAATTGTAGAATGCGATTCAAATTAATTTTAGGATGACTTGATATAAATATTAAAAATTTTTTTTTAATTTAAAAAAATTAAAAACAAAATTTGAAATAATCTAATTTAAAGCATTAACTGTGCAATTCTGTAGAAAAGTGGTCATAATATTACTCGCTATCTTTATAATGTTGATGATGATATATTATTCATTCTTGGCGTTATTATTTCGCGGAAACATACTGATTGAGCTATTCAGGAACAGTGAACGTCGCGCATCACCTCCTCTTAACTGGAGTGTCCCGTAATGTTCATACGGATAATGCATGCAAACCTGGTTTGATTGGTTTAATGAGGATGTACCTGCATCTGAATAGCGAGTGCAAATTATGCGCGCGTGATCTCGGAACCTATATTAATGTTATGGTTATGTTATTTTCACTTTACCGATAGAAGTAACGTTATAGTACGTAAGATGGAACTATCAAAGACACTAATCGTCGATAAGAGAGAAAGAGAGAAAGAAAGAGTATCTGAATTAAGAAAATAAATTCATATTTCGTAATGATTAATATGTAAAACTAAAACTTTTGTCTCTCCATTATTTCCTTCTGTTTCTATTATCATAAATATTACAATACATTAATTATTATATGTATAATATATGCTCATCAGTTTTTTATATTTTTAAAAATATCTCTTTTTGATAAAAGAATATTTCAATTTATATTTTTCGCACTTGGTATGAAATATTGGATGAAAAGAAGGTGCAACAATACTATAATAACTGAGCTTGTTAAAATGAGTTGAGAGACATTATAACGTCTTGATCTATCGTTTGCGACGCTGCGATAATTTTCTTTATAGCGCACCTAAATAGAATCGTTAATTAACACGCGTCATCGAGTTCAATACTCACTCGACATTTATCGATGCTAAGATTAAGGTAGATGTAAATGAATGCAGTCCTGCCTGGCGGCCACGGACGATGGAGCTTCACTTTAGGAATTACGGCGTTCGACGTTCCAGCATTTTTTTCTCTCCTGCTCGCTCATTTTATGTTCCTCGCACATATAACACCGCATCGCGTCGCATACGCGTTGCACAATTAATTGCAATCAGCGTAGCGTTTCTCGTTACTCTCCTAACGCTTGCTTGCCGGGAAGAACTCGAGTATAATAGCGTTCCCCTCGCGTGAAGTGGAAATTTAAAGATGCATCCAGTGTCGTGCTTATAGTTTCGAGAGCCTAGTACCCCGTATCTATAAGAGACTCGTTAATTAATTAGCTAATCTAAAAAATTATCTAACCTATATTTAAAAAAATTTATCACGAATATACCCTAAAACAATAAAGATTAATATATAATCTCTCTTCAAGATAAAGAAGTAATAAATAACAACACAAGATGTTTGTTACACCACATTCTCGAAGTGGATAGCCATGAGACCGTTAAGATAGTATGTAAGATAAAAGTAAAAGATATTAATTATAAATGACATATTTTTCACATTTGTCATAAAAGAGGCTCAATAAATATCAATATTATCACATAATGCAAATAATGGTGTCAAGGGTTCTTTAAAATGTAAATATAACTTTGATACAACCACTGATAAAAGTACAAACATAATTGTCACATTTTTAAGTTTCTCAATAAAACTATTGAATTTTATTCACAGGTTTTTGCAAATTATATAAATAAATTAATTAATAAATTTCCGTGTGTATAGTGGGAGAAAAAGAGAGAGATCTTCTACTTTTAAAATAAATTTTAAAAATGTTGTTTTTTTATTCTATTATTTTACATCTGGTTATTACGTGAATGCATTCACTTCACATCTTTCCCACATGAATCCCAAATTCATTTCACGTTGCGCGATTTTGTGTTACTTAATTGTAATCGCTATATTTAGTTACGTGCGCGAATCTGTTTCACTCTTACGCGCTTACTCGTATTGCAATGAAAGCAATTTATGGGAGATCGCATAACGCGGCCACTAAATGAGTTGTTGGATGGCTAGCTATATCATGTACAAAGTTACGTGCATTCTGAATGAGAATTGTGAAATATCTGATTCAAGCTTACATTAGTTAATTAAGTAATTATTTTAGCAGAGAGAAAAAAGTTTCTTGCCATACAATTTAGTTATTCTTCGTATCTTTAAGTTTTTCAAGAATCGAAAATTTATTTTTACGGCTGTATTAAAAAATAAAATCGGTTTAATTGACTTAAAGTTTCCAATGCGCCTACTACTCTTACGCAAGTATTACAATCGCGTCTGCACATCATAAAACGAACCGTTAATCGTTTTGCGACCGACCTTGAAAATATCTATCATCGTGCAACAATATATCAGATTGTGGTGACACTTGCAACGAGGTCGTTTGATCGGCGACAACTAGGCAAGATACAACGAAGGACTTGACAAGGAGGGCACAAACGTCTCTCTGATGGGAAGTCGCACGAATTTATTTCATGGGAAGCGAAGAAAGAGAATCATTACTTGTTTCACGTACGTCAGATACCATCGGAGTTTAGAAAATGGCGTAATTATGTAAAATGATTAGATTTTTCGATTGCGGAAGTAAAACGATGAGATATTTCAGATCTCTACAGCGTAAGAATAAACATCCTACGTTAAAAAGAAAGATAAATGTAGCAGCAGAGAGCAAGTTACATCCTCACAAATACAAAAGCTAAAATTATCATTCAAGCACGGCTAAAAAAACTTTTTTTATGATAATGTATAGTTGATTTTGCGTTTTGTTTTGAATTGAATGTTTTTCAAGAAATTCAGTTTTTTATACCAAAAAAATATTTTGATATTTTGTACCATTATAAAAATATCATACTTATTAGGGACAGGTGTGACTAACAATAAGTCTCGTGCTTTATTCTATGAAAGCTGTATATAGGAGCGACAAAGTTAAATGTAAAGCAGCTTTATACGCATTAAGTATGTGATGATGAGTCACCGACGAATTATGTAAAAGACATTCGCCGGTTATTCGCATATAATAACATTCGCGATAAGCTACAATGCCGTTGAACGTATACACTTACAAAAGTATCGACAATTGGATATTGCGGTAAACTGATAAATTATTGTCGAGTTGTTACTTCAAATATTGATCCAGTTTTTCGATGTGCAGAAATAAAAGAAGTAACATTCTTTTTCTACCTTTTCTGCTTGTCTTTAAAGAAAGCTCTTACGCGAAGCACAATGTTAATGAAAATGTTTAAGGAAACACAACCTGGGAGAAAAAATAGAATACTAATATATAATAAAAACAAATATAGAAAAATAGAAACTTATATAAAATGATATGTATGTGTTATACATATACAATATATTACACACGAATTAATATAGACTTATTTCTAAATAAACACAGATTAACAGACGGCAAATTTAAAATCAGGTCAATCGTTCATCGTCATTAAAGAATTCGACGGTTGCGAAAAACAGGTTCAGAAACCTAAATAAGCAAATAGATATGTAGATACTTAAACCTGATGATTGCCAAGTTTGATCGTGCAACAGATAGTGGATAATCGATAGATGAGTGTTCCGGTTGTTGGCTACCGATAATTCTTCGACACAAAGATTACAAGGACGATTCTAGAGGCTGATGCATGCTATTCTCATTTTACGTAATAAGATACCTTTGTCTATCGCGGGCATATGTTTTGGAATCATTATCGCGGCAGTATCTCTGACAGACAGAAGTAGGAAGTGTACCAATAATATTTTTGAGGTTTTATCGCAGCGTTACCTTGTATGTTGATACGATTGTTATTTTTTTCATTTGTAAGATAATTTATGTAACACGTAGACAATGGATAAACACACGTATGACTCACAAACTAGAAATACTATATAATTATAAATATATTGTATTTTTAAAAATCCTAAAAAACTTTTTGATTATTAAATCATTTTTAAATAGTATCTGTATAATTATATAAAAAAAGTCTATAAGTCCTCTAAAATAATGATTAAGAAATCGAATAATTTTAAAAATAGAAAAATAGAAAGTTAATAAATATATTCCACGGATGTAAATAAAAATATTCTAGAAGAATTGTACACAGTTATGTAATGTGGCAACGAACAAGCCATAATAATCCAGCCAAATAGTTTTTTCTTTTAAATGTGAAAATACAACCTTGATCCCTCTTAACCCGAGAAAAATATATTGGTTAAGTCCGATTGTCAGTAAAAGGGTCAAGATGCGTCGAGAGCGTGACGCAAGCATCGTCTGGCGTCTTAATTGCACTCATAAACGGTTCCGACGCAGCCGTTGATACCGTTGGCCCGGGAGTTAACTTCAGGCAACATTATCTTCATCACGCGCGAGATCTCTTCGTAAGAACACGGGCTATTGTGAGCTCGTCCGGCTTCACCCACGATTTTTCTCCGACCGACATTCTGCCGAGAATAGCAGCAGGTATCGCAACGAGATACGACTACGGATCTCTCGCGGCTTACTTGATGATGCAAGCACAAAGTATATCATGTCGTTGCTCGGGATTTTTACGTCATCGTGTCCTTTATTGCACGTACCTTCTCGAATTGATTAACGGTCGGTCGTTTAATTTGTTTTTATTTCAGGATGGTTATACGATAAACTGGCGTATATCTTCTTGTAACAGAGATTTTAAGCGTAAATTATACATCTGCGATTTTTCAGTCGCTAACGTTAAATCTAATAAATAAGCTAATAAATAGTTAATAAATAAGCTAATAAATAAGCCTATTGCTTAATTAATAAATAGTTGTAAATGAGCAATATTTTCATTATATATATATATATATATATATATATATATATATATAAAGAAAAATATTTGTATATAATTATATAAGTCATTAATTGAGAAAAACTGAATTTGTGCTCTAAATAAATGCGATATAATAATCAAATACAATATATGCGAAGAAAAATAGCTTGAGCAAATCTACTATCTTTAAGATTATATTTATATTAACCAAAGTAAACTTTTTAAATTATTTATCGCACGATAACTTTCTTATCATATATCATAATTTTATTTTTAAATATATCTATACATTTTCTTTTTAAATAATAACTGTTGTTCTAATATCTTGCCACAATAAAAATTATAAAAAGATAAACAGTGAAAATCTTAATAAACTTGATAAATATAATCAGATATAAACTTAAATATTTCCTACGATTGGACAAATAATAAAACACAAATTTATTTAATATAAAGAAGAGTAATATAAAGGAATATATACATTTTAAGACAATTAAAGTACAATTAGAGGAGTTTTTGTTTAATTGAAGTTGTTGGCGAAGTATTTTGACCTCATTGCGGTATGTTCGGAAGAGAGAAGTGGATCATCGATTTGAGATTGGAATCCCAAAATCGAGGTCAACTTTGGCTGATATCTCTGCTAGTACTTGATAATTATGCTGCATGCATTGATCATCTATGCATTGTAATGGTGTTTTGAATTGGGATATTGTCACATATTTTGAGAATATTATATACAATTTAAGATTATTATTAAACTTTATCATTTATACACATATGATTAAATGTATGCGGTTTTATTAAAAATAAATAAATAAATATAAATCTTTGATCAATATGTAATTAAAAAATTGCAATTAAAAGTATTTGTGAAAGTTATAAAATATAGAACATTTTTCGTAAAATATAACAGAGAGTAGGACTTTTTTTATTGCATATTTTTAATCAATTTTTCAATAACAGGTTCTTTTAACAACAACCAAAAAAATTAAATATATGAATAATATGGTACATAAACAATGTGTTTACATTCTTTTATGAAATTTTATATTCTTTATGAAAAATATATATTCGTAGGGACCGTAGAGAAAGCGGCCCTATATTATAAGACAGCAAACGCACTATTTTAGCGCTGTATCTAATCGACAGACGACTGGATTGGCACGAGACGAAAATTATAATCTCGATAAATAGAATGTGCTTATAGAAATTTATAGCTAGCCATAGCAAAGTATAACAGCGTACAATTTTGACTATGAGAGTATAAGTTGTTCCTCGCATTGACTCATTAACTTTAATGATCCGCACGATTTGTTTTCTCTTAGCGTCGTTTCACTTCCAAGACCTGGCATTTGGAGCACGAAAGCACTTGAATAATGGAAATGTAAGGAGAACACGCTACACGAAGCATCGTCAATGCACCACCTGTCGCTACAAGTGCGATTGATCTACGCCCAACTGATATAGACACGAATATGTTGACGTCAGGAGCATAACACATTAAATCCATATAGAACAAACTTTGTGATCTTGCCGAAATGCATATTAATTTTTAACAAATATTATGTTCATATCTAGTCTATGCTATTTACAATAAAGAATGAATAAAAAAATCGTCTGCTTCTAACAAATAAAATTATATGTATTTTATATTTTTCTTCTAGAAAAGTAAATGCAGGTAGAAATAAGATTAAATATTAAAAATAAAAACCAGTAAAATTGAAAATAATGTTATCTTTGCTTCATAATTTTAGAATTATTGCAATAGTAAGTTCGGATATTTTTTTATATTATATTTCTTTCTCAAAATTAATATTTAATGAAACGTAGATCAAAATGTTTCTTATTATACATCAATTTTTACTTTGCAAAATAAAGTAACAAAAAATCCATATAAACAAGATGATTAGGATCCATCAAGGATTCTGTGACAGAAACTTTGTTTTTATTTCGTACATGAATTCCCACATTCCTAACAGCACTCTATTTTCACGGATAATAAATTATGAAAGTAGCTGGAGACTCTTTTAGAACATGTCGAGCAAACAAATAAATCTTACCAAAATCGCTCTTCTTTTCCGCCACGAGGTTACTGTTAAAGCAAAAATGAAATATCGCGTCGCTGTGAATAACTTCGCGATTATAACATTTTTAAGCATAAAGGAAATCCGATCTATATTTTTCGAGAAATTATCATATCTGCATTGTTTAGTATAAATTTAAAATATATCATTAAGACTGCGCTAATTTCAATGTCATTGTATTAATTTAATGGAGTGAGCTTATCGAAAATCGTTAACGGAACCTTTGTAGCTCTTGTGTGCAGCTTCAAAAATTAAAAATTAAACATTAATTGACTGTATTTTTGTTTTTCGAAAATGAAAAATATTTTATCCAATATCGGATTTTACAATACATCAATTAAAATTTATGTATTGATTATGTGTTATTGATCTAAAATTTTATTTTTTAGTGATATTCAATTTTGCGTAGTAATAAGCAAATGCAAATTTCATAGTTATTTTTTTTCTTTTAATAAAACCTTCCATAATCAGTTTTTATAAAATGCGGGCAATATCTCGTAATCAGCTTTTTACGTCGGATAACATGTTCGCTATTAAAAACCTGTCAGCATATGGGGTCGCGTTATGGACAAGATTAACGGTAAGGAAGAGAGAGAGATGACCCAGCAGAAAAAGAAAGTATAGAAACCATTTCTCCTGCGCGGACGTGCAGATTTCTCGACGAAAGCAAGAGAGTGCACTTATATTCTAAAGTGTGATGCGTGATGCCAATGGAAACTTAATTTGTAATCGAGCCGATTATCACCCGGACTTTTGCTATGAAACTCTGGTTACGAGAAAGCTCGATGAAATGATGCCTCTAATTTAAATCCAATTAAATTTCAATTATTGCCCTAAAAATCTGCGATTCTTTTAGGAGCTTTCAAAAATCAAGAAGAGATCTTTTATTATATATATATATATATATATATATATATGTATTATCAGAACACACATATATTAAAAACGTTAAAAATAAATTTATTTTATAATAAAATACATTTTATTATATGTGTAAATCATATTTTTAAAGTTAAATAATTCAACGACTTTTGTTTATCTCCATTTATTAAATTTCTTAACTTCGGAGAAACACTTATCCATAATCTATACTTGTTTTGGTACGAAAACTTTTTACTTCATTTCCCACCCTTGCTCAGTTCTTATAAGCTACTTGTATCGAAAAACTCGGTTTGAAAGGTGATTTAGCTGGAAATCGATTTCTATTAGCAATAAGCGCGTTTATAAAAAAATTGATTCGTTAGAGAAAACTCACAGTACACTTAATTGCCAATTTCCAGTCATATTAACCCAAATCGAGATACATTCGTGGCTAACACAATATACGTTAATTATTCCTAGCAGACTGATTTCGACTGATTACATCATTTGATTGCGCAATGTTAAAATAAAATTTTTAATTTGAACTTTTTTTTTAAAAGCAAAAATTTTATATCTTTTAGACTTATAATTTCATAAAATTTTATAGTTCTTTTTATTAATTATTTAAATATTAAATCTCTGATTTACCTACATAATTATTTTTTATATATTTCTCTATTATATATTATACAGTATTACAGTAAATAAATAAATAAATATAAATATATATATATATATATTTATTTATTTATTTATTTATTTATTTATTTGCTTAACCATCCCACCAAAAGCTTTTAAATCTAACAATAAAATTAACGAAGAAAAGAGATATTCACTTTATACAAGTTAACAAAAGATCAACAATGCTAGAAAGACCAGGAAGGACGTTTGCTACCTCGAAAACACGATTTTTATACTGATTCAACGAGAGACAATTGTGAGAGCAAGTTAGGAGACTGAAAAAAAGAGAGAAAAAGAAAGAGAAAAAGAAAAAAGAAAGAGAGAGAAACGGCGAATTCGACGAATGTTTCTCTATGAACGCGTAGAGAAATCATTCGCGGACGAAAGTTTTTGTGATTTAAAACGGGTCGTGCGACGAGTTCACTTTCGAGAGAGTGTACGATAAAAATTACGGGAGAAAGAATATGTACCTACGATGCGTGCATACATTGTCTAGCCGCTCGTCATTATGCATGCGACGTTCGTCAATATCTTCTCTTTGTCAGCGTTGGCAGTCATTCAATGACTCAGACGCGTGTATCACGCCGTGCATTCTGACTTCGACGGCGAAACGATCGATTATCGGAGTACATGGAGAATCATTCCGATTTTTTGATGAAAATAAAAAGATATCTCAAACGATACTTCAATATTAAATAATATTAATATCTTTAAAAATAATAATTTTTTATCTAAAATTTGTCTCTATTAATATTTTTTGTGTGTGATATTAATTTAATTAATATATTAGAGATAATATATTAGAGATAACTTGCTAATAAGCAATAAAAAATACTTGTTTCATTTCTTTCCTATATTTAAACATGATATATGTATAATGTATATATATATATATATATATTTAAAATAAAATCTGCATTTAAATATATGTATATTATAAATTGAAAATAAAATTTTTTTTTAATCAGTAATTTACACATACAAATAAAAACAATGCCTGTAAAATTGTAGATTTAAAGAAATAATATACGCGTTAAAAATGTGTTTGAAATATTTTATGTATATATAACAACTGTGCGAATCGCAAAACTAGATCTCCAAAAATTGCTAAATCCTAACTGCCATGTAGAAAATATTTACGAAAAGGATCTTTTTCTTAATAAAAAAGTATAATACTGGAAGAAATAAAGATGTCTATAACTGAAGACACACACACACACACATTATTTCGAGAAAAGTGTATGAAATATCAGAAATAGATCATCTTATTGTAAATTCGAAAACGTCACAGACGTGATCAGAAAATCGATTGACTTATGTGCGCGTGTAATATTTATAGGAAGTGAGTTTTACACTTCACGGGGGATTCTACTTGCTGAACCATTTCATCGCTTTCCTGTATTATCGAAGACAGGATCAGGAAATAGAATAATAGCATTCAAAAACATTTACGTCTTTTTTTTATCGATTGAATTCAATTATATGAAGCTACATATTATTAAAAATAAAATTGTTTTGATATATAATTGACATTTTCATGTATAAAAAGTGAATACATATCGGAAATTGCACGAATATTCTTTCAACAAACAAGTTTCTAAAAAAATTGCATTTTCTTTTTTTTTAAACTAAAACTATTTATCGATTTGATTTAGTTACAGAAATTTTAGGAACTTTAATCTACAAGGTGAATACTGTGATTAATAATAATCTGAAATTAAAATTTTGCTACGGCAAATCAAATTTGGAACTGAAAAAAATTCAAAACAAAAAGAAAGTTATGCGAATGTTGATACTGTGTATATAAACAATCACTTTAATGTTAGCTAGTTAATGAATTTTAGCTAACATCTTATGCAGTTCCTCTCATATAACAATATATGTAATAAAGTACTTCATTACAACATACCAACGACGTTATAAATATAACCTTATCGCTTATCTAATCTCGATCATGTAAGATTCACACATATATGATGTGGAGAAACTGAATTTCTCGTCTGTTCTTTATATACGTCGCACGTATATAAATGTAAATACAGCATGAGTTTCTATATAGAATGTTCCACAAATATTATGTATTAATATTGTTAACATTTAATAATATTTCTAAATTACAGTTTCGTCAAAGTAACTTTTATTTATATTGTAATTAAATAAAAGATATAATTTTTTATGTATTCTTATTTTAATTTAATTTTCAGAGAAAAACTTAATTTTATATTATTTATATAATTATTTATGGAAACTATTCCTGTTAAAAAAAAATTAACCAAAGAATTTATAGTAGACAGGAAATATATCCATCATCATACTCCACATCATACTTGAGAGCCTATGCATATATCGAGGTGAGCTTTGTAGAGATCTAAATAAAAAGAAGTATATTCTCAAAACGAGAACTCGAATAGGAAGAATTAAATAAAGTGGTGCGATAGGCCCTCCCGGGAGTGGTTGATTGTTTCATATTCACCTTGTGCCCTACAAAAGTCTAAAGCGACGCTTGATATCGATTTCTTTCCCAAGGTTGTCCCTTGAAATATCTTTCCTAGGTAAGAGTGCTCGCTTATATTCCGATAAGAGAGTTCGCATTTCTAAATATCATCGTGTCCGAATTTTAAAAATATTCGCTGTTATCAGACAAAGAATTTATGTTTCATTTGATATTATTCTCATACGCGATAAAATTTTCAATTAGTCTATAGTTGAAATTTTCAACTATTTTATACAATTCTGAAAGTGTTCAGATATCAAATTAGAAATGTGTCAACTTAATTTTTTACTGCTTGTATAGTTTTGGCGAATTAAATTTTAACGATAAAAAATATAAAAATTAAATAAAGTTATTAAATTCTAAAAGCTATTAAATCATTAAATACATTAATTTAATATTCAATTAATCTAAAAATATGATAAAAAATAAATAATATCGGGAGATAATGTTACTTTTCGTAACATGATAAAAATTGCACAATTATGTTCCTCTTGTCTTTGCTATATTGTTTTGATCTGGTAGATCTTCGTATGCGGTAGAAGGTATGTTGCCGAATGAGGTAATTCGTTGTCGAATGAGACGTTTCATTTCCTTAGTGTTTCTCAACCTGAATAGTGAAAATGTTCGCGAGATGTAAGTACTTTTAGGGTTTGATATCGACCATTGGAACCGCTATAGTTAGTGCTGTCAGAGGATATACCTCGTACTGATAATAATGGACGTGTAATGGTTACAATCTAGGTCGTTTAAATCACGATAACATTATTCCTCGTGTTGCGGCAAGTGCCAGGCGAAACTGGACGAATAACGTGAAGGTCAATCGCATGTAGGTGCGCACGAATAGAGATAAACAAATTTTTTTAATCTCAAATTCTATATAAAAATTGTTAAAAGTACAAAGAACAGTTACAAGAGGTACAAGATCTACTATTATGAAGATGTTATGATACGTTGCTCAATAAGAAGAATTGGAAATAGTGAAAAGCAATTGACAAATGTAGGTCGTCAAAGAAACGCTTGTTTCTTGTGTACGCATGTGTTATATGTATCTACAAAAATGCGTGGACAACTTAATCTTATATAAAGTGCCAAGACGTTTCAAATTGTTGAACATGCGCTCACGATGTGCCCGATTATGCGTCAATTATGCGTCATAAAATGAGATTAAATACATTTCTAAACAACGAAGACATCGAAAGATGATGTGAAAGAAATTCAATAGGCTTGTATACGGAGTTCTCGAAAGTCGCTCTCGCGTCGTAGCCTACAATGTCATACAAGACTGTTGAATTTTTTTCCACATCATCTTTCGATGTCTGCCTGTTGTTTTCCCTGACCCACACTCTTCTTAAACTTTTTAAACCGATGGATATATTTTCGTGCGGTGGATTATGCTTTATCATATTCTCGCTTAAACCGTCGTTAAATTACAAATTTATATTCGGCCGACCATAAGATGTAATTAGCCTTTTCTTGCACAATCATTTCAATGTAATTTTACAAAGAGCACGTGTATAACTCTTTACAACAATACACAATGCTTATTTCAAACTGCGTGAGCCCAATTCCAACATTTGTCGCTCAGGAAAGTGCTATGATGTTACATTTATGATTTATTATACATGAAAGAAGCATAATTATAAAATGAACCACTTCACCATTCATTCTCGGACATTCTGTATATTTAATTTTTACGTTACAAAATTAACTATATATTAAAGATTTTATTTTATTTTATTCCAAAACTTTGTTTTCAATGTTTTCAGCGTATCTCATGTAAAACTTGTATTTATATTATTCGATTTCGTGCTTTTCAAGTCATTAATTCGTTGACGAATCCGATCATGAATGAACAAGAGATAGGTCACGCATAAAAATGAATCGGCAATTAATTAAGTTTTACGAAGAGGGCGGCGAAAGAAAACGTGACTAGCAAGCTGTGAGGAATTTGGGACAAGTTCAATGGGAGCGTCTAAGTGAATCGTAGGAAAGGTGCTGAAGGCGTTCGAAGGTTGAAGGTGACTGAGAGAACCCGTTAAGCTACGAAAGCTTTATCTCTATGAAATCTTTTACTGCTTGTGTTGTTTTGCGATAAAAATTGTGCAGTATAAATTTATTGTCATATAATCCACTATCGTGTGATGATGATTTAATTTTTTTCAGAGTTATAAAAAAAATGTTATTTTTATAACGCGCAGAAAAAATTATTCATTTATGATCGCTGGAACGATGAGATTTAAATTATTTATGTCAAGCAATGACAAAAACGACTTTATTTCACTAATAATGATACTGCTATTATAAAATGACAAACAGGTTTTCGTTTGTTTTCAATAAAAAAATTTCTGTATTGACTCAAAGGAACGACAATACTGCAACATATCATTCCTTGAAAACTCATAAATATTTCCAAATTTCGTAATGATGAGTGACGTTATACGATTCAGAAAATGTTGCTTTGTATATGCCACAATATTTACTTATATTTTGTATCGACTTTTATCAATTTATTCAAAGTCTGTAACTTCTTTTATGATACCGCAGAACTTGATAAAAATATTATTTAAAAGAATTTTTTTACAGAGATTTATGTAACTGTAGACAGTTAAATAAAAGGCCACAAATTGGGATCCTTTTATAATACCAATGCTCACTTCGATCGAACGTCTTCTTTCTCTTACGGTATTTTCTCTCCTTTTAACCGCGAGACATGCTCCCATTCATTTCAGACTAGTTGCGCTTCGTTGCACTCGATGGATCTTCCATCTACTTCTGCATACAGTTACATATAATATGTATACTCTGCGATGCATTCCCTTCAGGATTTCCGCCTCAAGATTTGATGAAAATTACATAATTAAGATATCACTGCATTACTGCCTTTCGATAAAATAACCCGTTATATTTTAAGTAATCTGCATCATTAATTAAAAGACAAGTTTATACACACACACACACACACACACACACACACACACACACACACACACACACACACACACACACACACACACACACATAAAGATAAAGTTTTGAATGAAAATTTCACGTTTCTTTCTTTTTTCGAAGTTTAATTTTTCATATAAGTAACTATATATTAATAAAATTTTATTTTATTTAAAATAATATATAGTTACTTATATGAAATATAAGTAACTATATATTAATAAATTTTTATTTTATTTTAAATAATCATCACAAATTATAAATAATTTTAAGTTGATCAAATCCCCTTATGTTTTAAACAAATAAAAATTAAAAAAAAAAATAGAAAATTTTTAAAGATATATAAGAATAGTTTCTTGTATTCACACGAATAACAATCACAGTAGTCCCAGCGAGGAATGCATTTGAATATTATTGTAATTTCATTGATTTTATAATATGTGGAGGTACAAAGGCCTGGGCTTTCGTCTTATACTTTTGTATCGTAGTCATGGAAGAGAACCTAGGATGCGATGCACGGCAGCGGCACGCAAAAGCGGAAATGACGAATAGCATTTGTGCATCACGTCCGAAGGTTGCGACGTAAAAGTGTGAGCCAAGGAATCCTTTCACTCGGCTTGCACGATGTAACTTCTTATGTTTGTTACGGCGGTGGTTTTGCGTTAACACGTGCTGCTGTCTTATTTTCTGTGTGCCGACAATCTCGTGTCACGTGTCACTTCTTCCTGATGATTTTGTCCATACTTGGAATAACTAACTTCTTCGACCTTTGTACGATATGTATATCATTGATTATCGATCGCAACTAGACGCTTTCGAAATTAAATCGCAAGTGTTATCATTATAATACGTATTTATTATAATAATTGTCAAACCTCAAAGATTATTTCATACTGACAATGAGTGTTGGTTCTTTTATCGAGAATTATATATCGTAAGAGAATAATCAATGTTTCGTATATCATTTAAACTGGGCAATGTCGAATTTCACGGACAATCCAACAGAAATCTTTCTTATGTATTGCAATTATAATTTTTAGTAACGAAACATAATTTTATATATCAGTTTTTAAATTCAATATTTTATAATTTTAAAAATGTACATCGATTTAATGTTTGATAATAATAAAGTAGAGGTATGTAAAGGTAAGAATTGTAAATATAGCTGACTCGAGGATCTACAGTTTATAGTATAATATATAATATGAAAAATTAATTGATATTCTCGAAAAAACATGATATAATAAGATTGAATTCCAATTTCCGCGTTAAAATATCACATTGATATGATATATGCCAGTTTATAACATGTATGAATAGCTTCCAATATTGCTTCAGAAAACTTTCTATTCATAAATTATGACGGTCCACCTCAAGAATCTGTTATTAGGTAAACAAAAATAACTGCAAGAGTCTTTATATATGCTAAGATGTGCGTTATAAAAAGAGAGAAAGAAAGAGAAAGAAAAAAAAAAGAGAAAAAAGAAAGAAAGAGAGAGAAGAATACTAGAAAATATCTTGTGAGTAGAGATGTAATCGTGATAATCTTTCTTATAGCGTTTAACAATTTAAATAATTAATGATTAAAGCTATGTCTATATTAATGCCAGGTTTTCGATTCTTGTAATATGATTTACGTATGTAATAATTATTTCCCAGATTCGTATCATGTATTAAAAGGCACACGTTTTAAGAGAGAGAGTATAATGAATTAGCAGAAGCGATCGCGCGATAGAGAAAATCGAATAACTATATATATTGCTTGCCGTTCCATTCCATTCGGATAACCCACTTTCGACCACTATTGCAGACTTCAAAGTATGCACACGAAATTCCCCCCGAACGTTGTGTCATCGTGATCCTTTGACTATCGTGTTTTGTACGCGCCTTTATAACGTTATTACCGCGTTAGAGAGATTATTACGTAATAGTTATCCGAAATTAATTCAATTATTTTATTAATTATCTTTTATTTCGTGATATCCTTATCGTATAAAAAAAATATTTTTTTCTTGTACATTTCATAAAACATTGAGAAATGAATATGTTAATATTAAAAAAATATATATATAGCCTTTCAAGTACTGTTTCGAACGCGTGCATACACTTCGCCCACATATTATTACGGAGCACCGCCTACATGTAAATTGCAGCACATTAACGATATTTTTGCATTCCAATTTATCGAAGCGCCGATCAAGTGCTCTGTAAGGTCTTAAACGGGGACGTGACCGGGCATGTACAGATAGTATGGGCTGATGATTCGTGCGTAGGTGCCGAGCCCGCCGTTTTGCACATCAATGACCGAAGAGAACGATAACGGCACGGCGAGCGAGGAGAGCAGAGAGTAAAGGAACGGGGTGCCAAGGCATCGGAAAATTGCGGCACCGTTGGAGGCGGCAGTTAACCGGCGACGGCCATTCACTTTGGAGGCTGCATATAACCTCGTTACAGGCTACCACACATCGTGTATCACTGGTAAACTGCGCGCAAGCACACACATACACACACCTAAAAATTCCCCTTTTTATATATTTGCATCCATAAAAAAAATTTACTTCTTAAAATCCTGTCTATCTGAGGGAAAGTCTAATAATTTAGGAACGAGGGATTGGTCACTAACAGTTATAATGTATAAAAATTACCTTTTGATACGGATTACCCTTAAATTATACCTCGGATTATTTAAGATTACCTAATAGTATCTTAAATTAAAAATAAATTTTGAAAAAGAAATTTTACTTTAAATTATTTTAACGCTAAAAATTATTTAGATTTACCAAAAATAACCTTGGATTAGCTAAAATTTTGCTGAGATTGCCGCTGAATTACCTAGCCCTTGTACAAAAATTACCTCAGTGACCAACCCCTCGTTTAAGAACCTTCTTTTCCCTGTGATAATTTGATTTTTGTATACTATCTTATACATATATTGCCATGTGTGAAATTATAATGTTATGATATAAAATGAAAGCGATCTAAAAAATTAAATAATTTAGATTTCTGACGCACCATTGAATTTTATATAGTAGTTAATTTATTGTTAGTTCTTTCAACAATTAAACAATTTCGAGAGCTCGTCCGCTTGATACACTCTCGATGTCATTACACAAATTATCTGGGTTATCGGGCTCGTTACCGTCACCGCTATCTCTGGCATCATTATATGGGCGGTTTTATCTGATTACAAAGCGGCATAGCAAGCGGATAATTCGCGTCTGGGGAAAGGCGCGACGCGCCGACGATAAATCCTCATCGGTCTCATTGCGCAATACCCGAGTGGTTCCTCCGTCTTTCTTTGCTGAAAGGAAAAATAACCGGTAATTGTGTACGGTATGTGGGAAGGAAGTTTTACGATGTTCTAGAGTGCGCCATAACACGGTTTATTTAATCAATGCGACTTCTCGAATTACAAAAGTGCTCGGTTTGCGCGATATTTAATAGCTTTATAGGTACTAACTGACAAAATGTTCCGCGTTCTTGACGTCGCGTTTACGTTCCACGTGCACATGTGCGTCTTATTACGCAAGCATTTAAAAAAAAAAAAAAAACAAGCGACGATATTCCGTTTTTTTTTTTTTGTGGCAATATACACGAGATGCTCGAAGGATACAGCTGATCTCCATCGAAATGATTTCTTAATTTCTTGCGCCAGGAAATAATTATTTGCTCGTGTACGCAAGTTGTCATGCGATTGCTTCCTGTCATTGCTCTCAAACGATTGAAATTCCGCGTATATTAATGCTTTTTCCCTTTTATTCTACGTGAAAGGAGATTCTTAGTAATCTGCTGAAATGTGATTAAACTGCCTTCATTAAAATCAACTGTCTTCGTTAAAAGCATGGTGAGAATGCAGAATATCATGGACGCGTGTCGTTGGATATGCTAGATCGTCCGTTATAAATTGTAACCCTATGAATTACGACAGCGATACGGAAACGGCGGCAAACACGTGGATAAACGTTGTTCGCCGATGATTGCGTGACGCGAGGGAAATTTACGAGCAAATTTTTCCGCGTGATTTCACTTTGCACGTCGCGTCGTGATGGCGACATCATTTTTGCGTTGCGAAATTGAATTTCAAGCACATCGATCATCGATCATCGAACATCGAGAAAATAACGCTCAAACTACAAACTCGAAATGTAGCAAACAGCTATTTGTACAGATATTTGTACATCAAAATTTCTTACGCTAATAAAATTTTTACGCAAATAAAACGGCAAGAGGTATCAGAAATATTTAAGTAAGACAGAGTTTTAATTAATAAATTTAATGCAAACTTGGTGTCATTTTCTTCTTCTTAATTTTTAATATTTTCATATTTTAAGACAATTAAATCTCAATAAATTATACACACAAAATTAAAAAAATGTAGACATAATGATAACTAAAATTTCGATATTATTGCTTTCATTTAATTCGCATAATACTGTGCATATTTAATTGCTTGTAATTTATAAAATTGAAAATTAATGACACTATCATATCATCACATAATTGAATCGAGATCTTATCTTGAAGAGAAGACAGATGGGGAAAAAACCGGGAGAGCCCCACACACACACACACACACACACACATTCAAAGAGTTAATTCTAACAATAAGTATACATATGCGAATTACGTGTAAAAAAATAAATTACGCAGTTCACAGGTAGGCCATGTGTACAATTTATGTCCAACAGCCGGTCACATTCTATTCATTGTCGCGCTCCACATTGCCCACGCAACGTCCTTTCAGAGATTTAATGTGCGTTACGCGACGTAGGCAGGTGCAACGAAAGAGAAAGAGAGAGAACAAGAGAGATGCAGATCAGAACAAGAAATAACACATGATTTACGCCTTCAGTTAGCGGAATTCACAATCGCTCATGACTTTTCTCTCTTTCGACGGCTCTTGAAGACAGGATCCTGGCAAAACACGCGCGTTATTTTCCATTTCCGTTACAGTATTTATGAGAAGCACCGTGCGTTCGTCGCGCAGGAATGCGCGCATCACTGGAAAGCCTTTATGGCATTTCATCCGGTGCGACTGCTTACAATTCGTGCACTCGTAATGGCGAAAGTCATCTTTAACATGAATTCTGATAAATAAAATGTTCAAAAGTTAAACAGGATGAAGAAAAAATGGAAAAAGAGTAGCAATTTTTTAAAATTCTATTTAAATTGAATTAAAATTTATGATACTGATAAATTAGTTGTATAAATATGTTAAATACGTACAGAATATATATTAAAATTATAAATTAAATTTATAAAAAATATAAATTAAAAAAAAATTATAATAAATATGCTAATATTAATATTCTTTTTTTGAGTTGTATCGCACAAAAATTTTAAGAACTAACTTTATCGGTTTTTTTTAATATGTATATAGTGTATATGCTTACAAATTTAAGTGCCGTGTGTGCTTGATGTTACGACAACATAGGTTCGTGTTGCAATAATATTTACAAAATATCGCAGTTTTGTACCGTGATAACAGAAATTGTATTATCACACTATAACAAGTCCGAATTGTATTAAGAGTTTATTTTTTCCTTACGCGGTGATAAACGCAGAATTCATCCTCGCCGTCGAACAAACCCTACCCTTGGCCTTAACCTTCCACTAACATAAGTTTACTGACGCTATATACCTTACGAAGCACACCATGCAATTATGAGAAGCGTCAGTGATTACAGACCTTGATGTTCAACCAATGAAATAGTGCCATATAAGTCGCCGCAACCTTTTTAATCCTGCATTCAAGAGATGAATACGTTCTGCAATCATGTTTGATATTTAAGTTTTTAATTTAAATTTTCTTGCTTTCAGAAAATTGAGTTACGTCTTTACATGACAATCAATTGTGATGTTTTTTTTTAGCGGGATAACATCGTTACCAAACCTATCAAAGATGAGGTAGCTGAATCATTTATACAAGCTAGAACACGTTATCACGATCACGTGGTTACGCGATCTGCAATTCTATTATCAATCCGTTTGATAAGATCACACCGCGCAAATGAGTTATCGTAGTTGACTGATATAAGCGTTTTTATTATGTCATGATCTTAGTGTTAGATTTATAGCATCGTAACGTTTTTACAAGTATGTTTTTTGTCTTTGCATTACGTTGGCTAATAAAATCATTGATTTCAATCGTCATCGAGATTCTAAATCCCAGGGAAATATATCGCAAACATCATCTCATTTCAGATTAACTTCTTTATATGCTAGTCTAAAAATACATTTTATAAGAAAGAACGTAGAAGTTTCTGATTTGAATAATAATCCACTAATATTGGAGTTATATTCTCAACACATAAATATATGCTTTGTATTTTTCGGTATTACGTTTCTTGACTAGATATACATATACGTATATCAAATGAAATATCCATTGAAATTTTTGTTACTCATTTATATTTACGACAATTATTTTCTATCCATATGTAACATCAAATTTTCCCGTTATCATTAAAAATATATCGTTAATTTTATCGCATATTTTTAAAAAAATCCATCTTATTTGATATTTATCTCTCAAAATTTTGGAACACAGTGCTGTACATATTTATATAGTATGATATCGTCTTGTGTCAACATTAAGATTTTGAGTAAGCACATGTGGTGGCGCTTAGATATTGCTTATGGCGGAAGCGAATCTAATACACACCACACACACACACACACACACATCAAGCTCAGGCGGATGCTGACGAGAGGAATGCGATATTCGCGGGCGAGAGCACGGAAATCTGGAGGTTTGCCAATTTGTACGACGTCCAAACCACTGTGTTACGAGAGGACTTTGCTCTTTCTTGAGGAGTTCCATGACTTTACATCCGTTCCGCGCGCTTACCGACGAAACCGCAATACCGAATCGCGATGCAAAACGGAAACCATGGAGAAAACTGTAGGGAGGATTAATTAGTAATTACGAGTCTTTGGTAATCAGAGGGTAATCGGCTTGATCGAAATATATTCTAGGGAATTCTTTTGGAGTGAAATCGTCTCTCGAGAGAAGCCCCATCATCCCAATTTCAAATTCTCCGCATTTAACGTCACTTTTATCTCGTATAAAGATATATATTATCTGAGAATCGAGCGGTCGCAATTAGCGTTAAATACTCGAGCGAATAGACCTAAATTTTATTACCCGTCGTATTAGATCATCCTCAACGATATTTCTCACAATTAACACAAACGAGATCGGTAAAAGAGGCAGAGAATATTGTTGAATTATCGTAATTAATGAGCGGGATGGGGCGATAAATCAGTGCGGACGATAAATCACAACGACGGCACGTCGAGCGAGATGCATTTTATCGCGTATATTACACCGGCATCGATTCGGGAATACAAATGGGACGCAACAGATACAAATGCGATCTTCGATTCGATCGCCGAGAGAAACTATTGACCTTCCACCGTGATGTTTTCCGCATTCCGTGACGCGTCCTTTCAGGGTCAGTAATCGCAACAGAACCTTTCCCGTCGGTTTCTGCGTGTATATAGTTTGCTCGTTATTATCTGTTCAAATCGGTTAAACCCCAGCGAAAAATTTGACGAAAAAAAAGCTTCATCTCGCGCAACAACATATCATGCTTTCGATCTGATTACGCGACGAAATAAATTGCGTATGTTCTTGTATTGAAAGAGATAGATAACGCAACATGTAACATACAAATAGAAAGCCTGACCGGTAACTGACCTCTAATCATACTGCCGAAGGCAATCGCGCCGAGTCCTTGAAAATGTCGTAAATAGGATTGAGAATGGATGCTAAGAACGGAATCTAATTACAACGGCAACTAATTACCGTACGGTAGGAAACAATGTCGTGAGAACGTTCGACTGTTCTATGACTGTTCCAAAACACGACTGAAACCGCTGTTACACGAAGATTGACGTATAAAGGTACAGAAATTATATTCGCAGAGATAAAAAAAATTAAAAACGTTTTAACTGATCGCTGTGTATTTATCGTCCGGAATCACGCTCGATTCACGAGCGTCCTGTTTTCCTTCCAACTGTTTTTGCGACTCGGCGCGGAGGAAGAGAGCGAGGATATATATATATATATATATATATATATATATATATATATATATATATATATCATCGTGGAAAATATTTTGCTTATGTGTCAAAGTCTGGAACTATCGGCGAGAATATGCCGGTTGCACGATCATGCCAGCGATGATTATCAACTGGAATTTCGCGAATTCCCGCGAACGACGTCGTGACGGCTCGTCGTTCGCCAGACATCACTGAATACAGAGTAATTTTCTGCGTGGCACACTCACCGAAAGCAACTCCTCGTCGTTACGGCGTTACGGTGATGGAATCGACGACGGCTGGCGATAATCCTTCCGTGAATCCGGCGAACTAACCCCAAGAAATCCGTGTATCCACGTGTGTATGTGTGCACGTAATGCGTGTGTGCTGGAAGGGGGGAACGATAATCAGACACCGACACTGTTTAACACACTCGCGAAACACGCGAACGTCGCGCGACACGTACGGCACGCGATTTCACGGCGATGGAATTTTGTCACGTCGCGGCGTTTTCTCAACGAACGGTACCACAGACGCTCATATTGCTGGCTCCGCGGAGTGAATTACCATTCCAACTTCTTCCCTCTCTGCACTCGTAGCGCTCTGGGCGTGGTTTAACGCCGTAGAAATCCGAGCGTTGACGAGCGCGCGCGCCAAGCGAGTCCGTATGCGCGCGCAACTTTTACCTGAAATATACGCGCGCGCAACATTTGAACTTGTCATTTAACCATGAAGTAAGAATTATTATAATTAAATTATAATAATTATTATTATTTATTGTTATTAATATTATTCTTATTTCATGCATTTAACCAAAATGTCGTTAACGTTCTTTTCTTTTTAATTGAATGCAATATGTGAGCATGCATATAAGCGTTTGTGGACGAATCGACATCTTTTAATAATTAAGATTGTCAAAAAGATGAAATTCTGAAAATATTTGGAATAAATGCCGAGAAAAAGAAACAAAAATAATTTGAAAATTATTTACCGCCTAGTTCTTTTTTTTACAATCATCAATGGAAAATTACACTTCATCAAACATTACAAACTAGATATATAGTTAGATCTCTAGCACAATGAAAAATATAAGAAACTAAAAAATAGAGATAAGGAATAAGAATTTAGGAATAATACATTTCGACCTTTATAAATAGATGGTGCAACGCACAAAAAAAGAACTCTTTATTCCTCGTTCCTTACTCTTAATCATTAATATCACTTTCCTGTTTCTTATATTTTTTATTGTGTTAGAGCCTTTATGCTTACGAACTTTGTATGCTGTCCTTATTTTTGCTATACGAGAGCCATCTAGAAGAAAATATTTTTTGACTGTCGATAAAGTCAATAATATAAACATATATTAATGCATTTGAGGGTCGATTGTTCTAAAACGTTGGGTAACTTTGAACCTCGTTGGTAACTATATCTTCGTCTCTCTCAAATAAGTTCTGAAAAAAAAGATGAAGATATAGTTACCGACGAAATAAAAAGTTACCCAATTTTAAAACAACCTGAATGTATTAAATCATTTATTTTTATTATTTTATTATATAATTGGCTATTTATTAAGTAAAAATAGTCAATTATAAAATAAAATTTACTGAGATTATATTCACTTTTTTAAAGCTGAAAAAACATTCATTAGAAGCAGAGAGAAGCCTGAGAGGCGCCATAAAACCGTTTTTGAGGGAACCCATTTTCACCGCGGTACAGTGGCGCTAACTGGATCGATTTTAGAGCCGGTGGAACTACGTAGCTGAATCGACTTTCCAGCGGTTCGCGTCCGTGCTAGATCCACAAATTATGGTTCGTGTCTGTGCTAGATCCATAACTGTGGATCTCAAGAGTACGAAACATATACATTCATTATTATTTTATTACATATTATTAATTGCAACTGCGCGTGATCTTTTTTCACTTTAACATATATTATGAAGTAATATATATATATATATATATATATATATATATATATATATATATGTATATATGTGTATAAATATATATATATGTACAATATATGTATAAAAAATGCTCATTTTATTTCACATAAAATTTAATGTTTTTATGATTTCAATGAAAGTATTTGGTAAATATTCACATAAGGTCCACCCCTTTCAGAAGTCAATGACCTTGACATATGTTGTCAAGATCATTATCCTCAGTAACGCTTAAAAGGTTTTAGCCGCCGCTCGTTTACTAAAAAGTTACATACAAAAATTGATGTTTTTTCCAATTATTTCATCAAATACTGGGAATTTTAAAAAATGTTTCAAATAAAAGTTGTAAGTCTCTTCAAAATACACGTTTTATATCCTATCCATTTTTATTATACGAGTGATAGTTTTCGAGAAAAACAAAAATAAGACTACAAATCTCATACAATATTAATTATAATATCATATATAATATAGTCCCACTGTATCCGCATATATATATATATATATATATATATATATATATATATATATATATGTATGTATATATATAGTATAAATTTTAAGTTTAACGATCGATAAGCATAAGTACAGAGCTGATGTTTTGCATAATATAAATTAATTGTATTATGATGATATTATTGATTAAGTTTCCTATTATTGAAATTGCTAATAAACGATAAGTAATCGTCAACTAATTTTTCAAGCACAAAATGTTTTCATTATTGTCTGCTATATTTGCAATCTCTTTCATCTTCATTTTCCAACATTGCAAATAAAATGACGTAAAAAGTAGCAAGGATAAATTATATGGAACATAAGGTATGGCAAGCGAATAAAGTAAAGATTGATGTTCAGTGAAGGTTAAATATTTGTTCTTAATAATTTTTCGTAGACGTTTCATATTATTTATGCTACATACAATTTGAAGAGCATTGCATGAAATATACAAAGCGCACTTTATTTATGATTATGATTGATTGATTTATGTATGATATGTGTAAGAATTTTACACGACGCTCGTTTATTAATGTTCCTATAGCCAATCAGCTATACAGTTTTGAGATGCAAATATTGCTTAGGATGTTACAAAACTTCTTAAGAATTTTACATGTATCGAAAGATATCGTAACACACGTATCGTCACGAATATATTTTATTAGAATAAAGAAAATATATATTTTAATAGATTTTCAATGTTTCAAAGTTTTTTTATCTTACATCGAAAATTTAAGTAACATTTGCAGCATTTTAATTGCTTTTATACTTGTATAACAATAAATGTTGTGAGTGGATATGAAAATTATAAAGATGCGATGAGAATATAATGGTTGAACTATTTCGTTGCTATTAATTATTCAGTTGAATTAGTTAAACAATATTAGTTTTGCATGTGCTTCTTAATTTTTTGTTTATTTCAATTGTAATATTACTTTTTTTGTTTTGAAAATTTTTTAAAATATCTCATTTTTCAAAACATTAATGTTTCGATATGTGTAAGATATCTTTTCTTCATTAAAATAATCAGCCTTGCAACGCTTAATGATTATCTTTAGCTATAGAACTTTCCTTTTGCATTAATATAATTATGTTTGTATTTATGAGCTAAAATTTATTATACATATTAAGATTCCATTGGAAAATCTGATTATCGATTATTAAGTATCATAATTTGATCGAGCATTTTACCTAAAAAAAATGTATCAGTTATTTTAGCATTATTAATAATTTTATGTACTCTATAACCGTAAAGAAATGCTGTTAAACGAACGGACAATCAAACTGTCCGTTTACAGTTGAATTTTATGTACAAATTTGTACGTATGCGTGTGCGTATGTATTATATAGTAAATCTATAAGCATATTTTAATTGCTTGACAAAAAATAAAAAATTGCTAAAATTGTAATAAACAGAGCTTTTTAAATTAAGATATTTAATTAAGATATCGCACACTTTATCATAAACTAGAAATTAATTTGAAAAATCTGTCTCACGCATAAACATCTTATTTTTATAATAATTTGGTTCTTTATAGTCTTTGAATATTTATTACAATGTCATTTTATTATAATGACGTCTGTATAATATTTTATTTTATTTTATTATATTTTTTTTGTTGTAAAGATTCTATCTATCTGCTCTTCAAATTTTTGGAGCGTCATGGATAAATCAATTTTACTTCGATATAATGTAATAATGTACTCTGTCTTACTAAAGCATTTAGAATTATATTTTATTATTTTCTGCATTATTGCTTTTAATAAATAGTGAATTTTACCTATTCCTCTTTCTTCTTCCTTTAACCCTCCATTGTATACACACTTATTTTGAGGGGTGACAGTGGAGGGTTAGGAGGAAAAAAAAGAGGAATAGGAAGAATAAACAAAATAATGCTAATTTGTTTTATTCTAGTCGTGTTCTATATAATCTTTGAATATTTATTGAAATGTCATTTTATTATAATGACGTCTGTATATTATTTTATTTTATTTTATGGTATTTTTTTCGTTGTGGAGATTCTATCTATCTGCTCTCCAAATTTTTGAAGCGTCATGGATAAATCAATTTTACTTCGATATATTGTAATAATGTAATTTACCTTACTAAAGCATTTAGAATTATATTTTATTATTTTTTGTACTATTTTATTAAAAATTTTAATATTTTTCATTGTGAAGACTATCTATCTCTTCTCCAAATTTTTGACGCGTCATCGATAATTTAATTTTACTGCGATATATTGCAAAAATGTACTCTGCCTTACTAAAGCACGTAAAATTATATTTTATTATTTTCTGCACCATTGCTTTTAATAAATAGTGAATTAATTTGTCCTATTACTCTTTTTTCTTCCTTTAACCCTTCATTGTTTACACACTTATTTTGAGAAGTGACATAGATATACATAAATATAATGCAAACGTAATTTTATACAATAATATCTTATACAATCTTAATAAATATATAATGTGTACATAATTAAATTAAATTTTATTATGAATATAAATTTAATTTGTATCCAATAATTTTTTTTATAACTGTTTTCTTTTTCTTTTTTTATATATTATATTTTATGATTTATATATAATTTATATTTAATGATTTTTTTTATTTCTCTGAAAAATTATTACATTATTTTTATATTTTTTCCCTTAAATTTAAATTTAATTTTAGAGCTTTTAATTTTATAGCTTTAGCTTTAATTTTATTAAATTTCAATTTCTTTTCCAATATCCTAATAGCCATAGCAGACCAAGTAGACCTCACTCTAATTGCTGATTACACTAGCAAAAATACATGATAAAGCGATTTGGGGATCGTAATTGGGAATTCGCAGTAAGATTTAAGAAATCACGATCATATATATTTTTTACGTCTTTTCGCCAATTTACCATTTTGACCACGTTATTTATATTTTTCCAGCCAGTTGGACCTACCTTTGTTGCTCCTGGCTATAGTTATTTTAACTCGATTTCTACGAGCCAAGAATTGAGGAAGAAAAATAACTTCTTCTACTGCCGGTAATAATTATCACCGGCAAATAAGACGACTTATATTCATTTAGAATCGTATGATATTACAATACAATCGTTTTGTAAATGCGTATCATTAGTCGTCGAAAGTTGCAAAAGATATATAACAAATATAATCATGTATATACCGAAAAAATTGTATTCTAAATGTAGACTAGTAGAATAATGTAGAATAATTTTTTACCGTGATATATTTTAAAACACCTTATTTATAATGAAATTAAAACTATTGTATATATTAATATATTATATATATTTAACTTGTCAAAATTTTAATAAATAGCAAATGTCTATTTGTAAAATTCCTTTTTTTTTTGTTATTGGGATTCATAATCTCAAATATTAAATAATATAATGATAAGAAAATATTCTATTCAGTATATAAGTATATTCTTACTTGCTAAGAATATCTGAAAGTACTCTTTAGAAGATTTCTCTCTTAAACTAATTGTAAGAAGATCTTAATGTTTATTTTAAAGAAATATATTATAAAGTTAAATGAAATATTCTTAAGCTGAGAATATAATTTTTTCGGTGTATGTAAAATATATTAGCATGCATATCAACCCCTCTGTCGGCGGGTCATTAAACATTTGTATCTTTAAAATTGTTTTATAAAAATCTAATATATATAATTAAAATAAATATTTCATGTATGTCTTGCATAAAACTGGAATAAATCGTATATTTTTATTTTTTAAAATATACGATTTATTCCAGTTTTATGCAAGACATACATGAAATATTTATTTTAATTATATATATTAGATTTTTATAAAACAATTTTAAAGATACAAATTATTTTTCTTTTTCTTTCAATTTTAATATACAAATGGTATATCTATTTTAACAAAAGTTAAAAAAAAAGTAAATGAAAAATGTAATATAAAATTTTTTCTTGGAATACGTAAAAAAATAATTTAAAATTGACCCAGAGTACGGCATGCATGCAATCCGCCGTCCGAGGGTTAAAGCAACGAATTTATCTACAATCTACATCTTTATCTACAAGTCTATTAATCTACATCTACAAATCTCTACACAAATCCGTTGCTTTAAAATATAATAAAAGCTTTTTCTCACTCACCGACACTGATGCGCAACAGCGGAGTTGTCGATATTGAACTATATGTTATCTGTAACATACAAATATAAAGTCCAAATTATAGCAGCGATTTTAAATAATTAATATTAAAGAATTTATTATTATATATATATATACTGAATAAATTTATATTCGATGCGTACAATAATAAGCAGATATATAAATATCGAATAATTATATAATTAAAAAAAGGACTATTTTTTAAATAAATAGACTTTTATAAAATTTATGTAAAAGTCTTTATCTCTGAGTTTCTCTTGTTGAAATCAATCAACTAAATAAACTGAATTAAATCATATACGTGATTTATAATAATTAATCTACAAATAATAATATACAAATTATATTTACCCTGGGGTTGCTCCGCCGATGCAGGATGCCTCTCCTAGGCCTCCTCCTCCTCTCAGATTGTAAGGGACGTCAGGAACTATTATACGCGCAATATAGTTTTTTGAATTTGCTGAAACGGCACAAAAATAAAATCGCGCAATATTTTAAACCGTACGAAAGTAAAAACGCGCGATAGTTTGGACGGCACTTCCGCACTTTTACGCGCGATACTTTGACGGCACTTCCGAATTTCGAAACGATCGAAAATCCCATTTCATCACGCACGAGAATCATATTTGAAGTCGACAAGTCGGGCGCGATCAAACTCCGAGCAAAGGTTTAAGTCCGAATCGGAAGAGGACGGAAGATCGAGGGAATCGATCGCGAATGGGGTACGCTCGATTCTCGTTCGTGCAGTTCCGCATCTCAGACCGACTCAAACTCATTAGGCACGATTTCTGATGAGCATATGTGTCTATCATACAGACAGTCCACATGATACGTCATAGGGCTGGTAGACGGATCAAGAGGAACACCCATTTCATGAATGTTCAACAATCTGAACATTTATCAACTAGATCGGACCTCTTTACTGAGCGTAAATCATGACCTAAATCCTCCAGTCGACGTCCTCAATGCGATACGTCGTTCTGCCGGTACAAAAAAAGGGGCCCATCAACGATTTATTTCAACAATCGACCGACCTCTAATCGACTAAGACCGAAACCCGTTGCCGAAGCAGAGACCGTGCTCTCAACAACCGATTATCGAGCGTTAGCTCAATATTAACCGCGCGTTCATGTATCTCTCTATACTGAACATACGTTCTACGCGGCCGGCATTCGCCTCAGCCGCGATACTGAGGCGTGTAAACGTTGTTGCCCGGTAAGAAATGACGATTGAAAAAATGCAAATTAAACGCCGATAATCGACATCCATTTGGCAACATCTTTCTCAATCAATCATTTTTCACTGGAAAGCAACGCTGAGAGAATCCCAGTTAGTCGGCATCAAATATGTTCCCCGACAACATAATTTCGTGATCGAAATCAGGAAATATGAACGAAAACACGACCGCGATCGCGATGAAGCCAAGAACCGAGAGCCGAGAGCCGAGACGAATGTCAAAAACAATAGCGCGCTATATGTCACCAAGGTCGAATGTTATTATTTTATTTCGGAGTCATTTTAGACGTACTTTAACACGTTAAGATTTATCGTAATATTATTACGTATATTATCGTCGCGAGAAATGTGTACGGCGCGCTCGACCTCGAGGTGACCGAACGCGAGGCGCACGTGCCGGCACCGGCGCCGACATCGGAGTAAAAACACGTGCGCACACTACGCCCGCCGGAGTAAGAATGAATGACTCATGCCTGTCACTAGACACGTACGCTGTACGCGCCGGGCTCCCCTCTCTTACTATGGAATGCGTGACGTCAAAGACAAGGTCGAGTATGCTCATTCTCTCTCTCTCTCTTTCTCCTCGCGCCAGACAATAACAAATACGCACTATACTACGTGATATAATTTAACGCGTTGAAATATGTACAATCAAATGATTCTAAAATACATATAAAATTCCTTAACTAAAATAATATTATTATTCGATTTAATGCGATATATTTAAAATACATGAAACGCGATTACGAAATTTGTAAAATACTTCAACGAAAGCAATCTTATGACTTACTGTATGACTATTATAATTGCACGATTTATTTATTATATTCGTAAAAAATTATATCAATGATGTGTATGCGCGCGCGCGCGTGTGTGTGTGTGTGTGTGTGTGTGTGTGTGTGTGTGTGTGAACAATTATTTGTAAAAGCGATAGAAATTTATATTATAGATACACGCATATATTTATAGACGTATAATAATTAAATATGAATTAATAATGAAAAATATGTACAAATTTGCTGCCTGTACTTATTACATTTACTATATATGTATAACTCTATGTAATTATAGAAATTTGTCATATTATATTAAATAAATATTCTCTCTTTCATCGTAACTATTTAATTATTCCTATATATTACGTGTGTTTGTTTTAATCCATCAGAGAAAGTAAAAGAGAGAACGAGAGAAAAAAACCAGAGATATTCTATCACTTTATTCTATCACTGAAAATTAATTTATTAATATTTTAATATTTATTTATTATAAAAAGTTTTTTATTAGATGTGTGCGCCTGTTTTCATTATAGCTTATTCTATTTAATTTATTCGATTAAAATATGAATTTTTACTAATAAAATATTTTACATAAATATCGGCAATGTACTTCACGAGCAGTAATACATCAAAACATGTTTCCGCGGGAGGAACGATACTTTCTTTGCGAAATACGTTCTCCTAATAACTCAGAAGCGAATTTTCGAGCGTTTTAAAATACATTACTGCTCGTGAAGTACATTGCCCATATTTATGTAAAATATTTTATTAATAAAAATTGAACTTTCGAGGATATTAAAAGACACATATTATTAATCGCGTACGAGTATGTCAATTGCATAGTCGGCGTTAATTAACAGTAATTAATAAAGTTTTATTTCCCGAAATTAATATATCAAATGTCCTGCTATTAAAATTGTAAATTGAAAGCGACAAGTAGATGAATTAAACGAGTCAATAGATGTATAAAATTACAGTAATTAAATAAAATAAAATTATATTATAAATATACTTATATATGAGTCTCTTGCAACAATGATTTTGGTTAATTAATTTTGATAAGTAATTTTCCTTTTCTTTTCGAATCACGATTAGTTGTTACAGAAAGTGTCTCGCATCAGTTTTTTTTATTAATAATACAAGAATTTATAAGATTAAATATTATAAAATAAATTGCTTGTTTCTGGAAAAAAGAAAGAGAGAGAGAGAGAGAGAGAGATTAAGAAAGAATATAATTCATCGTTGTGTTTTGTCAATTTTCAGTGTTATATATATAATTGTTAATGCTAAATATGTATATAAGAAACATATCTCTACATTTGTTTAAATATGAAACATATAATCCAACATATTATATTCTTCTATAGTAATATATATACATATATATATATATATATATATATAAATACATATTAATAATTTTATTTTATTTAATTATTATAATATTATTCATCAGTTTACACCTAACACGTTTAATACATCTATTTAGTTTATTTTAACAACAGAATATGTTTGACACTAATTTCGGCAAAAAAAACTTTATTAATAACTGTTAATTAATGTCGATTATGCAATTGACATACTTGTACGCGATTAATAATGTGTGTCTTTTAATATCCTCGAAAGTTCAATTTTTATTAATAAAATATTTTACATAAATATGGGCAATGTACTTCACGAGCAGTAATGTATTTTAAAACGCTCGAAAATTCGCTTCTGAGTTATTAGGAGAACGTATTTCGCAAAGAAAGTATCGTTCCTCCCGCGGAAACATGTTTTGATGTATTACTGCTCGTGAAGTACATTGCCGATATTTATGTAAAATATTTTATTAGTAAAAATTCATATTTTAATCGAATAAATTAAATAGAATAAGCTATAATGAAAACAGGCGCACACATCTAATAAAAAACTTTTTATAATAAATAAATATTAAAATATTAATAAATTAATTTTCAGTGATAGAATAAAGTGATAGAATATCTCTGGTTTTTTTCTCTCGTTCTCTCTTTTACTTTCTCTGATGGATTAAAACAAACACACGTAATATATAGGAATAATTAAATAGTTACGATGAAAGAGAGAATATTTATTTAATATAATATGACAAATTTCTATAATTACATAGAGTTATACATATATAGTAAATGTAATAAGTACAGGCAGCAAATTTGTACATATTTTTCATTATTAATTCATATTTAATTATTATACGTCTATAAATATATGCGTGTATCTATAATATAAATTTCTATCGCTTTTACAAATAATTGTTCACACACACACACACACACACACACACACACACACACACACGCGCGCGCGCGCATACACATCATTGATATAATTTTTTACGAATATAATAAATAAATCGTGCAATTATAATAGTCATACAGTAAGTCATAAGATTGCTTTCGTTGAAGTATTTTACAAATTTCGTAATCGCGTTTCATGTATTTTAAATATATCGCATTAAATCGAATAATAATATTATTTTAGTTAAGGAATTTTATATGTATTTTAGAATCATTTGATTGTACATATTTCAACGCGTTAAATTATATCACGTAGTATAGTGCGTATTTGTTATTGTCTGGCGCGAGGAGAAAGAGAGAGAGAGAGAATGAGCATACTCGACCTTGTCTTTGACGTCACGCATTCCATAGTAAGAGAGGGGAGCCCGGCGCGTACAGCGTACGTGTCTAGTGACAGGCATGAGTCATTCATTCTTACTCCGGCGGGCGTAGTGTGCGCACGTGTTTTTACTCCGATGTCGGCGCCGGTGCCGGCACGTGCGCCTCGCGTTCGGTCACCTCGAGGTCGAGCGCGCCGTACACATTTCTCGCGACGATAATATACGTAATAATATTACGATAAATCTTAACGTGTTAAAGTACGTCTAAAATGACTCCGAAATAAAATAATAACATTCGACCTTGGTGACATATAGCGCGCTATTGTTTTTGACATTCGTCTCGGCTCTCGGCTCTCGGTTCTTGGCTTCATCGCGATCGCGGTCGTGTTTTCGTTCATATTTCCTGATTTCGATCACGAAATTATGTTGTCGGGGAACATATTTGATGCCGACTAACTGGGATTCTCTCAGCGTTGCTTTCCAGTGAAAAATGATTGATTGAGAAAGATGTTGCCAAATGGATGTCGATTATCGGCGTTTAATTTGCATTTTTTCAATCGTCATTTCTTACCGGGCAACAACGTTTACACGCCTCAGTATCGCGGCTGAGGCGAATGCCGGCCGCGTAGAACGTATGTTCAGTATAGAGAGATACATGAACGCGCGGTTAATATTGAGCTAACGCTCGATAATCGGTTGTTGAGAGCACGGTCTCTGCTTCGGCAACGGGTTTCGGTCTTAGTCGATTAGAGGTCGGTCGATTGTTGAAATAAATCGTTGATGGGCCCCTTTTTTTGTACCGGCAGAACGACGTATCGCATTGAGGACGTCGACTGGAGGATTTAGGTCATGATTTACGCTCAGTAAAGAGGTCCGATCTAGTTGATAAATGTTCAGATTGTTGAACATTCATGAAATGGGTGTTCCTCTTGATCCGTCTACCAGCCCTATGACGTATCATGTGGACTGTCTGTATGATAGACACATATGCTCATCAGAAATCGTGCCTAATGAGTTTGAGTCGGTCTGAGATGCGGAACTGCACGAACGAGAATCGAGCGTACCCCATTCGCGATCGATTCCCTCGATCTTCCGTCCTCTTCCGATTCGGACTTAAACCTTTGCTCGGAGTTTGATCGCGCCCGACTTGTCGACTTCAAATATGATTCTCGTGCGTGATGAAATGGGATTTTCGATCGTTTCGAAATTCGGAAGTGCCGTCAAAGTATCGCGCGTAAAAGTGCGGAAGTGCCGTCCAAACTATCGCGCGTTTTTACTTTCGTACGGTTTAAAATATTGCGCGATTTTATTTTTGTGCCGTTTCAGCAAATTCAAAAAACTATATTGCGCGTATAATAGTTCCTGACGTCCCTTACAATCTGAGAGGAGGAGGAGGCCTAGGAGAGGCATCCTGCATCGGCGGAGCAACCCCAGGGTAAATATAATTTGTATATTATTATTTGTAGATTAATTATTATAAATCACGTATATGATTTAATTCAGTTTATTTGTTGATTGATTTCAACAAGAGAAACTCAGAGATAAAGACTTTTACATAAATTTTATAAAAGTCTATTTATTTAAAAAATAGTCCTTTTTTTAATTATATAATTATTCGATATTTATATATCTGCTTATTATTGTACGCATCGAATATAAATTTATTCAGTATATATATATATAATAATAAATTCTTTAATATTAATTATTTAAAATCGCTGCTATAATTTGGACTTTATATTTGTATGTTACAGATAACATATAGCTTCAATATCGACAACTCCGCTGTTGCGCATCAGTGTCGGTGAGTGAGAAAAAGCTTTTATTATATTTTAAAGCAACGGATTTGTGTAGAGATTTGTAGATGTAGATTAATAGACTTGTAGATAAAGATGTAGATTGTAGATAAATTCGTTGCTTTAACCCTCGGACGGCGGATTGCATGCATGCCGTACTCTGGGTCAATTTTAAATTATTTTTTTACGTATTCCAAGAAAAAATTTTATATTACATTTTTCATTTACTTTTTTTTTAACTTTTGTTAAAATAGATATACCATTTGTATATTAAAATTGAAAGAAAAAGAAAAATAATTTGTATCTTTAAAATTGTTTTATAAAAATCTAATATATATAATTAAAATAAATATTTCATGTATGTCTTGCATAAAACTGGAATAAATCGTATATTTTAAAAAATAAAAATATACGATTTATTCCAGTTTTATGCAAGACATACATGAAATATTTATTTTAATTATATATATTAGATTTTTATAAAACAATTTTAAAGATACAAATGTTTAATGACCCGCCGACAGAGGGGTTGATATGCATGCTAATATATTTTACATACACCGAAAAAATTATATTCTCAGCTTAAGAATATTTCATTTAACTTTATAATATATTTCTTTAAAATAAACATTAAGATCTTCTTACAATTAGTTTAAGAGAGAAATCTTCTAAAGAGTACTTTCAGATATTCTTAGCAAGTAAGAATATACTTATATACTGAATAGAATATTTTCTTATCATTATATTATTTAATATTTGAGATTATGAATCCCAATAACAAAAAAAAAAGGAATTTTACAAATAGACATTTGCTATTTATTAAAATTTTGACAAGTTAAATATATATAATATATTAATATATACAATAGTTTTAATTTCATTATAAATAAGGTGTTTTAAAATATATCACGGTAAAAAATTATTCTACATTATTCTACTAGTCTACATTTAGAATACAATTTTTTCGGTATATACATGATTATATTTGTTATATATCTTTTGCAACTTTCGACGACTAATGATACGCATTTACAAAACGATTGTATTGTAATATCATACGATTCTAAATGAATATAAGTCGTCTTATTTGCCGGTGATAATTATTACCGGCAGTAGAAGAAGTTATTTTTCTTCCTCAATTCTTGGCTCGTAGAAATCGAGTTAAAATAACTATAGCCAGGAGCAACAAAGGTAGGTCCAACTGGCTGGAAAAATATAAATAACGTGGTCAAAATGGTAAATTGGCGAAAAGACGTAAAAAATATATATGATCGTGATTTCTTAAATCTTACTGCGAATTCCCAATTACGATCCCCAAATCGCTTTATCATGTATTTTTGCTAGTGTAATCAGCAATTAGAGTGAAGTCTACTTGGTCTGCTATGGCTATTAGGATATTGGAAAAGAAATTGAAATTTAATAAAATTAAATCTAAAGCTATAAAATTAAAGCTCTAAAATTAAATTTAAATTTAAGGGAAAAAATATAAAAATAATGTAATAATTTTTCAGAGAAATAAAAAAAATCATTAAATATAAATTATATATAAATCATAAAATATAATATATAAAAAAAGAAAAAGAAAACAATTATAAAAAAAATTATTGGATACAAATTAAATTTATATTCATAATAAAATTTAATTTAATTATGTACACATTATATATTTATTAAGATTGTATAAGATATTATTGTATAAAATTACGTTTGCATTATATTTATGTATATCTATGTCACTTCTCAAAATAAGTGTGTAAACAATGAAGGGTTAAAGGAAGAAAAAAGAGTAATAGGACAAATTAATTCACTATTTATTAAAAGCAATGGTGCAGAAAATAATAAAATATAATTTTACGTGCTTTAGTAAGGCAGAGTACATTTTTGCAATATATCGCAGTAAAATTAAATTATCGATGACGCGTCAAAAATTTGGAGAAGAGATAGATAGTCTTCACAATGAAAAATATTAAAATTTTTAATAAAATAGTACAAAAAATAATAAAATATAATTCTAAATGCTTTAGTAAGGTAAATTACATTATTACAATATATCGAAGTAAAATTGATTTATCCATGACGCTTCAAAAATTTGGAGAGCAGATAGATAGAATCTCCACAACGAAAAAAATACCATAAAATAAAATAAAATAATATACAGACGTCATTATAATAAAATGACATTTCAATAAATATTCAAAGATTATATAGAACACGACTAGAATAAAACAAATTAGCATTATTTTGTTTATTCTTCCTATTCCTCTTTTTTTTCCTCCTAACCCTCCACTGTCACCCCTCAAAATAAGTGTGTATACAATGGAGGGTTAAAGGAAGAAGAAAGAGGAATAGGTAAAATTCACTATTTATTAAAAGCAATAATGCAGAAAATAATAAAATATAATTCTAAATGCTTTAGTAAGACAGAGTACATTATTACATTATATCGAAGTAAAATTGATTTATCCATGACGCTCCAAAAATTTGAAGAGCAGATAGATAGAATCTTTACAACAAAAAAAATATAATAAAATAAAATAAAATATTATACAGACGTCATTATAATAAAATGACATTGTAATAAATATTCAAAGACTATAAAGAACCAAATTATTATAAAAATAAGATGTTTATGCGTGAGACAGATTTTTCAAATTAATTTCTAGTTTATGATAAAGTGTGCGATATCTTAATTAAATATCTTAATTTAAAAAGCTCTGTTTATTACAATTTTAGCAATTTTTTATTTTTTGTCAAGCAATTAAAATATGCTTATAGATTTACTATATAATACATACGCACACGCATACGTACAAATTTGTACATAAAAATTCAACTGTAAACGGACAGTTTGATTGTCCGTTCGTTTAACAGCATTTCTTTACGGTTATAGAGTACATAAAATTATTAATAATGCTAAAATAACTGATACATTTTTTTTAGGTAAAATGCTCGATCAAATTATGATACTTAATAATCGATAATCAGATTTTCCAATGGAATCTTAATATGTATAATAAATTTTAGCTCATAAATACAAACATAATTATATTAATGCAAAAGGAAAGTTCTATAGCTAAAGATAATCATTAAGCGTTGCAAGGCTGATTATTTTAATGAAGAAAAGATATCTTACACATATCGAAACATTAATGTTTTGAAAAATGAGATATTTTAAAAAATTTTCAAAACAAAAAAAGTAATATTACAATTGAAATAAACAAAAAATTAAGAAGCACATGCAAAACTAATATTGTTTAACTAATTCAACTGAATAATTAATAGCAACGAAATAGTTCAACCATTATATTCTCATCGCATCTTTATAATTTTCATATCCACTCACAACATTTATTGTTATACAAGTATAAAAGCAATTAAAATGCTGCAAATGTTACTTAAATTTTCGATGTAAGATAAAAAAACTTTGAAACATTGAAAATCTATTAAAATATATATTTTCTTTATTCTAATAAAATATATTCGTGACGATACGTGTGTTACGATATCTTTCGATACATGTAAAATTCTTAAGAAGTTTTGTAACATCCTAAGCAATATTTGCATCTCAAAACTGTATAGCTGATTGGCTATAGGAACATTAATAAACGAGCGTCGTGTAAAATTCTTACACATATCATACATAAATCAATCAATCATAATCATAAATAAAGTGCGCTTTGTATATTTCATGCAATGCTCTTCAAATTGTATGTAGCATAAATAATATGAAACGTCTACGAAAAATTATTAAGAACAAATATTTAACCTTCACTGAACATCAATCTTTACTTTATTCGCTTGCCATACCTTATGTTCCATATAATTTATCCTTGCTACTTTTTACGTCATTTTATTTGCAATGTTGGAAAATGAAGATGAAAGAGATTGCAAATATAGCAGACAATAATGAAAACATTTTGTGCTTGAAAAATTAGTTGACGATTACTTATCGTTTATTAGCAATTTCAATAATAGGAAACTTAATCAATAATATCATCATAATACAATTAATTTATATTATGCAAAACATCAGCTCTGTACTTATGCTTATCGATCGTTAAACTTAAAATTTATACTATATATATACATACATATATATATATATATATATATATATATATATATATATATGCGGATACAGTGGGACTATATTATATATGATATTATAATTAATATTGTATGAGGTTTGTAGTCTTATTTTTGTTTTTCTCGAAAACTATCACTCGTATAATAAAAATGGATAGGATATAAAACGTGTATTCTGAAGAGACTTACAACTTTTATTTGAAACATTTTTTTAAATTACCAGTATTTGATGAAATAATTGGAAAAAACATCAATTTTTGTATGTAACTTTTTAGTAAACGAGCGGCGGCTAAAACCTTTTAAGCGTTACTGAGGATAATGATCTTGACAACATATGTCAAGGTCATTGACTTCTGAAAGGGGTGACCTTATGTGAATATTTACCAAATACTTTCATTGAAATCATTAAAACATTAAATTTTATGTGAAATAAAATGAGCATTTTTTATACATATATTGTACATATATATATATTTATATACACATATATACACATATATACATATATATATATATATATATATATTACTTCATAATATATGTTAAAGTGAAAAAAGATCACGCGCAGTTGCAATTAATAATATGTAATAAAATATTAATGAATGTATATGTTTCGTACTCTTGAGATCCACAGTTATGGATCTAGCACAGACACGAACCATAATTTGTGGATCTAGCACGGACGTGAACCGCTGGAAAGTCGATCCAGCTACGTAGTTCCACCGGCTCTAAAATCGATCCAGTTAGCGCCACTGTACCGCGGTGAAAATGGGTTCCCTGAAAAACGGCTTCATGGCGCTTCTGAGGCTTCTCTCTGCCAGAAGTATCTTTATTAGTGTTTATTGATAACAACGCTCCTTGCGACATAATTATAAACTATTCCACTAGGCAATTTAGTTACGAATATTCCCCTCTTTATATTCTATCTTCTTTGCTTCAAGCATTGACGATATCTCGTCGTGTTCAAGTCAAACACATAACCTCTGAAAACCTAATATCGTACACACGCGTAGAAGCGATCAAGCAACGTCAGAAATATTTTCGGCGCGAAATATCAAAACTATTTTTTCGTTCGAAACTAGATTTTAAAGAATGCGTGAAAAGATGATTAAAGAAGTTAGGACAAATACATTTCAAGTTTTTAATTATTTTTCAAAATACTTGTTTAGTCATATATAATAATGCTAATAACACAAAAAAGTGCCGGTTATTCATATTAAAAATATAATACTGCTAATGGTGTTTGAAGATGTGTCTGCAACACATTGGCTGTCTTATGTCAGTTCATTAATTTACATTTCTCTACGTGTTAATGGGATATAGCATTCATGATGAACATACACGATATATATCAGATGCCAAATAAGGTAAGTGCATAATTTTACGGAGTAATAGCTTGATAATATTACAGAGAGAGTAACAATGCATACTCTCGGAAACATAACCTCTTACATTATATCATTAAAGTTAGAGTGACGTGTACTAATAGTTTGACAAGCATAACTTTCGTTTTATTTATCGTTGATAATAATTGTATATTGTTAAGAGAAATTTGTTTGCTTTAAATCACATGTATTATTGATTAGAGTTTTATAATTAATGTTTCTTGTTTTTAGAGCAAGGCAGAACTAACTCCAGAGGAAAAATGGAAGTAAGATACAAATTTATAGTTTTATAGTATAAAGTATAATACTTATAATATATCTTTCTTTTTTTTTACGATTCTAAACTTAAAATGTACGAGATGAAAAAGCATACAAATACAAAAGATGTTCAAAGAACATTGTGAAGACATCTTGTTGTTCAAAAATATCTATGGGATGGCCTCTGAATGTTTTTTTTGGATATGCTTGCTGTCTGGCATAATCTAGGAGTTCTGAGAATAATACAATGTACGAACATTTTCTGTTAAACTTTTTAGAGTGGAACATATAAAGATGCACGAACAGCACATGGGTCACGAATCTATGCACGCAGAGATGCTGCTTATATTGTTGCTGACATTAACAATAGCACAGATTACATTAGTTGAGTGGAAAAAGAGACATTTTAAATCATATCAGGTAAAGAGCGTAAGATAATTATAATATAAATTTTAGTTAGTATAAATATTTTAGTTATATATAAACAAAACATTTTTTTTGTAACACTAGCTTGTAACACTAGTAGCCATGTGGATTATTCCATTTGGAATAAGCTTAAAAAACCACTGGTGGAGATTTATATTTTTGTGGCTTTTATCTTCGTGTATAACAGGTCTAGTGGTAAGGAAAGCTATTCAAAGACCAATATTAGGTACAACACCTAGGTAATGTTGAATAATTATTAATGCTACATAGAAAGAGTAATTATAAAAATAACAATGGAAACTTCTCTTACCTTTTTCAGATTAGTGTACAAATGGTTTTATTTCATTTATAAGCTCAGTTATGTACTGGGCATAATTGGCTATATCTTAGTGTTATTTACATTTGTTGGTCTAAATATTATATTAGATGTTAAGCCTCATGTTTGGATGGACTGGGGTATATTACTTCTATTTTACGGTCTTTACTTTGGAGTATTAGGAAGGGATGTTGCTGAAATATGTGCTGACACAATGGCATCACATATTGGAGTATGTATTATCTCATGTTCAAACCCATCTCATATTACATATATAACTTTATAATATTTAATTTGTTTTATATAGTATTATGCTCCAGGCAGTATGCCAACTAGAACTTTGGAGCCAAATGTTTGCGCAGTATGCGGGAATAAACTCCTAGTTTCCGAACATGAAGAAGGTGTGATTGAAAATACATATAAACTTACTTGCGAACATGTTTTCCATGAATTTTGTATTAGGGGTTGGTGCATTATAGGAAAAAAACAAACCTGCCCTTACTGCAAAGAAAAAGTCGATTTAAAGAAAATGTTTTGCAATCCGTATCCTTTTCTATAAAAAATTTATTAATTATAACAGGTTTAACGTCATTTTATTTATCTTGTGTATACCTTAATGAATAATGCAGATGGCAACGGCCGCATGTCTTATACGGTCAATTATTGGATTGGTTAAGATGGCTAGTTGCTTGGCAACCTTTAATTTTGTTCCTAGTTCAAGGTATAAATTGGTCTCTGGGCCTTGAGTAAGTAACATTGTTGATTGAAAGTCGACTCACATACACCATTGTTGTGTTATTGCAACGCTAAACGAAAATGATTAACTTATTCATTCAGTTGATACTGTGTTTGTATTTTTGTACATGTTATGAATATTACTTTGGTGTTATTTATAAAAAAATTTTATTAAATAGGAAAAGTATAATGCCAGTAAAAAACTAATAATCTTATTCATGTTTAAACATTAAGAATGATATCATGTTTTATCATTAAAGTAATTTATATCATTAATTCGTTATCTGTACTTCTCGTAATCAATAACTTCTGCTAATATTTTCCTACTAATGATAAATATTCCATTCTTAAGGCCCATAATGGGTGCTGCTTCCAGTATTTGCTTTATCTGATAATATACACTCGCAAGAAAATTAGTGCGCATGTATATTGTATAACTATTGCTCATAAGATGTTCACATTATGATCTACGCAGATATGTAAAAAGAATATTAAATTAAACGAAATAGTTGGTATATACTGTATATAATATTTTAAGTTGCTTTACAATAATTTCAACTGTTTTATAATTATGAAGTGCAAATTGGAAAATTATTAACCATAAATGTAAATTATATATGAATGATAATTAGAGAAGCATTATTTATCGCTTAAAGCATTTTTTAATTAGAAAATAGATATCAATAGCTTCAGTAAAAAGAAAAGATAAATTATAAATATACTCTTCAATAACAATACTTTTCCATTAATTTATATTTTCTATAATGAAGTTTTTTGTTTATAATATATATGTAACATTTTTTTAGTAAAAACGCATTATGCGTTAAGGCATGCAAATCTTGCTGCATTCAAATAAATGAGCAATCAAATTATTTATACACCGTGCATTTGTAAATCAAGAATTATAATATAGTTGAATGTAGATTTATAATTCTAATTATGTGAAAGAATGTGTGGTTTTTCAAATATAATATTATGACTTATAACATTTCATTTTTTAAGATTATTTCAAGAAACAACTGTATTTGATATATGTTACATTCTCAACAATTTAGTTATAACATTTTGTTTCTAATTGGGCATCTAGATTTGCAAAACTCGTTGGCACATTGTATAGTTTGATAATAACAGAACTAACGGGAATGTAACATATATTTCTTTCCTCTTTTCTCTAAACCGTAATCATCGTGTGTAACACATCTTTGTAAAGAAAAAAATTCACTGTGAGGAACATTTGTTTTGCAATAAAAATGTACAAAACAAAATTTTTAGCTGTGGTATTTAATTCCTCTGTATCTTGTATTTTTTTTTGTTGATCTTACTGTTAGTTTTTTTTCATAAGAAAAAATAGCTTATTTTTAAAATTTTAAAAAGATAAATCAATAATGCTAATAATATTTCGATTTATTTTCTATTTATTCAACTAATATAAAACATATATTTCTACTATTCTCTTTAACTACTATTGATTCTCTCCAGTTAAAATTAATTAATACTAAAGAGAAATTCAGTCATTCAACCATATTAAAAATAGATTCAAATATATAAGACAAGATAAAAATACATTTCCGAAAAGATACTTAGAAATCGAGATATTAATTTTAACATAAATAAAAAGAAAATTTTTAAAACCACGCTGATTAGTCACAGCAAAATTTGTCTTGTAGACGTTATAATATTTTCCTGAGCACAATCAATAACTAACAACTAACAATTAATATTATTTATAACAATATTTAAGAGTATTGATATAGCTGATTATCTTTTCTTTCATATTCTCATAATTTTTACAGAGAAACGAAGAAGAATCAACATGAAATGATTGGCGAAACAGAATAGCGACTGTCGTAGTTTCTCTGCTAAAGCACCGACAGATAAGTTCCTATTAACGCATTCGCAGTCAGAGGTGAGAAGATAGTAGGTGTAAATCAAGAAAGTGATCTTGTTGGCGCGTGTTGATTTATGTTATGTATATACGTGTTTTGTGTGTGTGTGTGTGTGTGTATGGACATATAGTTAGAGAGAGACAGAGAGAGAAAGAAAGAGAGAGAGAGAGAGAGAACAATGATAACAACTTGCCAGTGATGTTACTAAAAGATTTTAATTATCTTTCTCGTTATTATCGATAGAAAAACAACTTTCATCACATCACGTATCCATAGGTACTTGTCAGACCATGTCGGACCCGTCGCGAGAATATCGTATATATAATATATATGTATTTATATTTATATACATATATTTATCTGTATATCTATAATCTAACGTCGTTCGCGAACATTAATGAGGTGCGAAGTTACGTCAAGGCGCGCAAAAGTATAGGAGGAGGGAAGGAATAGTGCGCGAAATGAGGTAACAGAGGGTGAGAGAGGGAACACATTTAACGGTAGTCCCTTCAACGGGTCCGATAAACAGAGGTGTCGACATTATTCCAGATAGTTTTTTTTTATGGGATGGTTCACAGACGCCACGATTCGATGGGATCATCAGGATGGGTTCAGGGGCAGACATTCACACAAACACGGGGAGATTTTATAGATATATTTATTGAGTACTTAGCGTGTAAGAGTATAGAATATATGTTACCTTACTGTTAAATATATCATTACATGGTAAATATATTTATATTTATATATATATATATAATGATGTATAATCTTTTTAAAATAAACCTTGTGCGCGCGCGCAGGCGCACGCGTACGTGTGTGTGTTTCATTCAGAGTATTTACATAATGATCGCAATTAATATGTACAAGTTTACGAAAAACGAAAAGAAAAATATAGACGAACGGGCGAGCGTGTATTTCGGCCGTGTCGGTGATCGTCGGTTTCACTGAAGTGTCCTCCGCGCCGAGGATTTCGACGATTTAGGACACAAGCCGCGCGTTCACCGACACGCCAAATGCCGAGAGTAAATGCCAGGAAGGAGTCTCAGTTTTTACTTTGTCACTTTCTCTCCGTTTATTACAAATTGACCGTCGTCTCTATATGAAAGTATAAAGGTCGCTACGATGACATGATTCTCCTTACCTTTTTTTTTTTTTGCGGGCACAGGTGTACAAAACTACCATCGCTACGGATAATTGTAGGTACCCTAATTAACAACATCAATGTCACGTACGATTGTGACTCTTTTTTTTTTCTTTTTTTCCTCCTTACGTGGCAGCTCTCTCTGTTCCGTCCGCGAACGATAACGGAGTTCTCACATATCTTTACATTTTGTGATAAATAGTAAAATGAACAATATAATATCCGAGTTTAAGATAAAAATTCTCATAACACATATCCGCATCGAATATATACAACTGTTTTTTTTCTGGATCTTTTAATAACGTGTTTTACGATGTCAAATCACGTGTGTGTACAAAGAACAATTATACATAAGCTATTCGTTCAAGATAAAAATTATGCGTGACAATTGATAGTTACTTTCCACTGAGCGTGAACGTTTATCACTATTCAGAGTGTTGTAAGGACTCCATGATATCGATCGCGGAGAGATCTCGAGAGACGCTCCCTGTGTCGTCGCGTGACGTCAATATCATTTTCGGTCGTTCATGCTATATATGTACAAAAAGAAATGTGTCACGCACGACCGCCGCAATTTCTCTTACAAGAAAGAAGCGCGAGAGACGAACGGTGTCTCAACTCGCCAGTATATAAAAAAAGCGCACGACTTCCTTCCTTTTTCCTCGCAGTAACTATCTGTTAACGCAACTCTCGCATATATTTATATATATATATATATATATATTAATCTATGTATATATAATGTCTCTTTCGCGCGCTTTTTAATTTCTCACACACCCTTCCTTTCACACTTTCTTCACTTTTTGACATATTTATCATCGTCTCTCTCGCGTTCTATCGCCGGTTTTTTAACAGCATTCAGAGACATATACGATAGTTACGAAGTATTGCTTTTTCTTAATCGCGTATCGATCGCGCCTGCCGATCGCGATCCGGCATAACAATAATAAATTTTGCACCTTCCTGCGACGAGCCGCGCCGAGAATCCCTATTTTTGCTTTAGATCCTTCAAAGTGTCATAAATATTTAAAATTTACATAAATAAAAATATAAAGATTATATATTAAGTAAATATATTTTTCTGTATTGTTGATATAAAATTTCATTATGTATGTTAAAATACTTTAATCTGAAAATAATGTTCTAATTTTGTACGGTTTTTTTTTTATTTTACAATTGCATTTGTAGAAGATGGAGAAATTAACAAACTGCAATGTGTTTCGATACATAAATCTGAATAAATTGTAAGACACTTAATAGGATGTTAAAAGTATCGAAAAAAAAATTGTCAAGTAGAATTCACCCACGGCTCTCTTACGCTCGAAGGAAACATGCGCTAAGCGTAAAGTTAACTCGATTACAGGACTTTTTAAACCGTCGTATCGTTTTTTCTCTTTTTCTCTCTCCCGTTTTTACGTATCATTTTGCGAGTAGACGAGTACACAGAAAATCGCTTGCAACGGAATATCGTTCGCCCGGCTACTCTTATTCGAGGCGTTGACGAAACGCTACCGTCACACATGCCGAGCGTTTCTACTATAAACTATATACAATAATGCGCGCGTGTCAGATAACGGCGTATTAATAGACAACTCAGTAACAAGCACTGCTACGGAAAGGGGATTTTATCCCCTCGTGCTCCGAAAGCTGAGGAGATTAAGAACGTAATATCGAGGGGATGCGGGTTACCCGAGGCGACGTTCAGAAACATCACCGGAGAGGCAATCTTGCCTCGTTATTAAGTTCGATTAGATTAAAGTTAATCACACATGTTCGTTTTATAAATTGACAAGAACGGTGGTTTATTCCGATGTGAGATTTTTAAATTTTCTAATTTTTTTTTACAGCAAAATATATTACATGTCCGCGCACATAAAATTTTGGAAATAATATCAGCAAATCGATCGACAGAGCCTAAACTCTCTGATCGTTTGTACGTTGAATGGAATAAAATTTAATCTTTTAGTTACCAAGTGAAATTATTTCGAGATTTTCCCACCACATTTTAATTTTGAATAAATAATTTTTATATAGTTCTCTCTAACATATACGTTTCATTATGTGAAATTATTCGCTTGATATTACAATAATGTGAAGAAACAGTTTTACTAGAATTTTGAAGAAATAATGTAGACAAATCCGCGCAAGTATTTAAAGCCGAGTCCAAGGCTTTGATAACTTGTGAGCAATTTTCCACGTTAATCTGTTAAGTTTTCGACCTATTGCTTGTTCTATTTATATAAAGGAAAATAAAATTTAGCCACTGTATCGTACGATATACGAGATGAATCACAGATCGATATGCCTCGTCCAACCTCGCGGGCTTCCCTTCGAAAAAGGCGATTAACGAAAAAAAAAAAAATCTTTCTTCAGACGGAATATTTGACGAAGAGCATAAGAATTTTAGCGACACGTTATTTTACAATTATGGAAAATTCGTTACGATGTAAAATACATATATGACTTCTATCTCATTTAATTTCTTTCTCATTTAATTTTTTTGCAAAGATAACTTTGATTCAAACAATAATGTGGAAGATTTTAGAGATATGATAGAGTTGTGAGACTTAATTTAAATATTGCAAAATCAATGTTATCTCGCCGCTAAAATTCTTTGGTGGAAAATTTTTCTATGCGAGGATGTGAAGACTACTTTCACGAGACAGTAGGCTATACACAACAGATATGTACAGCGATGTTACCTGTAAGATTCACTAGCACATTCCCTTAACCGTTCGCTAAACCCCACATCAACTCGTCAACTAGTACGTACGTTTGCAGTTTATGATTATGTATCTTTTTTTTTATTATATATCGCCTACGTGGAACACAACGTGGTGGAGCTGCGTGGGCTCGCACGTTGGCTCACCGTGTACCCCTATATATATTATGCGTTATATTCGTTTCTTCTTTGCGTCTTTACTTTCTATTTAGTCGGTTACTTCATTCGACCCGAACCATAGACTTCGATCTACCTTTTTTTTTTTCTTATTTACCCAATATTGATAAACACCGACGAATTCAGCTATATCAGTTATAGAGAGGAGGGGTCAAGGTTGTACTCTGTAAAAAATAGACGAATTAAAAGAATCTCGAGAGAGAAATTCATTTCGGTGGAATTAAATATCTGAAACACCTTTGAAACCGAGATTGTTTTAAAATTTTCGCAGATACAATTAAAATACTAGTATAATTATATATATATAAATGCTGTTGTCAAATTTATTTCTCAATAATTTATTTTTTAATTATTGAAAATTTCTGATTATTTCTGATGAGAATAAAAATAATTTAATACAGACGAGAAAAGTTATAGAAGATAATTCAATAATCGCAAAAACCTTTAAAATGCCCTATTTTATTGAGAATTCAAAGTTTATTAAATTTGACGAAATAAATCTCTACATCGATTCTTGTTAAACCCTATTTTTTGCCGGGTACTCTCTTCGGTGGAGCGCGGGGGTGAGGTTCTCTTCACAGGCCGATCCCACATACACACGGTTACATAGGACTCTTCTTCTCTCGACGACACAATTCAAAAAATAATTTTTTATTTTTAGTAGAAAGATAGGCGGGGCATTTCTCGTACACAATGGTGATATTATCATATTCCATTATTATTTTTATTTTTATTTTTATTATTATTATTTATTATTATTATTATTATTATTATTTATTATTAATAATATTATTACTATATTTATTATTATTCTTATTAATTATCGCGTTATTATATTATTTATTATTTTTATTATTATTATTATTTTCTGGACATTATTACTTCGACGCATCCCGTTACGACTGTCGTTCGTCTCGTCACGTCAATTTTTGTTACGTGAGGATATCACGTAACAATAGTAGTTCTTACTCGTTTACGTGATGCTTATTTACAAGTGTCTACGTTGCCTACGTACGAATCAGTAGATTCATTTATACCTCAGGCGCCTTCTTTTTCTATATAATCGAAATATTCGTCAAGTTTAAAATCCACAAAGTTTATGCTCAAGTGAGATAATTGAGCGGATAAATGGGATAATGAGACAATGTTATACAGCGATGAAATTAATAACTATCGTTTTTAATCACTTTCTAAATGCTATTAGATATAGTTTAATATTTTATCATTTAATCACACATTGATTATTAATTTAATTCACATTGATTATTAATTTTATTCTTGAAAAATCAATGTATTGTTCCATTTATCTAAAGCGTCTCAAAGACTCTATTTGAACTTATGTTATTTTAAATATGAAATTATAATTAAAATAAACTTTATGGCTCTTAGACTTGACTTGATTTCGATTCGAGGTGCCGAATTTATACTTGGCTCCAATTATGCATTTGTACGTGCCGGCGGAATTGACATCGCCGATCGTACGATACGTATGCCGATTTAAAGCGATAGTGTAGTAATCTACGTCTGTGTGTTATGTACGTGTGTCAATTGTGTGCGTAGGCCTGGGTCAGGATTAACGTGAACCATCCGTTTGACGCGAATGTTGCGTTTTCTCCTAACAAAATTTCCTTCGTCTTCCACATTTTTACTACAACAAAAGAATAGAATCGCGACGCGTCCGATATAATTTCACGACTTTCCCCTATATTATTTCTTCCGTTCGCGTATATTTCGGGGACGTAAATTCCTATATATTTTTATGCATGTGTTGACTCGTGTATATTCTTCTTTGTATACATATAAAAAAGCGGTATCGACAGTTCCACTTGTGTTTATGACTGTTCTCGCGAGCATTCCTTTTACACATTACGATTACTTTATCTACATTTACCATTAAGTTCGAGTGTAGCTATATTTACAATTGCTCGTTTCGCACCTAATACACCAATTTGCGCCATGTTAAAAATATCTGCTGTATATCTATTCTCCACGTTTGTCTCTTTCTCTCTCTATCTCTCTCTCTCTTTCTCTCTCTCTCACTCTCACTTGTCCTCGGACGAATGCGTCCTGACTAGAGATGCGAGGTGAGAACATTTCAAATAGCGAAAACTGACGTTCTCTCACCACGAAAGCTTTCGAATAGCTTTCGTATTGAAAATTATCTTCTCTCTCGCCTCGCATCTTCTAACTTTTGACGCGCTGACCTCGAGATATCTCCTGTCTCGCGTGTGCGTGCGTATATACGCGTGTCTTGTAGACCCTGTTACGTGAATTAACACCAGCTCGAATTTGACCGATGATCTGTGACGAAAGTCCAAGACACGTACATTTCCCTCCCTCTTTGTTGCAAAAAACACTATCGATTTCGTCGCGGACGGCACCTTAAAAGTCTACGCACGCACTTTTATCCTGTCTCTACGCGTCTATATTCGCCACCTTCTTTTCTCTTTCTCTCTCCCTCGTGTCTCTCCCTTTTTCTCTCATTCCTTTTTTTTTCTATAAACTAATCATCATATAACAAGCTTTATATTCTTCATTTCGTTAGTAATGCGACTAGGTTAATTTTGACACTTCGCGATCCGTTCTCATACCCGTCGTTTCCGTACGCATCGGTCGATCAAGAATTTACGATCAATCATGATCGCATATTAGACGCGCTTATGGCACATCGACAGATTGCATTACCGGATACGAGACGTATCGTTTGTCGTCAAAGATCTTTGTCTCCCTCTCAACGACGAGTATGGGAGGGAAGAAAGACGCCGAGAGGAGGATCGAGGAGAGAAGGGAGCGACGACGCTGGCCGCTCGCGCAAATTGCGATTACACAAAGTGCGATCACATTACGGTGACAAAACCGTCCTACCGTTTCCTCCGAGACACGCTGGCTCTCTCTCTCTTTTTCTTCTGTTCCTTCGCTTTACGCACGAATCAAGTCCCAAACGATACTTTGAACTCGCGTCGTGACGTCCTCGAATCACGAGTCGTGCCTGTGAGTCCTGTTGCGCCTGTTGCCGCTCTTCCGCCTCTTCCTCTTGGTGTCACGAGTGAACGCGACGTTACCAGGGTCGTCAGCGAGCTGGGGATACCTATGCACACTGTGGATATCGACGCCCTCGTAGCCGTCGACGGTGCCGCGACTGATGAGCTCGTCCTTTTCTTCCTTGGACCAGTCGCCTCGACCTTGGAAACCGGCCATCACAAGTTGCTTTTCAATTTCCCAGGCGCGTTCGACGGCACGCTTGTGCGCGTGTTTTAGAATTCGGTGCCGCTCCTGCTCAGGATCGGCCCCATACTTGATCACCACCGCCGCGTCCGGATTGTGCAATCTCAGCTCTTTCCATGTGCCGGCACCATGTTCCGTCGTCTCGTGTGTGGATACATTAAACATGCCACCAAGCCGATGAAGTTCCTCCATGTCATCGCGGATCTTCAACGCGTTATCCTTGACGAAATAGAAAACGTCTTGGTCGTGCACGCTGAAATGCAACGGCAGGAAGTACGAGTTGTTGAATACGGACGTGACCACGTCCTGTACCACACTGTTCACGCCGTCCACTACACTCACTAAAGCGCGACCGCCGACACGCGATACCAGGATACCCTCGCCGAAGACCGCCCGACGATGGGCCACCCGCGGTAACAGGTTTCGCGTCTTCGGCTCCAGTTTCAGCAATGGCTTGGGCACGAAACCAAGATCGGAGAACTTCTCTTGCACGCGATTTACGATGCATTGCAGACCAGACATCACACCAAAGTCTGGAGTAAGTTGCGGAGACGTGACGATGGCGCTCGGTTGATATACCATCTGCTTTGTGTATTCGGAACCGAGCATTGTTGAGATGTCATAGCCATAGAGTTTCAGCCAACTCGCCAGATCCGTCATATACTCGACGTTCTGTTTAAAATTGATCGGATCGTTATTGCGGAAGCGATAGATGAATATGTCGGTCGGTGTGGTAAGCTCGTTGGCCATTTGCTCCCAAGCAGGTGTCATCCATTGACCGACGGTCGGATCGTAAAGTCTCTTGTTCAAATAGATCAATTTGGTATTGGGATCAAAGAGACCACCGTGGAAATCGATGGGCAAATAAAAGTCCGGATTGGTATCCTTGATGATCTTGCCGAATGGCGTGCGTCGCATCTCTTTGATAAGATTGCCATTGGTATCAAAAAGAGCAAGAGGCGAACCGTTCTGATCCGTTGCGACGTAGAACCGTTGTTCGGACGTCTCCACAGTCATCAGGAAGTCGCGCGAATCGTAGAGGAATCGGAATGTCTTGGACAACTTCGGGAAATGCACGTGCGTTATTAGATCCGGAGTTTTTGGATTCGCGTAGAAGAACTGAGTAATGTTTTCTCGATCGTCATTCATCGACACCAATCGGCCGCGATCATCGTAGAAGTACCAAATTTGGAATTTCTTGTGCTCCGACGCATGAATCAGTTGACCGCGCGAGTTGTATCTGAAGAAAAAATAATAATAATAATGTATATTTTGGTATGTATTCACTACCATGTAGTATTTTTTTTAAATTAGTGTTTTTCGGCAGAAAAACCTTTTGCAAAATTTATTACAAAAAAGATAGATATTTTTTCCTGTACATATATAACATTTTCGTTATTTTAATAAAATTGATATATTATTTCTTAGTTTTCGGAAGAATAAAAAATACCTACCTGTATTTGTGCTCGCCACGAATCACAACGAAGCCGCGTCCATCATACGAGTTGAATTCGACGTCACCGTACTGGACCACTCGATCACCACTGTCGTAGCCCAAGACGGTCTTCTCGTTATGCTCAGTCACGCCAATCACGTTACCGTTTTCATCGTATGCATATTGCCAATTATTCTCAGTGTCCGCTACTTCGAGCACATGACCGTCTGCATTGTACGTGATCTTCTCCATTCTAGAGTATTCCTTCTTCTCCATCGACTCCTTTCCGATCGAAAACTTTCTTATCTTGATGCGATTGCGATTATCATACTCGAGCTCCATGCGGAACACGTCGAACGATCGGATGTTCATCAGTACTATCTTGACACGACCGTGCTCGTCGTAGTCCGTGACTGTGAAGAACTGTTTGCTGCTATCCTGCATAACTGATCGATTGAAGAGATTTCTATATATCCTGAGATCACCGACGCCTTCTAGCACACCGAGATTCTGATTATATTTAAGACGAAGCTGAGGTAACTGTTTGCCGTTGATGTCGACCTCGATGCCGGATATACGCGCATTACCATCATACTGATAACGATAATGAGCATTATCCATGCCGCTTTTGCTGCCGAACTTGATCTTCTCATCCTTCACAATGCCGGCATGGTATTTGTACTCGATGCGCATCTCAAAGTTTGGTTCGTTGATATCGATGCTGCGCACTAGACTGGTCGTTTCTTGATAGGTATAATGTATAGAGGATAATCCTATACAAAACATACAGTTTTTAACTAACAAATATCTTTAATAATATCGCGACATTTATGAATCAACATTTTTTTTTAAGTCATAGTAAAATTCAACAAGCTGAAAAAATGAAGACACAATATTATTTTGGCAAAATTATATATGTAAATTATTACTTACCAGCAAGCGTGGTTTCGAGTTTTCCAGCGTGATCATAGACGTAAGCAACCTTTCCGCTTTGATGAGGATATACCTTAGCAAGAATCTGACCATCGTCATTGTAAAGAATCTCATATGGATGTCTGTTCATCGGCGAGTAATATTGATACTTGTAGAATCCGAGAGACGTTTGAAGAGAGAATGTATGAATGTGTCCTCTTGGTGTAGTCAGTGACTGCAATGCTCCTGCCTCGTCGTATTGAAGAAGATAATCACTTCCACGCGGCGTAGTAACTTTCAGTGGCAAACTGCTGAACATGTCTTTGAAGGCGTACACCATCGAAGTACCATCGCTGTACTTGATCTCGTACAATCGACCCGCTCTGTCAAAGCCATACGTTTCGCTAATGTCGCCCCACGTCCACCTAATCAATCTGCTGAATCGATCGTATTCCAGTTCGACACCAGCGAAGATACCATTTTTCGGTCCCCATTTAACGGGTCTAGCTGTTCTGTCGTACGTGACATTCAGTAGTTCTTCACGATCGTCCATAAACACAGCCACGGTATTTGTTTCTCTATCGTACTCTAGAGACAGCAAGATCTCACCATTGACTCGGAGCTTCCGCCCGACCTGAGCGATTGCCTTCGAGTTTCCGCGATTCTTATTTCCTTGGATTTTTCGAAGGAAGTATCGCCATTCAAAGCGATTAGCCAGATCGCCAGCGATCTCTGTCCTCTGTTTAGCCGGTACAGGATAGCTTTCGCCTAACAGAGGCTCGATTTCAGCCAGAATCGAATATGGCATACTATCAGTGCTAACGGTGTGAGCCCATGGTGTTACCCTTCCAACCGAACCATCAGCAAGAACCGTCGTTCTCTGCTCGGCCTCTCCGATCTTCGTGACAACGGACGATCCTTTGATCAGCATCGAGATGGGCTTCCTGTTGTTCTGTCCAACTTTGACTATGGCACCCTTCAGACTAAGATCGAATGTCAAGCTGATCACCTTGCCCGTGGGTGTCACTGCGCTAGTCAGCCTGCCAAACTCATCATAATTGTAAACGTAGCTGCGACCCGTACTATCGAGCTTCGTTTTCAGCAGGCCAGTAGGTCCGTGATAGTCGAAAGTAACGTTGTAATTGTCGGGCGTGCTCAGCTCATGCAACATCTTCATTCTAGACATTCTCAGTCTGCATTTCTGTCCCTTTGTGTTCTCGATGGAGTTCACCTGGCTGCTGTAGTCTCTCAGCAAAAAGACCTTGTTGCCAGCTGCATCCGTCACAGTGCTGAGCTTGCCGTTGCTGGTGTTGACGTTATACGTGAAGAGATACACAGTTTCACCGGTCAAAATATTCTTTGTAGCGATGTGCTGACCAAACCGATTGAACACGTATATTTCTTGCGTATCAGGTGCATAAATTTCGTATTCTCGCGCGCCGCTCGCGTCAGGAATGCTCGCCGTCACCGAGCGAATGCGATAATTGGCCTGGTCGCCGATGTGAACTACTCCATCAGGTGAAACCGCCACGGCGGATATGGTATTAAACTTGGAAGTAGACGCCAGATAGTGCTCGGCCTCAAAGCAATCACAACCACGTTCTAGGCAATTGCACTTGGACTCAGCACCGGCGTACGGCGAGATCTTACCGTCGGTACCGATCACGCGAACACGATTGATTCTCTGAGAATCGCTCTCGGCGATGTAAAGATTGCCCGATGGACCGAATGCGATGCTTTGCGGCATCACAAGAGTGGCGTGAGTCGCGAGTTCCGTGTCGAACGAGGCTGATGGAGAGGCGCAGTGAAGCGGACGACCGGCGACGACCTTGACACGTCCATCCGGAGCCAACTGAAGAACCATATGATCGTCAATCATGTGCAACGAGTTGTCCAGGGGATTGATCGCCAATTCGGTCGGCCAACGTAAATGAACCTCTTCAACGTTCAACGTTCCTTCACAGGGTATGGGTTTCCAGTGCGACTTGTGCATATGATTGCCGATTACGGTGGTGATGATACCGTCTCTGTCGACCATACGTATATTTGTGCCATCGGCGAAATACAAAACGTTATCGGCGGAAACGGCAACACCCTTAGGATAAGCCAGTTTAGCGTCCCGCGCGAGCGCACCGTCGCCACAGTGAGCTTCGTCACCAGGAAGGCAACGTTCCCCGGAACCAACTACTGTCTCCCAATTATGATCGGGATCCGTGTAATCGTTGGTGTCACGTACGCGAATGATCTGATGAGATTCTGGATCCGATATGTAGAGAACGCCGTCCAGCGGGCTCAGAGCGATGTGATAACGATACGATACTCTGGTTGCGCTGGAAAAATAAATTTGAAATTAAAACATGTTTAAGGCTAAAAGATCTCAAAGAAATCAAAAGAGTTATAAAAAACTATCGCGTAAAATTAATCGATATCAATTACATACTTTAATCTGACCACAGTTCTGACTGTTCCATCGACGAGAATCTTCCTGATTAGATTGAAATCACCGACAAAGATGGAGCCGTCTGCTGCAGTGGCAAGAGCAACGGGCGCTAAGAGACGTTGTTTGGAAGCTTGCCCGTCGCAATCATAACAATCCAATGGTCTTTGATGACCGTCTCCCATCGTGGTGAGGATAACTCTCGGCTTATGCTTCAGATAAATGTTTGAGCCATCTCCTTTTTGCAAGATACCCTCGTGGAAGTTGTATCTATGATGAATATCCAAGTTCCAGCCGCCGACTTCTGAGATGGACATGTCGTGACCGCTCAACTTCGTCGTCTGTACGTCCCAGATAATGTCCTTGCAATCGCTATACTCGTAGCCAACCTTCACCATAGCAGTCGTAACTCCGTAAACACGTTGGCGATAGACATTCAAGCGATTCCACGCGTAGGTAAATTTGATCACTGGATCGGCCTCGAAAGTCTTCTCGAAGAGTATACCCTCGATCGTGATTCTCAAATGTATCAAGTTCAAGGTCGCCGGTATGACTTCCGGAGTCAGCTGCAGTTGTATGGTGGAGAGATAACCAGCCGCTCGTGAACTGTGATATACCAGATTCAAGCCCGTTCCAGGTATCTGCAAACTCTCTTGTATAACTTGAGACTCTGCCAGAATGGCGCTCTTATCTGGGCAGGCTCCTTGGAATCCGTGTTTCCAGGTCGCCAAAACAACGGGCTTCATAAGATCATAATCGTGAGCGGCGCATGCATGTGGAACATGGACGGGCGGTTTCTCCTCGGCGGTGCTCATAATAATTTTGTCGATTATGACGACCTGGAAAGAAACAGATGTGCTTTTTAAAAGCTGTTGGAACAATAAATTTAATCATGCATCATTCTAAGAGATATTATTAAGTCACTCCATTTTACATCGCGAAACTTGACTTGTTGACAAAGTTTCGCCAGTTTTGACTGATTCAATCTCAACCTCTTTTAGTTTAGAATTTAAGTATAGTATAGAGATTAATTCAAATTTACCTCATTCCAAGGCACAAAGACGATATGACTCTGCGGCTTGAAGGGCGATCTGCCAAACTGTAGAGTCACGGCACCGCCGCCGTTCACCAGGAGATCGAACCAGCCGTCATCTCTTGTGAGGGTAAAACCTTCCAGCGGTGTGCTGGTGCTAACCCGCACTCCCATCAGTCCCGTACCGAGATGAGTGACGACGCGGCCACGTATGACGGCCGATCGGCTGTTCGACAACGATCGTGTTAATAGGAGAAAAGTTTACGAATAAATCGGATAAAATCACTTCTTTGTGTGCTTCGTCGTACACTACCAACAAAGCAACCGCTATTCTCTAAGCTAATTTCAATCTACTACGTTTTACTGTTCACACTCTTTAGAAATTTTCTTTAGAGTGTAGGAAATATACCGACGAAAAGAAATACTGTCACTTGATAACGTCTAATGAGATGTTTGAGGCATTTTTATAATTCTTCATTAAATGTGTCTAATGCTAAAAATAAAGACGTTATGTTTATAGTGTTTATTGTTTAAAAATCTCATAAATAAAAAAGTAGAAACAGATGAAATTAATATTATAAGTATAATATACAATTTTAATAATGTTTTAATATATAAATATATAAATTATAATATATAATTTTTTAATTATATGGTGTAAAAATTAAGTTTATTAAATTAACATGATAATAAAAGAGGAATACGCGAGACTTTGTATAATATTTTACTTTAAATTGGATTTTCAGGTGGTTTGGAAATAGATCCTAGAATTATCGACAAATCAATTTCCATGATGGGGAGAATCGCTATAATTACACGCAAAGTGCCGTCTTCCCGGGTGTTTAAAAAGACAGAAGCAATCGATGTAAATTTGCATCTCGGAGGATAATGCGCGCCCATTTACACGTGACAGCATTCTTTCGCCGGTTAATAAGTATCTCGATACCGAGCATCGATCGCCAATCGCGTATGCAAATGCGTGATGAATATTCAACGCGACGTACTTTTGTAAATTCTGCTTCTCAGTGCTAAAGAGGGACCCACTCGATTCTTTGATTGCTTGTTGTTGAACGAGTAACAACGAATGTAATCGTTGCATTATTTTCATCGCGATGTTTCAGATGACCTCTCTGTCACTATAGACCATAGTTGTGTCCGTTTTTCCCGAATAGGCAACGGAATACGATAATCGTGCCTCTTTGGCACTGGAGCGATTTATGGTCGAGGATAAATCACTACTTATATAAGTACAGTCGATATATATATATATACACAAATAACACAAATTTGGAAGCTCAACGTAAAAGGCACGAAACACAACGTAGGAATTAAAAGGTAACTGAACCATGCAACACGAGAATGTGTTCAACAATAACGGAGGACAAAGTGCGAACTCGAACGATCGTGGGATGTGTGAACTGTCCAACAGAAACTCTTAGATCATGTACATATATCATGTGAACCACACATTTTATTTCTTTAGTTTGTTGTTCTCAAGTGTTGATAAAAAAAAAAAAACATTTACATGTCATTGATATTAGTGAGAGTAAAAAATATTTCTTTCTTATACTCATATGAATCCATGGTTTTGCCTTTTTTATCATCTTGGAAACAACTGATAATATAAATGCAAGGTGCAGAAGTACATGATCAAAGGAGAGAGAGAGAGAGAGAGACCCGTCAATATTCAATCAAATCGACTGAGGTCAAACTTCTCAAGCACAGTCGAACGCACACACACGCACGGCTCGTCGTGATCAGGATGCAGGATGTATTTATGTACACATACGTGAGAGAGATACCAAATGCACGAAAATATTATCAAACAGCAGCAGGTTCTTTATTACTGCTATGACGGATCTTATTACGGATCCTCGTTCATTTAGTCGAGCTTTATCGACGTCTGGTTTTTCTTACCTTGTGTTGAAGTGATTCCAGAACATACTGACCGGGCAGCACGGATAAAACAGAGCCGAGTTAAAATGATGCGATTAAAGGCGAAAATAGAAGGAGAACGTAGAGGATCAAGGATGAGAGGTCAAGGATGAAGGAGTCAAAAGAAAAAGAGAGAGAGAGAGAGAGAGAGAGAAAGAGAGAGAGAGAAAGAAAAAAAAAGTAGCAAAGGATTTCTAAAGGTGGGAATAAAAATATAGAGGAGTCTGAGGAAAACTTTCCGCTTTTATGAAGAATTTCGATACGTCGCGTCTCGGGATTACTAGAATTTGCCGATCTCTTCCGATGAACCTGACGCGTCGGGGAGCAAAAAAAACTGTCCGGTTATTGTATATAACCCCCTTCCCTTCCCCCTTTAGTCAGCATGATGAGCGAAAAGCTCGAGGCTTAAACATGGACTCACACATTCACGCAAGCTCCACTCGGACGGACATGAGAAAGAGAAAAAAAGGAAAGAATCGAAAGAACGGGACTTGGATTGATGTACAGATAGAGATAGATCGTAAGGGACTTTGATAAAGACTTTGGGGTAGATAAAGAAAGAATGAAGAAGACAGAGAAAGAGAAAAAAAGAGAGGGAAAGAGATATATATATCTATATAAATGTAAAGGGCGAAAAAGGGAGAGAAAGAGGGAGAGGCGGAGGTCAGTGCAGGGCACACGCGCGCGCACACGTACGTACAAAACATATGTAGAAAACTGTTGGGATGTGATTTCACACGGGTCACAACAACGCAGATATAATATATTGAAATCTATGTATATGCATCCTCGTGTCTGTACTCTGTCTGTACGGCAATACATGTGTACTGCAAGAGAAAGAAAGAAAGAGAGAGATATACAGGGGTATGCGTGTATCTTGTAATATATGCGCGCAAAGGCAGCTATAAAGATTACTGGATCCCTGCGAGAAGAGCGAGGGATCCTCCTAGTATGTGTGAGCGTTTCTTCCCGCTTTAGTTAAAAATAGAGATCGATCGCGGCTTTGTCCGACTAATCTTTCAACCGATTCGGTTCCCGGCTCGAGTCAAAGGGACCTGTACTCGTATTATTAATAACCTTTAGTCGTCCCGTCGAGCATGCAACTTTCTCGACCTTCGCGATTCACGCTCTACACAGGCTTTCATAGGTTCTCCATGCACTTTCTTTGTCACATAGGGATCCTTTGCCTAATTTAGAATATAGATGTGATCTTAAAAAAATACAAAACGTCGAGACATCACAGAGTTTTGATTTACAAGGTATTAAACATTTCAGATATTTTTAAGTCAATCAAATTTTTATATAAATCTGAATAAAAAATTACAGAAAAATTTTTGTCAAGAAAAAATTGATTCCATATTGTTTAAGAAATCCGTATGTAAAGGGGAGTATGGTACGCAAATAATATCGCGCATAGGATAGTGTGCTCCTATTTAATGCTGCCATTTTCTCCTGATCGCGCATGTGTGTTGAATCTCCTATTTTATTTCTTTACTCAGAGACACGCAGACTGTAGACGCAACATCGACATCGGGACGGACAATTTTCGCTAACGATTTCAACGCGGAGACGACGAGGATCATGACGATGACATTGGTCGCAAGGACAAGAGGGGAAAGTCTCGCGACGATCGACGACGAACTTACCTCTCGTTGAAGGTCTCCTGACGAGCGTAGTTCTGCAGACTGCCCTCGTCGATTAGGAACTTCATTCTCTCGAAGAAGGAAGCGGTAATGGCGGGCGGCTGTTTCCGTAGCAATATATCGATTGGTTTGGGCGCTGAGACGCACAGCTGGCTGCTGCGGCATATGTGATTGGAGCAACATTCCGGATCGGCGCAATCAATGAGACCATCTGAAAGTCCCATTATTCTCCATTAAAATCCCAAAAAGGAGTACACTTACATTGATGAATGTTTTAATTAAACGCTTAATTAAAACAAACAAATATTCCAAATATAAGTAATAATAATACAGTTGTCTAAAATTTCAATTTACACTTTATTTCCATTCTATGGTATTTCAATGTCTTGATCTTGAAATAAGACGTGTGATTTATATATTTAACAAATATTATATATCATATATGTAAATATAATAATCAACTTTCTCTTTTTATAACAAATCATTATAAAAAAAAATAAATTCATATTAAAATATGTACCTTTATCGTTGTCTCGTCCGTCGTTGCAGTTCTGCTCTAAAAGTACGCTGCAGTCCTTGCCATCCCAGCCATCATAACACTGACACTCCCATTGCGCGTCGTTCGACACCCTACACTGTCCATGGCCGGAACAAGAATTCGGACAGCCCTCCATCGTGCAATGTTTTCCGTTCCATCCGGTGACGCATAGACACGTGCCATTCTTGCATTGTCCATGCTCGTTGCAGCGAGGATCGCATTGCTTCAGATTGCAAAGCTCACCGGACCAGCCTGGCAAGCAGTCGCAGGCGTTGTCTACGCAGTGTCCGTGTGGACCGCAGTCGAGATCGCACAGTTCTGAAACACAGCGAAACGGGAAACTGTGAAAGCGACTGATTCATCTGAGAGTGCACGAATGTGTTAGTCTCTAAACGACACTCAGAAGCCAGGGGCAAAGCGACGATCGTCCGACAAGTGAATGAAGCTATGAGAAGAAAGGGTAGTTAATTCAAAAGAATGTAAAAATTACTTCTTAAGTTCTGTCACCATCTTTTTGACACCTGGAAACACAGGAATCATCAGTTTACAAAAATATAAAACGAGTACATGACCACATATCAATCGATATCTTTAAACCAATTTTATATCGAGGTTACGAGCTGAGTAATAATATCTCTGATTTTTAAAATTTTAATTAAACATAGATATGAATATGGATATATTTGTCAGTAGTTAATTTCGAGAGATATATTTCCTATAATTATTTTAAAAATATAGAAATCTATAAGAAGAGAATAAATGTGAAATAATCGTTATCAGAAATAGTTGAAAATATATATATATATATATAAAAGAGATAAAATTTTGATCTGTGTAAAATAGATAGTAAAAATTTTTTTTGTAATGCCTCTTCTTAAAATAAAAATTATTTTTTTACGAAACCCTCGATATATAGATTTTCGATGATAAAATATTAATATAACATATAATGACGGTTTTTAATTTGTCATCTCACCTTTCGAGCAATCATCACCAGACCACATGGGCTCGCAAAGACAGGTCTGGGTCTCGAGATCGAAATTTCCATGGCTGCTGCAGTCTGGTAAGCACTGCAGTGCCTCCTTGTCCATTTGACTGCAGTCGGCTCCTTTCCAACCTTTTTTACAGATGCATGTGCCTTCGGCGCAGAAACCGTGGCCCGAGCAAGTCGGATGTGGACAGTCGACCTCTTCGCAATACTTTCCCTTGTAGCCACGTACACAGTTGCATTTGCCGTTGGTGCAGTGACCATGGCCATTGCAGTCGGGCACCTCGCACTCGTCGTGTCGCAGAGAGCACTCCTTGCCCTTCCAGCCGGGATTGCATTGACACTCGCCGTTTATGTACTCGCCTAAATCGGCACAACGAGATTATTTGACGTGGAATTATTTACACACATACGAGACTCGCAAAGTTATTTCCGAACGGAAACTTTTAACAATTGAAATTCGACGGCGATGCTGCAATCGCTGCTGAGAAATTTTGTCTATACGCAGAATACTCGCAATTCAATTTGATTCCAAAGTTATGAAATTGCATTGAGTTATTGTTGTATTCTACTTTCCAATTCAATTTTACTTTATTTTATTTCGTAAACATAGACATATATATTTTGTGTATGCCTATCGAGAAAAAATTGGTACTTTAAGCATGAAAAATTAGCATCTATTACGACTGTTAGCCAAAATGTAATATCAAAGCAAGTGAAATGTATATAATCGGCTTTGATTTCTATTTAAAAGAAATCAATACACAAAGCCGTAACCAGGCGCTTAGTTTTTTTAATCGGTTAAAAAACTTCCCAATCATTATTTCTTTCTGTTTCAATAGGATTTTAATCAAACTCGTAACCAATAACCGATTTTTGAAGTTTATTAAAATTCCTATACGGATTTTTCAATTTAATATTATTTCAACCAAACGACTGAATCCTATTGTCACGGATTTCTCAATATTTTTGTGATAATATAATAGCATATATAATATGATACGTAAAAAAATATGTAAATTATTTTTAATATCCACCGATACACAGTTAAAGAAAATAAAAGCTGGTTATTGATTAACTTTTGATAAAGATATCTTTTCGGCGATAAAACAAACTCACCTCTTTGGCTGCAGAGAACAGGACAGACACTCTCGCTGCAATCCTCACCACCGAAACCAGGGTTACACTGACAATGACCCAAGAGACACTCGCCCTTGCCGCTGCAACCGTTCGGACAGTTGTGCGTCATATCTTCGGCGATCACAGCGATAAACGAGACTTCATGGGGATCACCATCGTCGTTGTAGAGCGATAGGAACCAGTGTCCCGGCTCCATGTACTGAGTTACCTCCTTCTTAATCGAAGGCTGTGAAGAAAGCGTGAATTTATTATCTGGCCATACCATGCGCATACACGTTTGATCGTTGTTCAACTACAGGGACGAGTATTAAAAAAATTAAAAAAATAGTCTACTAGAGACCATCGACTTTATATAAGCGAGTGAAATAAAAATAGGGCAACGGCACATACAATAACACTAACATGAGATGCCCTGGTGGTCCGAGCCTTGAAGCCGCTAAGAACCTCCAGAAGATCGTACTGCGTGTGCGTGGGCAACGCGTTTCTTCTCGCGTACACACCGATGCTGGCACCGCGCGGAATGTTGTAGTCGAAACGCACGTAGGCGGCGTCCGATTGATAAAACTGCATGTTCCAGTAGCCGTACGGCGGTATCTCCTTGCTGAGCTTCTGTCCTAAACCGACCTGAGCGAAGGTCGTCCCGTCGGGCGGGAAAGACCGCGCCGGAAAAGTTCGCGCACCTGTCAATCCATGCGTCATGATTAAAATAACGGCGCACGATCAAGCCTTCTGTCGGGTAATGTAAGTCCGGATAGTCGTTAGTCATTTTAGTACAATTAATTAATTAATTAAATTATCTATCTATGGTCAACGAGTGATTTGTGTTGTCCAAATTACGATTGTACCAAACAGCTGGTTTCTTAAAAAAAAGTTGGCTATAATTTATGTTAACGAAGCATCAAGATTACGTTACCCGACGAAAGTTAAAATGTTTTCAAATGTTTTCTAATGGATGGATGGATGCTTATGCGTGTTGACATTTTATGAGCGTTACATCTTTTTCTCTCATTTTTAAACGTATTATTTGATTCGTACGTTTAGTTCATTTTTCACAATACATTGTTATTTCTCACAAAACGTTTGATCGACAACTATTAATTTTCTTCTGAAAATAATACTGATTACCGATTATTCTTGTGAAATATTATCGGTATAATAACCGGCTAACGGCTATTTAATTGCGACATTTCGTGCAATGGACTTAAAATTATGTCATTATTACAACAATCTACATAGTCTAAATAATAACACAACCCGCTATCACAAAGCACATTACAATCACAACACACTAAAGGAAAACTAATTACTACAATGCAGGCAAGTCAACATAAACTCATTTGACAAATCCGTAAATAAATAACAAGCAAAGAAGTGAGCATCAGCAAAGAGAGAAAATAGACGTGTTTGAAAAGAAATGATTTGGAAAAAAATGAAATAGAAAAAAGAAACAAAGAGAAGAGAGAGAGAGAGAGAGAGAGAGAGAGAGAGAGAGAGAGAGAGAAAGAGAGAGAAAGAGAAAAAGAGACAATCATAAACGTGGCCTCACCTTCAAGGATCAGTATAGTAGGCTCAGGGGGAAGCGCAGTGCTTCCCGAGCAAGCCCACAGATCTGTGCTTACTTCTGGCTCGTAAGTTGAAGTGGAAGTCCCATCGATTGATTCGAGATTCTTGGCGATGTCATCTATCGACGAGGGATAATAGTTTTCGGTGATAGAAATTGTCGCATTGGTCTTCGCCGAATCTCTCGCCGCTGATTCCGCATCTTGCTTCCTCTCGTCCGCCGATTCCTCTCTCGATTCTAAGAATTCGTCGTCTGACAGAGTGGCATTAACGCTCTCGAGTTCTTGCTCCAGATTGTCTTCGATCGCTGAAAAATTGTCCCATTCGTCAGAGGACGAGCCCATGCAGGGGCAGGAGCACTCGCACTCGCCACCGGCCCAGATGGGCGCCGGGGGCGAGGCAGGTGGTTGCGGCGGTGGCGGTAATCGCGTATCGACCGCGTTTATCGACTCGGCGTCCTTAGCAGGGATTTTTTTCATGCTCGCTGCAGGCGGCACCTGCGCTTGATCGATGTTAATCCCAGATGCATGGTTGTTTTCAGTCGGCACCGATACCGAGAGAACGTACAGAGGCCTTGAAGAAGCGGCAGATGGATTTTCAGCGGCGATCGTTACGTTTATGAGCACTCGATGCGGTGACGATAACGATGAAGACGATGATGGGCCAGAATTAGCGTCGCGGTACACGGGTACCTCTACGATTTGTATCCGTTGAGTGATCGGTGAGTTAGACAGATGGCCTGTATTAGAGGGGAATCTGGGTGACGCGTTACTCGATGAATCATGCACCGTTTCATGCAGAGTGTTCGTTGGAGGTGAATTGTAATTAGTTTTAATCAACGAGGAATTTTCAACGGGCTCGTTAGCTTCGACAGCCGCTTCATGAAACTTCTCTTCGAACTTCCGAAGTAATTCGTCGTCGCTTTTCTCTCTTATGATGACTCGTAGATCGTCTTTATCTCTAGGTTCCTTTCGAGAAACGACGCTTATCTTTGCATTATTATCAAGAATTTCAGATGATTTAGTAGGATCTTTCGTTTTTGCGATTGATTGCTTCTTATGATGAAGATCGACAATTTCCACCTCGTCTTGTCCATAACTATAGATCGGTATGGGATAATCTTTTTGAAGTTCCTCGGACTGTTCAGGAACGTTAACGATATTAAATGAGGCTTCTGACTCGGACGACGAACTTTCTTGAGAAAGCTCTCGTGTTTCTTTCACAATGTCCGACGTGTGGGCTTCTATCGATTTCGTGGTCATATTTATTGTCTTTGAGATACTTTCCGTAAAGGCGACTGATCTATTGTTTTCGTTCGAGCTAATTTTTTCTTTAGACTTATCGGAGTGACTATCTTCAATCTTGATTATATCTTCTTTAGATTCTTCAATTTTATCATCGTTATTTAACAATGTATTATATGCAGTTTCATCATCTATATTTATACTAGGCGAAATCGTGCTAGCGTCTACTTCGTATCTATCCATTTCTACAAACTCTAACTGTTTGCTCGTATTGGAATTACTTACGTTCGATCCTTTATCCTCTGTTAGTTCAATTGAGCGCACCTCTGTTACAGCTTCTACAATGCTATCGGCAGCATCTACATTACCGTTATAATCGACGGGGGAAACGTTGCTATCATTTTCTGTAGTTCCGCCAACTACTCGGTCGTAATCGCTACTATCTATGCCAAGTTTCGCGGACTCCGCGTCGAATGCAGACGTCGTACTCTCGATACCGTCTCCGCTTTCGCCAATGTCCGAACTTTCGAACGTGCCGGCGTTATCGGTATCACGGTCGAAATCCGCGAAATCATCGCGAACAAGTTTCGCGATCGGAGCTTTCGTGGCAACATGCCCTTCTCGCATCGCAGATTTTTCGAGCACATCAACAGTGTCTTTGTCGATGGCCGGAAAAATTTCGGTAAAAAGCCCCGAGGGCGCCGTGCTGGACGTTTCATCGGGCAATTCGCGATTAAATTCAGAAGTTGATGCAGAAGAATGACCAGAGCCAACAGAGACAGAGGACGGAGAGATGAGATGATCGACAGCGACAGTGATATGAGTCTTATGATCGTGCGAGTAATTAGTAGTAGTGGTGGTGGAGACATTCACGACAAGCGATTCCTCGGAGACTTCAACAACTTTGATCGAACGGTCGACAGCTTCCTTCGCCGGATCTGGACCATCCGCATGCTCCGGATCATGCACAACCTTACCGGGGAACTTTTCATGCAACGGGACCGATCGCTGTCCGGACCCCGAGGTCTCGGCCTCGAGAACAGTCGGGGTCGACTCCTCGGGGTCACGAGGGGGTGATGGTGCGACAGTTTGATGCAATGCATGCTCGTTAAACGCGTTCCTACGCTTGCGGCTGTATACGACACCATCTAGTAACATGCTATCCAACGTGCTAATACTACCTCCTGACGATGACGGCTGTCGCGTCCTGCCGCCCGATTGCGACGACGTTGAAGTAGACGACGTGGACGTTTTGTTCGCTTCACTCGACGATGGCTTCGCGTCCGTATTCTCGCCCACCAGGACCGTGCACGCCTTCGTGCCTTGATACGACCAGTTCACTAAATTGGACGCTTGATGAGAAATCAATTAGGATATGATAAGGTGTTAGTTTCGGAAAAATTGTTGTTACGTCTCATTTTCTATTGTTTCAAAATTCAAATTACTTCATAGACAACAAAAGACTCGAAAAATAGGCTAGACATACATTTTAGATATCTTTATGCTATCGGTATTGTTGTTTAAACATGACATATGTGTTATATTTTATACAAATAGAAATCTTAATTCTGTATTATAATTGTGTTTGAGTTTAGGATTATATCTGATATAGTGTATACAAGACAGATGGTTGATGGAGTAAAGAAAGGTACCATCGCACGGAATGCAATATGCGAATAATTACCTGCGACGTAGGTTAATGCCGCGGTCAAGCAGAGCGAGAGCATAATTACTACTATGGCAATTAGTTTCCAGCTGCACCAATCGATTCCCTTGCGGAAATGACAGCGGATGCTTTGTCTCCTCATCGGGATCATCGACGGGGCGTGCCCGTAAGGTAAAGGTACCCTGAAAATCAATGAAGGTCGATTTATAGCGGTGACCGCGCATTTAAATTTTCGAGTTCTTCCCTCTCTCTTCTCTTCGCCGGTAGCAAATTCGTCTAATACGAGTCGTCATTAACGATTATCCGCCCGCTCGTTAGTGGTCAGAGATTAATCTTTATCCCGTTGTTTTATCCGAAAAGTTAGATAGCGGTCCGAGCTGAACTGTTACACGATGTTACATAATTTCTCGATGCGCCGCCGTTGTAATTAGAGAAACACCGTCGAGGAATTCGGCACTTCAGTACAATTTTCAAGCACATTCGGTCGTACTCTCGGAGTTTCATTATAGTATAAAGTTGCAGCTCTCTCTCTCTCTCTCTCTCTCTCTCTCTCTCTCTCTCTCTCTCTCTCTCTTTTTCTTCTGCTCCCTCGTGACGTTCGAGAAACTCGCAATGTATTCTCGCTCGTTACATACCCCCATAGAAAAGCAGCAGCCCTCGAATGTGTTTGTAGTGCCGGTGAACGGTTGCCATCACCGTCGTCGCCGCCGCTTCCAAGTAACTCACAAATGTCTAACCAAAATATTTAAACGCGACCGTCGGATTCTGAAGCGCGAGCGGGAAAGCGCGTTTGCTTTCGTTGCACCGCGTGATAATGAAAAAAACGAGAACCAGGCGGCGTCTACCGTCCTCTCCAGGCGTCCTCGTTCCCGCTGTTGATTCTACGCGGATTGGACGCGCAGTTTTTTTTCTATCGCGCAAACAAAATAAAAGCGGACGATTTGGAGTTCTCCGAGTGAAACTTCCAGGTCTCTGAATTCTCTATTTTACAGCCCGATGTCGAAATGTTTAACCGAGTGTTTGACTTATTCGTTACAAAGTTTCAATATTGGAATATCCAACATTTTTGAACGTTAACTCTTTGGTTTTGCCACATTTACATTTTCACCATACTACTCGTTGTTTTGACTTTTAATAAAGATATCAGTGAAACGTATTGATTTTTTTGTGAATATTATTCATGAATAAAAAAAATATTCGATCAGTTATTTCATTTCATATTTATAAATCCAAGTTTTAATATAGAATTTTATATACAGAAAAAGTAAGTGTCAAATTAAAATTTATATACACATATAAACGCGTTTATTGTTTCATATATAAGCAACAATTTGTAATCTTCTTAGAAGAAATTGAAAATTTTAAATTTCAACAATATTATAGTCTTATTCTTATTTCAAATATTCAATACTATAATTGTCATCTCAAGAATACAATAATTATTTTAGCTCTAAGATAATCTTCGATTTGAACATGTGTTATTTTTTATCCAACTTTTTTCCAGTTTCTTAAAAAAAAAAAAGAATATATTTTTTTTCAAACTATATCAAATGTCTTTATTCAAGCCAATTTTATTTGGTGACGCAATATAATCTAATTTCAAGATTTCCATTTTAAAACTAAAATTATTGTTAAAATAAGAATAATCTTTTTTTCTGTGTAGAAGAGAATTTTTCATAATATTCTTTTTTTACTAAATTAATACAATAAGTAAAAAATATATTGCGCGCAATTAAATGTACAGATTAGCTACTTAATCAGTATTACTCATTATCAAATTATCTTTTCCATCTCGTATTAAATCAATATCGTTTTATTCAATTTCTGGAATATAATTCATCCCCAACTTTCGAGCGCGCGTTAATGTCATTTAATAAATTGCATAGTGCAAAAGTCCGGCGGGACTGAAATTCGTTCGCTCGAATATCAAATTCCGTTATGTCCTCATTTGAAAAAAGTTCATTTATAGATATTTCTGTAAATACACAACGACCATGTTGCGAGTCTCAACGAGAGCGTTTCTCGAGGATCTGTGGCGAATGCCACGTAAGGACCTAAAGGACCGGCGATTTTCTACGGTGAGCAGTCACGCGCGGACCAAGGGCCTTTTCCTTGAGGGATGACAATCCGCATTTCGAACATCAACTCATTGTACGTGCCGGCTGAATAGATGATTCATGAGGATCTGTCAAGTGGCGCGAAGAAAGAAGTAAAGAGGACACAGAAGTCGATCGCCACTGTCCGTCTGTCGAGGTTTTCGAAACACGCGTTTCTTCGGCTTGCACCTCGATTCAATTCATTCACGAACGACACAATTCGCCATTCAGAGAGAGAAAGAGAGAGGGAAGAAAAATATTACGCGGTAAACGCACGGCACGTACGACTCTTACCTGTCCATGTTGTTCTGCAGCTCCACCTTTATTGGACTGTTCCCCGTAGACTGATTCTTGTTGTTGTATTCATTCTTCGGTATCTCTGCAAGAAGGTAGAAGAAACGAAAGATGAGACGATGAAGATAGTTTGTTACATTCGCGTCTGACAGATCGGTGAAATTTCTCGTGGGAAACGGCGCCTCCTCCTTCCCACCCTTCTCACCGTCAAGTTTTTTGCCCCCGAAATGTAAATGCAATTCAACGCGATGTACATTTTACGTAATGCATACGAAATCGCATTATAAGCATTGTAGTACGCGGAAGTTAGTATACGCGAGATAGCTTACTCGATGAGTTTTCGCGCGAAAAAAGGATACGATTATTTTTCAATCTTTAAAACCTACTCGTGCAGGATTAGCTGCTTCGTCAAGAACTAACTGATTCATGGGGGTAAATGATATTGTTAAAGCTCCTTAATAGACAGCACGCACTACGCAGATAGTTTAACATGGGCTCTCTATCAATCGAATGTAATTAAAAATGTTCGCCGTTGCGATTCGACAAGATAATGACATCCCACGCTTAAATTTATCCTCGCGTGCAGCATTTCCGATTACGGGGAACATATAATTAGGCGCGGAGGTCGATGAGCGCGAGGCGTGGTCAGCCGTTAAATAAATTACGATACGTGTCGATTCTTCATTTTCAGCGCGAGACTTTTCCCGGTGAGCGACCAGACGTACTTTGTGATGCCAGACGCGAACGTCTTTCCGTCCGTTCCACGCCGCATGTGCGTGAAGCAAAAGAAAGGAGCGAGACGGTGGTCACGGCTCTCCTGTTGAATCGATAAGTATATGATTCATCGCGGTTTTAGCTTGAATTTCAAACAAGTAGAATATGAGTAGCGTGAAGGGAGAACTGCGTTCTCCGTTTAAAAAAAAAAACTACCAGGGAGGGTCTCTAAAGGCAGGGAAAAAATATATTTTAAGAAGAAGGTCCTTATTTTTTTCTCCAACGAAGCTAATTTGATCGAATAATACAATATCTTGTAGGAAAATTCTTTTCCTCTCTCTATTTTCATCTCCTTTAAAATGTTCCTCAAGTGACTTTGGAAGTTATAAGCAATGTCATGTATAAGATACATTAGACATATTTGGTAGATTGTCGCGATGACAGTACTGATGATTAGTGGTGGATGATAGTGATTTAAGGGATCACATTCTCAACAACATGCACGAGTGGTATTAACGCGTTGATCCTCAACCAAGGGAACCTCTAATACAAGTTTCCAACATGGTATGGCGGAATCGCACAAATTCTATTATATCTCTCTCGTGTGAGATCCTACTAAAACATGCAGGAGACGATAAAATATATCCTTTTCGAGTAGGTATATAAAATGCGTGTTTAAATTCATTTTCAGCCACCTAAAAATTGACGAAACATACAACTTTTATGATTAACTGAAAATATCGCCAGGAAAAAAGAAAATCTGAATTGAATATTCAATGTCCGTATATAACGACTGATAAAATAGAAATAAACGCGGCTGAAATGTATTTACATTTGTAACGAAGCCTCGAATTAATTTTAGAAGTTTAACCCGGCTATCCGTGCAGCGAGATATCATGCGCGATGGCGCGATGCGCAATTTAAAACGCAGCGCTCCGCGGCAGCGTTTTGAATATTAATGAGCCACTTTGCACGTTTATGCGCGCAGGCGATATTCGAGTTCGGGCTTTGTTGTTCTTGACACTTAGCCCCTTTCGAGACTGCTTCACGAACTCATTTTCGAAATGCTTGATAAAGAAGAAGAGCAAGAGGTAAAGAGAGACAGAGAGAAGGGGGAAGGGGAAGAGAGAGAGAGAGAGAGAGCGAGAGAGAAAACTTGTTACTTTAGCACGTTTTTTGTCTCTTCTTACACTGCAGGGAAAACCCGTTCTTTCTTCGTATCTTTACACATACCACGGCGATACCGGTAAAATGCGGGCGTGGGAAGAAGAGGGCCCAGGCCGGAGCCGCTGACCCCCCGAAGCCGCCACTAATTGCAGGTGTTGGTGCTCCGGCCCCGCCGAAATCCGGTGATTATGCCATTTAGGCAGATATCCGTGATTACGGTGATTTCGGGGGGGGGTTACTCCGCTCTCTCTACCCGGAGGGTGCTTTTCGCTTTTTATTTTTTCCTCCGGAACGCTTAGGCGCACGAGACGACGAACCCCCGTCGCCCGGAATCGAATTAGAGGGGAATATCTGCTAATCGGCGGTTCGCCGGCGAGAAATCACTCTAATTGGCGACCTGCCACGTGATTTACCGTGGATGATGCGCTCGCGAAAGGCGTGCGAAGACTAACCCGGCAAAGGGTTGAATGTGAATATGCATAGAATTGGAACTTTGTCGGCCACATTAAATCATCTGAGCGACTAAATCTTTCATAGTGCGCGATCATTTTTCGTTATATATGTATACTTCACAACTGAAAGCTGCGAAATAAATTTACTCAAGTGACGTGAAACATATATGTGATACATCCAATGTGACAGAGAGTGAAATATATATATATAAATATTTTGAGAAAGTTTTAGCAAAAAAAAATTTGAAGAATTAAAACGCTTTCTCTCGTTACAGATATCTAAAAATGTGAAAAATTTCACGATAAATATGTCCGCATACTTTCTGTATTTTTGTTATATTTTGATTAATAGTCCATTAATGATATTATTCTGTTGCTATTGTGCATTTAATGAACTCATAATGTTAACTAGATTGTCTTCAATTAAATTTTGAGAACTTTAATATTATACACATATACACACATATTTTCTCTATATTATAAAAAATAGAAATTTTATATATTTATAATATAGAGAAAATATGTATATATGTAATAAAGAAACAGAAAAAATATTTAAAAAATAAAATTTTAATATATAAATAATAGTAATTAAATATGATAAAAAATAAGTAATAATAAATAAGTTATAAGTGTAATATTTTTAAGTATAAATAGAAAAATAAATATATAATTATGCACATTATATATTTTCTCTTTCTCTCTTTGATATTATAAATACTTGAGTATAAATAAATAAATGATTATCAATCACGCAAAAATATACGAAATGCACAGGGTTAACATTTGAAACTTATTTTATCGATATATATTATATAACTCATCGCAACATATGTGCAAAACAAAAGAACATATCAATAGACTTTAAATCCTTTTGTAGAAATCTTTTGTTGATTTATGCAATTCAAAACCGTAACAGGCACGGGTTGACGTTTCTTTCAGAAAATGTCCAGAATATGAGTAAGCACGGTAACCCCTAGTAAAGAGAAATCTCGACTATAAATGGAGGGCTAAGCATTATGCAGGCGGTCATAAGCGTCAGGCGATGCCGTAACCGGGCAGTCAATATGTCGAAGGATCGTAAATCACTGGTCGAGCTATCTCATGGCTTTCAAGAAAACCTTTGAGACGGTTTAGCGTTTGCTTTAGAAAAATGAGGCAAGAGGTACACACAAACACACAAACACACACACACACACACACACATTTACACACATAAAGAGAGAGAAAGAGACGCATTGACGGAAAAGTCAACCGGCGTCCGACCATGGAATTTGAAAAATCTTTACGGCGAACTAAACAAGAGGAAGAAGATCGGATACGCGGACACTCTTGTGTACCGGACACTCTTTCCGAGCGGATCCGGGAACACTTTACACGTGGAAACGGTTAGGGTTTCGCCGTTGTTTTCTCCCTGGTCGATACCATGTGTACTACTCGCTGGAGTACCTCGGAAAATGTCGCCGCAAGACGCCCTTTTCTTTCCTCGAGTGCGCTCGGTGGTACGACGAAGGACAAGTTGAAACCGTCAAGTGACCGTCCTTCGTCGCAGCACGGGGTAGTGAAATTCGAGTATCGTCGTTGAATTAAATATGAAAATGGTTTATTTATATCTTTATTTTGCATTAACTTGAAGTTTTAAACTTTCTAAAGAGAGCGCATTTTCTAAAGAATCGAGTCAGATTTTTAAAATATAAAATTGCGGCATGAATAATCGTATTCAATAACTTACGATACCGCAATTCCAATATTCACGATCTCTATTGCTGTTTTTCATTTCACGTCTTCTAGACATCGAGTGGATCAAACTTTTTTTTTTTTTTTAATTTTATTGAAAATTGAATAAAGTTGCTACTGGCATTCAATGTTATTTCATGTTACGATACTTTAAATTAAATTTGTAATTAATTTGCCTATACGAGTGTAAGTTTGAAGAACACTCGTGAAAAGCTAAGTTAGCGAACCGAAGCAGACCAATCCAATCCGGCGACTAAATTTTGAGAATCGTTCGAGGCTTGTTAGAGTCAAGTTAACTACTCCAACAAGCCCCGGGCTTTTATTCCCAACTTTTTATTTCACGTGAAGAGAACCGCGTTTTCTCACGCGAAACACGCGAGCATCTCGCCGAGCGCAGCGCTATCACGTGCCTTGCTTCCTCAAGATAAAGCGAAAGAATCTGTCGGAATACTTTCGACAAACAGAGGCGCACGAAAAGTTCGTAAAAGAGGAACGGTTCAGGTACCTCAACGTGGCTTCCGAGGGGTCTTTGAAAAATCCGGAGAGACGATAAGATACGTCGAGCTCCTGCGCGAGAGGATCTGGAAATTATCGACTCTGGCACTTTCCCCCTTCTTTTGGCTGACCCCCTCATTGGTTACCGCTGATTACGACGTATACCCTCGTCAAAAGATGTCATTCGCCGTCGTCCCACGCCTAAGCTTTCTTTCGACGAGCTGGCGCAAACATGGACGACATTATCAAAGGACACACCCTGTCAGGGTTCTCGAGGTCTTCTCCTCGTCCGCCAAATATTGATACGTGTTGATATTTCTCTGGGATACTTTGGCGATCGCGTTGCATTAATAAAAGCGTCGGAGAATTTTATGTTTATGTTTGCAAAGAGATAATAAATCGATCGGGAAGATACTCGGGACAAGAAAATCAGGACAGTTACGAAAATAGTCTTTTTCATTTCGTGACAGAACTACCTGACCAGAATAAAAGAGAAAAGAAAAATAGTTTTCTCGGATCGATATTCCCCTTAATTAAAGTAATGGAGAACAGAACTTCCGATAAAGATGAAAGAGGAGAAAATGTATGTGGTAGTACTAGAAATATCGCCTACGGATTCTTTGACCAGATCTCTTTGCATTTGATAATTTTCGTAATAAAGATGTAGACATCTCGATAGTTGTCGAGTTACGAGCAATTAAAAATAATGAAAGTTTGCACAAAGTTTTACGTTTAAATATTCTTTGACCGTTTATAAATTTACTGTGATAATTTATAAATAAAATTGAGAGACAAAGTGTCGCTTGAATTTTCGTTTCACAAAAAGCGAATCGATTTCGGATTTGCTGAGATATTCATAGACAGAGAAAAAAAAAAGGAGAAAAGCGTCGTTTCCCACGTATATATTCTGCTCATCCTTCGTTTCCACTAAATCAGACTTAAAGATCCCTACTTGCGGACTCACTTGGTATATTGTAGAAGTTACCGGATGGGGTGCGTACGAGGCAGGATGGCTCGAGATCGGGATCGCGTTCGTGATCACTCGCTGCGTGACTTCCTGGCAGTCTTCCGTTGAGCCGGCTCATTGCGGGATTACGGGGTGGCACATCAGGCGGGCCCCGCGGTGCCGAACTGTCCAACAAACACCCTGCAACAACAATGGAAAAGCATTTTTGAGTAAGATTGACAGAGTATCCTTTAATTGTTCGATACACTGACAATAGAGTTATATATTTCGGCATTTATAAAGTGTGAACGTGTTAAAGGGGTTTTTTTCAAAGATTCCAAGAAACAAGAAAAGACGTTTAGCCTTGAAATTCTTCTCTTCCTTAGAAAAGCAAGCTTTTATTGCATGTAATTTGTCTTCAGTCACCGATTGAATGCCGTAATAAAACTTAAAATCGATCGTCCTAAACTGTCATAAAAAGAGAAACTTCAGGTATTCGTTTGTATTAAACCGAAACTATTCTATATTATATATAACTATATAGATATTTTCGGTAATTAAATGACGAAAATACAAGACCCCTTTAAAATTGGACCTTAGAATAGAGAGTTGATACAGGCCGTTTGGTAAGAAAAGCGCCAGATCGACACGTCGGCGCAAGGATTCGTCCTAAAATCTAGGGCGACTGGCGGTTTCGAGGCTTATAATACTCGCAAGTAATCCAGGACAGGTGGCCTGGGTTTTCATCTGGCAAAGGGTTGAGCCGATCTCACGATTAGGCACGCGGTTCACGTGTCGACCGTTATCACAGCTCGGGGGTGGATAGATGCCAGCTGGAAAACCGCTAGACACATATAATCCTATCTGCGAGTGATCTAGGATTTTTTTTTTAAACCAAATCCGACAAAAGTTCACTTTCGAGCGTTAGCGCGAATACGCGAGATAACGACATGGATTTGCAGATGCTTCACGCGGATTGGAAAGATCGTCGGAAGATATTAAAAGTGGAAAGCCGCCTGATGCGATTCGCGGAGGTTTGTAACGTATAAAAGGCTTGAGCTATTTATTTCAGTATATTCTCGGCGAGAACGTTAGCAGATTATATTGTTAGACACGAAATGCAATATTCAGCGAAAGCTTTAGGTATACTGGGGTAAACATGAGCGGTCGTGAAGTTAAATTTCGGTCAGAGAAGGATAGTTCAAGCAACGCACACAGTTTGTATTCACGTGTCTGAGTTAGAGAATACTTGCAATTTAGTATTTATCTCAATATATCTCCTTGATATTACAATAGAATATTAATTTATTATCTTCGCTGGCATAAAAATATTTAGATAACAATTTAGATAATTTTTAGCTATTTTTTAAGCAGTTTATATAGATGTAAATTATATATAGAATGAATAACACGTCGATGATTGACACGTGATAAATGCACCTTATTAAAAATAATCATATTTAAATAGTTTGGTTTAAGTAAAATAATACTTGATTTATTTTCTCTGTGAAGTTAATAAATAAAAATATATAAGAAATATTTATTTTAAATGCAATAATTAAAACTATTAATTGAAATAATTTTGAAAGAAATATTAAAAAAATATTTTTACTTGACTTAATATTTGAAATGTTTGAACTTGCATTGTGTGATCATTTTAAGTATTATTTTCCATATTATTTCAAAAAAGCAAACATCTTATTTATTTAGGCTGCGTCCCGAAATTTACTGCCAATACTAAAAATCTAGTATACGTGACGTAAATTAGATTTTTAGCACTGGCAGTGAATATCGGAACGCATCCTTAATGTCAATTCAAAAATATCATTTAATAAAATACAAAAATAGATTTGAAAAATGTAAGTTAAAAAAGAGAATTAAACACAATAAATATAATTTATAAAAAAATATAGTATTTTCAATATCAAGTTTATTGCTCATATAATGAAAGAAATAATTATTTTAATTCATTAATTAGAATTTCACAACAAAAATAATGCATATCTAAACAGATATGTATTTCTAGCTCGAAAAATTAACAAAATTTTTTAAAATAGAATTTAATAGTATTTTAATAGTATTTTAATTGACACACACAAATTTTTATTTCAAATATTATTTTGCTTATCTCTAATAATAATTGATTAACTATAGCAGTCGATTGCCGATATCACTCGAATATCCGAGTATTGTATCGATGAGTTCGAAAAGCTCAAAAAAGATCCAAAGGGAGTCAATGAGAAATTCGAGCCATTTCTTCTGCATCGAGTGTCAGCCAATGAGCCGGATTCGTTCTTTACTTTTTTTTTCTGGTAGTCGTAACGAATATCGTCTGATATCTCATTGGACGATAAAGGGCGCAACAGGAGGCGACGTGAGCGGAAAAAGACAGAGACGGGGGTAGAGCAAAGGGAGTCGGGCGAATGGAAGATGAAGAAAGAGAGGGAGACGGGGGAAAAAAAAAGTTTTTATCCCAGGCGACGACAAAGGACTTTCTCAATCTCGTCTAATCGTGTGCTCGTCTCCCCTTCGTCCTTCCTCCTACCCGTTTGCCGTAGCTACCAACTTCGATTCGTGCTTTGCTTACGCGACCTCCACACTCCTCCTCCGTCATCCTTTCCTTCCGTCCCTTGATTTGGTTCACCCAAGAGCACTCGACCCTTTTACGAGCGAACTTTTCCAGTTTCGACATTTCGTTCTCACCGTTTCTCTTCAACTCTCTACTCTCCCCCCTTTCCTCTCCTCTCCTAAAAAAGCACCATTTGGTATTATTACTAACGTACATTAATTCACTGATAAAGATAGAAACGCGTAAACTGACATAACGTCTCAGCTTGACATAGCTTTCAAAAGTTGGAAGATAATTTGAAAAAATGTTTTTTTTTTTTTCATTTGTCTAGATTACAGAAACCATGCGTAAAAATTGTGATTATTTGATTGTATAATTGGTGAGCAAATTAATATATTGTTGCAATTAGCAATAATCACATTCGTAATACCGAGTGTGAAATTCTTTTATTATTCCTCTGATGCATTCGGCGATTAAATATGAATCCTTATATTAATAATTCCCGACGGTGGTTATTTAAATTTTAATTAATACAACAATGCTGCACAAACTCCAAAATCAGCGCGTATTATTAAACGTATGATATATATGGCCTTTTACATTAATATTTTCAGTCAAATCATGTATACAGTTGCGACATTTCCTTCATCCAGTCACAAAACGTTGAGAGTCGTGATAATTTCCGTCGATGAAGATTTCAATGAAGAAGACACTGAAATCGACAGTATGCCTTGTCGACTATTTCTACCTGAACGCCGAAACTTGTTAACCCTAGAATTCGCTCGTTACGTATGAAGCGTTGGCGTAACTCGAGAGAGAGAGAGAGAGAAGAGAGAGAACGCTTCAGTCTATTCATCCTTGCAGAGCCATCGAGGCAGAAGAGTCTGTGGCACGTCGTTATTCTTGCTAATAGATCGGCGGGAGTAGGTATTGTCCCGACAGTTACTTGAAGGATCTCACCCCGTCGTCATCGCTCCTTCTCTCGTTTTAGCAGCTCGAACGAGCGAGTGATCTCGTTGTCGTTCGCTCTCGAGGAGAATAAATAAAAACAGACCGAAAGAGAGAGCGAGAGCGAGAGAGAAAGTTGGAGAATTGACAAAAGGCAGGATCTTGCGTGCCGCTATCCGGTATCCAGGATGAGCATCGCGCGACAAAGGACGCGCGCGCGGATAGAGAAGAAGCGAAGCATTCGTGAATCGAATTATGCTCGCCTGGTTTGCGCGGATTGGGTCCTCGTCGGTGAAGGGATCCCAAGATCAGTGTTAGGGGCACCAAAGAACCGTCCCGGTTGCTTGAATGAGTTCTGACCTCGGAAGACCGGTGTCGCACACCGGGCCCGCGTAATGGATGCGCGCCCATTGAGAGCGCACGTCAAAACGCGTAACATAATATCGGGGTTCTTACGCGCAAGAGCCCATGCCTAATGGAATTTATTAGAGGAGGTACTTCCCTCCCCTTACCTTTTTTTCGGAACCTCAGGTACGGAACCCGAGAATGGAGCATTCGTAGAATCAAGAGGCTCTCCATCCAGATCGTCAGATTGTCTTCGGATCATTGGACATGTTCTTTCGACACGGAAAGACTAACTGGGACGACCGTATGAGGAAAGAAAACTAAATCTCGATAGCGACTAGTCGCGCATCATGTCGTGACGCAATTCGATTCTATCAAGTGCCTCTCATCATTTTAATCGAATTCCAAGATGGACCTTTATAAGTAGAGTTATTATCAATATTAATCAAGTTGATTTTTTTCAAGATTTTTTATTAAATTGATATTAGGAATATAATTCGATAGCATACATAACGGTAATTATTTTAATTAAACAATAATATGCGAGTATAATTTTATATAATAATAGTTATAATTTTATAGTGTAAATATGAAATTGAAAGAAAAAAAAAAAAAAGAGCAAAAGAGATGATAATATACTAAATAAGATGATTCGCTGTGCACTGTGGATTGCTTAAGTTTTAAATATCTGTTTCCGATAAAAGATATAAATTGTGCTCACGCCACTTTTTTTCGTTGAAAAAATATGACTCGTGTGAAAACGTTCCGGGATAAAATGCCGTATAAAGCAACATCGTAGTAATATCCACAGAGATTTAGGAGGGGAAAAGTGAACAAACGATTCGGGAGCCTGGTCACGTATCAAAGAGCAGAGTGGACGAATTTTAGGGTGCAGGGCGAAGAAAATGAACAAGGGTTAGTCTCGTGTCTGGATTAGCTTTCAGAGCGGAACGAATTAATACTATATCGCACGTTGGATAAAGCTCCGCATATTTCCACGTGCCAGCGGTAATCGTGTGAGAACCACAATCTTTGTATATAGACATTGTACTTTTATAAATCTAGTAATTAAAAAGACGCTTATTTACAGTTCGTATCTTTATATAACCACTTTTCATAATTATATTAAATATATGTGACTATAGAATTTCCTGCAAAGATATTTATCTAAATTGTAAGCATAGAATAAGTTTGACTTGCTTATTTATAGTTCGTGTCTCTATATAATCATTTTTTATAATCATATTAAATTGATGTAATTATTTAGAATTTTTTGCAAAGCTATATATGTAAATTATAACCATAGAATGAGTTTGATCTTTTTGTATAACGAAAAAATTTAAATGTGTGTGAGAGATAAAATTATTTTTTTATTTTAGACATATCTGTAACTAGTAACTTTCTTTTAAAGGAGAAAGATATATATATATATATATATATCATAAGAGCTACATAATCATAAATAGTAAAAAGGTGAGTATTCTCGTTGCAAATATCAATATATAATTCCGATATATGAAGACGCGAATAACTTGCATATAAAAGTATACTGCTATCATTAGCAGTAATTAAATTCATATTTAATAAGTGAGAGTTTGTTTAAGCTTATAACGAGGTTACCGAATCTCTGCACAGTTAAAAATAATTGTTACACACACATATTGTGGTAAAAATAATTATTACTGTATTCACTTTCGAATAAAGTGATTCAATGACAAATTGCTTGAATTAATCCTTGAAACGGCGTATAAAAATAAGAGAAAAAGAAAACAAAAAAATGTTATAAAAATATTATCAAACTGATATACATATATACGCATATATATACATATATATATACACACACACATACTATTTTGGTTTTTCCATCAACTGCATCTCATACAACATTGGATATATGTTGGAGATCCTCCAACTTTCCCAGAGAATCCTAAAGCGGTTGAGTTATCTTGAGTTTATATATATATATATATATAAACTCTATATATATATATATATATATATATATATATATATAGATAGATAGATATACACACACCGCCCGTCTGCTTGTGCTATCCTAGAACTTATGGAAGCCACGCCAGAATTTGTGGAACAACCACTTTACTTAAGGGAATCACTACGTCGCTCTAATATCGGGTAACATTCGCAATTTATCTCAATATCCGGAAGTTTTCACGAAAATTTTCTACCGTGTGTGTGTGTGTGTGTGTGTGTATGTGTGTGTGAGGGAGGGAGGGAGGTGGTGGGTGGTTTGGATGGATGTGGGTGTGTGCATTCGCTGTGCATCCATCTCTGCGCGCGCATTATCAATTTACTATAATTTAATTAAGATATGCAATTTATTATAATTTAATTAAGAATGCTTAATTATACGTGCGATTAGTTTCATTAAAGACGTTGCACAAAATAAAGTATCGTATTCCCAACGTAATCAAAGATCTTCTCTAGATCCGTTGCATGGTCCTTGAAATCATTATCTATTTGTTCGTCTAGTGTCTCGATGCGATCTATTTTATCGTCTTTGCATTATTAATTTGATGGTATATCTTTAATGTAATATATTCCCATTATATCGTCTGTATTTTTCTTGAAAGTATATTTTATTTAAATCAATTGTTCTAATTTATAAAAATAAAATCTAATTTCTTCTAAATAAAGTATATCTTTCTACATCCAATTATAAATATACTCGTACTTTGTTACTTTCTGTCTTCTGACACTGGCCTGCCAATAATCATCACGTAATCTTCGCGTTTCCGTTCTTCAGGAGCGAATCAAGTCGAGCCTCTCGTTTTATCGACGGGTTGGGTGCGCGCGACATCGTCGCATTACGTCTCGTTAGGAGATTTTCGTCGTCGAGTGACCCGAGAGCGAAGGAAAAGCCCTCTCGAGACCCTCTTTCTCGCTTCCTTCTGGCATCAGAGGAAAATCTTGAAAAATGAAGAGGCAGACCAGCCGCGAGGGAAAAGAGGGGAAAAGGCACAGGGTAGGGAGAAACAGTTTTAATTGGAAGTCGGAGGAGACGCGGTGCAAAGGGAGAGATGTAGGGTAGACGGGCGGACGGTAGAGGGTGAAAGGACGGAGGGGATGGATGAAGGGCCGATAGCGGCGGTTCTTTACCCTCGTTCGTTTTACGCTCTATGTGTGAGAGTACCACGTCCCTTATCTTCTCTCTCTCTCTCTCTCTCTCTCTTCCTCTTGTTACATATATTTTTGCGCGTACGTAGATATATATACATTCGGACAGGGTCGGCTAGTGATTTTAAGAGCACCTCGAGTCTCTCGAATGTACATCCTTTTAAATCTTTTTCGTATAAAACTGTGACAATCAAATCTGTACAAATATTTTCAATATATATACGTTATTAATAGCTATATTTCGTTAAATTTCCTGCTTGTAATTATTTTATTCTGTCTCTCGTAATTACTTTTTTAAAATTCTGATACATATATAATATGTATTTTTTTTTATGTACTCTGAGAAAAAAATTAATTGTACATATTGAATTTGTCATTAATTATTTAATTCCCTTAAATTCAACATACAATTAATAATTTAAAACTGAATTTCTTTTACTGCAACTAAATAACTGTTTAATGGAATTAAATAATTTATAAATATTTTATAGATAAATAATTTATGAATATACATATTATTGGCAAATTTAAATTTTTCCGTACAACTAATTGTTTTTCTTAGTAAGATAATTTATACAGCATACACACATATACACATACACACACAAAACCATCATACGCATATAGAACTTTAAAGTCTATTATTTTTCATAGTCTGTTATTATTCAGCAGTAACGCTGTGAAATAATTTTCTACCCCGGCCCTGGACGTCCATATAAGTTCGAATGCACCAACATCTGTAGCATGAAGTCGAGCATCACATCTCTCGGCCTTAAACCGCGCGGAATGGCATGGCGGCGGCGCCGCTCGTTTTTCCTACGAACAAAGTGGAAACTCTACGGAAGAGAGAAACTGCCGAGGAAAGAGAGAAAGAGAGAAGAAAAAAGGGGAGAAAGAGAGAGAAGAAAAAAAAGACTTAATTCGTTTCCTATTAGAATTTACGTGGCTCGAAAATAAAGGCAGCAGGATAGACCGAAAACGAAGTCGGAGAGCGGCGAGAATTCGTGGAACGTTTTCCCGCCGCCAACTCGACCATTGGATTTTTCACGGCACGCCGGTGTCCTGGAAAATCGAAATTAGCTTTTCCACGACGGCCAAGTTCGCGAAAGTTAACAGAGACGAAAGTCGAAATAAATGGTAGTTGATAAAAAAAATAAAAGTAGATATGCTCTTGTCTGCGCGTTCTCTCTTTGAAACGTAGAAACTCTCGTGTGTACCCCGTTCCGAAGAAAAAAATCGCGATGAAAACTCGCCTACAAACGAAATATGACACGCTACAAAAAGCACGCGAACACACATGAACTAATAACGCGCTTGCCGCGCGTATATATTTGCAGCTGCGAATTAGGAAAACTGAAATTAGGAAAGCTCGTTAGCAGCGCGGCAAAACTATGGCGCGCGTTCTCTCTAATGGAATTATATATACATATATCTATTTTAATTTCGTGTGAATTTAAATCGAGTTATAATACGTTCTCTCATCGGACCGTAATAACTACGCCGACATCCAGCACGGGCGAGTCTGTGAAACATATAATTCACTTCGACCAAACGCACTATTGCATTTAAGCTGGTGCCTCATATGACACATGGTCCGGAAAATTTTCCGCGTGTCTCGGCGAAAACTATTACGCACGTACGCATAACGTGTGTAGTCGCATTAAGTGCGATATATCTGGACGGATCTCTTTTTCGCCGGTGAAAAGAGTTACGCTGAAAACTTTTCACGTTCGGCGAGAATAAGAGGGGGCTCCGGCGAGAAAATGGGGCGGCTTAATTCGTTTCCCATTAGAATTTATGTGCCGTGCACGCGCCGCGCGCACGGTGGTGGAAAAGCCACCGCGCGAGAATGGCTAGTATGTATAGTCGCTCCTTTTTTTTTCTCTTTACGACCCGACACGGCGTGTCTGGTATGTTCGAGTGGACCTCCGCGAAGCGCGCGCACACACCTCGATACGACACCCTCGACGATTCTTTCCTTCGGACCGATGGAAAGGTTGAGCCGAGCGTCGAGAGGCGAGGTATTTTCCAGACGAAGATCGAAATCAAAGCGTCCGATCGTGTGAACTCGAGCGCACGATCCTTAACTCTCTATACCTTTCGCTTTCATGTAAAGGCTCTCGTAGGATATATCCCTGACATCCCACATAAAAATTGTTATTAGTCAAATGGCGCAGTCTCCTTACTTTCATCTTTCTGGTCCAGTCAAATAATATTTTATATATGTTATATAATATATTCAATATAACTTTTCTTCTGTTTGTTAATAGAACTGTAATAAAGTTTTAGAACTTAAACTTTGTATACAATAGTTTAAAATTTAACGAAGAATCTTCAATCAAATAGTTTTTTAATTTCTTTAATTACTTTCATTTTACAAAATAAAATCAAATTGGCAATCGCATTAAATTTTTTCTCAAAATATGCATTAATATATGTAATAATAAATATTATCATAAATATTATGAATAACATCATATTAATTTTATATTTATATTATTAATGTAAAAATACATATAATAAGTGATGTTAGTAGTTTCGAATGATAACAATATTTTTTTTATTTGCTCATGTGAAAGGTTCCTCATTCTCATGGGAGAGTATCTATCGAGAACATCGGTCGAGTATATGAAGTGTTCGCGGGCAAAATGCGGGATGTCAGAAATTGAGGCCGATATAATTGGTACCCTGTTTTCGGCGGACTACATTGGCGAACCGAACATGCGGAAAACATTGTATACGTTCACACGAGCGATCGCTGGACAGGTCGTGTATCGTACGACCGGTTTCGTGTCCCTTCACGCCAATTAAGGAGACACAACACGTGCATGCGTTGAAACTTTGAATTTTTCAAATACCTATTTTTCTCTCTCTCCCTCTCTTTCTTTCTCCCGATAGTTTCCGGGATTAATTTACATTTCTCTCGTTACGCATATTTCGATCCAAATTACAAACGCCTTTGAATTGAAGATGAAACTCGTTCTTCCAATCGAAAATTGTTACGTTACAATTATTTAGAGCAGTTTGATTTTTTTATACTCTTTCGTTTAGTTTCTACTATTTTAATCATTCTTAACAATGATAAATGTTTCCGGTCGGGAATGCGCAACGGTCTGCAATTTCAAAGTTCCAAACACATCGGACGGCGAAGAAAGTCGCTTGTAAAATTGCTGTAATTTGGCGGCGAAAAGAAACGCATCGGAGCGAAACAACCGCTAACACCCCGGTCGCTGTAAGCCGTTCCCATCGGCAAACTTTTGCGGTCGAGAGTCGGCGAGCTTGTACCTCGCCCACGTGTCCGCATTGCCCGGCCATTATCGCCGATCGATGATCGTAATACCAACGATCCCTCGTGGGCGATTCTCCCATCGAGTGTAGACGTCATAATACGCCGAGCGATTCGAAAGCGAGCGACGATTCTCGCTTTATAGCTCGCGCGCCAGGTTACACGGATACCGCGGATAAATTGCCCCCCCTCTCTCCCCCCTGTCGGAGGGCCCAAAGGGCCCTCGCCGATCTAGCGCGCGTGGGTGGCTTTATACGGATCCGCTATCGTCGCGGATCGGTGCCCTTCGTCGTCGGGCGAGTCGAATTATTGTTTCACGAGATGAGTGGTCGGCTCGCAACTGCGGGGCTAAGTATCACCGATATATCGGCTCGACCCACCGTCTCGAGAGAATTGCCGCATCAGTTGGTAATGCGAGGACTATATTACGGGTTTACTGGTTTGATCCGAGATACTCGCTCGCTTTTATTTGCAGACACGAGTAATAAGAATAAGTGAAATATAGGTTTATGTTTTTATTAAATCACAAATTTATATATGTATGTCAAATAATCTATACGCTTGTGTGTTTGTACTCGTAAAATAACGTTTGTTCAACCTACAGGTATACGAAAACTGTACACGTGCAAGCTGATATAAAATGTAATGAAAAATAATCCACTAAAAATAAAATTGTTTCTCGTCGCAACAATCTATATATAAAAGATAACTCGATATCTCACCGATAATATTTGTACTCTTTATTACTTTCCAAACATTGTAAAAGTTCATCGTGAAAACAATAATCTTTCCTTTCGTTTCATAATAATATCGAGATTTAATATCGTAATTGGTTAGCTGATGCAACAGATAAGCTTTGTGAAATTAATTAATATAAACAACCGCGGGTGCAAATCCGATATCTCGGCAGCAGCTTCCAGGCATTTCACACTATCGTTGAATCTGCAGGCAAGCCGAACAGTAGAGACATGACTCTTAATAGTTACGTCGAGAGTTTTGCGTAATCAGGAGCAACGTGCACAGATCGGTTTTCGAAGGGAAATCGTTGGCGCGCGCCGGCTGCAACGGTTATTTATCAAACGGCCATTTAATAGAGCTCCACTGTTTTATCGTTTATCGTAATAGCGTCGACCGTAAAACGATGCTAACGATTACCCATGTATCTCGCGAGCGTAGATCGACGAACCTATGTATTCCCCGCGTTACATTATCCCCGGCTGTTTACGATCGACACAGGCAATTGGAAATCTACGATCTGTACATGAATTAACGAACCTTACCTATGTCTTATCGCGAGCGAGAGAGAGAGAGAGAGAGAGAGAGAGAGAGAGACGAAGGAGTGTGTAATTAATTAGCACTAACGAACGGACGCGCGTGGGCGTTAACCGGTCTTTTTGACATCGTTGTCCGTTAATCGGTGCAATTAACAGTCGATAGAAATCGCCTTCTAGGCGATCGCGTTTCTCGTTCGATCGCTCTTGTCCAATGGCATGCGAGACTATCTATATATCGGCTTCTACGATCTACGTCCTACGAACCTAATACTATCTATCTCGCGAGTGAACGCGTTCCCTTTACGGTGATATAGGATCCGAAGAACGCGGTCCGACTATTAATTACAGGCTGCGGAGGAGGCGAAGTCGTTAGTACACCTACGTAAAGAAAGGAGTGATTTAGGACGCGCCGATTCCTCCTCTCGACATCCCCCTTTTACCTCGTTGGAAACTTTCGAATCCTCGGATTTCTCGCGGTGCACGTACCTAATGAATAGAACCGCGCTCATAGCAGGCGTCGATAGGTCGATAGATCTCGCCGGAACTCGCCTGGTATATCTGCCAACGACGTCCGCAACGTGATCATCTGTTATGTCCGCTGTACGATGTAGATTTATTTCTACGCCAAATTACGTTACGGAATCACGGGTCTTCTCTCTCTCTCTCTCTCTCTGAATTATAAGTAGACGAAGAAAGATTCTTTTCAACATTTCTAGACACAAAAGAGAAATTTTTATTTATAAAAATTATAAACATCAATTCTCGATTGTTATTTTTATGTAAAACTTGAATTGTGAATTTAAATTGTCGATATTACGTCGAAATCCTTTCGATAACTTCCAAGGTTAACTTGTTTTTTTTTTCTTATGAAGCAGCGAAAGGGGTCGTAAAACGTTTATCGGATTCTCATCTCGGAATTTCGCGCGAGAAGAAGCTTGAAATCGTCGCGATAATGTGTTGTACCGACGTGCGAAATTTAATGCCAATATACGTGCGACGTTTGCATGTATTAGCCCCCCCCTCCCCCCCTTATGATATTTTCGCAATCTCCCATGTCGCGCCGTTCCTTCTTACGTCTGTAATCGCGCGAAAGGAAATGATTTCTTTAGAGAAATACGCTTGAAATACCATATACGGTTCTCTCTCTGTCTCTCGGATCGGTTAAGGCACACGGGGCGCCGAAATAAATCCGCAAAGCCGTGGTTAAAATCGATGCCGCGCGGCCGTTTGGCGAGGATAGAGCGAGGCAAGGTAGATGGGTTGCCGTCAGGGAGGAAAAGGGAAGAAGGAAGGAACCGGGTAAGGGGAGCAGGGTAAGAGGAGGGTAGAACGGCAGGGTAGGTAGGTAGGTAGAAAGGGTAAGGAGATCCGGGAGGACGGCGGACGATGCGGGCGAGGAGAGGCAGCAAAAAGAGAGAGAGAGAGAGGGGGGGGGGAGGGAGAGACGGGGATTCTGCGTTTGGCAGCTCGTGGATATTGGAAGGAGGCCCGTCTCGACGAGAGGAGGTCGTAGAAGACGATCCTGGGGATCGTCGTTCGTCCCCAGGACCCAGTCGTCCTTATGCCACTGAGATTCCCCGCCGCTCCGTTGAACTTTTGCTCGAGCAATCACATTTCCCGAAGCGACTCTCGCGAGCGAACGGATAACCGATACTCGTAGCCGTGCGCTATTAATAAGAGTCGAGATTTTGTTAAATCGGCAGGAACGCTTCTCTCTCTCTCTCTCTCTCTTTTTGCTGTACCGTGCAAGCTGTCGAAGAAAGCTTTATCACGCTTCGCCAGAAAGATATATTTTTTTTATCCTTCAAATAATCGATTCTACAACATTCTACATTGAGATTTAATATGTAACTTTTTTATATTTTTAATTGATCTATATGTTTTTAGAATTAAAATATATAATCACTGATAATCCTGTAATATGTTAATTAATTCTTTCTCAAATATTGAATGTAAATGTTTGCGTTCAGAATACGCAAACAAGATAATCATGATAAACTATTTTAATAAGACTGTAAACAAGATTCTCTCTCTCTCTCTCTCTCTCTCTCTCTCTCTCTATTCGGCAACGCGGTGCCCATGGACCAATGGGATACCAATTTCACGACCAAAAGTGTCGAGTTCGTCTCGTACTAAGGAAACCACTAAATTAGTTGCCCAGTGGTCGAGGCACTCTAGGAATACCAAAGTTGCAAGTTTGCGATGCAGGATAGCTTCATGGGGTGCAAGATTGCTCAATTTCGAGTGCGGCATCCGCCGAGGCGTATGTATTAAAGTTTGGCCGGGCACGGTACGATGCGTTTTACGGTTCAGTCGAAATGACTTCCTCCACTATCCGAGGAAAATGGCAGTTTCGTCGATGCGGAGGAACAAGATGCGGAGTAAGCAAACAAACTGAGTAGGTTGCGCTAAGAAATATATATATTGTGTACGCGTCTTATTTATATACGTCATATTGTGTGTATACGCGCGTTATATATTATATATATATATGTATGTATATGGCATATGGCTGTTATATGTGATTTTATATATACATATGTATATGTTAAAGCAAAATTAATTTTGTAGATAATAATCGTTACACACATTATCGATGTATATTTTTGTAAAATAACGCACGATCTGCGGAATGGAATGCTAAATTATATTTTTTTTTCGAAATAGATAGGATGGCTCGTATGAATTCCGCGAAGTTTTTCATTTTCATAAATTGAGAAAATAGATATCAGCTCAGCTCGTATAAATTCCACGAAGTTTTCCATTTTCATAAATTGGGATTTTCCAGTGGCTCTCCCAGCATATTTCTAAGCGCGGAACAGAACAAGTTAACTTTTACTGATGATATATATTACGATGATATAACTAATGATGCTCTTCATAATCATTATTTCAGTCTATTAGAGAGAAAAATGCCAGACCTCTATATAAGAAAAATATTATTTTATAATACAATAGTATAATATTATACGCTTTGCAATATATGTATATAGGTTGGTCAAAAAATAAGGTCGTCTTTTTTGCAATAGACGACGTTTTTCAATGCAAAGTAGTGTTCCTGTGCTATAAATGTATATTCTGAAAATTGACACTTCAAATCTGTGATTTAAAAAATTAGGTTTTGATTAAATATTCTTGAATTAAAAATGAGCAAGAAAGTATATTTTCGCAATTAAGCTTTTTTATTTCCGCAAAAGAAAAAATACGATACAAATCGTGGTAGGAAATCTTTTTTATCGTTTGTATTTCCTTTGTGAAAATAAAAAAGCTTGAAAGAATACTTTCTTGTCATTTATTTTCAAAATAAGATTAATTCAATCAAGAGAATTTCATCATCAAGAAAATTTAACTAAATGTAACAATTTTTTTCAAATTACGCGTTGAAGTGTCAGTTTTCAAAATTAAATATATATAGTTTACATTAGAATACTATCTTGTATTGGAAAACACAAAAAAACGTCTATTGAAAAAAAATAACATTATTTTTTGACTGGCCCTGTAGAATAAATAAAATAATTTTTTTATTATTTTATTTGGATTTTTCAGAGAATATGAATTAATATTCATTTTTTATTTTTAGATCTTATTTTTATAAGATCACTTAAGTTGAAATGTTAATTTGAGATGTTAAGTTGAAATTAAAATCTAATTAAAAATTTTTTAATGTAAATGTATATATGTATATATTAACGATGCTAATATTATATTGTGACTATTCTTAATCATTTCTTGTTGGAAAAAATGCAAGCGCGAGATCTCATCGATCCGTGGCATGTTCGCTTGAACCCGTCCAATTCTTAGAAATCTAAACGACATGAGTGCTTCGATCATCCTGAAGAGTTCAAGTTCGCGGTGTCGCACGATAGGACGAGACCGCGAGATTATTCAATTTCGCATCCACATCGCAGCATCAAAGTTTTGCGGCGGCCTTACTCGATGAAGCATCGAGAAAAGAGAAAAAACGAGATAGAAAGGAAGAGAGAGATGGAGAGGAGAGGAAGAATCGTTCCTCTTCTTTCATCTAACGATAATGACACTGGCGGCAGATCGACTTTATCGATCCGAGGGACGGTAATTGCTTGTTGGCTCTCTCGTCCTTCTACCCAAGGACCTTGGATCTCTCGCGCGTATACAGAGGAAGGGCGGCGCCTTTATCCCGACGTGAACTTTGCCAGCAATTAGACTGCGTAGCAGCGAACCGGACCGTCTTGTAGCGATCGTTGGGTAGACGAGTAACCGATAACCACGCACGTGCCTCTAACGAGGAATCGAAGCTGCCTTGCCGTACCGTTGTCGAGAGAGAGAGAAAGAGAGAGAGAGAGAGAGAGTTGCTGCTACTCGACCGTGGATCTCGTCGCCTTGGATCGTTTCTTCCCTTCGGCCGAGAGGAGGAAGGGAGGAGGGGCAAGAAGGGTAAACCCCGTGTGCACCACCTTACACCATCGCCGCTCTCGCGCGCTTGTTATTACGAGACGTTAATCTCGACGGAGCAGCCTGCCGCGTAATTCAAGAAGGCCGGCCCCGTCATATAGGTATTTTAGCGCTCGAGGCGGTAATAGGCGCGCGCTCGCTCTCCGGGAAGGTTATTACAAAGGCTCTCTCTCGCTCGCTCTCTCTCTCTCTCTTTCTCTCTCTTTCTCTCCCTCGTACGTTGGTAATTCTGGACATCGTGTTCAACGACTTAATACACGTCGGAAGATCTCAGCGCGATTATAATATAATATTACGGCTAGACGCGTGAAGAGTTTTGTCGTTAATGGGGAGTTTATTATATGTATGTGCGTCATCTCGCCCGCGGATGAAATACAATGCGTGTGTTCGGTGGTGGTTGTTAATTCATTTATTCGAGTGCATTTCTATCTGTATATCCGTTAAAAGCGTAACAGAATTTAAATTGCATATGTATACTTTCAAGATTGATGCTTCTTACGATTTTATAATAAATCTTGGAATAACATATATCTAAAGCTGTATCGAATCTATATGTAGACATTGATAAATAAGCAAAAACGTCGTAAAATTTTTATAAATTACTTTGACAAATCAAACTCCTTAAAAAATGATGTACAACATTTTTGAAACTTGAATTAAAATTAACCTGAGAGTAATATTTTGCATATGTGTATCATTTAGTGTGACGTCTATTATTCAGTTTCAATCATGTTTAATTTATTTAAAAAAAGCTCGTTTTTATAGTCGCGATAAAATTAAAACAAATCCATTTATAATTTTTGTGTTCACATATTTTAATATATACATTTTGCTTCAAATGTTTTCTGAAATTATAAATAAATTTCTGTTTCAAATTTTGTTACGAATTATATAGGTCATTAAAAAAATTGATTTCAATATGTGGATGTGTGTATTAAAATGTACAGCTATATGGAGACCAATCGAAACCTCACTTTTTTCCATTGCAAAATAATTACGTTCAGAATAATAAGTTTAGTTTGAAAACCGGAAAATAATATAAAAAAATAGAATATATATATATATATATATATATATATATATATATATATAAAAGAAAGATAGATCACGTTACATAATTAAAAAGTGTAATAAAATGCTAATTTTTTTTTACATGTCCCAGAAAGTCCACTCCAAATTTTAAGTTAAAGTAACTGATCGTGTGTTACTTACTGGAAAAGTTAAGTAATTAATAGAGACACAAAATTTTACATTTATTTTTGTTACTGTAACTTTAAGTAAAAAAGTGACTTAGATGTAAACATAACATAAATTAATTGAAACCTATTAAAAAAAAGTAGTTACAATAATTGATAAGAAATTTACATAGAACAATTTAAATTTTACTTGAAAGACATACACAAAGTGTTAAATTATAAAGTTGACATAAATGTAACACATAAAAATTGTACCGTTGTACCCGTTTAAAATTCCATTGAAAAATCGACAATCGTAAATTTAGGTTCGTCTTATTTTCGTCGGCGTAACAAAAGTTCGCGATAGGCGGAACACACCGTAAAATTCGCGCAGTACGCCGGAAACCGGAAGCGACATGGGTACGAAGGGGTTGGAGGCGCCCTTTGGTCGTCGTTTCGAAAGATCGTTACGGTGCATTCAGGAATGCAGCGCGGACTGGTACACTTTGGTGGAGGGGCAACTCGGCAGTCGCGCCTCGAAACTTGAAAATAGTTAAAGTGAATAACTTTAATGTGCGTCGCACGAGTAAGGGCGTCGAGAAAGCAAATCGGTCACGTTCGCACGAATCGAACGCATTATGGCGGATAAGGCAATCATTGCAGATTTAACGTGCACAGATTCGAGGACCGCTCGAAACCAATTAATTTTCCGCACTTTCTTTTTCGACATCGTTAAATTCGCTCTCGAAAATCGTCTATTTTTTTTTCCCGGTTCTGAGGTAAAATTGCTTCGTAACAATTACTTTTGCTTCAAATGCCACAAGTTTTGCGCAAAAGTTAGCATTCAGAATAATAGCGATGAAAAAAAAAATTATTTTAGTGTTTTCAGCCATGAAAATTTATCTTGATTTGAATATAGAGTTCTTGGGAAATCGAAAAAGATTACTTTCTTCATTATCATCATCACGAATGTCTTATCTATTGCTCATAAAGAAGATTCATTTTCCTTCGAACAAAGGATGTAAGATACATATATCATGTTCTATATTTTACTTCTCAAACTACCCATCTATCAAAATTTATTCTTTGACTTGACTAAATCTGACAGCAATCATAGTAATTTTTTCCAGAATTACATTTTTTATCGATCAAAGTTGCATATAATAATAGAGAATCCATCTCTCCATTTCATCGAGAAGAGAATATATACCAGAGATAAGTTTCACCAATCTTTTCTGAAAGTATTCGATAAGTGAAGTTGAAAATAGCACGGAAAAAGAATCTATGACTTCGTATTTCGACGTCAAGCTTGCACCTGGTGGAATCGATCAGCCTCGAGAGATCAGGCGAATCTGCAGCAGGGCGGGGTGAGAGCTCGAGATTCAACATTTTTGTTGACACCTATATCTCGTTCTATATCAAGCTCTCTACCGAGGCGCTAACTAAACCCGTTTCATTCAATTACCAACGAATCGCAGCAGCTGCGTCGCGAGTATCAGTGGCTTCAACGACGATGACGACGACGACGACGACGACGACGACGCGCGCGCTGTTCGACCACCATGCAACGTCTTATTATGTAAATTTAATGATGTCGCCGATGCGATGCATGCGCTCTCGTGCCCTCTCACGGTCGCGCCAGCGGGTTCGTGCGAAGGTACCTTAAGGTTTCTACCGGGGGAACACCTGATAAACCGCGCGACATTTGGAAATGTCAGAGTGATAAATACGGTTTCTGCGTGGTGGTAATGCAACCGCTCCCTCGCTCACTCTCGTCGACCCCTTCTTCCCTCGTATGTCTCACGTGCGTTGTCGTTCTTCCGCGGCTTTCTTCCCTGAGTAACCCGGCCCTCCCCTTTCCCTCTGCGTCTTCGCTCCCCCTCCCTCCTGCTTTCACGGTGAAAGTGTTGCGCCCGCGGGCGATCGATTCGCACCGGGGATGAAGGTTTTATCGCGACTCGAACGTTATCGCGAAGTCGGAAACGAGTCTGTGGCGGATTCTCCCAGCTTTCCATCGCGAAGAATAGAGATACTAAGTCACAGCTGATTCGCTACTGTCAGTCAATCACACTTTTATTTGAGCAGATGTAAAAGTTAGTGATATTTAAGTTTTGGCATCGAAATATTTTTTTTTAATATTATTTATTTATTTATTAAATATTATTAAATATAATGTTTAAATTAAGAAAAAATTGCTTCTTTTAACTTTGTTCCGTTTACATCTATCAATTATTAGCTTTTAGGCTTTTCTGAAAAATCATCTGTTATACTTTTGCACGAAACATTGTTGAGATCATAAAAGTAGAAAATTATGTGTCGACAAACATAATTGTATAACAATTAATTAAATATCAACGATTTAAAAATAAATAAATTATGACTTATTATTTATTATTAGGAATCAATTAGGAGGCACGGAATATGTCAACAATTATTTTGAGAGAAGGCTTCTCTAATTCGAGATTCTATCTCTAATTCGAGATTTCGGTGGAATAATTATTTCGCGTGTGGAGAAATTTGAAGTATCGAGTGACAGAACGGTAGCAAGAAGCAATGTCACGGTGCAACGCCCCGTTTTTCAGCAACGATAATTATGCTCGTTTTTCCGTTTACTTTGTCGGAAAATCTTAATGGAAATGTCGTGCTTGCGTAATAGAGTTTAAAATGGAATTTCGCTTGACGACTGCAGCGTGCCTCGGCAAAATGAAACAAGTTTCTGTTTTCGACAACGGATGTTATCTAGAATTTTCCCACGTCGTAAGATAGAAGAATGTTAGAAAGATAAATTAGAAGGATAAATAAGTTGTTAGAAGGATGTGTGAAAGAAAGAGAAGTGTGACTCAAAGACTTAATGAGCTAAAAAATCATTTGCTCTAATATCAATAAAAATCGTTTTTTTTATATAAGAGAGTTACTTAATTACTTAATTAATAGACCGTGCACAAATATTTTAACACGCGAAAATAACGGTTTTTTGTGAGTTAAAATCTGTCATAATTTAAGAAAAGTTAGCGATTTTATTACTTAATTCGTAATAAATGCATCAACACTCGAAATGAATAAAATTGAGAATTATTATTATTACTCTTACGCGATTCATTGATCAATTTTTTTTTTGCATTATGTCGTAAATATGTAACGATGACAAGCGATCCGATGGTGGTCAACGATAATGTATAAGGTACTCTGTCTACATTTTCTCATTTTTTTTTCTTCATTCAACTCGCGATTTTCATCGACGAATAGTTAAGAAGTGCATATATAATGGAAAATTTCATTTACATACACTATCAAGTAGTTTTACATGCGAAAAAGTTTCTCCGAGTCACGCCTTGGATACGTCGACTTGACAAATAGGGCCCGCGTGATAATGCAATCGCGTGACGATCCCTCTGCTTCACAGGGATGTTTTCGTCTTGCTGCTTTTTTCCATTCACCGCGGGGAAGCGTTGCCTCGGGACAATCGATTCGCGCCGAAAATAGAAGCTTCATCACGAGTAGTTGGATCGCGTGGCTCGTAGATTCTTAATTATTATTCACTGGTAATTGAGGTATTATCCGGTGTTAAAGTACGGTTCGGCTTTCACAGAAAATCACTGCAAGTAACATTTTTTTTAGGGAGATATAGTTATATCTTTACAGGGTGCGATTACCTCTTTCAAATCAGTATTCGATGAAACAAAGCTCGATAATCTGAAATAGTGTGGAATGACGTCGCATGAATGAAAATAAATAAACGTCAATTTTAATAAAAACATTAGTCACTGTGTTTTTCTGTAGAGAAGTCGAGTTATCGGGAACAGCACTCTATCAACGCCACTCCATTTTGCATTGTTAAATATTTAACTACACTCCGATTGCCTTTGATTGATTGGCTATATTCTCTCTTATATTCATGGAAGAGCTGCCTTTCATTTTTAAATTTCGCATAGAACAGAAGCGATATCGTCGTTGCACGCGTCAGGATCACTCGCGATTTCGTAAAGCTCGACGAGAGGTGAACCACAGATCCGAAATTTATAAGTACTTGTAACTACTGCAATATTTAAATATTGGATAATATTTCTTATTAAGTACAACCCATACATTATTAAATTATCAATAAATCATAAATTCATCATAATTTCAAGTAATATGTATAGCTTGTCAGATTAGATATATAGATTGACTGTATACGGAATATAATGACAGATGTAATGTTACACAAATGTAAAAAGAAATAGATCTAATTTAGATAATCGCGATATATGTATAATATTACAATACTTAAACACTGATTGAACGTTAATTATTATCAATAGTATTTATAAGATCATCAATTAGTGTAGGACTTGAACAATTTTCTCCGGATCTACGGCATTTATGGGCCACGAGCTAATTCGAGAAACGTATAAAGAATCCATCGGATCGTACAATCGAGACACGAACGATAGAAAATCTCGTTTGTTCCGCGGTCGAGCGCGAGCTCGTAGTTTCCCGGTGGTCGGGGCATCGAAGAGGAGGGAGAGGGACGGGGGGGAGAAAGGAAAGAACACTGGGGGTAAGAAATGCCACCCACCTCGACCACCGCCGTAGCAGTACGTGTACTCGTTATAATCCATGGACGGCCTCTTGAGTAATCCCTCGCCCGGCACTAGATCCAACAACGCGGTGGGGTCGCACATTGAGAAGAAGAGAACGTTCGCTTCTCTTTGTCATCGACAGCGACAGCGACAGAGACGGAGGAGATTTCGTCGATCCACACACAGCGCGTGGATGAGGGGATAAACTATCACAGCGACGCGAACACACGTGTAACGTCGTCGTCGTCGTCGTCGCGTTGTCGTCTGGTCTCGAATCACCCAAGACGAAGCAAACACACAAGCGTATTCGTCGCTTCGTATAAACGATCCTTCCGGTTTGGACTTCAAAGGGGAAACCCGCGACGTCGATGGATGGCGCGCGACCGACCGCGTTACGACAAAGCGCGCGAAAACCCCACGGTAACGTATCCCGAATTAAACTTCGCGTTGAAATACGACGAGACGGCGAGAAACCTTCTGTCTCGACGGCACCTGTCTGTCTCTCTGTACCTCGCCAAGAGAGAGACGGAGGGGGTGGAAAAAAAATAGGCTCGTTGTTATTGGAGCCGTGCGATCCGCAGCCTGTCTATCGTCCGGAGACGTCGCAAACGGAGACTTTGGGCATTCCTTGACTTCAGGTCATCCGTATTCCCTTCATTCACTGCACTTTGTGTGGCGCACGCGAAAAAAAGATCTCACGCAGCACTTTCGCACCTTTGAATTTCGTAGTCGACGCGTTGAAATCGTCGTTTCACATATGTGTAAATCGAAGCGACTGTTGAGAGAAAAGAAGAAAAAGAGAGAAAGAAATTGCACCGCAATGAGTACTCATCATTTCGTCATGCGAAATAAACTGCCGGGCGGCTCTTTCTCTCTCGTCACGATGAAGATTAATAATAACCCGCTCGCTGTTGTGACGGTCCGTGACCAATTGAAAGCGGGGCACAGCGTGGGACTCGATCGAGCTGCCCCGAAAATTTCGAAGCGTGGATCTTCCGCGGATGACGAGGGTCGGCGATTCGCTTCGCCGTAGGAGTCGCACACGTTTCGTTCGATCGATAAAAGCGACCACCAACAATTCCTTTCCCATCCGACAGTGTCAAAAGGGAAAAGCTCGCTCGCGGAAACCGGAAGTATCGCGAGTCACGTCACTTCGCCGAAGGAGAGGCCTGCGCCGCGTCTGATGGACGTCCTGTCGTGCAGACGATGTCAGCGGAGGACGCGGATTACGAAAATATATTCCGGGAAAATTTCAGTTGACCCCGACGCTAGATACACGCGATCGGGGGTTCACGCGATCCTCGACAATTTCCTCGATGCTGATCTATCACTTGGCACACACCCGACAACGAATGTCGGATAATTCGATATTTAGGAAATCACAATTTATAAGAAATCACTTTACTCCACTTGATCTTACCGAGCGGAATTGTAATCGGCATCGACTTGCGTAGATCCATTCGCGACACGATCATCGCGGATCATCAGTGAAAATGTAAGATCGTTCCCATGAGTCGCGCTTCGAAGTAGAACCGCACGCTTGCGCGGTCGGTCACAGACTGAGAACAGAAGGCTAGCCGATGACTCCCGACACCACGGAGGATGCGGGAGTAGTGGGGGAAGGTAAGCAAGTGGAGAGGGAAGGCAGGGAGATCCTTGGCGGCGGGGAGGTTTGCGTAAGAGGCATTTTGGAGCAAGGGTGGAAGAGGTTTGGTTGAGACGAGGCCGATGTTGGAGCGAAGGGAAGGGGGAAGGGGGAAGGAGGAGGACAACAGCCGGTCCTCGACGATCACAGCACCCACTATTCCACTGATGCTGCAGCGGATCCCGTCGAGAAAGAAGACCCGCTCTCCCTTTCTCGCATCGCCGCCGATGCCGCTGGCCCAACTTTACTTCGGGTTCTCACACCTCTTCTTCCTGCCATCTCCACCAACCAGGGACGGATCTGTGTCGGAAACTGAAGTTTCGTTACTTTCGACAAACCTCGCGAAATAACATCGTTTAAGATTCTTCGGATTAAACATTACAGAAAATAAGCTCAAATTTAACCGATTCTCGTTTTTTTTTTTTTATATAGTTTCCTTTTTAATACTAATTTCTTCTTTTCTATATAATTTAGAAAGAGACATGTTAAAGTCTTACGTTAATTAATTTTAATTAATTTATGTCACGACACAATTGTCAATCTTTTAATAGTCCATTAGATATATTAAAGAAGACACGTTTTCTTCTTCCATATTTTCTTGTCAAAGAACTTTAAAAATAATTAGCTTTATATTCTGACAGGAGACACTGTCCGTCCCTGATATCCGTTTTATCGAAGATCAGTTTCTGGCGGCTGATGAACGATTAAAGTGTATCGCGAATATTAAACGTAGAAAGAAAAAGGGGATTGGACGGGATAACAAGGTGTTGCGCCATTTGTACTTTCGATCTTCGCCCACGATCTTCGATTATTATTATTGGGCCAGTGTAGAAACGGATGTGGCAGACAGAAGTTGATTAGCGTGGGCACGGCTTTGCAAATTGGAAATCGAAGGATTTCTCTGATGCATCATATGCGGGCGATTGAAATGCAACGGAGGAGAAAAGGTGATTACGAGAATCGTAATCACGACTATTAATATGTAACTGCATCTACAAAGTGTCTCGCGAGTGAATCGACAAACTTTTAGAATGTGTTCTAAAGGTTATTCTAAGTAAAAATGTTTATATATGCTATAGATCAATTCGGTTCAGTTATCGAGATATGGATAATTTTATTAAGAATTGTAATAAATAAACAATACCAGACATTAATAATTTTTACATAAATATTATTCTCTAAAGCTAAATCGAGGTATGTTTTAAAAATAATATGACTTTCATTGACACTTTGAAATAGTCTATCAAATGTATCCAGAAATATTTGTAGTAGTAATAACAATGTATAGCTATTCAGTAGCCTTAGCACTACCCAAACGTTAATGTTTCAATGTTAAATAAATATTTAGGGTGACACACTGCGTATCTAATGGAAAATAATATTTTGAGTGAGGCGGGACAGGGCCGTTATCAGAACTTTGTGTTACTGACAAAAATTAAATTTTTTTATCCTGATAACTGAGCCAAATTCATTTATAGTATATATAAATTTTTTACTTAGAATGCTTCTGGAACACATTTTAGAAGTTTATTCACAGAACACCCTATATATATGTATAATCGCATTGCCTTTGTTAGAATGTAGAACGTAATTTTAAAACATAATAACGCAAAGTATAAAGATTCTGCGAATGCAAAAGCTATTCCTGAGGCTTTTAATCTTGTTTTTACAATATCGTAAAAAATCAGGAATCGTGATTACATCGGAAGTAAATTAAAACATATTAAATACGTTCACCTAACTATATTAAATTGGCAATTAGGAAGTTACATTATGCCATCGCGCTACTGTTTATTATACATATAAGCACGCGACAAAAATTATATATTCGCGATACCTGCGCGTTTATTAATAAAACAAAAATATCTGAAATTCGTGTTGCTGGGACAACAATAATAATTAAAGTTGTTATCAGGTAATTTTAGAATGATATTTCTCTTGTGGGATAACTTTGCGATGCGCGCTGTACAGAAGTTTTAATAATTCTCTTTCGACTAAAATTGTGGAAAAACGAGGTAAAACGTCACATTCCATGACCCATTATGATCGATTATGTTCTTTTTTAAGAAAAGTGCAAATACTTCTGACATTATATTTTTGCCTCAAAGTATATTCATTCACGCTGTAAAATCTTCATTATCGATAAACTTTGGATATATGTAATAACATTATCTGTTTATGCAATTGTCTGAACTGCTTTCCAATCATCTTCGATTTGTGTCCATTCCACATCCTAAACAATGTACGTAGATTACAATTAGAGGTTCCAATGGGCATCGTGAGAAGACTGCAAAGGGATGCGTTTTACGCTGCATTTCTCACTGTGCTTATTCGAGAATAAAGAGTTAAATACAATATATTAAAAAAAAATATTACGAAAAAATCTGTTACTAATACAAAGATTGAAATTCTATAATTAATCATAGATGGGAAGGAGAAGATTTGGATCTGATCTCTTTTCGTGAGTAAAACTTTGAACTCTCGAGAATGTACAATATATAATCTGTGCACGTGTGCGTGTCCCGAGAGATTCTCTTGTATAATGACAAACTTGCCGAGTGATAATGTTTATCAGGATAACAGGTTTCTCGCACGCGTACTAGAACGGATTAATTGTGATTGTGTTTCTGCAAAATAAGAGAAAAAATGTTTAGTGTCAATGTAAAGATAAAAAAAAGTGCATCTGTGGCAGAAAAAAATGCTCGTCTCCCTGCATCGTTTTCTACCGAAAACACATACCCGCGATTTTCTTAGACCTCCATTGCTTGCGTTCCTCTCGATAATACCTATATTCGATTTTTGTTTTACCTCGCGACAAAGTTATTGCGCGGCGAATTAACGGTCGAGAGAGAATTAATGTGCGAGTTAACAAGACCACACGGATAGCTTAACGAGACTTAAATGAGCCAGGAAACGCGGTGTGTGCTGCCGCGGTTCTCGTGGCAAACTATTGGCGCGATGCGAAATGTCCAGCGATATTGCATTGTACAACGGAAACAGGACGAAGGGGATGGGATGTAAGGGTGGACACGAGGACATCGTGCCATCTCGCGTTCAAATGTTTGCCGAGGGGTTGAGAGATCGTCGACGACGACGTCGCGACGGCGACTGGTCGAAGAAGACCGGCTTCGATTGTCGCTGGTCTGATATCATCGGACTTGGCGCGATCCTCGTTTTCTATTATCCAAAGTTTACCTCTTCCGCTGCGCGTACATCCTGTTATTCTTATTTGAAAATTAGGTTTTTTTCTACACATAAATATTTGATTAAAAAAAAAAACCCTCTTAAATATAATATTCGCGTTTTGTTAATTTTTCCGAGATGTGTAACTTTATTAAGACTTTATAAATTCAAAAAAGAGTTGAAAAGAAGTAGGTAGATGACAACGATAAAAGTAGAGAGTAAAGTTCGGACTAAGGGATCAAGGATAGTCATAATTTACAATCCTTTATTCGCGTAACTTGTTTAGTGAGCGAACTATTTCTTCGTAGGCAATATATTACGTAATTTATAGAAGACTTGTGCATAATACTGCGGAAACGTGGAAAGAGAAAGAGAGAGAGAGAGAGTGTGTTTACACATACATATATATGTATATATATCTTCAATATATACAAACACAATGAAAATTTTGTTTAATATATTTATAAAATTATCCGCGCGCGAACCATGTTGAAAACTTGGACAATAGCCGTAGATTTTAACAACAGCTTTATACTGTGAGAGAGAGAGAGAGAGAGAGAGAGAGGGGGAGGGGGAAGGAAAAGAGAGGATAAATTAAACTGCATTATCTAAATTTTCCCAGAGCATCCATTTAAATTCTCACAGTGTGGAATTGTTTTTCGCGGGAGATTTCATACAGCTGGGTTGTTATATAAAAAATTCATTTAGCGGTCCGACGCAGAGAATCCGCTCCTCTCGCCGCTTTCTCTCCCTCACGTGACTGTTCTAAATAATGCGCGTGCCTCGGAGAGTTTCCGGGCTTTCGGCTATCGTTTTACCGGGTTACCCGGATTCTATGAGTTCACTCGAAACAGCGTGACCCAATAGGTAGACGCTACCCTTGTTTTTCCATCCGTCCGCGACATCGGGCTTTCTCATCACAACCGTTGCTGCCACACCCGCTTGCGCTTTATCCGGTCAGACAGTTTTCGCGCTACGGTCCGACGTGCGATTAAGTTGTACCTATCGCAAAGTGAGAGCGGCTCGAGTGAGACGAGCAGATAAAAACCTTTTCGGCTCTCGCGTCCGTAGCAGACTCGAGATAATAAGAAGCCGAGTCGTGTGGTAAATTATGACGTTTCGAAGAAGGCTACCTGGCCACGCGGACTGTGGATCGTTAAAAGCGGTACGCTCGGCGAAGACTATGCTAATTTGCGTACGACTCTTCTAATTTTCGTGTGGTAAAAGTTTATAATTGTGTTACAATTAAAGACAAAACTGAAAACAAGAAAGAGTAACGTATTTGTTTTAATATAACAACACGAGAATTATCTTTCTCTATACTATGATTCTATTTTGAACAAGATATATAAATTCTGATCACAAGATCCTTTCCCTCTGCATATAAAGTGTATTATATAATTTCTTAAGTATTAAATAAAACAATTAATCAATTGTTGTTTATTATAAGTATTAGCCACACAAAAGAATTTTTTATTCAGAAATAAATGATAATCAAAGTATGTAAGATCGATTTTCTGAGACAGAGATCTATAGCTTGATATTCATTCGGGCAACTCAATTCCATCTTTTCTTCGTTACTTTGTTCCACTGCGATATTGAAATCCTAGAAAAGCTTTCGACCGTAAATGATACTCGACATTCGCAAAAGATGGGGCTTTTCGTGATCCGAGTGTCGGGAGTGACCTTGTTTGCGGTTGAGAGAAACGAGAATGGTCCGTGATATTTTCTATAGCACGCGACAAAGCGATCCGATTTCTTATGTATGGAAGCATTATTGTGAGATATCTGTCATATACTTTAATGAAGGTTTAAATTTATTAAATATATAAAACACACAATACGAATAATCACACTATTAACACAAGTGCAATATTTTTTAAATATGAAAAATAATAACATAAATTACGGCAATTTAATAAAAAAATTCTAAATTTAATTGTTTTTTAAACTACTCTTATTTATGAAATGCAAATTTAATTATTTTAATCATTTTGAAAATATTTTTCATGATTTTTATTTTTTAACAGCAATGAAAATTATGAAAAAAAAAATAATTTATGATGTTTTTTTAATAACTGTATCGTTATATCGCGAGAAATACCGAATAAAAAGCTATTGATGTTTTTAGTAGCCGTACACCTTAATTCCACTTCTTTGTCTCGGAAGAATCTACTCTCTCATGCAAGACTGACGCGCATCCGAGTAACCCGACACTTCGGCAACCCATGTCGTCGGTAAATTTTCAAGGTGGACGAAAACGAAAGGGAGATCGGTTCGCAAATGCGGACAGCATGTAAATCGACTTTTTATATCGGCGTTTCACGCGAGACACTCGAAGCCGCCGTCGAGTCGAGCGGCCATCGCGCTCGTTAGAAGAAGAGTAATCCTCGTATCTTATGGATTTTATGTCTCTATAGCAAGGCTATATCACCCGCTCCCCATATGGACGACTGTGTTTAATCCCTTTAATCCACTATCGGTTGTAAAATAGTGAGGTAAGCCAATAAAAGCAAGAGCGCGCGGGAGGTCCGTATGTGCGACAAGTCCCCCCCGTCCTCTGCCTTTCTTTCCCCCGAGTAAGCGGGGGAACTAGAGGAAAGGAGAAAGAGATAGATAGAGAGAGAGAAAGATAGGGCATCCCTCACGACCGCGGCATCTGCATACAAGGATGATGGCTTCGTAAATTACGGCGCTCATGGCGATGACTCTCCGCACTCCGACGCGCGTCGCTCTCGGTCACGACCGGTGCGCTGCCACGAAACTTCCTCCTCCTCTTCCTCCTCGCGTGTATACCACCTCGTCGGCACCGCGGATAAACACGCATATACATAGGACGAGTTCCGTGTAAGGACAGGCACTTTACGGTCGCGCGGAGGGATAACGAGTATGTAACGCCATAACTCTGTACGGCGGTCTTTACACGTCAGGTGCGCGATGCGCGGAGCATTTTTCGACTGGGTAATGCGGCCTTCGCAATCATTTGCATTGGAACGTGGACGTGACTCTTGTACGAGACGCCAAAAGCTGACAGCAAATCAGAAATAATCGCGCGAATAATGTAAATAATATTTTATATAATTTTTTTTTCTTTCAGACCGAAACACACACGACTTTGCGGTTGGAAAAAAATTTGCGATGAAAATATTTCACAGGAATTGCGTTTATGTTTCTCAATTTATTTTCTGATACAATATCCTACGAGGAATCGCGTGATCAAAGTAAACTTTCCAAGCTGCGGAAAGTATCGTAATCTTTCACGCACACAAAAGTTGGAATTTCCGTAATAATAACGGCATTTCCAATCGTGCATCCGACTATGAAAATATAGGTAGTTTCCATAATCCCTTCGAAGTTACGCGCACCCTTTATTTCTTTAAACTTTACGCATCGCCCACCACCGTGATGCACTCACATGAGCAACTAAGTCACGGCGAGAAGTTCCCCAAACGACCGTCGAAACTTCTCTCGCACGTCGCCGCCGTGCTTCATCGTTGTTAGTTTGGTTAAATATGCGTTTGTCGCGCGTTTTCCCGCACCGAAGAACGGAATAAGTTGCAGTCCCGAGCATGAAACTTGCACGGAGCGACAGATTTTATGGACGGCAGTGCGAAGTTTCGTTTGACGTAAAATTAGTGTCAGAAATTTCAAATCGTGGTACGTTTATGCTTAACACAAATCGATTAAATCCGATTATTAATTTATTCTTATGTTATTAATTTTTATTTAATTAAAAAAAAAAAAAGATTTTTAATTTTTATTAAAAGCCTCAACAATTTTAACATCAATAAAAAATTTTCTTTTTTTAAATTAATATTGTGTATAAAGTATCGTTCAATAAAAGAAAAGAAAATTAGAAATTAAAATTATATATATTGTATATTTATTCTAATTTGAAACTATTGATGTTCTCTCTCGGACCGTAAGACATGGTAGTTCGAGTGATGTTACAACGTAAATTGTGTATTACATGAAACCGTTGGTTCGGTTCGGACATCTGGCTCGGGAGGATGAATCTAAAGATTACCTTGTCCATCAGACTGCTGGACCCTTCACGGTGCTACTTGCAAAGTCACGTTGGACCTGTTCACTGAAATCTGTTTCCCCACAGGATATATATATATATATATATATATATAATAGAGCGAGAACGCGTTTGATGACACGTATAAAAATTATAAATTGATGTGCGGGAGCTTTCATTGATCGAAAAGCGAAAATATGTGAAGCGTAAGGCATAGTTGAACGATGGTTCTTTCAAATATACCATTAAGATTCTGCGTGATTGAGTATCGTGTATTAAGCGAAGTGTAAATGGCAAATCTTAAAGGTTTAGAATATGCTTGAAAGCGATATTCTGTTTATCCATAACGGAATTTGCACTCGGTATTTATACCCTGCTTAAGTATTGGCAGAATATTAAATCCTGCTTTTCTCTGGGCTGAACCTTTTAAAGATGCATTAGCTTATTTCCATTACAATCCACTTTTAGAACTGTATTATTAATCGGAAACGTTTCGAACTTTACCACGAAAGACTCATCTCGTATAATGTGAAAGAGAAATGTTGCACGCGATCGGATCTTCCTTTTAGAAGACGTGCGTCTCTCACGAAATTTTTAAGATCGTGATGCCATTTCGCATAAAATAGAAGGCATCAAAGCGAAAAAGGAAAAAAAGTGTGTACGTGTGAGCAGGAAGAAAGAAGACCGAAAAGAACTATTGACCGAACGGGATGAAAGGGTGTCGTCCCGTCCTTTTTTCGAAATCCGAGCAAAGCCATTCGTGCTCCTATCGCATCCCATATCTCCCTTTCCGACGAGCAACAGTTACTACACAACGCTATCACCACCGACCGTGGGCCGATCACCACGCACGCACGTAACATACGTTCACATAAAAGAGGAAGAAGAGAAGGTGCAACATGCACCAACGTAGTTGGCTTTGCCAGAGAAAGCCGCCTGCCATCTGCCCGCGATACGCAATCCGCCTTAGCTTTTTTTTTTTTTTTTTTTCGTAATCCCAGACGTTTTCCAATCTCGGACGAGCGACTCGGGCCCTCATCCCGGGACCGGTAGGTCGGGGTTTCATTCAACGAGCATCGTCGTCCCGAAAATCGAATTCGGGATTTCGGGATTTCGACCTTCACCCCCTTCGCGCGAATCTGCCCGGGGATGTGTCAACCCATACGGAGTTGATTCCGATCCCGCGCGAAGTTTTGTACGATGGATTTGTTCGATTTCGGGCTTTCAATTCGGAAAATCTCTTTTTCCTATGTGAATTCGTAACGTTGTACAAAAGCGGAATCGATATGCGACTGGAATATTTTGCGAATCTCTCCGTTTGCTGTTGAAATAATTATTAAAATAGATGCACCAGTGTATACAGATCGAAGAGAGTTTATTCATTCAGTTAAAATTGTCGGAAAGTACATTTAATAGTATAAATTATTATTTAATATACATATTTATGAAGTTTTTTTAATCCTCTTTTTCTCTCTCTCGATCAATATTATTAATCAATATTATTATTAGTAAATAATCTAAAATATCTTTATTCTATATTTATTCTATATATATATATTTTTTTTTTTTAAATATCTTAATTTTTAAATATTTATAACATTTAATTATTAATCGCATAATATTTGGTTCATAAATAATTAGCAAAAAGTTTATGATGTAAATAAATTAGCATTTAAATATTTTCTTTTAAATTATTGTGCTAATTAAAAGTCTTCTCCGAAACCTTTGCGTTTTAACACACTATGCGCTCAATTTCGAGATGTTGAAAAACACTCAACTTGCTACGGGAAATTTTCCGCAAGTTGTAATGCACTTGCAATATCTGCAACTATTGCTTGAACCGATCGTAACACAGCAGTGTCGAGTTAGCAGTCACAGTGGGAATACTCGCTTCCTTAATGCACTTCCTGTTCTTACGACGGACTAAAGATCTTATCGAATAGGTTCGACCGTATCTCACCGGCTTCCCTTCGTACTTCGTGGCCCTTATATTCGCGAGTACCTTCAGGCTAGTTCCGGCCATCCCTCCGTGTCCACGAGAGACCTGCGGGGGGTATCCTTGAGAGGTAGGGAAAGCTTAGGGGAGAGAAGTTCTTGTTAAGGTTTCCTGCGGGCACCTTCGACTAACCGTGAGCGGGGTGCATATCCGATTGTTGAAATCGCGGTGCGATCGATGATAACGCACTAACTTTAGTTTTCGTCCGAATAAAGTAGATATATGCAAATTGGCCGATGGTTAAACGCGGTTATCCCAGTAACGTTACATGACATTTTGTAAAATGTTTAATAACTGAATAATAATAATCTGATATTATTGTTTTTTTTTTCATCTTTTATTACGGTTTATTTTCTGGAAAATATATTTATTCCCAATATATGATGTATCAAACATTTAAAAATAGTAAAAGACTCCACGGATTTACCAACCCGTGCCGTAAATGGAAATATACTGTATGCATATGACATTGGACTAGCGGTGATCGATAATACTTTTCTTGTCTTTAACTTTTATAAATAAAAATGTAGGTACGAAATTAGATGTTTCATTGCTGAATCCTACGTCACTGATTTATTTAAGAACACAGTAGAAAGCGATATTTTTTTAACCTAATATACGTCAAACTATCATTACGCGATACTTATGACGATTAAAGAATATTTAGATCTTACTAAATTAGGTTTCGATTCTTAAATAAGTGCATAGCTGTTATATCGCGAACGTCATCAAGTTGTTCTAAATCCGAAGTGAAAGTTTACTAGGTCCACTTTTGGATCAGAAGAAAGAAGAAATATATTTCTTGTTTTTGATGTAATTGACGTTAATGTGATACTGAAATAAATCGTTATAATGTCAAATGGAACGTAACGAATATCTTTTGACGTAGATAACAGACAAGATGCAAATGACGTAGATAAGAGACAAATTTATTATAAAATCATAGGATAAAACTTTCAACAGAGATTCGAAAATAAAAATTGTTTTTATTATATTTAAATGATAAAAGAGTATTAAAAATAGCTAACATCTTTCGAGAAGTTTCACATCTAAAAGTAAGAATTTTTATTTTACGACGGAGAGCGAGCTTAGAGAATCTCTCAAGGCGGCGGTCCTTGATATCCTCGATCTGACAAGTGTTTTGAACACGTCGTACTAATGATAAGCAACGAGCGTCTTCGAACAAAGGATTGGAATAAATTTTCGACAATGCGCGGGAGGAGCCGCTTATTTTCTGGCGTTTACGGTCGTCGATGCTAATCTCGGAGGCCCTACGGGAGACCTCCGAGTGCCGGTTTCTTCATAGGCTCGCCATCTGACACCGGGGCCTCTTCAGGAAAGAATTTGGTCTGTGCGTTTCGGCCCGAATTATGCTAATACTCCCTCATCCGAGATTCACGTCGCCCTCTTTGCTGCCATACGAATTGAAAGGGAGGCTAAAGTGGTCCCGCGGCATGTCACTGAAAATCTACTTAGCGTCGACAATTCTTATTTTAAAAGCAAGTGACAATAACACGATTCAAATATTAATTATTATATATGTGTAAGGAAAAATTGTCGCGGCGTGATTTCAGTGCAATGCATTTTTATTATATTTGTTTAACAATATTGTCATAATACTTTTATTTATCAAGTACTTCTGTTTTTTATTCTTTCTTTCTTATAATTAATTTTTTTTTAAATAACACAAGTACTTGGAAATAAAGAATTTGCTTAATAATATTAAAAAACCATAAAATAACTTTTCTTCTTTAATTTCAGAGTAATTGTAGTGTAATGACTTACATAATTTCTAAAAATAATACGCGATTCTATACTCGACATGTAATATCAACTTCTTATTTAAACGCAAAAATTATAATAATCATAGTTGTAAAATTAATGTGATAATAACACATAATTTTGCCGTTTATGCTATATAATATGTAAAATATATATTTCAATGAGCATAAGGAAGTGTACTTCACGCATCATACAGTTTATTTTTTTGCGAAATACATATAATATACAGCCTTTGGAATGCTTGTGTGAGATACATTGTGTTATTGAAGAAAAGACTGCAGCGGGCAGCCGCTGTCGGTGAGTCTAACTGCAAACGGCGCGTTCCACGTTCCATTTTGTGTATGACGTACGATCGGATGCGTAGGCACGCACGAAAAAGCACGAAACGTGCGACTCCGTCGAGACGGACAGTATAGTGATATCGGGGAACTCCCTCCTTCCTTTTCTCCCAATTCTGCACGTGAGCCATGTGCCTTTTTGTTAATATTATGTCATCTGCAGGCGAGAAAAGCGAATGCAACGTGCACTCGCGTTCTTACAATACCCAGTGACTCTCATAACCTTCCGCAAGAGAAATACGCGACTGCCTATGAGAGAATTTATAATTTTTTCTGTAATAGAATTAAAAATTCTTGATCTTCCGCGTGATTTCAAAATATGTATATACGACGTCGCGAATATTAAGTTATAATGGATTGAAGATAAATGATAACTGGCCTGAAAGATTCGTGTTCTATCAGTAGACTATTTAAAGTTTTGAAAAGGGATATCTGTGTATATATATATATATATATATATATATATATATATATATAGGTGTATGTAAAAGAAATAAGCGATCAAAAAATTAAAGTATCGTTCACGAAAGTGCATTTTCGTTAGTGGTATGAGAACGTTCAACGTATCGCCGCTCCAATAAAGACGTTTTCCATTATTAAAAGTTCGTCCTTAGAGCGTTTTAATGCATGACTAAATTACTTATTATTCAAAGACGCAATTAAATTGCGGATTTACATATCTATTACAGCACGGGTCGTCGAGATTGCCCTACTTGCGTCTATACATAAATGCAGGGACATGATGGATGATACGAAATAAAGTGCGGACTCGCCCTCAAGACAGGAGTAATTCAATTTTACTCGCGCACAGAGAGCAATATAATTTCTATATTAACTCGATTAAAATAGCGCGTTTGACTCGAGAGGGAAGTGAACGTTTTTCGCCGAGAGATCGTTAGATTAGAAAATTCCGCCTCGACCTTTCACAGTTACTCGTCGGACTTCATCTCCTTCTTCGGGGGACGTAAAAAGCGGAAATCACGTTGTAACGTGCGCGCATAAAGCAGTAAGCAGCTTTTTCTATCGATCCCGCTTTCAATCTGCGGAGAATGCATCAATAAGGATGAGGTATGCCGCGAGCAAAGATAACTTGCTGGAACTTCGCATGCTGGCCCGTTCAATCTTCCCTCCGTACCGACGATATCGGCACTGATATTGCGCGCGCACGCACACAACGCACTCACAAACGCGCACACCTACACATACGTACACTTGCCGCGTGGTTGAGCTCTTTAAATATACAGAGGCAGAATTTAGCGTTCAATTCAATGTGCAGAATCCTCACGTAATAAGAAGTTATCGGTCACAAAAGCCGAAGTACTCCCTTTTTCGCCGTGAGATAACGTTCCAATATCGACGACTGCCGTTTATTGAAAGCAAAATTGTCAACTATCGACGATTTTCATCAGTCACAAAAGATCAGCGGCCTGTGAGCGCCAGCCGGGGAAAGAAAGGCCGACTTATCCGCAATCCAATCTCCATTAGGCTTGACTGTTACTATACTATTCTCGCGAACCATTCGGTATTCGAGTGTAGCGGTCGATCGAGCGGCATGAAAGAACTGCATCTCGACGCAAGTGGGGATGTACAACATTAATGTGCTCGTTGACATTGTGTTTACCCCCGGCATGTACATGGGCAAGCAAGGGAGAGAAGGGACAAGAGTGGTGGAACGATACTGGTTTTGCAGACAATCGAAACAGGCAGTTGTTCAGCCTGTTCAAAGTGAACAACATAAAATTTATTTTAGATTGCACTTTAATTTAAATATGAGATTTAAATGAGATTTCCGTCTTATATATAGCGGCTGTTTATAATTATTAATATTAGTTTATGCATTTTAATCATAAATTAAATTAAATAATTTATAATATTAGTATTCTCCCCTCCTCCTCTCTCTCTCTCTCTCTCTCTCTCTCTCTCTCTCTCTCTCAAGATGTAGCTTTCATTTTATAGGATAATTATTTATAATTAATTTTATTTTTAATAATATCCTATATATTAAGAAATTAAATAGCTTGTAATATTTTCTAAAGTAAGATGTAGTAACTTCTGAACTTCTAAACTTCTGATTATAGCACGAAATGTTTAAACTTTTATGTGCTTTATAAATTTTTAACTTTCTCTATTTTATATAAAAAGTTTATATGTATATACCTATGTAAACTTTTACACATGTATATATATATATAAAAGTTTCAAAATGATAAGCCAAGATTCGCAATAAAACAATATCGCAGAACATATCTGCAAACATAACTGAAGCTAATGTCGATGTGAAATAACCGAGGAGGGGAGAGTACAGGTCCCGGTTCGGTTCGGTAAACGCGAGAAGGGGGCAACGTCCCTCTCCCACGGATGATGGATGTCGGGGGCCTTTCAAGTCCGCGATGCATGGCCCCCTCCCGTCCCTGTCCTGTGATTATCTAATACGGCAACGCCGAAAGGGGACCCGCAACGTTCATCGTGTGCGGGACGAGAGGGATGGACTCGACGATACAAACCATAAACGTTGTATCGAGTCGACGCTACCGGGTTTTCTCGGGGCTTCCTCGAGCTACATTCTGAAAACTCGTTCGTGTTTGTAGCCCTTCTCTCGCATAGTGAGACTACCTTGTCGACGACATACGGCTGCTGCAAGGACTACACATCGTTCGCCATGAATAGCGGGCCCGTAAGAGAAAAAAAAAAAAAAAAAAAAAAACGCATGCACGCACATACGCACACCTAACCCCTTTAATCTGTCACTGCGCGCTCGCGCCGACTCGTGCAAGAAGAGAAAGGATACACCCGGGATCGCCTTTTCCGGTGGGGCTTCTACGGGCAACGAAATTACCAGGCTGCCACTCAAATTGGCCCGACGGCGAACAATCGGGCCTATTACGTAGCATTTGTCAGCATGGCGCTGCTGTCACCAGTGCAACGAAGGCCCGTCTCGCGTTACGTTTTCCTTTCGCGAAAGGGGTTGGCGAGCGAGCGAGCGAGCGAGAGAGAAAAAGAGAGAGAGAGAGAGACAGACGAGGGGACCCGCGGGGATCCCGCGGTGTGTTTAGGCAGGCAACAATGTGGCGTTCTTGCCACGGTTCGACGAAAAACAGCCACGATCGCCACCTGTCGCGACGCATGCATGACACCGCAGCGGTAGCAGCCTTGTAGCAGCGAAGAGGAGGTAAATCGAGAATGTTGCGTAAATTAAAGCAGGCGCACGTGTTGTAGATTGATTAATGATTGACGTGGGAATCGAGGGGTTATACCACGGGAGAGAGTAATAAATGAGTGCAGGCAGAGCTAGACTTATGCAAACGTACTTTCGCGATCGTATCGCGCGTTAAAAATCTACGTTAATTTTTCTAACGATTTAAAACAAGTATAGTGTTGCAGAATTTAAATACTTAATAAAATTTTCAATTTAACAGGAAACAATTTTCTTTCAAAAGTTTTGATTGCATGTAATAATAAATCATCTTTTAAGCGATACTTTTAAATATTCGCTGATAAATTATAAATTATATCAGTATACACTTCGTTGAAAACGAATGTCGTTGAATTCTTCCAACTTACGATTCGTAGAACACGCTTGAAATATATTTGAGTCCGCAGATCATTTGTCTTTGTCGTCTACCAAGTTACGGAGAAAATAGCGAAGGACAAACTTTCCTGTCTTGACCGATCCGTGTGATCGGATCGTTTCCGAGTAAGAAAAGGACGCCAGACGTCGATGCCGATCGTTCGATTTTACAGACAGCCAGCTGCGGGCCTTTCTCCGCGTCGGTCCGCCTCGATATTGACGATAAATATGGCCGGTTTTGCTTGCCAGCGACAGGTTTAAGAGGCTTTTAAGAACGCTTCGCTGATCGTCCAAACAGTCGCTTCGCGATCTTCCTCCACCTACTTTTCGCCGATCGCTCTTTTCGCTTCCCCGCGTTCTTTTTCTCATTCAAAATCGCCATGAAGATTTGAATGAGAACCACAGACAACCTGCTCTCCCGCTTGTGTATCCCGAGGAATAATGTGTCCGCGAAAAGATCCTCGGGACATGAAAAGTCGAGTCAAAGTGGATATCAAACGGTCATTCGAAAGGAAATTCTCCGTTGTGTGCGAAAATCGTTTAGCTATTTGAGATATATGAATTGATTTAATTGTTCGATGACAAGCAGTTCTCTTTCAGATGATATGCTCTTGAGGAAAAAAATGTGGCTACGCATTTAAAAAGATAGATATATATAGAGAGAGAAAGGATCTAGATACTAAACCGAAGAACTAAAAGTCAGTCATGGAAGTTACGAGAGTCCTTCTTTTAACGATTGCTGGATTTTCTTAACTTATATTGGATTACCGTTTCCAAGGTAGAGGAGACATTCTTTGTACAAATGTATTTGATTTATAACTCTGTAAAATGCGATTGTGTGATTCGAAAGTTTTGCCTTTAATAAACGGAACTTGGAACGCGCTCGTGAAGTACGGAATTATATTTCCGCCTCTCTTATGTACGCTTTGTTATAAACTCGGTCCATATTTTTTATCAGTTCTGATAAGTACTTATCGTTAAACGACGCGGAACTTTGGAGGCGTGCCCGATAACTCCGAGGTATTACTCCGAAGTTTAAGCTCGCAAAAGCACGGAAGTCAGAATCACTTCGCGCCGTTCCAAGCGCGTTTGGGCAACTGCGAATCGTTTTCTCTGCCTCCGGGATATTTCATCGGACGCAAAGAAAAGCCGTCGAAAATAACGTTCGTCCGAAGCTAATCGAAGCGGACAGCCGTCGTGAAAACTTCGCGCGGGTTGAAGTTAATTATTAAAAGCTATGTAGATCTGAACTAATTGACAATTGAAAATTAATCGAAGAGAAACACGCGTGACATACAATTCACAAAGTTATACAGTTTTTTTAATAAAAAATATATAAAATTAAATATATTCTTCAAATACTCGAGTTATATATTTAGTCTATTCAAATTTCCTGATTTTCCAGATATTTTTGTTCAAAATTCCAAGTAAAAAGAATATATTAATATTTTCAAGACTTTTTAATACAACTTTCTCTAAAATAAATTTTTTTTATTATATGCATTTTCTAATGTTTTTCATTCATACGAAAGAAAAACAGAGTCTCTTAAGTTTCAATGTTAGATTTATAAATGTATTAAAAAAACTGAATAACTTTTATAAGATAATTTTTCATTTATATAAAATTTTTATTTTTTTATCATTAAAAGTTGCAAAGAGTATGTACTTCATATTCAATATTATGTTAAGACATTAAATATATAAATAACAAAAAAAATATATATATATATATTTATTTATTTATTTATACGGGACAAACTGAAATGCCAAATTCACGTTTTGTCTTACTTTTTCCGACAATTTTTTAAGCATTTCTTGCCAGACTTTAAGCGCTTAAAATTTTCACAATAATTATACAAAAAGTTCAATATATATGTAAAAATTATTAGAATATTAATTAAACAAATTAAATTGTCAAATTAAACGCTAGTCATATTTCGATAATTCTATCGATTAATGAGACTTCACGTTAGTCTGCAATTACTTTTAATTTTCAAAGAGAGAGAAAGAGAGAGTTCTATATATCAAAATTATTAGAATATTTATTAAACAAATTACAAAAAATAGATCGTCCAAAACGCCAAACATATAAATATCGAGATGAGACATTGGTCGTATTTCGATAGTTTTATCAACTTTAATGAGATTTTATATCAGTCTATAATCACTTTTAATTTCTAGAGAGGGTTCTATGCGTAAAAATTATTATATAATATATTTATTAAACAAATTAGAAATACCAAACATACAAGTACTGATTGTGAGATGAGATGCTGGTCATATTTCGAATGTTCTATCGACTTTAAATGAGATTTTATGTTATTTTTTTTAGTGTCGTTCTGCAATTACTTGTATTTTTTGAATAAAGTTATGTTATAGATATGCGTAAAAATTGTTAGAATAATTATTATATTATATATCGTCTATATAATATAAAACGAATATTATATACGAGTATTATGTTTTACAAAGGAATATTGTAATTATTCAAATTTTTTTGATGTACAAACAAATAATCGTTAATCAACAATAAAATAAATATATAATTTATCATTTTTATAGTTTGTACAGAAAGGGTCATTAATGCCTTTACACATAAATTTATGCACATATTGAAATATACATTTTCCATATATGTACATATAAAATATATAAATGTATTGATATGCATAAATTCATTTCTAAAGGCATTAATGATGCCTTCTGTACATATGCACAATTAATTTATTATAGATGAGCGGAGATACGAGCGTCTCAGTATGTCCGGTATTTCGTACGATTTAATTGTTTAATTAATATTCTAATAATTTTTACACATAGAATTTTTTGTAAACACTATGGCAGAATTTTCAAGCGCTTAAAGTCTGATAAGAAATGCTAAAAAATCGTCAACAAACAAAGTAAAACGCAGTAAACTTGACATCTCAGTTTGTTTCTCGAGCTGTTTTTTTTTCTTTAATAATTAGAACTATTTGTTTAATTTTATTAAGAACTCTAGAAAAATACTTAATTAAAAATAAAGCCAAAACTCTCAACAATTAATGAGTTCCTACGAAGTGAGACGCCAGTTTCACACATACACGGCTAACTTTACAAGATGAAAAGCAAAATTATCAAAAAAAGAATTTTCCAAAAAATTTCCTGAATCCCGATAAAATTCCATGACACATCTCTCATTTTTCTAGATACAAAAGAAATCCCTGAATATTCCAGGTTTCTCATGTTTTATCAGAGAGTAGACACCTTTGTATATAAAAAATTTATTATTCGTTTATTAGTACGCGTCTTTCATGAAAATAAAATAGTCTATAAAACTAACCGTTTGAAAATGTTTTTTCCTTTTTTACATAAGTTATAATGTATCGTTTAATCTCGTTCATTTAATGCATTCTATATCACAAGAGCCGTGCATTTCTTTAAAGCTTCGACGATCATATTATAAATGTATGTACATATATAGATAGTCGAATGTACACAGTTGATATTAAAAATCTGTACGATGTATTAAGGATGTCATATATCCACATCGTTGAGCGTCAATAAACTTGATGTTTAAAAAGTCGAGCGCTATCCGCGTTAATATCCTCCTGTTTGTTTTATCTCGCCCTCGGAAGTTCTCTCTCTCTCTCTCTCTCTCTCTCTCTTTCTGAAATTTTTCGTCCTTGCCTCTTTTAATGGTTAACTGGGCGACGAAGGAATGGACCATGGCCGATTATTGGGATCCTTTTTTGACTGCAGACTTTACCCTCTCGACGAAATATGCTCGTATCAGCACGCACGGGGTCTCCCTTATTGACTATATCCGTCTTCGCGATGGTCCTCAGTGGACAGCTCGTAATACCTTTTATATGGCGCGAGTAAGCGTCTGACGACAGCACAATGAGAAAAGTCGAGTATTGATGTCGTCTAATCTTTTATCGGCTATTGCAGACGGCGTAGCCGTTTTAGTTGTATGACGTATACTCTGGGCAAATTCTATACGAAGAGTATTTATTAAAAAAAAAAAAAAAAAATCATCTTTTTTTTTCTTAGTGACAACTGTGAATGAAACAAATATTATTTTCTAGATTGAAAATTATAATCATTTTTTATATTTAATATGCTTTTAAAAAAGCATAATATTTCGATGTTTTTTTAAAAATTTAATAAAATAGTTATTCATAATATAAAACGCTCAAATCTGTTAAATATTCTTTGGAAGAGGCGCGAAATAAATTTGATTTATTCGAGGAGAAATAAGATCTATGTCGAAGATGCAATTATTTTGTAAAAAAAAAAAAAAAAAAGAAAAAATACATTTGATGGATTACGCTGACATTCGCGTCTTGAAAGGATTCGATTAAGGATCTGATTGCTATCCGAAAAACCTCAAAGAGTTTCTTCGGCTCGATCGGCGTAATATCGTTCGGCGCGTTCGAAGCGGAGTGTTGCTGTCTCGAAAAGGGTTCGTCCATTTCTTTTATCGGGTTTGAGAGCAGTTAGATTACCACGACGAGCGATCCGAAGAGCAATTCCAATCGAAAGATGGGAGGAAAGGGGAAACCGATGACTCCACGGTTAGGAATTTCGAAGGGTGTCTAATTGCTTCAAAACTTGTCACGCGCGGCTTCGATCCCGATGCTCAGCTGGAGTCCTGCGTGATTAATGGAACTCTAAAAAAAAGAGACGCACGGATACACGTACACACTTATCTCGATCCCTTCTATGAACCGAAGAAGCTCCTGCCTCCGTAATGCGTTTTCTCGGTGATCTGAATCGACCGTCTGTCATATGGTGACACGAGCGAGATGGCTGGAATCATGTATATGGCCTCTCAAATCCCGAACCTGTCATTAGCTTGTGTCTGTCACACAGACCGAGCTCGTGTCTCTACGGTTATGGATAATTATAAAACGAATTCTTCCCCTTCATGCATTTTAAGCAATAAGTATTACCCCGTCGATTAGACCATTAACGATCAATCATTTTTGAAACATCTCAAGTATCTTGGGTATAATCGATAATATTTTTTCCTAATATATACCGTGTTATATATATATATATATATAAATTTATAAATTTGAAGCGCATTTTTTTCCTAAACTTTACAAATTGTTATCGCATCTTCTAAGTTTTTAATAATTTTTTATACTTAAGTTTAAAACATATCATATATTTATGTTAAAACACATATTTACATATCATATATTTATGTTAAAAGGACATTTTTATACAAGTCTTTGTGTATAATATAGTGACGTTCGCAAGATTTTGTTGGGTTCTTTTATCTAATTAAATAAAACAGCACATTATCTGCAATTCAATCGGTGGAGAAAGAAAAGTTTGATGTGTTTCATAGCTCACCGTGATGCTACCTTAGATACTGCGATGTCAAGCAATAAATAACGCGAGAGAAAAAAGATATAGGTAGAATTGACATGTTTTAGTAATTTATTCTGGAACTTGGGTAAAACTTTTGCATCGAGTTTGCCATGCTCGATGATACGATCGATACGATTCTGCCGAAAAACATGATTATCTGACTATTCGCTTCGATTGACTACAAATTTTTTTTCTCTCGCTTGTGAATAATATAACCGAGATATATTTTTTTCTTTTCTTTTAATAAAACAGCAAGAAACTTTTAAAAAAGGTACATTATTTGAGTTTTTATGTCATTCCAATATACACGATAACTGTATATCAAATAACACGTTCATTCACTTATTTTCGCAAATGCCATACTTGTGGAAGTTATTTTTATCTCGAGATCGTTCCATCTAAAAAAAGTTCTGCTTATAAAAATACAAATTTGTTTCTTTCATTACCTCGTGTTTATTCATAGTTAATGATTTTAATCTAAATTGATACTTTTGACAAAAAATGACAACAAAACATGATGTAAAAGGAAAATTAGCCAGTTATCTATACTTAATACATTTATCTAATCAAGATAGGCACTAAAGAACTTATACTGCTTCGAGGCATGATACGAACGGACATCTGCCATGCTCAAGCTCCGCGTGAGCGACGCAAATGTGTTTGTCATATTTCCAGGCACTCGAACGTCGTCGCGATGCTCGAAGGAATTAGGGGAGCGCTTATTCAAACACGCGTGGTTAAAAGTGTCCGCGGTCTCCCCTCTCGTACGTATTATCTCGGCACGTCTATTGGCAGCTTTGTACACGCCGCTGATGAGTTACACCATGCCATGCTGCTCTACTCTAGGAAGAGAGCGCCCGATCCCTTCTGAAATCGAAGAAAGAAACACCATGGTGCTTATGGGAACGCAGTTGCGCGTGAAAAATCCATGTATCCCGTATCGGAGTCATCTAATGTCGAACTATACGAGGGAGCTCCCACAGTCATACTGTTGCGTAAACACGCTTGTGACTTTGAAAGTAAAAAGTTTAATGGCATTTTTCGAAGGAATTAATTTTTAACGCAAACTTTTTATTAAATATTTTATTAAACCTTTTCTATGTGTAACGGTTTTTTGTACTTTTCTTTTGAAACAGTAATTATTTATTAACTTAAATTGTTATAGATTGAAGAAAAAAAGATTAGATAAAATTAAAAAGATTAAAATAAATTTTACGATAAATTATTAATATGACGATTAAATATCCACGAAATCTTCCGAATGATGTATTATTCGGATTCAGTCCGTCGTCTTCCCGAACGAAATAGCTGTTGCATGTACGCGTAATTTCCACTATCCAAACAGCTATGGGAGAGAATGCGTGTCTGTTCACGCGTGCGTGACGTGCACCAGTCGCGTTATCGGCGCACAAAAGGCGATGCATTAACACATACACGCGCATCCGAGTGATATTGAGATATGCTAAGGGAAGATGAAGGATCAGACGGAACGCGGTGTTCAACGGAGAACGAGAGGTTGTCAAACATCGAGATGTGCATCGACATTGAAATCGGAATGCCGGCGGCTTCTCCGAATCGAAAGCGCAATTTTCGAGATGCGTAAGAGTGATATGCGAAATGTGCGATGCTGCAGCTAATTCCTGTGCAATTAGTTATCCCCTCTGTTATTAATATTATTAATTATTAATCATTACCAATGATTATCAATATTATATTTGCCTCGTTTATTATTTATACATGAGATATTAATATATAACGCGTTAGGAATATTTCAAGAAAAATACAGTTAAATTCAATTCGTTGAAAAGGGAAATATTTAACTGCATGGAACTGATTCTGCAACGAGAATAAACTTACCCCGAACTAATGCGCGAGAATGGCCGTTTAGGGCGGTAAGAGAAATTCCTGACACGTAGCTGAATATACCGGATGGCATAGGAGTAACGGCGTAACGGAGTATCGGGGGTCGTGATGTAGGGGATTAGCAATTTCTCCAAGTGCGTCTGTGTAATGTCTCTGGGGTATCGTATCGACTCGCGATACCAATCGTCCGAGCCATCGATCACCTTTCTCCCGTACCTATCTATACGGAGTGGAAATCTCTCTTTCGATTTCTTGCCGATTCCGGGACAGCTCATATCTCCCGATATACAATATAGTAACTGCAATCTATGACTCGTGTCTTATCATGTGCGATTATAGCTTTCCCATCACGTTGGTTAATTTTCAGCTAGATAACTTATTAGTCTCTCTATCTCATTTTAATACTTTTTTTTTTTTTAGAAAGAGAGAGAATTAAATTGAAATTTATTATAATAAAATTAATTAATAAAATAATCTTGTATCTACAATAATAAAGATGATAAAAGTAACAAAAATATGAGTAAAAATAAAAGATGACAGAAAGTAGAAATAGTAAAAGGGCTTATTTATATAAAATTGTTTTCAATACCACATTATTTGGTCAAATAACTTTCCGGTAATAGCGTCTCTTAATGCGCGAGGTCACGCATACAACGTTTTCCGCTTCGCGTGTCTTCAAAGCACATCTGGAACTGTTTGTGTTAGAAGTGTCGTGTTTCGGGTGCTCCATCTGGGTGCTGCTGCTGGGTCGAGAATCATATCCAAAGTCCGTGAGACGTATAACTCATATGCAACTTGTGTACACATTGTGACATGCGGTCATCCCGCGTTTTCCGTATATCGCTTTTGTCGCCTTTCACATATCAGTTTCGTATTCACAAAAACATACGTAATTCCGTCATAGAAAAGTAAACTCTGTGAGATAATATACAGATTTTTTTTTTTGAAAGAACAAGCCTTAATTAATATTACATTTTGTTCTGAGAAAACAAAACGGAATTTTGATCTAATTAATTTTTCAAATAACACATTTTCAATGTGATCGATATTATTTTATCGAACTTGTACTTACAAACTGTATTATGGATGATTTTGAACAGCGAATTTCTCGATTTTAGATATACGGGACGGCTTATTGATAGAATTCTAGTGAAAGTAGGACGATTTATTTTGCCAAAACTTTTCCAGCGTCCTCTCAAGAGTTCAGGACACGACCCTGTTCCTTTTTTCCAGTTGAAACGTGCCGAGCGTCGCTAGATTTCATCTCGATTCAGATTGTATGCACTATATCGATGCATCTGTTCCAAGATGCAGCCGATTGTTCTCCATCACATAACCGCCCTAATTTCGGCTTTGAGTTTGTTTTCTCTTTTATGTTTAAAAATATCTAGAGCATTATACCCGCCATACAAATCGACCACTAGTAAACAATTGCAATTGTTTAGAGTGGACAGATGAAAAATTTCAAGGCGATTTTTCGAGGCGGGATGTCTGTAACGCGCGTATTTGCGGGCTACCTGTAAAACGAGCGGGTCGTTTTGCTCTCGGCCCGCGCATTGTCCTCTTCGCGAGAGAGATTTGCATTTTGCAGATGCAAACAATCATGACGGAGAAAAGTTCGCGACGGGCACAAAGCCCGTTTCTGCGCGTTCTCTTGTGCACGCCCGATACCCAGCGTCCCGCTGGGTGACCGGCCTTTTTTTATCCTCGTGGCAGGGATCTCGGGCGACCGGTTGGTGAAAAGGGACGACACACCGGCGTCTCGTCGTCGGTGAGCATGTTTGGATTACGCCTCGACGATCCTAATTTCTCCTCCGTCGGGGACAATTAGTCCCTTTTAGCTTTTTAACATGACACTGTTAGTCCGGGAAATGGGTCTAGGGGAGCATAAGGGAATAGGTAGATATTTACCTGGGTTATGGAAAATTGGAAAAACAAACAGTTAAGCCAAGATATATAGACTGGATTTATAAACGGAGAATTGAATCGTCAGAGGTCAATGAATAGGCTGAGCATTGGCCGTGGTGATTTCAGGTGCTCGAAGTGCCTGCGAGGAAATGCGAACAGTGGGTCGGTTCGTCAAGAAAGTATTCTTATATGTATAATACGGGTACACTCCTGCCTGTCTACTTTAAAACTCGTAAGCGGTTTTTACTGGTTAGGTAGAACCAGTTAATTGTTATTTATATTTGTATGAATAGCATTTCAGTTTATTTTTCGATAATTAAATTGCGATAATCTTGGGATTAAAACACATCCATCATTTCATTTGTAAATAGATTGATTAATGGATATTTTTCACCTTAAAAAAATATTTTAAAAAATAATTTATGAGTCTTTGTGTATCTTCTTTTTATCTTGCGTTAAAAATGTCAAAACCTAAAATCCTTTCTGTCTCCATGAAAGAGATTTCTTTAGGCCTTAGTAGATTTTTTTTTCACGTAACGAAGAAGAAGAAGCGATGATCATTAAAAAAGCCATTGTAAACATCATTGGGATTCGAGTTTCCAAAAAGAAACCTTGCTCTCCAAGAAACGACACTCGGACTCGGTCGAGTCGACGGTTGGATAGATCCTGCGGACGTAATTTGTCTCGGATGCCGGAAAATTGGTTCTATAAACACAGGGTGCCGTCTCCCGGTGTTCTGCATCGTTCGTCTTTCACGATGATCTTTCAATGGCCGCGGATACGGGGCGGCTGCATAAACACCAGACTTTTTTCCGCTTGACATGTCGACAAAGTGCGAATAGCCGAGATGTTTAGAAAATCAACGGGATATTAAGTTAGCTACGTGGTAGTAAATTTCAGAAAAGTTTCACTTAAACTGATGAAAGGTTAATAACGAAAACTGTCTTTTTTTTCTAATCCTTTATTCTAATTCTTAAATTTTTTCAATCTTCCAAAAGTCCGTCGTCCTAAATCTCTCTTCAATCTCGTAAAATAATAAAATTACAGAGCTGATCGAGCAATTTCATCCTCACGTATTGAGAAATTACTACCCTACTCGCAATTCAACTGTTGAATCCTAGTTGCCCCGAGTTTCTTACAGTTCCGAATTTTCTACAGTTCGAAATTGATTTTCGTGACCTACAATAAAAGCCCACACGCGCAAGCATGTATAAATGCGAATTTTATAGTGCACTTTGTAACTTCAATTCATCTTGCCTGTGAGAATTCTCCAGCGTAGAAATATTGAACTCTCTGTTATATATTATTTACGAATTATATTAAATTTCACAAAATATCGTAAACAACTGATCATTAATTACCTCATCATTAAATAACCGTCGAAGTTATTAAACAAATAAGTTAATTAACATTGTTCGGTGTAATGTAAAAAATTACATATCAACTGAAGAGACACGTGACCAAGAGACACATTCGGCTCTCATTAAAGTGCAATATCAATATAAATGCTCTTTGCTCAAATGAGAAAGCTTTCTAGCGTACAATGTGCGTGGGATGAATCGTGTGAGAAAGGATACCGGCCGCGTACACATATATATGGAACCGGTTTCGCAATTATCCCTAGAGCTTTCTAACCGCTAAGTGATTTTTAATTCGGCAGATACATAGTTGCATTTGCAAGCGAGTGCACGCGCGCGCAATAATTTTTCATAAAGCCGCGACATTTCGCGAGATTGTTCTCGACATGTATTTTATCCGCACGCCGTAATGATACGTTTTCTCAACGATATAGACGATTATCCGCATTATCCGCGAGATTTGCTGATTGCGCGCATACCTTATGTCTTCTCGCGTCGATGAAGCCGTTCTTGCAAATGCATCTCGACAACCACATATCGAAATAAATAATATACGTACTATACTCGGTGGTCCGTGAAACTCTGTTATTTACGCGCGATTCTTTCGATAATACGAGATATCTACACTCTCAGGCTACAAATCGATAGCAATTATTTGAAGCATGCGTGTCGGCGCGAAGCTATGAGAAGTATCTATGCATTAGTGCGTTAAAATCAGCGATAGTCATATTTCAAATAATGGCCAAACCATTGAAAATAACTATCCAGTTTATCAAACGCGGTTTCGAATTTAAATGACATATCACTTGGAGATCTATTTGTATCGTGAAAATGATAAAAATATATAGGGAATAATCTTTTAAAATCCATCAATTTGTTAAGATAATCATTTGAAAAGAATTATCAGAAATTCTTATTTAAAATAATATTTAAAATTTTTTAAACTATCCATTAATTATTTTAGATATAGGAAGAAAAATAATTATTATATAGTAAGAAAAATAATTAGAAGAGTGACAAAAATATAATAATTACTTTACATTATAATTCAGTAGAAAAAATAGTTTTTAAATATAAATATTTTTATTTCAAATATTATTTCTGAGCAAAATAGTTGCTACATTTCATCTTTTCACCAAATACCCCATATTATACAAAGTTATGATTATATAAATTCTATCAATTTTACGATCCTCTACTCTTCATTAGAAATTATTGGTTATTTATGACATAAATTAATCTGTCTAAAACAATAATCAAACAAACTATTTTTTTATTTCATGATTTTTCAATCCTTTCGTTTTAATTGACAAGTCGTTAATGAGACAGAAAGTTACGCTCTCTCTCAAAGAGTACGATGCAGCGAAAACATACACCAAGGAAAAGGTTGGACCGTAACGACTATAATGATGAAGTCCTTGGCCTTCGAAAGGTCTGATCCGCGGTTAACGTATGTCGAGAATATCAACGCCCGATCCCATTTGAGGTAGAAATCACCGTCCCTTATAAAGTCAATTTGTAAACAAGCAAAACGGGCCGGGAATGTTGGCGAGATGGTCCGCCGATGGAATCGAGGACAGATGTCCTAGAACAGGTTGTAAGCTCGATAGGATTTTCATCCTTCGTGATGTTGCGTGCGAGCACCGCGGTCGCTTTAACCCGTCGCCTTCCGTATGTCGCGACAGAGGACAGGTATAAAGTTAGAAGAGAGAAAAAAATCCGGATCCCCGAGTGTTTACTATATTCGTATACACATATCAAGGACCCTTTTTTCTTTACCAGATTTTTTACGGTTGCCTTTTAATTTGAAACACATCGTTGATTCCCTCGTTAAACATGAGATTAGTCACGTCGTCAGTGGGCTCTCTACGGGTTTCCCGTTTCCTGTTTCTAAACGCTGACACGCATTATAATGCTCGTTATGCTGGTTAAGATTATAACGACTACACAGAAATAATTTTCACAACTAAATTGTTTTTTAATTATCCATGAGACATGTTTCATAATAGGATATATAAATTATAAAAATCAAAAATATTTTATAGAATGATAGTCAACGTCATTCTTTTTTATGTAATAAGAAAATCGTTTCTTAAATAATCATTAACTCTCATTTTAGTATCAATTAATAAGAATTAATTTTATGCATCTATAATTAAATGTGCACTTACGGAATACGTTGATTGTGTATCGTCATTCACTTATTTCGTAGAAAAGCATACATACCTGAAACAAAGAAAATATATGAGTTAGAATAATCACATATAGTTAGTACTAAATAAATGTTTATTAAAGAATTAAAAAACATCCTTTAATAAGAAGAATATTGCGTTTTACGTTTCAAGTGATTATTAATTTTATATATATATATATATATATATGTATGTATATGTGTGTGTATAGAATATAGATATATTTTTTCGAGATGTTGAAATATATTTGCAAACGGATTTATTATGTTGCAATGTCACGGTGATAATTAGTATTGGAGGATAATTAGAAGAGAATTTGTTCTCTCTAAATTTAACATAATACGATGGTCTACGTTCAATAATTTTGCTATTTCACCATAATAAGCCGAACGCAATAAAGCCCAAACAACGATTAATTAAATACGAGATAATTCCCTGCCAGCAATGCATACATGCGTACAATAATATCAGGCTCGCATTACAGTAGAACAGGTAGAATAGAACTGTTTAAAATAAATTATTGTTAAACACATACAGCCATATATCGGGTTACTGATAATTAACTATATATATTACATGTATAACTATAATATAACTATATGATATATATTTTATACGCGGGGGATTAAGGGACACATCACGCGGTTTGGTTTGTTAACGATCCGGAACGTGACGGTGATTTTAATATTTTAATCGAATGCTGTCCATCAAACTGCACAGACTTCAATTTCGCTTCTTTTAATTCACTTCGTAATTAAGCGCGCTCGCGCGCCATGCTTCCGCAGCACATTTAAAACTTTACGACGACTGAAATGGCAAAGTTTGGAATAGCGCGCGCTTGCACGCTACCCTTCTATCTTAGATATCATTAAATTTAAGGATATTTAAGGGCCGATGCATGTTCAGGCGGGAAACTTTAAACTTTCTTTTTCCTTAACGCGGATGACTTACGCCAAACCCTGGTGTGGTGTCACCATCAATCTTTAGGGCGGGCGAATGGTGGAAGTGCGGGGTGCTATAGCTCGTCTCGTTTCACCCTCCGAATAGTTGGCTGAAGTACCCTTGGCTTGCAAGGTGACGTGTGTGTACGCACACTCTTACTACCGCATCAACCCGATATGCTTTAGATTAAAACACACCCCCGCTGTAATATCAACTCGACTCTGGCCCGTTATCGGTTATTACGTTCTGCAAGAGACATTCCGTCGACTAAATAAAAACGGTCCAACCTGATATGTGCACTTAAGTACATATTAAGACGAAGGAAAAAACGTCATCGATCGATCACTCACGTTGTAACGCGTGTGAATGATAGAAATGATGATTCAGAATTACGAATTTGAACTGCTAGTTTATTTTCTATTTAAAATATTACGCACACATTACGCCGATTTGATGCTTCATGTTATTAAAAATATAATAAGCATATGTATATTTGTATTTTTATATCTTTGAAAATATAAATTCATTGAAATTATAATGCTGTTTTCGTTAATTAAATATAGAATATTATTTGTAATCGAGGCCATCGTCTTTGCGCAAACATTAATTTTTCAACAAATGTAATTTTAACCGAAGCGAGACAAAAAGCGCGAATATTTCCTTAATCGATCGCTTTGATCAAGTGAATAAATTTCGCACAATCTATGTTTTCAACTCGAGATAATCATGTCGATATTAATAATCGGACCAGTATCGCAAATACTCCGTCCTTCCACTGTCTCTCTGGCACGGTGGAGTTACAACTCCATGTAATTATCTGGCAGACAGGGTGAATGTTAATGGGAGGAAGAAGAGAGACGGGTTGGAAGACGCGAAGGTGCGCGGGTGAAGGCCGGAGCCGGATCATCCGTCGGCGAAATATCCACCACTACCACCTTCTAGCCTGACCTGACCTCAGCCAGTCAAGAACCTTCTCCTCTCCTTTGCCTTCATCTCGCGAGCCGCGTCTTCTTCTCGGGAGAGCGGTTCTCTTAACCTCCCACGCAAGCAAGCGAGTGAGCGAGCGAGCGAGCGAGCGAGCGAGCAATCTTAACTTCGGCGATTGCCGTGGTTACAATGCACCTGCACGTATATAAAATCCACCAAAAGAGAGAGAGAGAGAGAGAGAGAGTATCTCTCGAGCGGCCGTGTAGCAGGTGACTGCCCCGGCACGTACATAAGTTATTCGCATTGAAATACCTCTTGGAAACGGTCTTGAAAGAATAATGAGCGCCATTGAGGCGGGGGGATTAAAGTGACCCAGCCAGGCTCTCGGTTATGTATCTGCATATACGGCAAAATTGAATTCGCTCGAGATACTAGCCGGCTCCGGAGCGAGGAAATTACAAATTTTTCCGCGTACGTGTTAGAGAATTCCATTAGAATCTTCCAGGCGCGTCATGTTATGCATCTGAATTGCAATTTTTTTCGTTAGTATAGACACCATATTTCATAGATGTTGCGTGACCGGTCTCTTTGTATTTTTTTTTTCTTTTTAGTAAAATAATTTAGTTCAATGAGATAACAATGCACTCTTTCACGTTAGACATGTATAATTTATGTGAGACACTTTTCAAGGTCAGTTACAGACGTCTCTTTCACAAAGATTAATGGATCTTTACTGTGATGGATAGTTCGGAAGAACGAAAATAGCGATAAACTATTCGTGGAAACTTAAATGATGTTTCGTCGTCCAGATCAAACTTGTCCATCGTGATCCATGATCCACGATCGGAACTCGCTCAGGTACGTCATCGTCTCGCCTTGGCCTCATGTACCTTCGTGGACCATTTAACGAAATTAAGCCTCCCACGAATTCCACGAGCCTCCGGCGACTGTCATTACCGGCAGGTAGGACGAACCAGACCACGGTAAATTATCGTGATCGTTTGGCGGCCAGCACGATCGATTTGCCAAGCATATCCGACGTATAAACGATGTATATTCCCAGACACGATGACGGTACATGGGACGTAGGAGGGGAGAGGTGCCGCGAGAAGAAAATTGCCAAGAATGCTCACACGATCTTCTAGGCTTCCGATCATGACTCATTGCCATTTAGCGATTACGAGACACCATAAACGGTTTTCCGAGAAGATCATCGTCGCGAATTGAGCAAAACGATCTCCTCGATCGTCCAGAGCGAGAACGCTTCCAAATCATCGACGACGCACTTGCCAATTGCATATACCGTAAATACTTTCTCTCTCCCCCGCGAAAAATTTTGCAGACGACAGCAATCATTACTACGTCGGCCGTTTAAAGTCTGGTTATAACAGGCGGTTGAATTAATGGAAATGCACGTCCGGCGGAACGGTTCGGCGATAGACGTATGAGAAAGACCCCGAGGGCTCGGCATCGGATTGATAAAGGCTGCTTTTAACCCTTAACTGGTATTCCCGGTACGTCTTAACGATGATATATGACGTGACAGGATCACGCCTGACCTTGATGGCCGAGCAACGAGGATAAATGGAACCGTATACTGTTTGGCGGCGTGCCGATGCTCTTCTCTTTTTGAATAATGATCGAAAGACGGAGTATCTTTTAACGCCGATTGTTGAATTATGAACGAGATTTGCAATCGATAACGCAAAAGAGAAATGGAAACGTTTTCTTACTTGAATGATTATAGAAAAGCTTAAAGACACATTTGCATGATTTAAACTTCTTCAGACGTTCTTATGACGTCTCTTAGACATTCGTCTTTCGGCATACATAATAGGATGTGACAAAGAATGAGATAATTGTCGATCGTGTCAGAATAAAAAGACATGTCTGTGTTCTATTCAACAGGTGTCGTGATAAGTATAAGCTACCTTTTTTATTCGCTATTACTCACCTCATCCACTGATATCACCTGCATCATTTGTAGCAAACCGCATCGGAGGAATTACAAGATGCCTAATCTGGCAAATATTTGCGCGACAAACCGCGAGAAGTGTCATTCCCGGGAGAACACGGAATATTAATTACAGCGAAGGGCGATTCGTTTTCCATCGACATGTTCGAGACTGGACGCGACCATCGGATGTTGAAGAGTCGTGTTTGTAGTGCATAGAAGCAGGACCACACACGAGAAGCCATTGTTTCAGCTCGAGCCACAATCGCTCGGCAGCGTATGCGAGGTTTGTCAATAAGGCCCGTTAAGACGCTCACATATAGCCTCCGGTCTGTCGTCGAATTAACGTCGATTAGCATGCTCATTAAGCGAATGGTGAATTGCAACGATAAGACGCAACTGCGACTGATTAAAATTTGCATTTAGCGTCACGTTTTTCAGACTGCCTTATGTCGATGGAAAAAAAGAAATAACCTTTATTTATCTATTAAGTTAATAAGATAAGAATTAGATAATATTTATCAAAATTTTAATCGGAAAAAGTAATACTGGCAAAATCTATATATTTAAATCTCTTAGATTCACAATCACTGTTTGTTGAACGAAGTAAATTGCATCCCATCGAACCCGAGAAAGGAAAGCAATAATGTTCGTTGTATACGTTCTATGATGCATCATTATAAGAATCCATACATAGTAGAGAGGCTGGATACGCGAACAATGAGTATAATTTCAAGGAGAAGGAGAGAAATCCGTTTAGTTACGGTAGGTGAGTGTGTCCCTTTCCTTCTGAAGAAAGACACGAGGAGGGACGTCGCGTTTTATCCACGGGTAGGCATTTTGACGGATTTAACGGCCCCATTTCCATTCTTCAGAGGTCTTTTTATCGCGATGTATACTGATCTCTCTCGTAATCGGTTTTGCGAGGCATTGCGTGGCATCTGTCCGCGAGATTAGTGCACGCGATCGAAGCTTTCAGCCTTCTGAAAAATTTATGAGCTGTACGGAACGCAAAAACGCGAGAGAAAGTGAGAAGGAACTATATGATCAATAAGTATCGGAATGCGTCGATTCATACACACACTCCATCATGTACCATCAGATTGATATCGTTTAAGCGTTTAACTTCAAAATACAGGTAAATCGCAGATTTTATTTTTATAAGTCTTATTATTTCGAAAAAATGAATTTTTCAATAATATTTTCGATAAAATCTATCGCCTGATTTTTCATATTAATACTACATGTATATAATCAATAAAATTTGAAGGTTACAACTGTAATAGTAATCTTTTATTAAAATAAAAATTATTAATATTTTTATAACACAAGCAGATCATGATTTAATTTTTTTATTACATGATTTATTTTTTTATTAAGGACGCTTATAGTTTTGGCCATTAGAAACGATTTTTTAAGATGTCAAAGCATCTATTCTTTTAAAAAGAAAGCACATTTTTAGTGACGAAAGATTGCCTCCGTCATATATCCATCGGCCGTTCGTGGGACGTGACGGAACGGATGTAAAAAGAGTGACGAGGGAAGAGGGTAAAAATCGTTTCGACCTCCCTTGCCATCGACGTTGCGTACGATTTTCCACGTAGCGAAGCACGCACGAACAGGCAGTATCGTTCTGCCTGAAATAAAAGAGAACACCCTGCTGCTCTATCTTCTATGGCAACCCTTTCGGTGGTGCCACTCCGTCGTCATTTCTTCGGGGAGAGTAGGGAAAAAAAAAAACAACCATATCGACTTCTTCCTTTTCTTCGGCTGAACGAAAATCGTGAAGCAACTTCGGCTCCACGGCCCATTTGCCGAGCCATTTCCGTAAATAGCTAATGGCTGAAGCGCCGTTGCCTCCGTGGTATCGTGTTTCCCAAAAGGCGAGCTCGGACTCTCCCTCCCTCTGAACGTCTTCTTTCCTTATACACGTATTTTCCCTTCCTGTTACTCCGGTCTCGCGTCGACCTCGTGTAGCTCAACGACGACGATTAAATTCGGGAACATCGTACTGTTCCATAACTCAGCGTTTCCTCGAGAATCTTACTTTTCACTTTAAACCGCGGATTTAGAACGAAGAAACCGTGTAAGACATTAACCATGCATTCAAGTGTGTTCTAGTGAGTTAGAGAAACAGGGAAAACGGTTTCGATTCTTACTCTTTACGTACGAAACATTTTAAGGAGAAAAAAATCCATCTCTGAAAAGTATTCTTAAACACAAAAAATATATAAAAATATATAATCTGTTAATTTAGTAGAACTCTTGTAAAAACTTTTAATGTGTAACAAAATATATCGATTAATTTTTTTCAAGTGCTTTTTTTTTCTACAAAGAATGTGTATAACAAGAAAATGTAGTGAAAAAGGAAAAATCACGCAATAGAGACGATAAAAGAGATAGAGGAACAATCGCTTCTTCATCATTGTTTCCTCGACGATTGTTCGATGGATGTCCGTCTTTTGCGAATTCGAGCGTCTTGTAAGACCCATATCGTCTTAAGGTATAAGGGTACAGGAGGGTGAAGGGCACGACAAAGTCATCCGAAACTGGCAGCTATTCGGAGACTGCCAAGAACGGAGAAAGGCAAGAGAATAGGAGAGAGCAACAAGGCGACGTCTATCGAGAGCTCGCACAGAATCATAAAAGGAGGAAGAAGGAAGGAAGGAAGGAAGGAAGGAAGGAAGACAATGCACGAATCTCGCAATAAGATGCAACCGGAGATAAGTCTCGGCACCACCGGTTCTCAGACGAGCGAGTTATTATTACCGATGGCGCGGCCCTTTTCAGTACCAGGTGGCTAGTACGCGAAGATCAAAGAGGATAGGCGTTGCTGCGATTTCCGCAGGCTGGAACGTGTTATATTCTTTTAGCGCGTCCACGCTAATGGCATCGACATTTCGCGGAACGAGCGTCTATCCGGGACAGGCCGATCAACAAGGATTCTGACAGACCTAACGCGCCAATACGTGTGTCCTCTTTTGTTGCTCCAAAATTGGAACAACGTGTTCTCGTCGGAGACAGGCATCTATATCCACTCACGATGACCTGTTCTCACCTTCAATGCATTTTATCGACGCGCGTTAAAACAATTCGCGATATCGAGGAATGATGGACGGAACGGGAACGACCGTATTTGCATTGAAGCTATCGTGAAACTTAATCGATTATAATTTACATACGAATTGAATAGAAATCGGTTCTTCAGAATTGATCTGTTAAGCGATTCTTTCTCGAAATTAAAAATTTTTTTTTTCATTTATTAAATCATTATACATCTTTTCGCGTATTTCATTGTGATTTATTTTTGCATTTTCACAAAATCGAACAAGTACGATTAAAACTCACGTTGCAAAAAGTTTTTAAATATGCGCACAGTTAATATCTTAATAATTTTTCAGAGTGTGCAGCATACATCATGTGTTACGTTGTAACGCGAGAATATTCCGCTTATTAGTTAAAATCGAAAATTTTAACACAATTTCTCTCTCACAATTTAAATTATAAGTAATTGAAATTAACTGTCTGAATCGCATAGATTTCGCACGTTCTGCGGTTACATCCGTATCGATCACTCATTTGTTATCAATTTGAAATTTTTGCATTATAAAATAACATTTAAGTTTAAGTCAGATTAACAATTTCAATCTCATTTTTATTTATAACGATTGTTTTAATCCACGCAATATATAGGGATAACAAGTTAAAAATAAAGTCATCATTTTGATATTCTTTTGCTGATTTTGTTTTTTTAATCTATTATACATCTGTAGATCTGCGTGTTCTTCTAGTTTAAATTTAAAATTACAACCGAATAATAAAAAGTAAAATAGTATGAGAAAGCATGTAATAATGAATAAAAATATTTATACTGTATCAATATTTATATTTTAGAAGAGAATTATAATATTTCCATATATATATGTATATAAGACACAAATAGTTGAGGCTCCGATTTAAGGTCAATAAACATAATAATCGCAGGCTTATAGATGCAAACGGTTTATTTCAAAATAATAATTATTGTGAACTTGAAATAAATATTCTAATATAAATAACTGGTAAAATGGGAAATTTTCAATTAATTAAAAACTAAAATAAAAACTAGCAAACGTTTCATCAGTTCTATGACCGAATTCTCTTCAGTGTGTTAAATAAATAAAAAATAAATTAACATTTAGTCTATCGCAAGACACACGTATATTGTCATAATGCTAAATGATTTAATGCTAAATGAATTAAATATCTATTTTCCTATAAATACAGAATTTATATTATTAATAGTATTTAGAATCGGATATAATTTTTAGAATATAATTTTTTTCATATTTGTTTACCTATTTTATGCATTATTACTTTATCCATTACGTAATCTTTTTGTAATACGAATATATCATGATGGATCTCGCAAAAATCTTTCAAATGTATTATACTAAAGATATGTAAATTTAAAATAAAAAAGATTTAAAATCAGGTACCAACAGGCACTAATTTTTACTTCTTCATATTTCTTGATACATGATGCAGTCTAATAAAAATAATGTAAAATTCTCTCATTAATAAGAAATAGCATTTAAAAAAATATAATATAAAGAAAAAAATAAATGTGTGATTAATGTTATTGCAATAGACGCAAATATTATAGTATTCTATAAATATAAAAAATAATCAGTGAAGTAAGGGCTCTCAATATTATGATAATACAAGAGAAAATATTTGGCATAAGAGCATTACATTGAGTAGACCAATTATTTATTAGAACTCGTAGCATATATTAGAAAGTAAAATCGCAAGTGTTTATAATGATAATACTACAATCGAGCGAACGTTTCAATCAGATCTTTCTGATCATCTTCAGCGCAAAGTATAAGTATAAGAAGTCAATAGATAAAATAAAATGTAAATATAAAAGATAATTGTGAAATTGTCAACTTATGTATTCGCATAGTGAGATGTTTAATCAATTCAGTTTAAAGAATCTAATTATTGCAATTGATTTGGAATAATACTTAAGTCAATACGTATAGTTCGTTGCTATTGTGCGTATGAAAAATAATATTTCAAATATAAATCTAACTCAAAGGCTTTAAACCGCTCAAAATCGTAGTTGTCTTCTGCGCGTGCATTTAGTAGAGTATTATATAAATCAAGCCCTTACCATATGTAGACGTTTCGATCTTTGCTTCACGATTCTCTTCAGTACATTGACCGAATCATAACAACACAAATAATCAAACTTAAATACAGAATGTCATCTCAACTACACTAAATATAAATCAATATAAACTTGATATAAATAATCCAAAACATATCTGACAAATCACGCACAACTCGCAAACAAACATAATTACAAATAAAATTTAAATGCCAAATTAAAACTAAGAAGTTCATTAGCATTAAAGAATTTAACGATAAAGCGTTATAGTAGTAAAAGTGACCGTAAAAGAATAAAGGAGTCAACGAATTGAGATAGACGGAATAACTATTCAAAATAATATTTGTGTTTATTATGTGTTTGAAATTAACTTCTATTGTTAACATATATTTTTGAATTTTTATGTGCTCTATGTACATAAACAGATATGTATATAAGAGTGATTCGAAGAAAGTAAAATAAGTTTTCGTATAATTAAATAATTAACGGAATATATGAACTTTACCTCAACTTTTCGATGGTACGCAGAATTTTATTATTTTTATCTTTATGGCGAAAAAAGTGATCGGATTTTAAAGATACCTGATGTCTAGAAGTTTTTTTAGATCATTGAATATAAATTTAAAGTAAAAAATGTTATAATTCAAACGATCAAAAACCGTCTCTTTTCTATATGTTCTTCATATGTGTATTTTACATACTAATCAATATATTAATATATTATCTAAATATATTAATAATTATTAAATTAATAAATATATTAATAAAATATTAATAATATATATGTAAATATATTAATAAAATATATAGTATGCAAAATATATAAAGATTATATGGAAAAGAGATGTTTTAAACATTAATTAAAACTATTTTTAGGAAAAAAATTACAACTTTTAAGAAAAATACATCAACCTATCAATAAATCAATATCAAAATATACTTCCATCCTATAATATTAATTTTCTACGACATTGTATTAATTTTATATATGATTGCACATCGCGGAATGGGGGGAGGGGGGAAGCGACGACTATTCACAGAATTATCTATAAATCTTGAATGTCCGATTCTCCAATAATAGAAATTAATTAAAGTCGAATACATAACGGATATGATAATTAATCTCATTGTTTCGGGCCTAGATTGATTTCCCGATTCTATTACATGCTACTGACGGCTCTTGCGCCCTAATTGCGCGATATTCGCGGATCGAATGCGAATTGAATGGAGTCACTCTGCGTGAGTCTATTACACCGCGTAGAGAGATCAAACGTTCGCCTACACGATCATGGGTAGGGTTGCAGTTGCTGTGCCGTACCGAGGCTACAATTTCATCGAAAACTTCGCGACCTACATACATAAAACCACTTTGCACGCCGATGGCACAAAGGACATGGCGCTCATTCATTTTGCAAGTCCGAGCGGCGGTATATCCTAGTGTGTCAGTCCTGGCGCTGCTTTGCTGGGTGATACATTTAAAAGCTCGCGGGATTTCGCACCGGCTAAATTTTCGTTAAAACGAAGGTGAAACACGAGGATAAAAAAAAAAAAAAAAATAGAAAAGCTCGAGACAGGAGTAGGTATGTATGTGCAAAGTGTCTAAAATGATAATGGATAACTCGAAGATATGGCCCCACAAGGAGCATTGTAAAAATAGTTGATTCGCGATATTTCATGGTAGCAGCTCGTTTGGCAGAACGAAGAGAAGTGAGAAACATATTATCAGAGAAGAGCGAATACACGCGGAGAGAACAATGTCGTCCGTACTGAGTGAGAGCGAAAGAGAAGGAAAGAGAGAAAGACAGAACGAAGCTCTCTACCGGAGTTTAATATTGTATATCACGTTAGAAGACGAGACGCACACGAGAGAGATACACGCATATGCAACTGAATTGCATGTATACGCACGCACAGATACAGTTTGTCATATATACGTTGTTGTGTATATATATATACTCCTATACAAAACGCGCGCGCGTGCGTTAACGTGATGTTATTAATGACTTTTTAATGAAATAAAGCGCGCGACAGGAAATTAAGCGCTCCTCTTCTGACGCTTCTCTTCGCTTCTCGCTTCTACCTCTCTTACCAGTTTATCGCTCTTCTCCACTTTGTTGTCTTCCCTTCTTTTTTCTTTCTTTTCTTTAATTTATATTTCTATTTTTAGTATCAGCGAGTACGTCGTCTTTCCTCCATTCCATGCATTTATTTTTAATATGAAGTATGTCACATCCTATCAATTTTATGTGCATCTTGCGACGGTGCAAACATAAATATATAAGTAAGTTTTGCACATACGTTATGCATTCAAAATTCTTATATTTTCTTTTCTGAAAATATAAGAATTTTGAAAAATTACATTTTAGTATTTCAAGTTTACATGTTATGTTGTATTCTTGCGCATTTTTTTCTTTTCAAAAACATACGAGATGTCATTATTACGTAATCATCGTTTTGTTGCATTTTTGTCTCATTTGAATGTATAATTTAGAAGAAGAACAATAACTATTTATATAAGTACATGCATGTGTCATTGGTTTTGGTCATTAATAATACAAAATCGTATTATTTTTGATTGACTACGCGAACATCATTTTCTCTTTTAATGAGAAAAGGATCAAAGTTTTACACTCCGGTAAGTACACCGCGGTCTTTGCTGGCCTAAATTAAATTTTAATTATATGAAAGTTAATTAAAATTCTGCATGTTTAATAGACTCACGCGCGTGGAATGCGAATTAAAAATTCATTTCAGGCGGGTTACTATATATGTGTGTGTGTATGTGTTTATTATCACGAATATCACGAAACTAGCAGATTTATATCATTATTATTTATATCATTATCTTTTAAATAATGATATAAATAATGATATAAATAATGATATAATAAAGAAACCAATAATTAATTATCATAAAGATATTATGTTAATAGTAAGAAATCTATATTTATTCATTTTTTTTTCTTTATTTGTATTATACATTCTATATAAAATGATAAAAACTGTTTTTTAAATAAATCCATCAATGTGCGCTCTACACAATGTGTATATTAATCCTTGAAATATTCATTCACGTGGATATGCAAATTCACTCGTGTTGTTTATTCCGCGAAACGTGACAAATCACGTGTCTTTAATTATCGTAATGAACGTGCAAATTAAAAAGATAAATCAGATACACGCGGAAAAAAGATAGCAACAAAGCGTATTTGAGACAGCATATGACAGATGAAGAAAGAGAGATAAAGGAGGAGGGAGAGAGATAGAAGAGAAATCTTTATCGAGAAAGAGGAGCTGAGATGGGAGGCGCGCTTGCGATTGCGTGCTATTTAAAGATCTCAAAGCAACGATTCGACGCGCTCGTAAATACGTTCGGCGTAAATCTTCCAGCGGCCCCTTACGAAAATCCGAAATCACCCGCATGTGGGGACGCGTGCGGCCGTCATCTCTGTCAACAATGCCGGAAGTCGCTGATTTTTCACGCCTTTTATCCGTGGCCATTTGCCGTCGTTGTCTATTTACAATCAATCTTCAACATCTTTTTTTATCGCCGAAACACTTTAAATAATTTAAAATTAAATAACAATAATAATACCCTATTTGTAAATTTAAACGAAAAAATTATAATATTTGAGTAATTATAAAATAAAATCAAAAAGTGAATATATATATATATATATATATAGTATATGTATTTAATACAATAATACATAGTACACGATCTATTAGACAATATTATTTATCAAGCATTTTTCCGATTTTACGCGATATATATTTTTATCAAATAGCTTTTCATTTAATAAGATTTTGAAATGATCAAATTTGGATCCTTCGGCAAAGCGTGTAAGATAATTTTGCGGTAGCAATGAATTAATCATGTAGTCGCTGTCGAGCTCCGTCAAGTACGCGGAGACGCTTCGAACCCTCTCGAAGAGTTTTTCACAGCTCCGGCAAGATCGTTTCTCCGGCAGTCTCCTCCTTTAGAGGGTGACTAGAAAACCCACGATGGTTCGGTGAAGTACGATGGTAAGAAAAATATTCGTCATCGTGCTCGCGAAGCCGGAGGGATAAGGGCGTTTCTTGTCGCGTTCCGGTGGCAGTTCCGGTCCGACGTGTTTCCGCAAGCGTAGCAAAAAAGTTCGCGAGGAATCGTGCGGGGTTCGTAAAACTCGCCGTCTTTCCGAGGTGACAGACGGACGACATTGTTAATTTCGTCAGACGTCAACGGAAGATGGACGAAGAACCCGACGGGAGTCATAAAGTTGGATAAAAGGTTACATTTTGACACAGAGCACCCTAGGTATGCGCTGACATATTAGTGTCTATCAAAATCTATCTTAAGAAAGAGAAAGAAAAAGAGAGAAAGAAGGGGAAAGAGAGATAGAAAGAAATGTTATCGATGATTATCAATTAAAAAAAAACATTTGTTTTCGTAATGTCCTTTGAAACGTATGTTATTGTACTATAATTATAAATTTCAAGAATCAGATTTTATTATATTTATTCAAATATTAAATCGAAATGTATATATAGAGATTTAATTAAATGTGCAAAGTAGAGTGCAGTTAATTAGTTAAAAGTCCCTTTGATGTCTCTCTCTTGAGTGCTACTAAAATATCAATATAGGGTCCACATCTTTTAATTAATCGCGATAAAATGGCTTGGCATAAATTACTATTGCGCGTATAAGTTGATGTTATATATATATATATATATATATATATATATATGTGAATAAGTGTATGTGTAGTGTTTATCATATGTGCATAAATATCAGTAACGAACGGCCAAACGATGGAAAGAAATAATTGAACAAGGGCATATGTATCGTGCAAATTTTATGTTATAGATGTGGGATATGATAATCTTTCTTCGGATGTAAAATAATGTTCGTCGATGATAAATCAGATAAATGTAAATGGAAATTCAATATTTAACCGCAAAATGCAACCTATTTCCGTGCAATTAAATATTGAATAAATTTTAAATTGCATTACATATGTAAAAGCGTGCGCGAAAATGATATGAATACGGTATGTCTACAAGCGTAGACAAGTTCACTAATCGAAAAAGTGTGAGAATTCTTCATTTTGTGCGTTCAAAAGATTTTGTCAGCGGATTTACAACGCATACGCGCGCACCGGCTTCCAGATACGAATTCAACGGATTTCGCTAGAATGATGAAAGAAATGACTGTTGCACTGTCTTTCGCCCCCCCTCCCTCCCCCGCCTCTCTCTCTTTCTCATCTCGTTCACCATCAATTTACTCTATCGGATACGCGCGTTGGCCGATGACGATGGTACTAGAAAGATCGGGGTTTGGGCGTGGATTTCCATTGGAGGCAGTCGTTGACAATACCCGGGGACAATGCGAGCTCCCAGTGGCGCCGTATGCCGACACACAAAGGCCGACAATAGATTGCTAAAAAGGAAACCAAGTAAATACGAGAGCCCCTCTCATCTCGTACACGGGAATTACATTAATGAAACTAACTAATGCTGGAACAATGGACCGGGAAACTTTGCCTTGGCTATCCGTCCCGTTGAATCGCCGACTTCAATCTCGCGCGCCACCACCACCCCTTATCCGCCCGCCCTTCCCGCCTTTCCCCTCGCGTCCGTCAACCTGTGCCCGGTTGTCCAGATTCGCGAGCGACGAGACGAGACGCAATGCGACGCGACACGACGCAATGCTCGACATCGATGCGAAAACGGAAACGTGAAGCATGTCGCAGCGCGGATGAAAAAAGCTGAAAGATATGCTTGCATGCTTCTTTGACAGGTGACTGACCCGTTGCCAGTGCCAACAGACTTTCGGATATATCGGCGCGCACGGAAACGGCGGAATTCCGATTCCAGTATTTTCGATCGGTGGTCAGTTATGTAATTGATTACACTATTTGTCAAATTAGTTATACGTCATTATGATTATTATAATTTATCATAATTTCCATATTTTAATTTATTCAACACCTATGAACTTCAACATGTATTAAAATTACTTTAACGTTTTACACATTATATCGAGAGTTTCATAACATAAGGACGTAAGCCTGCAATCGCAACTTGAATTTGGAATAAAAACATTCAAATATTTCTGTATTTACTTTCATAATTATTAGGCCAATTAATATGCAGCTTTGTTATAAAACTTAAGTTATATGGAGCTTTCCTTAATCTAATTTTTTTTAAATTGGAGATACGTCTCTTTGTTATGAGACGCTCAATATATCTCATACAATGTCACTAAAATCAATTTGATCGATAGATGTTATCAACGAAAAAATAACATCAACATCAAAATTAAGTACGGCAAATTAATATTCATAGTTAATGTTTTTTTATCTATAATATATGTCTCTAGACAAATTTATTAATTTTAAATAACTTAAATTAATTTGAAATTAGTCACAGAGCTAATTATAACAATGTATAAGTGGTTTTACATATTAAAATAATTCCTCCTCATCTCCCCCCCTCCTCTCTCTCTCTCTCTCTCAATTTAAATATAAAATTAATAATAATAGAATTCATAATCTAGTTATATCATGGAGAAATGTGACGATAAATGTCAATGAAAGGAAAATATGAATGTCCCTAAAATTCGTTTATTAAGATATATTTCATTACAATTCAGTGAGAAATTGTTTTTGAGAAATCCGTGTGACATTAGTCGAACGATAATTAAATGTTTTGTTAATTACACTCGACAGGCCATTCCATTAAAATGGTCTGAGAGACACAATATAATCGGGTAGTCTCTCGTGATTTTCAGATAGCCTTAATAGCGGGTCTCTAAGCGAGGAATTATTACTAGCCGTATTCTTGAACCAGGAATCCATTGAATTTCATGAGTTGCGTTTTATGAGATCCGCACTCAATCTCTTTTTCAAAAGAAGACAAGCGTTCACCGAATTTAACGTTCTATAATAATCATATGAATAAAAGTGTTAGGAATTATAATTAAATGTGAAAAAGAAATTAATTAGTTTATTTAGAGTTAATTATTTTTTATTACTTTTGTTTCCATTTCTTAATTCTTTTCGTATTTCTTATTTCTTTTTCATTATTATATTTTTTTACTGCTGAATCCATTTATTAAAAAACAATATAAAAATTAATTTATTTATATACTAATAATAGAGAAAATTGAAAATAAATTATAAATTTGATTGAAAAAAATAACATTTAGAAATTGATATTTTACTATTACAATCTGTCAGTCATTCAAAAATAATTTTATATTCATTTATATATCTCTTCTAAAGCTGAAGTCTTTAACTGAATCGATTTATCTTTTTTAGTCTTATTTATATACTCATTGTTATGTTTTATTATTATTATTTTTAGATATTATTATTATTATTTAAAGATACATTTAGATAAAAACAAAATGTTCGCTGTAACAAAGATGTATATAGTCCATTATTTCGTCATTAATAAATGAAAAACAGAATTATAATATATATATCGAAATATATGATGAAATTTTACTTTATCTATTTTTATTCGTTAAATTATTTCGTACTATTGACAATTTTAACTACAGTTCGCCATCGTTAAAAATGCAATTAAAATAACATTGCAATATTTTTTCAAATCAAGGTTTCTCTGAAATAATTAACTATTCCGACAGGGATTAATGTTATATAAAGTCAGTCAATCAAAGAAAAATTTAATCGTACGAGAGTTTATTGTGGTTTAATTTAATATATTTAGAAACATATGTGTTTAAAGTTGCAATCGTGTCAATCATATTAAAAGATTTGAAGGTATAATGAAAAAATCAGGCTCACGTTGTAATCTCTCTAAGAACTTTATATAAGAAAATCCGATATCAGCGCTTGTTATTTCATCGATAAACTGTTGCTATATTTCTCAGACATAATAGAAAGCTTGCATAAAGTGATTGCTTTTAGAACAATAAGATATCTTTATTCCTTTGAATAGAATCTAATAAGGGAAAAAGGTAGGAGATAGAGAAAAATTGTATAATCCAATTTTTTATGTAACATAAAATCAATGTCCATTTATGCTTGTAGATTTCAAGTATAAAAGAGGAACAAAATAATGTAAATTTTCAAAGCGTGCAATTATTTTATATTTAAATTTTCTTGTTACGATTTTGTTCCACCAAGTCTCTTTAGGATAATGAAACAAATATAAATAAATAAAGATTCGTTTCTTTCTCTTTAGTCTTTAGTATTTATTTTCTGACGCTTTTTAAATATTTATTAGTTTTTAAAAATCTTGTATAGCTTTTTTATTTATAAAAATTTCTAATGTAATTCGCGTTAAATTTTTCGAAGTGCCCTACAAAGCTGTTGTTTGTTTTCGTCGAGATTTCTCTCGCCAACGAATCCTCTGGCACATATCGTTTCGCTGATTATATAATCACGACAGGAAATTGCATCCTATATCCAATCTTAGTGGCGAGTGCTTACAAATGGAAGCGCGTTATCCTCTTTTACGACGACATCAATTTCACACCCGGAACGCATTCAGTCATAAACTCCTCGCGGATAATGTCCCGATTTCGCACTCGACGTCGCGATCTCAACACACCACCCTTTTATTCAGATGGTTGACCCAATTCGATGTTTCGATAGACACTCGGCAGTTCTTTCGCGTCGAGTCGTCGTGCGATCATGGAATGTCCGTGAATCGCGAGGAGATCGAAAGATAAAGGAGTGCAGGTGGTGGGAAATACAGCAACCACCACCATCGCCCCGAGCATCCCTGGCCCACACCACATTCTGAGAATACCAGGGAAGCTCACCCTGGCGCACCCTTCATTGCCGGTCTGGCGGAAGGAAGAAGGCGGGCACGAAGGGGAAAGAAGGGGAGGGAGGGAGGACGATGTCGGTGTGGTGGCTGGGAGGGCAGGAAATCTGATTGCCAATACATTCCATAGCCCCGCGAATTTCAAACCAATTTCCTCGGTCTATTGCCAATCACAAAGAGCCCGAAATTCTTCGCTGTCGGTTCGGAACGAAATACTTCCCGTGGTTCCTTTCAGACGATCGCCGTGCCCCTTTGACCTCCATTGGCGGCGCCTCGGTATAATCTCTGGATACCTCGCACTCGCGTTGCTATACTTAAACGCGAACATTTCGTTCAACATCGACGAGAGATTTACGATGGCGGAAGCCAACCGCCGTTTCGATACGTTAGCATCTCGAAATTTAAGTATTTTGACGGTAGGGTCGATTGATCGAATCGGATCGCAGGCTCATTTTATGTTTTTAGTATTTTAATTTAGCGCGAGATAGACTGATTGAGAGTCATCATTCATTGTTATATTTCTTGATTCGTTAGATTGGTCTGCGGAATAGTTTTGTCTACTTAGCGATCGCGTGAGTTGGTAGCCGTATTAATAATCCATCGTTACGTTTATTGATTGGGGCTTTAGCGTTGGAAATAGATATTGTCGGTGTTCTATGATTTAATGCAATTTGATGGTTGGTTTTGATTGATGCTCGGATTAAATGCGGTGGATGCATTGTGTGAACGAAATATCGTTTATAATCAAACCCTCGCCATGAAAATGCACCAATTTTCTCACGTTACGAATCTTTCTCGCGCAAGCTCGCGATGCACACAATGCTGCTCGCGTACCAATAAACGTCCGACGTGCATTCCGGATTTTGAGAAACACCCTCCATTATTCATAGGAACTTCGTATACGCCCGAATTACCCTTCCCTTCGAAAAGCGTTAGTTTCACCCTCAAGAACGAAACCTGTCAGCGCGACCTGTATCGAGAAAATTGATTTTGAAATTCGCTCATTTCGGGACAAGGTGTAACTTTTATTTCTCATTCACCCACCCCTATGGGTGGAAATCCATGAATCTTTGAGCCGATCTGCTTCTTCTAGGGATTAAAATATTTTTTGGAAGGATTTTATTTGCGTTTAAAGTTTTCGCTTGGAAAAAGTCCATTGCAATCATCTCGAAAATTTTAGAAGCAGAAAAAGCTAGAAAAACAAATTACACAACTTTAAAATAGATTTATAATAAACTCGTAGCGTCTACGGCATTCATGACGCGCACGTTTGAAAAATTACTGTGTTGAGATATGTGGCTTCGAGCCAAGGAAAGACAACATATATATAGTTATATATAATAATAACGACAATAATATTCGTATAAGCAGTTTGACCAACTTTTCTCGCTAAACGTCCTCGGAACACGTGCAGGAAACAACACGCAAGTTTCATATTTCTACGGAAGCCGAAATACGACCGATTCGCTCAAAGAGCAAAATGATACCCAATTATTTTCGCAAAATGAACAGGTTGCAGGCGCGCACAAATCTCTTCGTTTCAATAATACCTCCATACCAATGACGTGTAAAGTAAGGTCTCCTTGAAAAAAGAAAAGAAAAAAAAACATTGCGCGACGGGGAGGCCAGGATGCTTAGGCGAGAGAAACTTGAGCAAAAACTACCCCCCGGAGAGCCGCCTTGCGAGCGGAATGTATAAACCGAGTCGAGAGAGGAAGCCAATTTTCCCGGACGCGCGCACTGTTACGTCGTTTTCGATAATAATTGGCGGCATGAATGGGCGGCGCGGCTTGCATAGAAATGCGCGACAGGGTCGGGGTATACGCATGCATACGCAGTTGCGGCGCGTCACCGCGGCGGGTCCTCTCCCTTCCCGCGGGTGCGTCAGAGCGCGGGACCCGTCATCTGAATTTGATTCCTGGATGCGTCTGGTCATTAGCGAGTCCAGCTGCGTAACATACAGTCGCGTCACATGCGTATGTGTGTGCGTGTACTTGCGTGTGCGCGGCCGTCGGAGTCCATTCACGCACGCGCTCCCACAGACGGATAGGGAGGGCTCTTGTCATTTTCGACGTAGGGCGGGAACGCAGAAACGCGGGAAGGGGAACGGTTTCGGACTTGTCCATTGGCGACATTCTATAACTGGGTGCATGTGTGTACACTCTGCACGTGACACGCGGAAGTCGATTTTGCGACGCGAGGCAGGGTACCGTGCAACGCCATTAAGGGTTTGCGTGTTTCTCCACTAGTTACTCTTTAAAAATGGCTGGTTAGCTTTCTGGGTCGCGGGGGATCAAATGTCGGGACCACGTCGCATGCTTGCCTACGCATGAAATTTGTTTACCTTCTTTTGTCTCACTTTTAGAGAGAGAGAGAGAGAGAGAGAGAGTGTAGAAGCATTTTATGGATAAAGAAACGGGAAAATAAGACGAGTATTAATGTGAGAACAGCTGAGAAAATAACACGTGTACGTGTATAGAGCGAATTTAGTGGTGCTCGTGTAAATATGAAAATATATTTCTTAGGAGAGAGAATTTCAATCTGAAATATTCTCTTTCTGAAAAATTAGTGATTAAATAATTTAACAAATTTACAACATCATGCTCGACTATAATATTGTAAGCTATTTCGTTATTTATTACGTGCAAAATAATATTTTAAATATCTCAATTAAATATTTTAGTCATATGACAATCTACTATTAATTTAAAGTAATTTTATTGAATAATTTGTCATAGTGTATTTCTGGTCATAGTATATTTCTAGTTAAGAAAACTTTTATATTACTCCGAATATACTATACAATCAATATCCTTTTTTTTTTTCTTTCCATTTATATCCGCGTTAGCTCAGCACAGACGGCTGAGCTTCGAAGGATCTTTTCGGATCGGTACATTTAAGCGCTCTCGAAAAAAAGGTGATCTGTCTCTTTAGTGTCTCTCTTTCTCTCTCTCTTTTAGGTAGGTAGCATTCTGATCCCGAAATGCCGAATCTCCGAGCGGATTATCGGCGAATATCGATCCTTCCAGGCACAGCGGCCATCTCGTTAAGGCTGTCTTTTCCTCGAGCAAGGGGACACTTGAGAGCGCCGTTTGTCCCCAATTTCTAGCGCAGCGACGTTTAATGCGCTTTGTGAGCGATTCACCGAATATTCGTAGATCCTAGTCGTTTTGTACGGTCCGGCGTAAACCTGAGCCGCCATTATTGTAGAGCGTTTTAAAAATGCTCGCAGCTCGCGGGGGTAGAATGACGGGGGATGGAGGGGGGAGAAAGGGAAGGGAAGGAAGAGGATAGATAGATCTACGGGGACGCGCATTACTTTTAACGGCTCCATTGTCGGCTGCGAATGTTATTAGGGCATTACCGAGGCAGACGGCGGATTAGCAGCGTGACGGCGCACTGTTACGTGTTTCAATGGACGAGCGGGAGGAACTCGCCCGTCAATGGGGTCTTTGGATCCTTAAGCTTCCCCTTCCGCCCTTCCTCGCCGTTTCTTCCGGTTTAGCGTCTCTCCTTAGGCCTCGCGTCCTTCGTCGCGCTCCACTCGCTTCATCGTCCGCGTTATCGTCGGCGAGCTAACTAACGACGGATCTGTAAATGTATCTGAGCTAATCCTGGAGTTACATATCGTCTAACCAATACCACAAACTGTATACTGCTTTATAATAAACTCCAGTATAGAACCATATCATCGTGTATCTTATATTAAAACGTTGCAAACACTCCCGTAGCAATAAGTCATTTTAAAAATTAGATGAGTTTTATTTCATTCTCACGTGTCTACGGGTTTTATATAATAATAGTATAAGTGTATAATTTTTTATTATATATATATATATATATATATATATAATATATGAGCAATCAATTTTTTGTTATCTAGATGAAGTAATCTAGTAATCATTTAAATGAAATTGTCTTATTGTCATCTTTTTCCTGGATAATAATGAGATAATGAGATGTATTAGCTACATCTTTATCTTAGGTGGGAAAAATGTTTTACCTATCTTAAATTATTTAAGATAATGGTTGTATTCTAACCATCTAGTATATAACGTAACTAATTGTCAGTCCTTAGTAAGCACTTCATAATTCTTTAATTGTGTTTGATTTTTATATTTAATTCCAACGAAGAATTAATGGTAAGATGTAATCATATTAAAAAATCCTGAAGCATTTAAATATTGTATTCTATTGAATTATAATAATTATGTATATAACAATTATATATAACAGTTATGTTTGCATTTTTTCTTATTTTTTTTTTAAAGTAATGTTATATAAAACCATCTAGATAGATGTTTTACAACTCTATTTCTATTATCTAAGTAAACTTAAAGTAAGTCATCTTTATCTAAGATAAAATTTTATATGTCTTATCTTTATCTAAATGATTTTGACGATTCATAATTATTTATGTGAAACACTGTGAACAATCGATCGCTCTTTTTTTTGATGATGCACTACGCATGTAAATATCGCATATCAATAGACTCATTTGATAATATGTACATATATATTGCTCTTTCCGATCATACAAAACAGTTTAATAAACATATATGTACGATACTGCCGGTTTTTTATTATATTATATGTATAATATATTGTTTAATATGGTTGGCAAGAGCAATATATATGTACATATTATGAAATGATTCGAATGATATGCGATATTTATATGCGCGGTGCATCGTCCGAGAAAGACCGATCGACCGTTCAATAATCTTTCAACGAGCAACTATTGAAATTAATCGGGATCCTAAGAAGTCGTTGACATCTAATTGAGCATGACGACAGCGGCGATTGTTAGATCGCGAGGTCGACTCATTATACGACTCATCGAGGAAATTGAATCCGCACACATGTACCGATATAATCTATACGCACGTCAACATATTGTACATTGACTCGAATAAAAAATAAAACGTGGGACTTTTTTTTTCGATTCGCATCGTCAGTAACCGTTTATTGCGCGACTCTTTTTTGTTTAATTTTAAATATTATTATTTGAAACCTTGTCGAATCAGAACTCTCATGCAAATGTAATTCGACGAGATATTACTCATTTATGCGTTCAGTGATAATTAATTTTGAATGTAATGCTTCTGCAATACAAATATCAGCTATTTCAGGGCATCAATAGATAATCGTGAAACAAAACGTAGCCATACGTGGTAATTACTGTATTCCAATGTACATACAATTATACGATCGGCTTCTATTATTTTGTCATAAATAGAGTGTGATTTGTAGGAATACTGCTACATAAAAATATAGATAGGATAATCAAGATAACAATTTCGCATAACAAGCGAAATAAATATAAAAGATTTCAGAATAATATTATGTATATCGTATCTCTTATACATTTTATTTAGCTTTTAATTTTATATAAAAAGTTAAATTATTTCTCTTTCAAAAATAATTTATCGTTAAATAATACTAAGGCCAAATAAGAAGAAATAATTCTTTCGGTTTGACTGACATGAGATTGGCAATTAATTTTATGTTTAATAAATAAATACTATTTCTGTGTTAACCGCATTTAATATATATGTCTCATATCTTATTTTATTCTTAGAGACAACTGAATTATGCATAAAATCGCAATTATGAGTAATAATCTAATAGAGAAGCAGCAGCTCGTTAGGTTGTTATTATTGCGATCATCTTTGGAAGCAAATTAAAAATCACCGAGAGTCCTTTCTATAAAAAGCGGCGAATTGTCGACTCGTCAACTTTTATTACGAATAGAGATAATTGCGAACAGAATAATTAGATGCCAGCAACGTTAAAGTTTTCGAACGCACCGACGTGTACCGGCACATTCTAATAGACCGATGTTTTGTCGAAGGTAACAAATCTTGATTATGCAAAGTGTAACAATTACGCAGAGGCATTTACGATCGTGGATTATAACTATGCCTCATCCTCCGTTTTTTCCTTCGGCGATACTGCCATGTTTTCGGCGAAGTCTCTTCCCTTCCCCACACAAAAAAAGTAATTTTAAAAGTTTTTTCACACAATATGCAGTATTATTTTTTACGGATGATGTTAAAATTAGTTAACTCAACAATAATTTCCCATACAAATAGAACTTAAAATTCAAAATTTTAACTGATTTTTTTTTTCAATTTTTACAAATTAATTAATTATGTCTGTCACAATAATTACGATTTTATATTAAAAATGTATATTAAATAAAATAAAATAAATTAAATCAAATTAAATTAATTAAGTTAAATTAAATCCTTCATAAACTCTTTTCTTTATTTGCGATAATACGACAACCAACGCTTTGCCCAGAAAAAGCACACTCTTTGAGAATAAGTACGTCCATCATTTTCTTTCTCTTACAATTAGTATTTAGTCTTTCTTCTATGAAGAAACTCGATTGTACGCACAAACGACCAAGAAACCTCTAACTATAAATACATTCGCATACAACGCAATCATTTTTACAGCTGGCTTGCATCTCTATCGACATAAACTCAACCAGTTAGGTCGAACGTTTATTGCTACCGTTTGCGCGCTTGGTATCCGAGGCCAGGATGGGTCGGTCAGTGTTAACAGGGCCGTAGAACGCGCTTCTGTTCAACCCTTGCCCTCTCGTAGCTTCATTAATCATTAACCGGTGCATCTCTCTCGACGATCGATAGCTTCCGTGCAATTAGCGACGGATGCAGCGTCGCGCGAGGACTCAAACTTGTTAAACAGGAATCACGTAATTCCCGTATGTATATGTATATTCTCAGTCTTAATTCTATCTGTACATTTTAATATGCTGAATATTTTTATTCTATCCTTGATAAAATAAAAATTTTTGACGATAAAAATCTGAAGAAAATGTTTTTAAAACGTTACTTGCGTTATTTATATTATTATAATTACAGTTATTTTAGTTCATTGTTAATTTTATTATATAAATTAATTAGATTAGCAATAAAACTATTCCTTTATATATATTTAATTCTATTTCGACGGATTTTCTATTTTAATTTAAGAACTTGAAGGAAAAGAAAAAGCATGATTTAATAAATCCTTCATCATACTATATCGAGACAAAAATCACTGTCACAACATTATATTTAAATTTACGAGCACGTTCATTTAAACAGAACGTGAGCAGACTGACATCCGATCGTCTCAATCGTACTATTCTCCACGAACGACGTGTTTGGAAATCGTTGTAAGTTCGCACTCACTTAGTCGCGGTGTCTAGAGAAAACGGCGTGTTTAGCAGCTCATTAACATTCGTTATCACATGACTGCCTTAACGAAAGCAGCACGGTAGACGCGGTTTATGATTATCGGCGATTTCTTCTGACTGCAAATGTTTCGCCTATCTTGTGTCGCTGTTGGCAAGCTTCCTCGGCTTTTCCTCAGCTGCACGGTCCGTTTTACTTTTACGATCCGGTCTTTATCGTTCATTCCTCGCCCCGTTTTTGCCGCACCAACATATATATACATATATATATATATATATACGCAAGAAAAACTTTCCGTCGCGCGCTTCACGCCCGTTTTAGCCGCTCCTGAACATAGGACTGCCGTCAGGACTTCGTCTCGCTAATCGGCGATTACCTTTTACGACGAGTTCCTCATATTTTTACGAGCGCTATTCCGCGGCAGAAATATCCTCGCTCGCTCCTCAACCGAGCGTGGAGTTGGGAAAGGCGCGCCTAAAGATTTTTCTGGATCCGCACGCGCAGCATCGTCGACGAAATGAGTATATATTAACTGGTGCAAAGAGAATACGGGAAATAATAATATAAACCGGAATACGAAACGATTATTTTATAACGATCGACGGTTAATTCGGTGGCGCCGAATGAAAATTAATTTTCATTTAATAGCAGTGATATTTCTTAATCCGTCGCACATAAATTGCGTCGAATTCTGATAAGCCGCGTGCAGTTTGCACCGTCAAAATTATATCGAAATATACAATCCGAAACATTTGAATAATCGAGAATATTTGTTGCGTAAGAAGTAATTTTTTTGCAATTATTTTTAAAAGGAAGACGGCTTCTCTACATTTTGTATTTTTTACTTTCAATTCTATAATTGCGTAAAAAATATACGTCATACCGTCACGCACGTTGCACAATAGCGATGCCAGCACATCGGGGCAGATTATCGAAGGGTATCCACGACAAAAGCGAACGAGCCTTTGCGGTTCTACTGGTCTCCAAAGAGGAGAAAAATCTGAAGGCCGCAGCGCACGCATCGTCGCTCCATTTCATTTGCTGTCAATTTCGCATACGAGATATTTCATTAGAACGCGGTTAAAGCGGAAGGGAGCCCTGACTCCTAGCGTTGTCCCTAGACGCTGATCATCGCGTGCAAAAAGGGAACACATCGGGAAAGGGATCGGATTATATATCCCGAGAGTTTCACTTGCGGGAGCAGACGATGAGTCAAGGGGATCGGCCGCCCTCTTCTTTTCTTTTCCCCTGCCGGGATGTGTATTTTCATGTATTGGCATTCATCGAGCTTTGTGGGCCGGCGCGATATTATATGAATATCATTACCGAATATATATTTTATGGTACTGCAGACTGACGCCGTGACGGATCGATCAGCTGCGCGCAGCGAAAGGCACCACGCGCGGCTTCATAAAGTTCCGCCGGCAGGAAGAGAAGCAGAAAGAGAGAAAGAGAGAGGGAAATTGGTAATGTTTCTCTGCGCTTTCTCGATTAGTCCCGCAAATTCGCGCACGTTGATCGGATATGTGCGAACGCGTCCGACCGCCCATAGCGCTCGAGTTCTACGCGTAAAATTAGATAGTATTGTCGACTTAGGAATTTCATGGGGGCGAGGTACCGCGCTCAGGCATAATACCGCGAAGTTCCCATGATTTTATCGTTGTATCTTGTACAATTGTACAATTGTTCACAATTGAAATCCCGCAATTGATACGCTTCATTCAGGCAGAACTGCCTGAGGATTATTATTTTTTTCTTAATTATATATACATATATAATGTTTTCCTTAAATAAGGATCGAATAAAATAAATTGTTAAGTATGATTTAATTAAAAAATAAATAAATAGAAATAGACAATAATAATTTAATGCCATCTCTCTCTCTTTTTTCCTTTCAAGAAATAAAACTTTGAAGTAAAATAGAAGATAAAATGAAAGATATTATATCTATATATCTTTTGAGACAGTAGAAAAATATTTTTAAGTATGTTTTTTTAAACTTGTTTCGTGAATGCGTATATTTATCTTCTCTAAAAAAATACTTGTTCTTCAATTTTTCCAGTTTTTCAACTTGAAAGTTTCGATATTGGAAACAATTGTAAATGCAGTTACAATAGGCTTTGATATCTTGCTCGAAATAAGTTTCTTTTACACAAATCCTATATTTATATTTTTATGAAATTTTAATCTATCTGCGATACGAATAGTCCGAATCTGGAGTATTTTCCGTCGCTGTTTTACGCCGGCGCGGCGAGGGGGCGAGAAGATGGTGTTTCCCGAGAGGTGCGACCATCGATAATCGAGAACAAACTCGATTACGGAGGAAATCCGTGCACGCGGAGGTGTGGATGCCGGGTATTCTTTTCGCCGGCGCGTCGTTGATCGATGAGCTACAAATGGCATAGGAGGGTCGCTCGATGGAACGAGCCATCGACCCCTCCGTACTCGGGATGGATGCGTTTCGGGGGTGTGTAGCTCGCGCAATAAGAAGAAGTTAATGACGCTGCAGCGGAGAATTATCTCTCGGCTTCACCCGGACTGGAGGGATAGCTTCCGAGGGAAGCTACACCGCCTCATCCCTGAATGCGTAACGCGATATCGAGGAAACTGACGCGGTAGAGGGAAAAACAGAGAATTCACGAAACTCTTTCGCAGCGCCAACCCCAACCATAACTGGCGCCCTGAGAGCGAAATCTCTCTTTTATCTAAACCCGTGAAAAGTTTAAAAATAAAATATAAATAAAGCCAATGCGAGTGATTTAGAAAATAGAAATAAAAATTCTAAATACATAGTGATATATGATAACATTTTTTGCATATATGTATATACTTAACTGGACGTGATTGACATAAAATTAGATATTTTTTTATAGATGAAAAATATTATATAGGTATCTCAATAATATACTGATATTTTTTTTAGCAATATTTATCATATGAATAAAATAGAATTTAATTTGGAAACAATTGATGTTTATTTAAAAATATTTAAATTAGAATTATATATTTTATGATCACCATTTTTTCGACATTCTCAGTAATTGTCCGTTTCGATCCGCATTGTTACTTGGCGTTAACAACGTTTCAAACAAGTGACGTAGGCTTTCTGGCGTGGCGTGTAATCAGGAAACGATACCAGAACCCATGGAAGAAGTTCTGTAAGCTTGATTGGCTTCACGAGCGGTCGACGACTGATCCTTACTCTCTCGTAGGGTTCGAAGGTCCAGTCCGAAGGGTAGAGTCCCCGGGGTATTCACTGAAGCATACGCAAAGAGGCTCCCTTCCTCGAAAAGAAAAACTTGAAATCTCGCTCGTTATGGTTAGAAGAAACCAAACGTTTCGCGATGGAAGCGGAAAAGCGTATCCGAATCAATGAATCAAACCCTCTGTAATTGATTGTGTTTCTTTTCTTGAAAAATAAACCAATTATATATATATTAAATTATAAATTCGTCCACAAAAGTGCCACAGTTTATGTATGTTCTTTTAATTCGAAATATTTCTTTTCGTAACTTGAAATATCATAATATCAATATCATGAGATTTGACCGTCTTCGATTCGTGTTACCGGGCAACGTCTATCACCTGATCGCCCGAGATTACAAGAATACGATACCATCGACACCGGTATCGACATCCCGCGAGTATTCGCAGGCGAAAAGTTCTCTTTCTCGTTCTTACACACTTGTGAGCGAGCGAATGGGCGTACTTCCGGATTGCAAGAATACATACGCGCGTGTACATACACATATAAGGCGAATGGCGGGGTTGGCAGCTGGCGGCAACGATAACAATACCCACGGTACTCGTATAGCAGTCGAAGTACCCTGCGTTCTAAAATCTCAAACTGCTCCCGGTCCTTCGTACGTTCTCGTATTGCTCGCACTAATCGCTCCCCCGCATTAATTCCTCTCTCCAGCGCACCTCATCTGTGTTTATGTAACGTTTTAAAATAAAAAGTACGAGAGATAGTATATACATATATGGATAATATATACATATACACACGCGGAATTAATATCAGGAGAACGAATTATGCATGGTTCTATTTTACAATACTACTCGGAGCTTGTTTTAACTTTTATCTCAGTCCACAAATCTGAAAATATATATATATATATATATATATATATATATATATATTTATATACACACATATATATACATGTATATACAAAATATATATATATATGTACACATATTATGTATATGTAACCTAGATTTATAAATTGAAACATAAAAAGCTCTGATATTATGGTAGTGTAAACTACCATAGAACAGTACACGATTTGTTTCCCTGACATTTATTTCAATCCCGTGAACGATTTTGCATTCATTGATCTGCGTGCTTTATAAAACTGCTTCTAATTCATCAACGATTTGTATTTATCTGTGTAATTCGATTTTCCGTTTCGCGACGGGCAGAATCAGTTTCTGCGAGGCTAAAATTATGAATCCTGTTAAAAATGTTACCATAGGAAAATGCATCATTTATTTCTCATCAAGAGAAATAACTGCTTAATAAATAATCACCGAAAAACATCGGTTGTATGAACGTCACATAAAGGAGAATTGGAAGATTTCATCACTGATTCCTTATTTTTTTTCATCAATAAAAATTACGCAAAAAATAATTTGTGGAAATAAAATTATATAGAAAATCGTGTGTGCAATATAATAACTTTTCTCTAATTTTTTCTATCATCTCGTAATAATTCTGAAATGTAATATGTAAGTTAAAATCTAATAAAAGTTACGAGTTAAAATACAAGTTAAATCTGTGTTCGAGTCAAAATAAAGTTATTCGTATTGTTCCTAAATACTCAATGATATGAATTAGTTTAGAAGGCTAAAAAAGTATTGAATTTAGGTCATAAATAAGATTTATATTTCATTTTCATAATTCATTTTCAGAGATAAATTCTTCGCGTTTCGTATTCTCTTGTCATATTCGAAGCAGTTTTAATATCACGAAGTGATATAATACATACTAGACGTCTATCAAGGTGTCAATTTATCAGACAGCACAAATTACTTTTACCGATAAAATTCTTTGTGTGTAGGTGCGTGTACTGTCATTGATTCTTATTTATCTAGTCGAAATAGCCACCGATCATTGAAATTACTCGAAATAAATTATGTAAGCAGTAATCGCCTTTTACGTAAATAGCAAAATTTCCGAGCCTATTATAAAAAATCTTTTTAAAAAGAGTAATACTACAAAAATAAACTGCATAAATTTCTGCATTTTTCATTAGATTTTTCTGAAATAATGAAGAAAAAGAGAGACAATGAACGTCTGATAATTTTATCTCAGTCGTAATAAATTTCTATCGAACAAAAATTAATATTACGCAACTATCATATTTATTAATAGCTTATTCACGATTATAACTACCGTAATTAAAGTTACATTTCAATTAATTACGCGTACAATGATTATTATATAAGCTGTGACGTAAAGTTACAGTATAAACCGATCTAAACATGCCGGGCACGAGCGACTCTCTTCGTTTCTCGTGTCATACGCTTATTTAGATCGCAAGGTTATTGCGCGTTACGAACGGAAACAATGAGGTCAGTTATTGGCACTTTGATGACGGTGCATTCGTGCGATGCAAACAGAGAACGAAGCGAATACTCTTTTTTTTTTTTTTTATTATTTTTTCCGAGGATATTACGTTGCAACGTTGCATTCCCGGTAGTCCACGCTGTTACAGCATATACGTTTTCAATTCGGATCAGCACGGTTGTGCGGCCGTGCCAGATTTCTATAATCGGTTGCCCATTTAGGCCAACCGGTGGATGCAGCCGAAACGATGTCGTCACACATAAAAGCGCGCCGATGTTACTACTAGGGAAAATTGCTGGACAATCCGTTTATTTGTTAGATGATATCCATATCGAAATATAGTTGTTTTATGTCGATTTTAATATGCAGACACACAAATATTCGCAATAAGTATTATTTTTACCGATATCGGCCGTCGCTGCAGGATGATATTTGCATTTCCTTTTTTTTTCTCTCTCTCTCTCTTTTTTTTAACGATATTTGGCAATCGTTCAAATTTACAGAGCGGATTTGGATGTGACATTTACTCTTTTATCTATGCACCGTTGTATATACATATATTTGTGCTTTAAATTATAATTGTATATATATAATATGTGTATGTATATTTTTGATAATTCATACTCATACAATTTTGATATTGCGAATCGTTTTGATTTATGTGTTGGAAAGAATTTTTCTGGAACCCGATGTATCCAATAAACATACGATGGTATATTATACGGTTAAATCTGGGATTTACGGGAAGTCTAAATGTAATAGATTCAACGTATATGAGTTTCGTATAATTTTAGTGATGTTCTGCTGATATACATTATTATAAAATATATTTATTCACTTTTTTATAACTGTCTATCAACAAATTAAAATTGTATTTGATAAACCGATAAACTATTTACAAATATATAATTTTTACGAATAACAAGTATGTTATACGTACATGAATATATTGCATTGACCATTTAAAATATTTTGTCTTTATTACTCTTTTAAACGATTTTTTGAATAAACGTATTACACATGTACGATTATAATGTAATATAAATAAGTAATGAAATTTAATGTAACAAAGATAATATATGCATATCACTTAATATAAAATAAAAAAAATAAATAAATTTCGATCGTAATTTTTCTTTTATTTTTTAGAAGATACGTTATTAATTAAAAAAATTAGTATTTATATAGTAAAATATATTTATTTACTTCAATTAGTAATTATAATATTAAGAAAATCATTTTTCTTTTTAGTATTTCCTTGCGTTTGCATTGTATTATATATAGGACGACTTGGAGTCAACTTTAGCCACGATTGGCATCTTTAATACAATGATTGGAAGAATTATTTCTCTGTAAACTGCATTTTAGCAGCATTTGTAAAAAATACAGATACACACAATACTTTGTTCGCACTTTTTTCAGAAGTAATGCTTTATACCAACTTTACATTTCATGTATCATCATGTGTTTGTACGTACCGCGAAAGAAATCAATGGTTAACGTTGGGAAGCGCATTAATGCCTTCTGTAAACGTATCTTATGTTATCGATATCAACGTGATGTCACTTCCGAAGCGATGATGAAACGGCCACGACCAACAAGATGTACGACGCGAACTTTTCGTCGCGCGAATCCATATGTGAAATTCATTCGCGCGGTTTTTACAATCGCCTGGCATCTATCAATCATTGATACACATACACACTCTTTCTCTCTCTTTACTTCCTTTCTTCCCGTTCTTGGCGTCCTTTATCCAGATCTCTACTAACTCTCTCGCTTTTCCTCTCCTTCCCGAACACACATCCACCTCCCCATAACCCTCGAAAATGTATCAAACAAATAAAACGACGCAGACTGCGCAGCGCATATCAATGTTGTTTTTATCGTATCGGCGTGCGACAAACGAGCGCACGACTCACCCTTCTTCCGTCCCTTTTTTTCGAACCATTGTGTTTTATCCGTGGAACAGGCACCGCCCGTATCCATGTCGCCGGCGACGTAATTAGTGATTGTCGCGCGTCAGTTCGATAACGATAGATGAATAAGATGAATCTTTACGCAGGCGACGATTGAAACTGATGATGAAATTGTCGGAATATATTTTGAGCAGGAAAAAAGATTAACAGAAGATAACAAAATAAATAAGATATTCTAATAATACATATCTATACTAATGCCATATATAGTAAATAGTTAACAAGAGTTTTAAAAAATCCAAAAGTGTTAGTTAGAAAGAAATAGTTCCCGGTTTGTGTTTTCGCATAGTCAAGAAATTTACGATTTTTTGGAGACGAATGTTCATATTTTATTTTGCTGACGCCCGAAAAAGCTCTCTAGAGTTTATGGTACCTGTTACGCATAAATCTGATGGCTCCCTGAAAAAAAGATACAACATCCAGCATTTCCACGTGACTTTCTGTCGAGCAAACTGTAGATATTACAGGCAACAGAAAGATCAATATATAAATTTTATAGCACTCTGCTCGCCTTTAATTTAACTTCACTATCTCGCAAACAATGCTATAAACAACATTTTTTTGTAAATTAGAAGAACATGATATCATTTACGGCATCATGAATAGCACTCGATAAATTAAGCTATCAAGATTTTAATAAAAGATTTATTTAATATATATAATAATATAGAATCGTTTTTATCTCTCATAAATTTTCACGAAAAAATTTCAACGTCAACACTTCCCGGTTTTAATGACCCCTCTTATTGTGCGCTCGTTACAGATCGACGAATTTCGAGGAACAATACGAAAAGTACTGATAATACGTGTTCCTACGCAGGAACGTTCGTCATAGATCATCTCGGGCTATATAACGCTTATCCACGCATGCAATACGCCACGTATCTCTCCCAGATTTTCTAGCCGCTTCTTTTGTCCCGTGTTTCAAAAAGCTGAAATTTTTTTCTGCTCCCCCCTGCAGGCGGATTTCGCATTGTAAGCAAATCCCGTGGGAGAGGAGGTGTGGAGGACAGTCACGTTGGAGGTATCGTCACTGGTATTCGGGAGGGAAAGGATATAGAAGAGAGTCGGGAAGGTGACAGGGGAGGGGGAGGGGGGCTGCGGCACGAGATCGGCTTCGAGGGTAGCGAGACGAAACGGAGGAGGGTGGTCGCGGTAAAACGGACGGTACACCACTGGGCACAAGAACGAAAACATTGCACTCTCTCGGCCAACAAGCCGGGGTTCGTTGTAATTAGTTCCTGCGGAGCGAGAGTTGAGCCAGCTCAGCACACAGACGTATATATGTATACACACACACACACACACCCACATCCACACACACGCACGCATCGTGTACGCCGTCGGCCATCGCGAGAACGCGAGTGTGCTAAAACACATAGACACGGAAGAGAGAGATAGAGAGAGGGAGAGAGAAAGCTCCGCGCGCTATTGCGGCAACGCTGATGGCGGAGGAGCAAATAGGACGCAATAAACACGGCACTACATCATCCGTGGGTAACCCTTTATGCGACGAGACCGGGCGCGGCGCAAAATCCCTACGGACAGAGTGCGGGAGAGTTGCATCATGATGGCGAGCGAGCGGAACTTCCGGCTGGCGCGCGCGGCCTGACAAAAAGCTGCAAACGAGTCGAAAATCGGGAACGAGATGGTCGTGACATACCGTGAACGCGGAGAACCCGATGCGGGTATGCGTGTTCGATCGCGCATACGTTCACCATGCAATGGCTGTAATATTGAGATGACTTCCGGTACTTGAAAATGAGGGTGCCCTCAGGAGGATGCGGTTCTGAGACAGGTAACTCTATGTATCCTTCCGTAGAATAGAGAGATGGAGAGACATTTCTATATATCTTCTCTTTAGATTTGATTACCTTGTTGGTATAAAATAATACTATGACGTATGTACGCGCTCTGACATTCCTGGCGCAAATTTTGATTTTTAAAGCTCTACACCTAACAATAAGAGAATTGCTGTTAAAAATTAATATAAAAATGATTAAAGAAAGAATCAATTTTTTAAATATGCCGTGGAAAAATATTCTTATCCTCCAATATTGACATTTCTATATGTAAAATCTCTCTCGCTTATTAAATCCACGCGCTGCACCAGACGATGTGGTCGATCTTTGACCTCATTTCTTCTGCGAATCTCGTGCTATCTCTCGAGATGACGATGACGACAAAGCTGGCGACGACGCCGAGACAATGATGGCAGTTGATGTCGGGGCACGATGGCGCTTATATCATGCGAGTCGATGTTGAAGAGCGACGATGAGCCTTCATGAATGCGGTGATCTTGAGATAAACAATCGGCGCCATTGTACGTAAAAGGGGAGATGCGCGCTCGCACGGGCCAACGACGGCGCTTCTCAGTGTGTATTCGTCCGCGTCTTGGCTTTTTCCTTCTTTCTGCTTTCAGCCCGCACTCTCTCACGAGAATCACGTCGGGACCAAGCACAGTGCCGGGCTTGTGCCGGTCCAGCTGGTCGCGATTGAACGGTCTGCTGATTCTTCGCGTAGAAAGAGAAAAAGGAAGCCAACAACGACGGCGACGATAAATTTACGGGGTTGACGCAAATTGTCGGGAATGCTCATATGCGTTTAGATTTGGAGTTAAAAAGGTTGCCAGTCAGAAATATTATATGTTACTGATGAATTATTTTCATTTTATTCCGCAAACAGTTAAATTAATAAAAATTTTATATTATACAGATATTACATATAAATATTCGTAAATGTTATAATTGTACATAATTATCAAGGAATTTTGAATTAATTATATGCGATTACAATATTGCAAAAATTTTTGACATGACATTTCTTCAATTTAATTCTTTAGCGTCAAAAATCTACTGGATATGTCTTGATATCGTATTTTTTTTTCATTATACCTGCGTACCGAGAAAATATCTTTCCTCGTGATTTATTGACACTCGTATAATCTTTCTCGAGATAATCAACTCGCGCGAAAGTGCTTAAATATATCGAGTCATCATACTTAGCGGAATGGACATCTTTTAATAATCCCTTCAGATTAGATAAACGATACTGAGAAAGAAATATGAAGGAGCGGATTGAATCCAGTTATGAGATCCCAGGGCTTATCTCCGCGCGGCAATTCGGCTTAATTAATCCTGCTGGCAGACGTCGCAAACGGCCTCGCGCGTTGAAGTCATCTCTTAATTAGCCAACGACAATGCTCGCTTGATAGTCTTACGTGTCACAATTAACACGCCTGTGAGATGATTACCGCGAGGAGATTCCGCAAGTTCTCGTTTGAATGCAGGCACGCGAGGCGCTTGTTAATAAAATTCACAGATATTTCGTAAGATTCTGAAAGGCTTTATAATGGTGACCTTTAATAAAGATACCTACTGCTGCTTAATTATTCGACGTAAGATATTCTTAGTTTAATCTGAATAGAGATAATTAACGTGACTCATATAGATAATAGAAAAAAAAGCAATTTTTAAAAGTGTCGTATATTTTTAACAAGAGGTATATATATATATTTTACGAGGTACCGCTGGGATAGTAAAAATTTGTTGTATTGATAAGATTATGTAGTACAAATTATGTGCAGATCAATCATGACAATTTATTCTTTATTATTATCAAAATTAGAAAGTAATGTCAGAATCAATAAAATAATTTTGTGTCAAAATAAATTAAGAAAATGTCAGGATTATTTTAACTTTCTTCTTCAGCTATCACTAATAATTTATGCATGCAACATTATGCGGATTTCAATTGTTGTTATCACGATATTAAATAATAATAACGTCAATTAATAACTTTCATAATTATGTCGATTTTAATTTATGCATCAAATTATATAGAAAAATATTTAACAAAAATGATATTATTATTTAAAAATGGCACTATTATTATTAACATTATTGATCATATAAATTATGATATAGTAAAATAATGAATTTCATTACTATAATCAATATTGTAAGAAATTATACGTTAACATAATTTAATGAGATAAATTAATGTTTGATGTTAAATATTGTACAAATATATATATATATATATATATATATATATATATATATATATATATATATATTTATATTTATATATACACATACACACATACATACATGATTATAAATAAATCACTCTCTCATCACACCGTCCCTTTCGCGAAAGTCTTTCATTCTCTGCTCACTTGTCTCATCGGATTACTATGATTTGAGCTTAGGAATGATTCATCTTCTAATTGCATGACGGGCCACCCTTCGGGCTGCCATAATCAAAACTCCAGCCGCTCATTAATCACCTAGGTCGCCACTATCCTTCGTGCCGAAGGTGCAAATGCCTCGATGAATTGTCGTTCGGAACAAGGAAGAAAGAAGTACAGGGATGAGGAGACAATGGCGCGGAATGTTATACAACACCGTTTTCCTCTCTGAGATTAATTTTTTAGTCGTCGAACGATTTATCATCCCGGAAGCTCCTTCGCGTGATCAATACTTAAGTCAAAGTTGAAAGCCGTATTGTCTCGGGGATAGAGTGTCACGGAAATCGATTTATCAAGAGCGACGCACCCGCGAAAATCTGATTTAGCAAGATTATCTTTAATTATATCGCCGCGTATTAAATAGATATATTTCAATAAGTATCAATTTATGTCGAAGAATTTAGAGATGCATATAATTACGTAAATTACGTAACTGTATTTAACGTGAATGGATCTTGCGCAGTCTATTCTTTCAACGATGCGTATCGTTCTCTTGGTTTATTATCCTTAGCAAAATATAGCCATTAGTCACGCCATAGTAAATGCTATCAATCAATCCAATCTGGCTATCCCGTTCGTGTATTATTTCACTATCTTTTTATCTATCTGTCTATCACATTGACTCCCTCGCGTGCACGCGGTGCTGTCGATTCCACGTTCCTTGATCAAAATATAATGACTATAACGAACTTTATAGTTGGCTGTTTTATTATCGATAAAGAATCATACTCGCGATAAGAGTGTAATATGTTTAAGGCTACTTGACATTTTTACTCCATGTGACACATGTGATATAAAACTACTTGTTTGAATCTTCATTCTTGTTTTGAACACTAATGATTCAAATTATATAAACTTGCTTATTTATACACATGTGTATATTTATCTATACAAAGTAACGTAGTAAAATTTTATAATTATAATAGTTAATTATAAAATTTTATTACATTTACTGAAAAAAAAATGCTGAGAAAAGATCCCTTTATATGATATTTATATCATAATAATAAAATTTTTACAAATGTGCATAATAGTGCATTATCAGATATTAATAATACGTCTCGTTTAATATTGTTTATATTATAAAGTTAATAATAATAATAATAGTAATAATAATTGAGCTACTAAATATATCGCGCATATTGATTTTTTGTTTAATTTGGTTTTTTCTACGAGAACGAATCGACTTTCCATGTGTGCCCGAATATTAGAATTTGCCGAACTATTTCGCAAAAAGGCAACATGGAAAATACGCGTCGACATATTCACGAAACATACATGAGCAGATGCAGCGACAAGTATACGCATCAATTGCGCAATTGCTCGCTCTTTCGCCAGATTTTACATCTGTTCGATTTTAATCAAACGCTTCTTAACCCTTTGTCTCGTTTAAACTAACCGTGAGCACAAATTTTACAGATGTTTTGATTCGAATATTCAATATATAGCGAACATATATATACATAGTATATATATGTGCATTTACATTTGTGAACATTATATATAATTTCATATAACATCTCATATTAATACATCAATAATGTTTATATATGTATTAAAAACCAATTTCTTAATGCAAAAATTTTTAATTTACATTACATGGCAAATTGTTGTCAAAATTTTTTAATTTTTGAAAACACTTTATTATGCGATGTGATATTACAATAATTTAATTATTTCATCTTCAGGGAAATTTCATTAAATTAGTTTAATCATATATACATATTATACATGGACGCAATTTTATACATATTTTCTGCGTGTGTATGTGTGTGCAAATAAAATGTATGATATAATGTCATTCGAAACGTCACCAAACATGTCAAACATGATAATTTCAATGTCTAGAATTGAATCGAGCGTATCAAACGAAAAAGTGGATCGATCAACGAATTTATTAAAAGCTATTTATTTTTATCATTCGCCCCGGAAAGTTCGCTGCGCGAATACCATTATCCACAAAGTGTTTATTACATTCGCGATTTCATTACCGAATTGCGATTTTATTGTCACGTTCACGTCACGGGCCCCTGGATGTGGAAATAACATTTCTACCAGCCAGCGTGTATGCTCGCCTCAGGGCATACCAGAATTCGTACGGTCGAAAAGTTTCGTTAAAAGTCTCGTAAGCCCTGATGGGATCATCCCTCGGTAATCATAGCTATTACCTTGAGCGCGCGCTTGTGCCAACGCGAGTTGCACATGTACGAAACGATGCCCGGGGCAATCGATAATCCGAGGTAAGTAAAGGTGAAAAGGGGTAGGTGCGAAACGAGCGGTGAGGGAGAAAGTGGAAGGTTTTCATGGATATAATGGGGGCGGTAGATTTTGTTCGCTCGCGCCAAAGATGAAAGCTGGATCGTCGGAGACGTGTCGTTCAAGTTGATCTGTTATGATAACACTTTGTGTAATACGATAACTGATACTCCACCCCTCCGGTCGTTCTCTTATAACAAGTTTATGTTCTATTAGAGATTTAGTTTTAGTTAGATGATGCAAGAATATTGAAAATTACACTTATCTGTATTAATAAATATATATTAATAAAATATTGTGTCTCAAAGAAGCTTTCTTTCATTTTATAACAATTATTAATTGATTATTAAATATTTAAAAATTGCTCTTAATATGCATATTTACCAAAAAATTTTAATATATGAGATTAATATTCATTAACATATTCACTTTTTTAAAATTATTTATGCGATGAATAAAATACAGTAAGATAAAATTAATATTTAAGGTTATCCAGCTTTATTAGAGTTATTTAATGATACTTTCGTATTCATTAAATAATATAGGATAAACAAATTAAATTTTTGTAAGATTAAAATTTGGATTGATTCATATATGTTTGAATATTTTTTCTTTCGTTCTCTCTCATTCGTGTTATTATTATTATAGAGCGTAGAATTTTGGGTTTGCAGCTTACGCTTATCAGCATATTAGGTTACTTGGTTATTTGGGTGTCGGATTATGCAAATTTGCAGGTATTAGTATTTACGATCGATTAATTTACACATATATTGTCACATTACGGCAGGTATACTCGGCTAGTAAATGAGTTCGCGACATGACAAAATATGTCACGTGATTGTGTAAACTTAAATCTTCATTAATTTTGCAAAAACTTTCAACAATGTTACATAAAACAATGGATGTGTGTGTGTGTGTGTGTGTGTGCGCGTGTGTGTGTGTGTGTGTACTTGTCTGAAAAGCTTGCTAGACAATATAAGAAAGTTTCTTCTCGAGCCGTTTCTTATTCAACAACGGAATCAAATCGCCCGAGGAGTCCAGAGAAAAGGGTACTATGTGGATAATGATATTCAGAGGTAGTACAAACTTTTCGCATAAATGAAGACTAAGAGATGAATAACCTCGGCGGAATTAATGAGGAATTATCGGGAAATAAAGAGATAGAGTAGCAGAACACTTTAAATAAAAGACTTTGCACAATCGATTGGATGGTATTAAATACGTGAACAAGAAAGTGCACCAAAGGTCGGATAGGTTTGTCACTTATCTTTTTCAATATAATAACTTTTGCATTGTTGTGTTAATTTTTGTATAAAATTGAACTAGGTGATGAATAAATGATGAATAGCCAACAATAGATGTGATCGTTAGAACGATTTTTGAGCGTTGTAAAGCGTTAATTTACTTCACATGCTAATTTTATCAACTTGTTTTTTCAAAAAAATGTTTTTTATTAAAGATTTTATCTCCGAAGAGATTTTTATGATACGATTTATGATAGTGATTTAATAGTAGTTTATGAATTATAAACAGAGTAAAGCAAAAAAAGTCATCGATTGTGGTAAAAACTGTTTTTTATTAGAAATTTTATCTCTGAAGAGATTTTTATGATACGATTTATGATAGTAATTTAATAATAGTTTATGAATTATATACAGAGTAAAGCAAAAAACAATCATCGATTGTGGTAAGATAAAAACTATCGCGCCGTGATGATAATTATATGTAAGAAAATAAATATTATACATAACTTAATCAATTGTACAGTGTACTTACACTAGCGAGAGGAATTATAAATTCAGTTATACGATGAATTATATAAATCCTTGATGATCGTGATAGTTTGAAGAAACAACTCACCTGTAACAGAAAAAGAACACATTCTCATTAGATAAATTTATTTAAAACATATTTACATCTAATATTCTAATAGTCTTCTAATATAAATTATAATATTTTTTATTAGAAATAATAATTCTAAAGATTTTTATAATGTAATGACGGTAATCTATTGTAATTATTATAGTCTTGCAGCAATATTTTAATAAACACACCAAAATTCTAATTATACACGTACACACGTATAAGGTGCTTCAAAATTTCACAACGTATAACATAATATGCATATTTAATGTGCATCAAGAGCGCAAAAATTATAAAATTTACAACAAGATTGGTGATTTCGATCAGTACTTATTAATAGCTGCAAGTATTTTATTTTCGGATGTTAGGAGATTGTGTTAATTTCCGCTATATCGACAATGGCCTTTAATGAAACTCTCGCCGATGAGTCTGTGGACGGCATAACGCGATTTTAATATCCTCCTTTAATTGAGAACGAAACTATTAATTGCCACGAGGAGCAGGCAAATTCATCTTTGCGCTCGAGCGGAATAGAAGAGAGGGGAGAGTAAAGAGGGTGACGGAGTATCGCGGTCGAAAGGGGTTGCATATTCCGGAGGTTTCCCCCCACCCCCACCTCCCACCCGGATTCTCCTCTCCGTCTTCTCTCTCTCTCTCTCTTTCTCTCTCTCGTTCCTTCCCCTGCTTCTCTTCACCTCCAGTCGCCACTTTCCTCACCCGCTCCTCTCGGCCAATCTCCTATCTCGGTGCTTCACCTCGCGGGCGCATATTGAAATATAATTAGGGGTGGTTTAATAAGCGACGGTCTGCGGCTTTCGCTAAGTCTCAACAGCGTAAGCAGCGGCCTGTTAACCGATACGTCGTCGGCCGTGTTCTCGTCTAACGAGCTACGAGCTGTACGGACTGCCCGTGCTTTGCTGCGGTTGCATCGCGCAGGCCGACATGAAATGTGCAGCACGGGGTGCAGTGACTGCATATGCACGCGCCGCTGCATTCGACAGGCTTTCCGACGGATATGTGTCGCGGATGATGGCGTCATACGTCTGGAGGCGAAATTTTATATATTCGTCTGCGGTGCCCCTTCCGCGAGGTTATCTTTTGGAATTGCATGAGCGTATATATATATATATATATATATATATATATATATATATCGGATTGGTTCGTGGAATCACGGATGCGGCCGGAAACGCACACTTTGTTTTATTAGCGAGATAGTGTTGTAAACGAAATGTCTGTTAGATAAGAGCGTGTTGAATCGTTTGTTCCGCGAAATAGATGTATATATGTCGTTTCCGAGTAATTGTAATTTGTGTAATCTTAATTTTATATCTAACGCGACATATATATTATTCATAACTAATTCACACTACGTATATATTATTACAATCTTACATCGATGACGTATTAATTTCCTTGTTGAAGAAATATGATAACGTTTGTCCGACAATTTCCGTGTTGTCATCTCACGGGGAGAATTGCAATGCCTTCGCGAAGTTTTACATAACATGACGTAACGCGATAAATCGACACTCGAAATGATCGCGACGGGAAATCGTTGCGCGTGTCGGCAAAGTCAGGCACTTCATTCTCGCGACACAAGTTCCCCTGGCTCGGCGCGTTCGCGCTCGCGCTCGCGCTCGAGCGAGGAAACTTCGCCGGCACGCTCGTCGATCGTAAGAGCCATGAGTGACGCGTAATTACTCGCATCCGAATAGCAGACAACTGGGATTGAAGGGTACCGAGGCTCGGAGTGACAGAGCGTGTCAAAGTTAAGCGCGTGGGTAGAAAAAGATCGTGACACTAATTGCTTGAAAATATGGGCTATCCTGGCACCGTCGACTCGCGGAAAACTCTCGCGTTTTAGCCGCGCGTGCTCATATGCATGACGAGATGAAAAAAACAATTTTTTTTTTTTTTTTTTTTTAAATAAAAATGGAATGACGCTGATGTAGAACCGACTAAACGAATTAAATTACGCCACCGCATAACGTCGCCGTTGGGCGATACATTAAATCCGTGTAAAATGATATTTATTCGTAACAATCGAGTCACGGACTTTATTTCGCGTGTTGTAAAAACTCTGTATTTTTAACATCACTGAGTGCGCAGTCGATATTTCAATTATTACGAATATATATGTACGTAAATAGATCGTGTTTCAATATCGCGGCGGATCTCGCCCACGTCGTACGACAACTATCTCATTACCGCCAGGCTTTCGCGGCTGCGCGAAATTCTTCTCAGAAAACCGGCGGATGTTCCTCGAGGATTAATCGCTAGAACGGAAATCGTTTGGCGTTAGCGCCAGCAATGTGCAGCTGCAACCGTCTGGTACGGTCTGCTTACCTCGACACGCCGGAAGGTTACGACCTACGGCAAAGGGTTGGGCATAAACGCCACGTTGTACGAGAGAGAGAGAGAGAAAGAGAGAGAGAGAGAGAGAGAGAGAGAGAGAGAGAGGGAGGGAGGGAGAGAAAGGGAGAGAGAAATAGCAGAAACGCAGAGAAGCCCTCCCTTCTTTTCCCCCCCATCATCTGGAGGCCCAGGTTAAACAGCCACCACCATCGTAGCTTCAACTACGCTATCTCGCCGGTGTGTTGCGTTTCCTGCGCCGCCTCCCCCCAAAAATTCATAACTCCGTATAATAAGGGCATGGCGAGCGTAACAACTGACGCAATCTGCAACCATCGAACTATACTCGACTTGGTTATGCGCGCTTAATTTACTGAATAAGCTTAATTGCCTTCCAAATGAACTTCTTTCAGTCAAACAGAAACGTCGTTGCTTTCTTTTACTTTTTCCCTCTGCTATATATCCGTGACTTTATTGAGAAGTTTTCTGTTATAGTTAGAAGTATGTATTCGATTTTTCGTATATTTTCCACGTTCTCAAGAGTGTCTGTTAAAGCTAAAAATGAAATTTATCATATTTTTCACATATTTAATGTATTCTTAAATGTCGAAAGATTCGAAAAGCAGAATGAATATCTACAAGATCGGTTAATGGAACATTGCTGCAAGCAATTATTGCACGAATAGTTGCGTGTCTAGTAATTCACGGTAGCATCGTGGAACATCATGCATATCCATTTCGACTTGCTTTACGTGTTAGTACCTATCATCCTAAATCAGTTTATTATGCATGTAGTCTGCGCAGGGTCATCAATCGTCGATTAATCAACCGGAAATGGTCGATTTAATGCGTTAACATTACGGCCGTGGATACGCGTTTCGCACGTATCAGTGTGGCGTTAATTAATGTAATATAGGCGTCCGTATTACCCCCCGTACTACGGAGGATGCCATTTGGTGCCAGTTTTTCGACTAACTAAATCAATTTCGCGAGTAAAACGCTTTATCAGCGACAGTGAATGCTCCCTTCGTGGGAAATGCCGCCGGTCGGACATTGTCGTGTCTGTTTTACACGAAAAATACTCTCTTTTTAGAAGACCGGGGGTAATCGCTTCGGATGTAATAAATCTACTCTGCAGCAGGTTCGTTTTTCCCATTACACGCTTCGTCCCGCCCTCGCTGTCAAATTTGTCCGATATAAAACGCAATTTGTTCGCTACACTAACAGAACAAGATAATCTTACATAATATAAACAATCCCTGAGAATTTTTATGATTAATTACATATTTGAAACGCACAACACATTTTTTAATTTTTCCATAAATATAAGAGCGAATTGTCTATTTAATCCAAATGTCCGCCGATTATGATCGTCGCCAATTCGTTCAATTCTAGCATTGCTCATGGCTGCTTTTGGACGAAATTCGAAGGAAATAATTCGACTCTATCCTTTCTCAGTGCGATGACGACGTCACTTCCCGCGGACAATCGATTTGCGTGCTTGCTCACGGGATGCAAATAATCTCGGCGGCCACGCGTGCTATCAACGGCCGCGAGTGGTGCGTCCGATAAGCAAGAGGCACTGGCCGGCCGGTGCATTTCATTTGCACGTTAATTAAAAATAAATTTGACCTAGACGCGCGCGGAGAGAGTAGAGGAAGAGTACATTGCACCCGATATCTCTCAACGGTGTACGTACTCGTTGGGGAAATTCCAAGCGCCAGTACGAAATAATAGATGCGACGTGTTAAGCACTTGAGTTCTTTTTATTGCGCAAAACGGCGCATTTTTTCTCTTCATCCCGTTGGACATTCTTTAATTCAATACCGTTACCAATTTACAACTCGATATCGACATTGTATTTTATATGTAATCGTGGTGATTTAGATACTTCGGGCGAAATTATTATTTTTTTTTTCTAAGCTACAAAAATTATTCAAAATATGAAAAATCGCAGCATTCTTTAAACTTATAAACAATGATGATCAACATTTTCCTATTGTATCAGTTCCTTGAACTAACAATAAGTCGTGACTAATATCCATTTGATCATATTCTATGTGTCACAATGCTAAAAAAGCGAACTTGCGGTATTCTATGTTAAAGATGTATTCTAACGATAATTCTGCTCCATCGACTTTAAGAAACTTTCGATATATACGACATTTTTCTAATAAATTTATTTATTTTTATATCACACATGTAATATAAAAAAGATTTTGATTGCAAAAGATTCAAAGATTTATTTTTATCACAAGTTTATACATCACAGAAGCGATTTAACCTCGTGATATTTTAATCTGCGACGTATAAATGTTCTTCAACGCGAGAGAAGTTTATCGAGCATTGCGGGATATTTAGAGACGATATGATATTTTTACACGGAACATACTTGTTACATCGGATAAAAGTTGGCCGACGGAGGAAGAAGTAATCATAAAAGATAACGCGGTGATCGAGTAACTGACTAATTAACCAACCAACTCCCCAACAAACTATCCGATTAATACGTAGAAACTCGGATAAACTTTGTTACTGCGTGCAAGTTCCATAACAGCTGCGTTTATCAGCGAACTTGCAGACAGGCAGCGGTTTACATTCGTCTATTCCCTCAGCTAAGTATAAAACCGTAATTTATTCCGCTCAACGACGCGAGTTAAGTTTAGTTCGCACTAGCAGGACGTATATATCAGCAACAATAGCGGCCAATTCGAACATGTACTCGCAATGTTTCAGCCATTAATTATATGTGCTGAATATAAATTGCTCGATGCGTCTTCTGCGATATAAATATATAATAAAAAATATATATTCTTCGTTTTCCGAAAATTACCAGTAATTATTCGCTTAATCTAATTACGCGTTCCAATTGACTGGAGACAGACTCAAGCTCGAATTTCAATCAACTATTTGCAACATAAAAAATGACGTAAAAAAAAAAAAAAAAAAAAAAAAAAATAAAAGAGAAAAAAAGATTAACAAAATTATTTTTCGAATCATGAAAAGGCACGAAGAAAAAAATAATTATATGTATAAAATAATTAATTTTTACAAACACAAATAATTATACGCTTATATTTGAAAAATAGTTCCTTTTATCGATAAATGCAGCTAACAACATCGGAAACAAATATTTGTTTCGTGCAAACATTGATCTAAAAATATCTGGCCATCCTTAGGCGCCGTTTCATTGCAGTTTTATTGCATCCGTGAATAGAAGCGAAAGACTCATGTCTCTATCTTTGTGTCTCCGAACAATTTACGACATTTTCGAGGTCGTGAGGAAACCAAAGGATGGACGGTGGAAGGGTTTCATCGTTTCTCGACGAGGCCGAGATGAAAGGAAGCTCGTGCTACCGAAGGAGAGCCGTAAAAATAAAATCCTGACTTAGAGAGCGAAGCGCAGCAACCGCGTGCCATTAATAGAGGCGCTAGTTTGCAATCCTGCTATCTGTTTCTTTCTTATTGTGTCTTTTTCTTTCATGTGCTGTGCGCTCCCCTTTATTTATTTCATACCGATATAAAAATATTGATATCCATATCAATATGAAAAAAAAAATCAATTTAATTTTCATTTAATGGAATAAAAGTATCGATAGTGTTTTAAATAGAAATTTTTCCTAGATTTCATAATTGTAGAGAAATAATTGTATTATATTTAATTCAAAATTAATTTCTCTGTAGAGAATACGATATGTGCGTTATATATATGAAGAAAAGATGCTATCATCTCGGTCCATCATCATAATAATACATATGTAATCGATACGTACGTTGATTATATATGATAATGACAAGAGGACTGTCGATACTTTCGAAGTATCAGACGGAAAGTGTCGATGTTGAAGTATCCGAGTATCGGGGCGAGACTATTGAGATTGCTTCAATAGTATTGAATATCGTTAGCGTTTCTGTCCAATCCTGGCCTCGCCATTTTCATACGAATCGCGCTTCTCTTTCTCTTTCTCTCTGTCCTGGATTCGTCCGGTTGCTCTTATCAGTTAATTATCTTTCACTCGGATAACGACTAATTATGTACCGGAAACTAGAACGCGCTCCGAGCCTGACCGGAAGTGTCGCGCTTGTTGTCTGAAATTCGTCATGACATGGGCTTTTCAGGTACCTTTCGGGTGGAAAACGCAGATATACAGAAAGAGAGAGAGAGAGAGAGAGAGAGAGAGAGAGGGGGACGTCCGATACAGCCTCCGGCTGTGAGCAGACGTGTAAACGCACGGAGCATTCTCCCGCTTTGCTGGCTATCGGGTTTGATGCGGTCACGTACACAGAGAAGTGGCGCAGATGTTGCGGAATTGTTCATCGATTGTTTTTACCCAGTTCCGCGTTTTACGTAGCGCCGATATTATTTATCGACCTGACGCGTCGTCCAAATTCTCTACGCGCTATATTTCGTCCCCGCTTTTTTATTATCAATATTTCGTAATGATCCGTATGCGTGCGCGCGACAAATACATCCTATTTCACGGCCGTGCGATATAAAACTCTGCGGAATAACAACCGCTACAAGCTGAAGGAAAAATTGTCTCTAAAAAAAAAATTGAATATTTTTTATTCCGATTTTTCTCGGGGCATCCCGCAAAATGTTCGTATGATATTGCATTGTTAGTTTCATTTAACATCTTTGATTTTTGAAAGAGTTGCGAAAAACAAAAATCAAAAAGACTTTAAGTAGATTTAAAAAAACATATGGAAAAATCTGTTCACCTGAATTAAAGTGCAGCAAAAAATTTAAACAGTGCACACGCTTAATAAATAAATAAACATATATATACATATACTACGTAATATAAAAAAATATAGCTTATTAGAGATAATAATACTAATTGATTTCCGATTAATCTTTCCAATTCATACGTATTCTTTTTTCTTCCAGAATTAAACATTTTAATTTTTAGTTTTTATATCGGTCGTATTAATATGACTTTTTAAAACACCAAATTATTATTAACTTTCTCTCTCTCTCTCTCTCTCTCTCTCTCTCTCTCTCTCTTTTACACAAAAAATAATAATATAACCGATCGTATATCAATCTAGCGAATCTAAGTTTATTAGAAAATTATTTGATTAAAAAAAAATTATTTTAGAAAAAAACTATTCAATTAAATTATTAAATAATATTTAGAGAAAACATAACAGTATATAATAAGGTAAAAATAGTTTCTTCGTTTATTTGTTGTCCATAAATACTTTGCCACGCTATTAAGAACAAAGTTAATAACAAGATAAAAATGGTATTTTTTAGAGAAATTATGCTCTTCGTTTGAAAACCCGATTTGTCGGTTATAAGTCGAGCAAGTCGATAAACATAAACTGCAAAGTAATTAGTAGTTGATGAAATTATATGACGTAAAATGACCAGTTATCATTGTTAGTGCTTTTATTAATAATGTAGAAGCTTTAGATGTTAGATAGATGCTTCGTCCGGCGACATACGGAATGATTAACGACAACTGTTGTGACAGTATTCGCATATATGACGTAGACTCTCAATGTGGTTGTTTTATTGTGTCCTGATTAAAAGACTATCGTTTCCTCTCGGGTCTCCAACACATAGATAAGACTTCCGATGACAAACTACAAGAATAATCAAGTGATTTTTTTCGAGATACGTTCTATATACGCCTAAATGACATCAGATCATCGTGAAAAAGTTCCGTTTAAAGTTTTATATTTCAGAAATATATTAGGCTTCTGTCAATATGATCAATTAATACATTTAAAAAAAATTAATTATAATACTTTATATATTATGTATGTAAAATTTATACAAATAAAATCATTTATATATATATATATATGTAAATTTTTTGATGATTTTTTACTGAATAGTAATTTGCGTATTTTATTTAAATTTTGCGTCGTTTTTCTACGTTTCCATGTGAAAAGCAAAGCGCGAACGCACACGCGGGGCATTGATTTAATTTCTAGTAAATTATACGTCGTGAATACTTTCTCGACACAACTTCACTCGTTCTTCTATCATCGTGACTCGCACGAGAGGTTTGAAGCGAACGTGAAGAAAACGCGAGACAGAAAGGAAGAATAGCGTGCGGAACAGCAATGCGCTTTTATTGACGCGAGTCTCCATAATTGAACCGACATAAGTACTCTTTTTATATCATCGTCGTGAAATGATGGAAGAGGATTACGTCGATCCCGCGGGAAAGGAAAGCCTGACGTCGAGGCGGAGAAGACGGAGGACAGCACCGTCACGATATACGAAAGAGACACTGGTATCCGGATGACGGGGACGAGAGACGAAAAAGGAGACGCGGGAAGGTGGGCGAGACGAACTTTCAGGTTTCTCTCGTCGACTCGTCTCGGGACGAGCCGAGTCAGCAGGACGCTCTCCGCGCGTCGTCCTTCTCCGTAACTTTGGCACCAATATCTTTTCGTCTTCCTCCTGGCTCTCTGCCTGCCCGATGTCGTAACGCTTCCTGCCACAGGCACATGGCCGCTTATATAGCGGACGACGACGACGACGACGACGAATCGTGGAATCGCGGAAAAGTGGTTCTCATGTCGCCGCCCTCGCCGTTGCTCCGACTTAAGTGGTCTTACGAAATCCGAACTACGAGAAGGGGGTGAAGGCAAAAGTTTATTCGGCTGGTGAAGTCGTATAAAAGCCGGGCAAGAAGTATTCGAGAATAACCGCATCGGATAGGTGGATCGAATGGTCATGGCCGTTGTAAAAAATGGGAGCCGCTATACGGAAAAATTCGCCATGGTATATGTACGCTACTCCAGCTACCATTCGTTTTTCAGAATGAAACTGAAGCACGTTCCTCCCGGGTGTATCGAGAAAAACCCTACTCTTTGCAGTATCTTAATTTATTTAATACAAGATATTTCGTATTCAAGTGTGTACACCAATGTTTTCAACTCTATCGATTTGTTTCCTCGAGTGAATTGAGCTAGCTAAAAATTGGATCGTGACAGTCGACGAGGGGGGCAGAAAATATATCGTACAATGTGTAAGTGAAAATATGAAAATTCCCAGATGAAATTTACAAGATGTAAAGTAATTAAAATATCTTCAAAGTTATGTTCCACCTTTAACAAAAATTATTTTAAAATATCTTTCCACAGTTGAGCTCCTTTCTAATGTTGTAAAATTATTTTAATTAAATCGAAAAAAAAAAAAAAACTTGAAAAGTTCTTTGCATCGACATAGTGTTTTAATTGCAATCGTTCTTTCGCTACGAGTAATTTCGGAAGGCAAAAATAACTTCGACGTCGTAAATAACTGTTAGTGAGAAGAGTATGAGAACCTTCTGCTAAATCGAAACACGAGCGCGATGGAAGGCAGAAGGTAAAGTCGCGGTCTGCGCCGTCAAGCGCGTCGAGCTGTAGTAATATTTTGTTTGAGGCTGGCCGAGTGCGTAACCGAAACGGCGGCTCTCTCGGTTGTCTTTCTCACCGGAAATTAAAACCCTTTTTGTCGCAGGTCCCCGACGAATATACCGCGGAGATCCAGCGCTTTTTTCGCGTATTTTTAGGAGACCTCCAGCATGGCCGGTTTCGCCAATAGTTGGCAGCCCGAAAGCTCTGACGTACTCATATCAAGTCGCTCGAATGATGCTGGGACTAATTTCGTGGCTGACGTTCCTTGTCATGATATTGTCATCTTGTTTTCTCTGATTTCTAAAACATTTTTGATTGACACGGATTGTTACGGTAGTCAACGCGATAAAAAATCGCACTCGTAATAAGAATGTCTGCAAAGGCGAAAACCAAAACGTTGTTTCTTTTATGCAACAAAAATGTGTATATATAAATAAATAAATACACTTACAATGACAATGTAACAATTATTCTTTCGCACATTCACTTTGCCCTTGATATAAGCATTTACAAATTTGTTCGCGATCCTCTTTCTGATTGATCTGTCAACGGCCATTTTGACGAATGCTAATATAATTTCAAGCGTACATTTTCGTTTAAAGGCAGACGATGAAACGAGAAAGAAAAAAACGACGGGAATATTTGCCAACATCGATGTACATTACTATAACGTATGTTTGGAAGGAAAAGATAGACCGTTGGATTCCATGACAGCAAGATACATATTTGAAATTCAATTTGCCGGACTAACATAAAACTTCTATTTTAACGTTTCAAAACTTTACCTATATTCTGATTTAATTCCCAATAATATACAACTGATACATGACAGATTTATAGATTAATATCGACATTCAATAATCGATAAATAATTTTTATCGTTTTTATTTCATCGCATTGTATGTAAGCTATTGTAAGATATTTCGCGGAATTCTTGTCACGATTTGTGTTTATTATTTTACAATTCGATTTTTAATTTCAATCAGCAGCTTTATTTGAAAAATACGCTACATTCATATAGATTACAAGACGTCACAAAATAAATGTTTCAAAACATTTTCGAAATATCATCGTGTATGTTGAACATGTGCTTTCTTGAAGGGTCTATCCGATAGATCGTTGTTTCGTTTGTATGTGTCTGTCAATGCGGGTAATTAATAATTGGCACCATTCGCACGCGTTGGTAATTGCGTTGGATTTGGTTGCCTGACATTACAGGAATAGCAACATGCATTTGAACTTGGCAGGTCGGTATAGGACGTGGCACACAGAAGATCGGTCAATTTGAATACTCGATAGGTTGAACGCAATTACAGAAAATCGTCTGATTAATTTGCTTCAATGAGTTTAATAATGGCATTATAATGAAACTTATGTAATTTGGTCTCTTTCTGTGATTGTGTCTCTTGAATCTGTACAAGTTTTAATTAATATTTCTCTACAAGTTAACTCTCTTGAAGATTTTCGCAAAGTATAATACAATCTAACATACAAAGCAATCGAGTTACGTAATAATTTCGAATGTATAATATAGTCGAGCATAGCATACGGCTCCCGAGTGGCCGTCTTGGATATCGGGCATCGGGTTATTAAGTCAACCGGGAACTATTGTCGCACAAAGTAACCACGATCCAATTATTTACGTGCGAAAGATCGATCTCTATCATCGGTTGCCACAGTTACGCTCTCTCTTTCTCTCTCTCTCTCGCATTCTCTCTTCTTGCGCCTCTCGTTCCATCACGCACACAACATACGATCCTCAAGCATTAACCCGCGCCCCGACCTAATCCTGACCTGCTATCGGTTGCTTAGGAAACTAACGGCAATGGTTTCCATCGACGCAATGGCGCTTGATGGATTTCACTCCCGTCAGCACCGCGGTGATAAACCACCGGTTGACCTGCGCGCAGCCAATGCGAGGAGATTAAAGGGTGATTATATTATAACTTAGTTATCTTAACTATAATTGATCGAGCAATGGACCGCAATAGCATTGTTGAAGAAATTTGTCGATTTATCTATGGAAATGGCCTCTAAATATCATCAATGTTGTAACTTATTTTAGCAATATTTTTAAACTCTAGTAAAAAATGTAAACTTTTCTTTAGAATTAGAAAGAACATTTTTTTTTATTTCACTGTGCTTGATAATATTAATTTTTTACAGATTTTCCAACTTTAAAAAGTAATCTTAATTTCAATTCTTTACATTTTTGAAAAATAAATATATTTTATACTATCTAAGTAAGTAAGTAAATAATAATAAAAATAGATATTTTTTATTATTTTTTTAGGGATAACTTTTAAATTAAACATAGTTTTTAGTGTTTTCCTCCAAAAAAAAGTTTTAGTTTCCTTAGATTGTAAATTGAACTGTAATATATGTATGCGTATAAATAAAATTAATATTATATCTTAATATTAGCACTGAACAAGCTTTGTTTCCAAAGCTCTTAGCAGCATAGTTTCTTCGCATTTAACCCTCGCTACCACGCCTCTTTTTGTCCATTCCTTTATGATGCCGACAGTAATCAGCATTAGCTGGTCTTTTCCCAACTACGATGCTATTGATTTCTTGTCGTTCTTTCTGCCTTATCGGAATAACAAACGAACCGCAATGTCAGTGGTTAATCGTACAAACGTAACGCGAAGTCGATGAGGAGTCTCTTTGCCCAGAAAAGACTTGTGTAATCAGACAACCTAACGGAGGATGGATACACGATGCGCCTATATATCGGCTGCGCCCTCTTAACGTTATACAAAGCAAATGCAGATCAAAGAGCTCATTCATCGTCCGTCCGCAGCTACATTCGCGCACCACGTTGTATCACATGGCCACATAGCAACTCCGGCATCAGCATTATTACTTCATCCCCTAGCGTAAAGTAATTCGTTTTCGTGGGCTGAAACTTTCCAGCTACCATCACATACGTGCGATACCGTAAAATCGGGTTAGATCGCATCGACAGAGGCAACTTTGCGTCAGAGGCAGGTTTTAAAACCACCCGGTGTGTCAAAGAAGCACGATCCTTTTTAATCAAAAATTTCGGCCGAATCTTTTAAGTAAAATCAAGATTTACACGCATACCTTCAAAAAAGGAGAGAGAAAGAGAGAGAAAGAGAGAGATATTAATATATATTGTAATATAAACTGTAGCTACCTAAACAAATTACTCGCTTTCTCTCTCTTCCTCTTTCTATTCATCGTCGCGCAAAGTTACCCCTGCGGGTGCAATCTAATCCCATCTTATGGTAATACATTCGCTTCATCGTGTATTGTAACCTCTGGCGATCGGTTACATTCTCGCAGGTTACGTCGATGCATGCGTAGCCGCGGGCTTTATAATGCGATTACGCGGGATTAATATCTGGCACGCATAACGCGAATGATCGAACGGCGAGAGCGAATATAATGCCGTTACGGTATCATCGTTGCATCCAAGGACGTAGGCGGATGGACGCGCGTTCTGTGGATGGGGAAATTGGATATTCCGCGGATACGCGCGGAAACTTTGCTTTTCACAAAACTGATATTCTAATGCTTCGTTAGCGAGCGGCGGCGCCGACAATTCGCAGCGGTACTCTCTCTCTCTCTCTCTCTCTCTTGCTCGTTCGCTCTCTGTCCCTCTCACGCGCACGCGGCAAGCAGAAAATTATTACCTCGATAGATTAACTCGATATCTCTATAAAACGGTGCGAATATTACCGTGTGCGTTGCCGATGGGCGCGGGGACGCGGATATATCGTTCAGGGCTTAATACACAGAGTTTTGAGATTAACGTTATTACACTGGACTCTCTGTTTCATCCGCGTAGCGCTCGCGCGCTAGTTCGTTGCCGAGAGCGATTTTTGGAAATATCTGCGCGACCGTGCTCGGCGTAAATGGATTTGAATTGTGTTTGTGAAACGTGTGCAGAATTTGACTTATGTTTATTAAAATATTACAACGAGTATAAATGGTGTACAGGGTATTGTTAGCATAATCAGTTTCAAGGCAAGTATCGTGCAAGTCTTTCGCGGTAATCAGGCATATTTCCATTGTGCTTATATTAACTAATATTTTATCAAATTTTATCTTCTTCTGTCTATATATTGTTAAAAATAAATAATTTTGATATTAGATATAATACTTTCAAGATAATAAGGATACTTAACACTTTTTTAAACAAGCAGATACATTGATTATCTCTCAGCTAAACATACGATATATATATATATATATATATATATATGTATATATAAACAATGTAGATAACAAGTCAATCAACGTATGTAAATATAATTTTATTATATTCGCGCGCATAAGCCTCGAAAAATACATATAGTTATGTGGATAAATGTATCTATTATTTCGTCTCTTTATATAATATCATACTTATTACTTATTATTAGTAGAAAGATTTAGAACAGTAGAAATATTATCCTACTGGAACAGTAGAAATACTTCTAGTTTATTAACGGGAATAATAAAGAGCAACAGATAACCAGTGTAATTATGAATAAGATAAATTCACAAGGAAAATTTCATTTTAAGATATCGGTATCAGTTTGATCGAAATCGACGAAAAAGATATATCCGTCTTTTTTTGCAACTTAACGTCGCTTCACTCCTTCTCCTCCTAATTAATCCCGGAAATCGATTCGAGTCATTTAAAATCTAGCGTGATTACACCCCCGGAACGTAATAATGTGGAAGTACCGTGGTAGTACAAATCGCTTCTCGACAAGCCGATATCGCATGACTCGCCGCCGGCGCCAAAGTAGGTCGTCGCGTTTCTGGCAGATAGGATCTTTTTGAGTGATAGACAGGCGCAAGGTAGAATATCGACCGACCGCGCACACTAACGTCAGAACGAGGAAGAAAAGGAATTGGCGTTCGGAAGGGCAGAATTCTAGAGGGCGACTTGGAAGCAACGGCGCGCTCCGGCCGCACAGATCGATCTTTCCTTCATGAAATAAACGCCCCTCACATGTTCGCTTCGGATGTGGTTTTCGGCCGCGCGTGTCCTTATTATAAGGAGATCTTTTTGCATCTCATATTTATTTTACTCGAAGAGAATGTATGAATCAATGTAAAACATTTTCGTAAAATATATATCATACATGAATTACGCATTTGGAATAATAGCAAATGAAAATAGGGGCCGATATTTCGATTATGCAACTCATATCTCGATAAGATTGTGAGAGTGAATTTAAAATTTTTTTCTGTACACACTCTGACGTTTATTTATTTTTTTAAACTAGTAACGGCAAACATTTTCACTAAAGCATTGTGATTTAGTGCGAACACTTCTGCTTCGCGATGTACGAATTCACATCCGCGTGTCGGGAGTTTCGCACACACTCATATTTTCATTGGGCAACCGAGGCCGCACGAGAGATTTCAAAGTTAGCGACTTGGTGTGGCTTTGAACCCGCTCTCGCGTCCCTCTGCCGATATATTCGCTACCCTTGCGCACCTGCCGCGCTATCCGTTTTAATTTGAAGTCATTTAATCAATGCGTCCAGGCAGCATTGAATCAAAACGTCCGACCGAGCATCCCGTGCCCGGTATCCCGTGTGCGCCAAACATTTTCACCATCACTACCATCACCACTTTCTCCTCCACCTCCACCTCTCCTCTCTACATCGGTACGTTGCTACTCTGTTATGTGTCGCCCATCTCTTGTACCCCTCACCCCCTTAGTACCCTACAGTTGCACATCCCCGTACTTCGCGCAATGAATTAATCAGGCAGAGTGATGAGGGACGCGCCATGCCGCGTTTGTGTATATGTACAGTATACATACCGATGTCTGTGACGAAGCGCGGCGTAATTCTGTCGCGTCGATTTACTGTAACAAAAGAGACGTAAAATAGGGAGGCCAAATGCGCGGAGATATACATCGCTGTATTGAGAATTATGCGAATCGCGTACAGGGATCGAGAATGGTATATCAATTATTAAAAGCGGGATGACTCGTCACGATTCGACTCGTGCTCGATTAAGATTAATGGGATAAAGTGTTAAAGGTTAATGAGAAAAGATAGAACTTTCCTGCGAAAGTAGCCGTAGTAGCTTATTTTGTTCTAAAATATATTTACCTAAGAATACAAGTATATATATATAAATATATATATATATATATATATATATATATATACATAGAAAATGTAATAATGTAAGATAAAATATAAGATAAAAATTAATAAAACAATATGCAAAAAATTTACACATGTGAGAGAATATATATAAAATATAAAAAATAATAGAGAGGAAGAACAACTGGAAATAAAACAAAAAATTATAAGAAAAGAAAAAAATAAGAATAGAGAAATAATTCAAAAATAATCCAATAAAAATATACAGGAAAATAAAGGAGATACATGATATTGTTAAATGTAATAAAAATATACAGAGAACAGAATAACGTCAAAGAAAAAGATAATATCGACTGATAACGTAGTTTAAATAATGCTTATATTACTTCATTAATTAACAAGAATCTGATGAAAATTAAAAAAAAATTATTTAAAAAATTAAAAACGGAAATCAATTATTAATTTCCTTGTTATATAAAGTTATATAGTGAAATATAATGCGGGATAAAGTTTATATGTTTAAGATATATCTACATTTTGTGTAACAAGATGAGACTGCACTACATCGCCAAGAGTCAATTGTGCTTCATCGAGCATGGAATCCAAATTGATTGTGAGATCGGAGTGTCGAGAAGGAGCGAATTGAGATTATATTATGTAGTTCAACGTGCTCTGTCATAAACGATAAGAAATTTCCGCAGCTTTCTGATATATTTATCTAAGTTCATCCTGTCCATAAGTGAGTTAAAACAGAAACTAGCCCAAGATATTTACGTTTTAGACAATAAATAATCTTTAAAAAAATATTAATATTACAAAAAAATTGTATTTTGCTTCGTAACATATAACTATAAAGATTCGCTCGACATATCAGAGAAATTCTTCATATTATTTGCTCTCTTGCGAGACATACTTGCAACACTCAGTAAAATGATGCTTTGTGCAAAACTCGATAATTTTCAACGTTATTATTAAACAGTGACATTAAGTGGATTATTGCATCGGGTTATTATATAATGAAGTATCAAGTGGCGCGCTGTTTACGCGTCGAAATTTCATATTATAATGACAATCACGCTGAGAGAGAGCGAGAGAGAGAGAGGGAGAGAGAGCGCATTACGCAGATGAAGTGGGAAATAACGTGTGCGCAGGACTGACTAGCATCGTGTAAGTGGAATAACGTGTCGATAATTTAATCGAAAGCTCGTTCGGCTCGAGACCGCTGCGCGTTCCCGGCCGACCGCATCTCGCAAACGTACTTTCGTACGCGCGTCTCAGGCCTGCGAGAAACCTATCTACTTCACAAACTATGCCTATTAATATCTTCGGCATGGATCTCATTGACCGCACGGGTCAGAGGGAAGAGGTAAGGTGTGGGGGTATAGACAGAGGAAGGGTTGGCGATCAAGCGTGAAGCGTCGATAGTCGGTGCGGAGTTGGCAAAGAGTAAGCCGTAAACGGAGAGATAGGCAGGCAGAGGTCGGATGCAAGCAGAGAGAGAAAGAGAATGAGAGAGAGAGAGAGAGAGAGGGGGGGAGAGGGAGAGGGAGAGAGACGGAATGATATGAGGGGAAGGTGGTAAGAGTAAATAATCGGAGTCTGGAAGAGAGAAGGATCGAGCAATAGAAAGAGAAACGAAGAACGAACCGAGAGATGCAACGGAGACGGAGGAGACGGATATAGCGACACAAGAAGAGAGACTCGAGAGAAGCGAGACTCTTTCCTATCGGATCATACAGCCTTCGGGTTCAGTCCCGTAATGAAGCCGGTGCGCACCGGGTTCGATCCCGGCCATCCCCGGTGCCGCAGCAGCCCCCATAGTCACCGACCGCCTCCTCCTGGGTCACCCCGTAATGCATCCCTGTTCGATCAATATTGCTTACGCGGCATCGATGCACGCGCTCCGCTCTATGGTATCGTTCGACCTGCGAGATGGACGAACGGACGAGCGGTCGGTCGGTCGGTCTCGTCCTTTCGACCTTCTGGAAACCACCATTTTCCTTCCTTCTAGTTACTCCTCGGAGAAATTCCGATACTTCGATACACACTGGGGCTCAGTTGATCGTACAGTACATACGTGTTTCCGTATATAAGCGCGCTTTTCCCTCCTCCTCCTCTTGACTTCAAATGGACACATTAATAAGTCATAACGAGTCGTTTTCGAAACGACGCTCGCTTCTCGATCTATCACTTCTGGATAATCGGAATCGAGGCAGTACAATATGTGTGTATATGTACATACATATATATGTGTACAATACTCTTAAAATAAATTATTTTTCTTACGATGCATTAAAAATGCACTTAACCAACTGACTTATAATAGATATAACCACGTATTTGGAAAGTCAATGTTGGTCGTGAACTAATTGATATTTACACGTTCATCGATTTTAAAAAGCGTACATTATAATTTATCATACTTACTATGCGAGCACCGCGTGCTCGAAAAACGTGCGCAATTCCGAGATCACGGCGAAAGTCAGAAGATAAATCGATGAAGAGCGCCGGGAGGCGCGTAGGACGGCTCTCTCGAGATGACTTTTTCTCGTTCCGACCTGGAAGGTTACTTAACCCCGTGTCCGGAGTAACTTACCTAACCCGGGGCAACGTAAACTCGCGCGAGGGATCGTGAGCGGCGTGTGCGAACCGGTTATGGTCAAGGAATCTGTTTCTGCTCCCACGCGTCCGTGGTCCCCCTCCACTCTCCCCTCTCCCGCCACCCTTCATCTCGTCTCTCGAGATGCACGATGCATCTCCTCTCTCTCCTCGTCTCCTCCTCCTTTTCTGCGCGCACACGCCGATCCGACGTGCCCCGGGATCAGAAATTACTGCTCCGTTCCACGGACGTGCATTGACCGGCGTGTGAGTGCAAGTAGGATGCGATCGAGCGTGACCCTTAAACGCGAACTAGTCGTCCATGACCCCCTCCGCCGTTAAACGCGATGCTCGCGTAGAGGACACGCACGATTTTGCGTGTGCGTGCGCGCACGGAACTATGTGAATCGGGGCGTAGCGGACGATGCGTTTCGTTTCGGTCATCCGTGTTCTGATTCGGGAACGTCATTACGGGTCGCGGCGTATTTGCGCGAGAGCGCTTTCGATCCTGGGAATTTTGGGAGAAACGAGCCGCGCGCACCCGCGATGACATTCGTACGTGTATACGTGATACGCTGGTTTTCCGTCGGTTTTCTGCCGAAAAACTTTTCGCCGCCAGGCGACATCGCGTTAATGGACGAGTTTCATCACGTTGAATCGTTGAGAGTCATTATTGCTGGATTACCACGTAATTACGAATTTCCTTCATGCTAACATCCTACCCCGGATTTCTGTGCCAAATAACGGTGCTTTCTATTTAGAATACGTTGCGAGCTGTTTAAACCAACTTCCGAATTAACTTGCAATGTATTTTTTACTCTGAGTGCATTCGTATGTGCATGATACCCATTCGTTTTATAAAAAGCAAAAAAATATAAAAATCTATAAGAAATATATAAAATCTGTGGAAATAGATATGCATTATATGCAATGAAACTAATGCTTATTGAACAAAATTTCAAATATGAATACTTTAAACTATAATTTAAAATTATGTTAAAAGAAAAATCTCTTTAAAAAATTCTTAAAAAGGTAAAGAATTCTATCGTTCATTTTTATATTTTATATTATTTTCTATTATATACATACATTGCAGATACACACATACATATATTTAAATGCGTACATCAACAATGAAACGCTTTGTGTACAAAAAAACATACGTTGATTTATCCGTTGCTTTCGTATTTTGCATGGCGTGAGAATCCATTGTTTGCAGCAGAGAGAGAGAGAGAGAAAGATAGAAAGACAGATAGATCGAGCATTTTTCCAGACCAGCGTGTAGATGTGTTCGGTCTTTTATCTATCGGGACTTAATTGCCACGAGGATTGCGGTACGAAAAGAAATTGATTAGCCGTCCATAGTTCGTCGTTCGAGGTGTAATACGTGACTTGGCGAACGGTTCAAGTGGGGCAGCCGGTGCCCATTGGTGCGGCTTCTCGTTCGACGGCTCAGGAGATTGCGCCATTACGCTTCCCGGACAATCAGTGCGAGACAAATGAGAGGAATACTGATTCAAGAGAAAGAGAAAGAGAGAGAGAGAGAGAGAGAGAGAGAGAGAGAGAGAGGATGGGAACGAACGTCCCAAAGGGACTGTGCCAGGAACGCGGACAGAGACCGGGTGCTGGAAAAAAGTTGGAAATGGTGCGGCGCCGCCATTTGCATTCGGACAAGGAGGAGAAAGAAATAAATTAGGCGAGCGCCCAAGTGACTTTCAATTGGGGATGTACCGGGTTTTTCCTCCCTCTCTTTCCCTTTCTTCCTCCTTCCCCTCCCCCCTCTCTCTCTCTCTCTTTCTCTCTTTACGTAACTCTGCTGACGCGGCACGGAAAAGAAGAGACATGTACCCGGCCTCAAAAGAGGACTTCTGCTAATTGCATCCTGTCTAACGTCGCTCGTTAGCCGGCATCCGCGGCGGCGGGACCAGAAAGTTCGTGGCTTTGCTTCGCGGGAGAGGGAGACGGACAGATAGTCGACCGGATAGTTAGCGACAGGAAAGGAGTGGGAGAGAGGGAAGGGAAGAGAAGAGCCAAGTATATATAGGCAAGGCCCGACGACGGAGGCTGGGGAAAAGTTACTTGAAAGTGGTACTTATCGACGTTGGTGGTACCCGCGTAAAGAGACATATCTAATCAAAAACTCGACGGAGAAACCGTGGCTCCTCGGCGCTGGCTCTCTCAAACTTCTTCCTCCTCTCCAAATAACCACGTACGTAGGATGAACGTTATTTACATTTCCCGCGATCGCGTCGACGGCGGCGGCAGCGAGTTATGAAACATATACTATCTCTAATCCTGGAGAACTCGCGAAGAACGCGTACAGAGATATATGCTTTATGATGGCGCATCTTTATTAATATACATACGTATATCGCTGTATTTGAAGTACTGAGAGGCATCGAATATTTGATTGAAATTACATTTCCGCTGCGATATTACGTCCGCGTTTCTTGTGTAAGCAGCTTGTTCGGCTTATATATGTTAATGGAGAAATGCTATATGGATTTCAGGGCTAATCTTTTTTTCTCTCAGTCCCACGCTTTTCCATTAACAGTTTCATAATATAATATGTTGGAACACGTTGGTGTATTATCGATATGATGTTACCGGATTACTCGAATTTCGCACGTGTGATCGATCGTTTCTTGCTGCTCGAGCAATATGCGAGTTCCCCCTCGCGTGCGATGTAAGATCGTGAAAGGCTTTCGAAAGGCCGAGGGGTTGATTCATTAATGGAGTTCTGATTCTCCTTTCACAGAAAGCATCGGTTGCCGTCGCCACCGCGTCAGACGAAATCTCCACGTGCAACTTTCCCGTCCACAATTAACGCTCTTTTGAGCCCCTGCGTCGAGAACGACAAACGGATGGTTTCGTCCTCGATTTTGCTCCTCGCAGCGAAACGTCCGTCAGCTTCTCGGCTTGTTGGACTTTCATCGAATTTTAAGCCGTGCGCAGCTCTGGGGTCATCGACGTCTCTCTCTCTCTCTCTCTCTCTCTCTCTCTCTCCCCCTTTCTCTTTCTTTCTCTCATCGGCAAAGTTAGGTTCATATCCGGCGTGGTCTTTACGGAGCTCGGAATCACGCCAACCGACGTCGTCGGCCGACCTCCGTTCGTCGTGTGTCGGCTCGTTGCGCGCACGGCATCGCCATCGTCATCGACCGATCCGAAAAAGGAACGTCGGCGTGGCGTGCGCCGCTACGGCACGCAAGCTCCAACCGACAAAAATTCGATCCTTCTCTTTTCGACGATCTCGGTTCTACGACGACGACGCGGCTGATTTCTTGTCGGGCGCGCGCGCGCTCGCGTCGCGGAAACCACCACCTATCGGCTGCGTGGCTCGGATTACTTTAGCCGCTTGACAAAATGCCTCGTCCTATCAAGAGAAATCTCGGACCCTACCTTCCGCGACGGCATAGCGAGGGTCGCTGACCACGCTGCTGCCGCGTCCCTTCGTTACGTGCCCGAGTGCACCCCTTCCTGACCCCCTTCACCCTTTCCGACAGCGGCGCTTTCGGCTAAATTGTCAGGCATTGGAGACCCAACGGACCGAAGGGTGACGCGTACTCATCGACGGATGATTTTGCTAATATACGCCGATTCAAGAGACTGCTGTTGCTTGTATTTGCAAAATCATCATTTTAGTTTGTATTTATTTCGAAATAAGACCACTGTATATATAAGTAAATAAATGATGTGATTATGAAGATTATTTTTTCCATCTTATTTAACATTTTCAAAAAAAGCTGATAAAAGTTACTTTTTGTATTTTAACAAAATAAGAGATGAAGTTCGCGTTATGTATAAGGATTCTGAAGGACTCGATTCTAATTTTTTAAGATACACGAAGGGAGATCTATATTCGATTATCGCGCGACGATATAAATATAGCTCTTTTATTAAAAACAGAGTGTGTGTATTATATAAGAATTATAAATTATTTTCAAACTTTTAAGACCCTTCATGTAATACTTTGAAATAACACAGTACGTTTTATTACGTCGCAACTTATAAGCAATATTAACGAGCCCCAGGAAATTATAAAATAGCTAGAAACGCTGTTTTCACGAGGTTCCGGCGACTACTTGAACAAGTAATTTCTTTTGCCGGGGACTTTGCTGATACCCTCGAGAGCGGTCCGGAGACTCGAGAGAAGTCTAAGAGGAGGTCTAAGAGGAGGTCTAATTCCAAATCAATTTCTGCGCGATGAATATTACAGCGCGGCCGAGGAAATAAATAAAGGATCAGCCGGACTACTGGAGGGCGCGCGGCTTCATCCTTGTTTACCCCGCCCTTCCTCGAGTTCCGTGTTCCATGGAACGTTGGGACGTACGCTCGATAAATCGAAGCTCTTAATCACGGTTGAAGGGTCAACCGGCCCCACCGACGAGTCGTAACGTCGAGGTTTCACGTGGACTGGAAACAGTCCGCACGCGCCTCCTCCCTTTTATATTTAGTAGCAACGTTCAACGTGCTGTTAATTTATCCGACTATTGCGGCCTGACTGTTCTATGCTACGACCTGCGATATAAATCCCCAGACGCGTCGATATTTCATTTCGGAATCGCACTATTTCCACCGTGCTCGTGGTTCATTTTCATTGCAATTCGCGGCAAACGATGAGACTAAACGATTTCAACGGTGTCAAATATGCACTCAAATATAAGAACTTTCAAAATATATACGCAATTGTGCAATCTAACCGAATTCTTTCAATATTTCATCGTAAATTATATGTAAAACGACCTATTTTATGTTTACACATTTTATATTTTAAGAATATTTAAGAAAAAATCAAATGTATTGTTTTTTTTCCAATATAAAACATTCAAATTTTTCTTACAAGTGTTCAAATATTTAATATAATAAGAAAAGAGTACTTTTCGTAGGAATTAAACGAATTTACTGTCAAATATAGACATAATATATCATACTAAAATAATAATGAAAATACCTATTTTCATTTGTAAAATATTGAAATATTAATAGTTAATTAATATTGTTCTTCGCGCATATCAGGATGTTTTAATGTATTTTTAAATTATTTTAAATATTGCTGTATTCCATATTGTCGTGCGTTCTCTACTTCTGTCAATGATACTACAATCATATGGTTCACTCATAACGCATCGCGAAACAGTTCGAGAATTCGCGGTAATTAATCGTCGTCGGAGACGGTGGTGGTGGAAAAAGAGATATATAGGAAACGGGCACGTAGAGGACGTAGAAGAATCGTCGCCATTCGGAGCGTGTATGCAAATGAGCGGTAGATGCTTCGCGATGCTTTCGTACGTATAAAACATAGCGGGTTGCGTGCGCGCCCGTTGCTCTCAGATAGACGTTCGAACCGGTGAATTTGCATTTTTAGCGAATTTACAATTTGATTAGGCCTAAGTCCCAGGAGCCTTCGTCGGAGTCCTTAGAGTAGTCGAGTAACCGGGACTATGCTTATCTTGGCACGCGCTTTTGTTGCTCGTGTCGTTTGGATTAAGGGAAGACCGAGATTTCCGATAAGTTAGAAGATTTTTTCTAGCGTGAAGCATCGAGCCGTCGAGTCGAGAGAATAGAACGATAAACGCAGGTAGTCGGAAGCAGCTTTATTTTCGCTTCTTATGGTAGACAGCGTGATAAATGTCCTGACGTTTTAATCCTTTTGTGGCCGAGGAGATTCATTCAACGATTAGACTTTTAATTTTAATCTCAGACTTCTCTTTGTCAAATATAATCATATTGATATATCTCGTCCTTTCGACGGGGGAGGGGGGGGGGGGAATTCTTTTACGCTTATCTTTATCACATCGGGAAACATTAACGTGACACGAGAAACATTTCAGTAAACTGTGAAAAGGAAACAATATCTGGAATATAAGTTAAAGAAAGTAATTGGAAACTCAATGATTCAGAAATGCATACAATCTCTTTTCAAGCTCAACTTGATATAAAGTTTCTTGTTTTTCCTACTTGCATCGGATAGTAGTTTGATCGTATTCCCAAGAACTACGGACGATTAAACCTGCTTCGGGATCGGTAAAACGTCAGTCTTGACCGGTCTTAAAATCGCAACGGCACTTTCAGAAGTCGCGCTTGGGTTCACCGTGAATCTCTAGATAAATGTCTTAAGCACTGCTTTGGAACGTCTGATTTCTCTCGACCTGTACCCTTTCTAGATCCGGACAGGCGTTCGAGGTAGAAGTTTCGCGCTCCAGTTTCGTCTTATCTTCCTTCGTCTAGTTTCTTATCTCTTTCCTCTGTTCGTCCGCGTAAAAAAGAAACGGCAGGGAGAAGGATGCGAGAGAGGGAGGGAAATTTCCCGGGCGTCGAAACGAGAAGGCGAGAGTCGCCTTTTTTTCCTTCTCAGCCCTACCCGACTCGGGAGCGCGGGAAAAGCGTCCCGGCGAAGGGAAAACGACGCAACAGATCCCGACAAGCGGGTCAAAGAGGATCGCTGAAAAGAGCCTGGCTTAATCTAGTAATGTGATCCCCCAAGAAAAGTTGGAAAAATCGCTACGCGAGAGACTAACTTTCCATTCTCCCCTCCTCGCGCGAGGAATGAAGAACTCGCCGCGAGAGATGTTTCTCCCTCCCTTCTTTACCCGGAAAAACAAAGTCCTGAGAAAGTGAGGCCCGTGTTGTCGCGGCCAGCGAGAAGAAGTTGCGAAATTCCACCTTCAGGCGAATACATTTTCCTTACCGGCCATATCGGACGCGTGTTGCATTTTTTCATTGCTTATTCTTCCTTTCTTCGCGCACACGCGAATCCTGATAAATAGCGGCTGTTACGTACGAAATTTGTACCGTGCGAGATAACAATCCTTCGTGACCGCGCACTACGAGAAGGCCACTAATTACTTTTTCATTATCCGATAAGCGGCCGAACAAGCCGCTCGCTCGTTTAGATCGCTCTTTAGAGCTGCGCGCGTTATGACACGACAATTGAATACATATTGAATGAACGCGATACGATAGCGACCTACATTAAAATTAGATCCAATTATAATCTTTGGCGCATTAAAAAGTCGCAAAAAGCCTCGTTCATTCTATTACATATAAAATATAAATGGCCGATTATAATACGTTCATACATTTATACATTCTTTAATAAATTATAGAATGATATTCCTGATGATAATAGCTGCTACTTAATTACTTATAAATGTTCTTCTCTGCATTGCAGAAATAATTATTGATTTTCAATAATAATGTAATACATTAAAATAGTTATCGATCCTGGCACACAGACACACCAATCCGGTAGCGTTTACGAATGCCATATCTGCTAATTGTAAGTAGAACGATAATTAGACGATTAGTTCATCATTCGTTTATCTTATTAGGACATTTGAGAAGTGATACATTTTTATCAGAATGTTCGGATGTATCGACATTGTCGATATTTGTCAGCTTTGTAAGTATTTTTATCGATTTTTATGAAAACATTAAGAGGACGTTCCATTAAACATACATTTATTCCATACATATATGTACATGCTTGCATATGCACACAAAGAAGCGCTTTCTCACAGCAAGTGTGACCTGCAAGCCATCCCAGGGGTTTTTCTCTTAGCTGTCGAGACAATGGCTTTATCTTGAAAGGCACTGTAGCCGAACGCTATATGCACTATTTCTCAATTCTTAGAGGGATAAGCGTGACTTCCTTAGAGACTGATAGGCTAATGCTTCCCGTAAAATGTTATTCTACCTCTGCTATCGAAAGCCACCTGAAAGCGCTTAAGCATTGTTAACCCACTTTCGTAAGAAGATTTCCCCGAGGTCGATGATCATCTTTGTTGTAAGCTTAGCAATAACGTCACGCAAATATTTGCAAAAATTTTTGAACAATACATCCCCCATGTACTGTCCAAGACTCGAGAATTTTTCTTTAATATTCTTTTTATACTTTAAGGGATTGCATATGCTGCTATTAAAGTTAAATATCTCTAAACTTTCTTTATCTGTTTTAATTTGTGTCTGACCTTATTAATAATCGATCTCAAATCAACGAGATCTAATTTAATAAATCTTTTGTCTCTTTTTAAAGCGTGAAAAATAATTATTTTTTAATTAATATAAAAAATGCATACAAATTTAAAGAAAAGAATTATTGCGTCGCGATGACAAATTTAAATTGACAATTGACATCGAGTTTACATATAAATTCCAAAATAATTCGTTGTAGTCACATACAGATGGAGAAATCGGCGCGGGAATCTTTCTCGACAATAGACGCGATTAAAGTCGACCGCGAGCACGGAGAGAAAGCAGAAAGCTTTGGCGGATCCTCGGAGCCTCGAAAGCTTTCTTCTTATAGCGAATGGTGTGTGTGGCGAGTTACTTTTTCCCCCTGGTATCCGTCCGCGATGGATAAAGTCTCTTCTCATTTCGCGAGAAGCCCATTCGCCCATCCCCGAGCCGTCTTCTTTTCGTCTTCTCGGCTCTCCCCTTTACTCTTTATCTATCCGTCTTCCGACGAGCTTCTCTCCCGCCTCAAGTCACTCCCGCCCCTCAATTGCGGCCTGCCTCTCTGTCTCCTCCGCCACCGTCTCTCGTCCGTTTTTCTCCTTTTTCTTTGAATTTTCTTCGATGTTTTCCGCGCCGCACGAGAAACTAGCTCTGCCTGCCGAAACGAATTCCACGTTTCTACTGATTCCCTTATTGCGGACGGCCTAGACGGCCGGGTAAACAGACGGCAAAAGGTGTCCTCTCTTTCATCCTTTCGTTCTTTGCATCGAAAGTCCCGATATAAAAAAGTCACTTTTGTATTAGGACGCATCTATCCTTTCGAAAAGTTTTAACATAGATTAGACTTTAAGAATATATTGTTTCAAGCAAGTGAATTACATAATTGATTCTTTAAGAATTAAGTTTCAAATACAAATAAATAAAAACTTAAAAAACACAACACATATATATATAAAATATGGTTTATTTAGTTAAAGGAATTTTATTTTGTTATAAAATTTTGAATCGAGTAGGTGAAATAATGTAGCACGGTTCATTAACCTGTTTTCTTAAATAGTATATAGTAATATCAATTGATTAATTATAATTAAATATAAAAAAGTACTATATAATTTTGTGTCTCGTAATTAAGCGAGTTATATCAATATATATTTTTTCATGAATATGTAATATTAAATCTATCAATATATAATAAAGTATTTATAATTTTATATAATTAATATTATTTATAGATACGCGACAAGTCAGTTTAGTGTGCGTTATATAGAGATCTTTCTAGACAATTTTACTTCTTCTGGATGTTTACAGAATAATTCTTAAATAAGAGAGTTGTATATTTAGCATCTTTATTTAATTAAGGCCAAAAATCTCCGACGGTTTGATATCTGATACAATCGCATTCATCGCAAGACAACAGATCTGTACATCAAAACTATTTTTGAACTGTCAGTCTTAGATTTAAGTAATTTACGAAATGGTACTGCTGCGATGATAAAATTGTTTTCGAAATTATTCTTGATTTAGCTTGAAAAAACAACGCTATTTGTAATACCAAGTTTAAGTAAATTAATTTTACGCAGTGTCGCAATGCGGTTTAACGTTACGTGCTTGTTTCTGCTAATGTAATTTCAATCCTAATATCCCTTTTCTATATTATAATCTATAAAAAAATCTTGAGAATAACGAATCTCCAATTTATTAATGAATTCAAAGAGTGTCAATGCGAGCGAACCTTGATCTCGCGTAATATAATCGTGCAATGAAAATACTGCCCTTGGCGACATATCATAACAGCCGCGGGTGTTATCGCGGTATTACGTTAGTTAGGGTGTCGCCGCTACCTAGAGACGCGAGTTTGGAGATCGTTATCGCCCCTTGGCGTAAAAGGGTGTGCGTCCAAGCGAGTCCGGAGGCCTTATCGGTGGCGTTTGATCATCAGCCGTGGAAAAAATTGCAGGTTGTTAACGCGCGTCCGATACGTTTACATTACGAGATAGCGGGAAGGTGAAGCAGAGGAGAAGAAAGATGGAAGGAAGAAGGGAGAGAAATCGGTGGTTGATAGGCCGGCTTAAAAATCGAGCAAGGCGTATCGCGTTGGGGTTTTCGACACCCCTTCCGCCCCCCTCCCCTCCCTTTACATTAACTGTTCGCAGCCTGCAACCCGTTATTTTGCGGTTAGCCCTTCCCAACGATAAGTGCGTGTAGATGTTTGCTCGTTATCCTCCTCTCATTCTTCTCCTCCCTTTCCCCTCTTACCCTCGTCTCGCCTCAGCCCTTTATGGCGCCCTTTCTGCACTTGGTGCGAGAAATTTACGATTGTATATCGTGGAACAACGATAGCGCCTCTCTGCACCGCCCTGCGATAAAAAAACTTTCTGGGAATTGCGACAGAAACCCGGGTTGACGTGCAGGAAGTAGCGGTCGCAGCATTTCTCGGGTATTTTGCTTAATAGAAGACGAGCAATCAGAATTATAAAGCATATTCTATCTATTCAACAAATAGGACACGATTCGTCTGATGTAACAGATAAGATTCTTTTTGACGTATAAGATATACCAATAATAGAGAGAATTTTCTAATTTTAGTTAATAATATTATTACAATATATTGCTATTTATATTGTCACTATAGATAGTACAATAATGTTGAAATAAATTGGAGAAAACGGATTATATTATTTTTTATAATCCTTATTATTTTAGAATCAATGTAAAAGATTTCAGAGGGAAGTCTCTTTGCATATCTAACTTGCACCGCAATATTACATTTAAGACAATAATACGCTTGCGGCAAGCACATTTTAGACATCTAACAAGAATAGGGATCCCGTATTAATTACGCTTGGCAATTAAATTGTCATAGGAACGTCGAATTGAAGATCTTTCTAATTAAAATGCTAATACGCGTAAGGGTGAATTCACGTAGGCATTATGGAAAATGCTGAAAACGTCGAGGAGCGGAGGGGAAAACCTACCCCAACGTCGACGCGAATTAAACAATCCCCCAATTCCACTTAAAATTCCATGGTAGTCCGCCAAAAAGGCCAGCCAGGCAACACGTTTACAAGAGCGGAAGAGAGCCGAGCACTTAATTACCGTTCCCGAAGTTATAATCTGTCGTAAAATCCGAATAACAGCGTCCAGTTTCTCAACTTTATCTAAATCCCTACGAAGCAAATTCTCATCTGCGTGTGACTACGCGACAAAGAAACAGAAAAAGAGACAGAAAGAGAGATAGGTTTGCAATTTTTCTTGTTAAATTATAAATTGCACATCATAAAAAAAAGAGCCGCGCATCGAAAATAATCATTACGTTCTAGCGCTTGTTTACATTTCATATTTTATTCGCCACACGCCGTGTTTTCCTATTAATATTAAACGTAACAGGCGACGTAAATATATGCTTGTAGATTCCGAAAATAGAAATATTTCACGTTAATCGAATACTTGGTCTCTAAACGTAACATATTCGATTACACGTTACAGCGTGTATCTCGTCGTAGGATCGCACGTGTCGTAATAACGTCGGGTCAATTCATCGACTCTCATACGCGGCACGCAATGTCGTATGTCGCGTATGCACGACAGCCGGACGGACACGAGCCGGACACGAGTATACCAGGGGCGATATTCACCAGCGATGTCTGAACTGAATTCAGCGGGCGCGTATATCGTGAGACGGGGAGGTCAAGGTAGTCGCCGGGGCTTATATCACGAGGAATGAATATTCGTAGCCGGATGTGCGCCCCGAGTCGGTGCGCGTGTCTACGCCACATTCGTCAGGTGGAAGGAGAACGGGGGGGGGGGGGACGGGCGGGAGAGGAAGGGTACAAGGCGAATTCTAACAGGATTCGCCGTCTAATATACTCATCCAACCCTCGATTCACGCCAGTGAGAAGTCCAGATAGGATCTCAGATACACTAGTTATGCCACGCTTCGGGAGACAACGTGATAGCTGCGTGATAAATTTGCGACTCGTTCCACCGAGCCTCGTACAAGCTATTCTTTGGCACGTTCCCTCCCTCGAGTCTCTCTCCCCGTGTTGGCTCTGGGTTTCTCGTTGTAGCTATGGATTCCGCGCAAACTGATTTATGACACTTTTTTCTGTTATCGCGTGAAAAGATCCCGTCGTTAGATCGAGGGTCAGTGTCATTCCACGAATGCATCATCAGATGGAGTATAGAGGGGGGAGGGGGAGGGCTGGTCGCGTGTTCTCGGCGCATCCCCGATGTTGGCATTTACATTGTTCTATGTCGTTAATAGCGGATTTACACGGCTTATACGAATCCGGTACTAGCTTAATTGCGGCGGCTGTTTTGCGAGAGCTTTGGGGAATATTTAGCAGGAGCCGCCGTAATAACGTAACCGTGTTACGTTTAATTGATTTATTTAGCTTAGTCAACTCGAGCAGTTTAGCAGCAGGCAATTAACGCAGTCTGCATCGTTTCACACAATATTCGCCTTAATTTCTGGCAGAATTATTTCATAGAAATGTTTTACAAAAAATACTAACATTATTATGTGACAATTCTTCGGTTTCGTCGAATAAATATAAGACACGTTTTATAATTAGTCTGAGAAAATGACAAGACATTTTATCCGGTTTTTTTTTTAATACGAAGATTTTTAAGATACACATATAAAAAAAACATTTCGATAAGTACAATTCGAAAATATTTAAAAACGCACATATGTTAACGTTAATATATTAATATATATATTAATATATATTAATATATATATATTAATATATATATTAATGTTAAACCGATCCTTCACGCGTCACACGTTAAATATTCCCGCAGACATAGAGACAAAATCATCGGCTTCGCGAAATCGTTTGCAAAGGTACAAACCCGGCGTAATCCATAAGCACGTACCTATATTCAGCTCGTGCATCTAGGCACCTCCGGGTCCCAGAGTCCTTTCAATCCCACAGCCTCCTCCCCGTTGGAACAGAGTATAAAGTAGGAGGCGAATCGCGGAGGCGAAGCGATCAATTGTGTTGCGGAACTGCGGAGAACTGCCATTGTCGGTAGAAAGTTCGGAATTATACATTGGAAACTTGGAATGGAAGGAACGAAGGAAGGAAGGAAGGAAGAAAGGAAGGAAGGAAGGAAGGAAGGAAGGAAGGAAGGAAGGAAGGAAGGAAGAAAGGAAGAAAGGAAGGAAGGAAGGAAGCAACGGACGCGCGAGCGAAGAAGCATGGGAGGGAGTAGAAAGAGAGGGAGGAAAGGAGGAAGGAAGGAAGGAAGGAAGGAGCAGGGTCCAGATTCGGTTAGGTACCTTAGGTACCAAGTCGGAGGCAGCCGATGTAGGCGCTTGCGGATCTCCTCCTCTCCCCGTTCTTCCATATCCTACCTCTTCCTCACCCCCTCCCCTTCCATCGCACACGACCGCGTCTTGGCAATTCCCTCAACTACCGCTGAGTCTTCCTATCTTTCCTTTCTCGTTTGAAGTTTTCCCTGGCGCTGGAAACGGCGCTACGTGGAATAAGAGACGATTCCCGGCATGGCGAGGCACGGCATGGCTTCGATTTAATTCGATGTTGATTCTGATTTAATTAACTACCATCGCCCGCCGATCGGTCGTAACGTCAGCCAACGCGCCCGTAGATCGGCTCTCGATGCTCGCGCCAATTCTTAATGGACGCCCGAGAATGTTCGCCGATTCCTCCCTCCTCCGCTTGTAACTTTTCGTTATTCGTTCCTGCCGGCAGTAATGTTTAAGAGGGTTGTTTCGAGATAACGACATTTGTCTGGTTGTATGATAATATACTTGCACGAAGCGGAGACAACATAAACGTGTACAAGTATATGTTTAAGTTGTAATTTAAAAGTTTCAGTCTCATTTCATTATGATTAAAACAGTTATATATTTAACCATTTTGTTTACATCTTAAAGACAACAAGAATTTTTTTGAAATAGGTATACAAAATGATAATATCAGATTGAGAAAAATTAAATATCTTTTTGTGTGATTTATTCTCTTGGTATCGCTTAACTTGGAACTTTTATTATTAACGCGATAATTTTTTTCACGATTTCTTTTCGTCGTCGACGCGAAAGATTAAGCATCGTTCTTTCTTTCTCTCTAAGAATAATCGGATTTTTAAAAACTCCATAAACTGCACTGCAAAAATCTAAAAAAAATTACTACGTATCATCATGTTGATCTAAGAAATAACAGTCTGCTGGTAAGGAAACGGCAAGAACAGTTTTGTTTCAAGAGAACATAAAACGAACAGATGGTGCTCGTATTCGTTAAGGTTATACTCTGAAAGCGCATACGCTTAAGTGTTAAGAAGACTTTATCCGGCGAGTATTATAAACCTCGCGTGTACTTTTGACCTAATATATATACATGTACGAGTGAGCGCACTCGAAACCGCGCCTATAGATAACGAGAAAACGTAATAACCACTTTGTCCATTGGCGTTTCGTGCTATATCAACAACGTCTATCCTCCGGCTTTTACCTTCCCCGCATCAAGTTATACATCACAAATACCCTCGTATATCATGTACGCCCGTGTTATACACATACCACCTCCCCGACAGCACTCTGGTACATCCGCTCGCAGATCGGGTCACCTTAGTGTTCCATTTTGGTTACCCAATCCGCGTCGATAATAGCAGGCTTTATCAAGATAATAGCAATATAGAATAAATATATTCAGATATTTATCGATGGAAAAAAATCTCCCATATTTTAAAGCATTGTCAGCTCTTTTTATTTATCTACATTCATAGACTTCGATCGTTTATGTTTAAGTCACATATCAAGCATATATTTTGTGCTAAATTAAATATCTTCATAATTTCATAATTATAATTGTAATATGTATGTAATATGTATATCTTGTTATCTAAGTTAACATTAATTAGCTTTCAGCTATAATTACTAGTTAACAGTTACAAGGTCGTGGTAAGTTAAACTATGGACTGCAATAAAACTTTATTCTGTAATCTATATAATTTGAGACTTGAGTAACTAGTCACAGAAAACAAGTACAATAGTAACACTCAGTTTTTACGGAAAATCGATTTTAAATAAAAAATTACGACCTACTGTGTAATGGAAATATAATGGCTCTTTTTGGTCTAAGAATTTAATTAAACAGCGATATTATAAAATATTAAATCTCTTGTTCAAGAATGTCTATGGATATTAGAGAAAGAAAGATCGAAATATGTAATATATACAGATAGATACTTCAAGCAACCATTTCGAAACTCTTTTATTCGTGAAATGTCACGTATTCGAGACAGAAGATAAGAATATTGTAGTTTAATTGTTCTCGAGACAGGAGACGACCCTCTATCTAAACAATCACCCGCAGTGCACTTTGCGCTCCAATTCGAATGTCGACTAAAGTACGAATCTGCTTGCGCCAGTGAGTTGAGACAATTAACGAAGGTTCCAAGGGGAAGATGGAGTTTACGGAATTAGGATCGTTACATTTTGAGAGAAGAAAAAGACCGTGATTGTACCTTTCACATTTTGAAGTTTTATGAGCTACTAACGTATATAATCGGATAAATTATTATTATTCGTGTAAGAAGATCACATGAATTAAAATTGATCGTTGAATCAGTAATGAGTTCGCATTGAGTTCGTAATTGATTCAAATTCAATCGAACAGTGTATTATCAAAGTAATTTTAATATTGTTTTGTATCGATCTTTTTTTCTTTTCTCCCTTCGTTTGGCAAACTTAACATAACGATTATTTTAAAGATAAATTCTTATGAAACAATCATTTCAGCAACACATGGCGCATTATTGTTCCGCTAAAGTTCAGTAAAGTATTGTTACTGGTATTATCGTGCATGAAAGAGTAATTATTCAATTAGCCCGGAGCAGTTCGAAGAATGACTAATGTAACAATACTCGCATAAAATAGACAAGCAAGCGTGGCATAAATCGAAATCAACTTTGCAGTGAGCGTATAAGCGGCACGTACCGCTTTTTTATTAAAGTCACTTCACGACCCACGCGTAGGTTAAGCAACACTAGATACAACACGGGGTAGTCGGCCTCCGAGAGCATCGAGATAAAGGTCAGCCGAGCGGCGTCGTCGCTCGACCGGGAGAAGGAATAAAACTAACGGCCATTAATCAGGCCTTAGTTGTCCCGGACGGCGTAGAAATAAGGGCGTCGCGCGAAATAAAGATCTCTTTTTCAGACGCTTTAAATCATGAGTTTATTTTCCGGGGTTTCGGGACGAAGAACTTTCTCCCTTTTTCTCTCTCTCTCTCTCTCTCTCTCTCTCGCTCTCTCTCCTCTCTTCGCGCGAGGCGCGAGACGCGGTTGTTCGGTACCGGATGGCTGGAGACGACAGTACGGCGACGACAGTGCAGAATGAAACGGCGTCTAGCTAGCCAGCTAATGCAACACGATTCACAAAGTCTTGAAAGTAAATAGAGAACGACTGCAGAAAAAACGAACGAGCGGACGAATCGAAGAAGGAAGCGAAGAGCACAGAAGGCTGACGAGAACAGGGTTGGGTCATCGTCTGGTTCAACCGTTCGCAACAAAAGGTAGAGGCAAAAATCTATTAAAGGTGAACTCGAGAGAAAGAGGAAAGAGAAAAAAAAGGAAGGGAAGAGGGGTTGCGAGAGGAGGGAGGGGGGGGGGGTGAGAGATCTCCGCAAATCCGTTTCTCTTTCTCGTTTCTACGTCTCGTCTTGGCTAAAGTGGCTTTGCGCGGTGGCGGATCTCGAGTTTTTCAACAATGAACAACGAAAACTGGGCTAAAGCGGACGAACGAAGTCGTCGGTGCGATTGTTAACATAATACTAACAAGGTTGAGATTTAATTTGGAACGTCCCGAGCGACGCGCGTTGCCTTTCAAACGCTGTAACTTTGAAGCGGCGGTAGAATGCACGTGCAACCGCGCGGGCAGCGCGAAGCGTGCTTCCTTCACGGATCGATGCCATTTGTTCGTTAAGCGACGCTTTGCGCCGCGCACGGAAAGTAGTTTCGTCTCTTTATATTTGCAGATTTTCCTTTTTTATTTTTTTTAACACGACGCTGAAATTTTAATTGCTGTAATTGCATCGCGACGAGAGAAAGAGAGAGTTGTGTGAGCGGTTTTTTCATATTTAATCTCCCTTACAAATCTTATAACTTTCTATAAATTAGCCTTTTTTCTGTTATCGCTTGAAAAATTTATAATTATTTCATACATAAAAATAATAACTCATACATTTTTTTTCCATAAAATTCTCGTTTATCGTGTTATTTGAAAAATATAATTTTGCAATATTTTTATATGCATCAGACTTGCCTCGAAGACGAGAAAATAAGTCACGTTTGTATCTGGAGTTTGTGAGAAATACATTTTAAATTTTCATATTTCTCAAATCGCGCGAATAACAACTTTGCATACAAATAATCTGAATCATTTCTTGCTTTCGCGCACTTATAATTAGTCTAAAACTTTGTCAATTAGCATGAACGAGAATACACTTCCGCCATAGTAAAACATGAAATGACTTTTGGCGCACCGCGCCATGAAAACCGAGCCTTCTCTCGTTGTTCGAGGAAAACGGAAGTTGACCCAATTCAAATCCGAAATTGACATCATCGCGCAAACGGGTCCCAGGTGACGATGTCATTTCGCTCAGGCAACTTACGATTGGCCTAAATTTTAGTTTAACCGACTTATTAGCGACCTCCATGCGTCTCAGCGGCCGGAAACGTTCAACGAAACGTGGCGGTGACCCTCACCTGGGACACAATTAGTCACAATCTACCTTAGTTATGACTTATTCGCCGGGCGCGCAAATTACTTAACTTGGTCAGCTTATGCGGGAGAGTTGCCATCCCGCCTCTTGCCTTCTTCCCTTCTCGCGGTTCTCCCATCTCGGAACTTCAGGCTTGACTTTATCATCCGCCGTAGATTCTCATTAGCCGGTACGTCGTCTCCGTCCTCGTCGATGTCCGTTGTTGTCGTCTTAGCCGAGGTCTTTGTAACGTGTCTTTGCAAGTGGCAGAATCTATTGCAGTGCGTTAATTTACACGGATAATTATTGTAGACGGGACAATACTTTCTCGAAAATATATCAAACTTAGCCTGACGAAACCGAGCTAATACATTCGAAGCGTATTATTAATTAACGCGTCTCTTCAACGTATCGGTGATGCTATCAAAAGAGAGACGTAAAGTGTCATCGCTCGCTGAAACGAGACGGAGAATTCGTTAAGGTCCGAATGTAACTATCTCCAGCGTGTCACGGAAAAGTGGATTATCGACTTGTCACAGAAACCCCTGCAGCCTCCCACCTGGCAGTGCAATGAACTACTGGACGCTCGGACAGTCCGTGGCGTTTACTTCCTCCCGCAGTAACCCACATTCCCATCGACGTAGAACCAGTCTTTGACTTTTATCGATCCATCGTCGTGAGAAGAAACGTCGTGTACGTCGTCCTAGGGAGAGCGCGTCGCCGATGTAAACCATGGTGAAGCAGCACTCGCGCGAGATAACGGAATCGCCGCTGGCGAGATCGGATTCGTAACGTGACGCTAAGTTGGATGTGTGAATGTGAACTTAAAACGGAACGATTCCTGGAAGCGATCGGCATTTAGATGTAATTGCTGTCGGCTTCTCGTCACTTTGCCGTCTCTTCTTTTCTTCCTTTTTCTTTCTTCGGTATCTAGATTTAGAGCATCGAGGAGATTCTTTAACGAAGAGAGAGGCGGAAGACGCTTAAAACCGAGTTATTATCTTTTCGACACGCTTTCATAATATCCGTGCGTGGATTTATGCGTAAGTTAAATTTATGTATTGCATGTATAGGGAGGTGGTACGCGCGCGCTCGCGCGCACGTCAGGTAATTTCTCCTGCCTCATGTTTGCCGAGTTCGTGATGCCTCCGGGGTAAGGTGTAGATTTATACTCGTTCTCCCAGCGCTAGCTTTTGTTCTCGAACTGATGTGTTTTCCTTGAACGGGCACGTTAACCTTTATGCTTTTTGTGTTAGATGTGTAAAGTACAAGAAGAGAATGCACGCGCGAGATTCTCACTTATTTTCTCAAACTTGTATACTTGATTCTTTCGAATAGACTTGACTTTTCTTTGATTCGTGTAATTTTATAAAGTTTAGTTTCAAATAAGAAATTTACACTTACACTAATAATTAATTTAAATATTTCTTGAAAAAATAAAAAATATATATATATATATATTTTATTTTTCAATAAATTTATGTACATACGTATGTATATAAATTTTTATTAAAATATATATATATATATATATATATACATATATGTATGTGTGTGCGTGTTTAGTTTAAAAATATAATTGAGTTAACTTTAGATTATACTTTCAAATTTTGATTTCAAAAATTTCGAGATAGTATTTAAAATTTCAAATCGACACCTACATTATAAGATTACGCTCAGTTATTTCCATATCGATCAAATGTGTTAACGCGGGCGTTAACTGCGAACTGGGATAATCCACCGCATAAATGTTTCGCAGTCCAGAATTAAAAGTTCCATTTATGCTCTCATCATACTGAAGTTCGTTTACAGAGTGCCATTCAGCAGGTTCTATGTGCGCGCGATATGCATTTATAATACAGAAGATAACTACGGTACTTCAGAAGTTCTTGACCCCAAATAGAACCAAGACTTCGCGCGCGATGGTTAAGCCCTAAGTAAAGTTTAATGCATATCCTTAACTTGTGCGGATACGGACCGTGGGACAGACGGTACGGCACATCTCGGGGAGAGGAGAACGTCGGCAAAATCCTCCTGCACGTGCGTAAACGCGGCGCGCTGCAGGCAAACCTTTTATGGCGCTATTTCCCGATTTTTACGATATCATCGAAGAAGGCATTCGTTCGTCCCGCTCGCGTTACCGAGCATAGATGAGAAATGGGTATTTCGCAAGGAAAAACCGCGTGTGCCGCGATAGCTAGACAAGTCAACGATCTAAAGCGCGCGGGTACGTAAAGTGCATTTCCCACCCTTTGATATCTATTTTACGAGCTTGAATGTGAGCGACATTTACTTCTCTCTTTCTCGCGTCGTTCCACAGATCCTAAGACGGTAAATAACGCGAAATATTTCGAAACCGAAGGAATATCATAAAGCGCGATCGCGAAGAAATATTTAGCGCAAAGAGAGACGCTATTCGCTTGGGCGAATTATGTTTATTGCCGAATAACGGAAAAATTACCGAGTTTCGGACCGCGAAAAGATCGAGTTCGATCACTGAAAAGCGCCGTGGATTGCGTCTGCCAATGGGGCGTCTTACGTCTCGTTGCGATCCGAATAATGTCCGGCAACTTCATTTCACCGACAGTCTCGCGCTGTATCTGTTTGAGTAATGAATCATTCATAAGTCTCAAACCCCCCCGAGCGTCGGAAACTTTATTTCGCGATATCTATGTTGCGCGGTCGCTTGTTGGTTTTACCGCGATAATAGCTTGGCGTATAACTACACCGTCGTTAATTCACGTTAATCCGAATTTCAAATCTCAGAGAAAATCACGGATTAATCTTTAACTTTTCCTTTCGGTGCTCTTCCTCCAAAGCTCTTTCGGAAAAGTTTTGAATACATTTATCTGCGACTCTCTCCTTTCCTCTCTTTCTTACGGAGACTTGTAATTGTATGTTAATAAATTCTCATTAAAATTACATTTAAAAATAGTCGATATTTCGCAAAATGTATTTCATTAATTCAATTGCGCAATCGATATGTATTCTGAAGATGATTATAAAAGTGATTTATGAATAATACGCTTTTGAACGCGAGAGAAAATATTTTATATTTTTATATGTGCCTCTCTTTTCGTACACGATCACAAAGTGAAACTATAATAATGCGTCTAAATAGAGTTTATATTGTTATTTTCAAACGTGTTTTCGTCGACGATAGTTTCTGTAGCATCGTGAAAAATCGAGTCAGACTGCTGACTTCAGGGTCACCCGGTGCGCCCCCATAAAGACATTATTAATGCAAACCAATCCCGGTGCGGCGCAGAACGAATTGCCTCTATAAAATGTAATTTCAAAAGAGTTCCGATACTAAATTTTGGATAACAGTGCTTCGCGGATATTCTCATTCTCCAAATGTAGCGGTCTTTTTGATGATACTCTCAGAAAAACGGATGAAATGATTTTTATAAAATTCGAATTTAATCACCTGACCTCTCGTTCTCATTAATATGTATGTGTGTTTTACTTAATTAAATTATGTGTAATTGTACCTATATATTTCACAAAGCTAATGTTGGTAAAAAAAAAAAAAAAAAATGTTTGTTTTATAATCGATTTAATGATTTAAATTGATGACATTTTTGATTTTATTAATTGATAAGTGAAAAGTCGAAGAAATTTGACACATGATCTATGCAATGTGATATTTAATATAAAATGAAATTCTGAAATATAAAGTTTTAATTAGAGTTTCAGTTTGATAACCTAATTTCACAGAATAACAAAACAACTATTTCATAACAGATAATAAATGTAATATCTTACAACCACGTTTCACTCGGAAATGTCACGTCCGTAGCGTGGACGTCTCATGTATTTATTCACGCGCAATGCGTTGTTCATAAAAACAGGATGTTATTTGAGCTACAGACACGATAAAGTGAGATTTTCAGCTTCGATAGCGCAAGCAGCGGGATTATCAACGATCCACCTTATCGTGGCTCCTGCACGAATGTTTGCCTTCCATATCTCCCACCCTCTGACTTCTCGAATTTTTCTTCCATTTCCAGGTTGGCTCGTGCAACCCCCACGAGCGATTTAGCGAAAAAAAAAAGAAAAAAACTCGCTTAAATAAAAATATCTGGAAACGATTCTTATTCCGGTCGCGGAACGGTACGAGTTACCGAAATACGCTTGCGCTCGAGATGGTAAGAAAATAAAAAACGATTGCGCAACATACGCTCCCACGATCGACTGTAACGTTTTGCAGAGAGAAACACGACGCGGCGATAACTTTGCTCCATATAGCCGACTTGGAGATAGCGGTGGAGTTATATTTATACACACTGTTGTAAAATTCTTATAAGCGCGCGCGGATAGAAGCCGATTGGATCTCACGATTCATCTGACGTCACGACGTATATATCCTATCTGTACTCACCTAGCGTACGTGCTCCCTAGCGTGTATTCATATTTAACTTCCGACATTGTTAATTTCCTTTGCGAAATGATCCACATGCGCCGGTTCGCATGGATCGGTATAGGAGAAACTTACGTTACATGTATGCGATTCGTTCAAGCAAGAATGTATCTGAAGAACTAGATGTAGATATAACGCGAGTCAATCTCTCGTTTAATAAATCAACTATTAATCTGAAAAAAAAAATTTATCTCGCGCCGTAGCGAGGCAAACAAATTTGACAGTAATTCCCCAATACGATCTAAAATTTTTCCAACGACCGAGCGTGTACTCTCATTTCTTTTCATCAAACACGCTCAAGTGAACCTTACCCCGCGCTGTTCTCCAAGCCATCTTCACACAGGCTGTAGAGGGGCGACATTACGTCGCGAGCTTTTTGAAACTAGGCGGAAAGGGCGCGATCGATGAATTTCGTAACGGCAAATTTCCGCGGCTAAAGCCCGACGTCGCGAATGTGGGGGTTTACTCGGAGGGGGCATCGGAGAAGAGGGGGAGAGGAGAGCCCAATGGGTGGCGGGCCAGGGGCAAAGGGAGTGGACCCGTGGGGGAGTAGGTGGCTCGTGAGTGAGGACGAAATCAATAGCGCCGTCGGGTTCATAGCGCCGCGCAGGAAGCGCGCCGTAGAGAAAAGGGACAAATGTAAATAAATTTAAATCAGAGCGGCGCGGCACATACATACAAACATACACCCGTACATACACACATACACATACACACACACACACATGCGTACGTTATATATATACGTATACGCAGAAGCGTGGGATAGGGAAACGGAGGTGGTCGGTAGTCGGTACCCCCGTCGACGCCGCTGTTGCCGCCGCTAAACCCACCAAGCGGATTACCCGGTAGCGAGAGCCATAGGAAATTCGCTTTAATCAGCAAAGAGTTGAAAATCTCGCCGTCCCCTGTCGTCCCTTGCCGTCGTTCCCCTAACCTTTCACTCTTCCCAACGCTCTCTCCGCTCTTTCCATCCTCCTGCGACACCCCGTGAAATATCGCGACGACGACACGACGACGAGAGACAATCGCGAATCTCGGCGAAAATCGGTGCGCGTTGCTTCCGCCTCGTTAATGCACGGAGATCCGGATTCGTCAGATCTGGTTTCTTTTGATCAATCTTCCTACCAGAATACGCCGCGCATCTGGTACTATGTCGTGCGGATTCAAAATCCCGATTTGTGTCCTCCCGATTATGGTGAGTCTGGACTGGGCAAAACGTTCGTTCGTCAATTTCGATCAGATACTTTCATTAATTCTCAGTAATTAAAATTTTAGTTTACTGTATCTTCTCTGACAATCAGTCCTCTGTATAATATATATATATATATATATATATATATATATATATATATATATATATATATGTGTGTGTGTGTGTGTGTGTGTGTGTGTGTGTGTGTGTATAATACTTACTTTTGTACATAAATTATTTCAGAAAAAAAGAAATTAAAATTTTCGTAGTAAAATATATTAAGTAGAGTAATAGATCAATATAGATCAAAAGTTGGAAATTCAGGAAAATATCCACTATCGCGAAAGATATGACAATTCTGAATGACAATTTATATTGAAGTAAATAAATATTCTCTGTATCCCCTGCATGTCCACAGTTAATTGTATTTAATTTTGCGTTGCATCGTATGTTGTAACGTTTAAATTTTCACGTGAATCTCATGTCTCTTATTTCAATCGAAGCCGACGTTGTTGATCCTTGAACAAGTAAATATTACATGGATAACGAATAACACAGGGGAAGAGTAAAAATGCAGTCCGCGTCAAAGAACTGAGGATCGTACGTGTTAGATGAATTTTGTGTTTTAAACCAGTTTCACTCGATATTCCACATCCCCTATATACGGGCCCCGCTGTAACTTTATCGCGATATGTACTATTATTGTCTTCTATGTTGTCACCTCTTGCAGTTTTACGAATTAAATTATTGGTTTCGTTTTTCGTGGCTGTTTTCGGTTTTTGATCCTTGACTCACGAAATAATCAAACAATGAATGTAATCTGATAATTGATCTAGCAATGCACTTATTTATACTGTTAAATACAAAATAAACATTTGATGCAGATTCAGAGTACAATGAAATGAAATTAGATTGCATCGAAATGCAGAGAAATAGAGATAGAGAAAGAGAGAGAGAGACGGAAAATAGATAGAGTAATTTTGCTCCAATATAAACATAAGTTTCGCAAACAATGCCGAAATATTAATCAGTAGACAAAGCAAGAAAATTTCCTGTATGTATAGAATCCAATAAGTTAATAAACTTCTTAAATACCGATTAACTCACAGGAAAAGATAAAAATATCAAATCTTACCTTATACATACAGTACAAATTTTTACAGTCTGCGATATTTATATTATAATAATAATTAAATACAAAGGTACAATATATATTTTTCATTTCTAATATACTTTTAAAAAAATATCACTCATTTGTTCTACTTTATCAAACAAATATTCAAGTGATAAATTTCTAATGGATTAAGTTATAGAGGATATGCTATTCCGCGACGGATAAATTCGCATACGTACACACTTGCGTAAGCGGCGTTCCATTTAAATTTCCGGCCACGAATTAAGAGTTAAACAGATAAAAGCGGATTGCGATGGAGATTTAGGAATGTTTTAATCCGCCGGAACCGCCTGCGTAGGATATGTGGAATTGAATATTTAAACGACACAGGCGCGTACATATATATATTAGATATATATTATATACACACATATATATATATATATATATATATATATATATATATATATACACGAAGGGTTAATCCGATTTTAAAAATTTCACATAAAGATATTTCGGAGATTACAGAACACTAGGACTTTACGTTAAGCAGCGCATTCCTATTTCAAGAGCATTTCTTTTGCACTTTCATATCTTTTTACAGAAGCGACGAAAAAGAAATCGCATATCTTTACTATCGGGTCTCAATCCGATAATAGTTATGTTCAGTGTCGTTATGGAATGGAAGAGAGAATCAAAAGTGCCTTTGCACACGATGTAAATTTGCGCGCGATCACGCAAAAGATCGTAGGGGAGCCGAGTAAAAATTTCGGCATGAATACGCGAAAATATCTCGATCGCGTTGCCGGTCGTCTTCTTCCGAAATTGACGGCTGAGAGACGTATAAAAATGGTAGCTGGCCCGTTATTCACGAGTCTGTAAGAACGCTCTCGCTCTCTCTCTCTCCCCTTTTTTCTCCCTCTCTTTTCAGCCCTTTCTCCCGCCTTCTCTTCCTCAGTCTATGGCCTACGCCCGGCTTTCAACCCCCTCCCCCCTCGTGCCATTTTCCCGGCAACATAACGACTACTTGCTGACGTGATAATAAATTCCGCTCGTTCCTCTCGCGGCCTACCCTCTGACACCCTCTCTATATCCCCCTAACATTTTCCACTCCACACCCTGACGATCGTTTACCGCCACTCTCGCAGGTGTCTTTCCCTCGGTTCTATTTGCACATCGCTATTTTCCAATTAAATACTTTTCTAGCCGGTCATCGCTAGAATGTACCGCTGTAACTCGTCCCACGTGGCAATCGTATTTCTATTTCCTCGAGGTTGTAACTAACTGCTGCAAGCGATTCCTGTAATTCGCAACACTCACTGCGATAGTGGAGATACGCCATTACTTCACGATTCTCTATTCTAGTTAAGGAGCCAGTGAATCCCGCATCGATTAATTTAGATTAGTTCAATTTCCGACTTTTGTGTGCAGTGGAAACGTGGCAATTAACGTAAGATAGAGTTTTTCGTATTTATAGCTTTGAAAATCGAAGCAATCGAACCGGAATTCGAGGCCTCTGTGAACGTAACCATCGCGGATGAAATACGCGACTCTCCACTTTGCATTTATATACATGGCGTTTATAAATAACCTTCGGTGGAGGAACTTCGGTTTGTGTGCAAAAGTCTCGATGTACCAGGCGGGCACGAGCGATCGAGTTTTTCAACGGGGGTTCCATTGCGCCGTCGAGGGACGATTTTTCATCTGGCAAATTGCCGCGCGGAGCGTGGAACCGTAGAATTTACGCGCGCGTTTCGTATCGGTAGGCGCGCGGGTGCGCGCACTCCTTTTAAAGGGCGAAGTACCAATATCGGATTTCCATTTTCCCGCGAGAGCCAGACCGCCTGGCGTGCCCTTCGGTTTTTATTCACGAATACACACGGCGCGGCGATGGTAGATATGAAAAAAAAAGAAAAAAAAGAAGCACAAACGAGAGGGGGTACAGACGGGTACAGACGGGTTCGAGGAGCCAGCAACCAGCGGTGAGGTTACGCCACGGAAAGGCGATAGGCAGATAGAGAGGACGAGGTTAAGGGCAAAAGGGATGGAAAAAAGAGGAAGTATGAGGGAGAGTGAAAGGCAAAAGCTCCGAGGCATTAGAATACCTTATCCTCCACTCAGGGTGGTCGAATGCAGAAGAGTGAAAGGAGTCGCTGCTGATAGAAGAGAGATTGTAGGAGAGGAGAGGGAAGGGAACGGGAGATGGCGCAGCCCCAGGGATTGCACTACCGTAGGCCCTCTCCACGGTTTCACAACCCTCTTTTCACTCTGGTGCAGCGCCGCGACGTAGAGTCGTGAAAGAAAAAAAAACACCAGGAAGAAAGGAGAAGATGAATAATCAAATACCCGTTTTGAGAGCGCACGCCGGCAGGGCGAGAGTTTCATTCACCCACGGGGTTAATCAGACGTCTGGAGGAAACACATTATAAATAATTGTTTCCGACTTGGCTCGAGCCACGCAAAGTGTAAAGGCGCACGAATATAAAAGGAGTTCGCCGGAAACATTTCGCGAAATCTCCCTGCCGGGCTAAAAGACGAGAGAAAGAAATACACAATTAAATGAGAATATAATATCGAAAGGGATGATACCGGATTTCATTCTCGATGTGTGTATATGTACGTGAAAATTGTTGACCATTTATCGTTTTGGCAGACATCACTACATATTTTTTAAATGCATTTATTTAAAAGTTCTTTAAGTTATTTAATTTTTTTTTGCCGAAATTTCTGTTTTATATTTTCGATATTTTAATTTCTACAAAATCCAATTACAATAGCCTGAGCAAAATTTGATTCTACGCCTTTTGTTCATGTCCGTTAATTTGATTAATTTGGTTAACTCTTGTAACGAAAAATTTGATTAATAATTATGATCGATAATGCAATTATATAGTTCGTGACATGATTAGTACCCGCGCGCTCACGTTAAACGTGTCAGAACGAATGCTAGAGCGTACATTTATCTTTCTCGATACTTTGAATAATCGAGTTAATCAAATCTTTACGGAAAACGTCTAATTATTAATATAATCGTCACGTATAATGAGAATAACGTGTAATTAAAATGTAATTAATTGTCATTCGTTCTCTGCTTGATAGTGCAAAAAAAATGCCGAGCGTAGCCGCTAAATGCGAGCTGAATATTCATCTCGCGGTGCTACGGATAATCGAGTGGAGTGTAAGAGATGGTTTGTTCCAGACGCAAGCTCGAGAGTTCCTTCTCATACAGCCATAATTTGTACGGTGAGTCGTAAAAAAATTCCTCGATATCATTTCGAACATAAAAGTAAAATTATACATATATATATAGTATTTAATATAGGACTTAATAAAAACTTAATAAAACTAAAAAACACAAAAAATAATATAAACTTATCATATATATATATATATTTTTGTGCATTTATACATACAAATATTTTATTGAAAAAAAAAATTAAATTTACAAATAAAGGAGATGTATGTATAGGCTTCATACATTTAAAATACCAGATTTTTCTTACCAAGCTTTCGAGGGTTAAAGCTCATTAGGTTTTACAATATACATATACATGGATTCGTTTCTGATCGCAGGTCATGAATCTTTTGTGAGAAAACAAAAAAGTAATGGGAACGAAAGAGTCTTACTTAGTAAAAATTCAACGACGGGGTTTGTCGGACGTTGGATGTGAAAAAATGCATGATGCCGCGGAAGAAATAAATAACCACCGACTCCTCTTCTTTGAAACGTAATTTAGATAGTAGAAGACCGAGCAGACAACTACGTGGCGTTCATTTCGCTCCAGTATTCGCGAGAACTCATTTCTCGAAGGAAACGGTGGGAAAATAAGGGGCCATTATTTCCAAGATGGTTATTCAATGGCATTCAATTACCGCGTAGATCTTATGTTTTACGTGGATATCATGCTTTGATACCGGTCATGCACTTAATGACCTTGACATTTCGTGTTGGTGAATTTTGTACATGCAGATGATGTATAAGATTTAAAAAAAAGATTTCTCTTCTTTTTATAAAAATATTGCAAAGACTAATGATTATAAATATAATTAATATTACAGAAATTGTATTTTTAAATATGTGTAGAATAAAACTGTATTTTATAATTTTACTATTTAAATTTTGCACACCAGTTAATGCATTTTTATTTTTTTTTTTTGTCTTTTTTATATATACTTTTAGTTATCAAAAATTTAATCTTTGATAATAAAACGCGTATAAAATGTCGCATAATAAATATCACATATTAAAAGGTCACAAGTTAATATTTGAAATCCAACTTAATGATCTTGACATTTTGTGTTGGCGAATTTTGTACGCATACATGATTTATAATAGGTATAAGATAACAGTTTAGGAAGAAAAGTTTTCTTTTTCTATAAAAAATGTTACGAAGACTAATAATTACAAATACTAATCATTATTACAGAAATTATATTTCTAAATATGTATAAAATAAAACTCTATTGTATTTTGTTTTACTATTTGAATTTTGTACACCAGTTAATTCTTTCTTTATTTTTTGTCTTTTTTTATATATATTTTTATTTATCAAAAAAAATTAATTTTTTATAACAAAACGCGTAAAATATCGCATAAAAAATATCACATGTCAAAAGGTCACAAGTTAATATTTGAAATCTAAATATTATTATACCATATAAATTCTATTATTCCTGAGTTCTATTATTCTAAGAGCTATTATCATTCTTCTTTAAGTATCATGACTCTGCGTATTATTTGTATAAAATTACGATTATTAATGTCACTGAAATTCTTGCCAATATCCATTTCCGCCGACATAAAATCGCGCGGCACTGAATCGTTCGTAGCGAAATGTTTTTTTTTTAGTCTGATCATTATGCAGATAACCGGCTGCTGTCGTGCAATTGAGAAATATTGCCCCTGAAGTTATCTGGCACGAGCCAGTCTGTGATATAGGTTTTGTCGGCGCTCGTAGATAATCGAGCCTTTGCGTCTCGGTGGCGGTGGGTGCCGGTTTTTTCTCATTTTTCGCGTTCGTCCCCATTCTTTTCCTTCTTCTTTATTATAACGATAACGGCCCGACGAAGAGATGCGGTTAATATGAAGTATCGGCAATGGAAGGTTGAGAAGGAGAGGGGGAAGGAAGAGAGTATGATGGTAAAGAGCGAGATAGAGAGAAAAAGAGAAAAAGAGGGGGAATCTATCTACCAACATGGAACAGAGTTTGGAAAATCGAGAGAATCAAGACTGAATGGAGAGAGAGAGAGAGAGAGAGAGAGAGAGAGAGAGAGAGAGAGGGGGGGCAGAGAGAGAAAGAGGGAGAAAGAGAGAGAGAGAGAGAGAGTAGATCCCAGGGGAGAAACCCGTTGCTGCGAGGGTTTCGAAGGCCGAAGTCTCGAGTACCAAAGTCTACCCATCCCTTCTACCTTTAGATATGGCCTGCCGTCCAATCTTTACAATCCCTCGACTACCCACGATCCCCTTCGGATTTTCACTAATTAATTTCTCGAATTCGCGCGCGAGTTGTCTTGAATTTGTTAGGGGTGTCTGAGAGCGAATCCACCAATCAGTTTGCAAATCGAACCATCGTAAATGAATAAGATATTTGGTAATGACTCACTCATTGTAATTCCTCAAGCTTCAATCGTTCATTTTTGAAAGCAGCCGATCGACCATTTGTGGACTTACCTGAAACAAGAAAAATCACATGAATTAGAACTATATAACATAATCTTTTGTTTTTTTACATAGTTTACGAAAATCTTTTTTCAGAATGTTTCTAATTTTTAGAAACAAAAATCCTATTCAATTTATCGAAATAACTTACGTATAAGATTTCATAAATCAGTATCCATCAGATAAAATGATTCGTTTAGATTTACAATATAACTGCCATTCCGCGGAGATGTCGCAGAATACGAGAGTATTAATACGTCGATCTCGTTGGTATATAACTTGCGCGAGCGACATTCGTTCGTAAATGCCGGCTGTTAATTCGGTAGATCATGACGATACAACCTGTCCTATTATGGCCGATAAAACAACAGCATTTGGCGTGTTTATGGCTTGCGCCAAATTCCGTTACATCATCGTAGTACATAAACCGCCGGCGAACGCCGGAAATTACACGATGGCGCCGAACAAAGTACGCAATTAAAGTCATGGTCATTCGAGTCGATCGAAAGCCCATTTGCTCCTGGTAACGCGGAGCCATCGTCGAAAATCCCATTTTTCCCCCGCATTTTCACCATCGTTTTATAGCAATTCTCGCGATGTGCCATCCCCGTGGTACACTTCGCAGTTTTCATGTGTTCAAAAAAAAGGCGAAAAATAAAACAATATAAAAGGGGTGTGCCAGACTCGTCCGACCCGGCCGACCGCCGCGAGAGAGAGAGAGAGAGAGAGAGAGAGAGAAAGAAAGAAAGAGAGAGAGGAAGGGAGGGGAAAAGAGCGACCGCTGTGCAGAGTTCAAATTACGGAGCGGCGTGAACGGAATAATTGAAAGGCATCCTGTCACGAGGAGAGCAAAGGGCCGAGCCAAGTGCAAATTGAACCAGGAGGATGCTAGAGCCAGAGCGCGTTGAGCGCGCGCCTATCTGTTTCCGGTGGCCGCGTGCCCGAAACGAAGATGAAAGCGAAATCATTAGATCGTCAAAGTGACATCATAACTTGACTTGGTGTGTTTGCGGAACGGAGAAAAAAGAAATTGATGGATCTGATAAATGCCACGAATAAAAAAATTTGAATTCGCAAAAATTTTAATTTAAAGTAATTTATTTCTCTTTCTAGGTTTAAAGAAAAGGATCAGAAATATGTAAAATCCTACGTATACGTGTACATATCTCGAAGTATGTTGTGGAAAAATTATTTTAATCATTATACATATATTCATAGGTATCGCATGTCCTTTAAATATTTCTCTGTGCCGAGAGATCGCTATTACGTTCTGAAAACGCAGAAGACACTAGCCAGCGCGGTATCTACGTTGAAGTATACGTGCTACTGATTATTACGCGGGGTAGCAGCGGCGTCGTCGGGAGAGTTTCGTCGCCATCTCGTCCATAACGAAATCCAGGAAATTTTTTTCACACTCAACGCCCACGCCTCGCCCTTTCCCGTTAAGCGGATATTATTATCTCCACTCGTTTCTTCTTCTCGCGCTCCTTTCCCGCTATCGCGCGTTTTTCCCATTGCGACGGACGGCCACCTCGGCATGCACGCTCTGATGCCGTTTTGAGTCAACTGAGATTCTAATTAAAAAATTAGCGTTAATTATACGACACGCGGCCGCAGTGAGCATGCAGCGTGACACGTCGCGTGTGATATAGCTGCCGGTACACAGGAAAAGAGATTGCCCAGGTGAAAAACTCTCAACAAATGCATTTTAATCAACGCTTCGTCGGTTTCTCACGTTATACGTAGAGACGTAGAACACACGAAAGTTAGAGGATTTTTTCATTGCTCTTTTGCCGCGAATTTTCGCAACAAGACGGATTTTCGTTTTCTCTTCATTTTCATCTCTTCACGGCAGATTAAATGATATATGTATATGTATATTAATATACTAATATATTAATATATGATTTTGTATGTATATATTAATATATGATTTTATATCAAATAATAATTATACGTTAAAATTAATGTCGTGTACAAAAGAATTCGTTTATTTAAAACAATTCTTTTAAGTTAAAAATTTGTAAGATAAAAATTAGAGAAAAAAAATATTGTATAAAATAATCACATAAGAATTTAGATAAGAACTTAGATACAAAAAGGATTTAGATCAAAAAGAACATTATTTGCAATACCAATTTGTATTAATTATCATAAAATTTAGATAATGTTATATTATACATCATACAATCATTTTCTCTCCAATTTTTATCTTAAAGATTTTCTTGGAACTTTGATAGTTACAGATAAAGTCATAAAAACATAGTAATAAATTTCGTATCTTACTTTCGCAGTTCGTGTACTATAGCGATATATTATAGAACTAATATTTTCATTGAGTATCTACATTTATCCTTCCGAGTCATTAATTACCACAACGAGCTTACGTTAGGTAGGTATCGATCGACGAAGGAAAGCCCCGATAAGCTCGTCGTGACCGACTTTGGAGTGACGATGCGACGTTCCCGCAATCGCTCCAGACGTTTAAAGACGCTTAAAGATGAGGGTAGAAATGCCAAGGCTAGACATGACATAAAAAGAAGATACATCTATATGATTTCTATATGATTTTAATTTAGCGCATGCTAGAACGTTGGACGTAATATCTCACATCTTCTCTCTCGTCGTGTTCGCGACCGTGTGATCGATCAGAAAAAAATTATTTGACCACTCTGATAAGTGGAGAAGACAGATTAATGAAAACTGCGCGGAAACTAGCCGGTGAATTTTTCTCTGTGTCTGCAACGCAGGTTATTACACCTGAATTAAAAAGGTTCGATCAGCGACGTCATGGCCGAACAATAACTCACCCTTCCCGTCGCGCCGTCGATGCAAATGCACTGGCGTTGTTCTATTGCTCGTCTCGATCAGGGAAACGAACGTACATACCTCGTAGTATATATGCAGTTTGCCGTTGCATTTGGCGTTCATTTTGAAAGCCATCGCATACGACTCTACGTCAATCACGACGAGTTGGTGTTTATTGTCGTTTCATGATGCAATTTAATTTTCTTCAACCACACGCGAGCGGCGATCTTTATGGCGTGTATTGGCTTGTATTTTAGAACTAGTTAAAAATTGAAAAATAAAAATAGTTTTTCAATATGTATTTTAATATTGTATTAAAAGTGACATTTACTCGTAGCGTTTTTACAAAATGACGTTAATTGCTTTTTGCATAAAAATCAAAGTGAATTTTTCTCAACTATTAACTTTTCAACAAATTTTTTAATTATTGCAAAGGCATGTTGATTATGTTTTTTTCCAACACAAAACATTAATCTAACAATAAATATCGACAAGAATAATACCACCTCTGACCTCTTTAAAGAATCGCATATATGACAATGTAATTTTTTGAAAATTATTATTATAAAAAATTAAGATATCACATATATTTCGCGTATGTAATATTTATTTAGCAAAAAGGAATGCGTGTTAATAGTTCAATAATCAAGACACATTACAGCAAGAAACAAATCAGCTTGGTTACGAAAGAAGATAGTTGTTGCCTACGAAAGATAGGAAACAAGGGATTTCTTGACACTAGTGCCATCGGCATTTCAAGAGTACGCTCGACATCTTAACCCCCGCCTCTTGAACCTCCGCAACCTGATCTCGTAGTGTATCCACGAGAAATCGATCCGTCAGGTTAACAGTCTTAACAACCCTCAATCACCACAGACTCGTACGTTGCTGTTCGTCGTCTTTCTCTAGGTTTGCTTGACGAGGAAAGAAAAGCTTTTGTCTTAGATTTTGCGTTCTCAACAGTTTCGTAGTTCCCTTTTAAACAGTATGATTTAAATTCGCAACCGATACGGCCGATTAGGCAGGATAAATCTCAGAAATCTTAAGAGAGACGAAAAGTCTCGGAGTTTAATTGAGTATTTTTAATTTTTTTTACTTCCTTTTTTCAGTTTGTAGTTACTTTCAACTTAAATGTGATTAATGTAATTTATTCTTCAATCACGTGAAGAATTATTGTTATATTCGACAATCACTAATTTCCTATGTGTTGCATCGATTTTCTTATCTTGAATCTTATTATATGTGTACGCAGATTAAAAATTATTTATACGGTTTATATAAAGATGTGTTGTCATTTTCATAAAATCTGTGAGTGAATGAAGAAATTAGTAAAAATGAGACATTTTTCATAGAGATGCATAAGCAATCGCTAAAATTATCCAAAGTAATAACATAACATTTAAGCTGTTGAAGAGTCGTCTGTGACCGCCGAACGATATTTGAAATTGATATCAAAGGATAACCAGTTTATGAACGATAAATGGAACGAGGTTTCTACCGTTATGCGTCTAGTAACAGTCGCGATGCACATCATACTGGCAATCAATGGGTGCACACCACCGAGGATCAAAACCGCACCCAAAATCATTAGGGGATCGGAAACTGATTAAGGGGAGAGGAGTTAAGCCCGGATCAAGCGTATGAAAGAGTCACGGTGGTCCCTCATTGTCGACCCGGGCTATTCATTTGGCGCATTATCTGCTTGGTTCACGTGCGGTTGATACTCATCTATAATTTCGCGCCTGCCAGCGTCTCCGTTCTGACGAAATTTCACTCATTTCTATTCATTTGCATTAGTGTTACCCTTCTCAATTTCGTCTTCTACTCTAGTTAAAATTGAGAGATTAAAGGAAAATATAATCGCGATAAAGTGATACATATAACATGGCTTTCAAACATCGTCTATAGTTTGCTGATAAGGTATTGTAATTATTCTCTGACATCATAATGTGACACGAAATATATGAAAATAAAATTGCGGAAATTATTATATATATAAATTAAATAGACATCTTTTTAGGTCTTGATATTTAAAAAAAAATACTATATATAGTATATATAAATATATGTAAAAAAAATAATTTATTTTTAAAGATTTCTTGATAAAGGAAAAGATAATAGTACTTAAAGTTACAAATATTCTTGGAACGATATTTTATACGCGATATATTATTATAACAGTAGTTTAATCTCATAAGAGTCTGAACAGTACTGATTTATAATTAGGTAGAACGTCATAATCCGTGGGTGTATTGGGCGTATCCACGTTCGACAAAAACCGTTCCCAACTATGGAATAACGTAGGGGTGAGATGAGTTCTGAGGCAGTCCCGATTTCCTGCGACATATGCGCTGTAGAAGCGGTGTTGAGTAATTGTTGCGATTTATCAAAACGATATGTCGAGACCGTATTAAGGGCGGTCAGCTGGCGTATAATCTTCGTAGGAACGTCGAGGGATGATGGGGCGGCGTTGACAAAAAAAAACCGGCAAGCTAACCCTCTCGAGTATTTTTTAAAAGTAGCTGAATTTTAATAGATTAATTTTAATATTAATTTTTCTTTGAGTATTAAATTATTTTTTTTTTAAATAAAAATCTCTTCTTGAAAAATAAATGTGACATGATGCGCATCTCAATGCAATGTATGTTGTTGGGTCAGACGAATAAAACGAACCAATCGCGGCCTTGGAAGCGGGGATGAGGAAGATGGGGAGGTGGATAAATGAGATAATATAATTTGCAACAATAAAATTAATCATTATAATTGTAATTCAATGTATAACTAATTATGACCAATGTAATTAATATATTATATTAATAATATTAATATAATATGATCTCTCTTATGATACCTAATAAATGGATATTTGTTAGTTTTTAATAATCTCTTGTATAATTATAATTATAACTATTAATCTTTTATCATTAGGTTATACATTGTTTGAACAATTTTTTATCATTTTTTTGTACAATTATTTTTATAAAAAAATCACATACTTATCATAATAATTATTATAATTTTAATTATTAACATTTAACTATCACATTAATTTAATTGTTAGCAGAGTTTTTTTCACTCAGACTAGTAATTTTTCAAGTTAATAATTCATTATTAGATGGAAATAAATGATTAAAACTTACCGTTAGCTACGCCAAATAATTGGAAAAACTAATTGTAAGTCAATTTAGCAAATTAATACATATGCAAAATATTTGCACTTATAAAGAGAATAGATAAACTAATCGCAAGGGAGTAGTATAAAAGCGTATAGTTAACACACACAATTCTATTAACGCATTCGCTTCGCGAATACACGCGATCGTCCTCGGGGTATAAAAGCAAAACATCAACATAGATATGATGTTCACGAACCTATTAAATTCTACGATTCAATAACTTTAAAATTACTGTCTCACTTTGAACGAACATCATAATACCTCGCATATCTATCTTCTCTTTATCATCAGGTATTAATCAAAACGTGCTGCTGCGCATCAAAATTAGCGATTAATCCACCATTTAATTCCAACGCTCGTCTCGTGGCTCCATACAAAATCGGATTCGTTGGGAAAATTATCCGAGTTCAGTTTCTGAAAGGACGAATCGTCTCCGGTGTATAGAGACCAAAGGAAAGACAGGATGGATAGGACGCTGATTCGTGCAGGGTACCTACCCGAGGGGTGTCAAAGTGACCGATCGTGACTCGGTCGTACTATCAGCTGGCTATCATCCCGGCTTGCATTTGCAGGAAGGAAAGCAGAATGTATTCGAGTGGCTCTATGGTCGTCTTGGGAATAGTCGCTTTCGAGGTTGCATGTACAGGGATGTTGTACAGCCTCCCTTTGGCTGTACGTGAAATCCTATGTGGGTTGCATACGAACACACGGAGCCTCGCTCTACGGGCTTGCGACTCGGTCTCGCTCCCTCCTGATTGCACATACGTGATACGCGTGCGTTATGCGAATGACTCTGCTTTCGAGAGAGCCGCGTTAAAGGTGGGTTTCAAGGGTGCGATATCGCACCATCGTCGTGGCATCGATACTATTTTTTGATTTTCCGATTTGTTTCAGGCACCGTATGTCGAGAATACGTGAAATAGTTTGCATCTATATGAAATTGGATTATTCAAATGTATGTTATAATATCCAAGCTACAATATTTGTGATAACAACATTACATATACATTGTATAAGACATATACAAAATCCAGATTAAAAGAAATGAGCGACGATTCTTCTCTTTCTTTTCCTCTCTTTATAAATTTTTATTCTTACTCGTGAAAAAAGTATTTTTATTATCATTATAATTAATATTGAAAAATCTTATATAAAAGTTTATCCTTGAGACTTTACAAGTTAAATATCGGCGCAAATCATTTTTGTTAATTCATTTTCTTTAACGAGAATTTACATAAAGGATGACATATTGGACTACCGCAATGAGAGATTACTTGCGTATGTGATGACGCGTAAATGGACGCATTTAATCGAGCGTGTAGCGTGAATACGCCTACGCGATATGCATACATTACGCAGAAGCCCACGATTCATGAAACGTATGTCAAAGGAAGGTTTTCAGGGATACGTTGGATATATATAATGTTATGATTACAGTCCGCATGCAATAATAACGATTTGAATAACGATACCGTCGCACAAACGACAGCTTGCTGCTTTGCGCATGTGACGACGATCGTTGGCAGTGCACATGACAATGCATCCTTCAAATATTACAGCGTTCAAACTGAGCCGCGCGATCATTAACGATCAAATTATTTATTTAACGAACCGTACACAGTACACAAATGGTTGATGCGCGCGCTATTGAAAGTGTCATGTTACGAAGTGAAGGCTGATAAACCAAATCGCGGATCCGAAATTGAATTCTTTTTAAATTAATTCGTAAACCCGTGTATTTCTAAAGCTTGTAACTATTTATATGAGCCACGTACCGTACCGATATATATCCGACAGATATTGTATATTCGACGGCAATACGTAATCTCGATAGAAAAAAAAAAATTTGTCATGTATGCACGTTTTTCACAGCAAGATCCCTCTATGATTAAAACCAACGGGCGCGTCTAGCGAATGAGCGGGCGAAATAAACGCGTCAGATATATCGAGGCGTGTTGCAAGAACCAAACAGGATTTATGCTATTTCATGCGATTTATTTTTCGTGAGCGTTTGAATGGACGCCGCTAATATCGTGAATTGAAATCATTTTGATTGCGTCGTTACGCATACTGTGCGTTCATGGAAAGCGCAGTGATGATAACTGGCGGTCACCCGATCTGAATATGCATGAATAAAAATGCACGTGCCAATCGATAATTGGATTCGCCATTCTCCGCGCACCACAGGCGGAGAAGTGCAAAAAGGCGCAGCCGATTCATCGATTTTGCGCGATTTCTTTTTGCGCATAATTTTACCACTTTTACTGATTCGCGTTGTCCTCCGTTTCTCTTTGAAGATCGCGCCCTTCCATTTTTGTCAGAAATATCACTTGCGCGGAATATGAACTAGTTCTGTATAAATAGGTAATTTTTCTTTACGAAAGTTTTTATCACGCGAGTTTTTCTTATCAAAATGATAATAGTTAAACCTCAAGTTAAATTTAAAAAAAAGTAAATCTAAACAAATTAAAACCGAGATTTAATCATTCAAGCACAATTAGTTAAATTTCTTAATAAACATTAAATAATATCTTTTTTTTAGTTTATTTTCTATTTATAGTGGACGACTATTAGAGTTGTGTTGAAAATAAACGGTTATATTTTCCTTTCTTGATTTCAGTAGTTATTTAACTAACTAGAATCCGGTACCTGATTGTGACCTGTAACTTTCATTTAAGCTTTTTCACAAATCACAAAAAAGTTTACACCGCACTAAGCATAGAAGAAAAAGTGTTTCTCATTGAGTGCTCTTCTAAAATAGACAAAAACTGTACCGAGGACATATCATGGATAGTAAATATTGATCTAAAAAAAGTCAAACAAAACTACACGTAAAAGTTTATGTTTTTCATATTTCTTACCCGTCTCTTCCCTAGAATCTTTTTTTGTAATCCCTACATATTATGCTAGATTTTTTCATTAAAAAAATGTTTCAAAAGTAAAAATAAAATTTTTATTTATTTTTTAATTTGTATTTCAAAGTTTTCGCAAATGATTGTAGCTGTTTTGTGCCGATTTTGATATAGATATCATCTTGAAAACATGCTTCAACATAGTTAATGCGCGCAAGCAAATTTTTGCCCTTTTTTTATAATGTATAAGTTATTAAAATATTATTAAAATATATTAAATTATTGAATATTGTTATATATTTTTTCATACTGACAGTAATAAAAACTTACTCTCCTCTACAAAAGCGTTTTATTGATTTTGTTCAAAGTAATAACTTTTATTTTCAACACAATTTAAACAATCATCTGTTAGATAAAAAGACTTCTGTAATAGAAATTTAGCGTCAAGTATTATCGCGAATTGAAATTTTGATTCTGTACGAGTGAGAATAACTTTTGCCCGAGCACTTTGTAGTTTATACGCGGTGAGGAGTTTAGGGTCGTTCGGAGGTAAGTTTTTCCTGGCGGGGCCATTTCTGCGAGTTACGGGCGCGTAGTCTTGAAAATCTCGCTTAAGGGATTCGTTCGGGTTAGAATCGTAAACGGAGGATCCCTCGGCCGTATATAGAAACGAACCCTTAGAAACGTCCGTAGGTAGACGGAGAAATAAGGGACAGAGGGATAGTGCCGAGTTAACTCTCCACCCCACCCCGTCTGTCTGTCCTTCCTTGATTTATTTAATTTTGTTTCTCGATTTATAGGAGATTGCGCGCATCGATACCATTTCGTCGATAGAAGTATACGCCGATAAGTCGACTACCGCACGACGGTGCATGCGGAAACCCGATATACGTTACAGAATCAATCATACTTCTAAAATTACCGTTCGCCATGAAGTTTCACGTTGCGATGTGGAAAACAAATATCGCTATTCAATTTTGAACAACCGATGCTATTGAACTATATGTATGGAAAGTGTATGACTTCCATGAAAAATAGCTAGACTGAGGATTGACTCTGTCTCTCTTTCTGTTTAATGTCATCTGTCATAGTTTGAAAAATTTACCGCCTGTCTCGCTGCAAGTGACGTCTCATTTAGACGTTAAAAATTCCGACAAATAAAATGAATAAACATAATGTTTAATTAAAATTAAAACAATTTATATTTATGTTGTAATTGTGATATTTATTTCATCTCATCGTATTTTTGTTTCAGCATATATTGATATCTTACTTTAGCGTATATTAGAAAAAAGGCAATTTTTATTACGACAGTAATTTGTAAATCGTTTTCTATTGCCGGATATCAACGACAAGCTTGTGTTTTCGACCGATTTTACTAAACGAGAACTGACTAAACCAACAGGACGAGTCTCTCGATCCTCATCCAATAGTCAGGCGAAAAACAATGACGTGCTTTGATATGACATATAATTCAATGACCGACGTATGCAGTAAACGTGATTTTTGAACGTCGCATAATGATATACAGCGCGAGACTTGTTCGAATCAGGAGCGCGAGATTTAGCAATTAAATTTCGCGATTACCGTGCGCAGCGAGAAGCTCCACGCTCCCGCTCGCCCGAATATTTATACACCAAATGGTTCAATTACCTTTAATTACATTGACGTTAACCATAAAGAGGAACAGGCGAAGGTTCGGCCGCGCTTATTTCACGTTTGTGTCATAAACGATTCATATTCATCACTTCGCCATATCTCGCAAGTACGATCTCGCGATAATGAGATTATCGCGATCGAATTGACAACCCGAAATGTGCCAAACGGATGCGGCTCTACGAAGAGAATGTCCATCTCATACAATTTTAAAATGAGAATAATATCCGAAGCAGGCCAATTGTCAATTATCGCGTTGGCGTGGATCGATTGGAAACTCTCTTTCTCTCTCTCTCTCTCTCTCTCTCTCTCTCTCCCTCTCTCTGTCTCGAGAAGTTTCTCGCATTTTTCTGTGAACAATGGATCGTTGCGATCCGTTTTCATTCTAATCGGTTAGTTTTTAGCCGCGGACGATTTCCCCAAGCGGGGACAGCGAAGGAAAAAAAGCTCCGAGGATGTAGACACCGACTAACTCGGACCACGCTGGACGGAGTTTCACTTTTAATTAATTGAATTCCATAATCTAATCTGGCTTCCGCACGACCGTTCATAGCGTAGCGACTTTCCTTCCCCCCTTTCGGCTCCTCCTCGGTCGAAACCCGCACGTTCGCAAATGAACTACGCGTACATACATACACGTTACCGTGGGGAAGAGGAGACGATGCATTCAAATGGCGTCCGTCAATAAGCCGAGCCAGTCGATTTTCCGTCCCGATAAGGTCGTGATAAAAGGCACCCTCGCATCGTTCACATACACATACACACATACACACACATGACCGTCCGGGGATCTCTTTCGTCGATCATCCGTGTTTTATCAGGCCGGAATTATGCCACCCCTTTATATTCCCGATAGGTATTCTCGGACGACTTGGTCCAATCGAGAGAACGCGGCCGAGGATCCATGCGCGAATGCAGATAGAAGGAGGAAAATCTATTCCGTAGGAATATATATCGAGGGCCGATCAAGGCTCTCGTCCCTCACACCCATATGTCCGACGACGACGACTACGACGATTCGTCGTCCCTTCGAGGAAACTGAAGAGCGATTCCGAAGGGCGCGAGCGATCGCCATAAGATTCCGGGCACGTAAGCTTTTCCTATTTATTGCACCTTTTTCGGCCGGCCGGCTTCGCTTAAATCATTGCGCATCCCCCTTATTGAATAGGATGAGCGAGATGCATGGTTTACCAGTCGTCCGTTGCTGCCGCCATTCCCGACGAAGAGCCTCGGCCTCCTCTTACTCTTCGTCCTTCTTCGCTGACAACCGTGAATAAAGTTTCCAATATCCCATTCGATCGGACGCCCATCGCGTTCGCGGAAGGAGGCCGAAAGAGAAAAGTCCGGAAAGACTTTTTCTGCTTCCGGCGATGTTCTCCCGCGCGGCTCTAAAAGCTCTAACCTGCCTGAACGTCTTTTGAAAGAAAAGCGAAAAAGGAATCGGAAAAAGCTCGAGCGGAAATCGCAGTCAAGTAAAATAAAAGACATTTTTTACATGCGAAATAAAAATCGACGATACGTAATGTCACTCAATTAATTAGAAATAAAAGAGGGAGAGAGAAAAAGAGAGAACAATAGACTATTGTGTACAATATCTCATTCACTCATTGTCAGTTATCGTATACGTGATGCGTGCTATTGCTCGACTGAGTTTCTCAATTAGAAATAAGGATAATTACGTCGGCAATTTCCGCGACATATGTATGCCTTCGTGCATAGTTCGATGATAACGTACAGAGAGAAGACAATGGACCGTTTCGCGCCACTTCGATATCAAGTCGATGCGACTGTATGGGTAACGTAACGTCGAAATAGTGCACTGGAGGCAATTTCAAGAGAGATAGAATCTTCGCAAGTAGAATCTAGCGCGTTTTAATATTAGATCTGCCCAGTTGGACGCCATCCATACCTTCGAGGTACACAAACGAGGATATTTACCCGAATAACGGTCAAATTCATTCTCTTGGCACATGAGATAGTATGAAGCTATCGAAACGATCATATTTCGCAAACTTCCGTCATCTGTCATATTTATAAACGATATTTGGTAGCACAATTTTAATTTACTGTGAAAGATGTGTATAATACTGATTGTGAATTATATAACAACATAATATATTCACCTAATTTTCTATTATTTTTCTCTCTCTCGCTTTCTCAATTAAAGTTGTGATTATTTACATTTTCTCAACTTAAAATTTCAAATAAATTTTTACTAATTTTCTTTCAAAATAAAAGGATTAAACGTGTAATAACTTTTTATTTATTCTTTATTTATTTACCGTGAAAATATATTTTATTCTTAGATTAAAGTATTATAAATATTTTTGTTAAAATAAATAAAAATAATTAAAATTTAAAACTAATAAACTGCATAGATGTATAAAAAAAATGTTATCAAAATTTCATTTATTTGAAATTTTATACAAGATAATTGAAATTTACATAGTTGTAAAAATTTTTAATAGTACTTAACCAAATTTTAATTAAAGAAAGATGAGTCAATAAAAAAGTGGAATTATAAAAAAAAAAAAAAAAACGAAATTAGAAAAGATAGTTGTTTACATCCACTTTTTTATGTATAAATAAAAAAAGTGGAAGGTTTTTCAAGAATAATAATAAATTTCAATAATCGATCTAAGCGTAGATAATAATAGAAAAATACACCGTGCGTACAAAACGCATCACAATTGCATTTTTTACATTTCGTTTTTACATAAATAAATCGAAAAAGCTAACTCTTTTATATAATATGCCAGTGTTTTTTTTTCGAACTGATTGTGGTGCAACGGAAAGGTTAATTCGGCCGAGTTAAAGCTTGCTTGACCAGTGACCTTACGCAGTCAAATATGCGTCTCGCATCGGGACGTCGGGAATCGTGAGGGCCGCCGACCCGTCGCGAGAGGTCGAACCTCGGGATTCGCCGGTCAACCGTGCGAAAGAGGGTAAAAGGGATCCTCCGTGTGCGGTCGGGCAGTCCTTTTTGCCCGACGAGGTACGAAAACCTAAAAGGGTTGCTATTTTTTCTCCCCTCCTTGGACAAGGAAGCCGGTGGAAAATTCTTTGAAAGCGGCGCCGCGGATTACTTTACGCTACAGCCGCGGAGAGGCCGAAAGGGGGGCTGTGATCAAAGGATACGATCGAGGTAATATCCGGCGATCCAGGTGTTAATGAAGGGAGTTCAAAGGAGACTCTCTTTCTCTTTCTCTCTCGTCAGTGGGCCGCGCGACAAGTAAAAAAGGGCTATCGAAGGGGCCTATCGACAATGATGGCGGATTGAAGGAGTCGCAGGATTTCTCTAGACTTCTAGACTATATATACCTACATGTATACCTCTCTCTCTCTCTCTCTCTCTCTCTCTCTCTCTCTCTCTCTCTCTCTCTCTCTCTGCTGGATAAAACGTAAATACGATGCAACGGGTGTCTCGGGGACGGTCGAGAGTATTTTCGACCTCTGTTCTCTCTTGGCGCGCTGCGCGGTCTCTTCTATCGTAACATAAATATCTTCACGAGTAATTTCTACAGTCTCCACGATGTGACGTAAACCGCGAGTTTATTTCCGCCCCTTTTGTTAGTTCGAGTGTTTTCAACTTGTAAACGTCTCTTCTCTTTCCCGTCTGTTCTCCCTATCGCGGTCCTCTTCATTTCTCCTCTATCTCTATCGCTCTTTCTCTCTTTCTGACGGAAACACATGGTAATTCTGGAGAGAGCTTTGCACAATTAAACTTCACGTCATGATTCCGCCCTCGCGTGCTTATCGTAACCGGACAATGCGGAAGGTGGTAAGCGGGACGTGCTTAGAAGAGAGGACGGTGGTACAATTAAGACTAATTGCAATGTAGTACAACGGTCAGACGTTTTAGTAGCACGCTGGTTAGGGTATATTAATTCCACGTAAGAGTTTCAAGTTGAGTCAATTTCCAATTCATCCTTTACTATTCAAAAAACTGCGAGAAAAACTTGCATTGATCTGTATTTTTAACATTGAGTACAATACTACTGGATTCTGATTATAATTAGTATAAAAAAAAAAAAACAAGTATTGATATATAAAACTGAAAATTAAAAAAACATATTTTTATACGTAAATATATTTGTGAAAATATAAACTATAATTAAAAAGATTAATTTAAAAATGCGTTCCTGATTCATTAAGAACCAACTCGAGATATATGTCATGCATTTTACTTTACGGCAAAAATAGTGTTGACTTTCATTTCAAACGCGCTGTTTGCTTTAAATTCGTCCGCTCTTTGTTCGAAGCACCGTACTATACAAGATTAAATTGTCTTGTAAGATTTTCGCCTCGTTATAGAGTGCCATACATGGCATCCATCCATGCGAGTTTATTTTTAATGAAACAATTGCCCCAATTAGAGAGGCTCTGTGTTTGGCAGTGTTATGTGATCGTACGTTGGTCTTTAATATCAAATGTGCAAAACATGCCTTGGACGTTACGGAATAAAATTGATAAAAAAGAAATATTGATTTAAAAAAGTATATATCAAGAAATAATGTATTAATGAAATGATGAGATTTAAAAATATAACAGATAAATTACCTCTTGTAAATAAGTATTTTTCATTTCTAATTATGCAAATTGTTTAATAATTTATCTAATAAGAAAAAATTTAAAGAGTAAAAATTAAAAATGCATTAACGCAATAATTATAAAATTGTATAATTCTATGCTAATCTCTTTTTACGCATTTAATATTTATAATTTTATATTTAATATACACATAATATTATATTATATTGCGTAGTATTCAAGATTATTAAGCGTAATACAAAGCTTAATTAATTACTGGTCAGAACTTAATTATGGAATTGTTTGTTCCGCGTTATAGTAAGCTAATATCCCAGTTTCATGACGGTTCGTTTGTTAACCATTGCCTTAGGATGATTCACATGTGAAACGAACTCTGCGGTATAAGGAACACGTGCAACGCATAACGCATGTCGTTACGCCGGCACTCCTCGTCCGGTCGCCGAGAATGTAAAAGCACAAACGACTTTTAGTATCTAAATCCAGGCATGATTGGCTACGAGTTTACGACCGTGGCTGTTTCGTCGTTAAAGCAGTTATAGTCATTTAGCTGCCGTGTCATTGGCAACGTGGAATCAGAACGGCATGCATGCATCTTGCGCCACATGCATCGCCGCGCATGAATATGAATAACAAAATGGACTAACAATAACGTTGCGCGCATCCGCCTTTGGAATTATAATTAACCGCAAATCACTTCTCTCGCTTCGCAGAACATTCATATAACTTTCTTGGTGCGTAAAATTTAATCGGTTTACGTGTCTCTATAATTACGATAAAAGTAATAATAATTTATTAAGCACTCTCAGAGTTACGCAACACGTCTGGATCGTTTCTGCTGTACTCTCTACATCGAATTTTCGCAACATTCCATTATACCATAATTAAACGCTTTGATGCATTAACGACGAAGTTTACGAGCACATGAAAAATTATAATTCTACGATGATAATTTTAAGTATTAGTTTTAGAAAATGGCGCTATTTATATTTTTATTTCTCTTATTCTCATTTAAACATGGTTATGAAAATGATATTCGTCGCTAGATCTCGTTTGCTAATTAATTAAAAGAAAATAGCAAGTCATAATTAAAATGGACATTTTTTTATTAATATAATATCGGAGCAAAAATATAAAAAAAATACATATTATCTGTTACTAGCAGAATACGGTGCTTCGTGGGAGTTCTTCAAAGAAAACATTTCTATGCAGATGGAGCCTGGCAGGCACGACGGTTGTCGAGACAATTAAGGCATTTTTCGGTAATTAACCAGGAACGTCGGCCACCGGCCGCTGTCCGTGCGTCAAATGAGGCGACCCGTTTTTCTCTTATTCGAAACTCACGCGCGACCGGGTCAGATAGATTTTGAGATTCGTTGTGTTCATCATGCGACAATAATGACAGTGAAGCCTATTTTGAAGACGACGTTTCCTAGATGGTGTCCCTCGGAAAAAATAATTTCTTTTGTAAGCTTTCTAATAATTTCTTAAGGATGAAAAAAATATAAAAAAAGTAAAAATTTCTTAAAACGATCAAGTAATACTTATTATTATATTTTTATCATTGTTGTTATTATTCTTATTTATAACTAATTCATTTATTTTTGATATATGTATAAAGTTAAAAAGATTACATTTCTAGTTTAAAGGATTCCGTGATGAAATTAAAGTGAGAAATATTTCTACAGCATCTATGGAGCAAGAACAGGCACGTTTGACGATGTTTCATTGCTCTGTCGCGTTAGACAGCGACGTGGACAGCGACAAACGTTGACAATGCGCGCTAGCAACGCCTCGGTGGCACGTGCCAGAGTGAGGACCACTACGACTTCGTTAGTTCTGTCACATTGCTATTCGTCACAATTTTGTTTGTCGTGTTCTGTTATTTTCGTTCTTACCCTTTTCCCGAGACACAGAAAACAATTCAGGAGTCGTCACGGCTGATTTAGAGGCGCGCGCACAATGTCACACTCAGTCCGACGTGGCCGTGACGTTAGTTTACGATTTTAGTCGAACAGGCTGTTTTCAAAACAGGTTAGTATCTTAGCGTGTCTATAATTTGTAAGATAAAAGAAGTTTATATATATATAAGCTATTATATATATCGTTGATAATGTTAGAATGCAGTTAATGCTATCGTAAATGAATTTAATTGTAAAAAGTTATAATAAAATAGAAATATGCTATAATTATGCACTATTTTGCGCCACTTCGTGCATTAAAAAGATTTTCGCATTTTCTTAATTATACTTTATTGACGCATAGAATTATACGAAATTAATATGATTAAACTGAACGAGAATGAAAATATTACGCGATTGGTTTAGCACGCATCGGAGCATTATGTAAGAACGTTAACCAATTGCGCCTGCACTTTTTGAGATGCGGCCGCATCCCTCGTGCGAACACATCTGCGCGGCACGCGTCATTGCATGGTTCGGTACCGGTTCAAGAATATCGGCCATTGCTGAAACTGATGAGCGATAAGAGATTATAGGCACACGTGGCCCACGGAGATCTGCCGCCTCTGACAGAAGCACGTGGCTTATGTCATCGGATGTAGAGGGAAATAGAAAAGATTATATACAGGGCGGTAAAGAGAGATCGTTGCACTCTTATCGCTAACCGATGCCATAGCAGGGATTGTACTGGATTTAACGAGGGTCTGGAGATGATTCGATTAAGGTTTTCTTTTTTTGCAGTGCCAGAGAGAAAGAGACAGAGAGACAGAGAGAGAGAGAGAGAGAGAGAGAGAGAGAGAGAGAACGCATGTGATGGCTAAGGTCTTTCCATAACTGTAATGTACAGACCTTTTTTTTTTACAACTATGTAATAATCCTCATATAAAGAGTGAATATGTTAGTAAAAATTTTAAAGATAAAAATATAAATTCGAAATTAAGTCTAATCAATCATTAATAATTTCATCACACAAACATATAGAAATTAGAAAAGGCATATGCATATACACTCATACATACATATAGCTCCTTTATTTCTTTGTTCTGGAAAGTCTAATCGATAAAATTAAATAATACGCACAAACGACAGATTCTTAAAAAAATACAGATTACGTAAAATGACAAAGATATAATTTCACAACGATAAACTGTAAGCTTAAAACGAGACAATTCGCTACTTTTTTCTGACTTCACGTACGCGGTAGTTAACGAAAGCTGTTATCCTTCTAATTAGCGCACGACTCTATCACCACGGTGAGAAAGAGACGGCGTTGTGGTTAATGAGTGATCATTTGCGAGGTCACGTGCGATGCGCGACGGTGAGGAGCCGAGCGGAGCGAAACAGTAAAAAGACGGCGAGAAAGACGCGCTCACCGTCGGACAGATACAAGTGGCTTCCTCTTTTCTCATCTTCTCCTGCTTCACCTGCTCCTTCTCCTTTTTCCCCTTCCCTCGGATCCTCGTAACGCGGCGCTGCGTTGAAAAACGAGAGTGTTTATCAGAGCGCGTTTAGCGTAATCTCACCTCCCGAGGCACTCGCGTAATTAGGGTCGCCTCCGTGCTCTCTCCTTTTCGTTCTTTCTTAAAATACAATGTTCATCACACGCACAAACACATGTTTAGATACGAAAGTACATACCGTGCGTGATTGTAATGCACACAATTTCTTTATACAGTTATATAATGATCTTCATAAAAAGTAGCGTATAAATATTACGACATTGATCGCTTGCGCGCACATTCTACTCCAATCTTGGTAATTTCTCTTTTTCGGTTATGTCCCTTTCGCATTCTCCCGCGCTTTTCTTTACTTCGCTCCCTATTCGATCTAAACTCCAATTTAGATTGAAGAAGAAGATAGAACGAGGTTTCCAACGAGAAACTCTCTTCTTCTCGAGCGCGAAGGACTCTATCTCCCACAGAGATTGTCCTTTTCTCTTTTATATTTCGGTTATCTTTTAACCAGAGAGATAAATAAAAAAATCACACACTGTTTTTTAAAGAAAATGTAGTGTTTTTTAAAGAAAAATTTATGGATATTTCTGTAATAATATATATTTCTGCATTAATGTATATATATATATATTTTTTTTTTCGTATGTATTTTGATTTGTCAAGTTTATATTTGTATGAAAAAAACAAAGAAAAAAATAGAAATATTTAACGAAAAATAAATTTGAGTAAAAAAAAATATCAGTTCGTCGTAGCTAGGTTTTTAGAAAATCTTTGTGATTTTAACGGGGATGTTTTCATATTGTAAAGAAGAGGACCATCGTTAAGCTAACGAGCACGTTTGTTCCAACGCACGTTCCATTCCCCGGGGGGAATACCGGCGAGTTTGAAAATTATCAAACTGATAATGAGCACAGTACGGGTACGGGTTATCGCGTGATTTACGGCAAAATACCAATTTCCTCTGTATAGAATTACCGCGGGTGGGTATAGAATTTCTAGGGCTCGGCTCAACTCGATGCGGCGAACGATGATGTTTGTTACGTTTCCATTGGAAAACGGGCATTGATCGATGCGCGCGACCTACATTTTTTGTATCAGTTGCTTTTTAATTGTTCCGACTTCTTCCAATTGCAGTTTGATTAATACCGCTATACTTTTACCTACACAGTCGTTTATTTAGTCGTTCCATTTTTTTTTATCGCGTTGCCGCACTTCCGTCCGTTATTTTTCTCACATTCTTCTCGAGCCGCACCGTGTAATGCAATCAACAAAGAGGTCGTAATTATGCAAAATTCTCATATACATACACGCTTGTGCAATTAATTCGAGTCATTTGGGTAAATCGTGAGTTTTTCTTTCGATTCTGTTCAATATGACAACAAACATAGCGATAACATAAGTATAACACAATGTATTGCTGCATATTTCTTTGAGATAATTGACACGACTAATTAATATTAATAAAAAACAAGAAAGGTGTAAAAAACGATAAGATTGTTGCTTAATTAGTACAATAATAATATGATATTATAAAAGATATTAATTATAAATTCATTTACTGTTGAAAATTAAGAGACTTTGCTAAATCTAGTAAATCTCTCAATGAGTGAATAATAAATTACTGTTTTTTTTTAACATCGTCAAATAGAAAGTTTTTCATGAAACTTCATAAAACTTCTCATAATAAAAGCCTTGTTTCAAAGTTATCAAAGAGTGATATATTAATGAATGAAAAAATTAAATGTCGAATGTGAAATTTTTGCTATTACAAACTTAGGGTTACGGATGCGCTTTCACAGCGACACTTTTCCCAACTTGCACATAGAAATGGGCGTTTAATCCGAGGCGCGAACTAGGCTCCGCGCGGCGCGTTTTTGCATTAAACATCGGGGGATATCCGAATAGCGGCTCCTGCTGACGATACATCGAAAATGCGTTTTCCATTATCCGCTCGCGAGAGCAAATCGCGTCGGTCGGGCTCGCGAAAAACGACGCTACCCGAATACGATCGTCCTCGCACCGACACGCCGGGACGGAGGTCAATTTCCAATCGCCATTTTTTTTCCTTTTTTTTTTTTTAATGGATAATCCCGAACAAACCAATTCCACCGTACCCTACTATCGCGACGTATGTAGACGCACGTATCACACGCGATTTTCGAGCTTACGCTCGGCTACATGCCGTAGCAGATGGATTTTCACGGATCGCCGCACCATTTTCGGACGCTCATTCGTTTATTGCCTAGGTAACTACTGCATGATGGACGGGCACGAATGCAGATGACAGAATTGAAAGTGATCGTCCGGTCGGGTAGGGTTCCTTTCCCTTCTCTAACCAAACGCGCTCAGTAAAGAATGATGTACAAGTTTAGAAATATAACTATCGTCAAACATCCGCAAATGTAGTTTTTTATGTCTCTCGTTGCAAAAGCTTTATTTTTCATGATTATAAATATCGTATTTTATTAAATAAGATGCTTTGGATATCTTAATTAGAGAATTTCAAAATTGATTTTAAAACTAAAAGTAAGGCAATCAAGTCTAAAATTTCCACTGTGTGCTTGTAATATCAATATTGTATAAATTATAAAAATATTTATATGCGGCATAAATAGGAGTCTCATTATCAGACAACAACGATGAGGATAGGATGAAATCATGATTTTCGTTTAACGATATAAACTCGCATAACAGGGCAAACCAATCAATAGATATTTAAACTCGGTCCGTATCGGGTAACTAACCCGCGAGCTAACTGGCGCTGAATGGAGTGAATAGCGGAGTGTAATTTTTTCATGCCCCTCTCGATAAAACTCGCGCGCCGCGAGCGTGCATCCGAACGACCAAGGGATCGTAAAGTCAGACGATTACACGCGTAAAAGTCCATCCACGCCACAACTCGTCGCTCATCGAAGTGCGATGCACTTTTATTTATGCGCCGACAATTTCGACGCGCTCGTTCATTCCGTTCGATTCATTCCCCATCGCCCACGTACGTGTGTTTCTAACTGTGGCGCCTATTTTCAAAACACCCTCTGGATTAGCCGTTTCGTCATGTCCCGCACAAAGCAGTTTCCCCCCAGCCCCTTCCCTTGCTCGGTAAATGTGGGGATGTGACAAGCCAGGTGGTACGTCATCGGAGACCCTGGTTTTTTGTCACGCTAATACGCATACCTGACGAGCCACAATGCTTTGCTTATTTCGTTACCAAACGCACGCTTCCCGTTGCAGAGCGATAGTCCCCGATGGTAACTGTATATCTGTACGATTAAGTGTTACAGCATCGAATTCGAAACTACCCTTATTCCCGCTTGGCTTGTTCGAGAAGTAGAATGAAGAAAAAAAAAAGGTTGAGGGAGCGCGGCTAGTTTTAAGAGGATCGATTGACAAGCAATACAATAGTGCGTCGCGTAATAGTGGTATTCTCTCATAAATCATATCTGAGCTCTGAGAAGAATAGAATAATGTTGCTCCGCCTGGTGCAAAATAATAATTCCGGATGTAGAGCCGTTGTGTGTAATTGTATGGAATGCTCGACGTGTTTTTTCTCCATCAACCCGTAATATTTCTCGCATTGTGTCGAGGGCGTGGTATGAAATATTGAAAATTAAAGATTTTCTTTCACACGGAGGCGACGTTGTTGCATATCGAGTGACGTGCGAGAAATTTTTCGCTGAAAAGTTATAAACTCGACGTAAGAGTCAATTAATGTGACATTGAAGGATAGATTGATAAAAACAAATCCAACAAATATATATTTGACACGCTTCTAAGAAAAATGAGTTATTTGACAAACCTTTATTAAGGTGCGTCACGACTGTCTCGATCGTTTTTTTCT